>NC_088888.1:64067770-65269020 GCF_037157495.1 Lathamus discolor | reverse complement strand
TAGCAATTATGCCTTATTCTGTCTCAGCTCAGAAACTATTCTGTGCAGACAAAGCAGAGGGGTTTCTACCAATGCTTATGAAACCCCTAATGGTCTGAGGAAGACTTCAAAGGCTAGCAAAGCATTTAGACACAAGAAACACTGATAACAAAATGCCACCAGTCATAGAAAGTTAAAAAAAATTAATATTGCTCAGAGATGACAGCAAGCACTCATAATTTGATTCTCACCACTTACAAGCTCAAAAATAAATTAATGGAAACTTGAGAAACACCACGTGTAATTAATCAAATTTACTGCACAGATTTTTCAAATGTTCTCAAACAGAAAAATTTCCTTAAGTGTTGGAGCACTTAATATTGACGTATACAGTATTTATGCATTCACAGTCTGAAAGGTTAGAGTTGCAGAACCCACCAATCACTTCAGTTTTAAAATAAATAAATAAATCACCAAAAACATGTTTCAGATACCCGCCTTCAAGCATTTTTCCGAACAGACAAGAAACCTCTGCTACTTGATAAGAAAGGGTAGTGAGCCGGAGACTGAAAAATCAAGACCTGTTTCCCAAACTGCTATAGTAAGTCAGAGCATAGATCTCAGACCCACAACTAAAATCAATCCCATTTACAGTCAAACACACAACAGTCAAATTTCAGAAAGAGGTTAAAATTATTAAGAAAGGACAAGGTCAAAATTCACTTCATTGCAAATCATACCATAAATGAAGGTGAGGTACAATTCGCGCATTGCAACAGCTATAGTAAAACTTGTCAGTAAGAAATTAACTCTTCTTATAATACATATGTAATTTGTATTACACAAATGTACATTGATAATACAATGTAAATACAAATTTACAATGTAAATATAAAATAATTCAATGTAAATACATTAGAAATACAAATGTACGTTGAAACCACACCTACAACTAAGCCTTTCCATGTTCTCATCTGGCTTCACTGGTATTTCTGAAACTAGGGCATGCAGTTTCAGTGAGTAAATAACGACTTCTGTTTCCAGCACAACACATCAGGTTCACAGTGTACTTTGAAACATGTATGAATTTAAAAAGATTAATGGACTCAATCCTGCTGACCCTGTGCATGACTGTTCCTAGAGGTGTTCCACAAGATGCAAGCTTACAGAATTAAGCCTGAAGCAGTCCACTTAAAACAACAAAACCCACACATCACAGCTCCACCATGAAACCTCCAACCATGCCCCAAAATACTCCATTTAAACTTAATTTGCAAGTAAGCCAGTAACTGATACACACTGAACATACTCTTTAAAGCTATGAGTCTCTATGATACTTCCGCAACTACAGTGGAAGTTTAAGAGCCCAAATACATTGCACTTAGGTCCTCCTATTCCCTACTTTCTATCAACTGACCTTAAAGTTGGACGCAAAGGCAAAAAACATTTTCTTCTTAATCCTCCTCTTAAAAACGAAAACCAAAAATCTTTGCTAAGTTTATCATAAAATCACAACCTTGATTAATATACAATTCAACAAAATCCTCTTCAACACCATTTTTAAAGTTAGGTATTTTCCATTTTTATGAACAAGTTTATTTGTTTCTTCCATAAAAGTCTACTTAAAGCCAGGATGTAAATCCCTCTCCCCGAAAATAATGCTTCTTTTAAAAGCTCTGTTTGCCCCCTGTACTCCTTTTGTTCACTTAAGACAACAAGATTTAGAGAGCTTCAAAACAAATCTTGTTTTTACATCATTAGACCATAACTCTCAAGCCAACAAGGACAACTGTACAGTTAGAATTTTTATTCCTTTAAAGAAAAGCAGAACATTTGCTTTGAATAAATGCTAATTTCTGTTTTACGCCAATTCAGAAATACCGTGCATATCGAATGTGGGTTCTATTAACATTGCTGTATTTGTGGTTACAGCAAAACCAGTTCTATCAAACAAACACCATCCCCCGAAAAACCCAATGACCCTGAAAAAGTGCACCTTTTTTTTTTTTTTTAATTTTGTTAGGCCTCTGGCATTTTAATATGAAAAAAAAAATCACCAATGCTAATCAGTTCTTGTTTTACAGTCAAAGAAAACACTGCCAAACAATCCCAACTCCTGCTTTATTGGCAGGAATGCAAGTCTTCCAGCAGTTTGCCTTAAAAATGAAAGGGTGGATGATCAGCTTAGCAACCCTAAAAATCCCAACAATATACAAAACCTCACAGCTCCCAGCTGGGTGTTCCAAAACAGACAGTGTTTTCTAAAGCCCTTAGTAACCAAAGTACACAGTTCAGAGCAGTGTCAATTTTCAGCTTTTAGGTTGATTAGCTCTGCTGGGCTTTCTTCCACGATTTGTGATAGAGTTTTAATATGAAGAAATATGTAACTATGTTAGTGAGACATACTTCTGTTATTCAGGGATTATTTTCCTCTGTACATCGCGTGGGGAAACTCATTCGCTGCACGTGGCATTACAACGCAGCAACTTCTGAGTGTCAGAGGGCAAAGGAAGGGAAAACCTGTTGCGGGAAGCAAACGAAGGCCCTGATGGGGAGGGCTGACCGCCGCGCACAACCCCACGGCTCACGGCCGGGCTACCCACGGGACACACCAGTCACAGCACCGCCGCAGCCGCTCTGGGGCACCCACCCGCCCGCCCGCTCGAGGGCCCGTGAAACGATGCCGAGCACCGCCACCGCCCGGGACCCCGCTCTTGACAACCAACCCAGCTCAAAACTTCCCAAAAGTTTTGAGGAGCCTCCGGAGGCTTCCATCGGCCACATCGCCCCGAACCCCACAGCCGGCGGGGCGGTGGACTGCTTTTCCCCGCCGGACCGGGCTCTTACCGGGCGGTGTCGAGCAGCGGGTGCTTGGTGCCCACCAGCTTGCGGACCTGCATGGCGATGTTGCTAAGCTCGTCACTCAGCAGGCACCGCAAGCTCATGAAGGACGTCGGGTACCCCACGATCTTCTCGGCCTCCGACACCACCTGGCTCCAGGGTGGGCCGCCCGATGCCAGTCCCCGGAGGCAGCCCGGGCCGCGGCCTCCGCGCCGCAGCAAGGCGCCCCACATTCCCCCCGCCGTCCCGGGGAGGCTCCCGGCGCCGGCTCCTCTCTCCTGCTACTCGCCCCGGAAGGGGCCCGTAAACCAGGCAGCCGCGAACAAGTGGCCCTCCTCGCTCGCTGCGGCCAGAGGAGAATGCCACCGCACCCGCCGTCAGCGGCCGGCTGAGCCCCGGACGGCGAAACCCCACGGCAGCCGCGCTGCCTGCCCGTATTCCCGCAGACTGCGCGGCAGCGGCCGCAGAGGGCTCATTGTACCCTGGGGGCAGCCATTTTGGGCGTCGCAAAACGCGCCAGGCCGTAAAGCGAGGGTGACGAGGTACTCTTTTCCCGTTTATGACCCGGCTTCGTTGCCGGACGTTAGCGGTGGGTTTGAGGGTGCTGGAAGAGGGTGGTGAGCCGCTGGGAAAGGAGCTGTAGTACCTTCAGGGTTTAACTGCCCTATTCTTCGTCTTTGGCTCTTGCACTGGGTAAAGCGCTGCCGTCTCTAATGGGCGTTTTGTGCTTTCGCCTTCCAGAGCAGCGTGTGCGGGCCGGCCATGGCAGATGGCCCAGCTGGAGTGGGAGCATTGCCCGCCTTGGGCCAGGGCTCTTGGATGGCAGGGGATGCCTCACAGAAAGGAACGTGGTCAGCTCTGCGGCCATCGCTGCAGAGACCAGCGAGGAGGAGAGTTCAACTTCACGCATGAAGTTTGCAACACGTAGCCTTTAGCTACGCAGTCATGCTTTCTATTTTCATATTTGCAGTGTACGGGCATTCTTTTTGTCCTTTGCCATAGCTGTTTGGGATAAAGCACCAGCAGCCCTTGCTTACTGCATGCCCTGCCCTTGTACTTTTGTCTTAAGATACTCTTCTGTGACACAGCTGAGGGGTTTATGAGCAGCCTCCTTGTGAGCGGAGTCGATACTTGCAGCCAGATGGTTAAAAAGTGACATCTAATTTTGAGAACCCAGCTGAAGACTTCTGGGTCCTGCAATTCTGCAGTGTGGGCTACTGTATCTCATGTAGTCTTTCATTTATTCTGAGCATACCCATCACTGATGCCTCTTTGCAGCTACATGCACCCAAAGATTTTGTGAATTCAGAAAATGAATTTTCTATACCCCAGAGAAGGAAAAATCACTGACCATCTTCAGAAATAGGGTTTATGTAACTTCCTCAATTCCACAAATACTCCAGCAAGAATGTGATCTGTTTGGTCTTTACAAACACTTTCATCCATTCCTCCTCTAACTTCCAGGCTTTGTTGCAATGAGTCAGGCAGAATTCTGATGAAAAAACAGTCCCATTGACTAGATTCTTGGAAAAATTATGGTGTTACATTTCTTACCTTTACAAGTACAAGATACCTGTCAATTTTGTTTGTATTATTCCACATGATTAAAAAGTTACAATGAAGTACACTGTTAAAGAAAGTGCAAATAGAAAACACCTCCATTACAAAGAAAGATGAAGTGCATTTCCAGAAAGCACAAATAAGTCTTGAAGTTACAAGGGGGAAGCTGCTAAAAGGAACGTCCATACCTGTTTCACATGACAATGACAAGGTATTTATTATTCTTTTGCCTGAGATGACTCAAAATGGGCACTGGAATTGTAAAAGTTACTGTCCTAAGGAAGGGGGTTTGACTGTGAAGTCAACAACGGCTGTACATGCCCATGGCATCTCATAAGCAGCTTCTCGCCAACTGGAGAGTGATAAAAATGGAATGGAGAGAACTCGCAAAACCTGGAAAGATGGCAGGAGCTCTAAGGTTCTGCTGTCAAACCGTCACTTTTTGTGCTGCCTTCACTTTTTGTGTTGTCTCTCAGAGAATAAAGCTTTGATTTGAAGGAGCTACCATTCAGTCAGTAGAGATAGCTAGTGTCACAGGGCAAACTGTTGCTAAATAGGGAGTTTCAGCTCATAAACACAGTCTAAAAATGACAGGATGCAATGGCATGTTTCTGTGCAGAAAGACTAAGTTAATGGAAATTGCTGAAGGGATGCACTTAAGAGGAGCTATCAAGGCACTTCATCCTGTAATGGTGACAATTCCTTGATTCGTTTCCCAAGCTGTATCCATTCTTGCACTTAATGGGGCAAGTGTTCTGTGAGACACAAACATGGTTATGCAATTAAAGTCTGCTTAAAATAATACGTATAAACTGAGGAGAATGAGGATTCTATGAGCAGTAAACCTACCATCTCCTAATGTGTGAGACTGGGTTTTCAAAATCACTGGTCTTTGTGTTGCAGTCTAAGAAACCGAACCCTTCATGTAGAATTCCCCTAAGTCTGAATGGTTTAGAACTAGGACAAGACCTTTGATATCCACAACATCTCACACTGCCACCAGCGCTTCCTCAGAATTCACCAGCAGTGGGTTGATGTTCTTCAAATGCAGCAGTCGCTGGAGAAACAAAACATGCATTTTGTCAGTGAGTTCCACAGTTTTGGTTTGGGTTTTTTTTGCCAAAGAGACTCTTTGAAAAGTTTTATGCTGTAATATCCAAGGACTCTGTCTCTCACTCTCAGCCTAATGCTTTCATCCCTTTCCCTTCTCTTAACAATGCAGCAGTCTTACTTTAGTAGTCCATTTCTGACTCCTGGTCCAAGTTCATGGCTTCTTTCTCCCAACATCCTTGCTTCTTTTGCTTCAGCCCCCCACACCATCTCTGCCAGCTGCTGTTCTTTCATTCTTGTCACAGCCTCCTCATCTTTTTCTCATTATGTTCCAATATCCTCGTGTCTGCACAGCCTGCATGGACTCTTCATACGTTTTTATGGTTGGGACTGTGGGGAGCAACAGCAGATCCCTCTCAGTTCTTGCATTCACCTCTACAAAAGGCCTCTGTTGCTAGGAAAAGCCATTGCTGGAAAGTCTTGCCTATCCCCAGCATATCTAGAGCAGATGTCTGTTACTGTTGGACTTTTCAGACAGTGGAATGTGAAAAGACCATTCTGACTAGAGGTCTGTATTTATGTGTTGTAATAGGGGCAGTCTGAGACATCCCCCACCCATCAAATCCTTGGCAAACCCTTTGCCAAATTTCTGCTGTATAGCACAGAGGCAGAGTTTCTTTCTCAGTCATGCAGTCCAATAATATTTTTTAACACAAGCAAAATGTATTTTTTGCCAACCTTATTTTGCAAACTGACTGAACTGCTTTAAAAACCAGCTTCAGGCTGACACATCGATTGCAGAAAAAATCATTACAAATTAGCTAATATTTGACAGTCACAGGCATCAAAAGCCAGGGCCTTATAATGGGTAATGATGCATCAACTTACCCATAGGCATTGCCGCTTGTTCTGGCTGTAATTTGGAGATTCTCAGTTTTTCTCTCTCTCCCCCCCCCCCCCCGAAAAAACCCAAAAAACCATCAGAAGTGAAAATATGATGTACTTACCATATTTTAAGTTGCGGACAAAACCACATGCCTTTTTTTTTCTTCTTTTTTTTTTTTTTTTTTTTACCTCTTCCTTCTCAGCTCAGTTCCCCTCAGGATTTGAGAGAAAAACCCACACTATTTCAAGAGCTTTAGTGACGATACAATAGATGTGTCTATTTCTTTAGAGTCTTAAGAAGACTAGAAAAATGAAGTTCTTTTTTTCTCTATCAATTGACTTTGTTAAGCCTCCCCAGGAGGAGAAATAAGCCACTGGAGGGGACCAATATCAAAGTTGAAGAACAAAGATGAAAAGTGAAGAGTCGCTTCTGTTTACATCAGCATGCTCTTGACTAATGTACCAGAGAATACATCAAAGCCACTACTCATGCCAGCTCCAGATATCTTTTCTAACAAATGAAATGTGGAAATATTTTTCCAACTACCATCTAAAGTAAAACAATTGCAAAGCTCTCTCATTTGATTGACCTTTCAATCTTTCAGTCACTCTGGCCTTATCCAAAATAAATGATGTCCACAGGGGAATTAGCAATGTTAATAAATTATACTAACTATACCCTGCCAATATTACATATCTTCTTCTAGATGTTGCTTAATTTTTTAATATATTAAAGCATGGGTTCACTCTTTGGCTGCTTACAAAAAATGAAAGCTAACAGAAATATGTCTGTTCCTTCCAAAACATCCAGGTAGTTTTCCCCCCACTGTTCCATACGTACAGAAAATTGATTTACTCCATATCATGACAGGGAAGCAGACAGTTATGATCATTTCCAGTTTGGAAGTCAGGAGGTTTAACAGAGAGGTTGTGTGATTTGTCCAAGGCTTTGCAAAACCCCTAAGGCAAACTGAGGAAAGAATCTACTTTTCTTGACCTCACTGTCTGTGTCTTGTCTACAGGGCTGCCTGTCTTCCCACTAGCTGACAGACTGCCGAGAAAGATGAAGGCCTTATTGATCCTATAGGTAGATGCTGAAAAAGCAGCATTGTTTAGCATCAGTTGATTTCAGTAGGAGTCATTTCCCTCGGACAGAATTTGTCACTAAAAGGTATTAATTTTTAAGCCTTCTAAGATACCAGTATCAGAACATAATGTATTGCTGGTTAATAAATGATAATAAATGCATAATTATGTAATTTTTTTTAATAAATAAATAAATATAGCTGTGATATATAGGGATCCTTTGCATGAGTAGGTGTGTGTTACCCGTTCCACTCTGCACACAAAACGCAGTGACACAGCAGCTCATCAGTGCATGGCACAAATGAGAAGCCAAAGCTCCTGGTAACTCCCAGCAGCGCTGTGCAGGCGGTAGAACATGCCCCTCCTGTGCCGCACGCCTGCAGATCACAGCTCCCTTCTCACAGGCTCACCAGCCAGCACTGCAAAGAAAACAAAATCAATTGAAATCCCTGCATTTCAACAAGCTGAGTAGGAACAGAAGCAGATCAGTGTGTGGCTGGTAACGCCCCTTCTTCATATAGTCAGTGTTTTATAACCTCCCAACCCAATTTCAATTGTAAGACAGCCTCTTAGGCCATCTCCTCTGACAGGCAGTGCTCCACTCTGGGGAATTTGGACAGAGACTCTCAAAACCGCAACATTTTGGAGCCAAGTAATCTACAGTAGAAGGTGGAGGAAGATAAGCACAATGTTAATTCTGGTCATATGCAATTGAAGCTGACAAAGCATCCATCATCCTGTACAATATTAGCCTTTAAATATTCAGCTTTATCAGTTTCCCCATTCTTAATCCATCATTAACCACCCCATGAAGCCTCAGCTGATTAGCCCCACCTCTGCAGCTTGGCAACCCATTAACTATTTATTATGTGTATTTAATTGCACTCTAGTAGCTTTGGAAAACTCCAACCAGACACATTTCAAAAACTGGAACAAAGGAGATGGTCCCTTGCCTGTGGAGTTCATGGTCTGGGCAAGAGTGAAATGCAGCAAAGAGGAAATGACAGCCATGCTAAACAAAGGCTTACCCACATGCCCTCTGTTCAACTCCCCACCCCAAAAATCTGAAGGTTTTCTACGGATTTTTTTTTTCCCGGTGAATTCCATTCCGGTATCCTTTAAAATCACTAAAGATGATGCATTTTCAGAGGGTCCAGTAGAAAAAAAAAATTGGGGGGATTTAGTATGGTAGGTGAAAAATAGATTGGAAAACTCTACGTAAGTCATTCCACAATTGCTAGGTAGTGATACAGGGATTAAAGTCATAGTATAGTAGGAAACTGGCAAACATATACAACATACATATTTTATGTGAATTTAAATAAATAAATGGAAGCATTTTTCGGTTAAAATGCTTATTTCTCAGGGACTAAATATATGTAATTTATGAAGTGTTATTTATATTTTGCTGCTTGCTATTCGCATGCATAATCCAAACACAGATACAATGCTAAATGTTCTTTCTGCTACTGATGCTGGGTTTGAGGGGAGAAGATCTGTACACCTTTTTCTGTCTTTATTTCTTTTTTGCTTAGATGGGAAGCTGTGTATTCTCCACCAAGGCTGGCTGCACATTTCCTCTGAAGTAAACTTTGCAGAAGTCACCAGTGCCTTTGTTACCCCCTCCTGGGTTCCCGTACCTGTCTATTTATGAGTACCTTTTGATCTGTGTCTGAAAGATCCAGTTCCCAAGACAGCCACTACCCACTCCTTGAGCAGTGCCACACAGCATGAGCACTCCACACCAGAGACTCAGTACTGGCTTGCTGTTTACTGATCAACTTTAAAACCCAGAGCACTAGAGGAAATGGTTTTCTAAGGGGTCCTCTCCCTCTGTGCCCACCCCACTTGTCTTGCTACCAGGTGGAGAGTAATGTCTGTCTGGGAGCCAAGTCTCAGTACATGAAAGTCAAGCTGGATGATAAAGAAAATGGGCTTAAAATTTGGGTTAGAAGCCACAAGTTAAACAAAATCATGTGAATCCATCCTTGTAATTCTGTGTCTGAACAAAATAATGTATATTAAGTAGCATTGAGTAAGTGGCTGTGAGAGACTATCTGTAATCAGACTCCACTGTCCATTGTCTCAAAGACTGGTATGAGAAGCTGAGATAAGACTCTTCTGTCCATTGCCTGGAAGACTGGTGTGAGGAACTGAAATGGAACTCCACAGACCATTGTCTCAGACATGGGTGGGAGGAGTTTGGATAAGACTCTTCTATCCATTGCCTGGGAGAAGGGAGTGAGGAGCTGAACTGGGACTCCACCATCCGTTGCCTGAGGGATGAATAAGATAAGACTCTTGTGTCCATTACCTCCAGGATTGGTGTGAGGAGCTGCTGTCCATTATCCCAAGAACTGCTGCAGATACCTGTGTGTGCAGACGCTCACAGTTGGAAGAGCTGGCTGCGAGACCAGGGAAACTGGTCCACTAGGAAGAGGAATATGTGGCATGAAGAACATAGGTACTCACCCCAACTCATTGTAAAAGGGGGAGTAAGACATCGCCAAAATGGGTACCTTCAATGGGACTCCAGAAGGACATCTCCTTGAGGACACCCACCTCCAATGGACTCTTGGGAGACACTCTGCTCCAATACTGACTACGACCCCTGAAGAACTCCCACCACTAACGACGATGACAACGGATCCCTGCGACACCGCTGGATCCACTGTGGTGACTCTCCCTCTCTCTGCACCCCGAATCCTTGCCTCATTTTCTACCTTTTTTCCAATCTGTCCTATCGCTATCCTCTTTATTATAATAATTGTCCTTTCATAATAAACCAACTAATCGCATATGGTACTTGGGATCACAGAATGAAACAGGGCACTGGGGTTTTCTCCAATCAGACCCTGACAGTGGCTTTGTGGAAATTAAAACAAGATAAACGAAGGTATTCCTCTGTACTATACTGTACTATCTATACACTTTCTTCGCCATCTAGGTAAACCCTTTAGTTCAACATAGATGTTTTCCAGCACTCTTAACTCTGCTTTTGAATTTATCCCGATGTCAGTCTGTTGGAGACAAAACAGTGATGACCTTCAGGGTACAAGGGAGGATGCATTTATTTTTACCTAGCACTTGACTCACTTGCATCTGTTCTCCTTTTAATTCCTATAATTAAAATGCCTGCCTGCCATTTCACTACATGACCTAAAATGATTATAATTTGAACATTATAGCAACCATAGTTACTGCTGCTGTACAAGAGGAAGAACAATTGATCTAGGCCAACACAGTTAAGTAAGCTATAGAAGGGAAACCACATGCTAGTAATGGAAAATAGAATATAAGAATATTGAGTCAGGTGAAAAGAGCATCTAAGGTAGTATACCCTGTCTCTGATAGAGACAGTATGAAACTGTCTTCATGAAGGGAAGAGCATGAGAAATGGAGCAAGTGTGGAGAAGTATGTCCTGTGGCATGTCTGCCCATCTTCCACCTGACTGCACTTTAGAGACTTCTTGAGCCAGATGCTTTTTCAAGTCTTTCATGTTTAATAAACCAGAATGGATCAGTTTTCCCTGACTCCCAGGTCCGGTTCCTGTAAGCTCTTCTGTGAAGCTGTTTAGATGTTTTCTCCGCTGAACATTCTGCGGACATGTGTTCCACAGTTTTATTAGGCATAATGTGAGGAAAAAACCCCACTTCATTATGTTTAATTTAAGCCTCCTAACTAATAGTTTGCATTCAGACCCAATGAGGCATGTCCAAGATAGTCTAAAAGAAGCCTTGAACAACATCTCCATCTCTTTCTGTTTTATTAATTCTCCCCATCTTAATATTTTTCTATCTCATTCGCTCTTTCTTTTATTCTTATATTTTCTCTGGATGGTGCTACAAGCTACATAGGCATCTGATTTACGAATTTATGCCTATTACATACCAAAATTCAAAAGGCGGAAAGCATGGCAGTCCTTCAGAGTCACACTCTTTCACAGTGATGTCAGTTGCTTGTAAGGTTAAGTCTTAAACTTTGGCACCTCACTTCCCTTCTGAGCTTCTGAATTGTGGTGACCTGGTTTGCGGAGGTGCTTAGCACCCACCACCTTCCGGGGGTTGCTGCAGGCATTCAGCACACACAAGAGAACACTTTTATGCAAAACATCTGCCTGGCTCTGGGCACTCAAGTATTAAATTGTTATTCTGCATTCAGCTTCACAGTGTAGTGATACATGAAATCATCAGCCCTGGAGTGAAATTAAGAACCTTAGGACTGGCGATGTAACCCTTACTTATGGTGGTTTGAGGGAAGCAATCCTCTTGAATTAAATATTACTAAATATGAATCTTCCCATTTATTTTCAAGATCAGTGGCAAATGGTGCAGAGGACAGTCATCTTACAGATTTTGTGTAGTATAAATGTCTAGATCATTGTTATATCAGGAATCCTGCTTGGACATCTGATTTTCAGCTTTATATCTGTTTCCACAGTAAAACACACCAAAACTTTAACTTACACGTTCACCTGCACAATCATCCAATAGATACTTTCCATCTGCCCTATATTTTTTTCTCTTTCTCTGCTCCTCTCTTGCTCTTGGAATTTGCTCAGACCTATTCTCTAGCCAAAAGTATCTTTCCCTCCCCCGGCCCCCCTTCAGTGTATTCCTCTTTGCATTTCTTTTTGCTTTCTCGCCACCTTTCTATGTGTCAGCCTTGTTCCAGTTCTTCTCCCCAGTGGCATTCAGAACTCCTGCTACTTTCATACACTCTCACCATTTTAAGCCGCTTTCCCACATGCTCCCTTTCACGGAACACCTTCCTTCCACTGATTTCCGAAGCACAGATGCTTGTTCGCTTTCCGTGATGGCAACAACAGTTCTAAAAGAAACATATCATTTCCCCTCCTGCAATTCATGCACAAATGCCTGGCATGTGCTGCCTAGAGAAAGCCTTTCAACTTTGAATTTCCCTGTCTTTGTGGAATCTGTGAAAAAGTCTGATAAATTACAGCTTTGGCAGTTATTTCAAATAACTTTATTTGCAGCCAACTGAGGCAAAATCTGTCAATGGTGCCATTCCCGTGTTCTTTCAAAGGTCATTGGTGTTTCATGAGTGAGCTCAAAGTCAAGCTGGTTCAAAGGGAGGCTCGCATTTCATTTTTTTCCAAGAAGGTTAGATTACATGTTCTAATGGTGACAGGACTCTCCTACAAGACATAAGAGCTGGGTTCTAGCTGAGGCCATGAGACTCTTCAAGTACATGTGTTTTGTCACTTTATCTATCTCCCTCCTGATGATTTTGCATCTGCAGAATAGCTGTAATGCTAACTGGTAGTTGTAATATCAATTAACAACAGACAAGAGGACCCTAAATAATCATATGGGTCAATAATCTATTGAAGTTGGCTTTGGACCTGGTTTTGGTGTTGGCCATTCAGGTAAAGCCAATAAACCTCAGTCTACAGCTCCTCACACTGGGGCGTAAGAGGCACGAGCTGCGACACACTTAAAATATGCAAGAGGCAATTTCTTTTGTTGTTCCAGGGGGTGAGAGAAAGCAACAACACAGTCTTGGCTCTGTAAGCCAACGTAATTGCTGCCTGGGCTTGCAGGTATGCTGTTGCACCCGGGGTCCTCTAGTGATACTCAGAATAAACCACAACATGCCAGGGTTGGCATGTATGTAGGCAGGATTTCAGTGCAAGCTAACTGAGATATACATGGAGTTCCTGACCCTCCAATCCCTGAAGCCTTCCGGCAAGCCTTCAGCGGGCCGGCTGGGTGGGATGGCAGTTGTACGCAACCGTCTCCAGCAGCACCCCCTGGTGATTTGAAGGGAAGCGGTGAGGACGCGTCAATTCAATTCTCTCTAGTGTGATAAGAAACTGATAACCACACTCCTCTTCAGGAGCCTCAGATGGTACTGGATACATACAATGATGCTCTTTTAAGGCAAAAAATCTCAGCTATGTAGAGGGCTCTCGGGACTGAATTTGAGTAAAACCTACTTTTTGTTATGGCAGTAAGAGACATAGGTTATTGTCATTAATATTACATGCATGATTTAATTAGGAAAAGCAACACAGTTCAGGAAAACAAAATCTTTCCAGATAATAGTTATACTAATTATCTAAAGATCATAAATCAAAGAAAATTTAATAAATTGCAGGAGAGATGAGCTGACAAGAATCTTGTGAAGTTCAAAGAAATCTGAAGTCCTGCACCTGAAGAGGAATGATATTTGTAGTAGTACAGGCAGGGGACCAGCTAGAATGTAGCTTTGCAGAGGAGGCCCTGGGCATCCTGGCATTCAATAGTCTGAACATGAGCCAGCAGTGCACCCTTGCAGCAGAGAAGGTTGGGGTGCATTGGGAAAAGCACTGCCAGCGAGTTGAGGGACGTGACCCTCCCTCTCTGCTCAGCCCTGGTGAGACACATCTGGAGTGCTAGGCCCAGCAGTGGGCTCCCCATTATGAGACACGTGAACTCACTGGAATAAGCTCAGCAAAGGGCCATGGGGAGAGGCTGAGACATTTGGGGTTGTTTAGTCAGGAGATAAGAAGGCTTGAGGGAGATTTGATCTATGTGCATAAATACCTGATGGTGGAGGGTAGAGAAGATGAAGCCAGGGTCTCCTCAGTGAAAGGACAAGGGGCATGTGGACACACATTGAAATACAGCAAATTCCATTTGTATGATCTCCAGAGCTACCTTCCAATCTCAGCTGTTTTTTTTTTATTTGCTGAATAACAACCGTATTCCTACACTGAAAATACATGGCACATCCTAGTCCTGAATATTTTTTTCTGTTATACATTCCCAAGATACATTTGGGGACTTTTTTACAGACTTTTGACCAACAGCAATGCAAATGCATTGCCGTTATGTATTAGGATGTGTAAATATAACTGAGAAGATCAAGAGATTGAATCACATGTCATGTAGGATTCTGGTGAGATGCTAGCAGAAAAGCAAGCACTGCACTAGAAAACTGATTGTCAAAAAATGACATGTGAAAGCCCAACTTTACCAAAGTCTAAATTATTTAATATATGTCACTGTAGATACCTTGACATGTTTCTTTGGGTCCAGGAAATACATGAATAACCCACTTTACCTTGTATATGTAATGCAGGGGTAATTTGGACAAAATGATGTAATGTTTTGGAAAGCATGACAAGAAAATTAAGGATGAAAAAACTCCAGAATGACTTTTATGAATGAAAAGAACCTGTAATTGCTTTCCATCCCTTGACAGATGTTACTTAAACTGACATACTATATCATGCAACAAAGCTCACAAGGGTAATACAGGATTATGAGAAAATGTATAAACCACTATCTTTATTGTAAAAAATCCTTTTGTTCTTCACAGAAAGGCAGAGAGGAGGGATGCCTTTTAGCTTGATGCAGATTACTGTAATAATATTTTCAGAAATGTATCAGCACAATTGATCTATTAAAAAACAAAGAATGAAGTTAGAAGGGAGGGAGAACTTTCTGCTCTACCCTCTCCCCTCTCCTCCGGTCATTGTAGCATCCGGGAGACTTCCCTGTTTATTAAAGAGAAAACAAGAAGACTCCCTCCTGCCTTCTTCTGTGTGGAGAAGTAAAAGAATGGGAAGGGGCAGAAATGGTCATTGTTGAGAAATTACAGGTGAAGAAATGGGCATGCCCTGGCTGTAGATATTCTCAGTTCGCCTCAGAGAGAGCTGATAGCTGTGGAAGAGCTGCAAAGAGCACAAGTTTCCACCCCTCACCAGTTTCACTTCTAGCTTTGACAGTTCCCTGCTTTCAAGGTATGTGAGAAACAGTGGGTGGACACAGAGACAGTAGGAGGGTCTCTCAGGTACCTCTGACCTTCTCCAAAGTATCCTTTGGAGGTCAGCATTTTGAGTGTCAGCGACAAGTTAAAAAGAACCCCTCAAGAAAGCAGAACTTGCTATATACTCTTACCAACCTGTATGACAGAGCAAGTACATCACTGGTTTGGGTTAAATGAAGCTGCAAAAGATTGACAAGTACAGTACAGTCCTTAACCTTCATGAAGTGTGGAGGTTTGCGAATGCATAGTTTGTCACAGGCAAGTTCAATCAGGTATAATATGTCCAAGTTTCTTGCTCATCCATAGGTCCTTCATTTCCCTCTACCTGATTTTTGGCATTATATCCAATATTAAAGCATCACAGCAGAGTCGCTGAATAACCGTAGTGGATAGATAGGGTGTAGCAGTAGACGGATGATAAAGATTTTTCCCCAAAGTCAATACTGGTGTCCGGGGCATATTTTACTAATTTGGTTTTTAATGCATTTTTACCTTTTTAAAGGTTTAATATTGATTGATTTTTAATGGCGTGGGTGCACTCTGATGCTGAAGAAGGAAAAGACTTCTCCTGGCTTCCTTTTGCTGTAGGGAACAGGAGAAATGAAACAAGAAACAAAAAAGCATTTTAACAGGAGTCTTAGAAGTATTTAACAAAGAGAAACAAATGAACATTTCTTTCTGTTTATCAAATTATGTGAAGTTTCAAGCAAGAGAAGCAATCACTAATTAATGATTTAATAAGTTATATAAAGTTTTTCTCTCTTTGCCAGAACTTTAAAAAGCATTAACAGTATTAAGGCTCTGTCTTGCCATTAATCTGTACAGACTTGACACTGATACTCTAAAACAGCACAAAAAAATGAAATGCTTATCAATATTAAAATACCTCCAAACATTTCCAGACCTTAGCATTTGGAAAGCCGCCACTGCTCCCATTTCAGCTGCCATACTGCATCTGCTTTGGAGAGGCTACCTCTTGACATTTTGCAGAACAGCCTCTAATCTTCTAAGGAAACTCTGGATTGAGATTAGTATCCACAGCAGAAAAGAATCTGCAGACACTACTGTGTGTGAGTAATGCTGCAGGCATTCGTCCAAGCTCAGGAATGAGTGGAATGTACCCTTTCTCAAAGGTATGGGTGAAGTAACATCACTGAAGTGGAAGTGGGGATTGGGTGCAACTGAAGCAAGGGGGAAGTTCACATGTGTCTTTTCCATGTGCATGAAAATGGCTGGCTGTACTTGTAAAAAAAGAGAAAAAACCCAAAATTGGGAACTGGTATTTTAATTATTCAGTGTATTTATTTGCTTCTGATGGCATAAATAATCTATCACCTTAGCGTGTCATACAAAAGTCAAAGGAACATTTCCGCTCCAAATCAAATAGAAAAAAAAAAATCAACATAACGGTACTTTTCTGTGAACACATATAATGAATTTCTTTGTTTAATTAAACACTTCAGCAAACCAAACACCTGAATTTAAATTGCTGTTTATTACGGCTTCCCTTCGGGTACAGGTGAGATGAGAATAGGTTGGCTTGTGAGAGGCTGCAGAGACATGCGTTTTCCACAGTGACTGGCATTGGTAAGCAAGCTGACAGAGAGCTGATAACACCTTGGCAAGCAGGGCACGGTGAGGTAAATTATCAGCGATATTAAGAAAAACCAGTTAAGAGCCACACCTTTACTGTGGCCTGCCACGTCTGCGGCTGCTGTTTGGGAAGAAGTACAAGAGACTCCCTGTTTAACTTCAGCTTTCTCCCTGGACGTGTGGGTGTACAGGGACGTTTATACGTGCATAAATGCACGCAGCCTGGTGCTTACACGCGTTTTGGTATCCGTGGTTCCATGATGCGTTTTTCCCACCGTGGTGTCGAGGCGGAGGAGGAGAGAAACAGGAGGGGGAGCTCTCGCCGCAGCTGCCACGCCGCAGCCTGGGCTCCGCCGGGCAGGAGGGTTACCCCGGGCAGGGGGGCTACCCGGGGCCGGGGCTTGGGGCCTGGCCTCCTCCTCCCTTCGGGCAGCAGCACGGCGGCTGCAGCGATCACCCCGCAACTTGTCCTAATTCTGGCGGCTTTGAAAACCGCCACGTCGTTTTCGGTGTGCCCGCAGAGTGCCGTTTGCTTGACTCCGCTGCCTTTAAGAAACCTTTCGCTCTGAAGGTTTGTGCCACTCACGGATTTACCAGCTGGGAAAAATCCGGGCTGCTCATTTATCTCGTCCTCTCCAGTAAGCAACCACAAGAAGAAATAGCTCAGTAGTAACATTAAGGACTTAAGCATTAATAAAGACCCTTTGAAGAACGTAGTTACAGCAAATTGTTGCTTTTTTGTTACCCAAAAAGCAACTCTGCCAAATGGACTGATGCCCTTTCAAAACACAGAAATACTAATAAATAGGAATATGATTAATAGAATGTAAATTAAAAGTGGGATGATTTATTTTCGGCCACTCATTTGCACCTGTCATTTTACGAACAATTATTTGGTTTTCAGAAGTCCAAGTCAGTGTGCTTGCAAAGACTCCAAGTGCAAATTCAGAGCTGGAAATGCAAAGCTGTGTAGAACAAAAATATAAATATACTTGGCAGAGCCTGGCAAAGCACCTTGGGTGTAAAACACGTGCTTGGGCAATGGAAGGAAAAGCTCAGGTTCTTGCTGCGACTCAGATACAGCAGGGACCTGAACCTCAGTCTTGCAGGTGACTTAGAGACCATAGAAGGGCAGTTCATGTGACGTTTTTCCTCCCAACTTTGAACCCAACCAATGAGCTAACCAAAAATATCCCCAACCCGAAGCCCTTGAACAGGCAAGGCAGTGAGAAGCTTACTCTGTTGCCCTGTGGTTAGAGCACACACTCATAGTGGGAAGCCTGATCTGCAGTTCCTACTCTTTTTTGAGATGAGTTACAATAAGGAGTAGGAAGCTTCTTTTTCCCTCACATCGAAAAATCCTATTTTTGCTTTGAGTGTGAATGGAAACATATTTTGAAAGCCCTGAATTTTCATTTACCTTTTTTTTTTTTTTTTTTAGAACATGGAATTCTTGCTTTCAAATGCACACTATATAATAGATTGATTTAAAAGCACCTTGGAAATTTCACAAGGAATTTGGTCTCATTAAACTCAGGAGCAAAATATTCACTGATTTCCACAAGATCAGGGTCCCATCTTTGGCTGAAATCTGCTTACTGATACCACATACCCCAGTATCTCTGGCTGGCAGAATAAATGCGAGCAGCCCTACTGGTCCAATCAGCCACCTATTTTCACCTATTTATGATGTTTGCAGAATCCATAGTGAGCACTACTGAACCAGGTTTCTTTACCAAAAATATGGGTTTTCCCACAAGAAATATGTGCTGTCACAGTTCAGTAAATGTATTTAATGTTAAGGTCTCTGTAATGTAAACAGCAGATTTATTTTCTCGTAGCTTTTTGGAGACGTTCAGATCAATGCCATTGTATGACTGACAAATTTAAGGCTTCCACAGATTCTGACTCTCTTTACAAGTTTATGAGTTACCATTAAAACCTGAAAGCGTTTTGGGTGGATTTTTGTTAGTCATTCCCTCTGCAGTAACAAATGGAATAATTAGACAGTTTCCAAAACTTTTTCAGTACCTACGATGTGTGTCAGATAACGTCAGAGCACTCTAAATGCATGAACTTCTGTGTTGACAGTCAATGGTCCTCCATATGCTCTCACTAGAAGAACAACTTCCCAAGAATATGTAGTATCATAATGTGCAATGTATAAAGGTAATAACAGCTCTAGAAAAGTAGGAATCATGATAGTTGCAGAAATAATCTGCCATCAGATGAAGAGAGATACTATTATTAGGACACAGGGAGGTTAAACTTTTGTATCTACCCCTAGACCGTATTAGATACTGGGAAAACAGGATATGCTCTCAGTCCATGGCTTTCATCTGGTGGTTGATGACATACGGAGGCGGCCTGGAGGCTGTTTTTAAGGTGCTCACCAGAAGTAGCCGTTAAAAGTGAGCCTCCGGTCAGGAGGCATAAGTTCACATCTCCATTCAAAAGTCCTTGGAAAAATACCGGGGAAAAAAGCCTTCGCTATTTTTGGTGATGAAGAAGTGAGGACCCGCATTCAGAATTGGTAGCAAGTGAGGTGGGAAGTTCTTCCATTCAAAACCAAACCTTCAGCTGTTAGTCAGGGATAGTGGAATGACAGATTTGATCCTGAAGGCATTTGTTTCAGTCTATTTACCGTAACCTGCTGAAGACAATTTGCATCTTTTGGGCTTGCAAATATGCTCTCCAAATCCCTTCCAACATTAAAGGAAATTCTGGTTTTGTTGGGATTTGGAGATTAATCTTTTTGTCAGAGTATCAACTCGGTTTGTTACATTCATGCAGCAAACCAATGCTTTATTACAGTATATGTAGTAAGTGTTGAAAGTACTTTTCAGACATTTCACTGGACAAGAACCGTTTGAGGCAATACTCTGTTTAGCAGAAGTTCTAAGGTTTTCAATAAATGTCTGCTACCAGCTCTACAGGGAAACTAGTGCTATATCCCTAGTACAAGAATTAACTTTGCCTTTTTCATTAGAATGACTGTGTGTATCAGCAAGGTGGTGGTGATTCAAAGCAGAATAGTTGCCTGAGATTGGCTTGCTTTGTTTCCAGCTAAAGGTTTCAAAGAACTCTGAGGCTATGTAAGACTGTGTTTATAAGCAACCTCCCCTTGCGCTGCCTGTCTTATCCCTACTGTGTGAGATGATACATTAGGATTCTGGGAATATGTCCTGTACTTGGTGAGAGCTCAACCATACCGATCTGTTTGTAATAGAATACAGTGAACAAAACATAGAGATGAGGTTGCTGCTGGTGGTGGAGGGGCATAGGAGGGAAACCACCCTTTGGAAGTTACTTGCAGAGTCCAGGTTAGTTTCTCCAAGTTTCAGAACTCACTGCATTGTAATATATTACAGGCAAGAAAAACCAAACAAACAAACCACTCCCCCCGATCTTGATTTCTTGTGCTCTTTGGTGGTGACCTTGAGGCCAGAGCTTGTGCTCCTGGGGTGTGCAGAATGGATGGAGCCCACAGCACAACCCCCGCTGCGCCTGGCTCCTATGGCTCCTTGCTGCCAGCGGAGCCTTCTTGAGGGTCTCTGCAAGGTTCCACTGCTCTGCCAAAATGAACCATCAGATCTGTTTTGTTCCAGCATCCGCCTGATTCTTCTGGGCAGGAGGGGAGTGGCAGCACTGTCGCTTCACAATGGCCATGACCTTACCACTGCGGATGTGCTCTGGGATTTTACAGACTGAGGTCTGGTTGCCACCTCATCTTTTCATGCTCGCTGCTCTAATAGCCAGGACTATGCCAGGTCCCAGCGTCTTCCTCTTCTCAGTGCCACGGGGGAAAATGTGCTCTGTGTCTCGAATCGCTCTGCTATCTGAAGCAGGCAAGCAAAGCTCATTTCAGTCACGAAACGAGCAACGGAGTTGCCCTCAACTTTTCATACCAGAAAATGTCAGTGATTTAAGCTTCAGAATCAGAGGATGTAAATTAGACTTTGTTGCACACAAACCGAACTTATCTTTCAGAGGCTCAACAGCGATTTTTATGGGAAGCCTACTCATACCCACACTGAGCATCGTTTATTTTTCGACTGCGGGTCTTCTTTCATTTTTTTTTTTTGGATGTTCCGTTTTAAGGTGTACCGCAGTCATAACGAGAAACCCCGTGCAGCTCCGATTTTGACTAATGGAACAACGGACACCCCCGTGCCGTACCGTGTTGCAGCAGGGCAATTAGGGACTGCCTGCCAGGGAGCGCGAAAGCACAACCCAGGAATAATCAATGCATCGCCCACAGCGTGCGCTGTAATCCAGCCCCTCGCCGCTGAACCGCGTCCCTCCAAGCCCTTCATCCTCCCCTCCCGGGCGCGGATAAAGGCGCAGCCAGGAGGTACCCAACCTCAGCACGCCGGACAGCCCCCTCTGACCCGCCCGGCCCGGCCCCGCGGGGAGGTGCTGGGGACACACCGGGGGGGGGGTGTGCACACAGCCCCCTCCCCCATCCCGCCGCTCCGCCCCCTCCGCTCCGCTCCGCCCGGTGCTCGGCGCGGCGCCCCCCCCCCCCCCCCCCCCTTTCTCCTCCTCCTCCTTCTCCTCCTCACCCCCCCGGCTCCCATGGCGGGCAGCGGCGGCCGATTCGGTGCCGGCAAGCCCCGCCCGCCGGCGGGCCGAGGCCGGCCTCCCCCTTTCCCCGGCCGCCCCCTCCGCGGCAGCCCGCCAGCAGCGCCACAGCAGGCGCGGGGCCGGCTCGCTCCGCGCTGCCTCTCGCCCGCCCGCCCCGCCGCCCCGCCGCGCCGCGCCGCTCCCATGCAGGCGGGCGGCGAGGCAGAAGATGGCTGACTCGCCGGGGCACCCGCGCCCCTGCCCGCCCGCGCCCCCCGCCCGCCCGCCGCCGCCACCGCCACTGCCGCCGCGCTCCCCCCGGGCCCTCCGCGGCGCCGCCTGCCACCACTGAGAGCCGCCGCCGCCGCCGCCCCCCCCCCCGCGCCCCTCCCGGCCCCCCCAGAGCACCAGCAGCCATTTCATCTCCACCACCAAGTAGGCGCAAAAAATGGCAGAAATGGAGAAAGAAGGGAGACCTCCCGAAAATAAAAGGAGCAGGAAGCCGGCTCACCCGGTGAAGCGGGAGATCAACGAGGAGATGAAGGTGGGTGCCTGCGATGGGGAAGGGAGCGGGGGTCTCCCCCCACCCCCCGCCTCCGTGCGGGGAAACGAAATAAGAAAGGATCTCTTGTCATTTTTTTTTTGTAGGATGCACTGAGTGTGTCTCAACTCCGCCTCCTGGGCTGAAAACAGAGACGAATTCACAGGCTGCAAGCCCTGTTCATTCACCAGCTTTATTTATTTTTTTTAGCATAACTCTCCCTCCTCGGGCTTTCTCAGCTCCTTGGGTGCCAGTGATGAGCCTTTTCCCCTTCCCTTTTCGTTTGTTTCTGCAGGCATCCCCTCAGGTAGCTGGGAAGCCCCTAAAGTTAGGAAAGAAAGGCACCTCTTTTAAACACTGTATTTCTCTCCTTTTCCCAGTAGCCAGCTGCAACTGTGTAATTAAATTGTCAAAGTACAACGCTGCGGTCTGAGCCGCGCATCGTCGTTCTCTCACTTGAGCGCGGGGACCCCTTTCCTCTCTTCCTCCCTCTCGCCTCGTCCTCTGCTTTCTGTGTTTCGCTTTCCAGTCCATCCCAGCGGCAGAGGTGCTGCTGGAAGCTGCCTGGTCGGGGTTGCTTTTGCTGGATGTGTATTACGCGGAAGGCTGTCCTGCCTGGTAGGAACCGGTGCCAGTCCAGCTGTGCTCTGAAAGTAGCGCTTGAGGCTGCCGCTCCAGATGTTAGGGTGGCTGCGATTGCACAAAAAACGTGATTGCAGGACTTCTTTCATCTTTAGGTCGCCGCTCCAGGCTTGACCGGTCCTATTTTTCTGCGCCTGTTTTCCATGTCTGTTCCGTGTCTGTTTATGTCTCAAATTCCCCAAAGTTGGGAACAATGTATTGGGAGACTTCAGCTGAACTTGTTGTTGTTGTTCGGTGTGCAGATAAGGCATAGTCTGGTTATGAGATGAAGCTGCTGCATTTAATTTGAATATGTCATTTATTAGGAGGCTGATTGTAAGTGGAGGACTGCCTGGAAAGTGTCACACGTTCGCATAGTATGTATAGTATATAGGCGAGTGTATAAATATGCATGATGCCTAGTGAAAATGTCTTTGCTTTCCGGAGCAGTGATCTCCCTGTGTAAAAATAAACGGGAATGCACAGTCCCCTCCCCTCTTCCCTCTCTGCACACCACTGATTTCAGTTAGGTGCCCTTTCCTGCCCAAGGCAGGCGTTCTTGCTCCTGCTGCCTGGATGATGAGCATGTACACAGTTCTGCGTGCACATCGACTGGAAATGTGGACAAGTGTAGTATTAGGGGAATGAACGCAGTAACGTGTCGGCACATATCTTTGGAAACAAACCGCACGAGTTTTGGGTCCTGAGGACCGGTATTACACTTTGCGAGATATACGGCACATCCTATTTTCGGAGAGGGCTCTGTGCAGGCACTGAGGATTGAGAGTCATGGCTCATTGTAGTACCACATAGTTTTGAGGACTGCAGAGGTCTGTAGTATAGGGCAGTGGCCCCTTAGAGCATCACCTAACGTGATCTATATGGATTGCAGCTTTTAAGTTTCATAGGTTCTAGAATTACAAATTAGCTGATTTTAATCAAAACATGTGAAATGTTATCCTGGCTGGATATAAAGGCTGACTGTGCTGGATCCTCTGGGTTTGTTTTGTTTACTTTGGCTGCAGGCACACTCAGCGGTTTGGGAGATAGTTGTTCTTCTACAGTATAACAGATGTTTGTCTGAAAGGGTGAGGAAGAAACAAAAACAACATTGTGTGAAGGAGAAAAATTACACAATTTCAAACTAATGCTTTGGTATTAAGCACTGGCGTTAACCTTCGTGTAGAATTTCTCTTTTTTTAATCACGGGTGGCTGCTTAAGCTTAGAAACCTCAAGATTTCAGCTGACTTAAAAATTAAAGGCGGGTAGAAATGGCATTTTGAACGGATTGGATTTCTGGTTGAGAGCAAGATAGCTGATGGCAGAACCTTTCACAAAACACAGGCCACCTTTCAATGTAAACTATGCTGTATATGCTATGCATTTTTAGTAGGACAGTTGGCTGCTATCATCTAAGAAGGGGAAAGAGGGGGAGAAAAAGAAGAAGTGGTTTGAATTTTGACTGGTTAAGAAAGTTATAATCCTGCGGCGATCATTTACTCTCTTTCTTTACTGATGAATTAAGGTGTCTAGCTGTTCTTCCTAAACCCAAAGAATACAATAATGTAACAAACTTGTTACACTGTGCAAAATGTTTGCAGCAAAAGGACGGAGGGAGTACAATGTGCCCTTGTGTAGGTTCATATCTGTAATGTTCAAACAGCCTGACTGTTTCCCTTAATCTGAACTGCTTTCATCTGGACCACTGTAAAATAAGCTCTGGTAAGTAATCACGGCAGAGCAGAAAGAAAGGAATGTATACAGCAATAGACAGCCTAAGCTGTAAAAACTGTAACCCGAGTATCAGCAGCAGATCAGATATCAAGGCTTTAAGGTAGGGGAAATGAAAGAGATGAAGGGGAGGAAAAGACGAGAGAGGGAATGGAAAAGTCAGCTTGGAAAGTGAAGGAGAAGTAGGAGGGCCCCCTCAGGGAAATCTGGCTCAGGGATTAGGGAATTTTATCATGGTGTACGGTGACCTACTCAGGTTTCAGCCCACGTTGGATCGAATTGCCTCCCTTTGCTAGCAGAAAGAAAAAAGGACTGGTGTATATGTGATTTTTTTTTTTTTCTCTCTCCCCTCCTTCGGATAATAAAAAAGCCATTGGTACAAGCATCTATTTTAAGTACAGCAAATGCAGGGCACTATGAATGAGCAATAAAATAACCTCATCACGGAGACTTCCTTCAAGATTCACTGTTTGATACGGCCAGATATTTACTCGAGAAGGTTCACAACACGTGACTGGCCTGGTTTGGTCCCTTCCGACAGCAGTGTCACAGCTCGGTTTTGACATGACTGGGTGGATATTCAGGTTGCTTGCTCTCTCCTTATGCCAGATATTAAGTTACGTTTTTGTTATCGCTAACCCAATGTACATGATGGTTCTAAGAAATTTTAATTTGATACAATGCTGTGTGCAAGAAGTACATGTCTGCGCGGTTTTCTGATATTGCGTTACAATGACAAGTATATTGAGGAGGAACTGTTTTGTTTCGCTCTGACCTTCACAGCCTCTGGGTTTTTCTAGTTATTTTTTTCCTTTTGTCCCCCATCCTCATTCAGACGATAGTTTCCATTTTTATTTCCCGAGGTAGTGTTGTTCACCTCATGCTCTGGAGGAGAGCAGATAGTTACTCCGAAATTCAGTTCGGTGCCATTTCTCACTTGCTGGTGAATAACGCCTAATAGATCCAAAGCTATTGTAATCAGGGAACCCAGTCCTGGTTTAAGACCAAAATATTTTTTCACAGTTTCGTTGATGAAAGCACTCATCACGGCGCTGTGATGGCTTCCCCATCCGTCTATCCCTCCCCAGCTGATTTCCATTTGCCATCCTGCTGCCAGGCAGCAGTGCTGCTCTGGAGGAGCAGCTAGGTGCTCTGCAGTGTTGTGAAATGAAGTTGTGTCCAATACTGGGTTGCACTGGAAGTTCTCCTGAACAAACCAGACAATGTGTCCACGTGTCTCTGTCAGTTGAAAGGCGAGCAGTTAATTTGCGCTATAATTTCACAGGGTTGCTCCATGTGCCTGAGGAGTTTACCATCTATAAATATTCTCAATAACTAATTTGTATCTAAAATTGGGCTTCGTTCCTGATGCCTAGAGCTTAAGACAGCCCCATCTGTTACAGTTTAATAGTAAACTCATCAGAAGATCTTTCAGTTTAGTGTTTTAATATTCCCCGTTTGGCATTTAGAAGTACTACTGTCAGAAGGAGGGAAGCAGTGAAGCAGGCATAGCAGCCCTGCGCCTGGAGCGAGCCAGATCCCTCAGAGTGCTCTGAAGAGTCCAAGGAAACTCCTCCCTTCTCTCCTGAAAAGCAGAAAATGTCCTTGGGAAAGTGGAGAAGCAGGGAGGCTTTATCAGTTGGACTATTTCAGGAGACTGATGTGGAGGGCTTGTTTTTGCAGTCTGCATGGAAGGAATTCTGTGGGATGAGTGCAAAGAGTTGTGCTGTCTGTACAGGGAGCCTCACCTGCCTGTGCGCCGCAGAAACAGCACTTCCCCAAAGTAAGTTTGTATTGCAGAGCCAAATGTGTATGTTGGAGCACAAAGGAAATCAAAGCATCAAGACGTTTTGCTTTCTCATAGCATAAAATTCAATATGGTGACAACATACATAAGCAAAGAAAGTGAGGGTGGTAAAAAAGACATCCGAGTTCGTATTGTGGCCATAGAAACCTTCTTATTTCCTTGGTGTAAGTGAAAAGTGAATTTGTGGGGCTTAGCACTGAGTGGGTTCTGCAGGCAAGGAAATGGAATGGAGCCACTGTGCTTCCTCCCAGATCTGAAATAAACATTCAGCAGTAAAACCTAGAAGAAAATGAGTCTGACAGACTCATTCTCCCCTGCGTTTCCTGCCTCCGTGTTTGCCAGGCCTCGTTTGCTGAAGCCAGGCCTTGCCCCCTGTGAATAATGTGCATAGAGAAGGGAAAGCAAGAGGTCTAAGATGGAAAGAGAAGCATGGCTCAGCTTCAGAATGTATTAATTAGCAAAGATTTGGGAAAATGATGCATTACAATGTAAAAAAAATCAAGCTGTAGGTGTCCTGTTACGATGAAATGAATCCTAAAGAGGGAATAAATGTGATATTTTAGCATATAAGTTAGTCTCACAAAGGAGAGAAACCACAGTCTGGCGAGTCAACACCCTCTTCTTCATCTTTACTATGAATAGGAAGCAAATTCAAGTCAAAATACCAATGAGCATAATAGTTAGGTAGTTATCCTGGCTCTTCCAGGAGGAAGGCTATTTCTGTACATCACAAGAATAGAGAAATCACACAGTTAAAACATGCAAATTGCGCATTGCCCTGCAGTGGTGATAAGTGGTTTGGGACTTAGCAGGGGGCAAAAGAAGAATTGCTGTCTATTAGGAAAGAAGGGTGTTGGCGGTGTTGTGTGACTGTGGCCATTGGAGCGTTTTTGGGCCAGTTTCTTTGGCAGGGATGCGCTGGTTGTGCTGCATCCACACTAAATGCCTGGCGGTTAGGCAGCTGCAATGGTGCGCTGTCAGCTAGAGGAGCATGAGAGATTTGGCTCTGGGAGGATGTTCACTGACTGCCTGGGTGCACTCGCAGCTGAAGAGGTAGTCGGTGTTTCCACCACAGCCTCGGGAGTCTGGCTGCTTGGTGCATGCACAAGAGGCTGAGTGTGGCATGGTGGCGTGAGCACGGAAGCACACGAGGCAGAATTTTGGTGCTTGTCTTCTCAGCTCTGGTGTTAGCCCAGTCTGAACAGCACAGAGGCTTGGTCTCTTTGTTTCCCTGCAGGGGACTGAGCATTGCCTCCTGGGGAGGGCAAAGCTAGTTTCTGTGCTGTAATTTTGCAATGAAATCCATGGATCCTGCAAGGCTCCCATTGGGTTCAGTGGAATTTGTATTGGGCCAAAGGGTCCCAGCTTAGCAGTGTGGCTGCTGACTTGTATTTTATTGATGATGGTCAGGGCTGTGGGGTTGGGCTGGCAGCCTTCAACCTTCAGACCCTCCACATTCTTTTTGGGAGTGAGTCTGAAAGTAGGCATGGAAGAACCCAGTGCCTCTGCTGTCCTGTTCCTGCAAAAGCTTGGAATTGCAGCTACTTGCACATCCTTCATCTGGTCATCCATACTTGTCTTTACATCTCCTTTTCTCTGGGCTTTGGCAGGTCTGTCATCTCTCAGTTCAGTTGGTTCCTGTCTAGTCTGCTTCATCAGTGCTTCTTCTGCTCTCATGCTTCAACCTCAGGTTGATCCCCCATTCTTGCTTTTCTGCAGCACTCTTTTTACAATCAATCACCCTTCCTTTCACAAACCCTTTTAATCTTGTACATCTTCCACTGAGGTTCTGCTGTCTGTGTACAGGTTGTGTATTAATTGTCTCGCTTCCTTCCCTTAACTTCATCAGGAACTGGGCTTTCTTGCCCTCCTCTGCCCCCTCCCTTTTTTTTCCTGCATTCACACAGAAAATTAGTCTTGTCTCATCTCATCATTTGTATTTTGACTATTGCCACCACACTGGTCTTTACAAATCCCATCTTGTTACTGCATCTTGAACCCACATAGATTGGGACTACCGTTGCAATGGAACGAGTGGAAACAATGAAATAAGAATACTGGTCATCTTTAGGGCAGCAGCTGCAGCAAGGATACGGGGAGGGACTTTATAAGAGCAAGTAGTGATAGGACAAGGGGTAATGGCTTTAAACTGAAAGATGAGATACTGGGAAGAAGCTCTTCCCTGTGAGGGTGGTAAAGCACTGGCACAGGTTGCCCAGAGAAGCTGTGGATGCCCCATCCCCTGGCAGTTTTCAAGGCCAGGTTGGATGGGGCTTTGAGCAACCTGGTCTAGTGGAAGGTGTCCCTGCCCATGGCAGGGGGTTGGAACTGGATGATCTTCGAGGTCCCTTCCAGCCCGAACTGTTCTATGGTTCTATGACATGACCTGTGTGACCATCAACTTGATTGACAGGATATTAAATGATGCTGCAAATGGGTGCTGTAGTTGGGGGTCTGGGGGAAGGTGATGTACTTCTGTGGATGCCTATCTATGTGAGAGAGTTAGTACTGAAGAAAACATCTCTCAACTTTGACTACCAGCTTTTATAAGGATGGGATCATCCTCTTGGTTCGATATGCATAAAGTACTGTGTAATGAAGCTCTGGCTGTCAGCCACAAAGAGAATAGTTTAAGAGTGATCATCACTGTAATAGGTAAGATAAATTATGAAAGAGTAGAATTTTTTTTTCTTTATCCATGCATCCATGTTGAGAAATCACGGTGTTAAAAAGGGGCTTACTTTTGTGAGTGCAATATGCAGCCTTGCTGTACTCTCGTTGAATTTAGTAGGAAATACCCCAGTGATATAATTATTTTTTTTAAGAGTCAAGTTTCTATGATGGGCGATTTCAAAATAATTTGTATTTTTGTCATAATGAGTGTTCATTTTTGTGTGTCACCTGTCATGGGTAGAAAATATGAGACTTGAAAGGTACTTAAACTTTGTGCCATTACAAACCAAATCTGGTCACTTTGATTTGATTCTGAAGAGACATGTACGTGTATGAATTGCAGGAGAAACATACATATAGCCTTGTTTACACTTTCTTTGACAAGTAATTAGAAATTACTCGTTGCCTGAGTTGAACAGCAGTGCAAATAAAACACAGAGCATTCACAGGAAGCAAATTTAGAGCTACTCAATTTGGTTGCATGGGGTTTGAGTCAGGAAGACTTTGTCAATTGGTCTCTACCTTGCTGGCTTAGTCTCTAGGGCTGTGTCTCCATAGCTGAAATTTAGCGAAGGAAGGGAGGCTGGCAGAAGCTTGCCTTTGTGCCTCCATGGACCCATCCAGGTCGTTCTGGGTGAGCTTCAGTGGCAAGGTTTCACTCCCCATCTCCAGGTCATTTTGTTGTTGGATTCTCAGCAGTTAGAGACAGGTTCTGTGCAGAGAGAGAAGTTTTCAAAAAACCTAAAAACCAACCAACCAAAAAAAAAATTAGAAAAATTTTGTTTTTGCTAATATTTAAAACACAGCACTGCATCAAATGAGAGTGTAAATGCATGTATTAGAAATGGGTGTGTGAGATAGCCACATGATGCTGTATTGTACTCATTGCAAACTCTAGTAGTGACATAGTTCAGATGTAATGGGTTGTCATACTTACAATGCTTACAGTAGAGGTGGAGGTGGAATGATGCAATGTTTTCTGGTGATTCAGGGCAGCACAGGACAGCCGTGGAATTGAGATTTCCAGCAGGAGGTCAAGTGAAAATGAAAGGGGGAAAAAACAAAAGGAAATTGATGCTCCAGAGGTCTACTGTGGGGCTTTGTTTTGGTTTTTCTTTTCCCGAAATGTGTGTTTCTGGCACAATTGCACAAATGATACTCCTGGAAGAGTACAAATTGCTTGTGTTTATTGCTTATAGCTGTTTTACAGCGCTCCTTGAGTGACAGGAACACCTATGCAATCTGGTGTGATGAATGAGCCAGGAGCAGTGCAGGGCTCTGATGTTCTGGGGCAGAGCGTCTGCTGTAGCTTTGAATTTGGAAGCAATTATCATCTGATTAATTTTATTTATTTATTTAAATGACTGGAGAATTGCTGTGTTCTGTCATTAGACTTGCTCCCACTCAAAATTAAGCTAGAGCAGCTACTAAACAAAATCTAGCAATGTGCAAATTTGACATGTACCATTTGTTTTGAATCGGTGTCATATTCTCCTTATTCATTTGCTGGTAGCCAGAGTCCCGGGAGATGGTGCATACCGGGGGCATTATTTTAGATGTCAAGATCTTAAAGGGAAATTAAATTTGGAATTTATTTTTAAAGAATAATGGTAAAAAGCCATGGAGACCAAATAGAAAGGCTTTGTGTGTGGCTTTTTCGTTTCATTTAATAGTTGTCATACTACTTTAAGCTGATCTTTGCCATCACAATAATTCATTAGCTGGTTTCCTTTGGTAGTTTCCTAAATCCATAAGCTGTAGAGCTCCATAGCACTATTTGGTTTCTGAAAGCTCTGTTGCCTGGCTGCAGATTTCTTAACTTATTCCACTAAATCTCCTGGCCCAGTAATGAGCATTTTCTGCAGAAATATTTTTGCCACGTGACCTAGAGGATGTGTTTTTAATAGAATTTCAGAGTTATGACAGTCATGTTCCATATTTTGCATTTCCATGCAAACATAAAACGTAACCACACGGCTGCTTGGAAATCGGTTGAAAATAAATACGGCAAAACTGAGAAAGGTTTCCTTAAACAAATATAAGAGATGTTTGTATGAAACGTTATGGTAAAATGCTTTCACGGTGAAGAGTTTTTAAGTGGTTTGACTATGTAAGGGCTTATAACCGAGGAAAAACGTCTTCACTGTGATTTTATTTGATTTGGTTCATGGGCATCTCAAGGAACTGTAATTGTGTCAGTGACCTGCTCCAGCTGAAAAGATTGTAGCACAGTAAGATTGATTAACTGCTGGCTGAAAAAAATCCCTTCTTTTCTGTTATTCTCTTGCTGCAGTCTTAAATATTTTATGGCAACACAGACAAGTTTGTATGACGAATGTATGTTAAAATATGTCTGACATTGAATATCAGAGCAAAAGTCATAAATAACTCTCCTTTCCATTTTTTTTAAATTACAGACATATGAGTCTCTGTCATAATTACATGTGCCAGTCAGAGATTTAAATGCATTACACTTTATGCACTTGACTTATGAAATGAACATTAGTCTTTGAGGAGGTGGGCCAAACCTGACACTTCCTCGTGTAGCACAGATACGGTTCGATTTATGCAGTCCTCCATTCTTTCCAAATGGTTATTGATTACATAAATAAGTAGGTAATTTTTCTCTTTCAGAACTTTGCAGAAAACACTATGAATGAGCTCCTTGGCTGGTATGGTTACGATAAGGTTGAATTGAAAGATGGAGAAGATATTGAATTCAGGAACTACTCAGCAGATGGGGAAAGCCGCCAGCACATTTCTGTTCTTAAAGGTAATGCGACTTCATGTTTCTGTGTTCATGCAAAGAAGGATTAATATCTCAACCTGTTGGAATTGGCATGGGTTGGGAAGCATGTTCTGCTGCTTGCTTTGTGGTTGGTTTACATAAAAATATCACAGAGTGCCTTCTGGTCTGAGGAAGCCAATAGGGTATGAGGAAAATCCCTTAAAATTACTGTTAGTAGGCTTACTAATATATCTTCACAAATAATATCTTTTGTGAGTCAGCTGAAAGTCCTGTACATGTGGTATAAATAAACTGCTCAGCTGGAAAAGAGGAGCACTTTCTTAGCAGTGTGGCTTTAAGGAACCCTTTTGCTTTCAAAATTGAGGCTTTTTTGGCTATGGCTTTTTAAAATGCTCAAGATTTTGAGCTGAAATATTCACAACACATGTAGGAATGAGAGTGAACATTCACAAAAGGGTCCTAACCCATGTTTATACTATACTGTCTTCTGCAAGTGCTGTAGAAGTTCTCCAGGGATGGGATTTGTTTGGAACAATACTGGATCTTCATGGTTCGAAATGTAAAGGATGGGATCCAGTCTGTTTGTTAAGCCCTTCAGTTGCTGCCTTCTGACTTTTCAGGCACAGGGAATGGGTAGGGACTTGTAATCAGAGTAAAGGGAATGCTGCACCTTGACTTATCCAGCAAGAGTTTCTCGAAGGTTAGGTAAAGAGAGGAAACTGTGGCAACTTTTATGTTCTTAGACTGCCACTTTTCACTACGTTTGTGGCCACCTGTATTTGGGTTTTCCTTCTGATGGCCCACAGCCGCTCTGTATTCAGTGAGTGTTGCAGTGAGTACTGGTATCAGAGAGACAAGTTTTGAAGGAGAGATGGTTAGGAAAAAGGTGGAAAAATTAGAGCTGAAGGTGAAATAACCTAACCGTGTTAAAATTGAATGTTTGCAGCTTGTTAGTTCTGTACTGACATTGGTGATCGATATGTATTTTTCATTGAAAATGTGATGTCATTAAGTCACCTTTGAATAAACTTGTACTTGAGTAGTGATATGATTCATTTATTTATGTTTTAATAAATAGATCTTTCATTGAATGGTTTATGGCTTCAGTCTATGCCTGATGAAATCTGTGATATACTTCTTTTATAGACACGTGATCTGAATCATATGTTATATGAACCAAAGAAAGATGTCAAATACCTGTGGCAGGTAGAAATCTTTGGCGTATGCAGTCTGTTGGAGGGAAAGAGTTGTGTTTCTTTTTCTGAGAGATGGGAGGAGAGGAAATAATAAGAATTAAGTCCTGCCCCATAGCTAACTGAGGTGCATTAGAGAAATTCCTACAGATAAGAATCCTGAGGTAACTTGGGATTGAAGAAGAAGAATAACAACTGTCATAATTTCATGTGCAGTTTGCTGTAATTTCAGTGTGTTGTTTTCTTTCTTTAAATCCTTTCCATTACTACTCCTCATATTATTGCTAAAGAATTAGGAATTCTTTTATTTTTTGATTTATGCTTCTTATTTTGGTGAAGTTATAGTACCCTGAGTGTGATCACCGTGCAAACAGTAGAAGTAAAGGACAAGAATAGGGTGTCATTGATTAAACCAGGCATACTACGGGTATGCATGAGGAAATAATCCTATCTTTTCTTAAAAAAAAAAAGAAAGTGAATTTTATTTTTAAAATATAGAGCATTTCTGAAGAATGCTGGCAAGTATACATTTTTTAAACAGAGGACATATATAGGGGTTATTGTGCACTCTGCTTGTATTAGGGTAAGTAATTTAATGAGGAGGTTGGTGAAAGTATGTAGGGGCATTTAAGAAATCTGGGTGTCATACTGTACAATGTGTTCTTTGTGTTTTACAGAAAATTCTTTGCCAAAACCAAAATTACCTGAGGACAGTGTTATTTCACCGTACAATATAAATCCAAGCTACCCAGGGCTTGCCACAGGAAATGGACTATCAGACTCACCAGCAGGGTCGAAGGATCATGGGAATGTACCGATTATTGTCCCATTAATTCCACCACCTTTCATAAAGCCACCAGCAGGTAAATCCTAACGAACATTTAAAAATGGTTACCGTCATTGACACGTCCTGAGATTGCTAGATCATGACGTCTTAGTGATGGAGCTAATTTCAAAGTGTTTAAAAACGGTTGCAGAGAACTTTAAAGCAGAGTGGGAGTGTGACTTTATTTGTTAGTATTCTTGAAAAACTTCTGCAAATGCAGTGACAACAGACTTGTGCTGCTTGTGACTCTCAGCACGCTGGATTATACTCTCAGCACTTCAAAAACATCTGCTTGTGAATGAAGGCTTTAAATAAGTTAATGGAAGATGATTAAATTAAAAATAGGCTCCATGAAAGAAACAGTGGAAGAGTCAAAGCCATCAACTCAGTATCATGCCTTTGTATCAGGTTAACAAGCTCATCCTGGGAAAACTGTCTTTTGACTGTTATTGAAATCCCTGACCGTTGTCTCTTGAGAGTTTAATACGATCATGACTATCAGGGAGACTGCACTGACGTGTTTTACATTTTCATTAGATTTTTATCAGGAGTGATTTTATAACATGTCATTCCTGAGTTTGCATGAAAAATGATGTATTCTACACTGCATGCTGCTTGCCATAATCTGTGACACGGCTACACCAGGGTGGTTAACTTCTGTGTTATTGTTTACTGCTGTACGCAGTGTGATAATTGGTAGATTTAGATAGGAGCAGTCTCAGTCCTACTTCCATGGATGTCCCTGGGTGTTGCTCTGGGCTCTCTTGGGTGATGAGGCATCAAGGAGCACAGGGTGACTTGCAGTACCTACCAAAGAGCAGTAGCTATCTGCATGCAGGGAGACAGTTGGCTAAAGAGTCCCCACCAGGTGTGAGGATGCTCCTGCAGAGGCAGAACAACTGGTAGGATCAGGTCCCAGGTGTGAAATGGTCACCACTGCCCTTTGTTACGTTGACTAAAGGTAACTATAAAATACTGACTGGTCCAAGAAAGCTTTTGCCTGCTGACAGTCATGGGATAGACTACAGTTGCTCCTCCCAAATTATTTTTACGCCATTGAGTTTTATCTCTAAAAGAAGTATACTAATATGCTATGAATAATTTTCAGATGTTACTCAGTATGCATTCTTTGCCAAAGACTTTTCATCTATTTTATATGATATTTGCTAATTACCAAAGCTATTTGGGCCCATTCCTGCAGCCTTTACACAGCTAAAGATCTCGGGCCATATGGGCTGGATCCTCAGCTGTTGTTGATTTGGCCCTAAAGCTTTAATCAAGGGCTTGTGCCATCCCAAGCTATTTTCTCCTCCAATCTGAGTCACAAATGAATTCGGGATGCTGAATTTGTGGTATGCGAACATAGGGCTATAACATGCATTGTGCAAACTGCCACAGTTGCTGGATTTTTATGACATCAAACAAGCAGGAGGAGATGGAGCTGTGAAGTAGAAAAACAAATTACTGCAACAGTAGTTAAATGGGCACAAGGGAACCTCGTCCAAGTCAACTGCCTTCTGTTCTTTGCCTGTCCACCTATCATGTGTGATCCCATATTCGAATGTAATGCTAAGGGTAATGTGCAGAGAAGGCTATTCGTAAGTATATTCCAACTTTAGGTTTTTAATTCATTAATTCATAATGAATATCATTATTTTACTCGCGTAGGGGATATAAATACATAATCTCTGCCTCCTCTGACTTAGTCCCATGATCAGTAATGAGCACTAGATTACCATGACTTCTGAGCAGATGAGCATATTTATCTCACCTTTGTTTTAGAGGGCAAAGCTTGGTAGGACCAGAGAGGGAGGAGACCCACAACCTTTGTGGGATTTGCAATAAGCATCAGTAGTAATTGCTTTGTTTTATCTTAGGGCGTAGGTGCCCTAGTCATGATCACCCAAAGAGCCTGGCAAGACGCAACTGGTGGATACAAGTAGAAAAAGGGAGTACAAAGGAGCCAGGAGAGCCAGCGTGTAAAGCAGTGGTCTTGGCACTGCACTTTGACACCATTATGTGGGCACTACATCAAAGCAGAAAACTTCAGAGTGATACAAAGCCAGACAAGAGTAACTCTGGGTATGTTTTCTCAGAGCCCCTCGCAAGCACAGGGACGACTTTGGAAACAGCATAAAGGTGCTTCTTAGAGTTGAGCAGGCAAATGGAAAAGACGTCATTAATTGCTAGAGCTGAAAGTCAACATTTTCAACATGGGAGAGAGAAGGGCTGTGGCTGACCTGCCACAAGAACAGAAGCTGCTTACATTTGTTCAGGTTAATAAAGGAAGAAGGGAAACAGCCGGGAGAGGCAGAAAGAGTCCAAGAGAGAGGTTCAAGGTTAAAACGCTGGGCAGAGAAAGGGACTTTTGCCACACATTTTGAGTAGAGGTGCATAGAACAAAGTTATCTTACAGGCCAGAGAGAAAACCAGGTAGTGCTGCACTGCAGTGACTGAAGTGCTGAGGACTAGGATGGGTCCAGACTTTGTAGATGGATGCGGAAAACTTTTATATACTGTACAGGAGAAAAATCTGCAAGATTTAAATGTGTCTCAAAAGAGAGTGCCTGTGGATGCAAATGGTATTTAAATAGTGAACCTGAAGGACAGGAAAGATGGTGGTGCGGTCTGCTGTTATTGAGCAAATAACAGCAGGGAAAAATTATTAATACTTAAATTTTTGTTGTATTGGTCTTGATCTGAAGGGTCAGCACCAGTTAGGAAGTGTCAGAGAGACAGGCTGAGCTATTTATTTAGACAGGAGAGCAGTGTGTGGAAAGGATAAGAGGAAACAGTCACAATGAATTATTAGTTGAATAATTTTGGCAGCTAAGATGCTATACAGGTAAGAGGCAGAAGGGAAAGAGCGGAGCATGGGGGTTGTTCACAGAAGCCTGAAGGGAGAAATGGGAAGGGTACTCTGCAATGTGCACTGGTATAACAGTTGCACAAGTAGAAGCAGCACTGGTGGAAGGCGAGTCAGGAAGCTGAGGGAAACAGGCTTTCCAGGGGGGCAGATATGATTCTTGGTATCAGAAATTGTTGCCAGAAGTAAGAAGGAGTAGGAAGGAATACTGATCCTCAGCTATGTCTAGGAAGCAGTCGATGAAGATTTCAGCAGATAGGTCTTTCTTGAGCATGTTGGAAAGCAGAGCATTGTCCTGTCTGCACTTATATTTTGTATGAATAGGCTAAAACCTTGAACAGTAACAAAATTACCTTCCCCCCCCCCGCTTATTTTACAGGAAAGTGTTGTGTGGGTTTTAGTTTTGGGTTTTGTGTTGGTTTTTTTCTTTTTTTTTTTCCTCCTCCTTTTGAAAACCAAACAATTATGAGCAGTCTGACTAAAATTGTACCTCCAAGCTGTTCAGCTCTCTGTTTTAGTGAAATGAAGTATTAGGTAAAAATGTGGCTATACAATCCAGGAAAACATTAGAGTTCAACCTGACCAAGTATGAACAGCTTCAATAAAGACACTCTTTCCTTGCTATACCTGAGAACTACACCTGAGAAAAGCTGAGTTGAATGCCTGGGCACTCTGTGATGCACTGACTCTCTACAGGCTCGGGTTATGACTTGTTGGTGCAGGGCACTAAATCCAGTCATGGGAAGCCTCCACAAAAAGGATGCACTTACTCAGATCTGGAGGCTATTAGCAAGAGCACCACCAGGCAGGTAGACCATACTCAGGCAGTGCCCAAATCAAGTGAGACTTTATCAGTCAGCATCAGCCATCTGACCTGCATCTAGAAGCAAATAAGTCAGTGCAGCCTCCAGAGAGTTGATGTAATAGTCTCCTTGTGGCTGATAACTGTTCTTCTTCTCCAGCAGGCTGGTAGCTACGTTTACTGCTAGCAGCTGATTCTGAGTGATCTTCAGGGTTAGTCTCCAGTGCAAACCTTTGCCACAAACTGATACTAAAATTGGTTCTGCTTGGTGTTAGAAGATTCTTATGTTCTACACAGCAACGTAAAGAAAGTGGTTTTTTTGTTTGTTTGGGGTCCCCCCCTGCATTAAAAATTGCACAGAAATAACGAAAAACCCAGAAGGAATGACCTAGAAATAGAAACCCCACATCTGTGCAGGGTATGTGTCTGTAGTGTGCATCATGCAAACATCATAAGTTATTCTGCAGCCCTTAGTGGTAAATCTGAGAGGGCACTTAGGGTGACTGCCCTTTTGCTCAGGCAGGTTTGAACGGCTGTTGTTACATGGGATGAAGGAAGGCTAAAATCAAGATTAGTCAAAGAAGAATGCAAAAAATTCTTTCAGTGCAGGTGAGAACTTGCTGCCTCCTTCCCCTGGCACCTGCAGCACCTGCTGGAGGCTATGTATGGTGTCTCAGTTTCCCCATTTTTTGAAGAGTGCTCTTTGGTTTACTTTCTCTTGTGATCCTCATGGCAGTGCTTCGGTAGGGGAGGTACAACTGCTGGTTGGTCTGGCCTTTGAGCACGGGTGTTGGCAAAACTCTTCCCTTTCTTGCCTCCTTCTGTGCGTACAAGTGATGCACCGGGCGCATCTGCTGTTCTAAACATCCCACACAAGAACCAGCTCCCTGCCATGCTGTGCTGTGAGGGAAGGTCGCTGTCAAGGGACGAGGTGGAAGGGGAGGTAGAGAGAATGATGGCATTCAGTCGACTGAGATTTCCACAGGGGAAAGAAACGCAAGGGAAAAATAATGCTCCTTCCCAGGGTTTTCACAAGATAACGAGTATTTGGGAAAGGAAATAGGATTAACATCCTCCAAGCTGCAGATCAGAGTCTCTACATAATGTTTGCTTCAGTGATTTACAAATGATAATGTTTGGGGTCATACCAAAAGTTATCAGCAACTTGTGAAAACAAAGGAGGAATGGGCTGGAGGAACTGCATCTGTTGAGACAAAATATCTTAAAGGGAGAGCAGAAGCATTTCCAGTGCTGACTACCTTGTAAAATAAGCCTGTGACCTAAGTTGTCAAGTAGATGTTATATTTAAATACTAAAGCAAGTAACTAGTATTTTATAGACAGGAACAATTGATTTTCTGTGTTACAGCTTAACATAGCTTTATATTTAAAGTTTATGGGATTTTTTTTTGTAAATATAAGTATACATGGGTAACTTGGTGAGATGTGTCGGATTAAATAGAGTCTCTGCCCTGTGAACACTCTGGAATTGCCCATTGTAACCTCTCTCCATATTTAAATTGTATTGGAGGAATCTGGAAGCACAAAAGCTGTTTTAAATGGTAGTTAGCAGGGCAGTAAAAATTAATTCCAAGATCATCTGTCTAAATTCACCAGGGAATTGGTTCTCTGACTGCATTACCAAGAAGTCTGATTCCAGGCAGAACCTTGTGGCACTTTGCCTTAAATAAAGACCCATATTATCAGATCTAATTAAGTCTGTATATTGAGGAGACTTTCATTTTACTATGCTCTGGATCCCTGTTCGGTATTTCTCAAATCTTATTTCAGTTACTGAACAGCATTAACAATTTCTCTAACTGCAGGTTTAGCTCTCTGGTAAAGACCACTGCAACAAATCCTGCAGTCGCTACTCTTCCAATTCTTTTTCCTGTTTTCAGTTTGAAACATCACCTAATTTACACTGATTGTAGGGGTATTAGTGCTTGGTTTTTAAAATGCCAATGGTTGCCAGAATGCCTGCCCCATCTAGCCCACTGTTGATGTCTTTTGCTCTCTGTTGAGGGCCAAGTGTTTCCTTTGTGCTAAAAAGAAAATCACTAAGTCCATGTATGCACTGTAATAGCATACATTCAAAATACCCAGGGAGTTCCCCCCCCATTAGCTGAAATAGGTGCCTTTTTGTTTGCATGCTTTAAACCTGCCTAAATGCCAGCTTTTAATTGTGTTGTGCATTCAGTCCTTACTGAACTATGCATGAGAATGTGCCTCAGCTCATGCATAGAAAACGTGGGCAAGCTGTGGTTCCCCAAAATGATTTTTTTTAAAGGAGCTGAGACACTTTGCTGTATTGGCAGAGTCATGAACTTCAAGAGACTGGTCCTTAAAAGGAAATGCATTGGAGAGCCCCTGAGGTATTTCCATAGCGATAATTGCAGCAAGCTTTCTGTTGTCAGCCCTTTTTTTCTCAGTCTTCCTCCTGTAATTACTTTTCCCAAGGTGCTTTTTGTACCTTAAGTTTGTCACATACCCCATCTATTTAGAGGATCAGTGCTTAAGTGCTATCACGAAGGGATCTGCAGCAATGTCTCAGGAGTTTTGTTTGTTCATTTTTTAGTTAGAGATTAGTCAGATAAAGCATCTTGAGTGTAAGAAAACTGACTGTAATGGTTCTGCCTTGCTTGGGATCATCAACCTCAGGAACTGCTTTGGGATGAAAAATCTGAATACATGCTACTTGGTTTTCTTCAGCGGCAAGCTGGGGTTTCAGGAGCGGCAGGCGGGTAACTCAGAATTAACCATTCTGAAATCCTGTTATGTCCCAGTGGAAACAGTGAGCCTTGACTGTTAATGCTGCAAATGCTTGAGTCAAGTTAAGATCTAGCGTCTTTAAAATGGGGTTTGCAGCTTTTCATTAGAAAGGAGTGGTGAAAACAGCTAAAATATTTCAAGGTGTGTGCCAGTGGATTTAGCACAGTTCCCAACAAAGGGTTAAAAGGGCTATTCTAGCTCTCTGCCCAAAAAACTGGGATCCAGACTGCCTGTGTGAGGGGATGGGATGCAGCAAAGGAAAAAAGAGAGGAAAACAGAAGAAACCACTAGCTTCTGATAGCTGTGGCGGAAGGAGACTCGTACCAGGAAGAGATGGGTGATGCAGAGACACTGAGGAGGGATGGGGTGCTGAAACATTTTCTGTGTCGGATGGCAGGTACAACAACAGCAAAGGTACAGGTTTCACACAGGCTCACTTGATCCAGGGGATATGTACCCTTTGAGATCTCAGTCCCAAACCCTCTTGGTCTTCCTTCCGTACAACAGGACTACTTCTGTACTGCGGCTGGGCACCTTCAAGAGTGATATTTTCTTCTTGCCAGAAGGGTTGAGTTTCTCCTGCTGAATTCCTTGCAAGGAAATGTGAAAAGTAAAGTTTTGGAGTACTTGCCCATGGATCATCATAATCTGCAGGATTAGAGCTGTAACCGCATTTAGTTTCACCCAAATTCTTGAAATTGGAGTTAAAATTGAAAATAGGTATCATTTAGGTCATGGTGGTAATAGATTGTTGCAGCCTGAAAGTTAGCAAACTGATAAGGATTTATCTCCAGAATTCTAGGGATTTTAGAATCATCCTGCTAATCACTGTGGGCCATGCTGGGTTGCTTAGATAAAGGGACAGAGCTGTAGATGATGGATTTACTCTGTTGTACTAGTTGCCTTCCTTCACTTCCCCCACCTCTTCAAATTATGGTTCCATATAGGATTGATTAGTGTAAACTGCTGCTCATTGGGTTTAAGAGGAACAATTTTCTGCAGCTCCTTCACACTGGTTTGAAAGGAACAAAAAAAAAACCCAACCCAACCAAACATTCTGCTTAATTAAGACCTAAAGAGGCGGTGCAAACTTTTGATGATTAATTGAAGCATGCTTTAGACTGATGCATATTTAGTTATTATAATGTGATAATTTTATCTTGTTATACAAACTACTCCCTTTGGGAACATGATTTAACACTGCAAACACTCGGTGTTTATTGCATTGTTCATTATGAAAAATAAACAAGCTAAAAACTGCAAGGAGATGCATCTGAACAAAATCTGTGTGGCGGGTGCAGGGGTTACTGCTTCCACCTGTAGTGACACAACCCAGGGGCAGAAAAACACAGTATTGGGACTTTCACAATAGCTCTCCCAGTGAAGAGTTGAGAACTCAAAAAAAGCAGATGTTGGGGATTGAGATCTTGTGCTGTATGTGGAAGGAGTATGTCTTCCTAGTACCTGGTGTAATCATAGAAAGCAGCAGTATGGATGTTTTACTGAAAACTCTTCTGTTAGTATTCACTTGTCTCTGTGCCAACTCTTCTTTGTCTCACTGTAGGAGTACCTACCTGTCGTGAGTGTGACAGATCTGAGAACATGCTAAGCACATTGCAAGAGCAGGTCATAAAGTTGCAGGCCCTGATGGAGAAAATAAATACAGTTGTTAAAAAATTATTCTTTCACTTCAAAATGATCTGTATCAGGATTTGAAAATGTTATTTTTGTACTTTACAAACATGTGTCAGCCTACTTACACGAGTCCTAAAAGTGATGGGGGATGATCTTTGTCAGAAGAGCTGCTCTGGTGAGAGCTCACATGATAGATGTAGGCATGCAGTCAGCATGAGCTCACGTTACTCCAGCAGATATGCTGAGCCAGACTACCAGCACAAGTTTGTCTGTGAGCAAAGGAGAACATTTCAGACGTAGTATACTGATGTAGTTACCGTGGAGAAGCTTTCTTAGGGCAGATCTAGCCAGAAAAAAATATTAGAATAAAAATTCAAGACTGATTTCACTTAAGCAGTCTCAAACTTCTGGATTTGGAATTCCCTGCTTCTGGTGTTCTCATTGCAGCAGGTTCTTCTTGCTGAGTGTTCTAGGAATGGGGATTTGCTACGTTTTCCTGAAAGAAGGGCAAAAGTGTGGTAAAGTGATGTTTAAAGACTTTGGCCTCATGAAGCAGAGGTCTGTGAAGAAGTGAGAGGATTTTATCTTGAACGGAAGATACGAATTTCTGGTTGCAGATTATTCCAATTTGAGTTTAGCAAAAGACAGCAATTAAGGCACGAGATTTTGGCTTTTCTTATTTCACACAGTCTTAGTGTTTTGAAGTTTAAGTTACTGCTTCCCACTGCTGTGGATTGTAATGGTAGAAATACATGGACTATTACTTTTCCGTTAATGTTGCAGTCCTCTTTTTCAGTCACTAAGCTTAATACACTGTAATGAAACATCCCTATTAATTACTTTCAAAACGTCTGCTCAGACCTCTACTGCAACCAGTGTCAAGACGGAAAGCACACGATCACGTTTGGACCTTTACCATTGTCCCCAACTGTCATCAAGCCCATAGGACATGGCTCTGTACCTATCCCAGGTACCAAGAATGGGCCCTTTTCTCCGCCGTTTTTAGCTTCACTTGAAGCTGAAGAAAGGATTTGATTTTAGAGCCAGTCTTCCTCTCACTAGGCTGCACAGGGCTCTTGTTGATGGTTGTTAGGGAATTAGTCATGTGGCACTGGATGTTTTCTTTTTCTAAGTGATGAACTGCATTACAAGAAGTTAAGAGTTGCATCAGAAATTGACTTGGGCAAACCTACGCCTGATGGAGCAAAGATGACTTAAAAAGTGACATATTAGTGCACCGTTTCAGGCAGCACATGCTCCAGACTCCCTTCTGAAGTACTGTTTCCTGGCTGCTTTACGTCACCATACTCAGCTAATCCTTTCGTGGCAGTGTTCCTGAGTCTATTAAATGGAAGAGGCATCTAGTTTTATTATTGCTGCTACTATTATAAGGATTATATTGTGTCCATTCTTTGATGTCTGGGGTGAGAAGGGAGTAAAAGAGAGAAATAATTGAAATTCTTTGTATTTAGGCACACTCCCTTCTTTCAAAATGATGAACATTTTCATTAGTATTGATGGTGCCTTCTGGATATCAGCTGTCTGTTCCTGGAAGCGCAGACAGTGGCTGGAAGTAGCAGTCTGTAGACCATTTTCTGCTGTTTTATTGACTGTCAGATCCATGGACCACAGGTGAAGCAATGCTGCTTCAAAGGATTCCTCTTGAGGTGGTGGTGACGTTCTACTGGTCAGGGCATGGTAAGACAACAACTCGACAGAGTAAGTGCCTCTTCCTCTCCTCCGTCTATCTCAGAGGAAGCTTTTAGCAGAAGGTGGTGGATTGAGCCTTACTGTCCTGCATAACCTCCTGCAGATAAGTGTGTAATGCGGCTTTTCCATGTAAACAGCTGTTGCTGCAGCTGGAATGCTGTGTAATTGAAAATGGACAGTTGTGTGGTCTTTCTTATCACCCATGAGAGAAGTTCATGTGTGTCAGTGAGCAGCAGTTGAACGACAGCTGAGGGGGTTCCCCAATGAAGCCCTTCATCAAAGCCCCTGAGAATCCCAGTGGTGGAGCTCTGTGCTTCTTAAAAGCTGTGCCCCAGATGAGCCAACCTGCTTCAGAAAGACCAACTGCAGCATGTACTGTGCCAGTGAAATCTCTTTCAGCTCTGTAATTTCCTTTTTTTTATTTTATGTCAGTTACTTGCACCAGAAATGAAGGCTATTAGAAAGGTATCACTGATCACAGATCTTCTGTTTTCCAGAGATAAAATACTTGTTATCGGTAGGAGAATATGTATTGCTGTTACCTGAAACAAGAGGTTTCAGTTTGTTTGCTTTGGTTCACAGCATCTTCTGTTGTCCTTATACATTCAAAGGGGCAAGTTCAGTCTGTAACGAATTGGTTTATTATGGTGCTGAAGTAGCTGAATCAATGCACCTTTGTACTTCAAATGGCTCGGGGTAAAAATGAGGGGGAAGAGCTCTTGGGCTGTGCTGGAGTAGTTAGAATCCTGGCCAAGGCCGGTCCATAGAGAAAGCTGTGATGACACTGTGCAACACCACCATAACAGCACTTTGTGCTCTTCTGTGCCTGGCTGAGATTGCAGCCAGCCCAAGGGCAGGCTTCTTGACCTTATAGATGGCTAGTGATAATTTTGGCGAAATTGTTTTGATTTCCCTTGATGTTCAGTATATGAAAGCATTTATAATATTGGCAAATCCCACTCTAAAGGGTAAGTGATAAAATACATTAAACACAAATCTATGTTATAACTTAGCCTTAAATATACTTTTAAAGGTAGACAGTCTGATTAAAACTAAAAGGTTATTATTTTACATCGTACAATTTTACTTGTAGCTATAAATCATAATACAATTTGTGGAAGGAAAAAAGTTATTAAACTGGCAATATTTATTCCATTAAGGTGAATAAAATGCAGCACGTAGTTCTGAGTTATGATAGCTGGGGAAAAGAGCCAAATCACTCTGCTAAAAATCAGTTTGCCAATAATTTTACAGAATGATGACAACGTAGCTTCAAAAACAAATCCTTTATAGGGAAATGGGATGGCTGCATGACAGACTCCCTGAGCTATGAATTCTCCACAGCTCATGGACCAGGAACTGCTTTAACAATTAGTCTCCGGGGATTACTTTTTTTTTTTTACAGAAGTTAGACAATGGCTGCTGTCTGTAACTGAAAGGTCAACTGTATCATAGACTGGACATGAGAACTGGAGAAGTCTGAGTTTTAAGTCAGGAACATTCCTGCTAACTTACTGTCTTGCTCTGTTCAGGAGGCTTAACTATTCATTGCCCAGTCTGTGAAGCTGGGGTGGGAATGATGACCACACAAGGATATCATTAGCACTTTAGTAGTAAGCCCTGGGTTTTTTTTACACGGCAGAAGGCATAGATGCCACATTTATAACACACACTGGAGAAGAGCTCGAAAGAGGTTCAGAAACTCTGCCTGAATTAAAATTTGACCAATGAGTGTGATGACTGGAAAGTAACCCAGCAGGCTTTACCACAGTGCTGCATCTTCCTTCTTGCTCGAGTCTGTTTCTGTGACTGCAGTATTCACACAAAAGCTCCCTGTTTTGTACACTTGTCATTATTTTGAAGCAACACAGAAACGGGGCATTTCATGTTCCTTCTTACTTAGGAAAGGCCTTATGTTAGAGACTTGCCTTGGTGCAGTACTGCTTGGGTGTGTTTTGTCACCAGCTTGCTGAGCAGAACTTCTCAGGGGCTCACTATAACAGACTGCAAGTAACAAGAACAAAGCAGCCATACTCATTGAGCCTCTAGTCTTGGCTACTTGTTTAACGAAGAGTTGTGCACTCTGAAACATGCTAAAAGCTCTTGAGATTTCCAGAGCTTTTCAGCAATGCACCATTTTTTTTTTTAAGCTAATAATCTTTTCCAGCCGTCTTAGAAGCTTTGCCAGTCTGTCGAGCCTGGCTGGTACAGGTCACTGACTGCCTGAGGACGAACCTGGTAATCACAGGCATGCACAGTTCAGCTCTCAAACAGTGAGGAAGTTAGAAATAAGATGAGCCGGTGCTGGTTGTAGCTAAGAGTAAGTGTGCAGATGTCTGAGGAAGGTGTTTGCCTCTCATGTAAACATTGTTCTTATATTTTTGTTGTAGAAGATGATGTGTCAAATGTACAAATAATGTGTGCCTGGTGCCAGAAAGTTGGAATCAAGCGCTATTCCCTGAGTATGGGAAGTGAAGTGAAATGCTTCTGCAGCGAGAAGTGCTTTGCAGCTTGCCGAAGAGCATATTTCAAGAGAAACAAGGTAAGAGAAATAAGGAAAGATGTAACCTACATAGACATAGCTTTAATGAGGCCCAGCCTGGGTCTCATTTGGCACCTAACAGAAGCTCTTTTCTTTTGTTTCTCTGTTTCACCTAGTCACTCCACTTTCCATCTGTATTGTCTGTTGGACTGTCAGCCCTTTACTAACCTTGTTTCTTTCAGTTTCCTTCAGCTCAATGTTTGGGTTTTGTGAGAGTCAGGGGATTTAAATACTAATAAGCATTAACATAAGAGTCCCAGTTTGGGCTCAGAGTCTCAGGATACTTGCTAGATATACACAATAAAGAGGAGGTATCATGGAAATAGAGTAGAGGAGGGTTTAAATATGACAGTGTCACTAAATCCCATGGCATTGGGATCATGGCCAGTGGGTAAATACTTTTGTGGCCTAAGTCTGGGTACCACCACAACAGCAGGCATCTACTCACTGTAGCTTGTGAGGTCTAGTTTCTTTGTTTTAAAAAGTATCATTATTAATAAATTATCATTGCTGCAAAATTCAGATGCTATACAGTTTTGAGGTTGGGGTAAGCAATGTTAGAACATCTAAAGTAGCATAAAACCCCCTCCTACTCAATTTAAATTTAACTCTGTCTAAAATTAGAATGCAATCCTAATATTGAGTGTCTACAAAAAATGCTGTAATCACTGAAGTACAGTGCCTGAAAATGCCCTCTAGGTTACTTCAGCAGCTGTTTTTCTGCAGCAGAATGTGTGATGTGTCATTTAAAGAAAAATAATGAAGGAACACTCCAGCATTTTTAGTTGTTGAAAAAGTAGCTATGTCCTTTTGGTACTTAATAGCATGAGTCTTTGTATAGCCTTTATTGACTTAGATATGTTTATTACTCATAAAACCCTTTACATTTTGGATTTCTAAATGATGCCATTTTCCCTAATGCTTCAGAACATTCAAAGCCTGTCAAGTTCAAACTGAATTCAGGTCTCTAAATCTGGTGTTTTACATTTGTGGTAATAACAGATAAGTACACATGGATCCTAGATTCAAGATGCATTGTTATAGCAAATTACCCTTAATAAAATTGGGTCACATAATCCTTAGAAAAAAATAATAATAAACCAAAACAAAACCAAAAAGCCTGAAGAATTAGGTTGCAAAAATCAGCAGAGTGGAATTTTAGTGGCAGTCTTGGAGAATCAAGCTCATAATGTCTACTGGAGCAGACAGGCAAGCTAAAGTCACATGAGCCTTCTGTCAGAAGTGGTGTTTGTATCCTTTTTTATCTAGGAAAAAGTGTAGGGGAGGAATGGATATTCACGCTCCTTAGATGCTCCTCATTTGAAAATAAGTTCCCATGGATGTATGTGTGTGTACGCACATGCACATTTACGCACATGCAGTTCAACATCCTTGCAATGTGTAAGACACTCTGGGTTGACAGGACCCAGATCACCATCTGCTGATGCTCCTGTGACTTTCAGTCACAAGTGAGGTCTCACAAGAGCAGAGTAGAGGGGCAGGATCACCTCCTTCGACCTGCTGGTCACGCTCCTTTTGATGCAGCCCAGGATACGGTTGGCTTTCTGGGTTGTGAGCGCACACTGCAGCTGGCTCATGTTCAGTTTCTCATCAGCCAGCACCCCCGAGTCTGTATCATTTCCCCCCCAGCCTATACCAGTTCATGGTGGATTCTCTTTCATCTACAGCTTAGATCCTGAAATAGGAAGTTTAGATCCCTACTAAATGAAAATAAACACGTTAACATAATGCATAGGTGTATTTCAGCCTTCTAATAACCTGTGAGTTGTAGGATTGACTACTGGTTTATGGCCATGAATGTAATCTGTCAGGCAATATTTGAAAAAGTCCACTTTTACCTAACTCACTATTTATTACCCATGTGCTTTGTTTGGGGCCTCCTTGTCCGTATGTTATGAGAAAGGATGAATTAGAGCATCTCAGTCCCCCTGGTTCCCTTTCCTACACCTCTACTAACTTCTTCTAGAAGCTGAAAGACACTGAATATTTCCATTCAGAAAGCTCAATGTATTCATTACTTTGTATGTATCTAAATAACAATAGATGTTCCTAGGCTTTTCATATACCATCATATCCCAGTGGAGTGTCCTATTCTTCACTTAAGAGGTTGCAAATAAACAAAATGTCATATGGGAGGACTTGGCAAAACATGGTGAAATAACATATAATTCATAGCATGTTGGTTGCTGCATTGGCTCTGCTTCAAAGCTGAGCCAGTGAGTCAAATTTTCTTCTTCTTTGTGCTCTGCAGAGTCTGGAATTGCACAGGATCTGACCCAGCAGGGGAAATCTGGAGCTGCCCCTTGCATGTGTAGTTGTGGCATTAGATGAATATTTAGGAAATGCTGCCATTAAAATAAGACAAATGCAGCAGAACTCAGCAGACCCTCTTCTTGTTTTGCACTTCACCTGTTAGTAATAGAGCAGAGTCTTGAGGAACAAGATCAAAGGAACAGGGCTGCAATAGTTTCAGATTTAACTGCTGACCTTTAATCCGTTATTACTTGTCCAACAGGGTACCTGTCTTCTCCATGAGTCTAATGCTTATTTATGTATTTGAGAAGTCATGCTGCTCTACACTTTCTCATTTTTCAAACAGAGGAGTAAAATAGTCACGTTCACCTGCCTCATGTGTGTTTTAAACAGCGGATCTGCCACAATATTGGGTAGTGTTACGCTAAATATGTACAGCTGCTGCATTTCTGGGAGCTGATAGGACTTTGTGGTCACTTCATTTAAGGCTTGAATTTCCTAATGGATTGTGTTAAGCCATCTTCCCCCCGTCCCCTGGATAAGAAGTGCTGTCATAAGCACTTGCTTAAAATGATATGGCTGTTTAAATAGTAAAGGAAAGTCATCACTAATGTCTCAAAACAGCACTAAGTAATGCTGCAAATTATCCATCCCTGAATAGTTGCTGTGTTCAGAACTAGGACTTTTGTCATCATCCTAATAACAAAATATTCTCCCATACACAGGGCAAATGCACACTGAAGCGATGCATGCCCACAGATTCCCAGCTGGGAGAAGCCTTAGCATGAGACCACCTTGAAGTGCCCCCAGAGAGCAACAGAAGTGCTCCGCAAAGCCCTGGGTTAGCTGGGTACTGACTACTTCCAACCTCTAATTCCTTCCTCGCGGTAGGTTTAGCAAAAATGGCAACGCAGTGAAATGAGATGGTACCTTGCTGACCTTGGGAGTGTTTGAACCTAAGCAGTTTAGTTGGTGGTGCACATCCAAAATGCACTTCCTGCCTTTTGTCCCAGCAGAGTTGTGTCCCTTTGTGCTCCAGAAGCTTGCCCCTGTATCCTCTGCATCCATATGAAGAGGATGCAGAGAATCCTCTGCAGCTTCATGGGGATGGGGAGTTTGTAAGGAAAAAGACTTGTGCGACTGGAAGTTGCTCTTCTTGTAAGAAATGCAAGTTTTGCCACAGCTCTTCTTCAGTCATGATCATTTAAAATTATCTATCTCAGCAACCATGCCTTGAAAGAATAGAAGCTGAATTCGATTGTTTTGAAATGATAGGGGGTCTCCCCACAAAGTTTAATTATATCTAAAATATCAGAAATAAATAAAAAAATAGAGGGGTTTTACCACATGAGGCAAAAAGTGAAGTACCCCCAAAACCACCCACCCCCCCAACCAAAAATAACTCAAATCTGCATTCATGCTCTTACTGTATAATGATAACCTGTTGTGCATCATAATAATACCAATTAAAGGGAAGTGTTGCAGGAAAAGGGAACATTTTGTACTAATGTTTGTAATTGAAGATTTAAGATTTGGAGCTGTTCTGATGCTCCCTTCCTTAGAAACTTAATTTTATAGGCCATCTAATAAAAAGTTAAGTACCAAAGAGGCACATAAGGGCAAAAAGCACTAGACCACCAAGTTTTAGAATATTAAATTTAAAGGGAACGATTTGATTCGTAATTGGATCCAGTGAGTTTGAAGCCTGAAAAGATTAATTTTGAAATTAAGTTTATTGACTCAGTGGGTCAGAAAACAAATTTATTATGGCCAAATAGCCAAACCTGGAGTGAAGACTGAATTCATAGAGGTCGTAGGCTCACTTCACAGATCTATTAAAGCATAATTTACTTGATTTGACTAAGACTTCAAGAGATAAAGTGACTGCAAGGTCATCAGCCCGTATTTTATACTTGACCTTGTTCCTGTTCCACATTGCCTCCCAGTCAGGAAAAAAGATGATAGATATTTTTGTTTACAGTGCAGTCAAATTTCATTTATCCTAATTAAAAAAAGGCATACATCAAAAATTAAAAGTAAACTGCTGTTTAGCAGCATAAAGATGTAAACAGTGATGGCTCTTTCCTCCCCACACAGAACATGGATGGGCAGCACTGTGTGTGAGTCTGTAGCACAGACAGGCGGTGTGTTTTATGCTCTTTTATCTACTCTGTGTAGTAAGAATGAATGTGAACAATCAAATAGGGCTGTAAGAAGTTGAATGTTTATTTAGTCGTGAGTTCTGTTGCATTAGACAACTCCTTATGTTTTCAAATTATATTTAAAGATGATAAAGTGCACAGAACTTCATAAAGCCTTAGTACTCCTGCCTGAGTAGCTTTTTGGTTAATTAATGTATATCACTACGTGATTAATATGGACATGTATATACAAACACATACTAAAACCTGGGAGTAAACAGAAGCTATCATTCCCCAAAATTATTACTGAGTGTTGTCAGAAAAAGTTCTTCTGATTTCAGGCTTAACCGTGCAGCCTAACAGTGCATAAGAAACACTTAACGATCTCCCTGTTAAGTCAATGAGTAATGGCAAAAAAACCCAGTTTCTTAATTCTGTAACTTATGCACCTGCAAAATTTAATTTGAAAAATTATCATCATTCTTGTAAGTTTGGAAAATTGCTTAAAGCAGCTTGGTGCAAATAATGCCCCTGACAAAAAAAAAAAAGGCTTGACTGTTACATCTTCCTATAGACTTCCTTTCCATAATAAGTTTTGAAACACATGGGGCTCTGAATAGAAAGCCTGTTTCTCCTAGAGATCTAAATTGCATTAATTAGGTGTTCAGAAAGGTCAGTGTAGAGCCCGTGTCCTACCTGGTTTGCATAAAATTGTCCGTATTTGGTTCTGTGCAGCTGTAGAGAAGCGGGATTTAATAAATGGTTCACAAAGGTGCTGCTTCTGCTGTGGGTTTGAACAGAATGTGTGCATGTGTATTTATGTGTGCTTGTGTGTGTGCACATCTGTATGTGTGTGCGTGTGCACATGCGTATTTGCCACAGCACCCAATTCATAAGGTTTCTTGCAAATGCTTGAAGGTAGATGGGGAAAAGACAACAAACCTCTCCGCAGCTATGATCGCTGTGTTGAGATACAAATGAATGCTGATAAGTGAATGCAGATGAGAGGCAGAGTCTGCAGAGGAGATAGTTCAAGTGTGAGGCACAATTGCAAACTTCTTTGAGTAACTGTTTGGAGAAGGAGGGAAAAGGAAAATATCCTCCCTCAGAGGATGTTTAAAGTTTGTGGAGGGTAGAAGGTTGCAGGCAGTGACCAAGAATGAGGACCAGACACTGATGTCTCAAGCGAATCCTGAGCTGTGAAAAGAGGTGGTGGCATCAGTCAGAAAGGAGAAGAGTTGGCATCATTGCCTAGCTGTCATTAGCTGGCCTTTTTGCTTACTGGATGCTAAACCCAGAAATCTCATAAAACTCCTTCCCTAAACCAGAGCTAGGATTTTTCATGATTAGAAGAGGCATATGAAATTCCAAATTAACCTACTGAGACCATCAGTCAGAATATCCTCACTGCTCACCCACGGCAAAGCAAAACATATTAACATGGCTAACAGTGAAATGCATCAGCACCTGACTGATGCCACCAATGACTTAATGAAGGGATCTGGCAAACCTAGAGTGCTTGCCAGTTTGCAAACTCAATGGACATTTTACTGTCCATCTGCTGCCATTCAATACTATAAATTTGAATCAAATTCCCATTGTCTGAATTACTAGCAGGTATCCAATCCAATTAAAAGGCGTGTTCACTTTAAATTTTAACCACCATGTCACATTACATCAATCGTGTTGCATTCTGGCTACTTTGGTTATATCAAGATGAATATGCTAATTACAGCTTGAGAATCTGCTGCCTCCTGGACAGCCGGCGTTTGATTCCAGTGAAGTACGCAGTTCACGAGAGGTGCTCTCACGTCAGTTCTGGACAGCTTCACAGATTACATCTCGACAGAAGTAGATTTTGTTTACACACAAATACTACAACAAAACGCCACTAATTGCATTACAACTTGACTAGAAACGCTTTTAAGTTTTTTGCACGCTGGGTGTAAGCAGTTTAGAGCAATGATTTGGATTTAAATAGATGTTACAACACACTGATACGGGAGAAGTCAAAGAAGTTGCTGCCTAGCAGAGTGACTGAGGAAAGATGGCCAGTAGCTATTTTTCTGGAGGTTGCTAAAGTGCTCTACAGAAGTCTTCAATCACTTAGGATGCATTTTTTGAAGTGAAACAATTTGCTCTGTTAAAGAGTTAGGCAAGATAGGCTTCATGATCTGTATCCAGGGCATTTTTACATCAGCAAGGGATTTTTGGTCAAAGAGTTTAAGTTTGTAACAACGATGTGTTCAGAAAATAAGCAGATAACACATGGGTATTTACTTACCTCTGAATAGTTATGGCTCCAACCTATGTAAACTAGGCAGTCACTCAATAAAATACTGCTCTTCTCTATATTCCATGTCTTGGTTCAGGTTACATTAGATTAGCCCACATTGCCTTGGCCTTGTGTGAAATTATGCATCTTCCAGCTTTATTTCCACATGATCAACACAGAATGAGCATCGAGAACAGTCTTTATTCTGATGAAAACTTAGGCTAAATCTCCAAAGTGAATCTAATTTGCACACATTATACTTGGTGCCACTTTTCCCTTTTTTAACGAACACATCAAACATAAATACTAATACGAGCTGGGCAAATAGTGAAATGCATATTAAATAATACGCTTGCTCAAAAAATATCATGACATTTGAATAAATTATTGCCTTAATGCATCTGTTCACTTCTCAGTCAGCTCATTAACTTAGGGAAATATTGAAAAAGAAGCTTGAGGGATTTTTTTCTCTATATATTTTTATTTAAAAACTAAAATCAAGCAAATATGGTTTTCAAAAATATGTTTGGATTAGGAACAGTGTTGTGAATGACACCTTCCATACACACTCTTCAAAGGATGTATGGAATATTGCAATTAACCATGTAGTTTAACAGGATGAAATCCTGCCCCGGCAGGGGACCACGATGGGCAGCGGTAGAAAATCTGAGGGCCCTAGCTGAAGGTGGAAATTATGTCTAGTCCTAAAGTTTCTCATTAGAACACTGTCACATTGCTGTGGCATTTCAGTCGCGGCGAAATAATTTGTGCAGGTGAGATGGCAGTTCAGTGGAGTTGCAACATTTCTTGTCAGATGACAGTCTGCATTTGATTCCTCTCTTACTCTCCCATCTTCCCCCCTCCATCACACATAGAAATCTTGGGAAATTCAGGGATGAAACTGAGTCAGACCACGGTGGTAAATCATATTGTGTATCTTTTGGCCCCTTCTAGGTTGGAAAGTTTAATCCCTTTTAGGTTTCTTTGCAAGCATTTGCTGGTTTATGGGAAGACTGAAGAAACCCTTACACACATTAACCTTGAATCTGGCCTCGTGAGTCTAAATGAGGCTAGGAGAGGCCAAGTGGGTATAACTTACAAGCTGCCGATGAACAGGGAAATCTACTACCGGGAATTGTTAGTTAAAGTCAGTTTCTCCTATATATCATGCCATGCTCGATGAGCAAGTGTTAAACTTGCTGGAAGAAAGAGGTGGGTTTTATAGAGCAGAAGTCTGAAAATGTGAAATATCTTTCCCAAAGAAAATTGTTTCTGCAATGATAAAGGACTGTGGCCAGCTAAGTTCAGTGACAGGCTGCATTCCGTTAAAACCCAAGCATTGCAACTCGCCCGTTTGAGTTTAAATTGGGCTGAAAGTAAACATATGTTGCAAGTTGTAGGCATGGATGCAGTTTGGTATCTAAAATAAATGTACTCATCTGTTTATTAATTTTTAGAAACAGTCATAAAGTAGCTGATGGTTTTGGAGGTGGGAGGGTGTGTGTGTCTTCAGGCTTTGGTTTATTTAATCTCCTGCCTAAGAAACAGGAGGCCAGACTGCCTCTGTGGCGTGGAGGGGCTGGTGGAGATGCTTAGACAAGAGCCAGCTCCTTCAGCTGGCAGGGGGAGATGTGGCTTCATTGCTATCCATTTACTTCAGAAGCAGAGCAGAGCATCCCTGTGGCTTTTACCTAGACTTTATGAGAAGAACGATCTTTAGTGGGGAATGGTATCTCAGCACAGCTTTACTGGGGTGTGTGTGAGACCGTCAAGGACTCAACTTCCCCAATGGCTGAATGCAGTAATTTTCCCCATATAGCAGAGATGGATGCAGCAGTGCTGTCCCCCATATGACTATTGTCATCCCTTCCCCTGAAATTTGGACTGTCAAATGAAAGGGGAGACCTTTTGAGTTAGAAATCAAACAACTCGGTCTCAGTTACTCTTATTAATTTTAATTTAGCCCCCAGGCTTTCACAGTTGTCGTGCACAGCGCTAAATCAGGTGGAATTGAGCTCGTAGAACTAAATGTAAGTCTTAAAAGCATAATCTAGAGATTTAAAATGAATACTGACATTTAGATATTGATGAGGAGGTAGGTTTGAATAATTTCATGATGTAATAATGGTTAATTTTGGCCATTGTCAAATGGTTCAGTCTCATGCCTCCATTTGCAGAAGCAATTTATCAGTATCAATGCCTTGATAATGCAACTCCCCACTGAGTTTCATCTAATGCTCAGGCGAAAAGAACAGGTAACTATACTCCCAACTTCTGTGGCAGAGGATGTTAACTTCATCCTAAAGAAAGGAAGCACCAGGAGCTCTGAAAGAGAAGTCTCTAAAATACTGAGGAAAAGGGTTAACCAAGGGAAAGTTTAAAAAAGGGGGAAAAAAGAAGCATTGAATCACTCTGGAGGCTATTTAAGAACACCATATTAGATGCACAGATGGTATGTATACCTCTGAGCAAGGAAAAAGTAGAAAGGGGAGAGTAAATCTGGCATAGTTAAGTGAGGAAGTGCATAAGCTTAAAGGGACACTGTCAACTTAAAAATCACACTTTCATTGGAAAATTTGTTACCTACAACAGTTACAAACAACACCTATGATTACTGTAACTGAAGGATGAGACAAAAACCTCTCTTTGCTTTTTGGTGTGCTTCCTTTGGGCCCAATCCAGATTCCATTAGTGTCAGTGGGCGACGTCCCATTGCTTGTAATTTACTCCAGATCAGGCTCTGTGCATGTTTGCCTGTACATTGTGTATGGGCAGTTTCATTACTTTGTATGCAGTCTGGTTTCTTATTGTTTCTGTGGGTTTTCACACAGCAAGAGAGAAAAAAACTTTTTTTTTCCAAATTGGAAGTGCAGTTGTTAAACTATGGAAACTGCAGCGCTGTCCCAACATAGCAAATGTTTTGTTTTTAAAAGAAACCATTACTCTTCAAAAAAACAGAAGGAAAAATGTGATCAAGTTGGTTATAACCAGAGATCCCTGGGATAAAGTGCAGGAATAAAAGGACAAATAAATTATCTGAAAGGCATATATACAAGGCACTGCAGAAAACAAAAAGGCACACGCACACCTATAGGCCGTGCAGCACTGACTGTGGTCCCTTCCAAAAAAGCAGAACAGAGGAAAAATGGAATTAAATTTTCTGCATCTTTTCATCTTTGCCATAGAGGATGATGAGGAGATTCCTGTCCCAAGGACACTTTTCACAAGAAACCGAGAGTGTTGCCTTACAGCAGAAATTGGAGTCTCTTAGGAGGAAGTTACAGAGCAACTTCAGCAACTCAAGAGCAGTAAATCACCAAGAGCAGATGGTACTCAGCTGAGTGTTCCTAAGGAAATAAAAGTGTGAAGCAGCAGAGATATTGACAAGGATCTGCAATATATCATTAAAACCAGCAACTGTTCCTGAAAATTTGGAATTCATTTGTATGGTGCTTAGAGAAAAAAAAAAAAGAGATAAGAAGGTTGCTTTCTTCTTGAGCGTAGGAAATGAAGCTGGGAGTTCTTAAGTAATTTTTATTTAATTTGCTTAATGGCAGAATAAAGTAACTTTCAGTTAGGCATGACTTGACAGGTTATACCATTGTAAAGAACAGCTGGGATACAATTTTTATACGTAACAGCTTTCAGACAAAGATATTTAAGTGAGCATAGTTTGTTTGAACTGAGGATCACAATTTGCTGGATAAAATTTGTTGGTTTTGATCTGTTATTTGGTGTCTGTGGTTAGTTTGATGCCCTCCATGGAAACAATGGATGCATTTTGGCATAGCGACACAGTTTGGTCCATGTTTTCATACGATGTTGGACATTTAAATAAGAAGCTGATTGCATTCCAAAGGACCTGAGTTTACTGCTGGTACTGAAATTACTTCATAATGCTGAGGAATGTTTTCATATGAGCTATGAAAGTTTTTAATTGAATTTGCAATAGAAAAAAAATAATTGTTTTCAGAAAAAAAGTTGAATTTTTCAACAAAAAGCAAATACTTCGATGCACAAGCCCACTCAACCAAATCCCCAATTTTCTGCGGGTCTACCATATGGGCAAGGAGTAACAGAGGACTACAGACATTTTGCCAAGCAAACACAGCTATTATGTACACACACGCATGGAAATCAGCAGAGGGAGGCAAATTAGAAGTTCTAATGGATTCGGAATTTAGTAAAGCACTTGAAATAGCATCTCATGAAATCTTACCCTCGGATTAATTCAAATTACTTTGGATATGAGCACTGTCAAGTGGCTCAAGAAATAAAGTAAAGGGTGATGATTAAGAGCAGCATATCAGGTTGTGGATAGAGAAGTGCCAGAGGGACTTCTGTGAGGTTGGTCTCGTTCCATGTTTCATTGATGATCTTCAGGAGAGAACGAAGAGCAAGTTCACAAACTCTGCAGATGATACTAAACTAGGAGGAGCTGCAGATAGCAGACAGGATGAAAAATAATTCTCTGGAGGAATTTGAAATAATGAAAAAACCCCAAACCCCAAACCAGGTAAATTACCTGTACTTTGACAAACGTGAGTTAATGTATCTAGGGGAAACAAACAAACAAACAACCTGGAAAAAAAAATCTTCGTGGAATGAATGAAGCTGGACAACAGGCTGAAGGTTAGGATAGGTAAGGGACAATAACTTGGCCTGTGCAATGTAATGGTAGCTAAATGGCCATAGCCATGGCCTGGAGTGTGGGGATGTTGAAGAGGATTCTGGGGTGGTTGCTGAAACATGGATAGAGCAAGGAGTGGCAGGATCTGGAGGGAGTTTGTATGGGCATGGTTAGGGGCTGAGCAGAGACAAAGATGATTTAGGGAATATGAAAGTGTTAAGCTTGTGGAGAAAAGGAGGAGAAGGCTGGAAAGAAAATCGTTTAGTTTCAATGTATAATACTTCAATGTGTTAGTACTTGGAACTGTGGCCTGAAATGATCCACTTTGCTTGGGACAGACTAAGCTGAGACAAGCAAACACTAGTAAATACCAAAGCTGGTACTGGCAGAGAGAATGCATACACCGTCTTCTGTGTATTTTCCATCTCTGACTTCTGCAGAAATGAAAGGATAGAATACTTGTATTCAGCAGGCTTCAAAGTTTATTTCCCAAAATTACACTGCCCGTTTTTAGACTGAACTATCAGAAATAATAGTTAAAGGCATGAACCATAAGCCACTGAACTAAACAGGATTGCTCTGTCTGGAGAAGCAGTTGAACTGGGTCTGAAATTAAATAGTGTAGTTGCATAGGTGGGATTAAACTAATGAATATTAGCAAAATATATAGGTAAGCCAAGTAACAGAGCAATAGAAACCAAGCCTCATTCATCAGAAATACTGTCTGCCAGTGTAAGCCCCAGATATATCCTGTAGCGGCATAGATTATAGGGTATTTTTCACTCCTTCCTTCAGGTACTGGCTATTGTTAGCAGCAATTTGCCAGACGAGATGAGCAAATGGGCTGATCAGTATGGCGAGACCCATCTTCCTACTCAGAGTGGTTGCACGGATGGCATAGCAAGCGTGAAGGGCTCTGTGACATAATCCAGATCTAAATTGACATGTCCTATTTGGTCAGCCAAATACGTAACCGGTATAAGCAGGCGTAGCTTTATTAAAATCAATGGGGCTATTTCCATCATCTATAATTTTGGCCCAGTGTAGGAGTTGTAATAGCTCCATTCAATTCCTTCTGGGTCTGGAGAAGCAATAGGTTTGCTATAGTGTGACAGGAAAGTTTTTAATTATCGTTAAAATGTTTTCTCTCACTTTCAATCATCCTCAAATCTCTCGTAAAAATTTTCAGCATTCAAAATGCAGCTATCAGTGTCACCATGCTGCTCTTTTGGAGTATTTTGAAAATGTCACTATTTTCTAGTATTTGTGTTGCTGAAAATATGGAAAGTGTAGAGGACTTTTATAAAAGGATTAAAGCGATATGTGAGGTTGTGTACAGTCTTATATAGAAACGGCTGTTTTTAAAGTAGTGTCATGTAGAAAACTAATTCGTTATATTTGGACACTTCAGTGTAAAATGTAATGTGTAGCACCTTCACCATGCCTAACTTTTCCAAAGAACACAGCTTGAGATATTAAAGCGTATTGCATAGTTTGTAAGATGCTTCCTAAAATTGGTTTCCTAAGGAAAGCTAATCGCAAATGTGGTCATTTTGAGCTTTTTTGTTTCTTTGGCCTTGAAGATAGGTTGACCAGCTTTATAAATGGCAGAACAGAATACTCAATAAGGTACTGACCACCAGTTTCAAAACAAAGGCAGTATTTTGGTCTTGCGGATGTCAGGGACAGTATTTCCACTGATGTGAGTAGTAGGATGAGAACTGAATCCCAAACTACAAGCCAGTGGTGGCATTTCAACAGGAAAAATGAGGATTTAAGTATTTGTCTGTGTACTGTGTCATCTGCAACTATCACTTTTTGCTGATAAAGCTGTATAAGGTATTTAACCTGGTTTATATTAAATAAAAGAAAGCCCAGCCCTCCCACATTTAGGCTGGATAGTTCTTTGTTCTCTAGTAGCCCAGGGCAGGGAGGTAATGCACATCTTTCCTCCTTCACCATTCCGCCTTATCTTTCCCTTGCTTTATTTAACTGGAACCTTTCCAGCCTTTGCAATACAGCTACCAAACTTTTAACCTCTCCCTGGCTGTCTTCCGACATTTCCTAACCTGTTTCTGCATTTTCACTGGTGAGGTTAGGATGTGGTATGGCGTTTACTGTTCCATGTTGTGTTCTGTGTTTGCGGCATGTCTTGCATTGTCTTATGGATGTTTTCTTAGTTTGAATTTTTTCTTTCGGTGAATAGTACTGAGGAGTTTCTCAGTTGTTTTTTTCTCTGTGCCCTTAACGGGATTTAACTTACCACCCCATTTAACAGTAATTTCTTATGTGCAATTGTGCTTACTGAAATGTAGGTTGCTATTATTAATCATCTTTCCATTTGTACGGTTATATTAATCATGTGAGGAGACGCGGGTGTGAGTTTGGATCCAGCAGGATGACAACTTCTTGTTCACGGTGATCCGAAATTCAACCCGTGAAGCAAAGAATGACTTTTACAAGTCATTTTCGTGTTTGCCAATTTTGAAGGCAGCTCTGTGCCTTTTTGCAGTACTCCATGCTAATTGTGACCTGTGTGGATTTAGGGATTTCATGAATAATACAAGAGATGCAGGAGCAGTTGGAAAAAAAACAGTTTCGCACGTTGTTTGTGTCAGGGCTCAGTAATGGATTTACTCTCGAACGCAGCCACTGCTAAGAAGACATTCTGGTTTCCAGGGCCTCACACTGTGCACGCAAGAGTCATTTCAGTTTTGCACGCACGGCTCTCTAGCTGCTCTCCCTTTGTTCCCAAATAGCATGTGCTCTGCCGCATACATGTGCCTTCACATATTCCTACAGGAAATCTACTTTCACGCCCAAGAGGAAGAAAGTCTAGCACGTTTTCTGCAAATAAGCGTGCTCCTTTGGGAAGCGTGCTTGCAGAGGAGCAGAGAGGACAGTACAGCTGTAAACATTCTGCTCGGAGATAATCAGTGCCCCAGCAGGAGCACCTTCCCCGCACAGCTGTACAATTCCCTTTGCTCTCTAGAAGGCCCTGCACCCTACGTGCAGTTTCCAAGCTACATTTAACACAATTGCCCATCAGCACTTAGGAAGCAGTTACCACAGAAACCCAGCAGAGACCAATTAGTCACATGATTAAATTAATTAAAATAACCCAGGGTATCTGCCATCTTGCTTCTTTCTGCTATGCATAGCACATGACCCAGGTGGAGCTGTAATTGGGCAGCATTATTGTGCCTTTTAATCCTTGAATCATCTTCATACTGTACTGGAGTCAGTCTTTGATTTTTCTTTTTCTACTGGTCTGAGTAAATCCCTTCCCGGAGAGCCGCGTTACTCCCTTGCCGCAGAGATGCATGATTCCTTTTCTGGAGTTCTGTGTTATTGCACAAAACACATTCTCCAGCCCCCTCAATAAGCCAAGTAGTGTCAAATTTACAAAACATCAGATTTAACAACAGTGAGATTTGTTATGTTTGGGATAAGAGGATTTGGAAACGTTCAATTGCACAGCTAAGACTTTTGGAGGTCTTTAATGACAGCTCTAACAATACTTGCCAGAGAGAGCTCTGTAATATGTATTAGCACTTGACCTGAGAACTGTAAAGCACTAAGAAAAGACTGTATGTTGTGTCTTCATTTCCCAAGTAATACTGTTACTGCAGTGGGGTGAGTTTAAGTGGAACAAGCTGTCTGCCTTGTAATGCTGCTTCCTGGGAAAGGCAGGCAGTTTGGTTTCCTCACTCAGTTTTAAAACCTAGAAATGCACAGTCATATTCTAACTTAGTAAACCAGTCCTTTGCCCTTGGTCTCTTGGCTGCTTTGATAACGGCATCCCCTGCATACCCATATCACCTGGAGATTTCTTCTGTTATATCAGTGTCGTACTTCTGCATATGTACAAATCATCTCTACCTGAAATGGCATAAAACACAGAGCATTGCAATTTCTATCACATTGAAGATTTGCTGGCGACTGCTCTGAAGTTGCCTTGATCCATGGCACCAAAAGGAAAAAAAAATAAATGAAATATTTCTATCTCTGGCCACAGAGTAGAGAGCAGCTTGTCTCCCTTTCCAAAGCAGATTCCATACAAACAGACTTGACAAAATAGCATGCATAAATTACATGCCTCTGATGCATTAATTTGTGCCTAACAGAGCAAGTGGCAACAACACTACATCTACAATGGATGGGTATAAGATGGAAGAAATGAAATCTGTGGGTTAATGTATAAATAATCAACTGTTACGGAATTTGCAAATATTATGGAAGAAAGCTAGCAGGTTTTGCGTGTGCTGTATTGCTAAAGTGCCATGCACAAACACATTTGCTAGGCTTAACTGGCTCTGACTAGCCCGTCAGGAAGGATGTACATGTTTGGCAGTGCTGAGGCACAGATGCTCCAATATCAGATAGGGTCTGGTTGTGAAATGAGGTCTCTGTCCACCAGAATAATGCCAGTGACAAAAGCGAGCCCCCAGGAAGTCGTAGCACATTTCCTGAGGTGAAGCAAGCCTTGTGCCAGGTGTAATGCAGGTCTGTGATTTTATAGAAATTACCCCCAACTGACCATCATCACCTGCATCCAGGGGACACACACACAAACACAAATATTACTAGGCGAAATGAAACCAGTGCTCTGAGTGTTTCCATTCTACTTGTGTTTTACTTGTAAATTGTCATGGGCTGGGGCAATGTATATAATACCCGCGGAAAAGTTGCCTCTTGTGTAATGTTTGATCTTGCTATTTTTCGCAATAAATGACAATAAGAACACTGAGAAGGAAATTCTCCAGTTTTACAATGTAGTAATCCCATAGAAATTGGTTGAATTCTGTTCTGATATAACTGAAGTAAACTAGTGGAAAATCTGGTCTGAAGATTGTAGATGCAGCAGCCACATGCTGTTGTTTCCAGAATTAAAAGATGTCCCATAAATATCCTCATGAAAAGGATCATGAGGAGGATGCTTTCTGTTTCATATTTAAAGTACTTCATCAACAAACCTGCCTACTAGGTTCTCAAAGTGTTTCTTCCTTTATAAAGCCAAATAAAAGTGTTTTGTTTTTTTGTGGTTTCTTTTCAGACTAGAGCAATTAAAAGTCTTGACTGTTGTTTCTTGTCATCTTACAGAAAATGAATGTGTCCAAAAGCAAAGGAAAAGACAGGCTCTTCTGTAAAAGCTCACGTGGCTCTTTTGAAGTTCTTAATATAAAAAGGGAGGGAAGGGTTTTGCTTTTGTGTACAGGGGCTCTGTGTTCTTGATACAAGTTTCTTGGTAGGGGTTTCTGGCTTTTCCCAGGAAGCAGGCAAGGCCCCTTTACCCAAGTATTATAGAGAAGCAAATGGTGATGGAAATAAGGGTCCTTCTCCCAGTTGTCCTTGGGGCTGTATTGATAAACGAGAGAGCAGAGACTGAAGTAGGTCAGTATGTATCTCTGTGCCATATCTGCATTTGAGAGAGATGTGCTGAGCTCTTCCCAAAGCAGGAGGTGGAGCAGTCCCATGGGTGCTGTTCTCCTCGCCAAGTAGTTGTAGAGTTCATAAGGGCACTTTAGAAGTATGGTCACTGAGCTGCTGCTGGGATGAGCACTCCAGGAGCACACAGATTAGAGGCAGGGATTACAGAAGAGAAGTACTGGGGAGTAAAGAACATAATGTTTTGATTGTGGAGGTATTGGGCAGAATCAGCAGGATTCCAGGCTTCCTTTATGAAAAGGTGAATAAATTATATTTGCCCTCCTTGCAGTAAGAAAAAGGGAGGATATAAAAGAAAACTTGATGAAGTGCAGTCAATTTAGAAATAACTACCGTGAATGAATGTTATAAATGCACACTGTATTGCATGCCAGAATAAATGAAAGCTAATCAAGATAGCAAAAGAATTTTCTGCTTACTACAATAGCCAAAGCAAAGAGTAAAAAGCCTTATCATAATGATTTGATTTTCCTAGGTGTAGTAAACACCTCATCACTCAGGAAATGCGATGAGGCTTACAGCTAGACATCCACATCTGGGAAAGTCAGGTCATCTTTGGCCTGTTTGTGGGTAGGCTGAAGTCAGTAGGAAGCCTGAGCTGAGTGGCAGTGAAGTGATTGGCATTTGGCTTACATGATTTTAAACAGGAGGAATGGATAAAACATGTACTTCTGAATAATTGATGTATGAATATTTTAGTGTGGTAGAGGATATGTAAGATAGTCTTCAGGCCTAAGTAAAGAGTCTGATGCATCGCATGAGAAGGTAATATAGGTGAGAGGAGGTTAATTTGGGGAAGCTTGTTTTTGTCAGAAGTCACTGCTGCCAGTTCAGGAAGAGCTGGTGAACCTACTGCATTCCGATAGCCAAGATTCATCTGTCCCTCATCTCTGCACTCATTTGTATTCCTAAAATGGCTCAAACATGAAAGTAGCTAGGGCAGATATAACCTCCTGGAGGCCTTCCAGGCATTTCCCTACATTGCAAGAGGGTTTCTTTAATTTAATCCTAGTCTATCCTCATGGCATTACTAGACAAAAAAATATAATAAATAGTCTGAGGGACTCTAAGGAGGTACTCTCTCTTTTGATATATTTCAATAGATTTCCTCAACTACTTGAAGTCCATAAAGTGTAACAGAATAAATAAAAGTCCACAACTAACTTTCCCAACTTGTATATACTATTAAATATGTAGGCTGTGGGGTTGAATTGTGGTCATTCTCATCCGTTTGTCTCAAGTGATTTTAATAGATTAACTATTCATTTTGGAACAGCTGTATTCACAAGTGGGCCATTGCTTTAGGATGTGGACCTGTTAGTATGAAGGATGTTGTTCGTATTCTTGATTAGAAACAGTGTACCATTTTGGATAAATGTCAGGTGACACTTATGCAGCTCAAAGTGGGGGACATGTTTCCTAGTCAGCTGGGATAAAGGAAGATCCAGGTGATTCCAGTTTAGACAAGTACAGCTTGTTCTGAGGCCATTTGGATAGGACCCAGTTTCCAAAGCCATATCCTCTATGGCTTGTGTTATCATTCAGGCAGGCTTTATGTAAACTGGATGGGAGTAACTTGCTATTGTGTGTTGTCCAAAATTCCATTGTCTGAAGGCTCAACACTTTCTGCTTTTCTGAGCAGCGTTTCTGTTACTTTTGATTTACTTTGCCCATCCTTCTCTCCCTCTTGCCACCAACTTCTGCTTGCTCCCTTGACTCTTCCAGTCTGTTGTACGTGCTCTCTGTAACTGCCCTCATGGATCCTGGCACTTTCTATGCACCATTGACATTTCCTGTGGACTCCACAAGAAATCAGAAGAAAACTGTTTCTAAATTCCGTATAACAAAGACTTTTTCCCTAGAAGCACTACATAGTCTTTTAACATATATTGATACATATTTCTTGCGTTAGGAAGTGACAGTCTCTGTTATTCCCCTGGCATTGCTGGTAGATTCGTAATACTATGGCAAAATAACATGGCTCTGCCTCCGGAGTTTGCTGCCACTGCAGGTGGCAAGGAACAAATGCCAAATAGGTAATGCTTTTATTTATGTTCAACAGATTCTTAGTAGTTTTTCCCCACATTCCTGTAGCAAATTGCACCAAATTCCTGGTCCCCATGAGGGGCAGAGTGACTCTGGGGAAATTTTGGTTTATAGATATGGTCTGTGGATTTCCATGCCCCTTTTGCTCTCCAGCTGTCCCCTCTGCTCTCCTGTCAGCACATACTCTGTTTCTTTCTTTTTCACATCTCCCTGGGGTCTAAATCCTGACCCCTTTGAAAGTAAAAGTTAAAACTCAGCTGGTTTCAGATGGGCAGGACTTTAGCCCAGCCATTCTCATTGAGCAGATGCCTGTCCCGTGTTGTAGGTGGGTGTGCGTGGCTGGGATGAGGCAGTGGTGTAGCAGGCTTGGTCAAGGGAGAGCATGCTAGCAAGTGCCAGAGGAGAGGCTGAGGACCCTGAACCAAGTTATCTCAATGTTGTTATCTCTGCATTTCAGAGCTGCTTAAAGCACCGCATGCTCCTCTGTCAATTGCACACAGACTAAAAACCAGAGTGAAATGTTCATTTTTGTGCTTCTGCACGAGAAATCAGAGATAACTTAGATACCTAATATGAATCTGAAAAGATAAGTGGGTTTTTTTCCCCCTTCCATTGAAGAGTGTTGCAGAAAGAAACAGTTCTCATGAGCTATGTATAAGATGGTTCCTTTCTCCAGAGAGTTTATTACCCTTCATCTTTCATTACCCTAGGATATTTACAGGTAGCATATTCATTACCTTGAACATTCTGGCATGCTTGTACGAGCACACAGTGTGCAGATGCTAGGAGACAGGCTCCTTAGCACCCAAAGACAAGGTATTTTCATTTAATGTTTTCATTTCACTGCACCAAACTGTGGAGCTGCAGCATAAGCGACTCTGGACTTATTTACTCAGCGTGCGAGACTCAGTGACACAGAGAGTTTTGACTGGTCACATTACGTGTCATGTTAAAGAGCCTTTTGTCTTCATTCAAGCATTCTGAAACAAGACAAATTATGATATTTTCCTGTTAATTTCTGTTAATTTCTTTCCGTAATGAGTTTCATTAAAATCAAAGCTTCCGGAAGACTGAGCCATGACAGCTGCCTAAAGACTGTTTCACTCGCTATGGGCTGTTTGGGCTGAATAATTATTCCAGCTTTCTGAGGATTATTTCTTTAAATAAGAACAATGATGCTCTGTTTGGGAAGGGAAACAAATGCTTGGAGTGGTGCAGCATAATTTTATAGTGCTGACTTGTAGTACTCAATGGCTTTCAGGAATACCTGGGAAAAACACATCTTTCTCAGTCTGACACGTTTTGTAATGATTTCACTAAAGGATACAAAGGCAGCTATTTCAGTTGGCAAGAGGAAGAGGGCTTGGCTTTTAATGAAGTAAATCAATTCTTCGAAAGAGAGAGAGGCTGATTCTTTACTGTTGCATTGCTGTGAATATGGCCCAGGAATGAAAAAGCAAGTCTTTTGGTTTGCCATTCATAAAATATTCCTGTAAGCTGCAGGCAGGCCTGATACTTTGATAAGATAATGGCAAATATTTCAGTTCTTTTCTATGAACAGCACTGTAAGATCTTAAATATGCATCGTATATTTCACAGCAATTGTAAATAAAAAGACAAGGCTTTTACATCATAGTTCAGTTTGCTGAGCTGACCATTTTCTTTTGACATGGAAATTCTTAAATCACAGGGTGGGAAGATGGGAATTTTACAGTAGTCTGTAGTCTTCCAAGTCTGAACTGGACACTCACCACCTGTTTTCATGAGCTGTTGCACCAAATTCCTTGTCCAAGTTGCAGAGAGCCCCGGCTGGTTTAACAGAGCTCGTGTTCCTATTGTGAGTCTCAGATTTCAAGACCTGAATGGTAGATTTTTGTTTGGGGAAAGTGAGCATTTTCTGAGATTTAGGGACACCCTGTCAACTTCCTAAATCCATGCTCTGTGCCCACTGTTTCTAATCCTGTGTCCTTCCTGGTGCTGATTTTATCATAGTACTCTTATTTCTTAGATGATAGAGGCCAGTGACCTCCACTTAAAATGAGACTGAATAATAACCAAGAAAATGGTTATTTAGAAATAGCACCTTCTTGTTTAACAAAGAGGCTCTGTATGCTTTCTGTGTTGACCCAGATGTCCCTGTTGGTGTGGTGGGAGAACAAGATGACTTCCCACCTCGGCATAATTAGGGTAATGGTCAAGAAAGCTTGACACACAGAGTTTTGTGACAAAATACCGAAAGAGCATGGCTTAATTTTTGAAGCACAGGTTGATTTTATAAGACAGACAGGAAAACACAATCCTGTCCGCCCTCAGAAAGCCACTGCTATAATGAAAAATGAAGTCAAGCGTATCTGATGTAGTAACTGTCAAAAGGGAAGTCAGGCTCGTGTCGGTACCGCAGGACTGGGCTCAGACAGCAGCGGCTGCTTGATGGATACTCAGGACACAGCATGGGTCAAGTGTTTAAGGTAATTGTTTGTGAACTCGCCAGCTGACAGCTGAAGATCTGTGGTGAATTTGCAGCTTGGCGAGAGTTTCACCAGGAGCAGGCTCTCCCACCACCAGACAGCTACATATCAGGAAACGATGCCGTTTTGTTTTGTTTTCCTTTGTGATGGATGGCTGTAGTGGTTGGAGAGGTGCATGCTCCCAGCGGGAGAGGACAGGTGCCCACAAGGCGTGCAAGCCAAGGGGGGGTGTTCCTGCACCCTTCCTCCGAGGAGCACCTACAAAGGGAGCAGGAAGGTGTCCTGGTGCCCCCTGGGGAGTGCCATGCCTGAGCAGCCCTGATGCAGCTGGGCACTTGTGGCCAGTCCTGTCATTGTTGCAGGTATGGAATGAGGGAAAAGCTTTCCTTTGCTCCTCTCTCCAAGGCTGGGATTTCCAAAAGGATGGGACAAAACTAAGCAACCAATTTTCTCTGAAGAAAACCAAACAGTGGGCTTTGTTTGCTTAACCTGCACCAGGTCTTCTAAGAATCCAAGCCCAAGTGACCTTGCAAGAGGGAATTGCATGGGCTTTCAGCGCCGGCACTGTCGCATAAATGCAGAACCCGCATCGTAATCTCCATCTGTCATGTCTTAATTACTGTTGTGACATACTTTTAATGGGAAGTTTCTGGAAGAAATCAGTCCCTCTTAATACTTTACTCTGATAAAAAATGACGTTGAAAGTTACAGTTTTGGGCTGGTTTGAAGAAGGCTGCTTATTTATTACTAGAAAGGCCAGAATAGCTATTGCTATTTTCTCCTCATGTTCACGTTCGTATGATCTTCCTTTTACTTCTGGGGTTTTTTTCCCTTTTTTTTTTTTTTTTTTTAAGAAGACAAAAAACCCAAAGAAAACAAAAAACCCCAGGATGGCCACTTTTCAGTGTGTCACTTTATAGGCAGCCAGTGTCGAAAAAGCAGGGGTATGTAAGCCTGTTTATAAAAATACACCCACCATTACCTTTTTTCTAGTTCAGATATTGTAAGAACTGTAAATTTAGTTGTTGCTTAAAATCAAACATTAGCACCAAAAAAGCAGTCACAATTAAATGCCTTTCCTAAGAGACTTGCTGTTTTGCTAGTCAGTTTTTGGCTTGTTTTGCTCCAGCAGCACAGGACTTGTCTCTCTGCTGTGTCATGAAGCTTCACTGTGGAGACTTGATCTCCAACCATGAGAGCTATTTCAGGTTTGCTAAGAGCCCCACAGCTTCTGCACCCTGGGAGCCCATGGAATGAAAGCCTTTGCGTTCACAGTGGGCTCGGCTCTGCTGATTTCTGTGCTGTGGCTAAAAGTAGCTGGTGTCAAGATTTGCTGCCTTTCTTGTTAAGTGGAAGCTTTTAGAAATCAGCCCATCTCCTGCATATCAGATATAACTAGTATAAAGGAGCCTCGTGCTTCATTATCATATAATTTGGGTTGGAAGGGACCTCAAAGCTCATCCAGTTCCAACCCCCCTGCCATGGGCAGGGACACCTTCCACTGGACCAGGTTGCTCAAAGCCCCATCCAATCTCGCCTAGAACACTTCCAGGGATGGGGCAGCCACAGCTTCTCTGTGCAACCTGTGCCAGTGTCTCACCACCCTCACAATAAAGAATTTCTCCCTAATATCTGATATAAATCTACCCTCTTTCAGTTTAAAACCATAACCTCTTTTATCACCACATGCTCTTGTAAAAAATCCCTCTACAGCTTTCTTGTAGGCCCCCTTTAGGTATTTTAAGGCTGCTGTCTAGAGCTTCTCTTCTCCAGGCTGAACAAGCCCAACTCTCTCATCCTGTCCTCTCATCATCTTTGTGGCCCCTGCTCTGCACTTGCTCCAACAGGTCCCTCCAGCATGTCGACTGCACCACACAGCTTGGTGTCACTGGAAGACTTGCTGAGGGCACATCAGTCCCACTGTCCATGTTGCCAACAAAGATGTTGAACAGTGCTGGTTCCAGTACCAGCCCCTGAGGAATGCCAATTCCTTTTCCACTGAATGGTCCATCCATCAAATCCATGTCTCTCCAATTTAGATGCAAGGATGTAGTGTGGGACAGTGTCAAATGCTTTGAAGAGAAGATACCCTTGAAGGGATGATTAGAGTTCAGCCTCCTTCCAAAACTGTTGGTTATTTTTTCTCATTAATCACTACTGACCAATACCCAGCCTAGCAGACAAACTCCAGAAGTCTCTGCTTTCAGCCTCAGTCCGTGAACCTGGAACTCAGTTATTTTTAGCATATATTGTGCATGGATGTCTAGCTGCCTCTCAGTGATGTGCAAGCTCTTAATTGAATGTAATCCATAAAAGATTTACTCTCCCAATCAGCTTTCTCGCAGGAAGTGATTTTAGACTCATCGGATTCCAGCTGTTGCTTAAATCCACTCAGCCATCAAGCCTGTCAATTTTATTGTGAGTATTCCAGGTCAGCTCCCTGCTGAGGCCTAGATATGGGCCTCCTATTTTGCTGTTTTCCATTTACGTCAATCTGTAGAATAATACAGGTCTTCCCCACTGTGTGGAGAGATGAGCAAGGATGTAGAAAAAATGGAAGTTGGTCTGATCTAGCTGATCCAACAAGGATGGTTTAAAGATCCCTTTTCAGGTTTGTTCTTAAGATCTTCTGCTTCCCAGTCTTCTGTCTACAGCAGCCAGCACTCGACTCCTAACAGGGGGTGAGAAAGGATTCAAAAAGAAAATAAAAACTCACATAGGCTTTTGTGAGCTTTGACCAGCCTCAGCTTTATATGGCAGCTGCACCCTCTTGTGAAGCAACGCAGTTGTAGTTTTAGGATGTTAAGGGTTGACTTCAGAGTTTCCAATTACTTCTCATGGGTGGTGGAACTAAACCTAGAGATGCATTCACATCCACATGTGTGTGCACATTGGGAAGCTGCTGTATCTTCTCCTCTGGATGTTCTAAAGTGAAATGTCATATCTTTGCACAGCTGGTAGGTTTTTCTTCTTTTCCATCACCACGTTGTCCTTTCCATGTCTCAGAGCTAAATGTTCCCTGTTCCACCAGTCACAGTGTGTGATTGACAGTAGCAAGAGATTTGACTTGCTACAGGAGATTTGAGGGTCTCATAGAAACCAATGGAGCTATTGAAGGTGATTTTGAAAGACCTGGGTAATACAGCTAGGAAAACTGTATTATCAGAGTTTGTTAAATATGTATCCAAGGCTAGTATTTTCTTTTTTAATCCCCGTTTTAGTAAATGCCATGGTTTAACCCCAGGTGACAACTAAGTAGCACCCCCCAGTGGGTTTGGGAGGAGAACTGGAAGAAAAGTAAAACACATGGGTTGAGATAAGAACAGTTTAATAATTAAAATAAGGCATAGTATAATATACTACTAATACTAATAATGAAAATGGAAGTAACAAAAAAGAGAGAGTTCAAACAAACCCAACAAACAGCAATGATGCACAATACCATTGCTCGCCACTTGCTGACCATCCCGAAGCAGCGATTGGTCCCTCCTGGCCAACTGCCCCAGTTCTTGTACTAAGCATGATGCTCTGGGGTATGAGATACCCCTTGGGCTAGCTCAGGTCAGCTGTCCTGGCTGTGCTCCCTCCCTACTTCTTGTTCCCCTCCTCACTAGCAGAGCATGAGAGATTGAAAAGTCCTTGATCAGTATAAGCACTACTTAGCAAGAACTAAAACACTGGTGTGTTATCAGCATTGTTCTTAGACTAAATCCAAAACTAGGAAGAAAATTAATTCTGTCCCAGACAAAACCAAGGCAGTAGAGAAAATGTTAAAGGTCCTGCTAAGGGTCTAGACAAAATAATTTCCTAACATCTACAATTACTCTTTCTCTTCCCGCTCGTGTATTGTAGGGAAAGTTTCTGTGCAGTTGGCAATACCTTAGCAACCTCTCATTCCAGTAGTGGTGTTTTCCAGGATGCTCATTTGTAACTATCTGAATTCATCTGAGGAGTCCTGCATTCCTTAGATCAGGAGAGAAAGATTTAAACTCCTGATAAAAGGCATCATGCGAGTGATGGCATTTCTGGTAACTTCATGTATCTCTAGGAGTGTAACCTGAGTTGGTTTCCTAGATAGCCAGGTACTTGAATTCAGAAATACAGGAGAAATAGAAGAAAGAAAATTAGGAATCAGAGTGAAATTTATCTCAGCTGTGCTTCTCATGACATCTGCATGTTTCCCTGTGGATATTTACGTTTCAAGTCTAGTTATCTGATTTTGGCCCAAGTCAGGATATTTGAAACTGTTTAGTTTTAAGAGCACTGTACTTTCTCACAAGAAGGGTAGGCACCCAGAATCTTTTCTGTGGAGTGAACAGGCACCTGGAAGGCCAGAGAAGCTGTGATCTCCTGGCCTGCAAAAGCCCTTCAATGACAAACCTTTCCTAGAGCACATACAAGAAGAAAAGCTAGTCTGTGTACAGTACCTCAGGAGAGGTGCGTATGTTTTGCCATCCCACCATTCAGCCAGTGTGTAGTGTAACCAGGTGTGCATGCTGTGCATGTTAAGTCTCTCACCAGTTTCAGAAACAATTTATTTACTTTTTTCTGGAGGTAGAAATGCAGCTAATTTCCATGGGTTACTTTCGAGGTTTGAAAGCAGATCCAGAGTGCCTGCCTTCAAAGTGAATTCCTAGAGCTTGACTGCAGATAGACATGAATGTCCCAGAAATCCAGCTGAAATCAGCCTGCACCCTGCCATCCAGACTCATGGCTCTTCACATCAAGGCCATCTCTGTACAGTTCCTTGAAACTACTTTGTTGTGAGAGTGCTTGTACCATAGCTGATGAATGTGTCCTTCCAGAATGCATTACATGCCTCCTGGGTGCATGCATAGTTTTGGCTTGCAAAACCACCCAGCTTGGTGACTTGTTCTGCAAAGAGTTATTTTCTTGCTTTTTTTTTTGCCCATTTATTGAATCTCTTCCTTGTTGCATTGTGAGAAACAATGGATAGTTAATGAATAGCTAGTAGCCACATTTTTTTTTATAAAACAAAAAGTATGGGGGGGTTAACATAAAAATATAGCAGCTTGCATAGACTACTATCATGTTCATTGTCTTTTTTTTGAGTAAGTCCTTGTTCTTCAATATCTCACATGAGAGCTGTTCCAAACCCCTCATGACTGTTTGCTGATAATATTTCCTTTAGTGCAGACCATGGCCTGGCTATAAGGAGGAGCCTGCCGTGTCTTTAAAATAACATTTGAAAAAGAAGGCTTACCAGTGTGCAGATGCAATTAAAGTCAGTTGTTGAAAATAAACTGCATCTGCAGCAATTAGAGCTTGAGGCAAGAGCTTGCTACTTTCCCCTTTCCTTGCTTCTCTTTTATTTTCGTATCTTTGGTAGGAGGGGTCTACCTGAGCCTCAAATAGCTGTTTCTTGTCTGTCTCCCCACAGAAGTGCGACAGCCGTGTCCCCTTTCCGCTTTGCCATGGAGTAGGCAGGGCGTCACCCGGAGGGCAGGGGGAGAAGGCTGTGGACACAGGCCAATGGCAGAGCCATGCAACTACGATCCCACGAGATCAGGCAGACAAACTAAACTTAGCTGGGGGTTGTATTTTTTCCTCCTTGGTGATGCGCTGTGCAAAGCAGTCATCCTTCCAGGGAATTCCCAAGGGTGCAGGGCTGCCATGGGAGTGGGCTGAGAGCCAGTGCCCTGCCGCAGGACTCCTCCGATGCTTTCTGGGCAGCCCCGAGGAGCAGCTGGGCTTGGGGGTGTCATCATGACTGTGTTGGCAGCTGAGGGATTGGTGGAGGCTAGGAGAAAGCTTCCTCATGGGATACCTTTCTCCCTCAGCTCCTGTCAGCAGGATGGATGAGCTCTTCCTTCTCCTCAGGATCAGATGGGCTCTTGCCTGAGAGTAATGTTTGGATGAAAAGCAGAAAAGAGTGTGATTCCCTTGGCTGAGTGTGGGATATTCGAGTGCTCTCCCACCATGAGGTTGTGCTCTCTACAACCTGTAGCTGTAAAGGAAGCTGCTGGAGCCAGAAGCCCACTTTGGGACCCAGTATCATCTCAGGCAGTGGTGAGGCCGGACAGGAGGGATTTTTACCTAGATGTTAGCCAAGGCTTCCTCTGGCCAGGGAGTCCTTACAGGATGCAGAGGAAGCACCCAGGTCAGCCCTGACAGCTCCAGCACTCAGCTGTGTGAAGAGTTCATTCCTATGGAATCAGGGAGGAAATGTGATCTCCCCAGACAGTTTTCTTATCAGGGCAGTTTCCTCTGCACCCTAAAAATGCCATCCCACCTTGTGATTTCCTTCCCTCTTTTGCTTTCTTGTCACACTTCTTCTACCTACACATGCAGGCACATACGGAGTCCATCAGTGGGTAGGAAAGGCAATGTACAGTAAAATATATGTGAGAACAAATCAAGGGGCAGTGGGCAGACAGGCCAAACTCATTTGTCAGACCTCTCACACACCCACTCCCACCACCTTCATGGCAGGTCTGTAGCTGTAGAAGGACTGGTGGCCCATTACTCCTCAGGTTGTGCTCAAGAGGGTGATACTGGCTGCTGCTGGAGATAAGCTTCAGCTAGGGTACCTTTATATCTGATCCAGTGGCCACTCTTATTCATAGTAAAATAAAGAGTCCATGTTTCAATGTTGTGGTGGAAAAAGCCCTACCAGACATCTGGTCCATTCAGTGCAGGAGAGTTTCCTACTATGTGTTTCCACTACCTTCAGCCCAAAGAGGCGGGGGATGAGGAGACACAGGACTGATCACAGCTTGAAAGCTACAGTGCTAGGCAAGGAAGAGAGCCATGACCACTTTTTGGCTGTTGCCCACCTCTCCTTGAATCCCTTCCTAATGCGGGCTGCCTGCGAGCACAGTGGGGCACTGGGGGGATGATCTGCATGTTTGCTTGCCAGTCACTAGCTGGAAGCCATGCACCAGGGTTGGGAATCATTGTCCTAGAACAAAACAGCAATGCTATTTGTGACCCACGGCAGCAAAAGCCCAAAACATGAAGTTAGGACTGACACTCCCTCTTTAACTTGAGCCACTGTGCTTTTCATCACGATGCCAGGAGTTGTCAGCTGTAACTCCAGCTTTTTTTGGCTTGTGTCACAACCTAATAAGTTATAGGCCAGCTTCTCCTGTCGATGTTTTTGCTGCACAGAAGGCTTCACATTTTGTAAGCTTTTACAGCACAGCTGTGCTCAGAGATAAAACAGAATGTGTATACAGTACAGTATGCATTCAACTGATGCACTAGATTCTTCCCACCATATGTATGGAGTGGTGTGCATTTCACTCCGATACCTCACTGCCAAAACTGCCAGAAGCAAATAAACAAATGGTGGAAGAGAGACACCATATGACGCAGTGCCAGGCATATGACCTAGACTTTCAGAAAGAGACCCTGGCTGCTTTTAAAAGATTACAGTGGTTCAGTTTTCTAAACCTTACCTCCCACTGTGTGAGATGTTCTGCCAGTGTGCACTAGGAAGTGTGCTGGTTGTTAAAAGAACGCATAGATTTCCCTTCCTGCTAAGCAGCTGATGTTGCAGCTCCTCTTGCTCAATACTCATTTCCCCTTCCTTTGATTCCAGTGATTCCCCATCAGGTTTCCAAACCAAGAGCAATGAACAATGGAGATGTGTGAAATAGTCTAGTTCTGGAAGGAATGCTACTGTAAAAAGACAGAACACATGTAGTTAGGATGAGATTAATAATATTAGTTGCAATTTAATGATTAATATATAAACAATGCAAGTGAGATAAATGGTTGTTCCATCTCGTTTCCCACAAAAGAAGTCATGAAGTTGCATTTCACAGCATCGATGGTGAAGATGCCTGTAATAAACTGACACGAACATTAATTACATGGTTAGATGTAATTAATTTGAATTGTAATTCTGGTCCTGGAATTCACGCTCTGAGTAGGAAAAGAGGATTCCTTAGCTTCCTTTCTCTCTGACCAACCTGTTGCGAAAGAAAAGATGATAATGGTTACCACTACAGTGCCCCTCCTGCTAGTAGTGCTGCGAAACACAGATGGATTTTCCTGTCTGTTGGCCTCAGTCTTGTGTTAGGCTGAACGTCTGTCATTAGTTGTCTGGCCTTTGCCAAAGCTTAGCTTTACTGGTGATTGTGTGAAGGTCAAGCAGGCGCTTCCTTCACTTCAGAGAAGCTTTAAGCGCAGTCTGGAAAAGTGCACTGGGAACAATAGAGGTCAAGACCATTACTGCACTTTACAAAGCTGATGCCCAATGCAAAATAGTCTGGATACAGTCGAGAGAATTTAGTCTCGGATTCTGGTGGAACTAGATATGGAATAGAAAAATGCGTTAAGTGTTTTTCAGATAAAGGTAATATTTAGTCGAGTGAGAATGTGCTTAACGTGTATATTTAGAGCTGGTTCTTTGCTTGATGTTTCTGTACTTCTGTGTAGTGTAGGTAATAAAGGCATCTCAGCAAGGTTTCCCAAGCCTTGCTGTCTCCTGCTGTAATGTACATGGTGATGAAGATAAAGACCTCTAATTCTTGGCCAAACAATGGGCAATTTGTGGAGCTCTGCATGGTGGCTGAAAGGCCAAAAGCCACATTTCTGCAGGTTTCTCTAGACTGCTTAGACAGACATCTTTTTGACTCTGCTGTAAAATGAGACATTAAGTCTCTGCACTGGTGACAGAAGAGGCAGGCCTCTTAACCTGGGAGTGGAGAAGCATGAGGAACACTTCACACTCTGAATATCGCAAAGCCCACCTGGCTGGTTCAGGCCAGCCCTTGAATGGAGGGGACACTCACTGTGCGGGGGGTGTGATTTTGGCAGCTCCCAGCTCTGTAGCTGTGGTACCCACTTTGCAGAGGGATGTTTTAGCTCCATCTCTTTTCTTCCCTGTGGAAGCAGTAGCTCCGTCTTTGAGGAAAATGGGACAGACCTATGACAGAAGACCTATTGCATAGGCCACCAGCTGGACTTTAGTGGGCGTAGCAGTGCAATGGGTATACATTTGAGGTGCCACCAAATAGTCTATTGGACAGTGAGGAAGTATTAAAGATGGCCAGACCTTTAAACAAAGTTATTGGCTAAGTGTTTGTTGGAGGTGTTGGGCAGGTAGGAGTTGCATAAAGGGCCAGTACACCAGGGGATGGAATAAACCCATGAAAGCTTTAAAAAGCTGATGGTGCCACCCTGAAATGGTAGGGGTGGCATGGACATGCTCATGTATATGCACAAGGAGACAGCAGTGCTAGCTGGGAGTATGCAGGAGCCTGGTGCAGCCTCCAGGGGTGCTTTTGAAGACAACTGTGACTTAGAAGTAGGAAACAGCAAATCAGGATTGCAGGAGAAGTGGCAAAACAGCAAGAAATGCAAGCCCCTGCTGTGTGGTAAGGGGCCAGGCAGGACAGGCTGGCCTGTTTAGGTAGCAAAACAAGCCATTGGAGCCATTGCAGAAGACAAAAAGGTGGTAAATGTGTTTTTGCCTGCTTCTTTTTCTAGTGGAAGCATCTTCTGTCTCTAAGAGTTAGAATAGGTAGGGATTTTTTTTTTGCCTGTAATAAAAATGCAGAGTTGAAAAAAAAGTGTAGTCTCATAATCCCTGGGGATTGAAGTAAACTGCTAAGAATAGTTAAAAGTGGGTTCCTTTAGGCTCAGAAACCTGGCCAAGGGTTTACTTGCAGCTGCTCCCCATGGAAGATGGTAGTGAAGGAACCTTTGAAGACAGAAGCGTTTTTCAGTATATTTCATCTTATTGTGACAGAAAGGAGAAAAATCAGAATGGGACTTTTCAAATCCCAAGGCCAGTTAGAAAGACAAGTTATAGCTGGTTGCCTCCCATTGCCTGGAAAGATCTGTGAACTTTCTTCTGAGTTTGAACAGACACTTCCCTGGTTTTAGACATGATACATGTAAGCGGAATCCTTCAGGGTGACAGTTGCAGTGGGCAGTGGAAAACACGGGCACGTCACTGTGATTTAGAAGTAACTTTCTGCCAGCACTGGGAACAAGTTAAGAGGTGTTTGAGTTGTGTCCTGTTTGTCAGTGAGAGCATGGCGTCCCCCATGGTCATGACTTCTTCAAAGAAGGGTGGAAATCCTGGAAAAGGAGGGTACCTCATTTGGACCATATCAGCCTGTTACTTCTCAAAATGCCTTTGAAAGTAAAACTTTGAATAAAAGCCTCAAAAAATGTGGCAGGAGAAGTGCTGTACCTGGCATTAGACCCAAAGGTAGTGGTGATATTGTGACCTCAGTCCCTGACCTCCAGCTGGGCTGTTGGGAATTAAGACAAATACTTCTCATCACCAGCTGGGTTTTGCTTTTGTCCTGCTTATAACTGCCACTATCTCACCTTTTATTGCAGCCATTCATCATCAGCAGAAAGACTGGAAGATGATGTTAAGGTTGTAGAAGATGTCGTTTGTATCAAAGCTTCCCCTCCTTTCTTTTCACCCTCTCTTTGCCCATTATCCTGCATACGCTCTGTTCCTGTTGGGTTTTGCCCCCCTATCTCTAGACCAGTCATCCCTTTACCCAGCTCATAAATGATTGCTTTAATAATATAACAGCCCCTCCATTTTCATGTGTAAATGGCCCAAGTGGCATGTCGCTCCTAACCAGAGGAGGGAGAGATTTCTATTTTCACCCTTTAAAAGGCCACAGAAAATACAGAGAACAGGATCTTGCCTATCTTGCATGGATCCCAGACAAGCATTTATTGCTGCAGAATGACTTGCAGAGACAGCCCATTTGAGGGAAAGCTTTACCAACCAGACCTGGCCAGTATTTTTCTTTCTCTGCATTTATTCAAAGTGCAGAACTGTTTGTATACCACAAAGATGGGAATTAAAGAAAAAGAGTACGTGTAGAATTTACCAGCTGTTTAAGTCTTATTGTTACCTTCTGTATCGATCAAATCCGTTGCCTCTTAATTGGATATTGACTGTTGTGAGGCAAATAAGGCAAGCTGTCAGAGGGGGGAGGGATGGGGCGCGAGGTTTATCTTAATGGTATGTTGATCATGACTAGTCTATAAAAGCCAGTGGGAGAGGAGTTCATTAAACCAGCCTGCAATTGCGTTAAAAAAATATGCTCTGAGTCGAGATGATTAATCATATATGTGACACGGCAATCAGAGAAAATCCGCATTGTTGCTCTGGTATTTACAATGCCGAAGCTCAAAATAAGCAGATGCATTGAAACGGATTCATTAGGGACAGTGATTTGTTTGGCCTGTGAGCCTTAGCTAACCGTAACCAACATTTGAGGAGGGTTTTTTGCTTTCCTTTCTTTTCCTTGGTGTTGTGTTTTGTTTTTTCTGTCGCTCTGCTTCTCTGGCAGGCTGATTGGAAACGTGTGCTTGCCCTGCACAGGAGTCTCTCATGTGTGCTGGGGAACCCTTGTAGAGATAGCAGCAGTGAGAAGGGATACTTGAGCTACCTGACAGTGAATCACACGGAATACTTGGGGAAACATTTTTATCTCATCAATTCTAATAAGCAGGGAATGCGAAGAGAGAGGGAAAGCTTATCAGCTACGCTGGTGTGAGCTACCCATTACAAAAATACAATCTGCTGGGAAGCCTGTAGTTTATTTTCATTCCTTTCCTAGCCATATTTTAGGCTGTGTATAGAATATGTTGCAATAACTGTCAAGCACGGTCCATTAGTGTCTCTGGATCAAGTCTGTCGTGAATCAGGAGTGAGATTAGTAGGATAGGCTCACTTTTATGAAGGTCCCACACAGCTGTGACTTGTCAAAGAAACGTTCAAAGGGGCAATAAACAAAGTTTATTTTGAATTATCTCAATGTTAGTGTTTGTTATCATATTTATTCTTTGACAATTCGGAACTGGTTATTAAAAATTTATTATATGAGTAAAGGTTTGTGCAGTTTGAAAAATGAGCTTTTGAGGCAGCCACCTGAACACTTCTCGTATATCAACATGCCATAAACTGTCAGGGAAAGGGTAGTGCAGTCCTGCGAAAGCTGGTAAAGCTGCAGAAAGTGCTCATTAGCCAACAGAGGAAGGAAAAAGGTGCATAAGTCTGGAATGCAATTGGAAAATGAGGTTTAATGGGGAGTTTTCATTTAAGAGCAAAATGCAGTTCCCTGCTCGAGCAACTGGATCTAGACAGGACCACCTTTGCTTGCTTGTGGGTTATTTAATGTCTCAACCCTTCTAGTCCTCTTCCTATAAAAATTAGAAGAGTGGCCCAGGGCAGTAGACACTGCTATTTTTGCTTCAGTTGCTCTTTCTTGATGTATTGTGAAACTGAAGGCGATCATCAGTTTTTCCTAAGTATTTTATGACTGGTAGAAAGAGCTATAAGTGTATGTACAACATTGCAAGCTGCATAGAAAGAAAATCCTGTTTTTTGCCTGTAAGGGTGAGAAGTCCAGCAGGAATCAGGGCTGTTCTACAAAGTACATGAAACAAAACTGGGGGAAGGCAGCTTTCAGTGAATTTTAAAAGCAGTAGGAATAAAGTTATGACTTTAGCAGGCACTAGGGTAGTACTGTTACTAGTATTTCCTTTTGATTCACTTAGAATATTACTTGCTTTATAATAGAGTTTGCAGCTTGCGTTTTAAATATAAACTGTGGATAATTTTATACTGTGAAATTCTGAGGAAAAAAATGTAATACATAAAGCTGGACCATTCGGAGCCATAGCCTGTGGAAGACAAGCATTTTTCAAATAAAGAAGAGATCCATAAGTAATCATTTACAAAGTTTTCAGGCACATTTGTTGGGATTTTTTAGTGTGCTTCAGTTATGCAGGAGAATGAATGTGACATTCCTTGGTTGCTTTGACAAGGATAATTTCAGAAACACTGCCCTATCATTCCACAGATTGGCACCTTCTTCTTCTTTGTTGTAACGCATTTTTCTGGGCAGCTTTTCTCAGCGAAACTGCCTGTTTCCCAGGAGTTTGTATACGTGTTCAGAAAGGGACAATGAGGGGGTGTGGGTTGGGTTTGGTTAGAGTAGCAGGTTTGACCTGGTGACTATTTATTTTTGAAGTCAGGGAGTATTTCTTCTGTCAGCACAATGGAGAAGGTTGCAGGATATTCCGAATGATGTGTTTTCTCCGGTTTTAATCATACTAGCCAGATCGCTTGCTCCCGGAGGCATTTCCACACCAAACCTTCTCCTGAACATGTGGATTCAAGACGCTTTTCTAATCCAGACTGCCGCTAGTGATGTTGCGTTCAGATTTTGTATTCGCTTTTGAAATAGCAACTGAAATTTGAACAAAGGTTAGAGTTTGGGTCTAGATTCATCACGGTCTACAATGTACATATCACAGTAAAGCATAAGCAGCTCTTACCAAGAGATATGCCAACAATAGGGGCCCTTGTCTTGCCAAGGATGCCTGCAAGGAATTGGACCTCAGGGTATACTTAGGGACTGCATCTTTGCAGGGACATCTTTGCCCATTCTCAGTGACCATGTAGCTTCACTCTGTGAAAGGAACTCCACAACTATGGAGTCTGTACTGTTACATGTAGGAGCCAGGAGCAGCTGAGTGCCAGCGAGGGATTTCAAGGAAGGCTGTGAATAGATACCAGGCAACGAGATGGCCCAAACCTGTCTCCAGCAGTACACCTTCTGCTCAGGACCTGGGAAGAGTTGCACAGATAGTCCCAAGGTTTTGTTTGTCATGCTGATACTGTTCCACTGGTTTCTATCCACTGGTGACTTCTTCAAGCATAGACAAGACCTCAATTCCTAAGTTAAATAACAGGTGGAGAGGTGCACTCTGTGTTGGTATGTGTGTTCGTGTGCACATTGGGGTGGCGTGTGTGGGGAGAGGGCGCAGCAAAGTAAGTCAGCAAAAAAGCCCTTCTGGTTTTCCTCTGCATACTTACTAAGGAAGCTATAAGAGGGCATATTCCCAATTTCTTTTTAACTTTGTAGATCACCTCCAGTAGACAGATTGTCTCGTGGACCACTTCCCCTCCCCTTGGCGATCAAATAGCATTCCTGTGGTGACTACAGCAGTTGCTTACATGGAAAAATAGCATTAGGAAAGTATTTAATGTATTTTTAGCTGTCTTTAAATGCATTTTAGCAGCTGGAAACAAGGGGAGTTAGTAGCACGTGACCTGCAAGCGCTCTGCAGACCACCACAGAGTGTGCAGAGAGCCACTGCTGGGAGAGAGACCCCAGGCTGGGAATTGTTTGATAGTGTGGTCACCTCTAACCTGGGTGGTCACAGAAGGTCAGGCAAAAGGTATAACCTCAATTTTAGTGGGATGTAAACGATAACAATGTAATAAATAACCAGTGTGATTTTAGGTCCTCTGTTTTCACTGATCTGAGTTTTGGGAGAAGTTGTGAGATATTGTTTTGATACACTTCAAAACTTTTTTGAAAATCTTGAGAAGATTTTAGAAGCTTGGAATGGCAAAATATTGCAACTGTAGAGATTAGCAAATAGCGTACAGCTGAGAGAGGCAACAAGCTTGTAAATGTCGCTTATTCCATCATTCAGTGAATCAAGAAAATCCTGAAATCCTTGTGAAGAGCAAGCCTCTTGTCAAACATTAGTGGAAGCTTTCCCTGAGCGGAGACTTTTCCTTGAGCTGAGGGCTCACTCACTCCTATAATTGCACACTTGCTGAACCAGGGGTGTCCTCTTGAGACCGTTATCCCTGGCCTTGCTCCACTCCCGGTGTGGAGCCATGACCTGGCACCCTGATGTCGGGCTCCCCCACCGCCCCTGCCCACAGCAAGTCCATTCATATTTCTGGGAAGAATATACCCAGCAGATGGAAGTTTAGTGCTATTTTTACCATGGTTGGTACAGTGAATGTAGAGAGCATGATAATTGATTATCTGGGACAACAGAAATGCACAGGAACTACGATTTCAAGGATTAGGGTCTCCCCGAGGATTTCCTTCGAGATTCAGTGAAGGGAGAGATAACCTTTGTGGTGGAAACGGAAACATGGCTTTCAGTTCCCATCTGCGGCCAGCCTCTGGAGAACAATAGTATTAAGGGTGATGTGAACTTCCTCTGTTCATCGCCATGGGGTAGGAGCCCCGACGTGGTTATCTGTGCTTCTATAGCAACGCTATTCAATTTCTCACTATTTTTTTGTCCTGCCAGAAACAGTCAATTAATGCCTGCATTTAACATGTCTGGTGTAATGGTCCCATGTTTCACCTGGTTTAAAGGACATTTATGGAAATCAGGCAGCAATTTTATCCTGAGTAAGCAGCCTAATATTCTGTCATTCTGCATTACTCAAGTGGCCATTGCTCTTAGAAAATACGTGTTAGGTGTTTTCAGTTAAGAGGTATTAAACTTTTGTGGACTGAGCAGTAGGATTTCATTGCAAATGCATTGTCCCATTTTAGTGGAAGCTTTGCATTAACAAGTTCCATCTCAATAAATTATTCTGTTCAACCTGCCTTGCGACTTACACTATCATGAGATTCTGCCCTCAATATTAAAATGTAAGCACAGATTTCCTCTCCCAAGGATAAGGCTGCATAAAAAGGCTTACACTGAAGCTAAGAAATCCTCTGTCTGGATCAAGATAATTTTTCTCAGAGAATATGGAGAAACAAATATCCATGCACTTTGGAGAGGAGGGAATTCTGCTGTAGATTGTTCTTTCCCTGTCTTGTTAAAAAGAAAGAATTTTGTCTCAATATATAGTCTGTTTCCAAACTATTGGCATCTTCCGCAAATATAGGCTGGCTGGCTTATGAACAAATAGCACAGTTTGTGTAGCCAAAGATAGTTGTCATCATGCACTTATTAATGAGTACACATATCTCTGAACATCAAATGCTGTGCTATTTTCAGAGAGGTCCTTTCAGATCCTGTTTTCTGTTCTTTTTTCCTAATTTTTTTCCTTACCCGCCTGCCATTTTCCTTCAAAGCTCGGTGCTGGAAAGCAGAGAGGGAAGGAACCTGGGAAAGGAGATGTTCTCATCTGTCCAGCTCCGCTATGTCAGGAGCTACTCTGTGCATGTCATTCCTGACAGATGTTTGCCTCATCTGCTCTTAAAAAACTCCAGTGATGGGGCCTTGACAGTCTCCTTAGGCAATCTGCTCCAGCGCTTTGCTGTACCTATCATTAGGAAGGGTTTCCTGATATCTAACCTGCAATTAAAGGCCACAATTTCCCACACAACCCATCATCACGCTGACCTTACAGCCAAGCCAGCTCCACCACGTTGACTGCTGTTTCCTTGCTAGATCTTCCTTGTCAACAGTGCTCCTTGGGTAATATGCTCTCTTCTGCCGGGAGTAGCCAGGGCAGTGTGAGTGCCACCGGGTTTGTTGAGTGTCCAGCCTGGCATCCCATGGGCTGCCGATGGGCAGATTTCCCTCTCAGATCAAATGCAGCTGACGGGAAGGCGGCTGCCTGCCAGTAGAGGCTATTGAATCAGGAGATTCAGTAAATCCCAGGAGAGGCACTGCCACAGTGAAGTTGCAGCAGTTTTGTGTTGATAAAACTACCAGTGCTCACCATGGTCCCAGGCTCAGAACAGGAGCTGAAGCCTTTTTTGTCCTGGAACAAAGTAAGCTGTGAAGACAGTGGTACCATATATTGCATACATGCAATCAGTCACATCAAGCATACATTTTGGACATACATTTTCTGATTATAGCATTTCTATAACGATGTTAGGAGTTTAAAAGCATTTTAAAAAAATCAGAGGCATCACAGATTTGGCTTGGGTTTTTTTAAGTTGCTTTCTTTGAAACAATAGCAGGCAAAGTACATGCCACGTCAGCCCTGCCTGATGGAGAAGCTGTAGATGCCAGCCATGAGGGAGGTCTAGATGCTGGGGAGCTGAGGCAAGCCCTTACTGATGTGCAGCAGCAGTAGAGAATGAGCCAGGGTAGATACAGGCACATCACAATGTTACCATGGCAAGATAAACTCTGAACCACATTTTTAATGCACTTAGAACAGTGCTGGACATTGTGTTTCCTTCTGCAAATTATTTACAACTGAAAGACTGTTAGTAATGAACTAATGTAAAGCTCGAGAATTACCCCTGAGAAACCCTGGAGAATTAACTGCTGAGAAAAGGGGTTTTTTACAATGGAAACCAGCTAGCTAAATACGGTGTGCTTTTGCTGCTTGAGTAAATTATAGCAGTAGGTAGCTAAACTGGTTTTGAGACTAGAAAATTTTCATAATGTCCAAAGTTAAGTAAAATAAGGTTTGGATCAGTAGGAGGGAGGGCATGTTGCCATCAGCGACGGTGAATAAACCCTGTGCAACTGGCGCTTTTGGTAAGCAGGTCAGGCTCAGTGTGGTTTGTCTGTGTCCTGACACATGCACTACAAACACCCTGATATCCATTTCATTTTACAAGGTGGGTGCGTGCACCAAGATAATGCTCCAGAGGGTCACTGGCAGGTTACAATGTGCCAGCCGTCACACGCACAATGTCCAGAATAGTGCCAAGATACAATTTCAGGGGTCTGAGGGCACCGGTAGCGTTCAGAGCCCTACATAACACCTGTGTCCCACACAACATCTCACTAGCTCTCTGTCACTGAGCATTCCATTGGCACCTGTGATCCCGAGCTGACAGGTCCGTTTCTATTTGTGCGAGGCATTTTTGAAGGCATTCATTCCCCAGTTGTCTTTTAGATGACCTGGAAGAGCTTCAGGGAGTTGCCTGTATTCCTTCATGGATGAAGGAGAAGGACAAAGCTTGTTTCAAAACTGAAAATTGGGCGGGTTTTCTTTACAAAACATAGTCAGATTTAGACTTTGTATTCCACACAGCATGGGAGGTAGATTTGTTGTGTGAGAGGGGTTTCAGTTTCAAACTAATGCTTAGAGTAATACATTTAAACCCTTGTCAGTATAAAGTGATTTCAGGTGCTCAGGAACGCTCTGCCTCTTCCTTGTGGTTTGAAGGAAAAATTTTAAACATTTTCCACCCTGCAGCTACTGAGGGCAGTGTAAGAAAATACTTACAAGCTGCTAGGAAATGTGCAGAATAAACTCATTTCCCACTTCCTGCTGCTTGTAATAATCATCAATTGCAGACACCACTCGAAACGTTGTTGGACAAACTTTGCATTTTAAAATTGTTGTTTTCTGTCGGGCAGAGTTTGTTCACACCCCGTGGCTGACAAGGAGAGGCCCAAGATGAAGCCCTCAATGGGCTTTTCATGAGGTGCAGCCCCTTCATGTTTTCCTGGAAGCCCCCAGTGCTATTAACCCACGGCTCCCCTTTCCCACCCTATCTCCCCAGGGAGAGGCAGAAGCCTATTTGAAGGCAAACAAGCCGCAGAGCCTACAAGGTGTAAATACCTTTCATAAACGCCAGCGCTGGGTTGTGACACACGACGACAGGCAGTTCGCTCCGCGTGAGGGGGAACAGTATGCCAGCACTGCTGCAGCCACCAAGGTGCATGTGCATTGCAGCTGGGCACCCCCGGACCCCCCTGCCCTGGGCAGACACATGGGGTGGCTGGAGGGACAGGGAACAGGGCTGCCTGCTCCTTGCCCATCTCTTCTGCCTGCTTTCATTGCCCCCTGCTTTGGTCACCCCCCTCTGCCCTCTTTCTCTCACTGGCTTCTTTGGGCAGGGTCTGATTTAAATAGGTTGGCAGGGAGCCAGGAGCTCATCATTTTAATGCAGTGTAAAATGGAATGTGCATAATTATATGCAAGCCATATGTGAGGGAGACAGCTCAGCTGTGAATTTCGGGAGGCTGCGAGAGGGAGAGAGCGAACAGTCAGGGATCAGATGAGATGGAGCGGAACGGAGTGCAAGTGTCACTGAAATGAACAGTGTAATGAGTGTATTGCTGACACTCCTCCTTTCACCTGCTTCTCCCTTTTGCTCCAACTCGAAAGCAGAAAACACTGTAGATGAGAAGGGAAAAATACTATATGCAAGCAGGATTGCTAATGGGCTCTGGTAATGTCTCCATTTAAACTTCAGCTTTCTTAATTAACAGCATAGTTCCGAATAACCGGTAACTTTTAATGCATCTTTGTCATTAAATATTTTGACCACATTTGACTGAAGGATCATTGTTCTTGCTAGATGATTGCTCCTTTCAAAGCTTCGCTTAAACATGGAGGGGGAATCCATTTAACTATAATAGTATTACATGTAAATTATGGGTATGAAAACTGACTTATTTTTTGGGGCCTTGTTATTAAACTGAAAATACGAGTACATTATCTAGGGATTGCTTGAGCATGTCAAAAGTTTTATACGAATACGTATGTAATGTAATCCTGAAAAATGCAATGAAGTAAATTGAAACCCTGAGTTACTCACAGTCTTCAGCTCAAATATTTCATTTTGGGTTTGTCTTTTGTTGTTGTACTTATTACACCACAATGAATTTGCATGTTCAACCTAAGTTATGTAAGAAAACAGCATCCCAAGTTCTCATATCTAAAAGTTATACTGCGTATTTAAAGAAACTTTAAAATAATGTTGTATTTTGGGGTTCCCGTCTGTTTTAATGATCTGAGCTGTTATGCTTTTAGCTATTTTTTTTCCTTCCATTATTTGTAAGTCCCTAAATAGGCCATTATATTTCCCTTCAGGCTAGAGATGAAGATGGACATGCTGAAAATTTTCCCCAGCAGCACTATGCTAAGGAAACTCCAAGACTTGCCTTCAAGAATAACTGCGAACTACTTGTAAGAATAACATACTTACAACAAGTCTAGATTGTTACTTTAGCACAGTGAAAACCGTTTTTTTTCTTTTTTTTTCTTTTTGAAAGGCTTTTGTTCATTATGACATTATGAAATATGATAGGTTTTCTTTTTTCCTGTTCAGTGTACTAATGCTAGTTCTGCTATCCGTGAACAATTTAAGATCTCAGATTGCTTGAAAAATCTCTTGTATTTGATGACAGCACGTGAATGGCCTTGTACTACCTTGTCTTGCACGGTAAATCAGGGAGCTCCTTTCAGGGAATGGCTGGTGATGCACGAGAAGCACTCCCCCACCTCCGAGGCACCCCAGAACTCACTTTCCCATCCACCTTTTATTTCTGCCTTGTTTTTGGCTGCGGCGTGTTTGTTCTGCTGACAAGCAGTACTCCCTTCAGAGCTTGCCTGTTCCTCCCCTTCCTAGCTGCATGCAGGCGGGAGCATCCCCTCCTTTCCATTCCTCTCCTCTCTACTCCTCTCCCATCCTCTGCTATGGGGAAAGAGCAAAAGCCAGGAAAGCACATACAGGGAGTCTGGAGTGTTTACAAGCCATAAGAGAGAGGATAATCAGCTCTGAAAGGATCTCTGTTCCAAGGCGGGGTTAATTCACTGTTCATTTTAGCATTTGCAGCTAGGCAAGATTAAAAGCAAGCAGGAATGCCTATTATATTTCTATTAAATGAATCTGTTGGGACCTAATGTTCTTGATTAGCTTTGTGAAAATGAGTGCTCCACGATGAGTTTTTCTGTTTGCCTAAAGTAAGCAGAGAATGACTTGTAGTACATTTAAGAGAGATTCATGCATGGCTTTCGAATTAGATGAATTGGTAGATCTCTCCCTTGCATTCTCCTTTCTTCTCTGCCGTACTGAAGTAAAATGTATCATTTGGCTAAATGGGAATAATTTGTGGAGAGTCAGAACACGGGGTTATGTTTTGAAACAACACCAGTTTTTTTCCTCGTTATAACTACAGAAGAGGCGGGTGGTGATGGAGGAGCATTAAAACCTGTGTCTGCCTCCCCCATAGAGGATGCATGGCCAAATGCTAATCTTGGTGTCCCAGGTGCAACATCCAATGAAGTCGAGCTGATTGATAGGCTGATGTAACCCAGTGCTGAAGCCGCCCCCCAGATTCAGGCAGTTATCAGAGAAGCCCAGACTGGAGAGCAGCAGCTCAGCGGTGATGACCGGTTCCCACTCACAGCACTGGCCAGAATGCAGAGCATGTTAGCCACACCTGCACTAGTGAGCCCACAGGCTTTCCTGTGGTGTCCCCTGTGCTGAGCCAGCCCCTGGTTAGGTAATGACAATGCTGTTTAGAGCCACAGGTGTCACTCGGAAAGGTCAGTTTGTTCCCAGTAGAATTCTCCGCAGCCAAAAGTGACGTGACCCATAAGACATGATCTTGCTTCCTTGTAAACCTTTTGCAAAATTCTTGTTGGTTTCAGGGGCAGGAGGGTAATGTCCTAAGGGGAGGAAAATAGACAAACACAGAAAGCAATTCCCTGGTGCAATAACAATTCTTGTGCCAAGTAAACACAACTCTTTCTTCAAGGCCATGCTTAATTACTGTGCCGCTGGTCAAATCAGGCCTGATGAACCATTGCAAAACACCAAGATGCCCTTGATGTCAGTTGGGCTTCTTGGTGTTGGAGGAGTTCAGGACTAGAGTTGGGAGACAACACGATATAAAACAAGTCATGTATTATTTCGATTGAAGATCTCCTTTATTTTTAGTGCAAGCAACCAATGAGCTGATTAACCCTTTTTCTGCTGTTGAAATCAAGCATTCTTTTAATGCCCAGTTAACTATTCCTCTACTAATATACATTGAAGTTTTTGTTTTATTGTATCACTTCTGTACCTGGCAAAAGCTCAAATCATCCAAGTTAGTCTTTCATGTGCATTTTGGACAAGTTTCAGTTCTTGTTTAAGGAAGTAATAAAGGCAATTTGTGATAGTTTTATTTTTCCTGTGCTGTTGGAAAAAAAATTGGCAGGGATGTAATATGTACTCAGTTTGTATGTGAAAAAAAGGTAGACAAATAATGAATATGTACCTCTGCTATCTTTAAAGATGTGTTTTAGGAACTTTCAGTGAAAATACAATGTTGAGCCTAGGCTTTGGTGGTGGGGAAACTAGTGTTATGTATTGAAGATGCTACGTATTTCACAGGGGGGTAGTGGTTTTCCATCTATATTTTTACTTTTGGGGAAACAATGCTATATTAAAATATGCTTGAGAGTAAAGTGAATTGCGCAGGACCTGGCCAGTAAGACAGCATCTTTCTCCTGAAGGCTAGTCACTATTCCTATGTTTGTGCTAGGAAATGTCTTCTTGGAAGGGAAGAGGGGGGGGGGAAATGAAAGAAAGGAGTGGGGACAGCTGCTTCCTCTGAAAAATATCTTCCCAATGGTTAAAAACTTACCCAGAGTCTAACAGCGCAAATCAGAAGCTGGCTGAGTGAAAAGCCGAGATTTTTTAAATGGAAGAGAAACTGAAACTTGTTTATGCTTTTGAGAACTGGGAAATCCTTGGAGTTTTCTCAGTGCAATTGAGAGTAAGTATGTAGCCTGTGAGGTGAAATTGGAGGATTTGGCTCAAAAATGCTTTCTTTGCTTTAGGGTTCAGCTGCCATTTTCCAGCAAGGTTTGTTCCAGCAAGTGCAGGCTTTTCTGTTTGGGAAATGCTTGTGTTGGGAGGGTGCTGCCAGGCAGGATCCAGGGGCTGGGGCGCTGCTGCTGGGTCTGTGTGCCAGGCCCTCCTGCTACACCAGCTGAATCTTAACATCCCAGGTCACGGACAGATAGGGCAAGCTTTAACGCCTCAGTATTTGGAGAGATTTGAAAGCACAGTAACACACTATTACAAGTTGTATGCTTGCTTTATTGTTTGCTCCTCCAAAGAGGAGATAATATGGATAGTGAGGTACAGCTCAGCTATTTGGTGGGTTTCGTTTTGTTTTGTTGGGTTTTTTTTTGAGGGAGAGCTTGATTAGGAAATAGGAGGAAGAAAGACATATGATTTAGGCAAAAGAAACCCCTGCAGTGCTTACAGTAGTTCTGCACATTAAGAAAAGCAGTGACAATTTAAGATTTTGGTTGGTATAGAAAGCCATTGTGCAGTTAGGGGATTAGATTAGGGCATTAATTTCCCACGCTAAGTCCAGATACATTGTGTCATGCCATTTGTTGTAGAGGATAGAAAGCAAAATGGTAAAGATGCTGTAGTCAATGAGGACGTCAAATTTTCCTTTTGAAGTTTTCAGTATTTTTGAGAATCATGATTTCTTAAGTTTAGATAAATACCAGGAATTACATAAAGCAAATCTATTTTTTTTAAGAGCCAGGTCAGCATGCTGTGTTGGCTAGCCATCGACTCTTCTCCCATAGGCACTGCCTCAGGATTTTAATTTCTTGTTCTGTGAGTGGCTGGCAGCTTTTCTCTCAGGCACATCTCTTTGTTTCCAGAAGGAAAAGGCAAAATTTAGACCTCTGGAAGCTGAAAGTCACAGGAGTAGTACAGTCCAGCTAATAGTGAATGTGGGGAGAGAGATGGGATTAACTACAGAGAAAGGATAGGCTTGAGTCAAAAGGCCAGTGAGAAGCCCACAGCCCCTGCTCTAGCTGGCTGAAATTCCTAAGCCATTGCCTAAAGAAAGGAAAAATCCATCTGGCATCTACCCAGGTTAGTGAGGGTAGAAAGAGCCATGCTTGGATGCCTTTTAACAAAAGTGGGAAAGAAAAACCAGCAGCTAGTCTTCCCCCCACCCCAAGTTGCCCAGAATATTGCATCAAGGTTTCAGATTGGCATGCTGCAGTATGAGCAAAGAAGGGTTTGATGCGTTAGGGAAATTAAACATCAGGTTGCTTTCCAGATCATTTGTTTATGGGGATGATCTGAGTACCAGCTACCACTATGAGATTAAATGTAAAGCAAACAAAATACAAACACCCTAGGAAAAAAATACTAATTTCCAGTCCTGTGTCCAGCTTTGACCCACATTTTTCCTACAGTAAAATCAGGGTCTTTTTCTCTTTGAAATCAAAAGGTCTGCTCCTAGTTTTGTTCTGGGAGGATAAATTCATGAGTCCAGTATGCAGTGAATTATAAGGTAGTCCTTGTGCTTGGAAGCTGTTACGTAAAAGACACAAAATAAAACATGCTTGCTGCTGGATTTAATGCAAACTCACCTATGGCAAATAAACTTTAATCACTAACAAGAAGAGGTGGAGAAAGCTCCGAAAACACATCTACAACTGAAACATGAAATGCAAAATGTTCTCCTATGAGCAAAAGGCCTTTGGGGAGGTTTTGGCAAGGCTGAGAGGAGCCAGGGCTACAGCTGGTGCTTCGGTTGAAGCCATGTCACTTTGCTCTGATTTTCCAGCACTAGAGGAAACATGAACATGTGTGATATCCAGGCAGGGCAACAAGGGGCAGGCAAGTTAACCTCAGTGTTACGGTACTGAAATGTGGGAAAGATATCATACCTACAAGACTGATTTTAAAGAACAATGAGAATATTTGGGATCCGATGAGGCCAGTTGTTTTTGTAGGTGTAGTAAATTTAGATGTAAGTATGCATGTTGGTATCCTTTGGAGGCCATGGAGGTTTTGGTTCTAGAAAGCTAGTGCTTCGGCATTGAAAGAAAATACCTGTCAGTCCATTTATAACCACAGTGTCTTCAATGAGGACTGAATGAGGGGGAGATGGCTCTGCATATCCCCTCCCTTTCTGTTCCACCCTTTTTATCTCCTATGCTGCCTCCTTATTCTTAGCAGAAAGAGAGAAAGCAAAGGCTCTTCCCCTTGCAGCTGTCCCTGGCTCTTTCTTCACCCTTTTAGGAACAAACCAGCAGAGGGACAGGGAGAATGCTTCCTTCATCCTGGCCTAGGTTTTGGGTTGGGCAGAGCTTTTGGCTTCAGTAGGACCGCCACCCAGCAGCTCTGAGGGAAGCAGGACCACATCTAGCCTTTAAGGCACTAACCTTGTGGTCAGGAGGAGATTTTGCCACCCTGAAGAGGCAGAAGAGGGGAGAATGAGACCTGTGACACCCTGTGGAGCTCCTGGTCATAAAGCCACTGGTACCAAGCCTGCCAAGAGTTAAAACCTCCATGGTGGTGCAAGCCACTGTTTCAGCATCACTTGAGGTTTGTTGTGTTTCACTGCTGGTACTATTTTTGGTGGTTTACTGATGGATTTCATCAGTTTCTTGCTCAGTTTACTGCAGCAGTTTGAGAGCAACTGGTACTGCTCCGTCAGCTGCGCTGTGGTGTACGCATTGATTTGAGCAAATGGCCGTGCAAAACCCGTAACAGCCAACAGGGAGCCGGCCTTCGGTTTCAGGGACTTTGGATCAGGCACAGAGAGCTGTCAGAATGGCAGTTACTGCTCTGGAACAAAAATATTGAGAAAAGCAACTGTAGCAGTCGATTGATACTGATATTCTTAAAACCTCAGTAATCTTGGCCACATGAAATTAAGCCTTTCTTGTGACTGAAATAACAGCAAGGCTTAGGTCATATCATAGACTGATCGCCTGCAAAATTTCATTTAAAAAAACTAAATTGTTCATGAGTTAGAGCAGAATATTTTAAAGAGAACCTCCCAAAACCCCACCAGACCCCCTCGTATTCTGTTTCTTTTCAAGCAAGGGCAACAAACCAGGCAAAATCATTGTGAAGTTTTTTTGGTCCTTAATTGCTGCCAGGTTGAACGAAGGGCTATGTGGTGTTTACCTTACACACGTTCCTATTGAAGTCCATGGGTGCCAGGTGAATGCGCTGAAGAAAGGCACCACTCAGCCCCGGGCAGATTTGCAGCCCCAGGAGGGGAGAGGGGAGCCCCAACACCCAGCTCTGCCTGACCTCCATGCCTGCTGCCTGCCTGTGCAGGTAGCACTCATGGGGCACTGGCCGCCTCAGCCCTGCGCCGTGATAAGCATCTCACGAGGATAATGCAGGACCAAATAGAGAGCTGCAGCCTGCCAGCCGCCCCGCTATACGCTGTCCCAGGAAATGATGGGCTCTGTGCCTGTCTACACTGATCTGTTTACTGGTTTAGCACAAATGCGTCCACTGTCTTGCCCTGCACGTGAGCTGTGTCCTTCCTGCTCTGCTTTAGAATTATATGTTTTTCTACTCTGGAATGGAAGTGAAGGCTGTTGCTCACATTGCAAGTAAGAAATAAGGAAGAAATATATATATAAAAGCAATATAATATATAGGGAATATATATGATGTACAATATATAGATTATACATATATAATATATATATAATATATAATAATTATATAATATAATATACATATTCAATATGTATATATGGGGAAGAACTTCTTTACTGGGAGGGTCATGAGGCTCTGGCACAGGTTGCCCAGAGAAGCTGTGTCTGCCCTATACCTGGCAGTGTTCAAGGCCAGGTTGGATGGGGCTTTGAGCAACCTGGTCTAGTGGAAGGTGTCCCTGCCCATGGCAGGGGGTTGGAACTGGATGATCTTTAAGGTCCCTTCCAACCCAAACCATTCAATGATACTATGATTGTGACATCATGGGCTGGACCTGGGAGGTTTGGGTCCTGTTTCTGGACCTTCTCAGCAGACTTTCCAGGGGTCTTAAAGAGATTTTTTTTTCTGTCTTTTAGGCCCTCTCTTCCCCTTCCCCAGTCCTGCACCACTATCCTGCTAAAGAAATATGCTTTTTTTCATTGATTCACATCATATTTAGGACTTCACCACCTCTGATCCAAAGCCCAGTGAAATCAATAGGATCCCTCTTGTTATCTTTAAGTAGGCTTAAATACCCTGTATTTGGTAGACAAGAAAAGACAAACAACTACTTTGAGATATCTTCCCCTCTCTGACCAAAAATTGCTGTAGGCCAGCTAAGAGCTAATTTGAAGTGTAGAAAATACGGTCTTTATTGATAGTATTTAAGCTGAAGGCAATAATCAGAGACCAGCTGTAGGAACTTACAGAAAGTACAACCCTGTCATAGCAAGTCTGAGATAGCAGCCCTGCTGTAAATAAGACCCAAACCTTACTCCTTTTATACTTGGGGTTAGTGAGTGACCATGACTTACACCCTTAAGAAGAGCAAGGGATTCCCCATGCCTCCTGCAGAGGTGGGCAGGGAAGTGCCATTGACCCTTGAAAGCAGCAAGGAGGGTAAGTCTCTGCCAGTTCCCAGTGGCATATAAAGTACAAGGTATAAAATCCCCAGGAGCATGGAGAGCAAGGAGAAGGAAGGGAAGGAGAAGGGGATAAAAGAAACAAAGCTCCCTCATGGCCAGGGATGCAGTTTCCTGCACAAGCAGGCTGGTACCCACAGTAGCTCTACATAGTGCTTACCTGTTCAGTCTACTGAATGGAATTGAGGAAGGTGATTCGGGGAGCTAAAGAGATGGCATAAAAGGTGTGGCAGTGAGAGGGGTGAGTGGCATGGGAAGATGGACAATGGGAACAGAGCAGATTTGGGAAAGACCATGGCTATCGACACTGGATGTTTGGCCTTCCAGAGCCAAGAGCAAGTCATATCCCTTCACACAGCACTCGCTTGGGTGCATTAGAAAGAGCAAGGAACTTTGCCTCAATGTCTCGTTTAGCATTTTCCTTCATACCGATACAGGAACATTATTTCAGGATGTGACACTTGACATTTTGTGAGCACAAACCTGCCTTTCCTCAGAAGGAGGCATGTTTTCTAATTCTTAACATCACCGTTATTATTTCAGAAGAGAAGCAAAATGCATTTGTTTAAGAGGCAAATAATTAAAACCCCATTACAGCTCCAATTCTGTCATCTTCCTTCCCAGAACAAGCATTAAAAAATTTATTAATAAATGTGCAATTACTGGTGACCTCTGAATAATTTCTCCAACCTTAATTTCTCCTCACTGCAATACCCCGTTGTATTACGCACTTTTTACTCTTTGCTTTCCTTATTTGATGTTTTTACTGAAGTTATAATTTTCATATTAAAACACGTTCTCGTTGAAAAGCTGCTTTTTCAAAAATGATTTTTAAAAAATACCAATCTTTTTACTGACTGGGAATTTAAACAAGTAAAAAGGTATGAAACCGTCCGCTGAAAATGCATTTTTTAGCAGACCGCTTCTGAATAATTATTTCAATAAATATTAAAGAAGACTGAAAAAAAGTGTCAGCTATTGCCCCCCCAAACCTCTATAAAACTGTGGGAAAAAAAGCAGGTTTGTATCCCTTGGAAAGAAAACCAGTTGTGAATCGTGGCTTTGCCTTATGAAACTGGCATTCATAACCAATTTAAATAAAATTCAGACAGTTTTTATAGAACGTTAAAAAATAAAGATATGCCTTGTTCCAAAGCAAGTGAAGTGCGGCGAAATAAAATTCATCCGATTTCCTTCCACATAAGTTGGAAATAAAATTCCCAAAGTCATCACCCAAAGCTATGAATGTTTTGTTCTTGGGGTCTGTGCAGGAGATGCAGATGATTCAGCAGCTACTTCTCGCGCACGGCATCTCTCCATGGCCATACCTGCAGCACAGGCTCATGCCGTAAAACTGGAGTTAGTCCCCTGGTGCTCAGGTCTTTTTGCACCTCTGACCCTGGCTCTCACTCATGCAGGTTGTTAATGAGAACGGGTTTTGTCAGGTCTGAAAAGATGCCTCCATAGACCAGTGTGACTTTCTGTAACAGTGCAGTTGGCTTATGCTTTATCTTGCTGCATGTGTTGTCTTCCCCATTAAAAAGGAAAAGAGTTTGAAAGCTCTGACTCCTTTAAGAGCCAACATAAAGCAGTAAGAGAGTAGGATTTTGAAAATCAGAGCCCATACTCTTTTTCTTTCTCAGAGTGAAGATCCTACCCGTAGGAAGGAGGGTTGAGAAGAGCCTGGCCACCATTCAGCTGAACTGCAGGGAGGCTTGGGAGCAAAAAGGGATATTGAGTGTGTGGCTTCCTTTCTTTGGGAATGCCTAGAACTGTTCAGGGCTTCCAGGAATGATATCCCCAAAAGGCAGATTAATTAAAAGGCACGTAGTTATTTGAAAGCGAACTGAAAAAGATGTGCCTGCAAGGAGCATGTATCTCACTGCTCCCTGCTTTCTGTAGCAGACACCTTTTTTGAATCTCAGCAGTAACGTGTATGATACTGCTTTTGGGATAGGAAAAAAACCCAAAATATAAATCCTGTGTTTTATTACAGAAGTTAATACCAATAATTACTTAAAATCTAATGAATTTGAGTTCTTACTTAATTGCTTTTGAGTAGTTCACTTAACTTATTAAAAAGAAGCGAGGACATACTCATTTAATGAGCAGCAGCAGCCTTGGCCTAGCATCTGCCTACATTCTCTTTTCAATTAATCAATTATAGTCCAATGGTGTGTAATTACACATTAAGAAAGTTATTGGATATCACAGCATGGCTGTCCCAGGGGGCTCATGAATACACTAATATAACACACCTGTAATGACCTGTTCTCAGATCTGCAAATTGCTCCCATTTCTCTCTCTCTCTCTCATTGCTAAATGAAGATGAGAGCAATTACCATTAACTTTTTGAGTCACATCTAGTCAATGAGAGAGAAAAAAGATCCCTACCAGCATTCATAATAAATCTGCCTGTCGGTACTGAGTATTTTAACTGCACAAGGTGTCGAGCTGGAAGGCAGTAAACATGCATTGGAATTGCACAGGGTTGTAGGGATCTTGGGGCCGATTGGCCTGAGTGCACTCTTCACCTGTAGAAGAGAGAAATGGGCGAGCAGGAAAACCTCATCAGATAACATCCAAGCATAATTTGCCTGGCTTGGTTCGAATCAAGCCAAACTCTGGAACTGATCCCTATGCAGTGGCTCCTAGTCTTCGCATAGCAACTAAGCCATGTTGCTGTTGTGTTGAGGTTTTTTTTCGAACACTAGAAAGAACAAAATTTACTATGTAATGGCAGAAAGGCTTTGGTTGTGCAAGAGATACAGTCAGCAATGCTCTCTTATTAATGCATAACAAATGAAACCAAGGAGAGACTCTTAATCTGCATAATGAAGTCTGACAGACTCTAAATTGGTGATTTAGTCACTTAAGGGTCCAAAAATGCTCCATGGAAGTGAGCTGTTGATGGCTCCATAACTCAAATGGGGAATGATATCCATCAACATCTTTTGCAAATGTTGCCTTGCGCAGCATGATTTTGCAGTGCTGCTGTCTCCCTCCGGAAGAGGTGTCTGTTTTCCTACACAAAGGTTTCTTGTTCATGCTTTCATTTGCAGACTGGGGTCTTTCGGGTGGGTGGGTATGCAGATCAATGTTCACTAGTGACTTGAGCATAGTTGTTCTTTATAAGCAGGGTCCATTTTGCTCATAGTAATCCGAATTCTTTCCATGCTGTATGCCTTGCACCAAACTAGCATTAACAACTTAAGCAAAACCTTAATCATGCCAGCGGTTACTTCTCTCTTTAAGGACTGTGCATGTCTCCTTGTGCTTGATATCCCTCAGGACAACACTCCTGTGGGATCTGGGTGCTCAAATGTTGCTCTCAGTTGTACTCACAGTGAAGCAATGGATATTTGAGCTTCAGCTGAGTCCACACATTTCACTCTGGTTTTCACCTGTGCCACATTTCTTTACACTTCCATAGCACCCTTTGGTTTAGGACACAGTTCAGTTCACGTGCCTAACTGTAGCATTTCAGTATTTGACATCTGGTCTGGACTCTCTAGGTCCCATGGCTAACAGAGGAAGACAAGCACTTCTAGAGTGTGATTTACTCAAAATAATTTGGTGTTGATTTGGGATTGATTAAACCACCTTTAGATGTGCCTGTGTCTGTCCATTAACTAGATAAATACCTTCCATATGACATGTGTTTTCGATAGCTACAGTCATCAGTTGAACTGCATCTTTGTGCATGCTTGGAGTTAGCTATTTGCTAACTGTGCATTTAGGCGTCTGGTCTCCAGCTTTGAAATGGGGATGCTGTTATTTAATTGCTTTTGCATGCTCTTCAGGATTGATATTAAAATGTTAGAAGTGTAAAGCGGTACCTATTCTTTAATGTTGTGTTGTCCTCCAAGTAAAGAACAACAACACTCTTGGTATTTGCAGAGTAGTTAATTTATGAATTATTTTCTGACACAGTCGGAGAAAATAGGTTTAGGGGTTTACTTTTAGGTGTTTAAAAACAACTTGACTGCCCAGCCAGTGCACAGTAACTGAAGCAAGCAGAGCAGTGAGTTTGGACCTCACAAAGCGAACTAATTGTGCATGTGTACAATGTTCTCAAATTCTGCTCAATGTGCAGCTTTGTTTATGCTCAGGACCAATTCTGTGTGCTTTTGTGGTGTTGGGTTTTATTTGGGGGGGGGGGTGGTGCAGAGTTGGGAGTGGATTTGGTGGGGTTTAGTTCGGTTTGGTGTGGTTTTCTTTTTTATCAGTGCCTGAAGGGTCAATTAAAAATATTTTAAACAGAGAAGGGGACACAATTATAGTCTAGAGCTTTAACAGACAATACAATATTTGGTTGTAGAGGCTAGTTAAATGTTGGTCCTAAAATGCCTGTCATTTGGCTCTTAAAGTTGTGCAGTCTCTGTATGTGTGATGGGGAGGAGGGTGATACTTCATTCAGCTGCAAAAACTCAGTTCTAGCTGCAAAAATTCATTTCTGGCTGTATTCTCTGCATGGCACTGTAACGCTTTGCATGTCACTTTCCTAATTGAACAATAAACTCTGTATTGCACTAATACTTTTTATTATGAGGAGTAAACATGCTGCTTCTAGACAGACAGAGGAATAATTGACCACCTGTGGCCGGTTCTGAATAAACATTACTGCACATGCCACTGAAATTAATGTCCCCTTAGTCAAGAATGGAGGCAGTCATTTTCTGAGAGATGCTTTTTGTGGTTAGGAAGCTAAGACACCCGATACATTTCCACTTTCTAACAACGTGGATTCCCAACTGCCAAGGGAAGAAGTGCTTGGTGCTCACCCAGTTACTGACCCTCTTTCCATCTCTGGGATTCAAACAGCAGCTTCATTTGTTAAACACATTAAGCGAAGGGCCAGATTCTGACTCAAGCCAGGGATGCTTACATCACTCTGGCAACAGAAAGAAGTCTCAGAAGGTGGTGTGCATGTAATTGTAATGTGCTCCCGTGGCCCCTTTCTGCAGCCAGAGTGGTGCAGAGGAGCTCAAAGGGGAGGAGAATCTGTCCCAAACATAGGTTTATGTAATGCCGGAAGATAGGGCTAGAACATTGTGCTGATGTATCATGTTACAGCTGGCCCAGCACCAAATCATAAGGGCTGAAGGATGCTGGAAACAAATATTCAAGAACTATGAGATTGACTTTATGGAGAAAAATGGTAAATGCTTCTCTTATCAGTTAGTTTTTGCTTTGTATTAATAAATCTCTGGGACCGTACCTCATGTAAATCACCAGGTCTTTCAGGTTCCAGTCTCTTCATTAAACGGGAAGCACAGAGTGCTATGAGAAAAGCATGAAGGTGAGACTCCTGGTGTGCATGCACCCAGGGAGGAAAAGCATCCTCAGCAGGAGCACACACACCCTTACAGGCACAGAGGTTGCATGAGGCCCAGAAAATGTCTTCAGTCTTATCTTACCTATATCCTATTTCTTCCTTTCCAAGAGATTGCAGGGAGCAAGTGCTTTTCTCCCCAGCGGGTGTGCTCAGTGTATTGCCACAGGGCTCTGTGCTGTCTTCCTTCTTATTCACCACAGTGCATTTATTTAATGAGAGGTTGTAGCTGATGTCCTTGCACAGTCCGGCAGTCCAGCTTTAGGTCCCTTTTTCCTCCAGCACAAAACAGGGCTGGAAGTCTCCCCAGCAGCAAGCCCTGGCTGAGGCCTGGCTGAGTGCAAGCTGTTCAAAGTTCAAACAAGATTAGCTCGAGATCACTGCAGTTGGTGAAAGGAAATAACCAGAGTGCCTGGCTGCTGACATTCTCCCTGCATAAATGGAGATATTTGTCCACACTGGCTATCAAAATCCTTCTGTGGGGACCTCACTGAGATCTCAGCTGCCCTGAGTCACCACACAGCTGCAGTGACAGAAGTGGTGGCTTTTCTCTCCAATACTGCCCTGGTGAGATGTGTCCCTTTGGTGTCCCCAGGCTGCCATCTCTCTGTAGCTCCCGCTGAGCTCAGCCAGGAGGCGAGGGCTGAGCAGAGCAGCCAGCTTGTGTGAGCTGCGATACCTTGCTCACATACTTGGAAAGCAGGCTATGCTTGCCTCCATCAAATTTACTATAATCCCACCACTGTTTGCCTCCAGCCCGGATGAGTCAGTGTGAGTGCTGGGAGGAGTCATCATGCAGAGTTTGGCCCAGTTTGACTCCCCGTGCTGTTAGAAAAACCTGCTGAAAGCAAATCTGATTAACACAGTGGAGAAAATAGCTCTGCTTTAAAACATTGAGGACTGCCATTAATGCAGGTACATTGTGCGCAGAAGGCAAAATGACTTTTTGAATGTTTGCAGACGTGCACTGCAGTGCATGGTGCCTGCTGGCTGTCTGTGGGTTCCTTGGTGCGGAGCTAGGAATATCCTGCATGGCCTGGGGAATCCACCTTTTATTTTCAGAGCCCCTTTTTGAGTAGCAGTGGCAGCACATTGATACCACAGTGCTCCACAACAGTGTGTGTTGTGGAGGTTCCACAGAGCTCTGGTCCTGCACCAAAATCAATCTGTATGAATGCAGGTACTCATGCCAGAGGTAGGAGCTGTTGTGGGCATGGGGAACTCCCAGTGCTGTCAGGGTTAGAAAACAGCAAAGAGGGCAAATCCAAAGTAACCTGGACCTTATCGGTCCTCCAGGAACTCTGTGTAGCTCTGTCTTAGAGGAGGGATTTGGAGAGTGCCTGGATTACAGCACTCAGTGGGAATCAGGGGTGTTTAGATTTCATGTTGTGTATTTTCTCACTGCTGCTTGTTTCCTGGGTGGGATTTGCTCCTTCTCATAGCTGTAAACACAGCGCCTGGGGGAGATCTGAGAGGAGGCTCACTCAAGGCAGGTCATCTTGAATTTGAGATAGATGCTTCATCTGAATTTATATACAGTGAAAACCTAGAAATGGAAAAGATATTTTAGTTCCTCCAGTCAGTGCTTCATTTCTAAAACATACCTGTAACGTGCTGTAGGCTGGGGTGGGGAAGAGAAAATCATTCACTCTTCAGTAAATGGAGAAGCAGTGAGTATCACGATCTGTCCTGAGAGAAAGTGCTCTGCAGTCTTGACAGTGTGTGCTCCCTTTTAGACAACCTCAGTCTTCAGCGAAGACACATTTTGAAGCTGTGCCTGGTTCCCTGCCTGCAAGCATGATAGAGAAACAGAGCAAGTGAGAGCTGAAGAGAGAGAAAAGGGCAAAGACTTTTGGTGAGGACAGGGAAGTGATTTCAGGTGTTTGTGACACCACATGAACCTTGTGTTGTTTGTATCTTCCTGACACGATATACCCTAGAGGGTGTCGGAAATGGTAATGGGTAGAGATGGGGTGAAGGAGCAAAAACTACCTGCAGATGTGTCATCTGAAAATACCCAGAGACTATGTGACTATTTTTAGCAAAAGTGCAAACAGTGATAGATGCCATGGGGTTGCTGTCACTAAAATTTGGCTATAAGCAACATATTCATATTTAAACAAATCAGCTTTGCACATTGAAATGAGCAAACACTGCCTCTGCTTGTTTGTTGTGCAGAAGCCATCAGCTTTCACTCCTTATCCCTTCACTGTGGTGGTGATACAGAGTCATGATGATGGATCAGCTGTCTATCTAGTTTATCTGCGAGGCCACTAAGCATTTATATCTTACACAGCATGATAGGCTGTTCTCGTGCAACAGTGGAAGATAGGAATTCTGGGCTGTATTTGCAAAAGTACTATCTCCTGCACAACATTGCCATTCCGGTAAGCTCACTTGGCACAGTTTGTACAGCTAAATACCTCTACTGTGAAATCTAACACTGGGATGCACATGAATAAAATCACACAAAGTCGGGAGAGGAGCGAGCATCAGAGAAGCTTTTGAATGCAGGGGGCAAACCAGCAAGGATGTAGTTCCTGCAGCTTCTCTCCCGCTTAGAGGGGGCCTGTGTCACCTCTGGTAAAAGGCCTCCAGCTTACACCAGCATTATACTTGGCCAATTATCTTATTTAGCTATCTTATATGTATTTAGGTCTTGAAAAGGTCAACAGCAGAGCGTGGCTGGGAAGGGTTTTTTGAAGCTGCAGGACTGGAAGCTTTGCTTCTAGCATCATTAGAAAATAATTGCTTGTGAATGTCCAGGGATTTGAATCTACATGTAGGGGCTCTCAAAAAGGAGGGCAGGAAGGTTTAAGACATTATTGAAACAGCTGCTGCTAACATTACACTTGCTGCAGGCACCAAGTAGGGAGCAAGTGGAGTGTGCCGGGGCGGGGGGGGGGGGGGTGTTATGGCTGCTGCCCCTCACCTGCCTTGGTACCCTTGCTCTGGGAGCCTGTCTCCTTGGACTGCTCCCCAGCACAAACACGCTCCTCCATCCAGATTCACGCAAGCTGGTGTATGCTTGCTGAAAGCTGTGTTGAGGCAGGGATCGTCCCTGCGGCTCTTCAGCTGAGCTGTTTTCACCTCAGTATATCTGCTCTTCTCCCATTTTGAGTTATTTTTGTGGTTTGTCTTTGGTTTTCCGCTCCTTGCAATTTTTTCCTTAGGTCCCTCTTCCCCTTCCGAATACCTCCCTTCCTCCATTACTCTTTCCTTTCTTTCAGTTTAACTATCATCTTCCCCGGGTCCATGATAAATCACATCACTTATTTGTTATGCACCCACTTGTTTTTACACAACTTGCTTTCAAAGCTGCAGTAGTCTTTAGCTCCTCAGTGCTGTTAGCTGTAGAAAGTCCCCTTTCCTAAATGTTGTAAGGCCCAGATGTTACTAAATGGGTTTTTTACCATCTGAAAGCCTGTCAGTTACCTGCCACTGCTCACAGCTTGATTTCTTAGTATGACCAAACAGGGTGTCTTGTGACTCTGAATGCAAGCTCTGAGTTTCTTGCAAGGAAGATTTCCTCAATGCCTGGTGTTAGACCAGTCTTTAATGAGGCACTTGTTCTTGCCTCCGCTCTGTTACAGATATTCCCCACAACCCTGGCCAAGTCACTTCATCTCTCTTTGTCTCTGCTCCCCATTCATAAAATGGGCATAATTGCACTTTTGAAGCTCATTTGGAATTGCGAGGATGAATTCCTCCTGCTTGCTTTGCCTTTGCCTCATCCCTTTTGCCTGCATGATTGTCAGCTGGAATAAAATGCCACCAAATCAGAGTTAGCCATGGTCAGAACAAAGCTTACACTCCAAGCAGCTGGCCCAGCCACTCGCCATATCCTAATAACATTACCAGAAGATGGTCGGGTTTATTACTGCTTGCATAGCAGTCTTGTGTGGTTTGAGGTGCTTCCTATGCTATCTGTGGATAGCAAACAGAGAAGTTTCTGAGGCCAGGTGCTCAGGAGTGCACAGTGATTATTGCAGGACAAAAAGATAAAATGGCTTCCTTTGAGGACTTGCTCCATGGGGTTACTAGCAGAAAATGTGGGGCCTTGGAAGTACCAAACGAGAGGGAAGGAGGCAAGGCAATAGCTTCATCTCCATTATCATCCCTATTGCCCATCCTCTTTCCCGCGCCCTCCCCCATGTCAGTTCTATGACAATAATGAAATAAGGGAATGCAAGGTGAAGGCATCCTTAAGGCTGTCACTGCTGCCAAGTAATGCTAATAGCACTATTGTGCTGTTGCAAATAAAGGTGACCACACACAAAGTCAATATGGATGTAATTGTTAGAGCTGGAATGACAATTAAGCACACACCAAAAGCAAGCTCGTGGTGTATTTTTGATTTGTCATCCAATTTATTATCTTTAAGGAGCCCTTTTTACATAAAGCTCTCTCTTAGATCTACACGTCACAAGAAAGCAGCAACTGACATGAACTGACTGGGTTTTTTTCAAATACAACTGGGAGTGTAGTTTTGAAGCATTCCCTCCATCTCAGATTAGGAACACAAGGAAGGCATGACTTTTGCTAGGTAGATACATCTCTCCAGAAGAAAGCACTGCGTGCAATACCATTCACGTACATACCAGATGTCAAAAAGCATTCAGTGAAAATCCAAATTATACAAGAAAGAAAACCCAGCCTGCAACCAGTTTAAATGTGTTGGCCAAGTCAGCTAAGAAGATCTGCAGTAGCTTGGGGCACATTGCCTGCCTACCAGGTAATTACTGTTTTTTCAATTTTCATTTCTCTCCTAGCATTGCATGTTACAATTCCAGTCAGTCAGCCTCACACGTCAGGGTGAGGTGCACAGTGCTGGTGGAGCATCTTGCCTTGTGCTGCCAGGGCACATTTGTAATGTTCTCCCACTCTCCCAGCCTGTAAAGAGTCCCTCTGAATACTGTGCACTGCTCACCATGCAAGCAGCTCATTATCCCAGGCATTTCAAGACTAATTTATAGGACATTTGGTTAATTTGCATAAGCCATCCAGTACACAGAACATGTCTCCACAATAAAGTAATACGCCAAAATCAGGATTTATGTGAAAAATTAATACAGGGGTGAAGGGGGAACAACATGGCATTTTTAAGAAGCTGTCATTAGCACCGATCTCTACACGAATACCTGAATACCTCTGATAAAAAGTCATGGAATCCTGCCTCTCCACCTACTGTATGTGAAGCTCCCATATAATTTTCTGCTTTGAATCTTGCTCGTCTTTTTATTAAGTAAGATGGAGTTTGATCCTTAAAACAGCCTTGAAATATGAATACTTGGCGCTGTTGGCTTTGTCTAAAAAGGAAACAAAATCCCCCAAAACTGAATCCAAATCAAGGGCTGCACATTCAGCTATCACTGCAAGGAGCCTCGCGCGTCCGCTGCTCTGATTATTACCTTGACACCAGAAACAGGAGGGCCTGTAATCCTTGAAACAGCTGACATCTGAAGCGCTGATTCTTCCTGTGCTTTGAGTTAGTGGGTCCTTGATCTCTGTGCCTGGCATGCAAGCCTGGCTTTCACTGAAACCTGACCTCACGCTCCTGTCTTCTGCAGCCCTGTTTGTCTGTGCAGCTTCTGTCCTCAGGACTCTGAATTAGAGCTGCACGGGTCAAAGGAGCAAACAGGAGAGTTGTCATTATTGGATCCAATGCCTGCCCTTGATTTAGGTGTCCTTTCTGAGTTTTTTATGGGTTTTTTTGTTTTGTTTTGTGGTGTGGTTTGTTGGGATTTTTTGTTTTTAAACAACATTACAAAATCAGAACGTTGCAAGACATTTTTTTTAAAGTTAATTTTTCCCCTGCAACATGACACTGGCTTTCTGTGATCTCTTAACGCACGACTTCTTCACCTACAGATACAGACGGTTTTGCTCCCTTCCTTGCAAAGCCAGCCTGGGATCTGAAAGTCAAGGTGGTTTGTTTCTTCTCTCCCTAATGTATCTTCTGCCATTATGAGGCCTCTGAAGAGCACATTAAGTCCATATTTACCTCTGAGCAATCTGATTAACTTCCAGAATAACTGTGCAGGTGTAACTGAGATCCAGTTTGAAGGCAGCGTTGCTCCACTTACTGTAATTGAAGGAACTGTTTGGCCAGCAGCATTTCTATTAGTTGTAATGCTGTGCAAAAAAGAAATAACTTAGTTGGACTTTTGGACTGAATTTGTAGGAATGCCAGCTAGAATTGCATAAGTGAATGCATATATATCTGCTTACTTGTAAATAGAAGCTAACTTGAGCTGGAAATCACATGTACAATAAACGTGTAATCCTGATGCCATTGCCACAGATCCGTTTCCCAGGGCAGAGCTATGGTTTCAAGAGCCCTTTTCAGTGCTTTATTGTTTTGAAGATTTGAACAGTGTCAGTTGTTTGCCTTGATGCATCACATGTAGTTCCAGTTAGGTGAAACCTACTGGGTATTTAACGACTTGTTCAGCTTGAACCGGAAGCGAGTAGAGGGCAATAACATGTTGCAGGAAGAAAAGTACTCTAAATAGTGGGTTTTGGTTTTTTTTTTTTTTTGCTGTTCTAGATTCTGTAGCTCTCTTATATCTGTTATTCTAGGCTTTGAGATTAGTATTTTCGATTGCAGGAATCTGTGAGGGTTTTTTAATCAAACTGAACTGCAGATTACATGGAACTGACATCATTAGCTTGAAAAGAATGAGTATGTTCAATAGGAACAATACATGCAGTTTTTTGGTTTGCTGTCTTCCAACTTGAATCACTTCTTACTATTCTAAGATGTTAGAAGCACATTTTTTTCCTCTGGGGATTTACAGTTTCTCTTAGTGTTTTGATTACTTGTGAATAATTTGATAGAAAACCCCTTACACATGTGCCTGTGATGCACAGCATCTAGCTTGGATTTGGTTTTTGACTGATCCCTAATAGCTGAAGTTACTGTATACAACAAAAAAACATTTGCAATGCTGTCAGACAGGAAAAATCTCTCTTCTGCAACTTGACTCAAATTTGTTACATGTATAGCTCCATGAAGTTCAATAGATGTAAATACAGATTAATTATTTAAAATGTAATAGGAAGGAATGAGCTTCCAAACATGTAGTGTTTAATTATTTAAACCCTGTAATGGAATTTCAAGCCTCGCGCGTACCTCAGATCTCTCGTTGTGCTTGGACAAGTGCCTGGGGTTAACTGGCATGTCCCCACCTCCAATGTCATCTCCCTTCGATATCACAGGGTAATAAATGTGCCTGGTGGATGTGAAGAACAGTCAATAATCTCAGTCATATCTACTAGTAAATATGCTATACTTAACTCTGTCTTCCTTTCCCCAATTACTATATTGCATCCTGCAATAGGTCATTCCATATAGCATGTCATGTAGCAAGATGTGTACGAGTGCACAAGTGTGCACACATCTGTACCTAGCCACACAGAACCAAATCCTCAAGTCAGGGCTTGGCCAAAGCCCTTTGGGATTCCTGATCCCACAGTGGAAAGAGCCCCATAGTAATGTTGCACTTCGGTTGGTTGATGGTGGTGGTTCAAGGCACCCGCTGTATGTGATTGATTGTACTTAGAATCATAGAATCATAGAATAGTTAGGGTTGGAAAGGACCTCAAGATCATCCAGTTCCAACCCCCCTGCCATGGGCAGGGACACCTCACACTAAACCATCCCACACAAGAAACCAATGTGAATGTTGTACACGCATGTAGGTCAACCTGATTCCCATTTCAAACACCTCATGCTCTGAGTGGGCTAGTCAGATGAAGCGAAGTCTTCTACCCATTTTAAAAGGTGGATCAAAGATACAGACTGAAAATAGAGGACACAGAAGCCTCCCAGCTTCAGAAACCTGCTGGATCTCACTGATGCTTTGTGCTCTCTGCAGTGGGTGAAGAGAGTTCTGATGGGACCAGTTAGGTTCCACCCTCCTGAAATGCCTAATTTTGTCCGCAGACCTGAGCTGGACAATCAAATTAAATACCTAAAACTGGGTTGTCTGGATTATTTCACTGCCTACCCTGCTCCTTGTCCAAAATTACTCAGGAATTTTTCTGTTTGTGGGGAATGATTAATGCCAATCTGTCAAGTCCCATCTCAGCATCCTAGCTACATAACCTTCCTTCTTTTACTGCTGTGCATAATGGATGAGGAGCTCTTCACCTGGGGAGGGTGTTAAAATAAATCTAAAGAAAAGCCCTTAAAAGAAAAGCAAACACTTTAGTTACACGGAACAAATACACAGTTAGGAGTCTTTGTACGTCGTTTCTACTGGTCTTCATTTGCCAGCCAGATCTCCGTTTGATGAGGAATATTTCCAGTGGTGCTCCACCCTGTGAAACTGTCAGAAGAAGTTTTGTGGAAAGACCTAGAGAAGGAAAAGGGCTGAAGAAAGCAAGACAGAGTTAGCCCTCTTTGAGGAGGAGTCTAAAGAGTACGGCACTCTTCAGATCCTTGCTTGCAATATCCTTGCAGGGTGAGGGTTTAAATACATTTTCTCTTGTCCTGGTGTGCGGCTTCCACATAGCTGCTTTGTTGTGCCCGTCATGCAATGAGAAAATCAGCTGCATGATCTTGTAAGCATGAAAGGGTTTGCCATGATGCATTTACATAATAAAATCTATGCTGTCGCAGTGTGCATCATATGTACAGGCAAGGAGTGAGTGCCATCTACAGTGGCACAATGCATTACTAAAGGATCCTCTGTAATTGTGTTCTTTACTGAATAGTGCGTTTGATGCCTTCTACTGTAATGTACCCTCCTTGGTGAGAAATTAATACTTTGTGCCAAATTCAACTCTCAGTTACATGGTTTAGGTTGAGAAAAACAACACTGGCTTCAGTGGAGTTATCCCAGATTGATCCCAGAGTTACTAAAAATAGATCTGATTTATGTAAATAGCTGGGTGTCAGGTATGCTTCAGCGCTAAAGACTTTCAAAACAGGGATAAGTAAAACATTTTCATTTGCATAGGAAAGACGTAGTAGGATGTTTTTCCCCACATCTGTACCCTACTTAGAAAGAGGTAGATGTAAATCACCAAGGAATAAGGTGCATTTTCTGTTTTTCTTTCTATACTTTCTATTCTATTTCTGTATTCTTGAGAACTAGAAAGAGTTTTGGGTCTGACAAAAGCATCATAGCAGTCAGCAGGGTATGTGAAAGGCTGGTCCTCCTTCCCTCGGGCATTGGTCACGAGTTAAGCTGGTTGCTCCCCACCACCCTCACAGCTGGCGAGTCCTGTCAGAGGAAGCCCAGTTTCATGGCAGGAATGTTCTTAGTAAAACAAGAGGGGCATTAGCAGAAGAAGACAAGGAAGTTTTCACACACATTAGTTCACCATATGTTTGGCTCTAGGCTGCAGTTTCAGACCTTTGTAACTCCTCATTTATTATTTTTAAGGCTAAAGTCCTGGAAAACAGTGGTTTTAAGATAGCTAGAGTCCATGATAGCCATGGTAAGTCCTACCTACCAGACACACAGTACATTTTCTTTTCTTTTTTTTTTTTCTTTCTTCTTTTCTGTTTTTCTCTTTCTTGTTTCTCTTTTCCTTTCCTCTTTTCTCCTTTCCTCTCTTCTTCTCTTCCCTCTTCCCTCACTATTTGGAGGGTGTGCAGACTGTTGCAGTCCCTGTCTCTTCATTTACCTGGCCCTTATTTCAGTCTTACCTGCTCCATATGGGAGTGCCCAACAGTGAGCCTAACAGATGCTCAGAATAAGCCTCTCTCCACTGGTGATTTTGTGCTAATAGAAGCGGGGAGGGGAGCTGGGTCTGTACCAGCAGGCTCTGGGTTTCATCCAGGACCAGTGCCTTGCAGCAAGAGAAAGTAGAGGACGCAGAATGCTTCCTCTGTGTGCGGCAGAGCAATTTCCCCTGCTTGGCTTCGTCTTCTCCAGCCCCCAACTCCAGAGGAAATGGGAAAATGAATTCCACTCTCTATGCCCAATCTGCAAGCGATGTGACACGTCTCAGTCCTGGGCTGAAACTGATGTGACACACTTTTCCTTGATCCAGGCAGATTTTGGATCTGGCCCAGAGTTGTTCTAATCAAATGTGGTTTCCAGAGAGAGGGCTGCTCTTTAAACTGAATGTATTCTGGGATGCGGGGTGGTGCGTACCATTACCAGCAGCGAAACCAGCAATTCTCAAAGTGTGAATCACACGCATTCAAATCTGGAACAGTTTTGACTCCCTTCAAAGCTCTATAGACTAAAACTCAGCAACGCTCCTCTTGGAAAGTTTTGATTTTTTTTTTAACCCATTTTTACTAACGGTCAAGTCAATCTTTCCCTAACATAATTTTTCCAAGTAAGTAGCTGATGCAGTCTCTCAAGGATTTTATATGTTTGGGAAAGGTGGGGAATTGTGTGCGGGGAGTCTGCCTCAGGTAGACACTGAGACCCAACCAGTTCTGCTGCAGCCGACACTATGGCCATGTATATGTCAGAGCACATAGTGTAATGGGTCCTTGCCTGTAAATATTATTGCATGCTAAAGATTAACGTGTAATAATAAATGCTGAAGATCCCTGACCTGAGAGAGGTGGAAAAAACCCATGTGTGTGTATATCCCAAAGCACCCAAAGACTTTTATTCTGTAAGCCTCTTGCTTGTACAAGCATAAATCAGAAGAAACAACGCAAGGCTGTGAGAGTTATGCCACTGTAAAATGGGAGAGGTGAGAGAGAAATTGGACTTAGAACCCTTCGTTACAGGTAAATAAAGATTTCTTAAGGTTTCAGATTGCATTCCTACTTGCTATTCTACAGACTAATGATATTTCAAATCTGGATTACAGTAATATTCTCTACACCCATTAATATTATGTTTAAGTCTGAGTGATTTAATGGCTGTTCAGTGATGAATTTGATCCAGGGGAAGTGGTGTTGGCCTCCAGCAATGCCTTTGGCTAAAAGCATCATGTGTTAGTAAAAAACATTAACCTGCCCCTCAGACCTCCTCATTATTACACTCACACTCTTGTCGACCAACCTGTAAGCCTGGAATAGTAATGGAGGGGGTTTTATTGTTATTTTTATATTGTTTTGAATATTAAAAAGAAAATATATTGCAGAAAAAATACATATAAGATATTACTAGACAGAATTCTAGACAGATGAGCCACACGGGTTATTTTCCATCTCACAATGTTACTTTGCTATATGATGAGAACAAAGTTTTGTCCAGAAAAGAAGGGAGAGCACGTTTATTCAGATACTGAATGAAAAAGGTGAATTAATTAGAGAACATAAATCTTCATCTGGTTTCTGAAGTCATCTGCAGACTTGCTAGCAGCTTTCTCATTTGGAGAGATTTTGGTCACTCAGTAAGTGAGATACTACTTAAGGCTGGTGAAATGCCCCTTTCCTCTTTTAGCTGTAAGTTTTCCTGTGCTTAGCAGCATCTGTAATTCTCAGAAGAATTTGATAGCAACACTTACAGTGTTAAATGCTCTCAATTTTTCTTTCTTTTCCTTATTGCTGGGGCTGGATGCAGGGAGTGATGCAAAGCCTGGCACATACAGGCTCTCTTTCCTAAGTGCACTGGTTGACAACTGCTCCGCAGAAGAAACCTTTTCTGGCTGGTGTTTGGACCTGTTCTAGCAAGGAGCAGGATCTCCCTAGCCCCTGTGTAGGAGTAAGGAGCTCATGGCATAGCAGCAGTGATGGTCCTGTTGACTGTCCCCGAAAGAGGGGCCAGCACTGGTTCTTCGCTTGGGCACTGGTAGGACCCCATAACTTGGGCACCCTGGGAATGGAGAAGCTGATCTTCTGCCTCCTGTAGCTGAGCATACGGAAATGTAAACTGTGCAGGAGGTTCTCCCAACAACATGGAGGGTATATGTGCTGCTGAAGAAAGAAGTCTGTTTCCACTCTCTGAGGAAGAGGAAGGAGGGGTATTTCCTAGTACAACCTTCCCTTGCTGCCCCAAAGAAACAGCAGGCCCTGGACACTGAGGGAGTATTTCTAAGCCCCAGAAATGTTTTTTCAGCTTCTAGCTTTGATGTCTTTCTTTTGCCTTCCTGAATATTCGAAGCTGACAGTTCTGGTCCTGTTCTCAAGGTGTTCACGATGCTTTTCACTGCCAGTACTTTGCACAACTGTAGTGGAAGTAGTTTGAGGAGGTACATTTGCATCATCTTTAGGAAGAAGCGAAGCTCTCATTGTGGCACTAACAGCTTAAGGATCATAGAATCACAGAATGATTTGGGTTGGAAGGGACCTCAAAGCTCATCCAGTTCCAACCCCCTGCCATGGGCAGGGACACCTTCCACGGGCAGGGACACCTTCCACTAGACCAGATTGCTCCAAGCTCCATCCAACCTGGCCTTGAGCACTCCCAGGGATGGGGCAGCCACAGTTCCTCTGGGCGACCTGTGCCAGTGCCTCACCACCCTCACAGTGAGGAACTTCTTCCTACTATCTAACCTAAATCTCCCCTCTTTCAGTTTCAGCCATTCCCCCTTGCCCTGTCACTACCTGCCCCTGTAAAAAGTCCCCCTTTAGGAAGGTTGCTGTAAGGTCTCCCCTCAGCCTTCTCTTCTACAGGCTGAACAACCCCAGACCATTGCAGGACCAAGGGAATTTGAGATTGCACATGATGGGAAGTCATGGCCTGGAAATCAGTTGTCGGACATCAAGGTGACCAGTGCTCACGTAACCCAAATCGAGCTGCTTGCCTGACCAGCAAATATGTCTGTGCCACTCATCTGCCAAGCTGGCTTCTCCTATTGCCACCCATGAGCTAAGAACTATGAGGAACATGGCGGAGACACTCAGTTGACTCCACAGATCCCAGCCCTCAAATTAGGCTCACCAAGAAGGAGGCTACAGAGACACTTAAACGGTTTCCTGTCAGACCAGGTTAAGTCTGGAAGAGGAACTGCCTCTTGGGTGGGCACGACCTACGCAAATGTTGGGCTGCTGCTTGCAGACCTGTGTCAGCCATCTCATGAGCTTGAGGCTTGACGCACGCTTGAGAGCTGAGCTTGGGACTTGATGTCTGGAGACAGGGTTTGTTCTGCCCCACAGTCTCTTTGCGTGCTCAAAGGCCAATGGACTCACAGTGGGATGAGGTTTCTCAGGGCCTACATACCTCTGAAATGTGAGTCTTGGCAAGACAACCTGTCTGTCCTGCTGAGGGCATTTAACCCCCCACCTCTCTCCCCTGCTCTTGCCCTCCTTTTGTCTTCTGAGTGATTTCGGTTGTATTTAGGACTTCTGTCACTGCTGGAGTGGTGGCTTTAGCCAGTACTGGAGCAGCAGTGCCTGGGTGCCCTGTAATCAGATCTTGTGTGGCACAAGTGTAAAAACCCCACATCAAGGATTTCAAGGTTTAAATGCTGTTATTGTCCCATTCAGTGTTATTTCAGCCAGGAAGGTTTCTGGGGAGAAGAACTTCCCTCTTGGCAAGCTGCACCTCACACTACATTCATTTTCCCTGAAGTTTCGCCCACCATATTGTGGGCTTCACCAATGGTTTCAGATCCAAAGCTCCTCCTGTGGTTTCAAAGCCTCAGCCTGAAGTTGAAAATACGGAGCTCAGCTGTTTATATACAAAATCAAATACGTAACCACTCTGATGAAACAAGACCCAACCTGGATTTCCACTGAGCATTAGCATAACTTCCATTCACTGCTTTTGGCTGGGAGCATTGAAAAGCCCCCCCAGCACAAAGGAGCACGAAGGCTTTGAAAAAACCTGTGTTTTAAATATCACAGATGACAACTGCAATGATTCAAAAAATGAGATCAATTTATCATTAGCCATTAATTACCAAATAACCGTATTTTCTCCTTATGCTTCATGTAGCTTAGACTTTCACATAATTAGGATGAAAAATGGAGACGGACTGGGTCTTGCATTTAAATGACATGAAGTCAGTGTTCACTCCTCAGAAAACTATGGTAGAGGTTTTTAGGGGGGCAAGAAGCTTAGGATGGTTACAGCAGGGAAAGGAAAAGCATGTAAGTAGGCAAGCTTTGATCTCTATTAAACAGAGAGAAACTTGTCACAGGACAGTTTTAAGTTGTAGGCAACTGCAGTGTTCTGTTTTGTCAACTGTTTTTGCACAAAGCTCCAAACATTGTGAAAATCTGTTTTCCTTCACACCTAGCATTGCTACGAGCTATATTGTAACCGCATTCACAGTGTGTTAGAGCCTGCCTCGGGGTTCCTTCGCAGCAGGTTTCAGCTGGAATGATTTTTTTTCATTTATTTTTTTGTAATAATCATTCAAATGGAACAATCATTATAAAAGATTATCACGAGCCACCTTGGACAGAAAAACCCTGCTACAGTAAACATGCTGAATATCTTGCAGTAAGCACATCCAAAATAGTGATGGAGGCTGGATAACTGCTTAGAGCCACATGTTGGGATGTGCCTGTGACCAGTATTGTTTGGCATTGGGCAGCAAAAGAGCATCAATTCCCAGCTGAGGTGGGGAACTTGGTCATAGCCATCTTGCAAGCAGATGCTGTAAACTGCCTTCCCCTTTTGGGGGCAGTCTGCATCCTTCGAGGGACTCCTGGACCAAAGCTCCCTGCCCATGGGCTAGTGTGCAGCAGCTGTGCTGCTGGACACACAGACCCCTGCATACCCTGCTCAGCCACTGGCCATGCTCCAAGCTACCCAGTCCCTCTTGGGAGGAAGCAGGTCCAGGGTGGGTGTTTTGGAGGAGGATTGGGTAGGGAAATGTGTGACACCTTGGTGAGCTGCAGCAGGTTGTGCAGCTTCTGGCAAGGCTGCAGCCACTCCATCGCTTGGCGCAGGTTGCTGGCAGCTGAATACCTTTTGTGATAACTCAATTAGCTGGGAAGCAAGCACAACAGCATTAGGATAAGCAAAAAAGCCTTTAAATTATGAATTTCAATTCCATTATGCTTCTTATCGCTAACCTCTCAAAGGAGTTTGTCATTTGCCATTGTCTCTGGGTGGAACATAGTGCTCTCCTTTTCCTCACTCTGACCCAGCACATCTGAGCTGAGCATGACCATGTCCTTCTGCAATTTTCACCTGCTCACCTTTCCCATCGGCACAGCAGGGTGCCTACCTTGAACTTCTTAATGCTCCTCCTATTTCTGAGTCAGGAAATGCTAAAAGGAACTCCAGTGCCTTGGAACAATCTTGATGTCAAACAAATCACCGTGTGTTTGTGTGCTAACAGCTGAGCAGTTTCTCTGTGCTTGGCCATGCAGCAGACTGCAGAGATGGGGCCATGTGCAGGATTTAGGGGATTTGTTTCAAAATTACCATTACCTTTTAGGTGGTCTGCTCTGAAGAGGAGCTTTGGTGGTGGATAAATGGAGGAAAGAAGGGAGGGAGCAAGTAGCTATGTTGCCCAACAAGCTGGGGATGCTGGCGTGACATCTGAAAGAGGTTTCACACTCCTTTTCCCTGTAAAGATAGTTAGGCACATCAAGACACTTCAGGACATGCAGACCTAGGTTTCTTTCTTTATGATAGACTGAATTTTCCCCTGGTGTCCTGCTGGCAGCACTTCACAGCCTTACAAGGGGCCCTGCTTGGCAAGGAGCCATGGTGTCCATGCCACGGCAGCTGCTGGGTGATCTGCAAAGTGTCTGACTGAGCTGTGAGCAAGAGCACTGGTTGTGACTCATTTGGCTGTTTACTACAAACCTCTGTATGTGTGTTTCAAGCCACTTCCTAATTTCTAGATTGCTGCCGCGTCCAGTGTTGTCAGGCTTCAGAAGCCTTGAGCCCTTGCTGAAAAACATATGTCTGGTGTGTCAGGTTCCCTCTTGGCTGCAAGGCAGGACTGGGTGCAGGGGGAGGAGGGTTGTTTCCTTGCCTTGCAGCTTTTGGGATCGGGTGGGAACCTCTGCCTCCATGCCTTGCACATCCTGGTGGGAGGCAGGGTTGGAAACTGCAGGGAAGGTTCTGAGACCCAGCATGGGCTAAAAAGAAAGGCAACCAGGGCCAGAATGGGGTATGGGAAATGTGCAGTGGTGTCTGTGAAGCCAGAACATGTGCCTGAGCATATATGAAGAGACAGCAGCTGGATACCAGAGTGGGAAAAGGGAGCAAATTGAATACATGGATTTTATGCCAGGAGGCAAGGGTTTGGTGATCTTCAGTCCTATGTTTTGGCATCTTTGATAAAAACGTGGTCCTCAGGAAGTGATGCAGCCCTCCCTTGTGCAACATGTCCCACGACAGCATTTTCCTGAGCAAGGAGAGGAGCTTGGTTAGTCACCCTCTGGTTCTGGAGAAGTTGAAAATGGACTATCTTTGCTCTCGTGATCCCTTTCTGTCTTCTCATTAAGCTTTACCAGGGAGCTGATACCAGTCCAAAGCGCTGTGTGTAAGGCATAGGCTCTCTTCCATCACAGTGGTGGTGTCTGCATGGCACTCGTTCTTGGTTTCTCTCAGGCAGATGTAAATACCTCTGCAGACAGATTTTAGCAAATGTATTGCTTAATGAAGTAGTGTAGATTATTATTCAGAGGTTAGGGGTGGGCTGCAGTAATGGATGAACTTTGTGCCTGCATTTGACAGCTGATTGAGTAAAGTATTAATTACCTTGTGCCTGAAGCCCAAATATGTCCCTTTTAAGCACAGCAGGATGCCCTGTTGTGCTCACAGGGCAACCTCATGGCCACATCTGTACTCTGCTTTGGATGTTTCTATCAAAATAAAGATATGGATGCCAACAGGAATAGTTTCACCCTAATTTGTGTTAGAGAAATCCAAGTATTACAGGATCCCTTGGACCTGGCTTCCCTGGCGTTCCCGTATTGGGTGTGAGTTGTGTTTCTGCTGATGCAGTGTCTCCTGAGTTGTCTCGTGGTGTAGATTGCTGCATGTTTCACAGGAAAGCGGATAAATGATATCAAGTCATTGAGCTTATAAGTAGCACACTGGCAAGCCGCCACTAAAATATAAATACATTAAATGTACTGAAGGAAATGTTCACTCTGTTGTTTAGCGTTGGACATGCCCCAGTTAGGTAAATTTAATCTTCTTGAGGGTTGTTGCATTACAGCTGAATGAGATAGGCAGTTATCTTATTACTGATCTTTCTCTCATTCAGGGTTTGTATTCTGGTGTGAAGCGCACTTGCCCAAGAGCAGTCCTAGGAGTATTTTCCAGGGGAGTTGAAGGAGTGTAGGGGAAGTGTTAGCACTTTGCAAGGTCTGACTCTTTATCTTGGAAATGTTCACACTTCTTGTCAGTCGTGGTGTGCGGGTCCCACCTCCTTTTGGATAGAAATGTACAGAATGGTTGCTTTGCCCGTTTGTCAGGAAATGTCTGAAACTCAGCCTCATGACGTTTTCTTCTTGTATATTTCTGCCAGTTCCTTCCAAAATCCCTGGCTGTGCCTCTGTTCCTGTTGAGATCAAGGGCAAGGCTCCAACTTATTCCAGGGTGAGCGAGGTTAAATGTCATAGAATCATAGTTAGGGTTGGAAAGGACCTTAAGATCATTTAGTTCCAACCCCCCTGCCATGGGCAGGGACACCTCACACTAAACTATCTCACCCAAGGCTCTGTCCAACCTGGCCTTGAAAATGTCAGACCCAAAGCCAACTGATTGCATTAAAGAGGAAACTATTGTTTTCCACAGGTGCTGGGTCAGGCTCTCCATATGCGATGCCACAGCATTAACTCTCGTGACAAATCCCACTGAAACCTAGGGAACTACTCCCATGTGTAAGCACTACCGCATCCAATGTGCGGTGTTAACAAAGACGCTGCAACAATTTAGCTTTTCTCTTGGTCATATGGCGAAGGTAAAAGATAAGGCAGGAAAAGGGAAGCAGAAGGAATAAATGAACAGAGAGATTTTGATCTGGGTGTAAAGAATGGTGATGTTCTGTATGGAATGCAAGTACTAAAAAAAAAAAAAGACATTGGATGTGTTTTCACATGAGAAAATGTTATTTTATTGAATGGAAAGATATATATGTTTCACCTATCACATCTGAACTAATCAGTGCAGGCTTTTAGAAGAAGTCTGTAATTACTCTGAGCATGTCATTAGTTAGATGTAAAATGAATGATATTACTCCATTTTATTACCTCTAGCGATATAGCCATTTGTATCATAAATTCATTGACCTCATCTTAAATGATCAATCCTGCAAGACAGACTTGATTCATTAATTCTTAAGTGACATTTTTTCTCCTCCAGTAATTTCCTCCTCATTGTAGGGACTGTTTGTCTGCTTTTTAGTATGGTCTTATAAGGTGTCATATTACCTGCATACGACATGCACATTTTACACTCATATCTTAAATAAGTGACATAGACTGATTGGATGGAAGGATGGATAGATGATAGATAGATAGATAGATATTAATGAAATGGTGCATGTCATAGATAGACATTTCTCACTGACATTAACTTCAACACATGAGGTGTTGCATAAAATCAATGAGATAATTATTAGATACTTGGTTCTTCCAGGATGTTCAGAGGAACAGAATTGCTGCCTTTAATTTCTGTGGCTTTAATTAATTTTATCTAGTGATAAAATATACAGAACGGTCTGTGATCAATATGTGAGGCAAGCAGACTTCAGAGTTTCTTGTACCTCAGTGAATTATTGAAAACAGGAGAAATCGGTAGAGAATTTCTAAGCAGGATTTCTAAATATTTTACTGAGGAAGAGAAAATATTTGTTTAGCTAGGGGTGACAAAGGAGCCCACTTGAGAAAAACAAATCAATACAGCAATAAAACACTAAAGTATTCCAGTGAATGTTTCAGCTGATAACTAATAAAATGAAATTATTAGAAAAGATGCCAAAAGTTTTTCAGGGACTGTATTTTTCTTCCAGTCTGTTAAATTAAAGTCACTGAGGGGGCTCTTCCTAGAAAGATAAGGAGGTTGGGTTTACTCTCTCGTATTTCTCTGTTGCTTCTGTGGCAGCAGACTTACAAGTTGGCTTGATTCCTTTGCCCCAAAGGAAGGACAGGTCTTGGCTGTACCATCCCAGGACTAAATCAGGGAAGCAGCTGCATCTGAAGTCCTGCCCCATCTCATACAGCAGCTGCCTCTGGGGCCTGTCTCCTCCTCATCTTTTCTTTGCAAGCAGTCACTGGTTTTGTGGGTGGTCAGAGAATTGACTAGGCTGGAAAAGACCTTTAAGATGGGTGGGCTTCATCCTGCCCCAGCCTGCCCCAGGAGATGGCTGGGAGCTCCTGGTATCTCCTTGTGCATCTCTTGGGGTACATGTAGAGACCCCCTGGCTCTTTGCACTTTGCCTTTGGGGCAAGAGCATATCCTGCTAGTGGTAGAAGGAGCATGGCGGTGTACTTTCTGATTCCATACATGCAAAATAGATGGCATTTTATGGCTACTGCAGTGAGCTCTTGATCAAAAATTACTTTAAGGTAAATTCACAGCTTTACTGAGTTAAATAGTACCATACTAATTTGTGGTGTAGACGAACAAATTCCCATTTTGTCTGCTTGAAAAAGAGCGGAAGCCAACAAATTTCAGGAGGTCAAGATGTTTCCATCTGTGCTCACTTGCCAGGTGGTTGGCAAAACCCACACCTGTGCCAAATACCCGGGATGGTTCAGTGCCCACTGCTGCGTGTTTGCACTATCTGCGGTGAGGGTTTACCCAGCTCCAGTGCCATCTGTGATGGCTGCTGAGCAGGGCCACTGCAGGGAGCAGAGGGACTGCCGATGCCTGGTAAAAGCTGGGAGCCCTTGGAAGTAGGGGTAGCCCTGCTTTGCCTTGCTCAGTGCACTCACACTTCCCATCTGCTCCATGCCCAGGGAGGGTGCATGAGCTGTGGCAAAGGAAGCATTTATCTTGACCCTTCTGTGCATCTGACAGCCTTTTTGTCCATGTTTTTTAGGGCACTATACCGCCAATATGTGTTCAGTGCAGGGCTGGACTTGTTTGTAACACACTGAGAAATATTCTTCTTTGCATGGAGCATCATGCTGGAAATACGCGTGTCCTAACGCCACATGCGCTGAGCAGCACCGGCGTCCCCTCTGCTTTATCTCACGTGGCACTGTGTCTCTGTGCCCAAGCTAAAAGTCCAGGCCCTGCATTCCCAAACTTCTGGGGTGTCTTAATAGCTGCTACTTCTCAAGTGATGACTTAGTTTGATTTAAATCTACCCTTGTGGTAGAGAGAGGCAGTGTGTGTGAGAGTGCATGAATGAGGAGGGAAGGTAGGAGAGGGAACCCGTCTGGATAACCAAAATGTTGCAGAGTTAAAATAAATGGGCTAATAGCCACAGCATATAGTGTGTGTATGTGTGTGTGTATATATATATATATATATTAAAGATATATTACTGAAAACTCAGAAATGTCACCACTGTTTATATTAAAGGAAAGCTGAGAGTTAAATGAGATGGGTAATCAGATGCCTGACATATGTTGTTTTGAATTGTTTATATGGCCAATAGTTATTAAAATTAATTATCCTTTTAATGCAGTCTTTTCACAATCTTTTTCTTTTCCTTTTCCTACAAAAGATAGAGTAATTTCAAAACAAGCCTATATGGGCTATTTGGAAAAGGCAGAATAAACAATACCAGGATGTATCCTGACGTGGTCATAGGCTCAACATGCTAATAGAAAGCACCAAAAATCTCTGTCAGTAGAGTATTTTGAGAACTAATGTAAATGACAAAAATGGGGTTTTTGTGTGTGTAAAATTCTGTCAAAGAAGTAAGGCACTGAAAAATCTGACATCTGTTTATCTGTTTATAGCTATGGCAAGATTACTCATATTAATTCTTGTTTAAAATGCCATATGAAGGAAAGGCATTTGTGCAAACAAGAGTCATATTTGAATTGTAGATCATGTCTTCACCATCTGTGAGAGCTGTTGGTGTTGCAAAATTAATGTGTTAATGAAATCACAATAATTTCTCTGAAGTAATGGATTCTGAAGCCTAGAATGACTATTTTTTGAACTTTGGTGTCTAGTGGTTTATAACTGGGAAAACCTTTCACAGCTTAATTAGTTCTGCAGCCCTACTTTAAAAAAAATTGGCTGAGCCTTCAGCACACCAATAGTAACACACACACACACACACAAAAGGATTAAATGGAAAGCAGAGAAACAAAACACAAATGAGCCTGCGATGCAAACTTTTTGCCATAGTATTTGAAAAAATTGCTAAATAGGCCCTTGCTTGCCAAGAAGTTTTACTCAAAGTGACTCGTACACAAGAGTGGGCAAACAGCTCAGAACATAATTCCAGCTCAGAACATAATTTCAGCTCAGAAAATAATTCCAGCTTGCCGAAACATCACAAATCGGGACTATTCAAACCTTACACAAATGTCCTGACTATTTCCAAGTTTCTCCTTGGAATGAAGGGCAAAGGATGAATGATGCTTTTTGCTTCACGATGCTGTTTGAAAACACTACACCTTTTCCAACTTATTATTTGATACCCTTAATAGAATACTAAATGTTACAGTGTGCTGAAGTCTAGCTGAAATGGTTTGCATGCATTTCCAGAAACTTTCTGAGTCCTTTTCTGGTTATCATGCTCCTTGCGCAATATGGCATCTCAGATGGTAGAGGTGTGCTTAGATTACCACTGAGAAGTAATCAACAGCCATACTCATTCGGATTTTGTATACTTATATATGCGTGCTATAACAGTTTATGCCAACTGAGGATTCTTCTCTGCGGTATGGGTTTAAGATATATAATGTACTGTATAAGGTATAATTGAGATCATGGGAGCCAGAAAAGGGAGTGGCATTCAATTCGCCAATATTTTGGAGCAAAAAAAAAGAGCATAGTTTTCATAAATGTAACCTTTTTTTTTCCTAGAAAAATAATGTGGGTAATTTACAAAGCAACTGAAAATTTACTTTTAAAATAACACTATGAAGAGAAGATTGCTTTTCTTACCTGATTTGATTTTATTACTGTGTTGTAGGTATGTGACTGGTGTAAGCACATAAGACACACAAAAGAGTATCTGGATTTTGGGGACGGGGAAAGAAGGCTTCAGTTCTGCAGTGCAAAATGTCTCAATCAGTACAAAATGGACATTTTCTACAAAGAGACACAGGCCAATCTTCCAGCTGGACTGTGCAGTACATTACATCCTCCAGTCGAAAATAAAGCAGAAGGCACTGGGGTGCAGCTGCTGACTCCAGATTCTTGGAATATACCGCTAGCAGATGCTCGGAGAAAAGCCCCATCCCCAGCGTCTGCAGCTGGCCAAATTCAAGGTCCTGGACCATCAGCGTCTACCACTGCCTCTCCGTCTGACACTGCCAACTGCTCTGTCACTAAAATCCCCACACCAGTTCCCAAACCTATTCCCATCAGTGAGAATCCAAATATTCCACCAGTTTCTGTCCAGCCACCTGCTAGCATTGTGCCTCCAATTGGTGTCCCACCTCGCAGTCCTCCCATGGTAATGACAAACCGAGGGCCAGTTCCTCTGCCCATATTCATGGAGCAGCAAATTATGCAGCAAATCCGTCCACCATTTATTCGCGGGCCGCCTCACCATGCCTCAAATCCTAACAGCCCTCTGTCAAATCCAATGATTCCTGGAATCGGTCCGCCACCAGGTGGCCCCAGAAATATGGGGCCGACCTCTAGCCCCATGCACAGGCCGATGCTTTCCCCTCATATCCACCCCCCCACAACACCTACCATGCCTGGGAATCCTCCCGGCTTATTGCCGCCTCCCCCTCCTGGAGCTCCTTTGCCCAGTCTTCCCTTTCCCCCTGTCAGCATGATGCCAAATGGTCCTATGCCTATGCCCCAGATGATGAACTTTGGATTGCCATCCCTTGCCCCGCTGGTGCCACCCCCGACTCTACTAGTGCCATATCCTGTCATTGTCCCTTTGCCTGTCCCTATCCCCATTCCCATTCCCATCCCTCACATCAACGACTCCAAACCCCCCAATGGCTTCTCCAGCAATGGTGAAAGCTTCATTCCGAGTACCTCCAATGAAACATCTGGGGGAAAGCCAAACAATAGCTCTTCATCCCCCCGAGAGTCGAAGCAAGGATCATCTAAATCCTCTGACTCGTCACCGAGCTGCTCAGGCCAGTCCCTAAATCAAGCTCAAGTGCTTCAGGAGCACAGTAAAAATGAAGTTGTTGACTTGACTGTCAGACCTAGTAGTCCAGTGAACAGTAAATTTGGTTTCCCCAGTGTGCTACAGGGTCCACAGGACGGTGTGATAGACCTAACAGTAGGCCACCGGTCTAGGCTGCACAATGTTATCCACAGGGCTTTACACGCCCAAGTGAAAGTTGAACGTGAACCTAACAGTGTTGTAAATCTGGCTTTTGGTAGCTCAGACAAAAGGAACTGCAGTGACTGCAGGGACAACTGCAGCCCAGTTGACTCAAAAACATTACCGTGCAGTGACGGAGCTCACTGCTGTCCCGTCTCCTTGGCCTCCGGCACGCTGGGACTGGAAGCTGGTGCAGCGGTGTGCAACGTCATTGTGAATGGCACGAAGAGCACGGAGGGTTCCAAGAACCCGGAGCCGCCCCAGGAGCTGAAAAAGCCCCAGCCCCCGGAGGAGCTGGCTGTGAGCGAGCTGGAGTCTGTTAAGGAGAATAACTGCGCCTCAAACTGCCACCTCGAGGGAGATGCTGGCAAGAAGGCTGGGGAAGAGCCCCTTGCTGGGGGAGACAAACAGGACCCGAACCTTAACAATCCAGCAGACGAGGACCATGCGTATGCTTTGCGGATGCTGCCCAAGACAGGTTGCGTGATCCAGCCTGTGCCAAAACCAGCAGAAAAGACTGCTATTGCACCGTGCATTATCTCAACACCAATACTCAGCACAGGGCCAGAGGATCTGGAGCCACCATTGAAAAGGAGGTGTCTCCGAATTCGAAATCAGAATAAGTAAAGGTTTGTGTAATCACTACTGCCTTCTGTGTGAATAGAATGAGTATTTTCAGGTATGAGGTCAAACTCATGTGGATGTGGCCTTTGCAAAACAGAAAGTTACTGATTCCAATTTATCAGCATTTTCACAAAACTATTGGTATTTATGTTTTAAGATTGTTCTTCGTGTTGTATTGCATCTGTACTTGTCAGTACTCCATTCATCAGCAGCCTCATTATACTTTCGCTCACAGAACATTTCATGATAGTGCTGGCTGTGAAGTTATTGTGTTGTGTATGTCGAAGTCAGTGGTTTTCTGCCTAGGATATGGTTTAGGTCTGGGCCATTAATCTGCTTACTTATTCCAGCTGAGTTAGGCAGCGACTCAGGCCTTCATGCTGATGATTGAAATTGCCCTACAGCACAGCATAGAGCAGGATGACCCAGCTGCTTCCTGCTAGCTCAAATCCAATTGATTTACCAGATGGTCATCTCCAGTCATCCTAGTCTGGTTTGTCTCCAGACTGCACCCTGGCTTTCAGCTGGGCTGTTTTGGGGGGATTGAACCCCCTCTCTTCTGCAGATACTGGCGCTTAGGGACTGCTTGCTGTCTGGAAGACAGCAAGACCTATAGCATGGGGCTTGGGTCTCTTACCTGAGTTACCTGCTTTTGGTGCAAGTCTCCCACCTTAGAAAAGCAGCTGAGGTTTTCCCCATCCCTGCAGTTGGTATATGTGTGTGGTTCCTGGCAGGGCTGTAAAGCAAGGCAGAGACAGGGGTAAGTCCGCCAACAACAGTGGCTTGTCCAAGGACAATGCTCTAGAGACACACACTACCCCTTCATTCCCTATTCCCAGCCTACTGAATCCCTCTGATAAAACAGCACCTTTGTAAAAGTGTTAGTTTAATATACGTCTGTTGCTTCAAACCTGTGAGCAAGAAACAAATGTAGTTGCATTTGTTTAGATTCACAAGCATGGAGAGCATCTCTGAGGAAAAGGGAAAATGGTGGGTGTTGCAAGAAATCTGTTCAGCAGTAAAATACTGACGGCTTGCCGGATGTGGCTTGGTGACGTGCCAGATTTCATTACAATCCATGGAATATTCTGTAGCCTCCAGTAAATCCCTGTCCCTGGTAGCACAAATAGTGACTGCAGTGGTGCTTGGCACCTACAACCATAGATAGCAGCGCATGCTGTGAAATCTGTGCCATTGCAATATCTCCCTGCTCTGTCAGTGCAGGCTATTTGCAGCATCAAAAATACTGCAGTATAGTCAGAACTCCCTTTTTATTTGTTAACGCCACATTCCCTGTGCTGGCTGCAGTGCCGGATATGTTACTTCCCTTGATCACAAATAGTATTTATTTACTTTCTTCGATGGAACAGAACCATTATTCTTTGCTCTCGGCATGTGCTGACACATTTAAAAGATACATTTGTAAGAGCAGAGGACATCTATAACTTTCTTGGGCTATTCAACAACATATATAATAACTCAGAGGTCGAATGAATATTCAAAGTCTTTACACAATCCTAAGTCCTGCTAGTGGGGATCCCCTAACCACCCCTGAGGTATGGATGGACTATACACCCTCTCAGCAGCTAGATCTTGATTGCAAACCGCAGTGTGCCGCTTCTAGAGCTTGAAAGATTGTCTCTTCATAAATGTATGCACGCTTTTACCTAGGGGTAGTGATTTGATCTGGAGAGAAGGCCACTATTTGACTGCATCCCTTTTATTAAATTTTAGGAGAGCCATGGTTAACCCTTCCTCTCCTACCTGTTCAAACACCCCGTAGCTGTGGTTTGCTTCAAGCCAGTGCTAAGAAAGAGGCTTGCACATTTGTGTACTGACATGGTACTTAAAGACAGGCTCGTTCTTAGCATCTATTTATGCTTGTCTGGACCATCCTGGCTGCAGTAATGCCACCTCTCTGAGGTCCCAGTCCCAAGAGGGCTTTAGCATCATTCAGAGCCAAAGCCCTAAAACATCAGAGGGAGTTCTGGCTTCACTGAATTGTGTATTTTTGCCCGTTGACATGATTATATATGACATCATTTCACGGGTAGTATTTGACAGAAAAAGTGGGCACACTGAACAAGCTGCATTGAAAAGGCAAGAATCACTCACTGTCCTCAGCTTTTTGTGTTCTCTAAATGTCAATAACTGCCACTGTGGTTATCCTCAGGAATAACCATTTTCCTATTCACCAAGAGTTGTATGTATTCCTTTGTCCCAGCGTAAGGATTGCCTTACCGAAAAGTTTTCAGGTTGTCAGGCAAGATTAATCTGACTCAATATAGACATCTGGAATGAAGACACAGCTGAGCTAATTGTCTAAATTCTCTTTAAAATCAACCTACAGAAGCAGGCACTTCAAAGAGACAGCTGAGCTCATCCTGAAGTCAACAACTAAGACAGCTCAGACAAATTGTGCCCTAGGAATGCCTATTTCTCCCTGCTGTGAAGGAAACTTAGTGTGACTGGCACAGACATGGATGTCCCCACAGACACTGTAAGTTAAAAAGCCCAGCCTGGGTGTCTGCCATGCCTCTGGGGTTTGTGCAGTAGCATAGTATGGCACGGTGATGGTTATTAGTCAGTCTGTATTCGTCCCCTCCTTTCTTCACAAGAAAAGATGTAGCCTCTGTGAGGAAGAGAAGTGAGACCAGGATCCTTGTGTGCTTCAATGGAAAGAGGATACCCAAAATACTCTGCAGAAATAAACAGCATGATAACCATCTCATTCCAGTGGGTACCACAGTGAAATGCGAACAGGTTTTGAGCCTTTCAAGGCACGCACGAGTGGTTTGTGCAGCTCTGATGATTGATTTGAGGTGAGGACTCTTTGGTTTTATGCAGACCCTCCCCCTTTTGCTAGTGCTGGTCATAGGCAGTCTAGGGCAGCAAGAAGGCCGCTTAGATTTCTGGCCTCCCAGCAGTCTGTCTGTGATGACTGCACAGGGCTCAGAGCCTGCCTGTCTGTACAGAGCGGATGAGTAGAGGAAGCAAGAGGCAATAAGCAGGGGAGCAGAGCATCAGCGCAGCCTCTTGCACCGCAGCCCTGACCTCAGCTGTGCCCATGAGTTCCTCATGTCCAGGCCTGGGGAAGAGCAAAGGTAAATCCTAGCTCCTTTGGCAGTCTGGTTGTAGGGAGGATTCCTCATGGGAGACTCCCAGCTCCTCAGAAATTATAATAAAATACAAACATGGTAGGAGCTGGACTAATAATTGTGTTGACTTGGGCCCTTGGAGGTTTGTATTGATTGCACCGGCCACGCTAACCCGGGAGACAGAAAAGTCCATGGAATTGTCTTTTTCTCTCTTGCTCCCCACCTACCCTAATTGGAAAATCTGAACATATTGCCCTAACATGCAACTTTTCCTGGGTTTTATTTCCCATAAAATTGTATGAAAAGAAGGAAATTAGCCAAATATTTTTACGCTAGAGTTCTGGACAGACAGATTGAATTTGTGTAATAGCAGCATGGGCTCTCTAAAAACGAATCAATGCAAGCATGACCTTTTCAGGCAAGTCGCCAAACTCTGGATTATTTAATGTACCAATTACTTGATTATTGGAAGTGCTAATCAGCAACATAATCCTTGATGTTAAAGTTTAGTCTCTCCATCAGGATGTGGACTGTCAAGCTGTTCTAGCTTGATGCAGTTGGAAGAACCAGTAAAAGGTGCCTCTGTGCCAAAGTCCTACAATGATAAAGGAATGAAGCTAGGAAGAATATTCTGTTGAGTGTTATTTTTTCAAGTTTGAGCAACACGAGTTTCTAAAATTAGCAGAGTTAGTGTTGACTGTCTACATGCTTTATGTCCAGGTGGGATCAGTTTTAACCCTCCAGTTCTGGTGTCAAGATTTCCTAAAGCAAATAAATGAAAACACTAGGGTCTGCTTGGATTTAACATGACAGTTATCATAAACTAAATTAGAAAACTAAGTGGCACATGCTAAACTCACAACTAGCTTCTGTTCACTAATCCTGTGTTGGGGGCAGAGGGGTAAGAAAAGGAAGGAGTTTCTCTGCTTGTGTCAGCAGAATTTCTCCAGAAGTAATGGAAGTAGTAGGAGTATGGCCACCTACAGAGCCAACCTGTAAGTCCTGGGGTCAGCATCTGCTGAGTTATAGGCCCAAACCTCCAGCTGTCTAGTCCATACATTGTAGTTGTAAAAATGTACAACATGCAGAATGCTCCAGTTCAGAGCAGAAGTAATATATATCCCACTGCGAGCTCCCCTGCCCATAATGGTCCAGCACAAAATTTCCTGCTCTGGTCAGGATTCCTGAAGCAAGGGGCATAGCTATTAACCTCCCTTTCTGCCTTAGGAGTTTTTATCGCTCCCCTGTCACTGTAGCATCTATCTACCAGCATCTTACCCTGCCCTGTTTCCCATGGTCAGGACAAAATTTGGCCATAAAGGTATACTTGAAAACAGATTTTCGATATTGAAACACGTTTTTATGCTAGTCATCTTCGCTGACACAGTACTATGGGCCAGAGGCTTCGCTAATTTTAACTGGATATAGTTCCACTGGTGCTAAACTAATTTAAATCAGCGGAATAACTGGACTCATACACTTAACACCTACTCTTCAGGTTCAGAAGTTTTCCTTCACCTGGCTCCTCAGGAGCCTACAGAAATTTTCCATTTCTCCAAAGAGGGAGAGGAGAGGCCGCTAACACCACAAAGCCTTAAACGCATTTGCTTGGAATGGAAGCTTTGCCCTTGAGAGCTGCCTGGCTCTAGCAGTGTGATCTTACATTTCAAAATTGCCTGTGTAGCTTCTCAGATAGATACATTAAATCAGAAAAGGGATTTCCCAGGGAAAAAAAAGGGCTCTCAAAATGGTGAAGTATAAAATGACATACTTCCAGGGTAGCTTTCAGCTCCCACATCTTGCTGCCGGGGTGTGGGAGTGCTAACTTCCTTCTCAGTGGCAGTAAATAGCAGGCTTGTGGTACACTGCCATCAATTGCTGCATACTCTTTGAATCAAAGGAACAAGTGCTGGTTTCTGGTAGGTTCCTCCTGCTTTTCTGTAAAACCTTTTAGGGCATATGTTTCAAATATGATGTCCGATTCTTGAACCCAATTTAGAAAACAATTTCACCTGGTCTGATTTACAGAGGTAGTGAGCATCTAGGCCTGTTGGCAAACAAAACACATGGCCAGAACTTCAGCGGGTAAAAAATGGCATAACTCAATTGACTGAAATCTGCAGACCTTGCAGCTCCTGGAGACTGTAGCCTACCTGTCAGCTCCCAGGGTCTGGGACCACTGACTTCAGAGATGTTTTTGGTGCTTACTTGCCCTTACTAGTTGTAATTGTCTTGTGAAATGAAAATTATTTGAACTGAAATAAGCATGTAATCCGTGCCATTCCCTAAGCCAGTACCACCCACATTCATACTGAAATGAGTTTCTCGCAATTCTTTGCCAGGCTTTAAAGACTGACCAGGCACTTTCATACATACAAGGCTGAATACTCCTCTTATTTAAGTTGGTGCAAATCAGATTGGGCTGCACTCAAAAGTGTAAAGTGTGAAACAGGCACAGGGGAGAGTAGCTCTCCATCTCTCTGTTCTTGTGCTGTCGAGCTACCAAAGGAAAGTTTATGAGGGAAGAAAAGCACAACTCATGATTAAATACAGACTCCCTAACAACAAAGACCATAGTAAACCAGAGCAGTAAACCAGAGCAGTAAACCAGACAAGGGTTTACAAACCCTTGTAAAAACATCATCTGAGACAATGGTTGCCATTACATCCAGAGGCTGAGATGCTGTACGGTATGTGTCTGATTGCTGCTGAAATCTGATAAGGAGCTAAGCACCTAATAACCTTCGTGAAGCTTGAACCTGAAACAATCATAGCCAACTTCAGTGCAGAACGGTGAGATCTGAACAACTGTTAGGAGTTTATAAACTATTTCTCAGTATTAGGAGCAACACTTGAAAGTGGGTCAGAAAGAAGCAAAACACTTTCGGAGACTGTGGTTGTGAAAAATATGGACATACTCAAGCAGTGAGCAATAGATTTTAAGATAAAATTAAGTTCTTTCTAAAAAAGCAGGGGGAGATTCAAGCAAAGCAGAAGCAAAGCTGTTTGAGCAAGAAATCACGAGGAAATCAGACTGTGACCAGCAAGCCTTTCAGAAGCACTTTTTGTTTCCAGATTACCTGCTGAGTCTCTCCTGTCTATTTTTAGGTCTATTTTTATAGAGCAAAACAGGCAATTTAAGCACATTCCTGGGTGCCTCCATCAGTTGAATTCCCATGGCTGAGACCTACTAATCACTACCTTACTTACGCTATTCTGATAACGAGCTGCATTTCACTCCCAGGACCAGAGGTTGTGTTTAGAAGCATGTGTGATCATCCTGTGAGAACTGTGAGTCAGAGTAACCTCTGACATTCTGCAGAACCCTCCACTATTCGACATTTTCTTCTACCATGAAAAAATTACAGCTAATTAAATATCTGGGTTTGATCCTGTGCAGTACTGTGCACACTCAGCGCTCAGTGCCTCTAATGCAAGTTGAAAGCTCTCAGCACATTACAGATGAGGTCCTGCTTCTGACTCATCTGCATGGCTTTACTTCCCCAGACACGATTTTGGTATTTGAAGAGATTGGTATTCCTGTACAACATGTGTCTCAATTTGTAATGGTATCCTCCCTGCAGCTGGCTCGCTTTTCCAAGGGTTCCTGAAACATTACTGTCTTAAATTCAAGCCAACCTACAATAACAAATTATCTAGAGGCACAGAGGCTGAACTGTGTTTGTTGAGAGGACGTTCCCATTCTCTGCTGCACTCCATCTTCCCAGTTTCAGACTTTCAGGCTGTGTAATGTAATCATCTTCTATGGAAGCACACATTTCCCCCCCCCCCAAAAAAAAAAAAAAAATCTCTTATAAAAATAGGGGTTTTAGGAATTGGGTAGTGCAGAGAGAAATAACTATCAAGTTCCAGCCTCTCTGGAAAGATCTGCATCCCATCATCAGCCGATTGATATTGAAACCTATGGTTAGAGCAATTTTCATCTATTTATTTGGGGTCCACGTGGTTAAATGTAAAACTTTGTGTTGCCTGCTTATGCTCCAAATATTTATAAGCTTTCATGAACCACTTGTGCTGCCACTTCTAAGTTGCTTATTCAAAAGGAGGGGGAAAAGAACCCTTTCCCACAGGAATTCAACTGAGAGATGCTTGAGTATGAGTAGAAAAGGAAAGATATGTGATGAAGTCACTGAAAGCTTAAATTCTGACCCTAAATTTCAAATAGCAATTAATATGCCAGTTCAGTTTTATTTGAAAGAGTTTACCCATTATTGCTGAAAAAGTTATCTTGGTGGTAAAAATATTGTTTCTTTTTTCTTGAAGTGGGAGGGAAGGTGGGAAATAGAGAAAATCTGTAACAATGGTGTCCAGCAGTGCTGCGGATAAAGGATTTGTTCTAAGCTTCCTGGCACTGAGGTCTATGCCAGGTCTCACCTGCTTGCTCCTTATGCGTTCTGGTTGGGGTTTTTCTGCTCCTCTCCCCCAGTATAATCTACCTGACAGTTTGGCCACCTGAGCATGCCCCCTTGCCTTTGGATGAGTCTGCATCTGCTCTTCCTTAGGCTGAAACGAACCAGGATGGGGGCTGGAAAAACAAGGGAGGGAAACACCATGGGGCCAGTAGAAGGCATACAGACCTGCATGCTTATGGATGGAGGGGTTGTTTGTGGGAAAATGTGAAAATGTTGATTGCATCCTGATATGGGATGCTGAAATTTTCACCAAAAGAGTCAGTGCTACTTCTGGGGGGAGGGGGGAGAAATTATTATAATTGTTGCTGTTATTGTTGTCATGTTATTGTGGCCCACAATAGCATTTCAGATTAAAAGCCAGGACCAGGTGAGGAGGAGGACTCCCACAGGGAGGTACAGGCTGCCCCTCCAAGAGATCGCCATCCTCACCATTCACTCTCCTCCACAATGCTGCCCACAGTTATACTGCCTTGTTCTGGCTATTTAGCTAGTTTTACTGAAGAGATGAGCTTGGATAAGAAAATTGAGAAGCACCTCAGAATAGCCAAGAAGCCTAGTGGTTTGGGCCCACAGGAGGCTGCTGAAATTCAAGTTGAAGCTTCTATTTTTATTCAGACAAAATCAGAGGCTTAAAGAAGGGTTATCACATCACAGTGGTTGCCTGTTTTCAGGAAAGAAGAGTAGAAACTAACTGGATTTGGTTTTCTTTCTGTTTTAGTTTGTATATTTTGGGGATTTTTTGGTTGGATGGTTGGGTTTGGGGTTTTTGTTTGTTTGCTTGCTTGCTTGTTTGTATTGTTTTGCAAAGTTTCAGCTTTATCCTGGTGCAGAATAGGAGAACTGGATGAAAATTTGGCTGGATTTTTTGAAAGGAAAGATCGTATCTTCTTTCACATCTGCACAAGAAGCATCAGTGGGAAAAGCAAACTATTTACAGGTGTGCCAAAAAGCTGGTGCTGCACCAACTGTAAGGCAATGGACTGTCTAGTTGTTGTGGAGATATACCTGGTTATCCCACTGTAAAGCAGGATCTGGCCCAGGCAAGCTCTGAGGTCTGCCACAGGGGACATGGCCAGGAGCTACAGCTGAGATTAGAAGTCCAGAACTGTGATGGCATTTTCCTCTTTGCATTATTTGCATGCATACCTCAAAATGCCCCAAAATGTAATCCAGAGACCACCTATCAGTGAAAACCTGGAGAAAGATGGTGCCATGGGGCTAGGTAGGAGAGCCTGATTGATAGGGGGTTTATCTTTATTTCAGATAGATAGATTGAAAGTGAAGGGGAGTTTGAACTCGATGAGCAATAGTTCTATAAAAGGTTAAACCATGAGAAACTTCACTGAAATGGTGAAACATTATATGAAGAGAATAGTTAGAGAGATTCTGTGAAGATGGCTACTTCGAAAAGTAGAAAGTGGTAGTGGGGAAGGAAGGATGACAACAACAACAGAGAAACCTGACAGCAGCACCGATGCTAAAATCTGGTGAACTGAGCCCAAATCTTCATTTTAGCCTACCAAGATTGATCTCCTCTGCCTTCCTCCAAGGTTGGTGGATAGAGAGGCTCTTCCTGCATGTTTCAGAGCACCAAATGCAGTGCCTGCTCTGGAGCACCCCTGGGTGTGGGGAGGAGAATGAGTTCCCCCGGGTTAAAGTCATGAGACCCTACCTCTGCTCTGCCCGTGCCACAAGAAGGGAAAAGGACAAAGCAGTGCAATTCACTGGGGAGCTGCTTCCACAAAAAGCTTGACAGTGATGGGAACATGAGGAAATGCAAATTTGAAAAGCTGCATGGGTTCCTGTTTGTTTCCTGGTGGCAGATGTTTGGCCCAGGAGAATCCAAACCTGAAGGGGAGAGGAGGTGCCGCCTCTCCTCGGTATGTGCAGAACAAGTTGCATGGTGAAGTTGCGTTGCTCTTTTGTGGTACAGGGTGGGAATTACAGCAGCCCAGTCCATTCTCCCCAGGTATGTGGCAGCTGTCTGCTGAATTTAGGGAATGCTGTTTCCACTGGCTATAAAGAAGAGCTGCATGCTTACCCAGGCCAAGACTGTACCCCTGTTTTGGGGGATAGGACTGTCTGTAAGGAAATGTATAACAGAGGGATGAGACTCCTTTTCCCTTTGCCTTATGCTCTATCCCTACCACAGAGCCTGACTGGAACAAACCAGTCAAGAGCAGAGTCTGCTGTTAGATAGCTGGGGTTTGAATGATTGTCATCCTTTTTGAAAGAGGTAGAGAGGGCTTCATTTCTGTCTCACTTCTCTTCAGTGAAGAGAACTGGCTACCTGGTAAATCCAGGAGTGCAGAACCCACATCTTGGTGACTTACAGTGGTGATTCCTTTCCTGCGTCTTTCTAACAGGTAATTTTCCCTTGGGCCATGCAGGAGCATGAAGAAGGGCCTGGAACTCTGTTTCTACCATTTGCGTACTGCGTAACAAGGTCACGATGACATACATCCCTGTTCCTAGCTTCACTAGCTCGTTTTAGGTCTCAGTTTAGCATACATTGAATGAGCATAGTGAGAGACGGTACTAAATGTACCAGCAAGGGTCCAAACACAGTTGTAAAGTGGTGAAATTTCCCCAAAGGCTGTTCCAAGAATAGATGCAGGGAAGCAGGAAACAGCACACAGCAGACCTTCTGCCTTCCAGTTCATGTTTCTCCCTTAAGGTACTTCCCTGACTACAAGGCAACTGGATACGATTGCAAGCATGGCCTCTGGTGCATCCCTGCAACAATTCAGGCACAAAGTTAGGGGTGATTAGGCTGTCCCTACCACTTCTTCTGCCTAGGCATAAAAGGAGGGCAAATCCCAAGCCCTTCCCCAGTGCACTCTTTAAAGTCACAGTGTCTGCTCAGATTACAGCTCACATTTCAGTACGCAGGAGAGCCTGAGTTGCATATCTGACCCAAAGTTGAGAAGGATCTATAGTTTACAAGACCAGAGCAGAAAGAAAACACCACCTTCAAAATCAAGGGTTCATGCTTAAGGACCCTGATTGTTCTCCCATTCGTGCTAACGGCGTCTTGCAATGTGGCATCCCCATCATCAAGTATTCAAAGGGGAAGGTTTTAATGAAGAAGCTTGGACTGCTTGAAGAATTGCTGAAATAAATAAATAAATTAATAAATTACAGACCATTACAAGCAACAGATGATTCCAGAGTGTTTCCAGGGCTGAGCTTGCTCCCATGCTGACTTTAGCTGCGCTCCTGTGGTTTATCTTCAGAGTAGTTTCCCTGAGAAAATAACTGCAGTGCCTTTACTCTAGGGCCATGCATGTCCCAGATGAACTAGGCTTCTTTTAGCACATCAGCATTCATTGTCTGGGTGAATTAAGTGCTGTGCTAAATGACGGAAACTCTGCCATGCCAGCCCACATCAACAGTTGCCCCAGCCTTCTCCACCCAGTCTCTCATCTTTTTCTGAACAATAAGATACGTATCTGGAGACAGAAATGATCAATGGAGCACAGAATGGGGAAGCAACCATGGAAAAAACTGTGTGTGTCTGTGTGCATGCATGTGCCCAAAGCAATGTCAATGACATGGCCCCTTTGAGGAGGTAGGACGTGTCTGGGGAGGGCACTGGGTAGAAGCAGCTATTCCTGGCAGCTGTCAGTGCCTGCAGGAGTGTGTTGCCACTGTGGCAACACTTGGCTTATGGGGCAGAGCTGGGAGCAGCCATACAAGCATCGGTGCTTGGGTATGGGGGAGCGGGAGAAGGAAATGCCCCCAGAGCTGAGCTGCCCAGCTCCTCAAGTGTGGAGGCATGTAGTGAGGAGTAGTTCCTGCGATTGGCAGGGCCAAGCTCCCCACCCCACCAGTCCCAGGGCTGTGCAGGATGAAGGGCTGTAGGTCTGTAGTGGCACCTGGAAAGAGCTGGCTAGCTGCAGAAAGGGAGGAGGGAACTTGCTGGGGAGGCATTGCCCTAGCTGCCAGTCTGTTCTGATGAGCAAGCATTTAAATCCTCACGTGTCGGGGCATAAACCAAAGAGGAAGCTCTGCCTTGGTGCAGCCTGTGTCATAGCTGCCCATTGCTGAGGTTATGACTAACAGCCACAGACGGCATCAGTGCTGCTGTCACCTACTGTTCAGGGGAACACTGTGTCACCATCGAGCCTGCACAGATGAGCCTCAAAGTTACCTGCTTGAGCTGAGTCATCATCCAGTTGAGTTATTCTCCTTTCCCTGCCCTGCAAGGACAGTAGGGCACAAATGAACATACCTACTTGTTCTCTTTCTGTCATCTTTTCCATGCTGCCTCCTGGGGTTGGAACTACAGCCTACCTCTGACTGCTAGGTGATCTTCCACCCCAGGATCAGCCCAGCTCTGCTTAGCTTTGGAAAGCAGGCAACACCCAGTGTGCTTACCTCAGTGCAACTCACGTAAGCTCAGCTCCATGGCTTTATGCTCATGAAAATTCTTCTGTGGCTGATGCATTTTTTGTGTCTGATCAGCAACATTTGATGTGTGTTGAGGACAAGTTCACCTGGGGTGAAGAGCATATGTCACTCTCCTGAAAACTAATTTGTTTTTTGGGGGAGATATAAATAGCTGACTTTATTGTGCTGGTCATGCATGCTAGTGTTGGCACGAGGTGTGTAACATCTATCTGTGAAGTGGTGATGACCAGTGTGTTCTCATTTCTTTATAGAACTTTGCATGCTATGCCTGATATGAGCTTTTATTTTGTCACTTGATTGCTACAAAGATGCATTCATCAAACACAATTACTGCCATATGAGCCAATCACCATGGAAGGTCCTTCTCTCCAATCTGCATACTCTGTTACACTGAATCTATCTGCAGTAAAGGATAATAGACAGGACTTACAAAGCCAGCTGACTGCTCCAGGCAGAGAGCTAGTGAACTTTATGCCCTTCCTCCCAAATCGTTTATCAGCTGGTGCTATGCCGTGCCATTTGCGACTGATTAGTGAGGGATGGAAATCTGTTTCCGTTGATGTATAGAAAGAGAGGAGGAGGCAAAATTCCTAAAGCACAGAATGAGGTTTCATAGAGACATTACAGGTTTTATTTTCTCTGCTGGCCTTTTTAGTTAATCTCAGAGCAAGATTTCAAGCCAAGAAGTGACAGAAAGCAGTTGTATACTTAATGGAGAGTACTCAGTAGGTGGATACCTCCCAGTTCTCAGTTCTTGTCCACAGCGCTCTGTACACACAAAGCTGCTCAGTCCTGCTGGGCACATTGCCTGAAAACCCAAATGCTGCTCCTTAACCTAGATACAGTGGTCCCCATGCTCTGGGAGTTTATGCTGGTCAATCTATTCAATATGCCTTCCAGTCTCTGCTTCGAGAAGGATGGAGGTTTGGCATGAGGATACAAGCACAGTGAAGAGGGAGATCGCAGAGGAGCCACTGTGAAGGGAAGATCATGGACCAGACTGAGAAAGAAAATGTGACCCAGAACAAAAATTAAGACCATAAGTACTTCAAAGTTTCAGTCAAAATCTGTAAGGGACAGCAGATCCCATCCAAGGAGGCACAGTCCAAAGCACACTGTGTTAGAACAGTCCCTGCTAGGCAGTCTACATGGCCAGTTGACAAGGGAAGCAAGCACATGAGGCCATGGTGTATCACCCAGTAGCCCCTCGATAAACTAAGGTTTCAGGAGCTTATAACCAGTGGGATGTTGTTAGCTGCATTAGACTGATAAGGTGATCTGGGTTTTCAAAAACATGAGTCCAGAGTTTTTCGTGACCTTGGCCTTTGTCGTGACCACTGACAAAAGCTCACCTTATTTTAGGGGAGCTATCATGCAGCTTCCTGGAGGGCTCACATCAATAAAGCTGTGTTTGCTCCTAGTATTGTTCACCCAGTCAAAGCACCTGTGGGCTCCAGAAGGGAGTTGTCTGAATATGTCCTGTGGAATGCATCCCTTTTGTGTCCTAAAAAAGGAGAAAAGAAAGAAAACAACAGCAGTCAGAACATCCGTTTGGATAACAGGGGAAAATGGACCTGGAGATGAGGACCAGGATAGAAAAAAGAGAAGAACTGGAAAGTTAAATTCTTTGCCTAATTCTGTGATCTGGTCTAACAGGAGCTGGAGGGGTTTGTTCTCATCTCACACATTGTCCATGGAAATGTTTGTGTTCAAGACATCAGATCTTGGTAGCAGTTCATCTAAGTGAGAGTAATGCCTAGCTCTTCTTTGGGTTCTAAAATGCCTTTATTTGAATTCTGTTTGTCATGCTAGCCAGTGTCAGTCCTATGCTCTGATGGTTATGATCCCCTGCCACACTAGCCCCATGCAGTGAGGTGTCTCTGGGGAGCCCTGGCATTCCCTGTCCTATCCCCATCCCAGGTGCTGGGGGATCCTGGTCCAAATGCTTCTCCTTCTCTGACTCTTCTTTCCCACCTATGTGATGTAGAGAGCAGTACATCCCATCTCTGTAAAGCACACTGAGTTCAAGGGTGAAGGGTACTGTATAATTGCAAGGTATCGTTATTCACCCATGCTCTGTAGGATGAAAGGCGCTCTATGAAACCCAGAGAATGGACTATTATTATATCGGTTTCCAACTTTTTATCACAGGAATTCCTCCATCTCCCTCTCCAGCAGCCTCAGAGGCTGCATGTACCAGTTGCCTTGTGGTACGAGGGGCAGCCAAGGCCGAAGCAGTGGGCTGGTGTCTCAGTGTGAAGCTGTGTGCGATGTGAGCTCAGGCGCTGCCCAGCCCGCCTGCAGTGAGTCTCCCATCACTCGCCCTGACCACCTCTGCTTGTCTGCTTTGCAGGAACGCTCGCCGACAGGGTACCTTGCATGGAGAAAGGGAGCAGAGCAAACCACGTCACTCCACCGAATGACACCAGCTGGTCCGCTCACCACCCCCTCTGGCTAAAAGTCCAGCATTGAAAGCAGCTTCCTGTCACGAAGCCCCTCCGAGGAAGCCTCGGTCCCACGGGTGCCTTTGACCCAGAAGACAGCACATCATGGACCCACACAGTGTGCTCAGCATTCCTGCAACCACCCCTCTTCTCCTCCAAGGAACGCTTTTTGCCTCTTGGTTTCTTGCTGGGGGGGATTTTCACCCTGGTTTCAAAAACCACACGGACCAACATAGGTACTTTTCCCTCTCTGACTTCAAAGTTCAGATATTTGAGACTGGACAATGACACAGATTTTTTTTCTTTTTTTTTTTTTCTTTTTTTTTTTTTTTCCTTTGAAAAACTGCTGTGGTTTTGCTGCTACACTAAGAATCGTGATTTGCATTGTATGGTTTTGGACCTATTCAAGTTTTGATGGGGGAAAGGGGTAATACTGGAGTAGCAACGCTTCAGAGTCATCTCTGTCCTACCCATGATGCACTTTTAAATGAAGAGTTAGAATATTTTATTGGCTAATATACTTTCCTTGTTATTTTTTACAAAGGCCACCTTTATCCTTTCTAATGCCATATTTTCAGTGTTACACTTTTATGGCTTTTAATTTTTGATTTGACAGATGTAAGAAGCAGCATGAATAGTTTATACTGTGGTTTTTCAGAGACTGAATGCCAAGAGAACTCAGTAAATGTTTATTCTTCTCAGCTTTCTCTTTAAATTCCCCTAAATAGTGCCCCATTTGGGAACAGAGCAAGAGTGTTGAACTAAAGACCAAAATTCCCTCAAGGTGTAAAATAATCTGAGGGGAATATTTGCTGGGCGTCACGAAAGACTTGGATGAAATTTCAACCCTGATGGTTTTCAGTGATCCAGGAAGGCAGTGAGACAATCTCTCCATATGCATAGCCCTTTCATGATAATTAGAATGGTATGGACAAACCAATGAAAACAAGGGTAAAGTGAGAAAGATCCCCCATGATTCTGTTTCACTGTTTGCTTTCTCCTGTCATGGTTAAGAGAAATGTGCAATTCGATCCTCAATCAGTGGGTGGAGGATAACAGGGTAGAATTTACTTGTGTGCACTTGTACAGTTGTAGCCAAGAGTCCAAAAGTACACTAGAGCATGTTATACTGGCACTGAATTGGTAAGAGAGTTGTGGAGTATCCCATTCTGACAAATAAAAAAAAAAAAAAAAAAAAAAAAAAAAAGGAAAGAAAAAGAAAAGAAAAACATACAAAAAAAACCACAAAAGAAAAAACCCACAAAAAAAATAACAAACAAAAAAATAAAAAAAAAATCAGATCACCTTGTGATTCAGTGTAACTGTTTACTAACTCGAATAAAGCAATTGTTCACTCTCGAGTGTTCAGAGTACACCTTTTCTATAAGGCTCCTGCGGGGAAGTGAGGAGCAGTGTGAAGGAGCAGTGTCTCTGCCCGTGTCGGTGGTGTTGGGAGCAGGGTAGCAGAGCCAGTTGAACCAGAGCCTTGTAGTGATGGTGCACTATGAGCACTATGTATATACTGTATTTCTATATTTTCCTTTGTACAGATTCACTTAAGTCAAGCTACTGTTTTACAGGTGCTCCTTATTTATTAGAGCTGTGAAAGCTTGGAAAACACACGGGCGAGTAAGCTCGCTTTTTAAAAAAACAAACAAACGAAAAAAAAACAACAAAAAAAAGAAAAAAAGGGAGGGGGGGAGGGGAACCCAGCAACTCCTGAGTCTGGGGAGAGAGCTCAAACTATGAAACATCTTCAAGAGAGCAAGAATCTGAAGCACCCTCAGTGTGCTCTGCTTTCCTTTTGGGCTTGCAACGCTTTTCTCTCTCCCTGACTGGTGTCAGATTTATTAAAACAAAATAAATCTCCAAGGAAAAAAAAATGCACTTAAACGTGCTGTTGTTTTATTATTCTTGTTTTAATCTTTTTTGCGCATGTGGTTATTCATTCCTCTACCTGCCTGGTCAGAGACCAAACAAAACTCAGCCTGAAGTCTCATGAAAATATGTATAAGTGTTCTTCTTGAAGGCTGTACCTATGTCCCTTCCATTTTCGCACTTCTCATGGTCTGCAGTGTTTAAGGCACGGGGAGGCGGGCAGCCCCACAGCACATGGCAGAGTTAGGTCCTGTCTGAGAGAAGAGCCCTGGACGGATGCACTAACTGCAGCTTCATTCATTTCATGGGGATCTGTGCAAGCGCGGTTAGCTCGTGCTTCATTTGGGGCTGTGTACAGAGCGTGTTTTGCCTGCCTTTCGTAAGGCTGGGGGTTTTCTATGCATGAACTCCCCCTGAAATGAAGCCTAGCTTCTTCAAAGCACCAAAATCCTCCCAAATGCCCCCAAAACTCTGCAACAGCAACAGATTTGCAGACCCTGAGCTATCTTGCACAATAGCTCTTGCTTCCCAGCCCTAGGCCAGCACTGCTGATGGAGGGGTTTGAAATGTCCGGTGAGCTCTGTAACTATTTGACTGATTCCATTAACCAGCCATGTAAGGCAAACAACAGCGTTAAGTGTGCCTGCTTGGAAGGGCATGTAGAGCAGAGCTTGTCTCCCTAGTAAACAGCTTGCTGCATCTCTATTTATTCATTTGAACTTGGCTGTAAAATGAAGGCCGTGTGTATTGATTTTGCTTTTGTCAATGGTCCAGAATTGTTAGCACACATTTTCACTCTTCTGAAAAACAACAGACTCTTTAAAGAAATCTTTCTCTCTCATGAACTGCTTTTTCCAGAAATGGAATCAGCTTGTCAAAAATCATCAGGACAGCAGAGGTAGAGAAAGCAATCCAGGCTGGAGGTGGCTTCACGCATTTCCAGTGCTCACAAACTTACCTAAGCTTTCTTGAAAATTTGCCCACCTTACACTTTCTTAACAGCTTACCCCAAAATTCACAATTGGAACAACTGCTTTGGACAGTTGAATCAGTTCATTGTTTGCTATTTTAAAAATATCTCCAGCTGCATATCTGGGGAGAAATATCCAAGTACACATAAACCTTCAGCAAAATGTAGACCAAATGGTACAATACATTATGCAAAAGAAACCTGCTTTATTTTTGAGGCCAAATCCATCCCTTGTACGATGCCAGCAAAATGAATGGGATTACACAAAGGATGTAAGAAGGTCCTTTGCAATTAATGGGAACCCAGCAAAGGCTTGCAAGAACAGTGCTTGCTTGCTGCTGACATTATTTATTACGCACTAAGACCTAATAGTCAAGCCAAGCTCTTTCCTGGAGAACTAGCCATCAAGAAGCCAGACAAAGAAAAGCCTGGTGCATTGGGAGATACACAGGAAGGTTCCTGCGTGCAACGGCAATCACTCCAGCTCTTGCACAAGTACAGTTTTGAGATGCAGAGGCTGTCTTCATGAACACAGAGAGTAAGCTTTGCCTTGGGTCTCTAAGCAGCCGGCCCTGCGCGCATCCCCTCACACAGCCAGGGCAGAGGGGGAGTTTGCTAAGATCATGCTGCACAGGTCCTTCTGTTGGCACTGAATTCTCGCTGTCAGCGGGAATTTTGCCCTTGTGACAGGGGGTCTGCGTGCTGAAAGCACTCTTCATTAATTGCCTCCTGTGTTGTCTTAGATGATTATGAGGGCTTCATTTTTTTAAGAACTACAACACATGTCCGTATTCGAGTGGCTCAATTCTGCGGACAAGAAGGTCCCTCAAAATGAAAGCATTTCATGCTTTTTCCTTGCTAAATGATAGAAATAAATTTGCTTTGTTCAAATAAGTGCTGTGCGCCAAATTTGTGAGGATGCTTATCCAAGTGAGATATCCCATTCTGAGGTCCATATTTGGACACCCGAATCAGCACTCAGCCAAACACATGCATGAGGCATTTCAGTGCCATTTGGAGTGTCCATATATAGAACTGGATGCCCTAACTTCATTGCCTTTGTTTTAAAAATAGGCCTGGAATATGTAAAGGCATCATTTAATAACAACATTCTGTGCTCAAACTAAGAACAAATCTGCTGGTGCTGGTACAGGTTGATTCCCCTGGAATTCCTCTGGATTTACAGAGGTATAACTTGGAAAAAAAATGGCCCCTTAAGTTGCTTTGCCTTCCACTCCTACCCAAAGCTGACTTGATGTTTGGGATCTTTAGGTTAGGGAAGGAGGTACTCAGGCATGTCTGTGCAGTATCCACACACATGCCTGCAGCAGAGGGAGAGAAATGGAGTCAGGAACTGAGTCGAACCTGCTTTGTATTGAACATAACTGCTCAGATATTTTGAAATGGGTAGAAGAGCTTTACATAAACTTGTAAACATTTTACTTGTTTATGTGGTACTGGGCAAGGAAATGCAATGCTACCTTAAGCAACATGGTATTTTCCACAAAGTGTAGGCTGAACCAGCAAAAATACAGCTGAACAGCAGCTCCTGGATGTTTTCTTCCAGCAACGGTGGGAGCATGGCCTTTCAGAGGTGCAATGGATGCTGGCTGCAGCTGCTGCAGCACCTCCAAGGGAGATGGGGTCTTTGACACAGCGGTGCTCCTCCAATTGTCATGTTGGCTAGTCAAGACCTGTTGGGACTTGAACTTCTATGACCCTGCGAAGAACTGACCCAGCCATGAGGCAAAAAAAGAGTAACTTAGGCTGCTGACAGTCTCTTTTTCTCAATGCTCACAGTTTCTTTTTCTCAAAGGTGTTCCCTGTTCTCTAAAGCATCACCTATCTACTGGAGCAGGTGAAGGTCCTAGCCACTTCACCCACTACTCTACTGAAGCAGTCTTCCAAGGACATATAAGCTCAGGACAGCCAGGTGCACTGACTAGGACCTTTCCTTAGAGATTATATTTGTTATTATTAGCCAATAGGATAGGGGAGGACAGAGGTGTGATTCCCACCTCTCATCAGGCCTGCTTTTTCTTTGAAAGACCTTGCTAGACATCTTTAGTAAAAGAAAAAGGCTTGAGGAAGAAATAATACTGCCTTCTTTTCCAGAAAAGCATCATGGTTCGGAGGCTTGCTGAGGGGCAAGAGAGGAGACTCGGCTTCATTCCCCTTCTTCAGCTGAAAGAATCAAGCCCACATAGGCTTACACAAAACAAGTTGTTGAGAGAAGCTCTTCACTCCTCATGGAAGAGACATGAATGCGATATCCACAGGGCTGAGAAGAGGAGCACAGCCCCAGAGTTACCTCTTGAGACTGTCATCTGGAACAAGGATACCTGCTTCCAACAAGGCTTCAGAGTTGCTGCAGTAAACACTGACCCATTACAGAGCCTGCCTCTGAAGCAAAGGGAGCCTTCCCTCAGCCAGCTCTCAGGGTCCACCTCAGCGTGTTGCAGCCCTGTGGTCCTCCATGCTGCCAGGGTCCCCAGCTGAGCAAGGCAGCGAGGGTGCGTGGATGGCCAAAGAGGTCTCTGGGGCCGCAGCACTGGTGGCATCACCTGGTCAGCTTTAGAGCAGGGAAGCGTGCCAGGCTGGTGGGATTGTACCAGCAGGCCTGCCCCACATTTGCTGTGTGGTGCTGGGTCTTCATATTACCTACCCTCTCCTTCTGGAGTACCTCAGGAGACGTGGTTTTCAGTTCTTGCCAAGGGAGATTGATTTATTGCCTCCCAATTGCTAGTGTGGTCTTTGGCATGACAGGCATTATGTGAAATGTAAAGTTTGGAGTGGGGGGACACAGCTCAGGAGCAGCCCACTATTTGGGTATAGGTACTTTTCTCAGCATAAGTCTAAGCAGGACCGCAGGCGCTGGAGCACGGCTGGATGCTGGGGAAAGCTGGCTGCTCCCTGCCTGCCAGAGAGGTCTGTCGAGATGATTTACAGGCAGGGTCAGGTAGAGGAGCTGACACAAACGGGTCAGAGGGGATGGGTGCCAGCCCACAGGCTTATTGTCAAGTCGACATGCAGGGAAGGAGGGGGGGAATGACTGAGCGTGAGTTGAATTCCTTAATAACGTGAATTATAAAATCATTTCCTGCGTTAGGGGTTAGGAAAGAGAGTGAAGGACCCGGAGATCTTCCAAACAGAAAACAGCTTTTGTTAAGGCTTTTGGCCTAAGGAGTTTGGGGGGGTGGGGTGGGAAGGGAAAGTGCTGGCACATTTTTGGCTGGAAGCCTCAGACAACATATTTTTTATTCTAGCCTTTATTTTTCAAAATAAAATCATGGCGAGGCAGCAACAAAGAGGGGGGAAGAGGGTGAAATTAGGGGGAACAGTACCCAAGTATTTCCCCCTTCTTTCTGTCCCTGCCATTAAACACACAGGGACTCCTTTATTATATACAGTAGCAGGATTAAGCCAGCAGCCCAAAGGCTAGGAATGCAATGAGATACTTTTATACTTATTGATCCTTTTCTTGTTTTTTTTCTTAGGGAGATTGTTTTCATGAAAGTTTAATTCACCTTTTTTAGCTTTTGAGTCTAACTGCCACACATTTTATCCCACTTCTTTGTGAAATGCTAAATCCATCGGTAGGTTTTAGTTTTCCTGGTGTAACTTTTCAGAAACTGTATATCTGCATAGCAACCCCACTGCAGGCAGCTTATGTCACGGTATCACATGTCAGAAAGATGAAAAGAACTCCAAATCTGAGCTGCTCCACAAACTTATGTCCCCCATTCTCGGGCATTTATCTTCTGTACTTAATACAAGTGTCAGGAAGGCAATCTCAAGGCCAGAGAGGTGCGAAGTTTTATCTCAGAAATGACAAAAAAAGGACAAAAAAAAGACACATGACCTCGGTTCAGCCTTGTGCGGACAATCAAATGAGAAACAAAGATTGTCTTTTTCCTCCTCTCCCTGCTCCCCTCCGGTCCCCACCTCCCCGTGTCCCTGTTGTCTGCTTCCAAATGCAACTTGAGCCTGGATCCTGAGCCTGGTGTCCAGATTAGAGATTGTTGACTCAGATTTAGTGGTGAAACTTGAGCCAGGCCCTGTTGATGGCATAGCCTTGAAGGAGCAGGTTTACTTAAAGCCAAAAGAGAGATTGCGTGTCAGTCCAGAGACTGCCTTTTCTTTATCACAAACTTCCTGATCGCCCCCTGCTTTAACAGTGTGTGTCGCGTCCCCCCCCACCATGTTCCCACTTTCAATTCCATCTATAGGGTGTCATAAATCAGGAAATTAGCAAGTGCGTAGCTGCCCTTTGCCACAGGCAGAGACAATGTGCTTGGTGTGTTTTTAACCAGTAGGTAGCACTTAACATAATCAATGGAGAGCTATGTGCAGAAAGGATGAAAAATTGGGTCTCAGTCTGACCCCTTACAGGGTATTTCTCATCACCAAGGCAAGCTGCTTTTATGAGAATATGACATGCCCTGGAAGCTTGCTCTCCATTTTGCAGGAGAGTCATTAAAAGAAATCATTACATGTTTTTTTTTGTTCCTTGGCACACACACTGCTTTTCCTTGGCTTCTGATTTCATCCATCTTTCAGGCGCTTCGTGCCTTTAGTAATTTATGTGCAAGATTTTTCCAAACCTCCAAATGTTTTTCCATTTGGCAAACTGTGGAAGCCTCCACAGAATGTAACTGTAGAGTTTTCTTGTACTTCAAAACATGAGCCCTGTTAGCACAAAGATGCATCTAATACTTGTAATCCTGTGCATAAAAGCTGTAAATTCATATAAGACAATCAAAGACATCGTTCCTTCTTGTGCGTCTTTACCAGCCCTGCTGCTGTAACCCCTTACTTGATACACAAAAGGAGAATTTGTCTATGAGCATTGTTGTTTTCTTTAACTATAGTTTTTGGAAGCTTTACTGTACCATATGGAGAACTATTTTATTCTATTGCTGGTAGCTTTCTCAATACTGGCTATAAATTAGATAATTTTCCTTGTGTCTGATAGCCACACGCTATCAGTCAGACACAGTTGCTCTCACAGGAAAATCCACGAGAATTTGATAGAAAGCGATAACCTTCCCACCATATAGAATTTAATGGAAAAATTCTATTCCCTACTCTAATACTTACAACAGTTGATTAAAGAAACCCCTTGTTTTTCACCCTCCATCAAGTACATGGGTTTGCAGACTGTTTTTTACAGAAGTCTCCTCACCTTGCTCCTGTCCATCCCCAGTTCTTATGAAAGGGACACGTGGTGGTGGATGCCCCAGCTGGGCTTTTCAAGGGCTCCCAAGGGGATCAGGCACTTGCACGCATTTCAGGGAGACTTGATGAGGTTGCCCAGTAGGATGAGCAAGGGCTCCAGAAGCAGTCAGGTTGGTGTGAGCGACAATCTGGGCTGCTGTGGCTTTCTTCAGGAATGCAAACCCAAGGGGAGATCATTAAATGTTTTTTTATAATGCAGCCCAAGAGTGACACCCCCGAAATGGCGGGGTATGTAACCACGAGAAAAGAGACCTTTCTTTGGCCCTCCATGCTCAGGCATTGAGGAACAGCAACAATATCTTTGCTCGTATTTGTTTATTTTCAAAATCCCCAAGTAGTTTACAAGGTTGCACTATAAAATACTTCCATTTGTTGGAAGTCCCAACTGGACTAACTTCCTGAACAAAGAGTCTGTTTTGCCAGCAGAAATGGGTCCAGATCAGGCCTAACGTATTATTTACACCAAGTTGTGCTCCATCTCTCCTTCTCAGCATGTACTACCCTGCTTGCCCTGGAAATAAACGCTCAGTGAGACTATAGAATAACTGGTTGGGTTAAGTTGCTTCAACAGTTCTTTACCCAGACTGCATCTAAACTGAATTTACATGGAAAGAACTATGCATGTTTCTCTTAAGAAAGGCCAGATCTTTTGTCAGCTAGTTCAAATCCAACAATTTCTCCAGTATCAGTCCGGGTCTACCCTGGCACAGGACAGAGGCAAATCAGAGCAGTGACAGGGACTTTGTTTTTAAAGAAATGAGGATGAACATTGAAAGCTTTGACAGTCCAGTGTTGCCTTCATTTCCATCTGTGTCAATCCAAAGTAACTAGAGGGAAGGGCCTGTGAAATTCTTCCAGCTGACACTGCTGTGATGGAGAACAGTTAGTTTTCATACATTGTTCTTCAGCCTGCCAAACTATGGTGACATTTCTGTGAGACACACATGACATCTACATTAATAGCAGAAGATGTCACTGGAATCCGGACTATTACATAGAATTTATTGCTATTATATCACTTTAAAATAAACTATTCCTGGACTAAATCAAATTAAGGTCACTTAATTTGATAGGCACAGTATAAGCATGTGGCACATTTTCTTCTTATAATTTACTTCCGTTACGTGACTCTAGATTTTTGTTTATCTTATTGAGTCGATAAAGTAACATGCTCAATTGTCAACATGCATTAAAAAATAATATCTCGTTGTCAAGGGGAAGAACGCGTGGGAAGCACCAAGGACAGTGGGACACAAGCATGCGCCTTGCCTGGTCTATTAAGCTGCAGCATTTTAGCGTTTCCACAGCTCTTTATTTTTACCTAGTTTTTATTTTTGACTGGCTGAGCGCTTTTCCTGCTCTCTCAAACTCCTCCGCATTGCATCCAGTTTGCTCTTCCAGAACTGATCGACTAGTACAGCAGGTCACCACCCCTGCTGAAATCAGCCAACAAGCCGACCATAACCCCAGCAGATGTTTGCAGTTTATAGGCCAAATGAGAGCCCCGCAGACCAGCGAAATACCAGCACCACAGATGTGGAACCTGGCCACTTGACGCGAGCAACACAAAGCCCTGTCCTGCCCAGCCGGGCTGGGACTTCCAGAGGAGCAGAAGGTCTGAGAGACTAATTAGCCTGCAGAGCCAACACGCTGGCCTACGCTCCATCATTTTGATGGGCGCAGAGTCCTTTAATGAAACGCTGCATGAGCAAAGTCAGATGAGGCCCTCTGTAACTTTACCTCTGAGTCTGGCAATCACCTGAGTTCATCATGTCCCCGAAATGTGCCAGCCGGCTCTGCCAGGCTCTGCCACTCACCCCAGCTGGGCCAGGGATGGCCAACCGGCCTCATTACCACAGCCCAAACTGTTCCTGCACTCTGAATGCAAAAATGGGGAGCTATAAATGTGACACCGGGGAGAAAAGTCTTTTCTGTTTCTTAGTTTAATTACAGATGCTGCTGGTGAGTAATGAAGAAAAGATGGACCAGCGGCTCTCAGCAGAGAGACCGAGGATGGCACAGCCAGTCCTCAACCAGGCTCTTTTGTTCCAAGCACACGTCCTTTCTCTGCTGAAAAAGCCACACTTTGTGCTTTCTGATCCTGACAGGATGGAGACAAGTATTCTTTGTGGTTAACGTTAGCTCTTGAGATCTCCACACCTTGCAGGACACCTTCAGTATGGACGGCCACCGGAGCAAGGTGCTGGCAAAGAAAAGCTAGGGGAAAACACAGCGTCATGAACACAGCTCCAGGCACAGAGACCTCAAACCCGTGTGCGTGTTGCTCCTGGTACAACACGCATTTTCCCTGGCAGTGGTTGGAGGGATGGTTTAGTGTGAGGTGCCCTGCCCATGGCAGGGGGGTTGGAACTACATGATTTCCGGGTCCTTTCCAACCCTAACTATTCTATGGTTCTATGTGCCATTTCCGATGTGAGTAATTATAAACCCAAACCGAGTATTTCGGTGTGACAGTGTGGGGCTGAGGGGAGGGCAGCAGCAGCGACGCTTTTCCAGGAAGTTCTCCAAGCGTGCTTCCGTCTGGAAAGGATGCGCCCGCTCCCAGCGCCGGGCCGGGCTCGGCGCCTGCTCGCCCGCCCGCCCCGCTCTGCGCCCGCACAGCCCCGACCTCCGGGCGCCGCCCGCCCCGGCGGCAACAACCGGCCTCGCTGCGGCGCCACCTGGCGGCGCACCGGCTGCGGGCGGGAGGCTTGCCGGGGCAGCGCAGGGGCAGGCAAGCGGCTGGTGACCGGGGGCAGCCCCGCGGCGAGCCCGCCGCCCGCAGCCCCACCCAACGGAAAGCCGCCGCCGCCGCCGCCTTTCTCTAGCCGCCGCCTGGGGCGAACATGCGGCCTGGCAGCCACAAGGTGTCAGCCGCGGGCCGGGCGCCGCTGGCCGCGCAGCCGGGTCTCTTAGGGCTTCCCGCGGCGGGAGCGGAGGCTGCCCGCTGTCCCGGGGACACCGGCCCTGGGTGCCTCCTCCTGCGGCGGATGCCCGCGGGGTGGGCGAGCGGATGGGTCGAAACCTTGCCGCGGCCCCTAGGGCCCCGCGCGGGCAGAAAATGGCCGCCCGGAGCCGCGGCCTGGCTGGGGTCAGGTCCGGGAGAAAGGTCGAAGTGCGACGCCCCCCCCCGAGCCGCATCTCCTCATGGAGCAGCAGATAGGGAGCAAAAGCTGTCCCAGCTCCTGCTGCTGGGGGACTCGTACGAGCTTTCAGACCTTGGCGGTGGGTGATGTCCTGAGCTCTGCAGGGGCCTGTGGAAAGTACAAGCACTGGGCTCAGGGTAGATCCTTGTTGCCAAAGAGCTTGTTCGCATCGAAGGCATTGAGGCTGCCTTCTTGTGCTGGGATTTTTGCTACAGGCTTCAAGGGATCTGATCCCTTCAGTAGGAATTAGAGACCTAAGCGTTGGCTGAGTGCGTATGATTCAGGGGCAGAAATGCTAGCACAACTCTTGGGGATCAGTGCTGCCCTGTTGTGAAAATGGCAGAGCGGGATCACTGGGTCGGGTGGCCCCGTTCAACGTAGTTTCACCGGCTTCTGTGGGCTACAGGGTTTTATACCTGATGCGAGCAGGTGAATCTTTTGCAGGACTGCTCCAATAGCACACTTGATCTCCACATGGATGATGATCCCTGCCATGTGATACTTCTCATTCCTGTGGGCAATCCTTCAGGCTTCTGTTCTCCAGACTGTAATTCCCTGCGGAGAAGCCACCACACAGGATCCAGCAGCTCCAGCAAACCTGGGATCAGTGTGCCATAGGACTTTGCTAACGTGATCCAAAAGCTCGTTGTAAAAATCAAGTGACTGTATTGTGGACCAGCATGCATCATACATAAAGTAAATCGGCTTTTATTGGTCGGAGAGAGGAAACAACAGAGTGATTAACTTACTCCTGAAGTATGTGCTTAACTCACAGAAATAAATTAAGGTGTTTTTTTCCTTCTGCTATGTGTGTAGTTATTTATGATGTTTAGTGAGGAGCCAGGTCCCAGAGCAATGTGCCTCATTCCCTAGGTAAAGAGCAGGAAACTGATTTCTCAACTGTTCTTCATTATGAACTCTAGGGTTCATTGTAGATTGACATTTACTGTGAGTAAACTTGTGGCTGCCCCTTTGCAGGGCTGTGAACAGCTAAATGATGCCTCAGAAAATGCTTTGTCTACACCTAGAAATGGAGACATTAGAAGGTAAAGCAAAGCACATCTTAAAGGAAATTATCCTGATTTAAGAATTTATCTGGTTCTAAGAGTCCTTTGCGTGTGATGATTTCTTGGACTAGCTCTGTTAATCCCACATAATGTCAAGATGATCTCTCCATGCTTTTCCTTTTGTGTTACGCTTGCAGAGCAGAGGGTGAAGGCTGCTTCCCCTGTGTATGGTCTGTTACAGCTAAAGAGCCGAGATGGTGGTTTTGGCAGATGAGGTCCCATTGAAGTTTACAACAAGATTTCCAAGAGTTTCAATTGACTCTGGATCACACTTCTATGTAACTGCTTTTATACTGTGTTCTCTATTTATGCAGAAAGAATGAAGAAGTTTTCTTTCGTGAAATAAAATGCATGTGCAGATTTCCTACAGATTATACTCCATAGAAACAAAAACAAAACTAAAAGAAGATAAATAAGCCTCCTTGTATCATGGCCCAAGGCAGGACAGCCCTAAACAGAGAAATTAATAGAAAACATTTCACTTTAGGATAAGAATTAACCTAAAGTGGATGTAGATAAAAATAAATTCATGATGAGCATTTTTTCATGTCCAAAGAAATATTATTTCAAATGTGAACAGCGAAAAACAGTTATTACCATTACCACAGCTGTAATGAATTCACAGAGGGAGTGTAGATCTTTAAACAGTAGTGCCTGCATACTTCCCTGGACTTCAAGAACTGCTGTAAAGTTTCTGTATCTTCAGCTGTGCACCTGCTTTAAATATCTGACATGAAATTGACATTATTACATCTAATTAATTTTGCTGTTAATTCACCTCATTAAGATTAATTAACTAAATATCAACAACCATTATCTTTGAGGGAAAAAAAAAAGTTAATTCATGAAATGGGATTCCCAATAGGTCAAATGGAACACTTTTCTGCACCTTTTTTCTCCAGGAATCCCTTAAAAATAAAACACAAGAAAGCTTTGTGGTGAAGAGCAGTGACGCTGTTTTCTTTGAAACACTTTTCCGGATCTCACCTTTCCAGATCTCACCCTGATCTCCTGTCCTGCCTGTGTCCTTGGCAGTCCTGTTAGCTTTGTGGTTTTCCCCACCTTTTTCTGACCAAGGGGAGAAATGCATCTGATCTTGCTCTTGGGGGAGATGCTGGGGAAAATAACGTGGTGACCCATAGGCCATGTAAGTAAAGGTGCATGCATCTGTATGGATGTTTCTAGGGCAGGCTCCGTCCATATAGAAGAAACCCTTCCTCAGCAGCTGTGAATAGCTTCAGAGTGCTGACACAGAGCAGAGCTAATGAATTGTCTGTTAATGCCCCATCCGTGCTTATGACAGTTAGTAAAGGCACTGGTGACAAGGTAATTTTTAATAGGATGAACGGTGTGTCAGAATACTAATAGGGCACTAAAAGGAGTGGTTTTCAGGGGAGTCACCTCATTGCTCAAGTGAGAGAGGGGACTATTTCCTCCGGCCCTTTCTTTAACACTCTCATGGACTGTCACGTATAATGATCCAAACCCCACAGCCTTCTCTGAACTACTGCTTAATGGGGAATTTCAGAATAAAAAAGAGTCAATCCTGCAAGCCACCAAGCTTCCTGAACCTCACTGAGCTTAACTTAAGCCTTCCTGAGTTCTGCTAGACTTGGAGGATTCAGCTGGTTGATGGTTAATTATTTGTGTTGTCTAAATAAACCTTATCACTGACTAACCACCTCAGGTCACAGACTGTCTAAAGAGTGGGAAAAAAGCAATCCTAGTGCCAAAGTTGACGTAGTGATAAGATGAATGGCGTCCCCTACACATAGACTGGCAAGGGAGTACTAGGAAATAGTAAGTCCGTGCTGTTGCTTACCTGAACATAACTGTGGGAGAAACGGATGGGTAACAAGGATGGGTAGCAAAAAGTGTGAAAAGGCTTCCATGCAAAGGATTTGACTATCCTTTGCAAAGAGAGAAGCAAAGAATAATGGCATGGGAGGGGTAGGTGAAACATAGCCATCTACCCTGCACATATATGAAATATATGAAATCATTGAAAGGAATATGAAAGGAAATTAAATATGAAAGGAAATTAAAAAATCTGTGGGTTTTTTTTTTTTTTTTTGGTTAGTATATGAGGCTACCATTGCCACAGGCAGAAGAATTTTTAAAAGGATTACACATTTACAGAGGGACGAACATTCAGAGTTATGTTTTCCAGAGCACAAGCCAGCTGTTAGCTGATAGTGACTGGCGAAACATCTGGATACATTTGTGGTCTTTGCATCTTTTTCTGATGGTCCCATTGAGGGCCAGGCAGAGAGATGTCACAGTCAGAAATAGACTTGAAGCTTCTAGACGATTCTGCTATGGGTAAGGCAACCATTTGCACAAGTGAAAACCGGACCAGTTCAAGCCTTCAACTACACAGTGGTGAGCCCTGAAAATACTTGCGTGTAGTTTTTGGCATTTTGTGAGCCTCATGCACTTTCTTTTAACCCATCAGTGCAGTAAATGAGAAAGAATGGTACTGGCACAATTATTCCCTTTTGTGGTAGCAAAACCATTATACCTTTTACCATTTACTTACGTGCTGGTAAGTAAGGTATCAAGGACTGCTCCACAGAAAAGTGCTGTCTGCTATAGATCACTGGTTTCATAATGAAAAAGAAACACACTGAACCATCTGTTTGGGAAAGTTAGTAAGTTTTACTGCAAATGTGCATGAAATACATTGGAAAAAAAAATATGTCTCTATCAGATTTCTTCCAGAGAAACCTTACAATGTTCACTTTTGCAAGCAACACCACCAAAATCAATGAAACTATTCACTATTAAAGCTTATTAATGTGAGAGCATGTTTCCTTTACAGGAACCATCTGCAAAAGTCCTTTCTTACCAACTGAAGATTTATCTACCTAGCGAAGATTTATTGCTCTGAAGCTAAGGTTGAAACGTGCATATCTGTATATCCCTGTAATTACAGTATGTGTCCTTTCAATTGCTTCATATATCTAGGTACTCTGAGTGGTCTGATAGCTGTATGTCAGAGGGATGTTATGAACTGATCCTTTAAGAGCCTTTCTGCTTAAATGTAATGTTTTCCAGGCACATGCCATCACTGGTATTCCTGGTTTTAATATTAGTATTATTCTGGTCACAGGTAGGGTTGTTAAACAGTAGCCAGTCAGCCTTTTACAAATCATACCTGGTTTTTATTATTATTTCACATTTCCTTCTAACCTCTGCCAGCGGCCTCAGCTGCTTGTTCCTAACCCCTCCTGGAAGCTTTTAGCCCTGACCTGGACTAGCTCTGCAAAATTCCTGTTGCTGTTTGGTTCGTTCTGGGGGAGGAAAGGACTTGGAGGAGCAGGGAGGCAGAAATGAACAGTGAAGCGGGGGAGGCAGCAGCCTTGTGTCAGGCAGCTTCTGACACAACAGAAACTTTCTCTGCCCAGTGGTAGATTTGCTGATAAGAGAATCCTTTACCCGTTCTTTTCCATGCTTCTTGTTGGATGCTAAATCAAGTGTTTGTCTGGCAGTTCTCTAGCTGTGGGGCCAGAAACCTCCCTCTTTTAAGGGGAGGAGAAACACACAATCATTGTTTTTTACTACTTTCTCCCAAACCAGTGGTCAATTGCATCTACAGAGCAAAATCAGCAGCTATTACCACAAGTCTGACTCACTCCTGACAGACACCAAAAAATCTATGTATATCAATATAGGTCAATACTCACATGTTTATAGAGATGCGAGAGTTACATGGATATCCAGGTAATATGCGGTATATGCACATATGAAAATATAACCAACCAGCTTTAGACCTCAGTGAAGCTCAGTGGCCCAAGGGCCAAAAGGACAGTATTTCCTTCTGCTCTGTCTTTCATTAACAGGATCCAGTAAGAAGATGGTAGTTTGCCAGCTACCTGATGTCAAAAACCAGGCCTGCTGTTAATTTGGCTTCAGTGGTTGCCCCAAGGTTGTGATGCGTGTACAGATTGCTCTGTGCCTGTGCTACAGCCCTTTTGTACCAGAAAACTGGAATGAAATTTCATGTTCTGATGGTGGGGAGACCAGAATTTTGTGGTTGTGGCTGCTCAGCCCTCATTCATTAGAACTGTGCCTACCTACCCCAGCTTTATAACGGTATACCCTGTGGCTGGGACACTGTGGGTCTCCTGCAGTATTATCTGAAAACTGGCAATGGGGCCCTATGCAATGCATGGGCAGAGAAAAGACACCAAGAGAGGGAAGGGTATTCAGCCTATTCATGGGGCAGCTGCCTAAGGCCATCACTTAAGCATGTGGTGGCAGAGGTCTTTCAACTCCTAGGCGCTTCAGCGGTAGGAAAGCGTGCTATTTCTCTTCAAGAATCAGCCCTCAGGCCTCTCTTGAAATTAGGTACATTATAAGACAATTAGATACATAATAAGGAAGTAATCATAGAAGCATATAATAGTGGGTTGGAGGGACCTTTAAAGGTTATCTAGTCTAACATGTTTCCTTGGGCAGGGGCATCCTGACCTTGAATGTTTCCAGGGATGGGGCACGTACCACGTCTGGGCAACCTGTTCCAGTGTTTCACCACCCTCATTGTAAAAAATTTCTTCCTTGTACCTGTCCTCTTTCAGTTTAAAATCATTACTCCTTTTCCTACCACGACAGGGCCTGCTAATATGTTTGTCCCCAGCTTTCTTGCAGGCCCCTTTTTAAGTACTGAAAGGCTGCAGTAATGTCTTCCCAAAGCCTTCTCTTCTCCGGTGTGAACAATGTGGAGTTTCAAGACCATACAGTGGGTGTGGATTGCCAGGGGGGTATAATCTGAAGCACATTTTACCCCTATGTGTTGCAGACCAGCCAGCAACGGAGATAATAACAATGAACTTTTCTCAAAACTCCAGCTCATCATCTAGAGCAAATGCAGAGCTTCTGGGGCCAAGGGTGCCCCAAAAGGCTCTGCAGCCTACACCCTGCCCTGGAGAGGGCTGTCCTGGGCATGGTATAACTCTGTTCCCTTGGCTGGGGCAGAGCTATAGTGGTGGAAGCCCTGGTGCACCCCTTTACACTTGGCTGAGGGGCTGCACCGAGGCTTGCGCTCTTGACCTTGCAGGGCACAGGGCTGCCCCACAAAGGAAGGCAAGCCAGGAGTTGAGGGCTGTCTGCCTGGGTCTCTAACCCTGCTGGGAATCCGGTAGTTTAGCACACATTTCTGTCTCCTGTCAGGCAAGGCTGAGTGTCTTTTCCAAGGAAACTTGGTGGGCAGCAGGACGGCAGGTCCAGGGAAGCTGTCCAAGCAGCACCGCTGGTGCTTGGGGAACAGCAGGCAAAATCCTGCCTGTGAACCAGGAATGCAGAAAGTTCTTGTCCTATCAAGTCATTGTGGCCTCTCACCTCCAGGCGGAGGGGATTAAACTCTGAGCAGAAGTAACCTGGTTTACATGTGCAAGCCCCTTCCAATATTGAGCGTGGTTGCCACAAGCATCCCTCTCTGTGTTGTGGGGCTCTTCCTGCCTGCAAACCACGTTGAGGTCAGGAAAGGCCTGCTTTGGGTTAATGTGTCTACTGCAGTCTTACTTCAGGAAAGTTTTCATTAGGGCTGGAGCATTGGTGACAGCTGCAGCTAAGGCTGCCAAAGTGTTTCCATTATGTTATATCTCCCTGTGTTCACTTGCTTGCAACTATCCAAAAGTTTCACCTAGAAGGCTGAAATTTTCCAGGCCTTCGCTCTAGCTGGAGGTGAAGGGTTTTGTGGAAAGCTGGAGCTAAAAAAAGCCCAAAGAAAGAAAAAGAGGAAAAATAAGGTTCTGCTCTTTTTCAGAGGTCGGCATCAAGGCAGAGGTGATAATTTAAGAAAGCAAAATTTAAGAAAAGCAAACAGCGCTATTGCAACCTCAGAAATGACTGACACTGAATTTTGGATGAATCTCCAAAGAATATTTTTACGTTCGGCTAATTTTTACTTGGCCTTTTTGCTGCATCCTTCTCTTCAGCTCTAAGTGTCTTCAGGCAGTGCTGCCTGCCTTGTGCTGCTCAGCCTCCAGCTCCCTCCTCCTGCTCTCTGTCCATGGCTCCAGGCTTGACAAGGCTCCAGGCTGTGCAACCTAAACTCCTCCTCACAAACCCACTGACAGGGGCCTGGATGGTTCCTGTGACCAGCAGGGCTTTTCCCCCGTTGCACTTTTACTGTCAGCCTAGTGGCTGTTTTCATCACCTTAGCATAGGTCTGGTGAAAATCGGACTCCTCTGTTGTGCTGGACCCTGTCAGGGTGGATCTGGAAGCTGCAATATGGAGCTTTAATGGAAGTATCCATTCTGAACCTGAGGTGGGCTGCAGACAGTAGACTGTTAAACTATGTAGCCACGTAGCATGAAACTCTAGGTAATAAATTAACAATGTAAAAATCAATTAGCATTAATAGAGCTTTTATTAGCACCAAATATAGGTGCTATGGTTTCTCTGGTAAGCATGCAAAGGAGAGAAATCTGAAGCTAATAAGTTGTAGCAATTAATTATGCTTTTTAATTCAGTTTACTCCTTAAACTGGAGAGTCTCTTCCCCAGATTGCTCATTTGAAATTGCTACTGAACTAAACAAGGGTTGCAGTTCTGGGTCTCTGCAGCTGTTGCATGGAACCACACACTTGGCTTTAAATGAACCAGTTCACATTTGAAAACCCACGCTTCGCAGTTCTCTGCAAAAGAAACAACCGGTCATCTCATTAGCATTGCCAGTAACCACTAAAGGAAACCCAGAGTAATCTGTTTGCTCTGATGGAGTGTTTTTCCTTCTTATATAACACATTGGCTTGGAGGTTTTAATCCTCTTTTGGGTAGTTTTTCTCTGGAGAAGATGGAAGACCACTGCTGCCCATGGCTATTCGTGATGATTCTTGCACACAGGCAGTAATAGGACATGGTTTTGGTTGTGAAGAACCTATTCTCAGTCCCTGTTGATGACAGATGGTGGAGACAACAAAAATACCCAAGTCAATAAAACCACTACCAAGTTGAAATACTTCAAACTGGATAATTAAAACAAAGGAGACAGACAGCTTCGTATGTGGAAATGGAAAATCAAAACATGGAAATTTAGGAAAGAAAAAGACTAAAGAAAAACTTCAGGTCCTTCCTGCCTCCCCCATGCCTGCAGTCCACTGTGACTGTTGTTTTCAGATCAGAGCTTTCTCCTGACTCAGCTGGGCTTAGCTGACTCTGTTAACTACTCAGGAGGAGATTTGTAAATCACCTACTTCGTAACAGTACTCAAAACTGTGAGATCTAACTTTACGTTCCTGGTTGTTGCACAAGATGCTGAAGTCCCTTCATTTGTGGGTGTGTGAAGGTAGAGATCACTTGAAGCTTACTGATAAGAAACATTACAGACATGGGCTCATCTTTAATGTTATGCCCCTCTCCCAGGGTGGATGAGCTCTATATGCTGAAGGAGGTGCTTTTATTCAATCACGGTGTACAACCCTAAACATCCTGGAACTAAAAGCCAAAGCCTGTTTGTTCAAAAACTCAGAGGAGCTCAGTCCTTCCAAAACACAAGCTGGTGACATGGTAGCAGGTCTTTTATTTGGCAGGTTGGTGGCTAGGTGACTTGCTGAGGTGTGGTATAAGCCATAATAAATTTTCAGCCTCAGTGAATTGATGAAAAATCTGAATCTCCTAGGGCAAAGCTTAACTTATTCTGTGTATCCCGCAGGTAGGGATAAGGTACAGCTTCTCATACTGGTGCAGGCTTAGGAGCTGCTGCCCATGCCCAAAACCAAGTTGTTAGGGTCTCCAGGGAACTTCCTGGTGAATGCTGAGATCCCTATGTTGCCTTTTGGTGGAGGTGGCATTAAAAAAGCTCTGAGGGTCACAGTTTGGGACATTATCCCTAAATTAAAAGTAGATGTTCATGGCAATGGAGGCATCAGTCATAATGACAGGTCGCTCCCTCACAGAGACAGGGTGTTGTATCAGCATGGGGACTCCATGGGTAAAACTTGAAGGATCTCGGCATCCCTGAACATCTACCGCCTATCTGAGTGCTTCAAGTGGTCTAAGTGCTAGCAGGAAGGAGGTGAAAAGGAGATAGATAGGAAGACACCAAGCCTTCCTTAGGAAGCCAAGCTGGAAAGAATTTTACTGGCACATGTCCGAAAGCTCTCTCTGTGCAGCACATGGAGGCAGTAGTTCAGGGAAGCTGAACACCTTGTCAGTCACCTCCAGGGTGCTCAGGAGAGATGTCAGATACAAACCAGGTTCATCTCCTGTCTCTGGGATGCACAGTTTGCTGTATGTGGTGATCACTGCTCAGGGGTGGGGCACAGATAGGCATTGATATGTGTGTACATATGCGTATACATGTATATGTATTGGGTCTATAGATCAGACAATTTGTACTACTTCATTATGCCTAATTTTAAGCTTGTAGCAGCTGAGACTTCAGGTGAATGGAAGCACCTGAGAAGTAACACGTATAATTGCTCATCAAGAGAGGAACTGTTATTAACTCCCCTTTGCGGGTAGGTGGACTGAAGCAAAGCTCAAGTAACATGACTGAGGGAACACTGACCCTCCTTGGCAACAGGAAGAAAAAACCTAAGAAGTGCAGTGGAGGTCACTGGCCTGCTCTGAGGCCACATGCAGCCTTTCATGTTGTACAGCTGCAACAGAAAATGAGTTCCCAGCTTTCTAGATGTGCTCCCTGCAACTTGAATTTCATGCCTGTCAACATTTCCCAGTTTGAGGCAGAAATCTCCCAGCTGACATCCTGTTTCCTAGATACAGATCCTGAAAGAAGGATCCACCTGGAAGTGGATTTTTCTGCTGGAAAATGCAAAGCCGTAAGAGAAGAACTAAGCTGTTTTAAGTGGGGAGAGCCAGGGAGAGGGAAGCAATGACTAATACAAGGTTAGTGGCTCAGTGAAGGAAGGTTACAGAGGTGCAAGCAAAAGTGGGAAAATATGCGCAGAAAATGTAGAAAGTAGAGCATGGCCAAAAAATACAGAGTTACACCCAACAGGAAACTGTACATAGCTCTAAGACATACCAGAGAAAGCAGAAGATGTGTTAACAGAGAGGAAAGTGAAGAAGAAAACACCAGACATCACCAGCCGGCATCATCTTGACTGAGAAATTCGCAGATGAGTTTTTCAGTGCCAAGAAAACACAGCGCTGGGGATTCAAAAAGCACTTTGGTATCAGGCTCTGACCCTTTTGGCCCTGAGCCCTTCTTGACTTCTGACAGGCACTGCTCGCTGCCGTGAGGATACCATGGAGAGCACAACATATTTTGTGTTCTCTTGGGCCACATATGCTTTTCCTTCAAAACAACTGTTGTCTCTCAGCTTTTTCCCTGTGAGGGAATAACCTTCCTTTCGACCAAAGCACACTGTTTCCTGTCTGCTGCCTGCACACCATTACAGCATCTCCCTTTCCCCAGGGGCCCATGGCTCTGTGCATGCTCCAGAAAGGGGCTGCCTTGCAGCACTGGGGGAAAAAAAAAGGGCTTTTGGTCCTGAGCACAACCTTAGTAGCACCAAGAGAAGAGCAGAGAAATGTCCCTATCATCACCAATACCAGGGCTGCCTTCCTGCACCCACCCTAGCACAGAGGCTGAACAATGTGCTCTGTGGTCAAACCGACATCTACCAACACTGAGTGTTCCCCGTGGTCACTGCTGCAGGACTGGTGTGTCTCTGCCTGGATGTGTACACCTGTTTCTGTGCAGATGTAATAATACAGGGCAAAATCCTGCTCTCACCAGCAGCTGAGTAAGTCTGGAGATGCTGCCGAAGGTCATGGGAGGGTGCCAGGTATGTAGACATTTTCGTATGAAGTGGTCAGCAGAAGTGAGGCTGCTGTGTCCCTGCAAAAATCATTTGGCGCTAGAGAGAGGAGCTTTGCGTAAGGCAGCCTACTTTCGTATAGCTCTCTCTGGAAATCTAGAGAAAAAACATTTCATACTGGAAAGAAGCCCTGTTAGCTTTTGGCACTTTTCATCTTCCATTTCCAATCAACTGGCCAGATTCTGAACTTGGTTGTGTCTGGGGCAAGGAAAATGGTACAAAATGGAGTGGCATCAGGGAGTGCCTCCAGCTTTCTAACCATAATAAAACTCATTTTTATACTCTTCTTTGGACATTGATGGCAAGAATCCTGCTCTGTACTACTAGAGAGTTGAAATCTGGAATGACGATTGCGTCAGTGGAAGGAAGCCAGATTTGCAATGCTGTAAGCGAGCAAAAGATCTGACTGACAATCAAGATGCAACATTATAATGAAACTTTCGGGGTCGTTTCCTTTCTAATTGTGTCCTAAGTCACTGGGCCACGTTCTGATTTCACTTACACTGAGCTATGGCTGACTTTAGGTTGCCTCTCATGCAGCAGCAGCATAAGCATGCCTGAGATAAAACTCAGCCCTCTAGTTTTCCATTCCCCTCCTAAATATAAATTTCAAGGTGGTAATAAATACTGGAACAAAAAAGAGATGTAATTTTAGTGACAGAGAAGCAAATTGATGCTGAGTGTATGTGACACTTTTTCAATTTTCCTCTTGTTTTTCCTGATAGTGTTTTGTGCTAAACATTACATTTGCAGATGCAAAATTTAAAGAACACTTTATCTTCCGCACTGAGAAACACAACATGTAATTTGCGGCTTCAGCCAAGAGTGATGGCCTTATTAGTAATGGGAATTTACTGATTAACTGCTGTTAGCAAAACATCATCTTCAAACCCGTTAGTCTGAAACTGGCAGCCGCTCTGTCGGCAGGAGCTTTTTTATTTCATCTCGGGGGAGTTCTGTAGAAATACTTCTCATTTAAACAGCTTTAGCCTTCGCCTTTCAGTAATTTTTATGGTCTCAACTAATAGGTTAACAATTGGTTAAGAGCAACTATCAGCTTAATGTGAAGTCATTCACAGGGAAAAGTTCAAGGAGAGAAGTAACACTATTTCAAAACATGGCTTATTTTCAAACAAAGAGCTCCCATCAGTTTGGAAAGCCAGAGGGGTAAAAATTAATGCAACAGAGAAACTGAAAGATCAGCAATGGGGGGCAAAAGCCTGGGGTCTGAGTGGGGCTGGGAGAGGTGCCAGGGGAGCTGGAGGCACCGCAGTGCCCAGGGGGTACCTGCACTGCCAGGAAGCTCATGTTTGCAGGGTGGCAGGGCTTCACTCCTTCCTGCAGCTACTCCTGAAGTGCTGGCAGGGTGAACCTACACTGCTGTGGTCGCTGCTCTTCACTTGTGCTTCAGGTCCCTGCAGTAATGCCAGGATCAGAGAGTGTGCTTTACCCTAGCTCCTAGCTTCAGGATCGTGTCCTCCCACAGACCATTACAGTCTCCTCTCTCCTTGTTCATAGCTGATTCACCAGCTCATCACATTTTATTCTCTCTTCTTTTTTTTTTTTTTGTTTGTTTTGTTTTGTTTCAGTGTTTTCTCTTTTTGCTTACAATTCCTGTCTTTCCTATTTTCTCCCAGTCTCAAGCAATACCATTAGCCTTTCACCAGCTCCCAGTGTCTCATTTATGTCCAGGCTTTTGTCCATTCTCCTACCACCCTGTCCCTCAGACCCCGCTCTCTACCCATGCTTAGGGTGCATCTTTCTCCTTCATGCTTTCTAGGCACCAACAGGGCACTGAGCAAGCCTACAAGGGATATGTATGTTCTTCCTCTTAGCTTCTATGCCAGATGTCACAGTGGTCTACACACAGCTGGGAAGGAAAGTCCTGCTCAGCCATTGGTAGTGTGTGTGCAATCAAGATGGCATTGCCAGATAGATCTGCTCATTAGAACAAGTCTCATTGCCAGGGCATGAATGGAGATTGGTTTCCCCCTGCCAAGAGCCCTCGCCCGGACGGATCTTGGAATTATTACAGGGTTGGAAATGTGCGCCTTGCTCCCTCCAGAGTAAATCTCTGCTAAACTGGAGCTTTCTGATCTTTCTCCTGGATGTGCAGACTGAGTTAAGTGCATTGGAAGCAACTTCTCTGTCCCAGTAACTTCTTCCAGCTTAATGACTGACAATGACTCATCTTGCCTGGGCATGATTTGTAACCAGAAGTTTTCTTCAGAATGCAGCCAAATGAAAATCCTACTTCACAGGTGTGTTCAGTGTAAATGACCATGGCAAAGGAGGACGGGTTTTCCTTACAGAGATCTGAAAAGGCTGAAAACCCCTGGCATGTTACATTCCCCTTTTGTCTGGTAATACCAGATAAACAGTCTATGCAGAGGGCTGCATAAAAACTTCATCACCTGCCATATCCCAGCTCTTGGACCACAGGTTCCTGACAGATGTGCGAGAGGTAGACAGCCGTATGAATGACTGACTGGTCTTATATGGGGCAAGTTCTTTTAAGGGGAAGGACAGTCAGGCCACTACTGCCGTCCCACCAGGTAACTAGGGGAAGAAAAGAGCCTGCTATATTTACGTAACAATTATAAAGTGCGTCCAGATCTTTCATGTGCTTTGCACTACCAGTTTTGGCAAATGGTGTTTCTTTCTTTCTCTCTCTGCATGTGTATTTTTTATACACACACATATATTTATCCACTGCTCGAGATCTAAATCCTGATCCGTGAGCTGTGCAAGGCAGGAATGCTGATGTCTTATTTCCTTGTGTGATTCCTCATGGAGCTGGGACGTGAGCCCCAACTGGGATCTTTAGACAGAGTAGTAAATGAAACTGCTGCATGGTGTATGTTATTCAGTGATCTTCAAGATCAATGCTGGTTTCCTGAAGTCCAGTCTGCTCTATACACTTTTTATAATCAAAGGAAGGAGCTGTCTCCCTCCCCCCAGTATTTATTACAGACAGTGTCTGAGCTTCAAACCAAGGCAATGGAGCACTTTGTAGACACATAAACCAACGATGAAGCTAAATTGCTTCACCTCAGAAACCAGGCTCTAAATGACTTCAGACAGCTTCTAAATACATTCTTTCTGGCTTTACAGCCTGGAGATAAAAGAACTGTCTGGTTAAATAAAGGCAAATTTCTCATAGCCAGAAGAGCCAACAGGCTGCAGTTGATTTTTTTAGTGGCACAAGGGAGGTATATGTCTGAGGTCAGGCTTGTTGTATGAACTGGGTCCTAATGCAGTGATCCACCAGGAATGTGAGCACCCATGCCATGTGGTTATCTGCAGGAGTTGGCCCAGGACTTCCTGCTAATTCTGCCAAGGCCTTTGGCCACTCGGTGCCGGGATGTGTACTTTCCTGCTCTTTCTCCTGTCCCTTGAATAGAGGGGCAAGCCGCAAGCCACAGCCGGGGATGAACTGCAGCAGGATTGCTACATATTTCACAAGTCTTCATTTTTGGTTTTAGTGTGGGAAGGAATAGCATAAGAGGAAACAACTTTAACACATTTTTTTAAGTCTACCTTAAATTTGGAATGCAGAAAGAGGGGCCAGAATCAATGAAATCAAGGGGTGACCTGAACCCACTTTTCTTTAGTAGAGTCCCTGGGATATGTTCATCTACCTTTTCTGTAACATTAGATTTTGCAGCTGATTTCTATCCGATTACAGAGAACAATAAGAAGATAGGACCCAAAGACTATTATCCAAGGGCCTATTCTCTCTTTCACTGACATGGATGGCAAATTGACTTCAAGTGAAACTTCATCATGCTGTAGTGTTGATAGCATCGGAGAGGAAAGTGTAATTAAAGGGCAAGAAAGGAGGGAAATCATTCAGTGCAATGTATTTCTTGGATGGCTAGAGCTGACTCTACATAACAGGCAAAGCATTTCTTATTTTCTAGGGGAAGTTTTTTAATGGTAGTTGAGCTGAGATTTTTTGGCTCTTTTTCAGGCTTTTTATTGAGACATTTGTAGAGTATTCCACTAGCTGCCAGTGTGTAAAGTGGGCAGATCAACCTTGAAATATTATGGTCTTGGGATAAATTTTGCTCTTGTTTTCGCCCCAGTGTAAATCCAGAGTAACAGTAATGACTTCAGCTGAGCCACTTCAGATTTACATCAGCAAAAATGAGAGCAGTGCCTGCCCATGCAGATGCAGCCTGAGGGATTAGGAGTCTGTCTGTGTGTTGTACCCCTACTTCCAATTGACACCCTAGCCTTAATTCACTGGAGAGCCAAAGAAACTGCCTGCCCTGCAAATGAGCATGGACGCTAATGTATTGCAGTAGGGATTTATCAACAGGCTGACACCTCAGTATCCGTTGCTTATTTGCATAGCAGAGAAATTTGAATAAAAACATGAGATGAGCTCTGCAGTGGTCAGGATAGGGTGTAATTCTGGCATTAGCAGAACTGGAGACTCAGCCACAGAGCATTTGGTAGGTAAAAATGCTTTGTGCATCTGTGGACACTGCAGGTGTGTAAAGACTGAGAGCAGGCCCTTATTTAAAAAATACTGTTTATTAGATAAAACATACATAGAACCAAGTAAATGCAATTCTTTATTAAAAATACAGAAATAATTTTGCAATAGTAAAAGAAAGTACTGTCTTTTTATATGAAACATAAATCTGAAGGTTTGGGACCTTACTTTATCACAGACAGTCCCCCTCTATACTACATTCTTAAACATACTGCATCGAATTGTGAAACCCAAGCAAATGTCTGTTGTACAAAATTAAGAACATTTAAACCAGTAATACTCAGCTTAGTTAAGATGCAAACAGGAGCATACAGCACACAGAACAGTCAATATACAGCTATACATTAAAACATGCCTCTAAGTAGTGACAGAGAATCCACTGGAAGGAATACATTACAAATGATAAAAAACAATGTCTGGAGAAATAAAAAGGGAATCACAGTTTGACACTATATTTGTTAAATGGTGGCATATGCATTGAAACACTGTACATATTAAGGATGAATATGTTGGACCCACCCGTACAGAACATGCTAAATTGACAGTTATTATTTCGTTTGGATGCATGAATATGTATGAGGTGTACATACGGTGGGCAGATGCGTATCTGTGTACATACATCAGACCTGTGTGTATGTACATATAGAAAGGCATACACCTCCATAGCTGAAGACAGATCACTTCAATAAAACCCTCCAAGGCAGAGTGAGAACAATACTAATATGCTGTTTGTCATAATCGTGCTGCTCCTGGGACTCCAGTCATTTTATTCGCATGTTATTCTCACTCTAAGTTCCACATTCATTTTACCTCAGCTCTCCCTTGTTTGCGTATTTGCAAAGTGAATACAAAACTATCCAATATAATGCAATGTTCACTGTTGGAAATGATTTATTAGGGGAGGTTTTGATAGCTAAGGAACAGCAAAATATTAAAGGATTTGCATTACTTTTCCAATAGGTGGAACTAAGGGGCAGATGTCTTGTACCTGATTATTGTTAGCATCATATGGTAATCCTGGCATAACTAATGACATATCCTATATGTCATCTTTAGTAAGAATTCTTGGTTGAAAATGGAGAAGGCTTACATTAAGAGAAGTTGTAGGCATCTAAGCCCACGTAGGCACCTAAGCAACCCAAATAGTGTATCACCTCCTGACAGTCATAGAAAAAGAAAGTAATGCTAAAATATGGTGCTAAGTAAAATAAATGGAGAGCAGAATGAACTTTAAGTGAAAAAATTACTCAGGCTTCACAGAATTAGAAATTACCTAGATTCAGAAAAGCACATTGACTTGTCAACTTGAAACAGAGCTCGAGTCTCATGGCAGTGATACAAAGGTGCAGACTTGGCACCAAATGGCACAGAACTGCATTGCTGCACTGGGATCTTGAGGTTGTCCTAGGGTAAAGATGCTTTTTTGTTCCTCTCTCATCAAAAGAAAGCAAACCAAAAAAGTGCTAAGGCAAAGGTGTGTAAAAGATAGATACAGAAATCCTGACTGTTCTCCCACCAGTGAGTGTGACATCGGTACCAGCTCACTGATTCTGGTAGCGACAGTCTAGATTTATATCAGCATCAGAAAACAAGCAGCCTAGGAAGGTTTACCCAGCAAGACATGATTGAGACACCCTGGAAAACAATGGTGGGTGCACTGAGGTGAGTTGACACAGTCTTTTCTTTCCAAGGGGGCACCCAGGCAGCATCACCTGTGTCGCAGACCACAGGGCTAAGCTAACAGTGTTATACTGGCAGTGAAATAAACGCAACTGCCTCTTGCTGTCAAAAAGAGAGTAGGAGCCTGGTGACACCAGCGTGGCAGCGCTGGCTGGAGTAAAACCAGGCAGAATAGGGAGAGCAAGTGGGACAGTCTGAGCCAAGGACTTTCAAAATACACCAGCCTTATGTACACCTCACATCGGGTCACGAGACCTAGGAGTGAAGGTCCTTCAAACCCCTAATCTCACCATGACAGAACATTTTTACTAAAAAAGGAAATCTCATTATTTACATCCTGTTTTTATTATACACGCAGGCAGGTGGAGGAAGCCTGGTGAGGTAGTGTATGTGAGCTGATTTCTATGTTTTGATAATAGCCATGGAGGAGAAACCCATGCCTTGTGCTAGACCGCCTCCTGTACCTCCTGTGGGATTTGGATGAGAGCAGTCACAAATGCATTATTCTAATGATGTGAGGTGTGGAGATGTGTCTATCAACAGTAAGTGGTATAGGCTGCAATAAATTTTGGAGTAATGGAATGAAAGACAGTGTTAGCTTGAACTCTTGATTGTAATTGAATTGTTTGTATGTTCATTTTTCTTTTCTCTGGCAGATTTTGCTTAAAGAGATTCAGTAACTCGATATCTGATGTCCCTTTCAAAATGTGCATTCCTAAGGTTGTCCAGTGCTCGGGAAGACATGTCATTCACCTTTCAAGAAAGGCAAGAATAGTGTATGTATCATAGTTGTACAAAAAAGTCCAAGATTGTGAAATAGCTGCAGGATGTGAAGAAAGCAGCCCTACTTATACAGCTGCTGCAGAAACAGAGGCTTATCTAGCAAATTACAGAACATTAAACATCAAAGCTAACACACTTTGAGCCCAATTAGCAATAGAAAAACTGATAGCTGCACATACATCAAAAAAATCCCTGTCCATGCTTCAGTGGCTTTGGAAGCTGATGCTGAGGAGTTGGAAGAGAGCTCAGAGCAGCATTAAAAAGCAAAAAAAAAGGTGTGAGCAGGAGTTGCACTATTTTGTGGCCTGATGTAAGGTTGCCCCTTTCCAGCTGGATAGAAACTGTTCTGCTCTTATCCTTCACACTGTTTGGAAACAGAGACCCAGAGCCAAAATCTGATCTCATTCCCACTGGTAGAAATATGCAGTAGCCCCACAGAAGCTGCAGTCATTACTCTAAACTCACACTTGTGTATCCATGTGTGAATCTGCCCTGCTTCATTGCATGTATTTCAGTATGAAGGATGATGCGGTAAATATTGCAATGCCAGCTGCCATGCGTTTTTTCTCATAACACAAGCGTGGCCTTACCTCACTGCTGATTTTGTCTATGCCAACACTGCTTTTCTTCCCCCAACTGATTGGCTTTTTCCTACCTTATGTTGTCTTTATCACTGGCAGTGGGCAGCCTTTCTTCACAACCAACTTTTTGATACTGGCTGAAAGCAAGTTGGATCTTTTCCAGTTCTGGGGGAGTGATGCTGCTGTCTCTGTGCTCAGCACACATCGATGCTCGCACCTGCCTAATGGTGTGTTATTCACAGGACCAAGCCTGGTCCATGTGGCCAGCAGCAACAGGATGGGAGCCAGGGATTCACTGCAGTGAGCAGTGTAAATGGGACAGTTCAAACCAGTAAGTATTTAAGCAGCTTGAATATCAAGAGGCAGCATAGGAAAAGATGGAAGGTAGAGGGGAAAACTGTATTCACCTTGCATAAAAGTGCTGAACCTTTAATGAGGTATTTATTGCAAATAGTCACCAGCCAACTAGTTGAAAAGGATCTTCAACAAGCGCCTTTCATGCTGGCGGATGAAAGCAGTGGAAGGGGTTTTTTGCATGAGGAAAAGAGTATGTAAAAAAGAATACAGACAACCTAATTCGAAGATGTCAGTGCATGGTAGTCTTTGCCACAGGAGAACTATGCTCTATTCCCCCAGTGAGGGAATAGGATTGGAAAGGGGTGGAAGTTCCAGGGAAAAGACTAGAGAGCAGAGGAGGACTGAGATGGAGGAAAAGGAGGGCAGGGTGAAGGTCTACCTGGCTATTAGAAGCCAATTTGGGTGCTATAATTCAGGTGCATAAGGAAGATGTAGGCAAGGGTTGTGTGGGGGGAGTAAGTCAGATGTGGACAGCACAGGGAGAAAGGCTGTGAGAGCAGATGGTCCTGTGGGTGCAGTACTAGATTCAGACCAGGAGGTCTGGGTTCAAACTCCTGGCTTCACGAAAGGTCAGGTTTAACAGTGTTCAGTGTGTTGCCTTCTGTTTATGAGGAGGCAATACACTTTGCCTTCATGGAAGTTTTGCTTCATTTTTCTCCATGCTCTGCTATTTTCCCCTTGCATGGCTCTGGGAAATTCATGCCATCAACTTTTATCTGTTTTCAGCATTTATCTGCAATAGGGAAGGAAGGCTGCCTCTAGGATGCCCTTCTCCTTAGGCTGTCCCTTTTGCCTCATCAAGTTGTCAACTCTCTAGGCCAAGCCAAGTGTCTCATAGTATGCCCGCACAGTGCCAGACACAGTCTCTACATGTCATTGTGACACAAATACTGATATTGAGTTTTTTGATAACAGCAGCCAATCACACTTGTATTTGAACTGTTAATGTTGTCAAATGGTAGATCACATATTGATCTCATTTACACTGGTAAAAATGTAGAATAACCCTACTAAATTTACAGCGGAATCAATGGAAGACTGGAAGTTAGGTTGGCTTCTTGAAAACATATAAATTGCGTAAGCAAGAGACTTTCTTTTACTACTAGGTTTCTGACAGGCGTAAAATGAAAAGCCTGGTGTATGCTGACCTGCTACACAGCTGTGGCTATATCTGCTTTCTGAAGTTTTTGTGCCATAAGAAAATTGCTCTTACTAAGCTGATCAGAAGCCTTGTGGATGCTACAGCACATTAGAAAAGCTATGAAGAAGACAGATAGGTTTTAGAGACAGTCATTTGGTTCCAGTGGAACCTCGACATGTGGATCAATTCACAATACTGCCACTGCAGCAAATGCTTGGGGCCATAAACCACATTACAAATCAGGAAACCATCAAACTAAGGGACAAAATTAATCACTCGTCTTTCACTGGCTCAGATTCACTGAGATTCTGAAGCCCTTTTTCTCCCCTTTTCCTATGTTTCAGCTGAAAGACACTGAAAGCTGTGAAACCGCTGCACTCTGAAATGTCCTTATTCCTGTACTTAGACTTCAGGTTTTTCCCATTTCCCGCTCTTTTATTGATCTCTGACAATAAGGAATTGGTTGCCTGCATTTCATGTTCAAAAAGAAAAGGGCAGCACGATCTCAGTTTTGTATAACACCAAGGGAAAACTCTGAGTGATAAAGACATACTGCTCTATGCAGGGAAAGCACAATAAGATCCCTGAGACATGGCACAAACTCCATGAGAAGCCAGTGAAGCTTGGGACTTGCCCATTTTTGAGCCCACCCTTCCTAGCTGCTCTGCCCTGCACTTATTTCTCCCATTTCACAGCCTGTCTGTGCAGCCAAACAAGCCTCTTGGAGCAGCACACATGCTCACACGCTCTCCTGTCCGGCCTCAGATGCTGCTTTTTGGCAGCTGCCCATACATAGACCAAGAGGAACAAGACTCTCTAGTCAGAGATGGAATCTCTTCTGAAGTCCTGTGGGCTATTCCTGTCCGATTATGGTACTACCAAGAGACTCAACCATTTGAAGTATAATGAAGTGCCATGTATGCTGGAGGAGCCAAAAATTGTGGGTCACTGGGACTGATCTTGAAAAGTTTTATTTTTAAATTCCACCCAAGGCTTTGCCTCGGGAACATATGGAAATGTCCCAGTGAAGTCATGTCCGAATCCAGGCGAGTTGCTGACTAGTGGCACGGCTGAAATCCTCAGTGCATGGGCTTTGGTTTTCTGCGAAGTGGAAAACCCAAACCACCCTTCCTGAAACTCGTAGCTAAAACACAAAGCTAACTGGAGAAGGTGTTGGGATCAGGTAGAGGTGCAGCTGGAAGAGCTCTCTACCAGGAAGCTAGCAGCTCTCCTGGGAGCACGGGAGAGCGGGCTGGCCAGCGGCAGCTGTCTCGGCTCTTTGTAAGGCAGGATGAAATAGCTTGTTAGGCTCTGGTTACTATGGGATGTGGCTGAAGCCTGACCTGGTTTATGAGCCAAGCCCTAGTCTTATGAATTCAATAGGCGGACCTCAGTGGGACCTGGGTTTGGACTAACATGCTTTATTTAGCATCTTGAGTGAGGGGAACATTTTTCTTTAGATTACAGTTGAAAGATTCTTGGGTTTCAGTTTAACTCTTATGGTGGCAATGTATTGCACACTCGTATTTCTTTCTTTTTCTTTAATAAATCACATCTCTCCTGCACTTAGCCTCTGACCAAAACCTGTCTGCTTGAACTGCAATAAACCTGACCGGTCAGTGATGTCTGTACTGAGAGCAATCCCCTCCAACCACACTATTCATGCATGGGCTGACCTCCAGGCTACTGCATCCCTACCCACCCCTCTAGCTCCAGGCACCTGGTGGGGAGTGGAGGCTCTGGGAGCAAAGAGAGGCAGAGACTGTAAATCCACATTTGCATAGCTGTACATCTGAGGCATGGGGATTTGCCAGAGCTGGGGCCAGAATGAGTGAGTTCTGCTAAAGTCTATCAGGTTTGGGAAGTACAGATGTGATAATACCACTGCAACCACAATAGAATTTACAACAGGAAGTGTTGCAGCTGTTGCTTATTAGCATTAGTGCAAATTACACAAAGTAAATTGTTAGCAGACATGTTACCATAATATTTAACTCATGGCAGTGAATAAAAGTGATTATTTTTCAAGCGAAATTTTAGATTTTGAAGGGAATCAGTTTCCAATTGCCCATGAAGGGAGCATGGATTAGAGAGTAGCATGCAACTCTTGCAAAGCACCAGGGGCAATGTGTGCAGCAATTTGCCTGCTTTCTCTGGTGAAAGTGTGTGAATTTGGGACCCTATTTCTTCCTGAGAGAAGGAAAATCCAAATGGCTCCACATGACTCAATCACAAGTGACAGAGAGCAATGGTGTATGGGTCCTGTTCAGGAGCTGCCTCAGTAAGGTTCTGCACGTGAAAGTGGTTGGAAAGGGAGGGAAGCTCTTGCTGACCTGCCATTTCCCTGAATTTTTGCCCCCAAAGTACTTTTAATGACTTAGTTCCCTAGCAACCCCAAGCCTGTTGATGTGGAAGCAGCCATGCCAGTAGAGCAATCACCTAACACAAGCTCTAGAGGGTGGATTTGGAATCAAAATCTACACAGCAACAGACAGAATGTGCATTCTGAAACACTGGGGTGTGATCCATGAACAACTGACAGCAAAATCCCCTGGACCAAAACCCTGGGCACAAGGCACAGTGCCTCTCTACACCCAAACCAGTTTCAAACTAGGGTAGTGGCTGGTTTTGTTCCTACCGTACCTGCCGCCCTGCTGGGCCAGCTGGTGGTGGGCAGCCCTTTTGGGCACCTCCTTTGGGCATCCCCTCTGCCTCCCTCCTTGTCCCATAGGGAAGAGCCAAGCAACCAGCCCTGGCTGGGGGAAACCTTCCCTCTTGGGAGGGAGGCTGCAGTTCAGAGAGGGAGAATGCCCCAAAAGTATTTAATACTAATTAATAAAATTGGGGCATTTAATTCTCGCCTCCCTCCCCAGTGACAAGGCAGGACCAGTTGCATTCTTGTGGAAGTCTGATCCCAGAGATGCTCCTCCATGGGGTGAGCTGGGGGGGTCACCCACAGGTTCCTGATGTCTTTTTCCAAAGGGAAGCCACTGAAAGGAAAAGAGAGAGACACAGAGGAGGAGTGGGGGGAAAGAAGGCACTAACTAATTAACTGAAGGGTTTAGTGTATATTCTGGGGAGGCAAGAGCTGACAAATTGCTGCCTGAGCTTGCTTAGATCACCAAATGGTACATCCAGGAAGGGAAGGGTGCACCTTTTGCACATGAAGGGGCCATGGGGTGGCTGTGCCAGGGCTGGAGGGAAGGCCGTCTATTACTGCTGGAGTAGGGGCCAGGCTTTGGAACTGCTCCCTCTCTAAATTTGTATACCTGCTTGCACGCTGTCCTTTCATCCTGCCTTGCTCAAGCAGCGCTGGTTGAACCAGAGGATGGTATGTGCTCCTGCCACTAGTCCAACAGAGATATCTTTTCGTGCCAAAACTCCATTAGCTATTACTGTTTTGCTAATTTTTGCTGGTTTTGCTGATAATGTTCTGCTTAAACTCTCACATACATCCTTTCTTTAAGAAGGAAAGAAGTGAAACTCATGAAGACTGCTGACAACCCATAGGAATTCAGCCATCAGTTTAAGGGCAATAACAGCCCAGAGTGATGCTTTACATGCCAGTCCCAAGAATGCCCGCCTACATTAATCATGAAGAGCAAAGCTGCTAATGCTGCAAAGGCCACCACAGTCCTCAGCCTACCAAGTAAGACAGTGGGCTTGGAGAGATGGAGGCATTCCCAGAGGCTTTTCTTGAAACTCAGGTCTGGCTGGAGAAGGAGGCATTTGTTGGTGCAGGAGAAGAGGACATGACAGCAGGGTGGCCTGTGACAGAAGCTGAGCTGGTCAGCCACAATAGATGCAAGAGGATGGTTTGCCTGGGACCTGTGCTCCTGATGCACTATAACCATCACTCATGCAAGGGAAGGGCTCTCCCCAAATCCTTGGACTTTGCCTGCTTGCTTTTTTTTTTTCAGGTGAATGCTCACAGAGTATTGGAACTGTCTGAAGCAACCAAGAGTGCCTTTTGAGCAAGCTATGAGTGCCTAGGAGTAGAAAAGAGGCACATGTATTGTGTGCAAGGGGAGGCACATGTATTGCTTGCAAGGGTATGCACATCCACCCACCTGTTGGGAACAGTTGAAAAATACAACTGTGTTGGCTGCAGTCTGAAGCGAGAGAGTTGAGAGAGCTATGAATGGAATAGCAAGTGATTTGTACAAGCAATGTCTAAAGCAGCAGCTAATGGAGAAGCAGCTGACATGCATGTTCTGGCTCTTTAGTGCTTATTCTGAGGAAATGGCCTGATGCCCTCGGCACAGTAGAGCTGCTTAACTACCCGCTCTGACAAGAACTGAAAAAGAAAAATTAGTTACAATTGCAATATTCCTGCAGTAATGTTTGCATCCTAATTGCCTTTCAGTGCAAAAACAAAAAAGAAAACAAAACCATCCAGTGAGGTCCTGTTGTACCTGCAAGTGTTATAGCAAATAAGATAGCACCACTGACTGCATACATCAGATACACGTACATGGAAACTATTTCAGCATATTAAATGCATGAACATCATCGTCACCATGGGGTGTTTAAATACTGCGCTCCTATTATCAGCCCCCTCAGTTGTAATGCCTGAAGTAGGGGAGGTGGAGGGAAGGGGTGAGACGCTGAGCTGAATAGGAAGGATTCTTGCTCAGGAAACTCCGTAGTTCTGGGGTGGTTTTTCCCCCACTCTCAGAACAAAATGTGAGCTTACAGATTCTCTGGGAAAATACAATAAAATGCAAAAATCTTCTTGGAACAAAAATGTTCCATTTCCAAAATGTCAAAATGATGTTTTGACATTACCAAAAGCTGTAGTTTCAGTTAAATAGACTTTTATGTTAGGAAGTGACATGCTTTTATGAAGAGTTTTGATTTTGACAAAGTGGGATTTTCTAGCATTGAAGCCATCTGATAAAGTCAAACCAGATCTCACTATTGATATGCTACAGCAAGGCGGGGTTTAAGTGGAGGAATTAAAAAAACCTTTTTTACAAAAGGAGAGGTTAACTAAGCTAAAAATTATGGGGGGAGAGGGAAGAGGGTGAAAGAAAAAGATTGTTTGAGGACTCATTGCAGGTAATGCTATGAACACAGCAATTTTTTTACATATTTTGGGGATCTTTGTGGGGAATAAAACCCTTTTTTTGAAAAGTGTGAGAGTGAAAAATGTACTGCACAGGTTTGATGCTGATGTGAAGACACTTCTGCCTCAGACAAAAAGCCGCACAGATTTCCATTCTTTACACCACAGACACAAAGTGATGCAGGTGGCTGTTACGTTCCAAGCATCAGCACAGTTATGGTTCGGTATATTTCATCACTTGATAGGATACATCTTTCTATTTAATACATTTGTTCAGATACTCCTATTAAGGTTGCTTCAGCTTGCCAACAGGATTTGCTGAAAGCTGGTCAGTCCTGTAGAGATCCAATCCTGCAAACATATGCAGACAACTTTTTTAATGCGGGGGAGTAGTCCCCACGTGTTTAGTGAAAGTCTTGTGGAGTACGGTTTCTCATATTACGAAGTATTTTCAGGATTAGGCCTTGAACAGTTACCTTTTTGTAGGAGTTCTAGTCTAGAAACATGCATCAAGTTGAAATGTATTCCATGAGGTATTTTTGGTCTGTTCTACATGAGCAGGGTCAGGCAGTATGATGTCCTGCATATTATCAGGACCCCATTTCTTAATTCAGTTGAGGCTAGCTCTAAAATGACCTGCACATCTTGCAAACACTTGCTACCTCTCCTTGTCACACACGAAGGTTTTAAACTGTATGGATGTGTCCCTTTGTAGTCCTCCTTTGGAAGGATGAAAAAGAGGGCACACCTATGTCACCGATTACTTCCTCAGCCTGAGACATGTCCTCTTCCCCTTGGCTACATGGAATATCAGTTTGTACCTTTAAGATATGGGTGAGACCATTACTTTTGATCCACTTGAGAGGGAAAGCCTGGCACATCTGCCACATGCTGAAAGCCACAGCGCAATCGGAAACCCACCCACAGCCTCCAGCCTGGACCTGACCGCAAAGTGCAGAGGTGTGCCCTGCATTGCCAGCTCCTCACGGGGAGCACTCCCACCCGGCTCCCTCGCTTTTTAAAATGCAAACAAAACCAAAGCCAGAAATTCTGCTTTTTCTTAGAGTGCCACAAACTGTACACCAGAGAGGAACGGCTCAGGGAAGGGAGCCGATAGCTGAGCGCGCCAGACATCGTGGGAGCCATCCACCCCCTCTTCAGTGTAATGGGAAACATCCTGTCAGAAACACTCTCTGCATTTGGGTTTTTCTTGAATTAATTATCTGTAAGCGGTGACGGGCTTATCCTGCTGGGAGCCTGCGATTCCTTGGTGGTATTTACGGATGTTCTCCATAGCAGAATCAGGGCGGTCAAAGCTGATCAGACAGAAAGCACCATGGCTTCAGAGCCCCAGCCTCAAGTCTATTAGGGCTGCTCCCTCTAGTGGGAAAAAGTACTTTAGCAGCAAAACCCCTCTTTTCCCCCTATTTTCTTTTCTTTCTTTTTCTTTTTTTAACTTTTTTTTGTTTTTTAATTGGAGAATTCAAGTTTTCCAGATAGTGCAAGACATGGGGAGGTTCCCATCAGACAGTAAATGAACAAACACTGCACTTTCCCAGCTCTTGAGCATCAGTGGTTGGAGCTGGAGCCCATCTGATGCAGGTCAGCAGTTACTCCTCCAAGGTGGACCCTTGGCAAGCGAGGGACCCTTGGTTAGTCTTCCAGCAGTGCTCAGTGTATGCCGTAGCTGTGTTTGGTTTTGATTTTCCACTTCTGATTACAAAAATAGGACTTACTATAATCATAATATTAATGATACAAAATAATTATTGTAATTATATACTTTTTGGCAAATTATTAACACAAAGCATCCCAAAAGACTCCATTGGATTAAAAAAAGGTGACGATGCACAAATGTTAAAAAGGACAAAGTCTTTGTTAAAAAAGAAGGAAAAGCAATCTGCAAATGAATGCATTTCTGTAAGGCAACATGTTACCTTTAGTTTTCCATTTAGATTTAGGTCATATTCTGTTGTTGTTCAAGAAATTGTTAGAACTTGGCTTGCTTGAGCTTATCGATGTGGTAACACAGTTTCAGCGCAGGTCCCAGTTTCAGCCCCAGGTATTTCATGATCATGTCACTTTTCAGCAGTAACAAAGCATTGCCATCAATCTCCTGGTTTCAAAAGAGAGAAAGAGAATCAGAATATGTTAACCCCCTTCCAGTGCTGTGCCCTGACACATGAAACAAGGTGATTCAGAAACAGCATGTGTTTTAGAGTAGAGCTAGCTGAAATGTCATGCATTTTGAAATTTCATTTAAAAAATTGAAACCCTAGGTATGACAGAATCAAGCTCTAATGGAGGGTTTAAGAAAGTACTACTTTTTATTCGTCAAGGAGTATAAGCTCACCTCCGAATCGCAGTTCCAGCTTTGTTCCTGGCTGGCTGCATGTTTCACCTGTCTCCAGTATACTTATATCCAGTGAGATATATATGTATGTTTCCTTTTCTTAAATTGAGGACAGCAATAACTTGCTTATTTCATTGGATTTATTAATAAATTTTGTTCACATTCAATTTAAACCTCATGTAAATGGAGGGAATTGCCACCAAGTTCAACTGTTTATCCCAGACCTTGGCTGGCTTGAAAACCATTTGAAATTACTGGCTGTACTGAGCACAAAGTAGCACAGGTGCACAGAGAAAACACATGTTTTACCATGGAATGTAAAACACAGAAGCTTTCAGTTATCCTGTCTTTCCTTGGATACTAAGCTTGTCTGTTTTTTCCTGGCTATATTAGTGGACCTCCTAAAATATATTACCCATCCCCACAGCCTCCACCACACTTAACATACCTAGAGATCAGAGCTATGATCTCTAGAGCTATGTATGTGTGCATACATGTACACACTAATGCTGTATATATTGTATTCTGCAATTTTGATGGTCAGATCTTTCCTCTGTGATCCATTACTTACTAATTAAGCAATACTATGGATCCTAATTTGCCCTGATCATTATTGTTCCATTCAGTAGGTGATTTAGCTGATGAGCAGTTAAGGTCACTTTCTGATTAACTCTATCAATTAGTGCTCTTCTTTTTGCAACCCCCACTTTATCCTTAATAGAAACTGTCTTCACCTTCCCCCTCTCCTTCCCATTATTTTAAGGAAGCTAAGGGAAAGAGTATTACATGCAGTTAATATTTGCTTAAGAAAGAAAGAAACCTCTTGTAACTGTGGTGCCATAGGGTAAAAACAGTCAAGGGTTTGGTGCGGAGGCAGCTGTTTCTAAATGTTGAGTTCAGCATTTTAATATTTCTTTTGTTATTACTGTGTAGGGGTCAAAATTAAACTCCATGAAAAGAGTATGCCAGAGGGAGCGTTCATATCCAATTAAATATCCCATATTAGCCATGTCCTGAGCATATCGTTGGCTTGACTTCTCTGCAGTATGACTGTGTCAGCCCTTTTAAAAATAATTTAAAAAGAAGGATACTATAGCATGGTCCCCAAATCTGCAATAGCTCCCCCAAAAGATCTTGAACTAGGTCTGGAGCTGGTAAAATTCAATGCCATCAGTGCAATGAGCTTGTTTCGCATGAGCTGAGATCTGGCCCACTGCAAGTTAGAATATTGCAGGAGATCGTTGTTCTCTTCCTGCAAGGGGGTGGACACAGCATACATATGAGAAGGATGAAAGTCCCCTTCTTCATGGGTATTTAAGCACTTAATTCTGAGTGCAATCAAAGACTTCAGGATCTATAGTCTGGCTGTGATATATACCACCCTTCTTTTGTATTGTGCAGTGTCATGAAGAGACACCAGCCCTGGCAACGCTACCGTCAGCGACAGGGAGTGCAGCAACTGGCAGCTCTGTGGTCAGTGCTCAGGCACCCAAAGATGGAGTTCTAGAGAAAGACGCATGCTCGTAAGTCTGATGTCCAGCACTGGCAGAGACAGGTTGCTATTTGAATAAATTGGATTAACTATGTTAAAGGTTTTTGTCTCCTTCATACATGGATTTGCCAATCACTGGCCATAATTAAACTGTCAGACCATAACATTGCTTCGATCCCTTCCAGCTTCAGTTTTCTACCTGCTAACTCCACGTGTAACTCTTTCCCCTCCTCCATTTCTCTTCCCCAGTCTTTCTACCAAGTCTTTCTTGCTGAGAGAGCACTGCATGGGGCTCTTGCACAGTGCTGCTACAAGGTCCTGCCAGGCTGACAGCTCCTTTGCGTGAGGCCAAAAGATCCATCAGCTACAGGCTCAGCTCTCCTTGGCACACAGCCCTGCCGAGGGAGCAGGGAGCAGCAGAGGGGAGGTAGTGGGCACTTTCATGATCTTTGGTGGACTCTCTTGAAAGAGAGTTGCCTGTGACAGAGCTCTTGACAAAAAGCTCCTGCTCCTGGTGGGAAGAGCAGAGACAGAGCCAGACCATCCTGCAACGCCTGTTGCAGCAGTGGAGAATGCAGGCTGCGTGCTGGGAGGGCTGGCTCTGGAGACTGTGGACAACACCCAAACTGCTTAATATAGCAATGGGAAAGCACACTTCCTGCATGCAGGGTACCTTCCCCAGCCTTTTCTTCCACGTGGTCCCACCACCCTCTCCCTCCCAATGTCATAGCTCAGATGAGCTGATTGCCAGCGCAACGATTTTAGGTGATAGCTGGGCCTTGTCAATGACAGTAAGTGCTTCTAAGTAAATTATGCACCTGCTGCATAGAAAGATTGAACGTACAGGAAGATATGGCTAAGGTTAATGGACTAATCACTTGTCTTTCACCCCTGGGGTCTCCATGCTAATCCAGATGAGATTTGAAGGCTGAAAAATTGCAGGGACATATATAACTCAAAGGCGTAATTGAATTGAGTTGTGTGGTATTCTTACCCAGGTTCTTACACCTGTGGCATATTTTACAAGGAAACCAATGATAAGTAGAGGCCATGGGTGCTTGGTGTTCAACAAACGATGACAGGGACAGTCTTTAGTGGCAATTTAGCTTGATCTCTTTGGTCACAGAGTAGCTGTAGTATAGTGGTATACTCAAGTGCAGTTGGTACATGACTGCCTGGAACATGTCACTGCTCTGTTGCTAGATAGAAGCATGCTGTGCTATCCTTTGCTACAACTGGAAACTAGTCAAAAATGGTGCTTTTGCACTGTTCATATTAACAAGCTCAACTTTAAATGTTTCTTTTCTTTGGGATGTACCTATATGCCTCAGATCATGGCAGTTCTCTCCCTCTTGAATGAAGTTTTCTCTTGATGTACAGACCTCTCTGATAGCCTCAAAACCTCATGATAAAGCAAGTTCCTTTAAATCTGAAAGTGGCTTCTTTATCTGCCTGGTTACCCACATGGCCAACATAGGCCATGTTTTCATTATCAGCTTACAAGGCAGATCTGACTTCTCTGCAGAAAGCAGGGAAAGTAGGCTGGCATTTGGCCTGTAGTTGCAGATCTGGTCCTAGCACCACTATGCATTGCCTGCTCTGTTGTTTTCATCCCACTGGCCTGTCTAAAGAATGGAAGATGTCTTCAGCACCTGCCTAGGGTGAGCAGACACCAAGCCTGTGTTCATCTTTGTTTTCGTTTGCTCCTCAGCCACCTCCTCTTCTCAGCATGTGGAAACCCTGCATCCAGGATGTATCTGGAAGTCCACCAGTGTCTCCCTCAGCTCTTGTCCACAGCCCACATTCCCACCTGTTCCTGCTGGCACATGAGCAAGGAGTGCTCATGGACCTGGTGATAGAGCCCTCTCGCTTGCTTTGTAACCTGAGGTGCTGCTCAGGACTCAGGGCTGGGGAGCTCTTCTCTTTAGACCTAGGTCGAGGCATTTACAATCCAAAGTTATGACCTCCAGCTGAACATAAGAAAGTCATTTTTAGGGTAAAATTAATTTTCATAGCCAGACTGAATTGATCAAGGGGAGATGGAGGAGGAAGCTGAAGCCGCTATTAGACTCACTGGTGCCAACTCCAGATACAGCAGCAGAACAAGAAACTGTAGATCATGTGTCTGTTTACAGTCTTCCCCTTTATCAGTTAAGGGTAATAACATTTCCACCACTGGAGATTGCCTAGCAAAAACAATCATCATATTCTCCAGTGAGTCAGTAGGTCTGTTAAATTTGGTTATGTAGTTACATAATACTGAGGGGAAAAAGATTAAAAGCTTAGCTGTTTGGGGTTTCTCCTGCTAACTATCTGGAGACACATAAAAAATGCTCTTCAGAGAAGAATCATAGGTATCCTGGGAAAAAATTGTCATTGAGATGAGGCTTTTTTGTGTCAATCTGACAAAGAAAAATGAGCAGATCCCCAGTGCTTTCTCTTGGGCTTAGCATAGAAACAATTTACACTGATGTAGTTGGGAACACATAGTCAGCTTTTCCTAAAGACATTGTTAGGGTCCCCCCATTAAAGAATAAATAGCATAGAATGGAACAGAACAGAACAGAATAGTTGGAAGGGACCTACAGTGATCATCTAGTCCAAATGCCTGACCACTTCAGGGCTGACCAAAACCTAACACATGTTATTAAGGGCATTATCTAAATGCCAGACGCTGGCAGGCGTGGGACATCAACCACCTCCCCAGGAAGCATGTTCCAGTGTTTGACCACCTTCTCAAGTGGTAAATAACATTTTGTCAGCCCAAACCCTCCAGCAGTGCAGAAGTCCTTGCAGAGCCCTGTCTTCAACCTGTCTAAACACAAACACTGCCTATAGCAGCCAAAGTCAGCTGAGGGGGTGTGTATGACGCGTAATGGCTATCTCTTGGGACTGGCCATGCACTTGGCTTAAATTACCCAGAAGTCGTAAGAACAGCCTTCTACATACGTGTTTTCTGAAGAGCTCCACGTGGGGACCTAAAGCATGAGGGTCTGCATCCTTCACAAACCAAACCACGTCATCCACTGTCCAGGTCGAGGGATTCTTGCTTGATGGCCGAGTTGTGTCTTGCTGCTCTGGTGAAGGACTTGAGGCTATTGGTACAAAAAAAGCCCACAGCAGTGCATTACAATGGCGTACAGCAGTTTCCTTGGTTCATGAGTGTGCAGGGGTAAGTCAGCCTCACTGCAGCATTGGACATTGGAACTGTGCGTGCAAGTATCAGCCCGAGATGGTGGGGTGGGGATAGAAGGGGACTTGGAGCAGTTTCCATTCTGACTGACTGCTTATCAGGAGACACGATCCCAGCTGGCGAATTGCGTTAAAAAACATGAAATCCTCAGGTTCCTGCTGGGGAAGGAAAAATGTGCCAGCTGCCAGGCTCTTAAACGGAGCTGCCCTGCTGTCTGATCTGCGAGCAGCAGGGATCTTGGCTCAAGAAGACACCACCCTCCCACCTGGAGAGAAAGTGCTTCAGCACTAAACAAAGAAGTTTGCCATTGAACGTGAAGGCTAGAGGATAAAACCAGGATTTAGCAAACAGTTTTTTTTCTGTGCATTCAGATATTCGGACTTATTGCTTAAAGGAAGGTTTCTAGTCTGTATACACCTAATCTTACACTCTCATGAAGCTGATGGTCCCCAGTGAATGCCTATTTGGAAAGCTACTAAAACACGTGAAGATGAACATTGCAGATGTGACTTTTTAATGGTATAAGCCCTGGATGATTTAAGGTCACTTTGGCTTGCTGTGGTTTTAAATCAAGTGAATAAAGGCACATTGGAATGAAAGTGCATTTATATTTTTATTGCACTTATGTCTCTGCAGATTTATAAATCTGGGCCTCCACGTGAATATAATTTGCACCCCACTTATGCTGCTTCACTATTACGAGAACTGTATTATGCTAGGTTACAGGAGAGCTGTTTAAATTTGTTTATATCCACACCAAGCAAACTTTGCATTAGTAGGCAGCAGCACACAGAACTATAAAATTTTACTTGTCTAGACCTGCTTCTTTCTTTCTGTTAAGGCCCAATTTTTAAGGAGAGAGTTGCAAATGGTAAGCAAGCAGACATTACAGAAGACAAAAAAGGAAACCAAAGAGTGCAAGTAAAGAGAGACCACAGATACCTAAACTGGAGCCTGAAGAAGCCCCAGGTAGCCAAGAAGGCAATCAGAGCTGCTGAGAAGTGCTGAGCTCTCCAGGGAAATACTGGTCTTATACATACAAATGAAGTGTATGAGAATCCCCAAAACGCAATCCTAATGTGTGTGAGCAAATGTAGTGGGCTGGGTTTGTGGCTTATGTAGCTTGTCATTCCAGTGACTTCAATAGAGCTGTGCTGATTTATATTAGCTCTGACTCTGCCTATAAATGCCAAATAATGGCTCTATGTGCATATTGGCCCCTTTTTTCTTGCCACCATGCTCATCGTATGGTATAAGGGAATGAGGTATATTTTGCAGTTACAAAGGATGAACTCCAAAAAGCAGCAGTGCTATGAATGTGCAAATCTGGTCGATGGGCTTCATAATGGGATGTGATGTAAATATCATGATAATTACACTCTCATTTGCTAAGTCACTGTTCTGGATATAAAGGACAAGGAATAGCCGCAGGTCCTCTTAATTAGACAGCAAGGATTGGTGTTCGTATGGACTCAGGCGACCCTGGGCTCCACTCACAGAATAAATGCAATACACAACGGTACAGACACCATCTGGAGCCTTTGGCGTGAAATGATGAAGACAAAGACTGCAAAACGAACAGGGTAATCTTGGCCAAGCCCTGGATCATCAGTAACATCGAGTAACTTTCTCAGGGACAAGTGGGAGAACTGAGACTTGTCTTGGAGGCAGAGGGGCGAATATTTCTCCCCTACCTGCTCTGCCAATGGTCTGGATGCCAGCTGATGTGTGGAGATATTGGGCACCTCAGTACCTCAGAATCAAGGTTAGGGAGAACACTAGGCTTTCACAAAGCAGCTGAAAGTAGAGGAGGGGAGAGATAGGTTTGGCTGTGCCCAAAGAATTGCTATGTGCCCAAAGAGTTTCTATGTTACTGTCATAACATGGTTGGGGCAGATGTTTTGCCACTACTGAGGATCACAATTTTCCCCTTAAATCTGTATGAACGTAAGGAAAGCCCAGGGGGCTTAGCCTGGGATTCACACCGCATGCAGAGAGATCAGCCCCCAGACCAGTGACTCCTGCCTCCAACCTGCTGCTTCCAGAAATGCCAAGAAAGGGCAAAGGGGAATAGAAAGCCCCGAGAGCAGTTGGAAGCTTTCCCAGGTATTGGAAATATCTATAATGAAAGGAAGAGGGGATGAGAAGAAAAGGTTGAAATGACAGGGGAATTCTATTCACTCCTTTGCAATCTAGCAATCAATAGAATAAATCTAATTTTTTAAAAGACAAGTATATAAATGACCTTTCTAAAGAAACCACATGACTAGAACTCTGCCAGGCTTGAGCAGGTGAAGATAACCCTCTCAAATCCCGACCGAAGCTGTAATATAGTAATATAAAAACAAGAATTGTGTATAGATACTAACTCTTCAAAGATTGTTTCATCTTTATTTACCTGCCTAGAGACAAGTCCTGGATACTCTGCTGGTTTCTTAATAAATTCAGATGTGTTATTTGAGTTGTGTGTAAGGGCTACATTTAAATGTTGTTAGTAAAATGGGGATACCACCAGTTTGCAGACAAATATCTGGAACACAGTTTGTAGCTGGGAAGTCTGGAAACAGCTTTTCTGTACCTCTTAAAATGTATTTTAGTGTTTAATTTGCTTGGCTTTTTAACATTGTAGTTTACACATCTGAGTGCAATCTCTCTGTTTACAAAAGAAAATGAATCATTTCATGTCTATACAAAGGCATAGGGTTTGTTTCAATAGCATCACTTTGCCGAAAGATTATATTAAGCATGAAAGTGTTTGATGGCAGCAGGGCAAGTACTATACATTTTTTCTTATCTGAAGGTATTCACACTCAACCTAAGAAGTAGATAAATGAGGAAGTCTTATGTCTCCCGGGTATCCTACGCCATCCTGTCATCAGAATTAATCAAGATGATAATGAATACTCAGATTACAAAGAGATGGGAGTGCTCGAGACCAATAATTATTTTTAGAGACCATAATCTAGGTCAAATCCAATTTCCTGTTTTTGACAGGTGGCAAAAATTTTTCAAATTAATGGAATGGGATATGGAAATTTGGGTAATCAGAGGGAAGCACTTCCCCCTCCTGTCTGAAGCCGTGTGAGGAAGGAGAGTGAAGAGGTTCCTCTGCAGGGGAAGGTCTCCAGGCATCCCAGTCAAGACCATTGCCTATGCAGAAATGACTGGAGATACCGGGTCTGTGGCTAAAGCCCTGCAAAGCCAATGGAAAGATGTGGCTTGGTCTGAGCTATGACCCCACACAGGCTTTTCTCTGCCCCCCACCTCTGTTCTTGTGACCTTCCTGAGCAGGAGAATGGAGAGGAAGTCAGTCAACAGCTGAATGGCTACAGAGGCATGACAAGGAAATCCAATGCTAAAATGGAGCTAAATCTGCAAAAGAAGGAAAGATAAATAACAGACTCCCTAAACATGTTCTTGGCAAACAAACAGAGCCCAGAGGGAGTATGGTCATTGATAGATAAGAGTGGAAAGGGAGTGACAAATGAACTTTAATATTGCTGCAGGCCTAAATGATTTCTTTGCCTCAGGGGAAGGGGGTGGGAATGAAATTTTAAAAGGCTCTCTGATTGCACTGGAGCGGGTAATAAGGAGCAGCAGATCTTCTGAAACTAAGCAGAAGTAGCAGACCCTCAAAGGCGTAGAGAAATGGGAATTGGTTTGAAAACAAATCACGTCCCACTGTAAACAAGGACAGGAGGAAGACTTCACAGCAGAAGACACTTTTCTAAAAGTCTATGGCACACCGAGCAGGAGAAGAGGAGAGGCTTCAGAAAAGCAGGTGTGAAGAAGAGCACAGTTACTGGATATTCATGGATGCAGGGAATGTTGAGGTCTGAGAAAAAGATTGGGCTTAGCACATCAATTTGCACTGGCAAGCACTCGTAGGAGATGCCATGCACCGCCAAGCAGAGGTCTTGTCCCACCAACAAAGCGACTGCTCGTGCTCCTGGCACTGTACACATGGTGCAAGAGCATCATCCTGCTACATGAGATGTGGCCATGGGCTGGCATTAAATATTTATTTTGGCTTTTCTTGTTTTGCCTCTCTTTTGCAGAGGGAAAAAAAAAAAAAAAAAAGAGGAAAAAAAAAGAAGAAACAAAAAAAGAAAACCCAGGCAACTGACTGAAAGCATCGAAACTTTCAAGCTGTAAATGTCCTAAAAAATTAACGAGCATGCTGTGTTTGCCAAAGACGTGGCACCCAGCACCGAGCCCTGCAGTGCCGTCAGCAGCTCCTCTGCCAGCGCCCTGGGGAGGTGCTGGATCCGGCACCCGCAGGGTGCTTTCAGCATTATTCTGGAAGAAGAGGAACTACAAACCCTGCACCCACAAATGTTTTGAGGAAATAAATGTATTAGCAAGCAGGATTGCCTCTTTAACAAAGGCCCTCAGGTGATAATAATTAACTGATAATATTGGATAATAAAATCTACATTAAAATAACAAGCTACAGGGCAAGGTTAAGGTTATTATATTATGGTTGAACATGCAATTCTTCTTACTTGGAATAAAGGCTTTGTTTGTTATGTAAGCAGGCTTGGAAAGGTTTATGATGTCCTTGACTGTTCCTTCCCTGATTTAAGAGCTTCAATTTGGCAAATGATGACAGGAAAGTGCATGTTTATCTGTTAGCAGCCCCAACTGGCTTTCTGAAATGAGATTTTTTTTTTTTTTCTTCAGAATTTTTTAGCATAATCATGGAGAATTAGGCATCAAGCTTCTGATTGCATTAATGAGAGCTTTGAGGTTTAATCTCATCCATTCCGCTTGAAAGACATGTTCTGCTATGCACTGCGATATGTTTTATGGTTATGGTTTTTTCCATTATATTTGCCCACCATGATAAATAAGGCAAGCTGTTTTCCAAAACTATCCATACATAAAGAGGATTGGTTTGAGGTTTCAGAGAGAAATTCTTCTTCTTTTTAATGAGTCCTGCCCATCCCTGCCTTGTAAGTATGCAAACTGAGAAGGCTAAGAACGGATACCGGCATGCACCGCTTACTCATCCTTGCTTACTTATGATTCAGCAGCATATAAATTATCCATAGAAAGAGGAAAAACAGAAACATCGTAGTGAGAGCACAGATTCCAAAGACCTTTGCAAGAGAGATTTTTGCAAAGCCAGCAATCAGACTTCAGTGTGGCGGCACTCAGGCCAGAAAGATACGTAGTTTTAAAAGTCTGGATTGCCAGTAAAAGCGGAAGCAACATGGTGGGTGAAAGAATTGGTAGCTGTGAAGAAATAGGGTGTCTAATTTTAAGGAGGAGCAGGCAATGCTTTGTAGGACTCTGCTGTGGGAATTCCAGTGTCACAGAGGTGATGCTATTGCAAATGGAGTTGGAGATGAAACCAGGCTGTGATTGGAAACAGCACGGTTTCTTTAATGCTAGAAGTGACATCGTAATGAATCTGTGGGCACCTCAACGTCATGGATGTTACTGTGTTGCCTGTCACAGGCCCTGAAAACTGCCTGGCTGTGTCCAAGAGCAAATAGCTCTTCTCTGCCTCAGAGGACCCAAATCCTGCCATGGACTGCAGGAGAATCTCTGCTGGAGTCTCCAGAAAGCAGCTGAGTGGGTCAGAGGGAATGTGATGGGTGGTGGTGGTGGCATAACAGTGTGCTAGCTTTCTGTGCTGCTCTACATTGGTGGGGCACAGGGGATTGCTATTGCCCCTGTTAGAGACCTTGACAGTGAACCAAAATGCATTTGCATGTACCTCTATGGCAGACCCTAATCAACAATGGATGATACTGGGACTAATAAATTCATAATAAACATAAAAAAGCAATATCAAAGAATTCATAACCATTTTCATGATGTTCACTGCATAACGGTCAATTTTAGGGAGTCTTTACTGTTGAGATGGCTAAATAACCCAGAGGTCCCAGAGGAGCTAGTCTATACAAGTGTCAAATGCTTGCCACATAAAAAATATTAAGCAGTTTTGTGATGAGTCCTGTTACCCCAGAATGTATGTGACAGCTTAAATTCACTTGTAACTGCTTCAGAGACACCCACGTGTCATGGATATCTCGTTCAAAGACAAAAGCGATCTCTTCTCCTTTCCTCCTCAAAGTGCTTTAATATGTTTTAAACTAGAGAAATGTAGGAACCTGCGAAGTCTATTGCATGGACACTCTATGACTTCCCTGCTGGTTCAATTCTGGAAAAAGGACATGCCATCTTTTAGGCTTTATTTTGTGAATACTGCAGATTTTGTTGGAAGTCATAATAAGAGAGATGGAGTTGTTTCCTGAAACTTAGGTTCTTGCTCAGGACCGTACTGAGCTTTCACAAGACATTGGCTGAGGCTGGGAAACAATGACATTCTAAGTCAGAAGCAAGAAGGGAATGTAATGCAGCCGAGCAAGCTCAAGGAGTTCTGATTTTAAACTTTCAAACCCTTGATACCAAGCCTTTTCTCCATATGACACATCCTTAAGCATGGGCATTTTGTGGATGCTGAAGAGGTAAAATGTATTCAATAAACCACTGAGTGACTCAGGGAAGAAAAATCTATGAAGGGTTGCTAAATGTGAATCCACCACCTCTGTTTCAGGAAGTCCTTGAACCACAGATTTCTGAAGGCGGATTGGGTAGTGGGGAAGTACCACCATCTCTGCACTTATCCCTTTCCTGGGGTGTGCTGCTGTCTCATGCTGGAGACAGGATGCATGGCTAGACACACCTTTGCTCTGAACTGCTCCGACCCTTCATATGTACTACAAAGAGGTAACGACTGATCCCAAGCAGAATAAGACAGATTTTCAAAGTGAGCAAGTAACAACACTGCAAAATCTTGGCTCCTTGTAGCTGCCAACTAAAACACTTGACGAAAGGGTCTCAGTCCTGACAGGAGGCTCTGAGGAAGCAGTGGGAGAAGGGAAAATGAATCCTGTGCACAGCAAGCCTCTTTGTACTCCCAGTACCCGATTACGCCAGCCTGAGAGGCACTGAACAAGATCTGAAAGAAAGTGGCTTTTCATTTCCTCTTCTTTGTACTTTAGGCCACCATTTCTTAGTGACAACCTTTTCCAAGTTGTTTGCAGTAGTGCAGTTCTGTGCTATCTACTCTATACTATCCACTTTGCTTTGAATAAAGTTGACTATAAGTAAAGGAAAAAAAAATCATGAGAACCCAACACCTATCAGTGTTCTGTATAATAGCGTAACACAGGAATAAACCAGGGAAACAAGTGTGCAAAAATAATAGCAAAGTGAGTAATGGGTTTGGGTAGGTGTTGAACATTTAAGAAGGCAAACACAGATAAACAAAGAAATGCAAGGATAAATACTGGCAATACATAATTTTGATGAATAATGTTCTAAAATATTAAATAGTGAATGTTTGGGAACAAGAAATAATAGAGACACTGGGGGGGGTGAACGATGTGAAGGAATTAAGCAAAGATCTGTAGCAACTGGAAAGTGGTTCTGGAGTGGCTACCAAGCAAGAATATGCAGGATCACTTACAGTTTCCAGGGGAAATGCAAGGGCAGAAGGACAATGTAATGAGGTGATGGCAGGCAAAGGGGCCGGGGGAACCAGCAAGACTTCTGCAAATATATCAAGATTAAAAAAAAAAATAAAACCAGAGTGACAGTAGGTTCTATTAATACATGAGGAAGGCACAGAAATTAATGACTCAAAAACGGCTGAGATATTCAACTCCTTTGTTAGATCTGTCTTGAAGATGAAAAATGCATGAATGAAGTTTGAATAATTAGTAAGGGGTGAAGACACTGCTGGAATCACTACTGATAAAGACCTGTTAATGGAGAACTTGGAAAATGCAAACAAAGACAAAGCTAACAGAAGTCCAGGGAATTAGCTAACGTGTCTGACGACCCAGGACATTCCTAGAGAAGAAAAAAAAATATCATGGCTAATAAGGAATATAGCTAACGGTCACAGTGATTGACCCAGCAAACATAAATCCCAGCAGATTTATGGACAAATATACAAAAGGAGGGAAGCAGAAGGGTTGTTGAATGCAGTGGTTCCCATGGCATCCCTTGAATTTGCAGATAAACTTCTTGTGACTTTGCTTCCTGGGGGATAAAAGAGCCTTGAGCAGTGAGCTGGATGATTTCTAAAAATACATGTTTTTCTGGGCAGTCTTTTTCAAGCAAAAAAAACCCTTTTGCTAAAATGCTTTCAGGTGGGCACTAACATTTGGGTTTGCTTGGCATTGTATCTTGTACACAGTTGGTGTCACACAAATAACAGGTACCTGTCTGTAGGCAGTATCAATCTTTGGGAGGAATGCCTTATACATTAATATTTATATCTGCAAGTTGATAATAACAGTTGTGATTGCCACACAATTATACATAATATATGTTTACACAATAACAGCATTAGAAAACATTCCCCTTTTTACTCAGTGATGAACAGATTGATTTTGTGTTTACATAGGTTGTTATTTCTCCTTCTAAATGGAAATGTCAGTGTTCTGGATGGATGTCAAGCCAAACCCACCCCACTAATTCAACCCAAACTAACCCCACTAATTTTCTTGTGGAATCTGGGAGTGAGTTAAAACTGCAGTATGGCATCAATATAGCAACACACATTGTTAAATTGAAGATATGATATTACCACTTCTGTTTCCTTCAAGATAGGTCCCATTCCTTGTTGGGCTGGAGGTTTGATGATGCAGGCCAGTAGATGAGGAACCCCCTGAAGACATCTGGGCAGGCCGATGGCTACAGGAGGAAGAGGAGCCTCCAGCAGGACGTCCATCTGCAGGACTCTGCCGCATAGAATACATGGAGCCCATGCAACTGAAGGCAGAATCGGCAGGATCCACACTATACCGCTTCATGTTCGCAGGATCAGCCACATAGTCCTCAGGTGTGAATGTTTCTGCTCAGGAAGCCAAGACACAAAAGAAACATCAGTAAAACAGAACTAATTTTAATTAAGTCCCTGAAAAAGAAAAAAAAAGGTTATTTATATATTTGCCAAAATTTCCTCTTTTTTTTTTTTTTTTGGCAAAAAGCTTAACTCCATTTTCAACTTTCAGTATAGACAGCTAGCTCTGGGAGGGATCCTCAATGAAAATTAATGAACAACAAAGGGAAGCACAGCCACTCAGAAATCAGCAGGATCGTGACAGGGGTACTATGGCTTGATGTGACTCATCTGTCAGCTCATGGCAATATTCTCTGTAAAGTACGAGGACACTGATTGGCAGGTCCCATTTGCCTCATGGTGCTCCCCAAATACGACCAAGTCTGGAGGACTTTGCAGCTATTTTTTGCTCTGTCTTTCATTTAAACACATGGAAGTTGAAAGAAAGAAGGCAGAGAAGGACAACAGGACAGGTAGTTTGTTGGGTTCGTAATGCCTAGCAGTCGGTAGGAGGGAGTGAAGGTAATAAACCAAAGCTTTCTGGCTGCAATTGCCAAAATTAATCAGAAAATATCTTCAGCTTCAGACATCCATCAGACCTGATATCCCACAAGGAGAAGAGGCTTGATGGCTGATGAGCACGCCCAAGGTTTATCATGGGCAGAGATGTGTGAGTGAGTCACTCAGACTCAGCTCCTGTTCAGACATGTGTGATGGCATCATAGTCAACTGCAAATCATTGCTCCAGTTCCTTTCCTCTGCGTTGCACTTTGCAGACTGTGTAGGAGCTAAATACTTTGCTGTTCTGACTCCCAGTTTTGCACCATTTTAGAGACCTATATTCCCCATTGCTTGGCAATCTAACGCATGGGCATGAGGCAGGTCTAACCCCAGGTTTTGCAGTACACAGACTTTTTTGCCAATTCCCCTCAGACCTAGGTCCAGATCCATCTTGCTTTGCTGTCTGGGCAGAGACCCCCATGTCTGTGTCATCATACTCTTCTGTTCAGTGTCAGTCTTATCCAAACAGGCCTTGATATCCAGGCTCCTTCCTACTTGCTTTTTTTGTCTTCACAAAACACAGTCAAAGAAAGATCTTCATCCTACTCATTCCCACTGCTGTTCTCCCCAGAAAACCAGCCATCCCCTCACCCAGCCCCAGGACCCTCTGCACCACCACCATGATCACCATCACCACAGGGATACAAGCAGAGCCCCTGGAAACCTCCCGGAGATCCAAACCTTCACATAAACCCTGCAAATACTGGCAACCTGCACTTCAGAGATTCCCACTGTCACTGCACGAAACAAGGTGCTAACATCTGGTAGGTAGGGAGCCCATAGATCAGGAAAGTGCTTCCCATTGCCCCATGACATTTTTTGAGCTCTTGAAAATGCCACTTTCCTCATCATGCTTAATCTCCTTCCAGAGGCACCTGAGCAGGGTGAAATTACCCCTGTGGTGTTACACATCTTTCCTGCCTGATCACTGTTATCCTCCTGACGTATTGGGCAGCCTTACTGAGTAACAGGAAGAATTTATGCTGTAATTTATGTTACAAGATCCAAACCCTATTGCTAATAGATGTTGAGACTGTGCATAATAGTCTTCCTTTTAATTTACGTTTTACTCTTTTCCTTTGAAAAAAAATCCCTTGGCAGCTGTATACAGAAGTTGATGTTAAACAAACATGATTTAGTTTGACAACTCAAATACTCAAGATTTGTGCCATGCCAGCATCCTGGCTCGTGTGTCAAGCCACAGCACAGATTTTTATTATACAATTGCCTGACTTTCCATTTTCTTGCTGTTGTCTTGAAACTTTTTCCCATTCTGGGCCAAGGCTGGGCTTGCCATAAGGCAAACATCAGATCGGAAGGACGGCTGTAAATGTGAAGTTTCTTTGCTTTGGGCACTTGCCTTTGCAACTGCAAGTAACTTTCCTTTAGCATGGGGTTTTTTCCTTAGATAATTTGGATTCTTATAGCATGCATTCAGGTATCCTGCTGCTTTCTGCTAAGGATTTTAGAGCCTGATTCTCACACAAATACAGATAGGGAGTAATTCAATTGAATTCAGTGGAGTTCAGCTACTGCAACACTAGCATAAGAGAAATGGGAATCAGACACCGAACCTTTCTCCCTAACCTCCGACAGATGCCAAAATTGTATGGCAATTGAGCTAAATACCTTGCTTTTCAGACTCCTCCCAATAAACCAAAGAAAATCCAATCAAGCTTCCTCATTCAAAGGAATTTAATTACTGTGTAGAACACTTGCAATAAAAGCCTCTTACGCATAAAGAAGACAGCTTTTTCTGCAGCATCCTGCCTGCACCGCATGGAATAATTATGCCTCTTGTGAATCATTACCTCTTTATTCCAGGAAAAGAATGCTCTTTTAATATGATTACAATATGAAGAAGACACAGACTATAAAAAAAAAAAAAAAAAACAAACAAACAACAAACAGCACATTAAAAGAGCCCTGCTAAATAAACAGCATACAGTTTTTATTGCTATGGATATAAATTGCTCCAAAATTTGTGAGCATACACCAGGGAATTTTTGACTTATGTCAGACTCCCTCAGTAGTCTGAGTGAAATAAGACATGTGCAGGTGAAATATCCCTGTGGAAGGACGCCCACAAGTTGTGTATGACAAGGAGCCAGATGCTGCCAGTTCTCTTCCTAACCCTGCCTCCCACTCTTTCCTTGATCTAGATCAATTTATTCCACATGTCTCTGCTTTGGGCTCCAGAATGGGAATAATGATGCCTATTGCTGTGGAACAAGCAGGAGCCTCCATCCATTACTGTTTGAAACATGCCACAGTGGAATGTGCTCTGGGAATTAAAAAAGTCCTACTCATGTCTTCATTGACAGGAGGTGAGCAGGGATCATCTCGAGCAGCCAGGTTTCTAAGCGCCTGATCTTCAAGTTGACATGAGCAGTCAGTAGATTACAAGAGCAACTCATCAGAGTCACCTCCTCCTGACCAAAAGAAGCTCATGATGAAATGCAGGTCACAATTAGCTTAAGAAAAAGGAAGCTGTGCATTCAAGTATGTATTGTTACAGGGTTTAAATCACACAGTTTTAAAAGGTGCTGGTCAGCTTCTGTGCTCTCTGCTGAGCGCAGGCTGCTTTGTAAAACTGCACGAGCTGGTGCACCTTGAGCAACCATGTCTCCATGAACCCATGCCCTGCAACAGTCTGCCCAACTCCAAGAGAGACCCACCACATGGGAAGGAAGAGGCAGGTGGGCCCAGGAGACTTTCAGGGCACAGAGAGATCCATTATGCCCTGTGGGGTTGATACAGCCCCTGGTGACACTTCAGCTCAGGAGGAGACACCTGCATTTCATGACACCCCTTCACAGCAGCAGAGAAGGAAGTGAAGGTGATTGGGGACAGTCTGTATGGGTTCACCAAGGATCAGTCACACCTGACCCACCTGACTGCCTTCTATCATAAAGAAGTTGGATTTGTGAGCGAAGGGAGAGAAGTGGTTGTTATTTGCCTTGCCTTCAGGAAGGCTTTCAACACGGTCTCCTGCAGTATTCTTGCTTCCAAATTAGAACATTATGGCTGGGATGAGTGAGAAACTGGTTGGATGATCACGCTTAGTGGGTAACAGTTAATGGGTTTTATGGAGGCAAGTAAAAAGTGGGGTACTGCAGGAGCCTAATCCGTCTTTCCACCTGAATTGCCCTCTGATCCTATGACTGACATCTTCTCCACTCCAAGCAGCATAGATGGCAGGAGAGGACCATGGCAAGGGCTCACAGGGGCTGTCCAGGGTCCTTTACAGTGGCACAGAAGGCAGAGGGAGGGACAGGCTCCACTGTTTAAAAACTACAAAAGACTGTGGAAGGTCTTTGTGTTCATATTTCTCCAGCTCCTTGTTAGTTTGTACCATGAAAAGCTGCATGAGCTGGGGTTCCACCAATAAGTGTGAAAATATCTGCATTTTGTAAGCTCCCAGAAGACTTTGTAAAGTGCATGGCTTTCACAGCTACTAATCCCACTTTGACCAATTAGGGAAAAACATGTTTTCTAAGACAATAAAAGAAAACATAACTCTCTGTTGAAGTTTAAAATGCAACAGTTTCATAAATCTGTAGCTTAGTGCTTTTGTATTCTGTCGCCCTTCTGTATTTTATTTTCTAGGTAGTCAGCAGAAGGGCAAGCACTAGTACGAAATTGATACACCATGTTTTAAAGCAGGATTTACGAGGAAGCTGCTTTGAGCCTTTGCTTTAAGCACAGTAGTGCCCATCACAACTGTTCACCTCCCTGAGATGCTCAAACCTTCTTGGTGGTGTTTTCCTTTCCATGAATCGTCCACAGGCAACTAGATTGAAAAGCCCAACCAAGGTGGTTACATCCAGCACACCTTAAAATGCAGCAAAGAGGAGAGGAAAAAAAAAAACCAGCTGCTTTCTCAATTAAAAATTTCACATTTCTTTAGCTGAGTTCCTTCAAAGTAGCAGCCTGCATGGTTTCTAGCCAAGTTCCAGAAGATGGGTCAGGTCAGCTGAGGGTTAAACCAGCATGAGAACCTGCAGCTCAGCTCACATCCCAGCTCTGCTGCAGACCTCTGGAGTGACCTTGGTCAGGTTATCCATCATCTCTGGACTCCAGTTCTCCATTAGGATGAAGTAAAACACCCGTTTTGTCTCTCATATCTGTAACATGTTAAGTCATTTGCCTCGGCGGTATCTTTATGCCACTACAGTGCACCTCAGGGTTGTATACTGCATATGTGAGTGCAGAAAATATACCGCGCACCTCTGCTAGCATCTGGGGATAGACATACTCCAGAGAGACAAAAAAATGATGCCTTTCCCATCGTGCGTTAGGAAAGCAAATGAAAATCAATTTTAAGTCAAGCTGGAAATGAAGAAGAGTGTATACCAGGAAAGATGATCGTTAGTTGACATTTCCCTGAACAGATCTAATCTCTCTCTTTTTCTTCTTTATCTAAAAAAAAAACCAACCAAAACCCCAAACAAACATAGTCTGCTAAAATCTCTCCTATAGATAAAAGCTCTTTCTGCGTTCCAGAGACACTCTCTAGTCTGTCTTCTCTCTTCTCCTCCCAGACCAAACACATCTTCTGCCACTTTCCTCACCCACTGCTGCTCCTTCATCACTTCTCTTGTTACATCCCTGTCCTGGTTTGGGCTGGGATAGAATTAATTTTCTTCCTCATAGTTAGTATGGTGCTGTGGTTTTGGCTTTTGTCTGTTAATTTGTTTGCCCTCGGGACAATCCCTCTCTCCCTTTAGCTCTTTTAGGCTTCCTTCCCTTACACCCCCTACCTGCTCCTCCCTCTGTTCTTCCCTATAATCTCTTCCTACTGCTTCTTCCAGCATAATTCCCACTATCTTGATCTTGCTCTGATGCTGCTTTTCCGCACCAGCAGCATCACCCTTTTTTCCATTTGGCCAGCTATTTTCCTGTCTCCTTTCCTATTTTCCCTCCTCTCACACTGCTGACCTGCATAGCCATTTCTTCCGCAGGCTGTTCTCCTTCCATCCATCCCACACTTTCGTTCATCCAGCTTTCCCTTTCCTGATACCCCCTTGCCTTTCTTTGGGTTTGTCCCCAGATTACCTCTTGGACAGCAGAGCCTGAGGTTGGGGCCATGAAGTGGGACCAAGGTCCCTGTTCCTACCTAACAGCCATGTCCAGAACCACCATGGAGTGGCTGCAGCTGAGTGAAGGTTGCATGATGGAAAACCCAACCCCACCTCTGAGCATGTCACTGATCCCCAAACCAGGGGGTCCTCTTTTCACACACTGGGATGACTGCCCTTCCTTCTAGGCTATACTTTCATGTCATTTCATAACCCTTTACTCCACCACCTGCCATGCTTCATCATTTGTATTTGCTCTAATTAAATTCACCATTAACTTCTTTTCCTCACAGTCAGTATAGATTTATTTCTTTCTTTCTTTTCTCTGCCCCGACTTTTACTCTTTTGTGTTGTCTCCTATTCTTCATATTGTTTAGTGATGCGGTTTGCTCTCTGACCCTTCCTGTACCTTTTTAAGTGCTACCATATATTTTCTATAATGGGTTGACCAGATGTGAACTCCATATTTTAAGTGGCATGATATCATAGCTTCCTCAGACCTCTCCTCTCTCCCAGCCAGGGCCAGTCTTTTCTCATCTCCCAGTCATTTTAAGGGGAGCCAGCCATACCGTCAAAATCCTACTGAGATACTTCTTTGTATAGTTTTAATCTTCACCTGTATTTTATAGCTCCTGTGCTTGGCTCCAGTTCCTTGCACAAGGACAGCATTTGCCATGTTTGGGAGGCCGGGAGGGGATGGGGTGGGGGCGGTTTTAAGCAGATGTGGAGGTTAGAAATCTCAGCCATCACGGAAAGAAAAATAAAAGCAGGGAAACACAAAAAGCAAATGCAGATGGAAATACTTCAGGTGAGTTTAACCATCAGGCTGGTGTAAACCAGAAAGAGAGAAAGCACAGAGATCTAAACAGTTTAAGAGTGTGAAAGATGTGCCTTGGTTCTGAACTGCTGTCTTCTGTTTCAACACCAGCTCTTAAAGGATCAAAAAAGAATTTCTTCTGTGTCTGCCAAACAGCCTCACATATTCCTGTCCAGTCAGAAATGGACCTTATCTTCTTTGTAGCTTGAGCCTGCATGCATCTATCTGAAGATAAGAGCTTGCTGTGACGGATTAAGACTTTCCAGCTCCGCCTGCTGCAATTTATTCTGGGGTTAGAGCACCAGCCCATTCCTTTCACCCATCCAGACATGGAGCACAATGAAAATATGATGTCACCCCTTAGCAGGCGTTTCCACACTGTGTCAACACCACCCTCCGGTGCATGCATCTGCACCCCGCACAGCTGGACAAGGAACAGACCTTTTCCACACCGGCCTGTGGCTGCCGGTTTGGCTGAACAAGGAGAGCATTACAGGGAGTGACATCTGGTTCGTGGCTGCAGTGCCAAGCTGCTCGTTGCTTGCCAAGGCAGAGTGGCATTGAGACACATCCCTGAGGAACCACAGCATCCCTGAGGCTGCTGCAGAGAGGCAGAGAGTGAGCAGGCAGCCCAGAGCATCCTCCTACAGCAGTTCAGGGCTGTCATGCCTGTGTTTTTCAGTTTATGGGATAACTTTTGCATGGGTTATAGGAACATGCAATTGCATCCACTGGGGAGAAAAAGGAGGGAGACACCAATCAGTCAGAACAGGAAAATGTAAATAAGCCTCATCCACTTGTGAATGTAGATATTATGAACACTGAAACCATGGTCACACTGTGGAGATAAAACCTGCAGTGAATTCTCTAGGGCTTAGTGTGAAGCTTTACTGCACCATGTATCATCTCACTGTGTCCTAGCTGCTAAAACATATTTTGCTGTAACTGGAATGCCAAATCCCCCAAGGAGAAGCTGCCAGTCAATTAACATCAAAAACCTGAATTTTTTAGAGAATTTTCCAAAATCCAATGTTGTCCTGATTGCAAGGACTTCAGCATAGGCAATTTTTTTTCATTATTTTAACAATTTCCCTTGAGTATTTGCAGCCCAGCTAACAGCCACATTGTGTTTAATGCAGTAGAACCAGGGAATGAAACCAGCTGGGAACAGATCAACACAGTTTTATTGTCCAAAATGAGTAAAAAGGTAGAGTAAATTCACAAGCTAGCTGCTGACAAATATATTATGTTTAATAATAAAAGGTGCTCATGTGTATGAATAACCCATAGATGATATATATATGTATAAACATATATATAAGTGCTTCGTGATGATTGAGTCTTGTGTCACAATGGAGAGATTTCAATTCTATCTTACAGCATAGGCAAATTGTTCAGGCACTGCATACCCATAAGTGAGGGCAAAGAAATTTCAAGGCATAGGGATCCAGCCTTTAGAAAAAGTCTTCCTTTAGCCTCTTCTTCCTGTTTTCAGACCTTCTCCTCCATTCTCTTCCCTTCTCTCTTGCCTTTACATTGTACCGAAGTGTACATCAGGAACGGGAGATTTGTCAGGGTTGTGTGGTTTTGTGTCTTCGCACAGCAATAGTTCTGCACTGGTAAAGGGAGATGGGAGAGGCTGCAATTGATCTTTCCTGTCTCCAGCTTCTAGCAGTACCTAGAGGGACTTTTCTATCCAGGTAGTTTATAATATACGCTGTATGCTTGTAAATCAGCACTGATATAAGTCACAAAAAGCTGTATACAGAATAGGCTAGGTGAAAATGACTGTGTTACTTGAAAATTTCAAGGTGTTATGTACTGGGGTTCTCTGTACTGATTTAGTGCATTTCTGTTCTGCTACCATCACAATGAATCTCCCTGAATTATATTGCTTAGTACTGGCTTAAAATATTTAACAGCAAATTTTTGTTTGAAAAACAAATAATTTGTCTACGGAAAAGTGCAGTAACTGCAAAATAAACTGTTTGCCCATTAATAACTAATAATCTCATCCAGAAATTAAATAGAACAAACACAAAGCATGAGCCTGTGCATGTGCTTATATGTAGGTATGAGGTCTTCCATAAAGTCTTTGCTTTGTTTCTCCCTGCCCAGTGCCGCAGCTCAGCTGGACTTTCTGGTATTTCTTCTGGGGTTCCTTCTGCCATATAAACACAACATAGCTGGGCCCTACAGCCTTAGTTCCCTTTCGCAAAACCTTACTTTTCCTGTCTTCTCTGCTGCTGCTTGTGACATCCCTGGCCAACCTCAGTCCCAGCAGCTAAGAACTCACCAGTTCCCCTTCCTCGGGTCTGTGAAAAACCCCTCCTTGTATCTATGACAAACCTGGTGGATCAGGCTGGCTAGCACACACGGCACTTGGATAGGTTTTCCACCATCAGTTCTGGCCTGTGACCTGCTGGTCTTGCTGCGTGAAATATGCATATATTGGATGGCAGGTATTTGTATCAATATTTAAAAAATTTAGGAATGCAAATTCCTGTTTCAACTTTAAGCTATTTAGAATCAAAGCCTGGATTCCCAACCTCAGTCACTTTCTAAAGGAATCATGTAGCTCTATGGGAAAGTCTTAACCTGCTAAAACAAAATTAAAGCCAAACCAGAGTTACATTCTAATGATTTACCTGACCAGGGCTCTAAAAGAGCATGCATGCTTCCTCCACGTGACTGTAGTACATGCAAAGCTTGAATTAAATGCTTATATCCAGGGGTATTTTTCTCTGTAGTGGATATCATCTCAGTCATCATGCTTCATGCATTTATGCCCATCATTTCATCCCCTTCCCTTATGCGTATGCTTTGATATGGAAAAACAAAGCATCTTTCCTACTTTGAACTTCATTTCATAGCTTAGCTCTCTCTTCTAACCTCCATGGCTGCAACCCAGGCAATCTCCAGCACTGTCAGTGCCTTTGCATGGCTCTGAGCACATCTTGGTCTGAAGGACAGAAGGGCCTTTGGGCTTCTCCTCATCCACTGCTGGGAGCAGAGTGCCTACACCCCCTCAGGGTAGCTTTTCAAAAGAGATGTATTTTCTTGCACCGTCTCAAGACTGGAGCTAATACAGCCCAGCAGAAGGTGGGAAGGAGGATTTCCCTTGGCCTGACTGCGGGAGGGATCTGGTGCTTCATTGCTTAGCATCCACAGGGAGATACAAATTCATAAACTTAAAGGAATAGAAAGGGACTCCTTATTTGGGGGTTAGCAAACAGTAATCACACATCTTAAAAGTCATAAGGGTCAATTTATCCAATTCCACCAACTCTGTGGAGTTCAGATAAATTATATCACAGACGAATTTCATCTCTTCCATCTACCTCTTCTTTTTCTTCCTGCCAGGATTTACCTCTTACCGTACATTTCATTAGTTTGTTCTGGTCTGGGTTCAAATCGCCTGAATGCTGTCTACTAACACCCTCACGAGCCCTTCCATAGGAACATTGCCTGACTGTCTCTTTCAACTTCCTGCTTTTAGTTCCTAATTCTTGTACCATTTTGAACTGTTCCTGTCCCTCCCTAGGTTTTTGAATGACAACGTGTGGCTTCAGCTGCAGCTACCTCTCTTTCTGTTCTGCCACAGTTATCACCTTGGATACCTCCTTTCAGAAAGCCTGTACTGGGGTTGGTGCTCCAGCTGCAGGCAGGACCCCAGTGTACAGGTCCTCAGTAGGATGCCCTGCCCTGGGGATGGCTGGGTCAGGTCCGGAAAGGGAGGAGGCATGCAGCCTGCTGATGGATGCATGGACTCCTGCGTACATGAAAGGAAGGAAGGAATGCCTGCAGCAATCCCATCCTTTCTGCTCTACTGCAGGTTCTGCCATCAATTCCAATACCCCAAAGACCAGACAAACTTTTTATATTATACTTTGATGTGGCTGGATGGCTTGTGCAGTTCCTCTGCTCCCTCTTTAAGAGTGACCTTAATATTTTATTTATTGTTTAAAGGATAATGTTCATGGTGAAGGAATATATGAGGCAATAAATGGCCTTTGCAGGTAATTAAATGCTGAAGAGAGCTGAAGCTATTGATGGCCATAAAAGCCATTTATTCTGAGTGTGCTGAAAAGCCAGGAGCACTGCTCCTCATAGCATGCAACAAGACAAGATTAAACAAGCCATGCTACTAGAAAGGGGAAAGACAACATTTTTCTTGCCCTCTTAGGGCTTGAAATTTCTGAGCTGCTGTTTATTTGGTGCTTGGAACAGAAAATATTGATTGTAATAATATGTGGTTTTCTATCCTGTTACTCTTTTTTCCTAGCTGTTGTAGAAGGGCTTTGCACATGGTGGCAAGAATTATTGCTCTCCTTGGACAGACGCTCAGATAGGGAAGGATGACTTGCCCTTACAGTCAATGGGAAAACCTCTGGCAAAATCCAGCTCACATCCTAGTGCCTTGCCTACTGGTCACAGTCTTATACTGTATTGCTATAGCACTTCTCGTACCAGTTTTCCAAGTGCTTGTAGATAGGAAGAGTCCACCTTCCTTATATACAGAAGCACTGATGTAGCACAGGGTACCTCTACCTCCTGCTGTGCTTCTGCTACATGTGGGGCACTGCCATGAGGAAAGGTGCTGTGGACAGTGGTAGGGGACACCATATGGTATCTCTGCATACAAGTTTGACTTGGCCATGATGAGGCAAGCAAGGCTGAGGACCTTATTCACAGGCCTGTCTGTCTTCCCACGAATGAAAGCAAGAATACAGGGTGGCCACAGGAGTCCTTGCATGAAGAAAGATTTGCTGCAGGTACATGCAGCCATGCTCTGCATGGATCACAGCAATTGTCTAACAGTACAAAATAACCAAAACCCAAGGTTCAGGACAGAAAGAGCAAGGAAAGGATTGACTGAAACTGAAAAGAAGATGCCTATTGAGTTTGATGTTTCCCACATAAGAGAATCTACTTCAATATCTTTGCCTACCATTAGGTTGGCAAGAAGCTTTATAGCAGACTTTATTTCCTCTGAAAAATAAGCATCTAATATGGCACAGGTGCATGTCAACAGTACGTAGGTGTTCCAGAAATGTCCCTTTCCCATGCTCACATCCACACCTCCGTAAGCTCAGCATGGGAGGACTTGTGAAAGCTGAAAACAGAGAGCATGAATGGAGGCACTTCACAGGATCTCTGTTAACTTCCCATCCATATAACCCCTGGCACATTTGACAGCATTTTATGCAGATGTCACCCAGACTTTGCCATCGTTTTAGTTTAAACTACACTGCCTCTGTCATGGAAAATTCTACTGTACAGGTCCAGAGATGCTTTGAACTCAGATGTTGTGGGAACAGGTAACATCTCAGGATTTGCTATAACGCAGACCTGAAGATGGGCACTTCCTGGATGACATCCTAGGAGTCATCCCACAGCTGCTACTCACAAAATGCTCTCATGAGCCAGAAAGTCCCCTCACAGCTGAGAAAGAGCCGTGGGGTATGTTCCCAGACGTGCCAAGACACAGCAGTGAAGCCACTGACACTGGCAGACAGCTGGAGACGGACCCTTGCCCCATGTTCAGAGCCACTGGGTACCAGCGCGAGAGGCATTGGCAGGGCAGGCAGAGTGTGGGGGTTCAGGTGCAGGGCAGGTAATGCGCAGCCAGCAAGGCTCATTGCAGAGACCGATGCTGCGTACAGCCCGGTGCATACATATAAAATATCATTATGAGTGATATGTGAGTGTATCAACAAATCCCACCTGTCTAGTACAAGGCCATTAGCATCTGGCAGTTTGCTGTGAGCACAGGTGAATAATGGCTTAGGGGCATGTGCTTCAGGGTGAGGTTAAAAGGTGACTCCTGTATGGTGTAAGTGGATTAATATGACTGGACATGATGCCGGCTTTTCCTTTCACTTCTGGCAGTGTAAATCAAGAGTAACTGCGCAGAAGTCAATACATGCATTAAATTCATTGGTACACAGGGGCTGAAAAGCACATGATTTTAAAAGAACATCTCGATTACAAGCTGGAGAACAGAAACAATGAAAAATGTGGCTGCTTTGCACGGCTTCCTGTGGTGCTCTATTATGGCCCTGCTCCTTCCATGAGAGCTCTATCCCAACAGGCGCCCTCACAGACTCATCTGTGAGAAGAGCTCCTACTGTCCTTCTTATTATTGCCACTACAGGGAAACCCCATCTCCATTCTGTGTAGCAGAGGTCCCCCCTTGTGCTGACCTTGCTGCAGAGAAGTGCTGGCTCGTGGGGAGGTGGAAGGAGATTTAGGCAATGCAGCATTAAACATAGACACAGTGGCTCAAGCCCCAATGCCTGAAACTAGAGTTAATACCACTGGTGGCAAAAAGCTGTTGAATACATCCTGATATGATGAACAGGAATATTATGTATCTGCCTGGCTCCAGCTGAGCGCAGCACGAAGGTGCTGTAGGTGGGTTTTCCAAAGCAGGACGTGGCTGCACAATGAAACCAGCCCCCAGCTCTTGAGCCTGTATACAGCAATGAAGGCAGTGGTTAGCTGGTGAAGCTGCTGAACTCCCCCAGCCACCCCCGGGCTCATGGATAGGTTTCGGCAGGGCAATCTGGGTTCACCAAATTGGGTACACCAGGTCAGTGGTCAGCAGGGTGCTGAAAGTATTCTCAAATCTTGTCTCACCATATTTCTGTTAACCTTTGATGGAAGGAGAGTCCCCTTTCGGGGCTGCCAGCTTAGAGAGCCACCTGAGCACCAGGCTGCTCTGGAAACAAACAGTGCTGCTCACCACAGCCTCCCTCACCCAGGCACCATCACCTCTCCCATGTCCCCACTTCAACAGGGAAGCACCCAAATGTCTGCAGGGCATGCTGACCGATGCTACGGCTCTCTGGCTAGCCAGCCAGTGGCTACCAGACCTCAGGGTGAGCAAGCTGGAGCCTGGTAGGGAGTTTTAATCCTGTGTATAACCGCTGCCCGCAGCTATTTTGCAACTGACATTCTCCACTGTACCACAGTGCTGCTGCTAATGGAGATATAAAAGCCCCCAAAGCCACTGCCTCTTCCCCCATCCCTCTCAAGAGAGGAGGAGAGCCCATGCCAGCACTAGCTCTGACTAGCCTGGGCTACCCAGCATATGCTACCTCCAGAGGGGGCTATTAATTGCCCCTCCTGCAGTGGGAGAGCCAGGGAGGAGAAGCTTTCCCTACATCCACATCTCCTGCCTAGTCTGGGGCAGAAGAAACTTTTGCCCTTTCCTCAGTGCCCGGGCAGAGCCAGTGGGAATGGTGTCAAGGACATGTTCATTGCAATTATATAAGGAAGGAGATGCTCAGAGTGTAAGAGCCACTGTACAAACTTTGGTCGTGGAGTTGCCTTCCATCACATACAGCCTTGCCATACAGAAGTAAATGCAAATGTAAATGCAAATTAAAATGCAAATGCAAATGCCAGGCCTCCTGGGCTGCACTCACTCAGTGCTACAGAAATCCCTTGACCTCTCAGAAACATTCAGGTTGCTGCAAATATCCTAGTCCAGAGTAAAAAAAAAGTATTGCTTTTCAGTCTGGGTTCCTGCCTTTCTTGCCCTGCCTGTAAGAGTGGCAGCTGCATATCTTTGCATAAAAAGGCTATTTCTGCACTGTGTGCACAGCCCACTCCCAGCTTTAGTGTGTAAAGCACACGATTAGGGTCTTCCTGGCAAACGGGTGATTCATGGGTGATTATTATGGACACTAAACCACCTTTCTCTCAGCTGCCAGCGTGTATCTGCCATTAAACTGAATGCATGAGAGAAGTGTGCTCCCCAGACACCCACAGCGTTGTTACTAAAAGAGAAGGAAAAATACTTTAAATCAGGAGGAAGCCTGCAGGTGCAGTGAAGGTTCTGGGCCATAACTTTGCATCTTTCTTTTTCCTAAACTAACTTTTGCCAGGTCTGTAGCAGAGCCCCAGGGCAGCTCTCTGGCCACTGATTGCAGATGGAGACTGCAGGCATGTCCCACATCCACAGGGTCTGCACAGGGCCAGCACCCTGTCCTAGCACACTGGGGTATGGGCAAGAAGGAAGCCCATGTGCACCATTCACCTGGGAGCCTAATGCTGCTCAGGGCAGGTGCTTCTCTGGACCACCACCATCCTTGGGTACATCTGCCCCATGCCACAGCCCCTCCAGGCTTCAGCCCACATCACCAAGCACTAAGGGACCTTGCTGGTGCCCACAGGCATTTTAAGCTAGGAGAAATGCTCCTGCAAGTAACAAAGCAAACCCCTTAGCAGTCATGACTCTCACTCAGTTTACTCTCATGGGTAGTGGGAGCAGATTGGGATCCAGGCTGAGTGCCAGGTAATGAAACTGCATTGCTGTGAGTGGCTCTCTCCCCTCTCCCAGAAAGAGGTCCCCTCAAGTGAAGGCAGACCGTGCTGCTTTGTAGGTGATCCTTAAAATGACCAGCATGCAAGCAGGGAAGCACATAGGGGACAGTGCTGGGGCAGAGCATACCCACTACATCTGATTTCCTATCTGTGCTGTGGTAACATCGAAGTTTGGGCTGGGGTCCATGCACTCACCCAGCCTCCCACCTCTTGCTGCAGCCAATGAGCCAAGGGAGTGCACAAGCAGTGGGGTCTGGGGAGCAGGGACAGGCAATGCTCTGTGATGGGTCTGTAAGCAGAGGAGGCTTCATAGGCAATGGGGATCCTTTAGTGTCTAATATGGTGGTAGAGCTGGGTGGAGAAATTTCCCCTCTACTTTCCCACCTGCCTGAAACTTGAAGCAACTTAATCCCTTTGAGACTTCTACTCTAGGGCCAGGTATGCTTGAGGAGGTGTCGTGGTTTAAACCCAACCACAAACCTCGTTCACTCACTCACCCCCTTCTTGCCCTCCCCTCTGCTCCTGGAGGGACAGAGAGGAGAATTGAAAAGAATGCAACTCCCACAGGTTGAGATAAGAACAGCCCAGTAACTAAGGTATAACACAAATCACTGCTGCTACCACCAATAATAATAATGATAAGGGAAATAACAAGGGAAGAGAATACAACACCTCAGCACCAGCCAACAGATAACTCGCCCCACTCCCCCCAGCCAAGCACCGACCGATACCTCCTCCAACCCTGCAGTCCCAGCCCTTCCAGGTAACTCCCCATTACATCCTGGGCATGCCGTGCTGTGGTATGGAATACCTCTTTGGCCAGTTTGGGTCAGGTGTCCTGTCTCTGCTTCCTCCCAGCCTCCCCTCCTCCCTGGCAGAGCATGAGGCTCAGAAAGTCCTTGGCCAGACCAAACATTTGAGCAGCAACTGAAAACATCGGCGTTATCAGCACCGTTCCCAGGCCAAAAGATCAAAACACAGCACTGTACTAGCTTCTAAGAAGGAGAAAAAATGGCTGCTACTGCTGAACGCAGGACAGGAGGGCAAAAGCTATGGGTAATAAGGACAATGGGATCATATGAGCCTTGTTTCCTTAGGAAAAGAGATAAAAGAAACAAAAAGATATAAAATAGTTTCATAAATTATCCCTATCACTGCTGGCGCTCCTCAACACAGTGGTTTTCACCCAAAAGCCTCTTCTATAGCCACAAGGGAAATACTGCAGAGCATCCCACTGCCTCCCTCTGCAAAGTTCCCACAGAGACCTGCAGTTCTCCAGCACGTACAACATAAGATCAAAAAGACAGTCATTTCTTCAGCCCTATTCAATCTTGAGCCCAAGCTGATCAACCCTACCTGCCTCCACCCGTCTGTTCTCATACGCCTCTGGGCTTTCCGACACGGCGTTGTATTGCTGGAAAGGCTGGTTGCTGAAGAGATTGTCACACAAGAGGCTGCGACAGAGCTTCTTCAGGAAGCGCAGGACATAGCCAATGCTGTTCACTACCAACACGTTCATGAGATGCTGCTTCCCCTCAAAAGAAGCTGAAACTGGAAAGCAAACAGGAACAATTCAATACCTGGGGATGCATGGCAGGTGAAAGAATGACAGCAGGGGAGAAGGTATCACACAAGTATTTGTATGCCTTAAAATATTTTACTTAATTAGCCCACCTGAAGAACAAAAAATATTGGAGGAGCTTAAGGAGCTGAGTTTGTGTGAGTGAGATCACCTTCCCCTTGGGACACGGAAAGATGCATGGCCAACAGCACAAGGATTTCTGATGCATGCATCCAACTGAAAACTGTACTGTACGATTGGAAGGAGGCAATTATTATACCTTGGTCTAAGGAAGGGGAAAGCGATCTGCCAATGATGGGCTATTGGGCTGACTTCAGCAATACACAAGGTTTTAAAAGATAATGGGGAGACAAGGAATAAAGACATGGCTGTGGATGAATAAAAGGTACCAGGGTCGTACTGAAGCAAGGACTACCAGCTTCCCCATGGATCTTTATTTATGGATTTAAGTGTATGTATAGGCAAGGGAAGGTTGGCAGCGGAATTCAGTAAAGTATGAGAAATTGTTCATCAGACTGGAAAGGATTGCATATGGAAGGTGGGTCAGGAGACAGCAACAGGCTCTGCTGGCAGGTAACCCCAAGCACTGGAGAGGAGCCGGCAGTAGTCTGTGCTGGCACAGAAAGAGTTTGTTGATGCTCTAAGCTAGAGGCATTATCAGTGAGGACTGGGAGATTGTACAGAAAGGACTGGCTGATCTTGAGCTCTGCAATAACAAAAAAGGGTGGAAAAAAATACCAGAAAATAGTTGGCAATCCATTATCTTTTTAAGGAGCTTCAACATGACCTGATGGGAGGAAAAGGATGGGACAGGCTCACCAGATGTCTATGAGCCTCCAAGGTGACACAGCGATGAGAAAGTCAGATATACTTCAAGAAAACATTGAATAAGGCAGTTCCAGGAGAAACAAGGGAGTGTCAATTCTACTGTATAAAGTCCTGGTGAAACCTTAGCTGGACTGACAGGCACCATACTGGTCATCTAGGCTTGAGAAGGGTGAATTCACAATTCACACTTGCAGATATGCACAGGCAGGCCACAGTGATGTTCAGGGAACAGAAAGTTTCCCTGTGGCACTGCAGCCATCACCATCTGTGGGAAGACACTTGCACTTCTTTCACTAATCCAGTGACCTTCCTCACAATGCAGAGAGAACCTGAGAGAAACTCTGCATTTCAGGCCTAGCAGGATGAAGACTGCTCTCTAGAAATACATCTAAGATTGAACTCAAGGGTGAGAGCAGAGCAACTGAAATTCCTGGACAAAGCTGTCAGGAAATATATTTAACCAGGAATCAAAAAGGGCATAGGTCCCAGACATCAGAGGGGTCAAAACAGACCCACCAGGATCAATTGTAGCAGGTCACGTTCAGGTATCCACAGGTTTTCAGGGAGGGCTACATGATCTGGCTGCCTGAGCTCCACCACCTGGAAGGTTTTTTCCAATCCTATAGCCTCCCGTCACTACTAATAAGTATAAATTGCAATGGTAGGTGTATAATGTTTGGGATACCTTCAGAGAATTCCTGCTGGCCTGAGCTGCTGTAAGGGACCATGCTTCACTGCCAGCTGAGCATCTGTGAGCCGAGCCGTGCGAAGACCAGAAGGCCCATGAGAAGACCCGTCTGTGCTGCTGCTGGGCTGGGACTGAGCTGCAAGCTCGAAGCCACACGATGACTGTGAGGCCATTCACCCCTCCTTGATGATTAGAAAAGGCATGAAGTTGGGAGAAATTCTGACCAGCTGCTTTTAGCTCAGGTACTTGAAGCTGAGCCAGCTCAGAGTAATTGAGACCAAGGGGTCTGGCAGGCTTGGTGCAAAAGGTGACTCTCCTGCTTGTAATGAAAATCATACACACAGCACAGAACCAGGCAAAAATGAAGCTTTGCACTAAATTGCTTCAGTCTTGTGTCCCTGTGAATAAATCTGGATCATTCTTAGAGTATTTCTGATGCCCCTTAGGGAAGGCGCACCTGTGATTAGGAAGAAGGAGAGGGAGGAAGCAGGATTTATATGCTGTATAGAGGTCCAGAGCCTGAGCTCCCACACAAGTGGGTCCCAGTGGCACAGCTGAGCTGCTTTGGTCTCTGCAAAACTGATTGGACTTGCAGTCCTTGGCTTTGTGTTCATGCCTGACTCACCAACTGCAGCTCACTGGAGAGTGTTGTTCCTATATTCCCATCATTGTTTCATTCCCACTGCATCCCTATGTGCTAAAACAATGTTGCAACACAGATATTTTACTGTGATTAAAAGAAAAATTCCTGCTCAGTCTGAGAGCCAGGCCAGGGGATTCAGTGTGGGACATGGGAGACTCATCAGGACACAGGAAGAAGTGTCGCTGTGGGAAGATGAGATGCCCCTGGGAAGTTCCCTCTGGGCTTTGATTCTCTCTGATATATTTGCATATTCCTGCTGCATGGGGAATTTGCAATTACTGCAGCTGAGAGCGGATTTGGTTCATGAGTTCAAGGCAGAGGACACACCAACAGCTGAGCTCTGTGCAAGTTTTCCTTTAGAACATGTGGTGGCAACGTGTGGCATGGAGCGGGCTTGCAATACTGCTCGTCCATGTATGGCTGCATGAAAACCTCAGCTCACAGGCTTGGCCTCAGCACTGTTGCAAAGAGTGGTAAGAGCAGGACTCTGGAGCTAGCCCTATTTCACCCCTAAATCACTGCTGCAATGCGCTTTACCAATATACTTTCCTCTGACACTGAGGCAATTCCTGCAGCAGCTCATTTTACAAAGCTCTAAGTGATGTTCAAAAGCTGGCTGCCAGCTGATGTGACTGGGACAGGTAGGACAGTCAGGACTTGGGATCGGGTGAAGATGTCGAGCACATTCCAACTGGCCCCACACCCCTTGCAAAAATGCTTTACCTGACACTGTCTCTCCTCCGTAGCCCTGCTTGATGAGTGAGAAGACCGCCTTTTGCTGGAGCGCGCAGTCGATGCAGGCCTGCACAGCCTGCTGCAGGGCTGCGGATGGTCTCTCTGGCCCAAAGTGCTCCGGGAGCTGCTGCACTTTTTTTCTGTCAAGGTACGGCCCCAGGTTTGCTTGTTTGTTGACATAAATGCAGACTGCAGGCACAAAATCCCAACAAGGTTATTGCAAAATGGCCCTGAGACCATCCTAGCAAATACATTTCTATATATTTCACAAGCTCTTCCATTCATTGGTGAATTGTGACCATTTGCCACGGCACAGCCAGGCTTCCTGGCACTGATCAACCATTGCTTAAGTGAAGTGAGCTGAGTTCACCGAGTTCAGCTGAGTCTTGTTCAGTGTCGCGGGTGAGGATAAGCTACATGCAACTAAAGAAGCCCTTGTGCATGCCTGGGGTCTGCTCTCTTGCAGACTACCTTGTCCTTGCAGCTGATGACCAGAAAAAGGTGCCCAGGGAGTGCAGGACAGTGACTAGCAAGGCTGACTATAGAGCAATGGACAAACTCCAGCCTGAGGTGTGTTTTTAGACTGGTTCATTGAGGGGGCCTCTGAGAAGCACTGGTCTGAGGTGAGTTTTGGGAAACTTTCATTCGTTGCTGCTCCTGACCTTAATGCAGCTGTAATTTCTGGAGGGCTATGCTGTGCTGGGCTGTGCTGCATGGTGTGATGACAGAGACCCTAGTCTTTGGGAGCTTCCTGACCCTCCATGTCCAACCCAGCAATCTGCAAACTGCATCACCTTGAGGGAAACTGTACATCGCGTATAATGTTAAACCCCCATTTGGTACCACAGCCACCTGACTGCGCTGCGCAGGGGGTCTGCAAAAGGATACCTCATCCTCCCTGCAGCCAAGCCCTGCATGGCTTCTCTCATATGCCACTGCCTGCAAAGGCAGCTTTTCTACATGCCATCAGGCCTGCCAACAGTAGCCAGACAATCAGTGTTCTCTTCCTAGCATGAACTTATTTTAAGCTTGGCTAAGACTAAGTGCATCTTGGAGGAAGCAGAGAGAACGCTGTGGTAACTAAGGCCGACTAAGACATAGCCTAGAGTCAGGCTAAAGTGAGACATATTATAATAGCTGGCTGAGTGTGCTCAAGCTGTCATCTCTCAAACAATACAACATTATCCTCTGACAGAAATCAGATATGTGACGAAGAAAAACCATCAAGCAGAGTGGAGGACATGATGACAGCTGTGTTAAGTTGGAAATAATTTACAGTTTGTATCACCATAATGAAAATCTACTGCGACTGTCGCAGTGCACTCTGCTACCCCATCTCTCACTGAACAGCAGAAGGGGCTTTAGCAGTATATCCTGGGTGAACAGGAGGATTATAGCAATCATACTTATCATTACATAGCACTTTACACCTTCCAAGTGCCAAACAAACAAAGGGAAAATGCACCAGAAGACAGCAGTAGCATGCATGAATTGCAGGAGGCTGTCAGGGTGCAGCTTTCCTGGTGTGCCACCATACCAAACCTCACCAAATCTGCAGGATATGGCTTCTGCTGTGACAAGCCACTGGTTTTGCCTGGGGCTCAGCTGCAGGAGGGACTATGCAGCCTGCAGGAAATGTGCGGGGAACCTTGTGGGGGAATGGGGACCCTTGTGGTCCTTTCCGTGCAGATGGGGAGGTAAAAGTTGGCTTGAGCCTGTCTCTGCTTCCTGCAGCTCCTGCTCTGCTGGGAGCCTACGCACACCATTGGGAAGGTGCTGGGAGAAAAAGTGCCAGCGGCACAAGGAAAGACAGATGGAGGTGTGGGGCGCTGCGTCCCCAGAACCCAAAATGATGCATAGAACCTCTGCCTTTGTGGCCACTCCGTCAATGTGGTGGGGCTCTTGGATTGTGCCTCTTTGCTCCCCCCAAAAAACAGCACTGGGCACACTCCTCAGGGCAGCACTATGAAACACCACTCAGCTGATGTTTGCCAAGTGTGTTGCAGTGTTAGCATGTGAAGGGGTAAATGAGAATAAAATGTATTATTGTCATCATCGTCACTACATTTAGTATCATTCTGCTACCAGAGCAGATGGAAAACTTCTCCTCTGTGCATCCCAGCTAAGAAATAATGGGATTTATGCGTTGTGTTTAGATTCTAATGTTATCTAACCCATTTATCTGCTGAAGTCTCAGGGTAAATCAACTGTCTTGTTGATTTTCTTCTCATCTACATCAGTTTAAAGACATTGACCTATGTTACTTCCAGTAATCTAAGCAAAATAAAAAAGAATAAAGCTGTGTTTTCCCAGTCTACACTCAGAAATGACCAGGCCTGCTGCTGTGATAAGACATTGGGGTTTATATGTGCTGGTAACCCTGCCTACCATCAGACCGTGGCTCCTCTGTCCTTCTTCTCCCCAGAGCTGTACGAGATGCTTCGTGTTCACACTAGGTTTTAGTCTGGTCATTGCAACAAGTTTGGTGGGGTGAGATCTGGGTATAAAATTGTAGCACTCATGGGGTGTTGATGTCTACATTTCAAGAGGAATGGATCTGACATCTTCACTAAACTCGACACATGGCAGTCAAAATACAGTCTTGCATGGCATCTCTTTTCTTTGTCACTGATCTAATGTGCAAACCCCCCATTTTCATGAGCTCTGGCTATTCTGGAAAGCACAGCATCTGTCTGCCAGCCCTTGGTTCCTGCTCACCCCATGGCCAAGGAGCACTTAAGGCTGGGTACCTGTGAGAGCCTGTGGTGTGGCGGAGTTAGGTATCGTAGCTGCATCCTGGGGGATTGAACTAATATCCGGCTCTGGTGTGCTTCTTGGCGGAGAGATTGCTAAGGGAGTCATCAGGACACGAGACTTCAGCTGCAAAAAATAACCGGTTGGGTAATGAAAGTATACATAAAATATTCCAATTTTATTCCATCTATGTCACGCCCCATGAACTCCCACTCATTAGCAATCTGCTATTGCATCACTTTCTCCAGGCCACGAGCATCCGTTCTGCTCCTGGGAGGATACTGGAGCCTAAAGCCTGACTGATTTGCAGCAGACAGCAATGCCTTAAGTTACAGGATGCAAATATTATGCCAGCCCCCAGGTAGTTATTTACACCTGAGAAAACTGGGTCTAACACTAACAAATCAGCACAATGGCATATCACAACCCTTTTCATGTGGGTGTAAACTGGTTTCCACAACTCAGAAACACGGAGTCTTTAACTACACCATAATTTAGGGCCAAATTCTGCTCTTGGTTACAGGGGTGCAAATCTTGTGTAAATCCAGTGGAACCAAAGGCCTACTTTGGGCCGACACGTATGTAAATAAGCTAGGACCATGGTCCATAGTGTGTTATCACCAGGGAGTAAATACAAACTTCTGCACTATGGCACCCTGTAATCTGTGTGACCTGCAGCCCAACTTGGGAAGTGAAACACAATGGAAATTTATGGTGCAATATCATTACATCTTTACACTGCTGGTACCTGGCAACCTCTCAACAGTCAGGTGATGATCAGGTCCTCCTAGTTACAAAGGGCTGACATGACAGATGTGACCTGAAGGTACCACCCTTGCTTTTCCTTTCACTCTGAAGGGAAGTGGGCAGAAAGCAGAAAGCCAAGCACAGAGCTGGCTGGTTTATATATTTACATATACTACACCAAGCTGTTCTTCTGGAAGGTGATTTTATTTTTGTTGCTGTTTTTCAGTGGCCAAAGGTAAAAATGCTAGAAGTGACAAGCATAAGAATGAAAAGGAATTTTTAGCCCTGTTAAATTTGTAGAGTATTGCTTCTCTCACAGCATACAGCCAAACAGAGAATAATGTACAAAGTACATTTTAGGTAGAAATTAAGCCATACCACTACCTACAAACCAGATCTTGAGCAGGTCCTGGTACAGAGTAGAAGTTATTTTGGATAAAGATTGATGTTGTCCATGGTTATGATTACAACTGTCTAAAATAATGGCCATAGTTTCAGTGTAATGGTAAAATCAGAAAGATAGAGAAGGGAGAGGGAAGGCTGTTGCACTTAGTGCCTCCCAAGTGAGTTTTTAATCATTAAATCTTTAGGAGTTTGGATCATTCCTCAGTTACTGGCTTATCCCAGCAAGGGCTTCACAAAGAGAGAATTCATGGTCTCTCTTGGTTTTGGTAGCAGGCTAGCCTGTGCTGGGATGGTACCCGTCAAAATAAAGAAAGAGGCCATCTTTGCTAAGGTAGGTGTAATTTTTGCCTGCCTGAACTTCCTTAAGCCCTTCCTGAACTTGCTGCTTTACGCAACATAGAGTTTCCCTCTGAGAAGCCTCTGTGGAAAGGTGGGCATTATAAGCCCAAATGGAAATGAAAGCTGGCTCTTTATCCTGACACCATCCCCTTGTGGGCACTGTTCAGTGCCTGGGGCATAGGATGTATCCCACCTGTCTCAGAAGTGAGACCACCTCCACATAGTGCCACTACCTGCTTTCCCCTGGCATGGGCTAAATCCCTTTAGATCTAGCCTGGACAAGGGAGAAAGTGTTCAGTAAGCGAATCTAGGGCAAACTATGGATTTGGTCTCCTGCTGTGTGGCAGCATAGGGTATTAGAGGCCCTGAGCCAGCCCCTGCCTAGTAACAGTCCTCACCTGCCTGTGTTGTCTTGTTTTCGTAGGGTTGTCTTGCCTTCAGATTGGGATCAGGAAAGATGAGTAGCAAAATGCTGTCAGCTTGTTTTCCAAGCAATTAAAATAAAAGGGAGGAAAATAGTGTTTCAGAAATCAGGGTCCCCCTTCCAATTTGGGGTTTACCCCGTGTGAAAAGGTGAGAAGCAGCACGACTTTATATATTCTGCAGCAACATGTTGATGACTCACTTTTCTGTGATGAAGTGGGGCTGGCACTGTGAAACTTTGGGTAGCTCCTATGCCAGGTTTCTGGGCTTGCGTTTGATTGTACACATATATACATATATAATAAATGCATATATACATACATGTGTTTGTATGTAGTATATACAGATATAAAAATATAATCACTTCTATGGTGATGTACATATATACTTGTGCATATATCTATGTGTACATATACATAAATATATATATATGCATTCACACATGAACACATCTATATAGATGCTATTTTGGAGACAGCACACCTAATAACTTCTGTTTCACTTGCATGTTGTCTCCTTGACATCCTCACCTGCTCACAGCCCTTTGGCCCCAAACACAGGTGCACAAGTCCCCTCTCCAGCCCTTGAGCCTCATGCACTGTGTGAGTATGCACTGCCCCACCAGCACCATCAGCCCAGTGGATGTGGGACTGTGCCCAGTAGACCTCTTTATCTGCCTGTTCCCTGGCTTTTGAAGGCCCAGGCAGGCTTATGTTCTACAGCAAAGAAACAGAGGTCAAGACTTTTGCAAACTCTCTAGCTTGGAAGCCTCTTCTTGGCAGTTTGCTGTTTTAGCAAGCAGTTTACTGCAATCTTAATTGCAATGGTATGTGCCGTACAGCCTCTGGATACAGATAAATTCCATTTTATTAGGGGCAGCAGAGAATGTGCCTTCATTAGATTAAAATGAAACAGTACCTGATTACAGGAGACAGTACACTAGAAAATACGGCTTAAATACCTCCTGGCCACTGAAACCTTGAGTAGTCCCTGAATATCACAAAGTGCAAATCTCAAAGCATTTCTTTTAAAGATGTCTTTTCTTGGACTGATTCTTCTCTATCAAGAAGCCAACCCATCCAACCGGTTGACTGATTGAGAGCTTGGCAGTAGAGAGCACATACACATGAAAGTGAAAAAAAGTGGTGAAGAAGAGAGTTGAGAGAGAAAAGGAGACAGGGAAAATGTGTCAGAGCACTTCGGGAAATCCTCACAGCAAGGCATTCAAATCAGTTTTTGAATATAAAATGTCATAAATTTTAATATGCACAGCATGAGATATAAAAGGCAATGGCTGCTTTAAAACAAGATGTATAACCAACACCCCCCACTCTCATGGACCTTCTACTATGGAAAAGAGATGAGAGAAAGCTGGTCAGGGCTTTAGAGTAGGAAATAAATGTGTCTGTTTCACCAAAGTCACAGTACGTTAGATGTAGAGAGATCATGGGCTCTTGTGCCATTGATGCCAGCTGCAGGCTTGTCTGAGTATGCAGTGGCCATGTACAGGGAGGACTCTTGAATTCTGGAGTTTCTGTTCTGGCCTGCACACCCTTTTGGAGCAGCCAGGATTCATCTAGCTGGTATTTCTGTCATCCCGCACCAGAAAAAGTGAAAGAGGGTGAAGAACATTTCCCAGATGATAACTTTTTTTTTCCCTCTGAACAAGTTCTCTTCCAGATTGTATGATAAAACGCACAGGAAAGGAACAAGGCAAACCATGACGCAAACTTTCCCTGTACTTTTCTTAAACCACTTACATCCTGGTTGTCCCTTGTCCTGGTAAAACATTTCTTAGAAAAGGCTGAGTTTCACCCCGTCCCCATGGGTCTTTCCAGCCAGGAAGAGAAAAACACCTCCATCCCCTGCAGATGTGCACCAAGCCTGAGCCAGCTGGGTCCTGCCCCAGGATGGATGGGCAGAAAGGTGCCATTAAACCTACACCAGGAAAGCACAGAGCTTCCAAGTACATATTCTGAGGTCCTTGGCTATACCTCCCACTCTCTGTGCATTTGGCTGGGGTTAGGGAGGTTCAGTGTGAGGAAAGTCAGGGCTCAGCTCAGTCCCTGGGGCAGAGAGGGGTCAGCTCTGTGCTGGCAAAGGCAAAACACAGTCCAAGGTCTTTACCGCCTTTTCTCCTTGTGTCATGCAATACCTTTCTTCCACACAGCAAATGATGCAGGGGAGTCTGCATGTAGCCTCCTACATCCCCTAAGTGTTTTGCAGTGAATGAGGCAGGTAACCTTAAAAGAAGCTTATGCAACCTTGAAATCCAAGGCTGTATCACAGGGCAGATGAATAATCAAAGGCGTTTTAAAGTTGTCTGTACAATCTCAGTCCCAGTGTATCTGAATCCTGAGTGGTTATTTGTCATCATTAATAGTGACTTCTAAGGCAGCAAGGAAGCCTATGCCCTGTAATGGAAATTGTCACTTCACACACTGTCCTGCACAGGGTGGCTCTTGCTGCCCAACCTGCCTGGCAGGAGCCTGCAAGGTCCTGGCTGACTGCTCATCCCAGGCTTGGGCTGGAGCCACTTCCCCAGGCAGAAGCTGCTTTGGTAGGAGCAACACAGGAACAAATTGCCCTCGGGCTGCTCGGGTGGGGCCATCGCTTTGTTGCCCTCTGAGTGGTCTTTGTTGCCGTGCTGCCCCATGTGAGTGCCAGTTCAATGTCCTCTAGCACCACAAATCCCCCCATGAGGCTAACTAAGCCTTCCCTCATACACGCTTTTCCAGGCAGCCCTTTGAGGCTGCCCCTCACTTACAGCCAAGGAAATAAAACTTGGCTATACCTACTAACCTACCAGAATAGAACTTTTCCTAGAGATTTAGACAGTCAGAAAGAATATTGTATTTAGGGGAAAATGTAGCATTTTCTGGCAAATAGCTCTGCATCAGATACAAAACAGTTTTGGGGAAAACAGCTGACAAACTTTTATAACCAAAGCTGTGATAAAATAAACAGGATAGCGAGGAAAGGACTTTACGTGGTGGTGAAGCGTGATGAAATGTCATTTTAGGAAGACACAGATATTTGCTTTAATATCAATGAAAACAGGCAATGGGTCATCTGGCTATAAAGAGCATGTGATTAAAAATGTCTGTTATTCACATCTTGGTCAAAATATATTTAAATCTAGGCTGTAAAACCCTAGTTTGCTAAAACTTCAGAAGTATTTTTCCATCTGCTCTGTAATAATCCAGCTATCTGGTTGCTATAAAGAATTTGGTTGTCTGCCATTTGGGCAGGGAGTCATTTTTTAAAATGCATTTAAGTCTCATGGTATCTGAAAGCCATACAATTAGCAAGCTAATTAAATCAAGCTAGAGTTCCCTGTCAAAAAAAATGTAATCTTCTCCTTGCTCTGGGGGAGAGGTTTTGTTGGAGAGGGGTTCACTTCAGCTGAGCGCACAGCGTGCAAAGGCACATGACAGAAAACGTCACCTCGGTGTACAAATCCTATAGTGCAAATAAACAGCACCAGGCCAGATACCACTGATGCTACAGCTCACGAGTGTCAGCTCCAGAAATTTAAGCCATCAGGTATAAAAGGATGCCTTTTCACTCACCATCAATCACCAAGAGCTGACATCATCCCAGTTTCACTGCCTAATGAGGGATGCTGTCACCTCCCCACTAAGTCCCTATAGATGGGGAGGAGGCTTGTGGTACCCAGCTTGGGGAAAAGCTTCCCTCCAGAAGAAAAAGGGGAAACAGTAATAACGTTGCTAGCTATGTCTAAAGCTCAATGTTGCTGCAACATTTTAGGCAATTTTAAGTCTCCCTTTCTGCTTCTCCCACTTACAAATCTATGGTGATTGGTGAAAAGCTTTTTTACAGGTGCATTTGGGGTGGAACAGAACATACTCCCCAGCAGGTTTTTTTGGTTTGTGATGGGGTTTTTTTTCCCAAAAATATCAAATCAAATGTAAATGCAGGAGTAAGAAATGGGGTCTGCAAGACAAGCAGGGGCAGAAGAGATGGGTATGCTAAAACTCCACATGCAAAGTCATTGTGGTGTTTGGCAAATCATTTAATCATCTCAAGGACTCAACTTCACCACATCTCCGAAGTATTATTATCCCGGACTTGGATGGTTTTGATCTAAAGAGCCTACAAGTGACCCAGCTTTCCTGATAATACTATAAATTATTACTTGTAGTAAATAAAGTACAAAAAATATAATAAATAATAAACTTGCAAAAACAAATACCTCAAGTAAAACAATTCAGATGTTTCTGTCCCAGAGTTATAACCTAATACTAAAGTGAAAAATAATAAGTCTTTTCATATCTCACATTTAACACTAGAATATTTGCCCCAGTCTTAGCTTGGACATGCAGTTCTATTATGGGCTACAGCTATAAAACTGTGGTAATCTCAGGAGGGACACCTGAGCCTGCTGACAGGTTGGCCCTGCTTGACCACTGCTGTTTTTATCATTCCCGTTTCCAAAGTTAAGGCTTTTCAGAAGAAATGGGAAACTGCAGCTGGGACTGTTCCTTAGCTATGCAAGGTCTGTTTTTGGCACACACTGAAACACACTTCAAAATGTGCCCCCATAGAAGAAAGGGGTTGTCTGATGAAGAAGAAAGCGTGGAAAGATGCAGCAGAATGCAAAGGATGAGGAGAAAGCATTAAGGGCTGAGGTACTGATGTGTACTGCAGTAGGTGTTGCACAGGGAGACCAGGATGGAAATGATGGAAATGGGATGCAGAGGGGTTGCCTGGAAAAGAGAAAGGGAGGATGGAGAATAGAAGCTGGAGGATAGCAGGAAGAAGAAGGTTCGGCAGGAGGTGAAAAGGAGGGAAGGGCAACAATTAGGGTACCCTGCCCTAGATAAGCCCAAACCTAAGGAGCTGAGACATTTGGTCCCTGTGCCCAGAGCTTGGCCATGAACAAGGAGAGACCTAGGGAAGAGCTGGACAACAAGCAGAGTAAGACCTTCTCCAGGGAAGGCTGAGGCAGGCCCTGTGTATACATCACTCACGTTACTCGCTCCTCTGTTTTGACATCAATAACTTAAGCTGCTATTATTTTCTAACAGTCTGCAATTTGCCCTCCTTGTGTAACAGACAGTACACCCTCCACTTGGGGTCACATTGAGAGATGGGCATGATTTTCCCCCAGAATGAGGAGACAAATAATCAAAACTGCCTTTCCCTCAGCAAGCGAAATCTCCCCACTTTCTAAGATGTCCATTTTTTTCTGACATTAACTTTATTTTCTCTTTTATTCCGCTCTCACATATTCCTTTCCTTTTTCCTTTCATTTTGTTTCATTTCTAATCACTGTTAGAGAAGGAAAAAAGTGATAAATCAGAAACACTCTGCAGAAGGTGCGCAGCCATCTCACACAACACTGGGGAACAGGTTATTTTCAAATAACACAAATTAAAATAACCATACACTTTACAAAAATAGATTCCCTCTTTTCTACCAGCTCAGGGAGAAGAGAAACCAGCTACTTTTACTTTTTTTTTTTGCATTGCTTTCCAGCACTCATACAACTTTCCCTCCATGCCTGCATTTCACCTGAAACTCTAACAGAAAATGTGTTAACACCAGCAGGAGGTGGAGAAGGAGTGTGAAAATCATGTACCTACCTTGTACCCCGGCTTCCTCCCTCTCTTCTTTGGAATCTTCACGACTGGCAAAGCAGCGGCCGGTGTGGAGTACAGGTTGTGAACAGCCACTTTGATGGGTGCCGGCTGGAGCGGGGGCCGCCCTCGCTTCCTCCCCGCTATTCGGGGGGACTGCATCTCCTCTGGGGCCAGGCTGGCGGGCAGGCACGGCAGGTGGCTCATCTGCCCTGGGGCTGCCCGGCAACCAGAAGAGAGAAGACAAAAAAGGAAGAAAAGGAGGTTTTTACCAAGTTTTTACCGTAGGTTTTTCATATGAAGGAAGTTTTCTCATGCTGTCGTTTTCCATCTCAATCATTGATGATAAAGCAGCAAGAAGTACACCTGGGTGGGATTCACCTGTCCACAGCTGGCTCAGTTTCTCCAAATCAGGACAAACACCTTCTCATGCCTGTTTGCTTCTGCTGACTGCCAATACAGTACAGGGATGTGGCTCAGGTCTCTATTGCAGATGTTTAATAGGTGAATCCCACAACAGACACCTTAACCCTGTATCCCGCAGATAAGCATGATGAAGGCATGAGCTTGCACCCATCAGTCAGTTCCTCCTTTCAGAGCGGGTTTCGAGTAGATGACCTCCTGAGGTTCCTGTCAACCTGATTTTTCCCCAAATTTTCTGTGGTTCTGCAAATCCTTCCTCACTTCAGAAGTGCTACTGATACCAAAACAGACTTCCATCTGTTTCATATGCAGCAGTCCTGAGTAGGGTGGCTGAACTGCACCACGAGGCTGCCGGCACAAGTTAACCATGTTAGAGGAGAATTGCCAAACGCTTACTCCCTGCAATTTTATAACAGCTGTTACCACGCATGTTAGTAGTGAGCTTTTGGATGTACTCCATCAAAAGCTGTTATTTCACCCCAACTCCATGCAGCTGATGAAGTTGAGCAGGGGTAATGGAGTGGAATCTCGTCCATTTTCCTCTGACCAGGTTTTAATAAAGAAAACAAATATGCAACCATACAGAGAGTACCAAGGGAATATACAACATTCTTCACAGCTTCTGGCAAGGGTCACATGCTAACAAAGGTCAATTAATAAAAAAAACAACCTGCAGAAATACATTTTCAAATGTTGGTTCATCCAGGCATCTGCTTTCCTGCACGTGGGCAGAATACGAGCCCCAGTCCCGCCTGCATACATAGTTAGACATAAGGGTCTAAGCAATCCTTATGCTTTTATGATTAGCCTTGCAATGGCTGACATTTTCAATTTCATGCTCCCTCAGGCCAGTGATAATGGAAGATTCTCTGTTTTTACAGAGCAGACTTATAGCCGTCTCAGCTTCAGAGAAAAGCTTAAAGATGTGGTCAAAGAACATCCCCTAAGCTTAAAAAAACATTAACCAAGTAGAGGTTTGTTTATTACTGCAAACAACCTACATTTTTTTACAAAGTCGACAAACTATAAAATCTACAAATTTCCCTTCAAATCTCACAATTTCAGAATCCAGTGTGATCAGACCGATCAGAGCTGACATTGCGGGGAATGAAATTGGCATTGCTCACCCGCATAGCGGGAAGGGTAACACTTGGTAGGTGCCTCTGGTGACAAGTGTCTGCAGCTAGGGGCTTCTCTGCTTCAAAGGCAAACATGTTTTGCCTAGGTAAAACTTTGTAAGCATGACTAACAAGCGTCTCACTGCTCTGGTCTTACCCATAGCCCAACATCAGCTGCCCAAAACTCTCATGCAAACACTGAATGCCTAACATCAGACCGGAGCAAACCTGCGGTGCCTAATCTACCCTACTGTCCACAGCCACCATAGTTGCACTCTCCAGACATGCTCAGCCAGCTCAGGAGCCACCTGAGGGCTCTGGTATTTATCACATAAAAATCTCATCTGACTGAGGGTATCCTTTCAGGGTTAAAATCATCAGGCTTGACACAGCAGGAGTCAAATGGAAAGGCTCTCTCTATCCTGATCATCACTGCTTTCTTTCTGTCTCCAGCAGTGTGCATTTTCCTCCCCATAGTGCTTTCTGAGGGACACCCTGAAACTCTCTTCCACCTCCCAGAACAAAACATCCCCAGGACATTATATTACAGGCTGGCTGCAGGCAGGGAGTTCAGCAGGGAAGGGAAATGCAAGGATTACATTGGAATTGGCACAAAACCCCACTATGACAGCCCACTGCTTCAGGCTTTGCATTTTGGTCTGCTTTAAATAAAGCCCGGCAACACAGACTTTTGCAGAGGAGCTGGGCAGAAGCCAAGGAAGACAATCCCAGCGCAGGTTTGCTCCCTGCCTGGGGAAGAGCAGTGGTGGGACCACTGGTGGCCATGAGACTGTGAGACAGAGGATATGAACCTGCACTGAACACCACACTGCATTGCTTTTATTGCATTGATGGTAAATGTAGCTGGTGGCAAGTCAGGAACTCTGAGAGTTAACAGCTCCCGAATCAAACGAGCTGCTGACCTAAAGCACTTCTTCGACTGTGTTGCTTTCTTTTGCAGCTGGTGAAGTCTTAAACATGTGGTGGTCAGAAAACAAACTAAATATTAGCAAACAGTTTTCTTTGTCCTCACTCTCTGGTCCCCACACTTGTGCTTTAGCAAAACCTCTTTAAACTACTTGCCACATTTGCTAACATACAAGACTCAACGGGACTGTGAACAAAATTATCTCAGTGTAATGTATCTGAATTGATTCAGCAAAGACAAGAAGGCAACTGAAGTAGACAAGCTGTTGTTATTACAAGCCCAACCATGACTTGATATCTTATATACTAAGGGAAATGGAGAAAGGGAGAGCGTCTTTGTGGCTGTGTTATGCTGCTGCAGACCCTGAAAGACAAATGTGCTCCCCAGCAGTAAGTTGTCTTGTTCAACATCTTCATCGCTGACATGGACAGTGGGATTGAGTGCGCCCTCAGCAAGTTTGCCGATGACACCAAGCTGTGTGGTTCGGTTGATACACTGGAGGGAAGGGATGCCATCCAGAGGGACCTTGACACGCTTGTGAGGGGGGCTGATGCCAACCTTATGAAGTTCAACCATGCCAAGTGCAAGGTCCTACACCTGGGTGGGAGCAATCCCAGGCACAGCTACAGGTTGGGCAGAGAAGAGATTCAGAGCAGCCCTGCGGAGAAGGACTTGGGGGTGCTGGTTGATGAGAAAACAAACATGAGCCGGCTGCAGTGTGCGCTCGCAGCCCAGAAAGCCAACTGTATCCTGGGCTGCATCAAAAGGAGCGTGACCAGCAGGTCGAAAGAGGTGATCCTGCCCCTCTACTCTGCTCTTGTGAGACCTCACCTGGAGTATTGTGTGCAGTTCTGGTGTCCTCAACATAAAAAGGACATGGAACTGTTGGAACAAGTCCAGAGGAGGGCCACGAGGATGATCAGGGGACTGGAGCACCTCCTGTATGAAGAGAGGCTAAGAAAGTTGGGGCTGTTTAGCCTGGAGAAGAGAAGGCTGCATGAAGACAGATATAAGCAAGAAGTTCTTTACTGTGAGGGTGGTGAGGCACAAGTACAGGTTGCCCAAATGCTGTGAATGCTCCATCCCTGGCAGTGTTCAAGGCCAGGTTGGACAGAGTCTTGGATGACATAGTTTAGTATGTGTTGTCCCTGCCCATGGTAGGGGGGTTGGAGTTGGATGATCTTAAGGTCCTTTCAAACCTAACTATTCTATGATTCTGTGACTTTCCTGGGACAGCTCTGAACACTGCCACAGTCTGGGCTTGACCCACAGCTCAGCAGCTGGAAAGTTTGGTGACTTCTAGGAAAGTTAAGAGAATGTGATGCAGCTTAAGGGCAAATTCAAGGAAACAAATTACAGGTTACTGACAGAGTCACTGCCTCAGTTCAGGAAATCACAGTAGTACACATAGCCCAAGAGAGTATTTTGGGAGGGAAATCAGTATACATTTGCCCTGTCCTTGTACTTTTCCTAAAGCAGAAGCTTTGGATGACTGAGGATGGTGGAGCTTCAGTCTGACCCGGGTCTACCACTTTGCTGTTCTTAGTTTAAAAATAACAGCAGGAAACTGCTTTACATTTATGGACTCCCATCACTTAATGCAGGTCTAGGCACAGGGTAACCTTTCCTTACTTGTCTCTCAAACACTGTCATCTGGGCATTTAATTTCCAACCCTGCCTTCCACATTCCCCCATCAAATCCCAAAGAGGAGACAGCAGGGAAACATCTCCCCACCCTGACACCTGGGTCAGCACTGCAGGAAGGGTGAAGTCTTGCCCCCTCTGGGCAGCGGAGGTTCTGCTGTGACTTTAGAGGATCCTGAGGAGCACGCTGTGCACAGCAGTCTGCCCCAGGGAATGCCGGGGTGGGGAGAAAAACGTGCCCTAAACCAGTGCTGGTGACCTGTAGGATGTTTCTAACAGCCTGTGCTTTGCACTGTGCTTGCCCTTCATCATGTTTTGGTTATATGCTGTATGATTAGCAACACAGCTTACCGTGCTGGTAATTATAGCTGATAGCATAGGGAGCTACAGTACATTTCCTCCTAAGCTGAGTATTTTTGATGGACTGCAAAGATCTGTTCTCAATAAAAATAAATGCCTGCAATAAATGCAGCTTTTAACCTGCGCTCCAGTAACTGCAAGGGCTGAAGGTAAAAATATCACATTAAATTTTATATCAGTAATTCCAAAGGATGATCATTTAAACATACTTTACACCAGGTCTCATGAAAACCTGCGCCTGGACTGGCACAGGGGTGAGACATACGGAAGAAACAAGCTATTCATGCCTTAAGCCAAAGGAAGGTGCAGAAGTGCAGTCAAGTAGAAAATGCGCCCATTTCACAGCAGGTGAAGGAGAATGCCCTTTGCTCCCAGTACAGCCACTGGTCCCAGCTGCAGAAGGACTCTGATTCAGGAGTCCCTGCCAGCACTTGCACCCCTGCATCCAACTCTTGACTCCTGCTGAGCTTCATGTTTACCAGATCTACATACCCAACAGCATATGTGGAAAGATACAAAGTCCTTGTAGTCTTGTCTGTCTTACCTTCAGGGAAGCACACTCTGAAGGGTGTCATGGTATATAACCCTAGACAGCAACTAAATACCATGCAGCTGCCTGCCCACTCCCTACTCCAGCTGATAAAGATGTACTGGCAGCTTATGAAGAGAAACCAGGGCATGGGGGAATATGCATTGTTAAATGGGAGGGAGGGGATACTTTTCAGCCAGTAGCAGGACTGTTTTCCCCTCCTTCTCTATGCACAGCAGGGCAGCCCTTTGGCTGTGACCGCTTGGAGATGATGGCCTGCAGAGGAGGTGAGCAATATGAGAAGCATTGCCTGATCTGGAAGCAAATCTTTATACCTGTGTGCTCCTCTTCAGTAGTAATCGGGGACATGAGGCGTTACACATCTCTTCATCACGAATATTAAAGCAGCACCACATAGTACATGAAAGGTGTTTAGTGGAGCGGACAGTAGGAATTTTTGCTAATAAAAGCATTGAACCAATATTCTCTGCATGTCTGCATGGGATTGCCTAATGACATTGCATGGAGAGCACCCGTCTCACCATTGCTCAAAGAAAGGTCAGGATAATTTTCAGCTGTGGTGCAAAGTGATTCGCAAAGGTCTTCTCTTTCCTTGCCTATTGCCTTAGGGATTGAAGGATTGAAGTGAGAGCCAGCTGTTTCTCTGGGGAGCTCTCTTGCCCATTTTGACCCCAAGAATAGAATTTCTACATAAAACCTTTGAGACTGCCCAGCCAATAGGATCTGAGTAGAAAGGCCCATGTTCCAAAACCAGTCTTTAAAGAAACAAACGACACAAATATCTGTGCTAGCTGTGGGAACCACAGTGGGATTCACCCCACCTAATTTCAAACCTCAGTTTGTCCATCACCTCAGTATGGGCCCTCCAGTGAATTTAGAGATGGTCTTTCTGTGTCACAGCTGCCAAAATATCTTGGGTACCTCAGGTCACCTCAGGTCATCTCAGGTGGCACTAAACCATTTTAAGCAACCACTCTTAGCTATAGGGAACAATTCAATCATGAATTAAGACACCCAAATGTTTACATTCAAACCCTTACATGGAGGTGTTTCTGTGTGTGCTAGATATCTGACCTCCCACGGTTTCAGTGAATATGGTTGAAGGCGTGCAGTCATTCAGCTGGCCAGATGTAGATGTAGTTTGTGGTGCGCACAGCGGCTCTAGGGTTCACTAACTAAGTGCAATCTGTTGATCTTGGGAGCTTTGTCACTTCCTTATAGACACCTATATTTGAGTGTCTTAATCCAGAAATAATCCCATTTCTAAAAACTGGGAACTGGGTTTGATTTGTCTGTTTTATATCCAGTGGTGAGGTTAATCATATCCTATATATATATATATATATGTTTCTTCTGTTTATAAAATAAGCCCAGGAAAATGAACTCATTTCTAGATATCTACAATGCCAGCGTGAATCCTAGCCTTGGTCACTCATGTCCACCCACAAACAGCCAGTTCTGTCCTATAGTGTGTTCAGGATATTTCTGGTTAATAACATATTGCACTGCAGAAGAAAGCATTGCCTTTTCGGAAGCGAAAACTCAAGCTTCACAGGTGAGATAGACTTGAGATTCCTAGGCTTGTCCCAGCCTCCCTGGGAGGTCCCAAGTGAGGAAATTCCTACATTTTCAGTGTCTTACCTCTCCCGCATGTCCCACAGCATCTCCTGCAGAAGGCAGGAAGACAACCAGACATGGGAAGCAACTTGCTCCGGACAAGGCCTGCTGATGGCAGGGTCCAGGCTCCTCACGCTCCCGTGACCCATATCCCAACCACTACCATGTGCTGGGCCTCAAGATAAAATGTGCAAAATACTTCAGGACCTCCCACTTGGACAAAATAATGCGTTTCCTCTCTTAGTTCCTGAAGTAGTTGAATTTTGCCAGCTCTCTTGTGTTTTAAACATTCTCACAAGCAGTTTAGAAAAGGATAGAGAAAATGCAAACACCATTTCTTCTGCTTGGAGCCACTCCCAAGGAGTCTGATCCTTAGGTATTCAGGAAAGGTATTTGTGAGTTTTCCTTACATGGAGCAGTGCTGCAGTGGAGCAGATACAAGAAGCACTGAATGTGGTTTTGTTCTGGGCTGTAAAAACATGGATTTCTAATGAATGAGCTCTAATCTTCTGTTAAAGCTGGTAGCCATCTATCAGTATCTCCCTGAAGCTCAGCAGAGATTTAACTCTTCTTGATAGAACTGAAAGTAGTAGCAGCATCTGAAAGCACGTATACCAGCATCCATCACTGTGTAGACTCTGCCTACCTTGCCGTGGAGGCATTGTGTCAGCCAGAGAGACTATGGGAGTGAGGGCAAAACAGGAAAGTTTTCCTTCAGTGCCACTATTTTGTGTTTGAGTGATGTACATGCGGTGCATTTTTAGTCGACTTTCCTGCAGAGCATGCACAAACTTGTGCTCCCCTTCACTCCTCATACGACTTTTTGACTCGCTGGCTTGTTTCAAACAGACCTGCTGGGGCACCAAAGCAAGGGGTGCAAAGGTTTGCAGGCATTATGGAAACGTGTAAAAGAGAGAGATGGGAGACCCCAGTTGTGCTCCCCTCCTTTTGTTCACCGGTCTTATCAAACAGTGAAAGCACAGGATGGAATATAAAAGCTTCAATGCTGGGAAAAATTCTTACCACACCTGACACCCTCTCAGACACCGGAATCAAACGATTACAGGGAACAAGTCTATAGAAAACTCAGTGTTCTTCTCTGCTCAGGAAGCTACCCGGGACTGTTCGTTTAATAACTTAGCATTTGAGTTTATCCCCTGGTTCATGGGTAGTGAAGGAGGTGCAGCAGCCACTCTGGCCATGGCGGGCTCACTGCTGTTTGGCTATTTGCATCTTGGGAAATAGCCCGTTTCTCTTTGCAGCTAGTTTCAGCTCTTTTTACCTGCTTGTCTCCAGCTGCAAGATGCACTGGTCACACTGCAGTAGCAATTGCATGGCACTTTATTAAACAACTTGCCAGAGGATCAAAATCAAGCTGAGTTCAAACAAGAAAACATATTTTTACTCTAGCAAACATGTCCCAGTGCAGCAGAAACCCAGCAGTGTTTCCACCACGGGTGTTTTGCTGGCTGCTTCAGGCTCGTGACAGGCAGGGCCCCTTCAGAAGGGGTCCTGCCACAGGCATGCTCTTCAGTGCTGAGAGCAGGTCCTGCAGAGCTGCGACTGGTGTTTTTCACGGCTGTGTTGGGGTGGGAAAGGACTGGGCACCATGCGAGTGTCCAGTGCTGGATTGTGCCCTCTTCTCCCATCTCAGCTGGGTGCTTTAATGAAGGAGCAGGGAACTGGTAGGAAATAGCACAGGATTCTTCAAAATCCAGACCAGTAAGTATTGATGGTGTCTGATCCTTTCCTTGTTACTGAGAGCAAAAGAAAGGAAAAATGGTTCCCAGTGTCATCCTACAGCCTGATTTTTTTTTTCCTGAAGTTAAATTCAGCAGCAGTGACAGTGCTGTCCTTGAGGAGGTGTTCTTTTGAAGGATAGCACCCTGGTGACAGCAGGTAGAGAACTAGCTGCATGGCCCCTCTCACTCAGGTTTGCTTAATGAGCCAGAAGAACTTGAAAACCCTAGTGAGAATGAGACCCCCAGGAGCAGCTGAGGCCAGCCTCGCCTCCTGATCTTACCTTTCTTCATTTGGCCTGACGTTTTTGTTGCAGACGAGTAGCCTGTGGTGGAGAATTGAGAAAATGAAACTTTACAGAGAGCGAGTGGGCGCAGGCAGAGCACCGAAGGGAAGATGTGAAAAATGGATGCAATGAGGCCATGTGAGAGGCAAGGGCCCTTCTGCTGAGGTGGTTGAGCCAAATGTGCACAAAAAAGGGATGAAACAAAGGCAGTTCTTTCTTTCCTTCTCTCTCTCTTATGTAAAGCCAGTAGCACTGCTTCTGGTATCGCAAAGAAACTAGTAGAAAAACAGTGCCTGGACTCAGTCCCCCACCTCGAAGAGCTGCAGGAGGGGACAGAGCTCCTCTTGCAGGTCTTTGCCTCAGACTGTGGTTTATTTGCAAGACAAGGTCACAGCAAAACAGCTTGAGTCCCTCCCCTCACTACCCTGAGACCTCCTGCCTCAGCATTTCGGTATGCAGAGGTGCCATTGCAGTGTGCTAAGAAAAGCCTCTTAAAAACCCCTGCCCTGAAATCCTGAGGGTGGTAAAATGTAACAGACTGCTGGTGGAGCAGTCCAAGAATTGTGCTGAACTCCCTCTGCGAGCCTGGAGAGGCAGGATGGAGAGCTGAGGCCACAGGCTGAGTATTTTCAGTTTTCAGTTTATTTCACAAGTAGTTACACCTGCAGAATTGCAGTCTGTGTTTGCCAAGCCTTGCTATCAGCCGACATGCCCTTCATCTCTTCATGCCCCACACCTCATCTGAGAGTCCTCCTCTCAGTGCCGACAGACTGCAAAGTTTCCAAAGGAGGTAGGTCCTTTCCCTCGTTGCTTCTGCAAGCCATTACTCTCCTACTCAGGAGGCTGATGGGACCCTGCATCCCATAACAGCATCCACCCGGGTGTAAGAGATGTGTAATGGAGGGCTGCTACCTTTCCAGACTGAAGTCAGCTGAAGATACGTCCCCACTTCGCCATGGCCCTGCCTCTGGGACCAGGCAACTTTTCCAGTGACCAGGACATTGTTGTTCTTTGACAGGGCAAGGGCGAATGATAGGATGAGGGGAAATGGCTTGAAGATGAAAAAGGATAGATTTAGATTAGATATTAGGAAGTATGAGGGTGGTGAGACACTAGAACAGGTTGTCCAGAGAAGCTGTGGCTGCCCTATCTCTGGCAGTATTCAAGGCCAGGTTGGACGGCGCTTAGAGCAACCTGGTCTAGTGGAAGGTGTCCCTGCCTATGGCAGAGAGTTGGAACTATACAAGCTGTAAGGTCCCTTCCAACCCAAATCATTCTATGATTCTATGACTGTAATGTAGATCACATAGCTCTTTTCATCCTGGACCATTAAATGTGATCTCCAACACCAAGATCCTCCAGTCTCAATTTCTGCAGCTCAAACTCTGATCGCTGGAGATGCAAAGATGCCCAAGATATGTTATTAATTAATTAGATGACACTGGAACAAATCTTTCCTTAAATACATGAACGTTTATAGCTCTGATAGGCTTCAACCTATAAAACTGATGCTGTGATTCTGAACCAGCAATTGAAATTAAATTGGACTTTGTATTGTAGCCGGTCCTGTTTCGCATATTCAGCCGAGCAATTGCTAGTTGAGATGCCCATGTTTGTGATCACAAGCTTTGCCAGAGTAATTTACAGGTTGCTTTCCAGAAGTCCCTTTCTACCATTAGCTTTGTTACCAGGGTACTTGCACAGTTAACAAGCTAACCTTCCTTGAACTACAGGCACAAAAAGCAATCTTATTTATCTACAGCCTTCAGACCAGCAAAGAAAGCACCAACTTCTCTTTTGAACGCAGTTACTTTCTTTCTCATTGTCTGTATCTCACGCAGAAGCCAGATATTTTCATCACCCATAAGCCACAGATCCTTTCTGCTCTCTGTTAAATTTTCAGGGGCAAAGATTTGGAACAAATGAGTGTGAAATGAGAAACATTTATATTATGGCCATTTGAGTTCTCCAGCTGAGTCTGTAATTGCATGATACTCATATTTTTCCCCTCTTGCTCATCTGGCAATAGTCTGGCCTCTTCTTTTATAGCTGCTTGCCTTTCCCTATAGTTTTCTATAGTGTTTAGATTTATGGGACATCTTCAACTAGTGTGTGCCATAAATGGATAATCCCCACAAATCTGCTAGCTCACTTCAGAGAAGGATGCCTCATTCCCAGAAATATACAAAGTCAGATTGGATGGGGCTCTGAGCAACCTGATCTAGTTGAAGATGTTCCTGCTGCTTGTAGAGGGGGTTGGACTACATGACTTGTAAGGGTTCCTTCTAACCCAAACTATTCTATAATTCTAAGGATCCAAATATCTAGATAATTTTCCTGAACTGCTTCCAGTGTTTCTTGAACCAGCTATGCATGTCCCTTCCCATAGGGAAAAAAAAAAAGCCAAAGAGTTTGACATTTATTTGTAGCAGGAAGAAGAAGCAGGTATCCAATACCCAGGTCAATATATTCAAGTCAGATGGTGGGAAATGGGAAGGAAGAGGAGGCAATAGCCCCACACTTCTCATTTTTTCTAGATCCTATGTGCTCTCTCACCACACAGAATCCCTCTGGGGTGCATTGAGGACAAGACAAGTTGAGAAGAGATTTTGTACGCATTTTTGTGGAGGTGATGCAGGAGACTAAATAGAAATAGACCCTGAAACCATGTAGAATTAGCAGAAAGAGTCACTAGCACAGAAAGCAAGTTGAAAAACTGCCTGTCTTCCCCAGATTCAGTGGACCTCCAGCAGTTTTATAAGAAATATGAGTTGAACTATATAGTGAAAAAAGAGAAAATAGTCATAATGAGCAGCTTGAGGTGGTCTGGTTGTTTTCTGCTGGCATTTATTGCCTCCTGTGCTACTCTAGGCATTTCATTACGGCTTACATACTATCATCCTCAATTACTTTTCCAAATAAGTACATTTCTAACACAGTGACAGCCCGTCCTGAGTACAACCACCATCATTCCCTACCTTTCCTGAGCCCACAATATGGGATAAAGCTTCTGTGCTTCCTTCCTTGCCAAATTATGTCTACTGAATGAAATCATCAGGACTAACGTGCCCTTATTGAAAAAAGAGGTGGGACACCCCTCTTTCCCATTAAAATGTGCTCTCCAGGCAGTCTGTGTGCTGAACAAACAGTCCACTACTTCCCCTGTCCCACACAAATGATACCCTAGCAGTGGGACTCAGCAGCGGTGTCCAGCCCCCCTGCTCCCATGAAGCCCATGCTCTGCCTCCTTTCACCAGTAATAGCCAGCCACTGACTGCAGGGTGATTTCTCTCCAGCACCAACACACATGACTGGGTTGGGCGCACCAGCTGATATGCCTACCACAGATATCTGTCCCAGGAAATAAATGAACTCCCTAAATCTGAAGAAGTGATATTACAAAAGTCAATAGGGAAATATAATTTCTTAGACAGAGGGCAGGAATTTCACACATTTCTCACATAAAGTTATCCTTATTCCTTAGGGACCTGCTACACTTTTATATTGGATTTTGTGAAATAATACTTATAAAAGATTCATCCTTTCTGGCATAAACTGGAGTAGCTCTTATGTTTCTGTCTTCAGAGATTTCAGGGACCACAGCTTCTGAAGGTGCTCAGAGCTTTCACTTCCACACAGGAGACATATTCACACCACATTTTAACACTGTAGTTGGACAGCATAAATAAAAGGATATTCATTTAATCATTAAGTTCAGGAACAAGAAGAACATGTGCATCACTTGCTAGAGCTTACTGTGTTACCCAGGACTGCTTGGGAACTAGACAGTCACCCCAGTGCCACTGCTTCCCACTCCAGAAGGAAAACTCTGGTGCTTAAGTGACCACGGGGCAGTCTGGCAGAGGCTGGTGCGGTGTTTCATGTCACCACCTGTGACTTGATTCTGAACACCCTTCATGGGGAAGACAAGATCTGGCTACTCGCAAGCTTGCTGTCTGTCTGGATGCTGGATCTGCCTTTGGGGGAGGCTGCAGGTGGCTCGCAAAATGCAGAGCTATCACATCTGGAATAAAACATGCTGGGAAACTGCAAAGTATCCTGGTGCTGAGAGCGAATTGTGGGAACATCACGTGGCAAGTTAGCAAGGTGCGACTCACTGTGACTGGGGAGCAAAGCTTTGCTAACGGGCTGCTTACTGAAGCGTGCAGCACCCAAGAGTAAATCTGCCCTTGTCTGATTATATCTGCTATTCATTTTCTAAATAAACGTATAGCCTTCATTTTTCAGAGCTGTTTTGATCCATCTCCCCCTCCAACAAACCAACATTTCCCATTTTCTTGATGACTTTTACAGGGCGTTTGGCACCCACCCCGTTTTCATCACCTGGAAACTTGATATTCAGAACAAAACTGCTCCAGCTGGCTTGTGTTTCATCCTCTGCATACCTTGGGCAATAGATTTCGCAAAATTGTACTGATTAAGTATCTGCTTTTGCTGTGTTTTAAAAAACCACACCCCAGCTGAAAGGTCCCATTGAATGCCTTTTCAGTCGGCTTGTGCTTGCAAGTGCCTGTCAGTAGAAGGCACACTTCCAAACCAGCTCCAAGGGCAACTAACAGAAAGCTTTCAGGCATGTTATGGAAACTAATCACAGAGTTTTGCCCCTGTGTAATTCCAGCACTAACTGGTGAGACTAGCACAAAGCACCATCAGAAGGCATAAGCAGTGTTGCAGTCCAGCTTAAGCCTCCAAACAGCACTTTGTAGGGCCAGAGAAGAGCTCGTGTTGTGTACTCACCCCTGTATACGGTGTAGTTTTCCCCCACAGCACACTGAATTGTTCTCTGGTTCTTGAGATGTCATTATTTTCGTATTTTCTGTGTCTGGATCACAAAATTGGCAAGAGATTTCCAGCAGAGAATGGCAATGTCTTCCATTCCTGGCTGCATTACTTCTAACTAATTGGGACAACAATTTGAGTAGCTAAGACAAGTCATCACAGCTCTATGGAAATACCTGGAGCTGCCAAGGGAGAAATGTCACCATGCACAGGCTGAGGCACACAGCAGGCTGAGCCTGACAGCAGCCACTCACTGCACCGTATTCTGATTTAGCACAGAAGTTTTCACTCTCGGTGGCAGGGGGGCTCTGGGAGCCACTCGCTGCCTGAGGACTCTCCCAGGGTGTGAATGACTAGAGAGGACACACACAGTCATGACTGGTGGCATCTGCTTTTCCCCTGGGAAGGGAGACCTGAGCACAGCGGGCACTTAGTGACAAGCAGCCAGGGTGCCTGTGAGCCACAGTCAGGAAGGGGGGGTCTGCTCTGCTCCCCCATCCCACAAATCTCCCTCACCCAGGAGCCTTCATAAGAACCTCAATGTCCCAGCACCTCTCTCCCTTGCAGAATCATCTCAAAATTGTTCAGCAATGGCTTTTAATCCCTTTCTTCTGCAGTGAGAAGCAGTGACTCTAAGATGAGTATCTGCAGGCCACAGTTCACCCTGCCTACTCTTGCAGAGGGGATGGGGACACTGGAAAGAGGTAAGCCTTTCTTTTTGGTGTGTGTGACCACATCATTCAGGGACAGGTTATAAGCTCTTTGGGGCAGAGCGGTGTTCGAGACAATTAGTATTTATCTCTTCATGAAACCTCTGTGAAATTGCAAAGGAAAGAACATGGCAGATTGAAATGTTCCTCGTATCTCCCAGAAATCCAAGGCAGTCCCCTAAATACCAGTGGATCAGATGTGTTTCGGATACCCACAGTAGAACAGGTGATGTGCCATGCTGCAAACTCCTCCCTCAGCACCTTAAAGACCGAAGTGAGATTTACTGTCTTGCCTTGTAATTCGTATGGGATCCAACGCCATCAATGTCATCATTATGCCCCAAATTCTTTGTCTGAAGCCATTTCTCCACTTGGAGTTTACCCTACCTTTCCCCCAGGCTTTCTTAGCTCCTTCATCATCTCGCAGAGCAGATGATTTTAACCACTTCCTTCAGAGAGATCTTCCACGCTTGTAAGGAGCCTGCCAGGGGCTGTGGCACAGAGTCATCCGCAGCATGTGATAAATGGAGCCTCCTGAATATCTGGAGGAATTTTAGAGTTAACTTATTTCACTTCCTTCCACTTCCCTCTAATTTTGTGTTCCCTTGTGGAGCACGCTCTCCTGGCCTTCCCAGCACATCATTTCTCTCCTGATGCTTTAAAACCCCGATGTTGACCAGCCTGGCCCGCCCTCTCTAGCAATCACTGGCAACACGACCTTAGCGACAAACTTTTCACTGTCCCCAGATTAGCATAAGAAATCGGCACATTGACTGCGGTTGTAGGCAAATGTGACCTTTTCAGAGGCTGACTTTATTTATTCATTTATTCCATTTATCTCTCTGTTGCAAAACCAAAACCAAAAATCATTAAAAAAAAAGGAGCACCCTGTCTCCCAGACTTACTAACAACAATCATTAAAATATCTCTGACTAGCAACACTTCTTTATGGAACAACAATTAAGGTTGCCGTTGCAGCCTGGAACACAGGCTGAGCACACGACAAGACCATCGTTTCCAGCTCTAGTTCCTCTGTATTTTCACTTACCTGTTAAAGTGCCAGACACGAGTGCCCCCACTGTTAGATGTGTACCCACATGCTAGCACTAATTGGTAGGAATAGCTCAGGAGCAAGCACAGCCCTGTTGCCACTGGAGCTATATATCACGTGTTTCTACAATCTCACCTGATGTCTGAGAAAACCGGCTCCTGTGGTGTCTAAAGCACACAGGTGAGCACTCATGGCAATTTTCACTTGCTCTGGCAAGCTCTCCCCTTCTTTGGCCCTGGGGACCGTTTCCCTCTGCGCAATCTCCTATGAGGCTCGCTATCAGCAGCACTCACCAAGCCGTGCCCCAAGTCCCCAAGAACATTTGAATGGGGCTGGAGCTTCACACCTTTCCCTTCCTGACTCCCTGCCTGCTCTGAAGCCCTCACCCAGGCAAGACGATGGGCTCCTGTGTGCTCATCACCCCCTCCCATATGTGTCTATCCACGAGACCTCCGTATCCAAAGGTCTAAAGATTAATGAGTTGGGAGAACGCCCCAGCTTCCAAAGTAATTAGAATAAATCACCCACCAGAAGCTTCGCTCAGTCCTGCTCTCCCCTTTTCACAGAGGAGGATGTTCCTGTGTGCCTCCCTCCAGACTGCACGCCCAACCACCCTCTTTCCTCTTCAGCATGGGGCAGTCCCTTGCCCACCCAAGTAAATAAATACCTGCATCATAGGATAATATAATCATTTGGGTTGGAGAAGACCTTTAAGATCATCACCGCTGGCATTAACCTAGCACTGCCAAGTCCATCACTAAACATCAGCCCTTCCCTTGACTAACCCTCTTGCTCCATGCAATCTAAGCTGATGAAAAGACAAAAGCTGTGGCAGAAGGTTAATGGTAGCTCACCTGAAGAGATCTTTCTTTTCAGCAAGACAAGTAATTGAGTTTCTTTGCCAGCGCAGCGCCGGTCCCTGTTGTTGACAGAGACTTCTACTGCTAAGTGTGTGAAAATAATAGGCAAGGATAAAAGATCAATCATAATTTTTGCAATATTGCCTCCCAGTTTAATAAACTCATTTAATTAGAAATCGTAGGCAGCAACAACCGCAAGTAAATTTAATATAAGTTCTGAAACACCTGAGATTGCAGGATTTTACCATCTCTAGTATTCTTGTTAATAAAAATGTCTCTGAAGTTGAAGGTTTCTCCCAGGAGTCTCCTCCATACTACACAGCTCAAAACCAACCATCCCAGAGGACTGGCACGGGCCACCAGCAGCACATCTTCATGTCTGCTGCAGGGTGCCCTGATGTGCACCTGACAAGCAAACACACAAACCTGTGTCCATGAACGTCTCATCCCGTCCATGCATGCGTGGGTGCGACGTGACTACCCAGATGAGCTGCACGGAGCAAACACCCTGGCACCTAAGCGCCTCGCAGCAGCAGAACTGCATTTTTGCTGGTGTGGGTTTTCCCAGATGGCTCTGGGACAATTTTGTTGCTCAGCCCTGAGTCCAGGGTGAGGCATGTTGGGTACCCCACCAGGCTGGTGAGGATGTGAGACTGCCTGGTGTAATGCCAGGTAATGAGCTCATCGCCAGAATCAGACAGAGATTGGAGATAGCTCTGACTGCATGGGAAGCAGGCTGAATTAGTGATATTGTGATCAATCCCATTAGCCTAATCACTTGATTTTTTGTTTCAGAGCAAATTTACTTTAATCTAGTCAGCTGTAAAGAACAGCAGAGCTATGATTTCTGGGATTTTTTAGCATCACCTAAAAAAGTCCATGTTCTGAGAGGGAAAAATATTGGTACAGGCTTACCCTCAGTGGCCTGATACAACTACAGCAATCACATGAGGAACATACCACATTAATATATGTCAAATAAACACAATCAAGAAAAAGCTACGAGTGGTAAATACCTGTGGACTAGCGGACCCATGAGGTGCCTCCTGAGCAGTGGAGCAGCAGTGCCATGTGTGTCCATGCAAGGGTCGAGATGCCCCTAGAGTTTGCCCTTACTACCAGGTTTTTATTGTCCACCTGCCTGGCTTCTGTCTCTGCTGGCCAATGGGACAAAGAAGATGCTCAGCACTGCCCAGGGCTTTGTGGCTGAGTGGGGAAGTCTGGCAAGGAGGACAGAGTGGTCAGAGGGCTGGGAGCATCTCTATCACCTCTCTGCTCTCCCACAGCCAAGATAGCTGAGAGGACAGCAACTGATTTGGCTGCCCAGCCCCAGTTCCAGCTGCTGCTGGCAAGCCAAGAGAAAGGCTTCCCATCCTGGCCCCAGGGCAATGCAAGCACCCACGCTAATGGAGCAGAGGTCCACAAGAAAGGGCAAGTTCAGATTAAAACACGCCTCTGAGGAACAACACAGGTCCACTTCACCATAGCTTGCAGATTTTCTCTCCCATGTCCCACTGAAGCCTGAGGGACTGCAGCCACCCCCAAGTGTGTGCCAGCTCAGGTGTGACACAACACCCTACATGAGCAGCACCCTCCCTTCCCACATTTTAATGAAAACTGTCAGAACCAGAGCAGTGCTTTGGTTGCTGAGCATCCTCTTGAATGACTAAACAGCAGTGAGTAATATGTATTTACATACATTATGATCTATTCCCCCACTGGAAGGTGATTTGTGTAGATAACTTCCATTAATGTTAAAGGGAGCCATTCACATAAATCCTTGGCACATTAATGGCCGACTAGCCTCCTCTCTGTAGTATTTCGTGTTGCTGCATTTAGCGAACACAATATAAACGTGGACGACTTAATATGCAAATAAATTCAAGTATTTACTGAGCCATAAGAGACAGTTACTAGGCACATCTCATTCATTGTTTGTAGGGAAATAGATGGAAGCTGCCAGATGAAATCAGGAGATAAATGCTATAAACGGTTTTTTCGAGGCAGCAGGGGAAAGGGTACTGAGTCTCCACATAAACATAAATAACGGTCAGAAACAGTTTCTTGAAGGCATCCTCTCCTCTATTCATTTTTACTCTGTGTGTGCGCTTACTACACAGCTGCACTGAAGCTCTGTTTGTTGCTCTGCCGTTCCCTGCTGATGGCACCGGAGTCCCTCACATCCCTCAGGCACAGTGGCAGCTCAGACCCAAACAAAAACGATAGCAGAGACAAAAAATACCAAACAGTCTCTGTGCTTAATATTGCCCCGTGGGTTTGCCCTCAGCTAAGACCCCAGAGCTCCCCTTTCCTCTGTTCTGTGACCAGTTCCTCCTTCAAAAGCTCTTCTGTTCAAGTACTGTCCCATCACAAGAGAAGGTCTTGAGTTAAAAACTTACCTGTCTGTGATGTCCTCCCCGCAGGAAGAAACCATTGAAGACAAATGCTGCTTAGGAGCTTTTCAGTCACCAAGGACTTCTGCATTACAGGGACATGGCAGCTTCCTCCTGCTAGTGGCAGGGGGCTAACACATACCACCACCAAGAGCCCCTGCAGACCGCTGCCTGCAAGCCAGCCTGATCAGCTCGGAGACATCTCAGGGTGGCATCTTCCTCTGGGGAGCTGTTTTGAGAAGACCTTCCTTGTAGGAAATGCTCATTGCAGCCTGCTGGTAGCCCTGTTGGCTGTGGGGAAACTGGCTCTCAGGAGTCTGCCCTGCAAGGCTTGAGGTGTGGGGACAGAGGGTCCTCACCTGCCATTAAATCTAAAGCAGTTTTGAAAGCAAAAGCACTCACAGTTTCTGTATGGAAACCTCAGGTGCATGACACCTGCAGGAAGATAGGGTGAAAGTAGAATGCATCTCATACCTTCTCTGCACTTCTCACCAAGTAAAATACACAACACTTTGTGGTACCCCTTTCACATCATTGACACACAAGCAGAAGCATGGAAGGATGGAGATAAGCAACAGGAAAAGGTATTTACACAACAGAGAGGCAAGGCAGCTCTTGAAGTGTGGTCCCTCAGGAAAAGGCACACACACACATGCTGGTCATGTCCCAAGGAACGTGTCAAAGAGAAATACAGCTGAGTTTTTATAAATTGCTTGTGCTGCTTGAGACCATGGAGGACGTCGTGAGGAATCACCTATCACTGCACGTGCTGCAGGGTTAACCCTTTACAGCTCTCCCTGGGAAAGCAAGGCTTGCACAGGTACCAGCAGAGGTCCAGCAGCTGAACTGCTGCTGCTCCCCAGCACCCTGGGTCAAGGTGGGAGCTGGTGTGCAGAACCAGGCACCACTTTATGTGCAGCACCAGTTCCAGAGGTGGAGAAAAGCGTGTCTATGCTTGTATGCCTTTGGGGTAGGGCTGCAGGTGGCTTTAGCCAGCTGCCCATCCCATGAGCAGGTACCCTGGAGCTGCAGCGTGGTGGCAGGAAGCAAGTGCTGCCCGCACACCAAGTGAGACCTTGGGATATTCCCTGCCCTGCACCAAGTGCAGCCCCATTCCCTCCTGCCTGGGCACCCAGGGCCCATGTGTGCTATGACGCAGGCCGGAGCAGACCCTCTGTGAGGACTATGGTAACCAAACACCAAGAGCAATTTAAGGCACTGCCTGAAATGCTCAATTTCAGTCACACCTGCAAGGCAATACTCCTGGGAGCCCCAAGTATATAAACATCGGAAGCAAAAAGAGCAACAGGGGGCCCCTGTGACAGCTTTTGTCAGTCTGACATTGCCAATGCCGAGAACTCCAATGTCTGCACATGTGCTAGGTAAGAGGAGCAGGAAACCAGAAGTGTATTCCCAGTCCCAGTGCTGACCAGGGACAGAAAGAAAACCCTTTGCATCGCACACGCAAACTGAACAGAGCAACAAACTCCAACAGGCAGAGAGCAAAAGGCTGGCACTTATAGCACCATTTCTGCTGTACAGTGAGAATCACCTCTAAAGATGGGGTCGTAGGGTCAGGATAAACTGCAGGGCAACAGCAAACTGTTCAGTTCATGAGGAATTACTCATCCTTCAGCAGAACATAATTACACATCCAGGCTCCCTCTGGGCAATTCTTTATTTGGGCCAAATTTATACTAGCTCCTAAAGGGAGCAGTCAATCTTAACAAATGACTTACAGTTTCATCATCTTTATAAGGCTTTATTAAAAAATGAGAATATCAGCAGTTTAGATCTTTAATTAGTAAATTTTAACCCCCCCCTTCACTGCACATCACCCTTCCTTTTGTCAGCTCCTTCGCTCTCAACAGAAAAATTCAGTGCGAAGTTGCTAGTTCAGATTATAAATGGTTTTAAATGTTACTAGTCAATAGCAAATTTATCCAGTACTTTTAATGCACCTGTGTATCATGATTCCATTTGGCAGAGCAGCGTGAATTCCCCTGACACGTGTTTTAGAATTATATCCTTTTCTTAATATACAGCAAAATACAGAGAAAATTTTGCTTCCTTTGCACAGAAAACCAATTCCTCATGAGGCAACTTGTTACGACAGAATTAATACACGTAATTCATTTATTTCCTTTAAGGTGAGCATACGTTTTCTTTGCATAAGTAAACCTATTATTGTTCATTCCCACTGCAGAGAGCTGGGTGGTGACCGTCACCTGTTAAATACTGTAGCTGCTCTTAATGGTCAGCTGGAGAACTCAGCTGGGAGTGTTCTATGTAAATAAAGCTGACTCCTCCTTTGCACCATTTTAAAGCTGTAGGGAGAGAACTAGGGCAGGATTTTAGGGAATTGGGGTATATTTTCCTTACTGTTGATTTTGGTTTTTCTCATAATGCCACTGAATATACTTTACAAAAGTGAACTAGCATCCTCTGAAGATAAGAGGGCTTTGCTGATTTCAGTGTTATCAAACGTAAGTGTATTGCTTCACTCCATTTTTAACAGAAATCATTGCTGTCTTATTCTCACTATTTCCTGAAGGTCTTCCTTACCCAAACCTCGCTTTTATGCCTTGTGTTTATTTGCCAGGCTTGTGTGGTTTCCCCACTCTTTGCAGGAGGAGAGCAAGCCTTGGTCTCTAGTTTAAAGTACCCCAGATGTTTTCAAACTAATGCTAGGAATATTGGCTAGCCTTAGGGATGTGAGTTCAGTCTGCAGCAGGAAAGCAGCCCCTGGGTACCTCAGGTCAGAACCCAGTGAGATGTGGTGAGGCTGAGGAATCGGTTCACTCATCCCTTTTCTGCTATCTACTGTGGGGTTTGGGTCAGCTCCCACCACAGATGGGTACTGGGGGAGCCTGCAAGAGTGCCAGCAGGTCCCAGCATGGCCAGGGATGAGGAGGATGGACATATCCCCACGGAGGGCAGCCCGTGTCCCAGCAGCAAGACCTTTGCTCGCCTGCCTCATCCCAGCAGGGCTGTCCTGTCTCCGATTCCCAGGCTGTGAACAGCCAAGCATCCCACACCCCTCTTCCTCACTTCACCCTACAACCTCTGCCTTCTCTTGCCTTTTTCCTTCTTTCCATGTTACCTTAAATTTGAAGGAGGGAAGTCATTGGGAGACATCTGCCTAAGGTCAGACTGTAATCTCAGCCTCCTGAAGCTCAGGTGCGCCATGCTGGCGTGCTCCATAATGTTTCTCTTTTAAACTCTTTTCAGTATGTGTCAAAACCACAAGTGTTCATGTCAAGCACAGAGCTAAGGGAATGCCTGAGGGAAAAGCATTCCTGAACTTCTTCTTTCTAGGTACCACAGCCACCATCAACCACATGTACACTCATGTGTTCCCAGCAGGTGAGAAACCTCAGAGTAAGGCGCTGATTGACCAAGAAAGAAACTTGCCTCTTTCTACACACTCTTCTCCACAAAACATAGGAAAGCACTCGAGCTCAACATTTCCAATAAATGAAAACAGAAATATCAGCGTTACTGCGCTATACCAAAAAAAAACATTTCTTGCCGTATACCTTCTGTGTTTCTGATCTAATTCGGTTCATGTATTTGTTTTCCATTGGTAGATTCTGTTCCTGTCCCCCTTCCACACTCCATCATTAAAAAGCTCATTCCCCTGCCAGCCTTTCTCATCAGAGTAACACGTGCACTGGCTACATAACTTTTATGATGGGGCAGAGGGGCTCTGCCTCAGCTGGAATATCAGTGAGACATCTGAATTAAAATACGAAGTCACCTGCAGCCACGGGCAACTGGGAGACACCTCATCTAAATACGATCACAAAACCTGAACTTGCAAACCTCCAAGCCATATCCTCAACTGGTGTCAGATGGGGCTGGAGCCAAGGAAGTTATGCTGATTTACACCCCCAGTGTGCTCAGCTCTACCAGGGACTGGCAGAACAGTGTGGTGAAGGATGCTGTAAGTATTCCTGAAGCACAAAGACACTTTTCAGACACCATCCCTGCTCTCACAAATAGCAACATCCCCACACTTTACAAGTATTTGCTGCTTAACCCCAGTTTATCTCTTTTCTATTTCCCTCTGTACCTTTATTCAATCTGAAAAGCTCTTGGTCTAACCTTGAGCAAAACGTCTTCAGAAGCCTCTTGAAATAAACCAAGGATTAAACAGCAATCCCCCTCCAAGCAGAGAATTCAAACAACTTTGCTTCTGCCGCTTGCCAGATTAACTTTATATTCCTCCAGAAGCCTCACATGCACCAAAACCAAAAGCAACTTCTTTCTCCAGACCACTGCCATTAGACAAACCCGAGGCAAAGAAACCAGTGCTCAGAGCCATTCACCAGCTATGGAAAGGGAAACGGCACCCAGATGTCAAAGGCTAAATTACTCACTGAACCACGCCGGGCTTCACCCTCTGTCAGCGAGCGGTGGGCTGGGGCGGTGTCGGAGGCTTGGGGAGCTAGGGAGGGACTGGCTGGGCTAGCCAGGCACCCGCACACATTTCATCCCCGTGCTCTTTCTTCTCTCGAAGTTACCTTTAAGACACCTGAAAAGAAAAACAACTCTGCTAAAGTATGCTCCTTGGCATCTCTCATAAGCTAGCTGCCGTTAGTCTTGAAGGAAAAACACAGCATATAAACAGTATCTCTCAGTTTTCATATAAGGATAACAATTCAACTTAGCATCTGTTTTAAAGATGCAAGATTATAATTGAACTCATTGCTCTCTGAACTATCCAAAACTCAAAATCTCTGATATAAATACTGCCTGCTACAAATATTGTGAAATAGCTTGCTTGTAAAATGGAAGATGCATTTACCTGGCAGCAAAAATATCCCTGCTTAGACTCAGATTTGGAAAAGCCCGAAGCTGCTCTGCATGCAGAGTGCTCTGTAGTCAGAAGTCTTCATCAACTGGTGCACACACACACACACACACACACACACACGCACTCCCACTGCCGAGCAGGCAGCACACACTGATCTGCTGCCCCTCTCATCACACAAACTGCTCCCAGGGTTAAGGAAAGGTGTGCTTTGGTGAAGAGGGTCTCCAACAGAGGAGCTGCAAAGTTAGCATACTCATACCATACACAGAATGAGAACTGCTCCAACAAGGCTCAATGACAGACATCAAGCAGAGAAGAAGAAGCATGCTTTCCCCTTACCTATTGCTTAGGTTAAAACACTGAGCAGTGTCTTTAGAGAGCCCGGGCATTGGGACCCAAAGGGCAGAGGACTTTCAGCACAGTCACACAGACCCTGGCAAAAGCCATCTTCTCCCTGTCTCTTAGCACAGTGCAAGTCTCCAGCAGCTCAGCTCTCCAGCTGCAAACATCTCATTAGACTAATGCATTCAGCACAGGCAGAAAACTCGATTTACCATAGCTACAGCAATGAATTTCCATTACGATGACAGCTTCAACCACATCATGTCCGGAAAGCAGCCAACCACTGCCTTTTAAAGAACACACACATTTTACACGCAGAAAACGAGGCCTGCGCGCCGGGTTTCCTTTCTCTTCACAGCTACACCGAGAAGAAAAATTGCCATTTCTGTTTATTTCAAGAACTCCGCCAAGTTGAAAGGTAAAGGCATTTGGACTCTTCCCTCCCACCCACAGCCCCCCCGTCAAAAGCAGCATCTTTCGCAATACCGTGCATGGGGTTGCAATGAGCAGAAGGGGTGTTTGCAACATTTCTGGTTTCGCTACCCCTCCTCTGTTGCCATGGAAACCGGACTGTAGCATCAGCCCTTTGTCCCACTCCTGCAGCAGCCCGGCCAGATGCTGAGCTTACATGATGCCATGGGTGGGAAAGACCAGTCACTTAATTTTGGATAATTTACATGGAAATTTGGGAAATAGCACTTGGGTTGTTTTTGCCAGCAACACCAAGTGTGTGTGCACACACCTGTACACAGACACACAGAGCCTGCTGTGTTGGATAATTTTACAGGTATGGCCAGTCAATGATATCCATAATATGCAGAAATATCAGTTACTGCAGCTACGCCATGGCATTTAGGCAGGATGTGGGAGCAGATTTCACTGCATTTCCAGTCACTCATCACAGAAAGAAGGCACCAGCTCTTCCATTATTTAGAGCAGCACTAGCAGCCCTTACCATCCAAAAAAACACCAACAAAAAAAGTGTAATACATATAATAAATAATGATCATCATAATCCTGCCATGCTCCATTGACTGTGCTAGATCAAATTATCCCAGCAAAGGGTTTGTCGCAATTGCTTGCCAGTGTTGCACAGCTCCCCGCTGTCCACTTCACATGCTCACATACACTGCTTTTCAGTATTTATCACAAGCCAAAATGTGCTCCTCACCTCTCTTTCTTTCCAGTCCCATGAACACTTCATCAGATAGGCCTGCAGCCACAGTTGCTGGTTTTGCTAGGTCTGTGGTTCATCCACACTGATTTCGTGCTAGCCTGGTTTTACAGGTTTTAGGGTGGTTACTTCCAATTTGTCATCGCAGAAGCTGAGATGAGCATTCAGCCTGTTCTATTTACTGAGGAAGAAGAGGAAAAGCAAGAAACACCAGATCTGGACCATTTGTACCAATAAAAGCTGAGGTTTTGCTGGTGCCCTTCCTCAGCAGCAGGGAGAACAAGCACCTACCCACCAGTGACTGTAAGGAAGGTGGGATGCTCAAGTTTACACTACCAGTTCCCTGCAAGCACAATATGGTCAGAAGAATGGTTGGGGTGCTCATTTCTTTCTTATATTCATGGCTAGAGAAAGACTTTATACATTTAACAAAAGAAAAGAAAAATAACCGAAGTTTGGTAAATCTGGGAGAAACAAGGTGGCATCTTTTTTCCTTTCCTTTTTGTTTGCTTTACAAACAAGATTACACTTGACAGACATTGTAGGTGTGAAAAAAAACCCACACGTATTATCAGCACAGAATTGGAAAAACCATAGTTTTCACAAGCATGTTGGGTAAGGGAGTACACAAGCATTCCTCAGCCCAGCCTTCATCCCAGCGAAGACCCATCATGCTGCTCTTTCCTTCTTCTCTTTTTGTTTTGATAAACTCAAGGTCAGTAGGCCAGCACTCATGGATTCCCATACCAGAGTAAGGAACTGGAGCACCATGCAAATTCCTGATTTAAGTTCCCTAATAGGATAAATGGGGAAAAGTATTAGTGATTAAGAAAAATCATGCCAGAAACTTTGAAAAAGCCCCTCTTCTCCTTTAATCTACCTAAAGTATTCTGAGCAGGAGCCTTAGCCACCCCTGTCATTTCACACCGCCCCAGTGGATGCGCTGCTGCTGTGGTCTGTCACACTCAGCACTGCTGGTTGTGTCACACCATGTTACCAATGTCACCTAGCATGGGAGGGCTGGCAAAACAGCAACACAGCACGGCAGCATCAGCTGTGGCCTCACAAAATGTATGATATTAATACAATGAAACAAGGAGCAAAGAGCTGGGGAGGGGACTGGAAACGTTTCTTTTTCGTCACCGTTCTTGTTAACACCGTGCATAATTTTGCAGGTCTGGCAGTAAGTTTTGCTCAGTTAAGGACTGCAGAGTTCCTTGGACCATGCTCTTTGCAGGGCTTATTTGACAGCCTTGAATTAAAAGTTTAAATTAAGAGTCCTGAATTTTGGTTTAAAACATACAGCTGCTCTGGGGGGCAGCTTAACTTACGGCCAAAAGCAAGGGAGGATGAAATAGCACCAGGGGAACAGTTCAAAGTATTTACATCTACTGTGAAGTCAAATGGCTCATTTCCAGATCTTGGGCTCCACGAGAGAGAGAGGCTGTTTCAGGTAGAGGATAAATCTAGGCATGGCCTGGGTTCCTGGAGGACAAGCATCCCACAGGGTTGTCCCTCACACAGGACCATGCCAGATCCTCATGCCATCGTCCCTCCCAAGCCATTGGCTCTGCAGCATACCCAACCCTGCAGCTTCACCCAGGGCAGGATGGCACACAGCACTCCGCCACCGCTCTCCATCTACCACCGGTATTAATAAACACCCACAAATTGTAATTTCACTTCAAGCATTACCCTATAATTTAACTAAATTCTTTAAATAATTATATTCAATTACCTTCAGATTTCCATGAAATCAGAAAGCATTCAGGGTAAGTGAGAAAGGGAATTAAATATCCCAAACCAGCCAAAACGTGTGCAGCCCTACCTGGTATTTGGGCTGGGGGGGGGAAGCTTGGAGCACTTCTTCTTGCCACCAGCAAATGCCTGGCTGCAGGGGTGACATCCAGCCCATCAGTCATCCCCGCACAAGAGGCAGCAGCAGGTTGGGGCAGCTGCCTGCCTGGGTTATGCCCTGTGTGCGATATTTCCCTGCATCTCTATTAGGCGTTTCAGCTTAACAAGATTTTTACCTACAAATCTTGCTGGGTGCTGAATCAATCTCCTGACACCCACCCTGACCCTCTCCAACCCCCCCCCCCCCCGTGCTTGTGTAGATACAGTTGGTTAAGTTATGATAGGGTCCGGTTTAAGGGAATGAATTTAAACAATTACCTTAATTACAAGAGCAGTATCATCTTTCAAGGAAGCGGGTCTCCAGGGAGGACAGCTGCTGAGAAGCCATTTAGACGTGTGAACCTGTGAATAAAGTGGAGAGAAGGGCTGTGACTCCAGCCCTGGCTGCCACCGCTCCCCATTCCCACCCCAGCTCCATCCCACATGCCCAGCAGCAGAGGCAAGGTGGAATAGCAGCAAGCAAGAAATGCCCAGCCTGCTGGGACCCCACAGCACCCGCCAGTCCCCTCCTGTCCAGCCCAGCCCTGGAGGTCACCTTTTGCTTAGGCACACTGCTAGGTTTGAGTAAAGCCGCAGAGTCTTACTGACGCGCTCCAGCAATCTGCTCAGGAGGCTGAGCTGGAAATTAAACCCACGCTCCAGGCAAAGGGAACTCCCAAATCAAACTTGGCAGCAGCCTGGAAGGGCAGGAAGTGATAGGGCAGAGTTCCCAGCCTGTTCAGACCTCCACCCAGCCCAGCCTGCACCCCTGGCACCCCACAGCCTCCTTCAGCCCTGGGACAGGCTCTGCCTCCTCCATCCCCTGGCACAGCAGTCCTTGCAAGGTCACCCTGCCACCTCCCCACCCCACTCACTGCTCTCCTGGGACATGATTATTTCCTAAATCACTAAACATCAGGAGCAGCTTTGTAATTTGCTTGGTTCTTTATTACATTTATTGATTTTAAAATATTTTAACGGCTCGTTTATTACTGTGTTAAAGAGCTCGGAAAGGCAATAAAGTCACGCAGCATCCTTAGTGATGAAAGAAATAACCCTTTGGGGCTGCAGAAATCATGCTTTCTCCCTTCCCTTCTGAGCTCCTTTCAAGCAAAAAAAATCCAAGAGCAACTGCACCCAAAAGGCTGAGTGGGCAAAATCTCCTACACCCAAAGAGGGCAGGTAGGATGAAGTACAATAAATCATAGCCAAAACTCTGGAACACCAAAGCAATCTGCAGCAGCTAAGAAACAAAGTAACCTTATTCATCCCTCTTGGTTAAGATGCTTGAGGCACAAGATCATTTTCTATATGTTAGTTTATACACCCGAGGTGACCGGCCATGGACCACCTCTGACTGTCCAGCATCAGCAGTGATGCTAAAACAGTGATGCGCATCCAGGTCCAGTGCTAGGAGGTTGCACTGATGGAAGCTGGGGTGTAACACACTAACTTACTTAGCTGCGACTGCTTTCTGACATTACTCCTTGAGACCCAGTGCATGGCAATCTGCTGGGGCAGAGTGGAAACAGTGAGGTGGCTCTGGTGCTACAAAGGGAAAAGCTGCAGGTGTAGGGGAAGGAGCCCCACTCTCCCCTCCATCCCCTGACCCACTTCCAGCCTTATACATGTCACCCTGTGTGGTAACAGCCTCACCATTCAGCATTTGGGTGCAGCTGGAGCCTTCACCCGTGCTGTCGGCAACCTGGCAAACAATCCTGTGAAGGGGAAGAAGCAGCAAAAGAAAGGTCCCACAGGGACACGATGCCAGCCTTGGGCCTCTGCACTGGCAAATGTTGCTCCCACTGGCTCCCAAATTAGTGTCTCCAGAGGCTTTTCCAGTGAGAACAGGCACACCACTGTGGCATGACATGGCCCAGCATCTTTGTTCAGTGCTAACTCAGCAGACGATGAGCAGAGGGGCAAGTTCCAGAGGGACTTGTTCCGGAGAAGCGTGCTGAGATGGGTGGCAATTGCCACATCTCGTTCCATGAAAAGATGCAGGAAGAGTCAGGATTAGCTTTCTGCATGACTTTCTGCTGCTGTTTATCCTAGAAGTGCCTTACAAAGGTGAGAGGAAGAATTAGAAACTCTTCTCTGATTGCACACCAGAACAGTGAGACAACACACTGAAACATTAGCTTCTTCTTCAAGGATGGCAACGATACACAGCAAAAGGGTTTGCATGCAGCCAGTACATTCCCCACACACATGGGTACTGTAGCTGCCACCAGGCACCATGCTCCCCTCAGGTGGTCCGGGGCAGACCCTGGGGTGACCTTGCAGCAGACACAGCCCATTTCCCTCCCATGCCCAGAGCACAGGCTATGGCACAAAAGGTACTTTCACCTTACAAATAAAAGGAATCTCTCTAGTACAACAACAAATGCAATGAACAGCTCAATAAAATCACTGTGGCAGCAATCTAAGCAGTTCTTATTTTGAGCGTCTTTCTCAAACAACCTGGCTCAAACAGCCTAACTTCCTGCTGTAGAGAGAACTGCGTCTGGGCAGTAACTAAAAGAAATCCTCCAGGTGAGGGGGTTTGTTCCTTGGATTACTCTGCTGCTTTTGCAGTCACTTCCATCCCAGGGCTTCCCGTAGCACTTCGCCAATTAAACACCTACAGCCAGCAGAAGCCAGCAGCTCTCTGCTTGGCAGCAGGAGACCTCAGCCAGCAAACCCCGTTCCTGCTCAAGGTAACACTGGATTGTGTTAACGGGCCCTCATTCAGCACACGGGTGGTGCAGGTGCCCGTGCTTCGCTTCCCTGTGTGCTTGGCCCTGCTGTACAGACACAAACCCTGAGGCTGCTGGGCTTGCTGCACGGTGCCATTAAAAGAGAAGCTATGGAGAGCTGTTTGGCAGAGGAGAGCATCAAACAGGGCTCTTCTCCTTCCCCTGCAGCCACAGTGCATGCTGTGCCCCCCAGGCCAGAGCAGGATCACACCCTCTCTGGCTTCCCTCTCTCCTTCCTCAAGCCTGGAAAACTACTCCGGCACTAAGAAAGCAGATGTTATTCTGCTTTTTGTTATTCCCACCCTGAAAAATATGGCGCCCCTGAGAGCGTGCTAGCACAGAAGTCCTGGAGGACATAGTGCTGAAGATGCTAGGTGGTGATAATAGCTGACACATACCACACCTGGGGGGATGAAGGCCAAAGAAGCCATTCCCAGCTAGGGATTCACTTCCAAATACCTGGTCTCAAAACACTAATGCCTGAAGCAAGGAGGAAACTCTGCTTCTACAGCAGGTCCTCCGCAGCAGCCCTACAGAGCCCTGTCACACTGAAAGCCTCTCTGCCCCGGGCTGAACACTTGCTCGGACACCAGAAAGAGGGGGAAGATGAGGTGCGATGGTGCCATCTCCTGACTCCTGCCAGAGAAGCGCTGCATCTCACTAGCTGGGGTGGGCTCAGGCGCCAGCCTCAAGCAGAACTCACCAGGGAGGAGGCCATTAATAGCAATTTCGTGCAATAAAATGTTATACAAATATCCAAGTCCAGTAGATTTCACTTTTCTCCGCAGCTAAAAGAGCAGTAAAGATGTATGTCTCTTTATAGGCTATGTTTGCACACTCATGTTCCTTAATTCAATGGAAAAAACAAACAGTTGATACCCAAATTCGCTGTAATTATCCTTTTTTTTCTCTTGGCAAGTGCTATTTTTAGCCAATCCGCATGCATAGTCATACTGTAGCATAGCTGTTTTTTAAATTACATATGCCAGCGCAGTTATGGATTTTAATTAGCCAGGGAGTTGCGTAGCCATCAGCAGTCAGGAGCTGTATCTTGTTTGCATACACACTCAGATGAGAAACTTCCCCACACAGCATCTGCTTGTACAACCAAGGAGTGGCAGACCCTCCCAGGCAGCCAAACTATCCAGAGCCAAGGGAACCAAGGGCTCACATGCCATGGCTTTTCACTTGGGGTACAGAAGTGGGGCCTGGATGGAAGAGGGCACTTCAGTGACAAGCATGGATTTAGGAACTTCCCAAAAACCCAACGGATGGGCACATGCAACAGGCGACCCTCCTCTGTCAGTACGTCAAAATGCCACATCCAACACTGCCTGTAAAGGCCAGATTCTGCCCAGAGTACACCAAGCATATCCCCAAGCTGGAGGCAATAGAGACCCTTCTCCATAAACACGTTTGTTTATGGAGTGAGGGCTGTGAGAGACACAGGGAGCCCCAGCGCTCTGATGATGGGTGTGATGCCCACAGGCAGACCCAGGGAGCAGGGCTGTCCTGCCACTGGAGTGCAGTGCAGCTGCACAGCCACCCAGGCAGCAGGGGTGCCTAGGCACACATTCACCTCACTAACAACACTGCCACCAGCTACATCTTTTGGCCATACACCATTTTTTCTCTAGAAAAATAAAATTCTAGCAGAGATAAAAGTATATCAAAGCTTCGTCATTTAGTCAGCTTCTGAGAATGATCTATGTCTGGATTTTATTTTACTGCGAGGTGGGGGAAGTACTTTACTTTAGCCTCAAAGTCACAAGAAATCCAGAATCCCAGGGCAGGTCCTGTTGTCTTTCACCCATGTGTAAGTCTGCAGAGAGTTGTTGGATCCTGTCACAGATGAGCAATTAGTTGAGCTAGCAAAGGAGGTTTAAACTTTCCAAGTGGCCTCTGCTGTACGCCAGAGATGGGACGAATTTTCCATCCAGCCGTGGAAAGCTGCCAACAGAACAAAGGAAAAAACACCCAACAGAACCAAAATATACTTCCCAGTCATTATCTGAGGTAGCTGATCAATTGCTCACACGCTGAGCTTCAGAAATCATACAACCTCCCTAATTTTAGCGGTGATGTATTTGAAATAAAAGGCTCGATTTTAGGCTTTCCCTTATACTTTCCCTCCTCTGCTATTTTACCTCTTCCATCATTTTTGAGGCTGGCATGATGAGCATGCCAAAAAGCCTTGCCTGTATCTAACAAGCTGAGTTATTTTATGTAAGCATAGCCTACAACCTCACACCTACAGAGGCCAGGATTACAAAGGCTGTTGTCAACCTCCGCGTTCGTGTCATTGCAATATTTAACACTGAGCACTTACATAAAGATTCGAAGCAGCGCAGTGATTAATTGCTGTCAGTCCCATGCGTCTCCCAGGTTCACATTTGACCGAGAGGGCCATGCTTCCCTTTTAAGCGATGTTGGGGTTTGAACAATATTGCTCTATTTTTTGTTTTAATTGGCTTTTAGCAGCAAGCATGGAAAATGCTGCAATGGGCAGAGCTGGCAGGGCAGCTCGTGCTGACCCACGGCTGCTGCCTGGCACTGATGTCCTGGTGACATCTTGCAGGCACCACTCAAGGCATCTCCCATCAACAGCCTTTTGGAATAAAAGGTCAGAGGCACTGAGACTGCAAGGGGACAACGGACTGGACAAACTAAGTTGCTTTCATCCTGATTATTTCTCTTTTAAGCCTTGTGCTTCTATTGAGCTTATAATGAAGATGGGTCTCTCTGGCCTCACCATCCATCCTTGTCTTGCCTTTAATGCTGGTCTTGTTCATTACTTCCACAGTGCTCACTGCAGCACTGTCGCTGTGTGCCTGGAAGAGCCCGCTCTGGTGCACTGCAAGAGGGGACATCATCACATGAGGAGCATCACCCAGCCACCCCCCAACAACACCCTCTTTCCAAAAGAGACAATCCTTCATGTGAGGGGGGCCATCACCCTGACTTTCATGGCTACCAGGTGGCAGTGCCAGCAGTACAAGAGGTTCTTCACTCACGCAAAATAGCCCACCCCCCCTCCACTGAGAACCAGGGGCAGAGGGCCTCAGGAAGAGAGGGGTGCATTGGGAGGAGAAGGGTTAGGGATAAGTAGGTGATATTGGACACTTGCACCCCACTGCCTGATCACCTCTGAGTCTTATAAGCTTGCTAAGAGATGGGCAGTTTTTGCTAAGAAATGAAGAGCTTGTGTATAGAAGTCTTCGCATTTTAAATCACCAGTAAGTATTAGAGTACATACTACATACTAAACATGAATTGAAATGTAAAATATAATGGGGCAGCTTTTCATCATCTGAATGAACTGTTCAGTCCCAATAGCAGTGAAGGAGGAAAAAAAAGGATCAAACACACCTAGCAAATCTACATCAGGAGGGAACCATAAAAAGATACAGCCAAGATAAAACCTTATGTGAGGAAGTTAACTGCAAAGAGTAAATCCTCATAACTTTAGGAAGAAGTACCTGTACACAGCAGAACCTTCTTCCATGTGATGTGCAAGAGAAGCCAATAATGTACAGGAGGTTGCTAAAATTGCCTCACCGTGTGAAGCTGCCATCCATCCCCTGTACAGGACCAAGAGAACAACAGGCTTTCCTGCACTGGAATTGATTTGGAGGGACCTGCACAGCTGGGCAACATGGGTAGACCAACAGCTGGGTGCAAAATGAAACAAGCACTATCACATTTCATCTGCTCATTTCAAGCGACCAAAATGATTGTCACCTGGGCCTCCAAATCTTGCCACCCTGTCATGGACGGTGCCTATTTTACAGCCATTATAATCTAATCTCAGCTAATGTGATTTACACATAGTAATTAATGGAGCTTCAGCTGTAAGGAAATTGGTCATTCAATTTGAGTTTAATTTACTGCACACGCATACATTAGAAAGCACAAATTCCATAGCTGTCATCTGGGCACAGAGAAAGGGTTGTGCTGGGAAGGGGAAAATAGAACCCCTAATAAGCAATATACCACTGGCCTTCCACACCTCCTGCTCCCAAAGCATCTCCTCAGTGGGAGGATGGCATGCGAATAAATCTGGCCATCTCAGTGTGGATGTTTGGAGATATGAACGCAGAGTTCCTGCTGTCACTGCTATCCCATTTTTCAACTGCAGGAAGCATCAGCCTAGCATATTTGTATGTATGGCCTCATGATCCTTCCATATATTTGAGTGTGTATCCACCAGAGAGAGCAGGGAGGCTTGACGGGGTATAAAGACTGCAAAAGATGCTGTATCTGTGGCATAGAGATGAACAACTCCAAGGATGGAAAACCATGCCTAAAGGCCAGGACAACCATTCACAGCAATGGCAGCATTTCAATTTCAGTTACCTTAAGTTAAAGGTGGCCTCATACCAGCCAAGCCTTTGGAGCATCTAATAAACATGGTCAAGCAAAGCCAAAAGCAACTCCTGGGTGATCCGCAGTGCCCTGTGTAGGACCAGTAATGCTCTGCTGACACTGGGGCTCTCCCAGCTCAAGGACTGCTCCACACAAGATACCCACAAGATGTCCAGCTTTTCTAGGGTTTCTCTCCAGAATGCCTCTAGCTTTATGCCATGAAGCAGCTAGCTATGCTGCTTGCACAAAAAGGAAATCACTCACACCTTAAAGCTGGATGGATTAAAAACACTCACTCAAGGTGGTCTGTGCAGTCTCCTTAGTGCCATTAAATTCCCCATATGCAACATAACTGTAAAGTTTTCCCTGCTAAATTATCAGCGCATATACATGGAAAGCTTATACACAGTGAAAGGGTGAAAATGCTTCCTGAATCAGCACACATTTGAAATTAAATTCTAAGTAGAGAGTACACAATTTGGCTTTAAAAATATTCTTGTTAGCTTTACAATCTATTGTGCTTATTAGATTCATTAATAGTTACAATAATAATAGTTATTAAAAGTTATTAATAGTTCCACTGCCGGTAACTGTTCTGTTACTTAAGTGAATGTTAAATATAAACCACCTTGGCAGAAACTTATTTCTACCAACAAAATAGTATTTGTGTGGACATTTTAATTCACCAATTTGCAAATTGCACCTAAACCCTAACCATTGACATGAAAGAGATTAAGTACAAGCCACGACCATCATCCAGATGCACAGCATATACAAATTTGGTCCCGTCCAGAGTTCAGTGCTGAACACGAGTCACCCAAAGTTCTCTCTTTGATTTGCTCCCCCATTTGCTACAGCCCCAGCATAGCACAGCCACCTAAGCACCAGCTGACCTTGCTGCATAGCAACGAGTTCAAGCACATGCTCAAACTTTAATCCACACCTGGGTGCTCTGCCAAGTCTTCAACAAACCCTAAGAAAAGAGACCCAGATTTTAAAGAAGATACCGACGGGCATTTTTGAATGTGTCTCTGAACAGAATGTAGAACTCATGCGACCACAAGGCACCCCAGGTACCCTGTGAATCAGCTCTTTGAGGTATCCTCACGGTAGAATCACCCAACACATCTCACTTGGGTAAAGCTTAAAATACAGCTGAGTCAGATATGCTTCCACAATATCCATTGTATGCAAATACTTTTCCAAAAACTAATGCAAAGCGACATTTAAGGCTCAAAAGGGACTCATTAACACCCTGATTCCTGATACAAATGGAAGCTGTGCCTTTCTTTCTCTGCCAGGTTTTAATTTTTAGAATAATAATAATAATAATGATAATGATGACGATAATAATAATAATAATAATAATAATAATAATAATAATAATAATAATAATAATAATGTGGTTCCTTCAGCAGTTTTAAAATGAAGTCAGTAAGGGGTTTGGGGAAAAGAAACCTCCCCCCCCCCCCCCCAGACATAAAGATAGGGGTATGCATAAAAATACAGACATAAAAATAGGGGTATGCATATGTAACGGTACAGTTTCTTTAAAAGAAAATAACCGGATAAAAGAAACCTCCATCTATGCCTTCCCCCCTCCAGAAAGGGGGAAACCAAAACCAAACCTACCGTTCAAAAGCGCACTAGACATCCCTTAGAAGACTCCTGAAGAAATCCATGCCCCTGCTTCCCCCTGCTGGAGTGCGGCCTGGAACTGCACCCGGCCACTGGAAAACGTCCCCTGCTCTTCCTCTACAGCTGAAGGGTTTTCCCCACTTACAAGACACGTGGGATTTACAGAGGGTTTACCAGGTTTTTGCACAAGTGTAACTTTCTAGTCAGCCAGCATCAGACTAGGAAAAAAAGCGACATTTCCTTTAATATTAATCAAGCGCTGTCAAGATTCAGGGGCAGCGAGAGGGGAGGCACAGAAGGTTCAATCATTTTGCACAAAGAAAATCCCGTTTTTGTAACTCATTTCTTTTGCCTAGGTGCATCTACTTCAAATTTACCCCATATTTCAACAAGCAGTGTCTATCTGCCCTACATGTAATTCATGGTCCTTCCCTCTACTAATCACACCCCTTCTCCGTACACAAGCTGGGCCAGAAGGAAGCAGTTGTGCTGCATATTCTAGCCAAGTCCAATTTTTTTTTCCCCTTGGAAGTGGCTTCCACAAGCCCTGAAGGCATTTGCAGCCTCTCCACTTGAGTGGACGGTCCAGCTGTGCATGAGCCTACTCTGATCTACAACAAGAGGCTGCAAAAAGGAGTGTGAGAGCAAAAGTGCAGAAATAAACCTAGTTACGCTGAAACAGTACTAAATGCTTCCAAATTATGCTTAGGATGCTATTAAACACAGCATGCAGCAGCAAAGCATTTTTTCTTTCCATAACTTCTTACTCTTCCCTTACTAGTCCAGAGTTTCGGAAGTCAGGTGTAAAATTGGCTGAATTCATTCCTAAGCGCCATCAAAAACCAAGGCTTACACAACAACGAGTGCAGAATGCTGCTTCTTCCTGGGAAGTTTTACCCATCCTAGTAACTGCTATTCAAGAGAGAGTCAATCTTCAAATGACAATTCAAACTGTTATTAAAATATGGTTATTAACAGACGCACCACACAACTGACCAACCAGCAATTCAACAACGTAGGAACACTCGAAAGAGTTGTGCATCTGCAACTGGTGGTTTTAATTGTATAAAGCTCTTAAATACCTCCCCAGACACATTTCTGCATGCTTTGGAAGGCGCTGTAAAATGATGCACAACTATACAGCTGATATTTCTAAGAGAGAAAGTATCAGTATGCCTTCCTCTCATAATGAAGATTTCCAATACCACTGCAATTCTCCTCACAGCTTCTATTAAGTTACCTTGCCTACACAGGAGAGCCACATCTGAAGAAGTATTAGATTTAGCCTTTGTTAGCTCAATAGAATTATCCTTGGTTTGCAGACTTGCAGTGTAATCCCAGCTGTCAGCTTTGATCTTCAAGAATACTTCAGTGTTCAGAGCAGGGGCATGATTCTTCTTTTTCTTTTTTTAATCACTTCTGTGCATTCACATCTTGCAAGTATAGTAAAATGTAGGGATCAGTAGTCAGAACACTCCCCTCCAACCCCTCGATGCTCTTATCAATTAGACCTCCTAACTATAATCACTTCCCAACTTTTAACAACAGCAGAAGTTCACTACGAATTGTTCTGGCAGAACAATCGAAGTTTGGCATTCATATTGCCTACTCAATAGTAAGGAGTGTGGTGACTCTTCAAGCATTTCTCTCACTAGTGCAGTACCTGGCTTGAAAGCCTGCTGAACGCAACTAGTGCTATTTTATTGTTGTTGTTTTTCTACTGTATTTTGCAAATAAAAACTGGAAGTAAAAAGCATCAAGCGTACAAGCCATTTACTTTAACCTAGTCTTCATTCTTCGGTTTGAACACACCTGACACTGCTCACGCTTTACAAGGTTTTTCCTGCCCAATATGCACTTCAGAAGTACTTTGAAAGATACCATAATCTCATTTAGAACATTTTCAAATTTTATTTGCAACTATTGCAATTACAAAGAATATAACAATGTAAATTTGCATTTAAAGTGACAACCCTTTCTAATAAACAAGGTCACAAAATTCGTGTGCACCCATTCTGGCTTTGGGCAATCGTCATAGGATGGAAATTTTCCTGCATGGCAATTTGTCGACATTTTACAGCATTGCTTTTACATAGGAACAGAAATACATCTGTCCCTAGTTGCAGAACACACATATGTATTTCTGAAATATAGAAATATAGCTATTAATCAATTCATTTGTTTTACTGAGACAAAAAACGAAGAATCCATCCCTGGCTTTTGTCGAGTCATAAATACACTAAAAGCCCTGATTTCTCCTCCCTGAATTTATTCCCTAATTAGACTTGGGTTTGTTTTTTTTTTTAAACAAGACTAGGGATAGAATCACTGTCTTTTTAACAGCCTCACAGGAGACTGAGGTAAAAAAAAAGAAAAACAAACCTCAAGGAGATGCACACTATTACAAATGCAGCCATCAAATTGTCCAGTTTATTGATGCGAATTCAAAATTGATACAAAACATGCCCTCTTTGCATGTTGTATTTTACCCTTAAAATGTTTCCAACAGTGTCAGGTAGATTTAAGAATATACTTTGGCTTTTAGGACGTACCTTCTACAAAGGCATTACACAAAAGCCACTAATTTATGTAATATGTGATCCCAAAATTGCTTTCAGACATTTTGTTTATCAAAAGACTCAGATCTGCTGCTGATCTGATGAAATAAAGGCTTAAAAATGTTTTAAACCATTAGTAACTATTCTACAGCAGAGTCAAGAAAGTTTATGATTTCCATTATAATCTTGGGCATAAAAAGGCAACAGTCCTAAAAAAAGCAGCCCTCCAGAATACATGGAATGTGGCAATGGGTATGATGCCAATTTATAATGATCAAGTTAAGTAAAACAGATTTTTAAAGCTATGAATGATGGGAGCAGTATCACAGCAAAATATTTAATGAATACCACAGAACCAATCAACTTGGAAAGTTGAGCAGATGTTGTTTCAATCAACAGAGATTTGTCATGTCAAATATACCAAAACGTTTTCTAAAATAAATTCCTAATGCAGAAAAATGGATTTAAAGTTTGCTTCTAGCTAATAGTACCTTTTATTTAAATTGGACCCTAAACTGATCAGACAATACATAGCCCACACTTTTGGACATTTATAATAAAAAAGCTTTTATTTTCAATTGAAACAAATGCACTGTCCTGCACTTGAAGGCTATAATGAGCCATAAACATATTCCAAGGTGTATCAATGGCAACAGATTTGTTTCACCTCCACTGAGAATAATGCACTCTTAATTGGTAAAGAAAAATTAAACTCAGCCTTCTCGAGGCTTCTGTACTGTGTTTCTTGGTTATTGTACAAGTTCCACAGTCAGACCAAGAGTTTGCAGTGTGTGCAGATATTGTAGTCAATCAATAGTATTGTTTAATCATCGTCTTCCTCCTCTTCCTCTTCCTCCTCAAAACTATCTTCAAAGCCTTCACTGTCTTCCTGGTCCTCATCACCTTCTATTGCTGTATCCCATTGTGGATGGTTTTCTGGCACTGGCTTTGCTTCATGAACTTCCAGCTGTAATTGGATAAAGAAGAAAAGAAGGAAGAAAAGGGTTACAGACAATACAGACCAATTTGGGAAAACAAACAAACAAAAAAAAACAGAACAAATGACACACCACACAAAATTTACAGTTTTAAAAACAAAGCAACACCCTAAAACACAAAACAAAACCAACAGCTTCCAGAAAGAAGGCACACCAGATTTTTCTCATTAACTGAATGTATCTAGCACGAAGGGCAGGGAAATGGCATTGCAGACCTCAAAGTATAAAGCCAGAACCAACCATACTGCAGAAAATTATTAAACATGAGAAAATGTCTATTAAAATATGTAGGCACTGGAAAGCATCACAAGCTTTAGTCCCATTTAATCCATTGTAACATTGTCACTACTGGCATCAGGCAGAAATGGCTTACAAGTCTCTTCTTGCAACCGTTTTAAAAGTAGGACAGCTTGAATTCTTAAAGGTTAACAGCACTTTGGGGGTTTCAATAGTTCTATGAAGCAGCTTTCAACATGATACAAATATATAACACATTTAAACATCACCTTCAATGGTTTTATCTGGTCCAATCCCATATATGAATCTGATCTTAAATAAACTGTGTACTGATAGTTACCAGGCTTGCCTGGTGCTGGGAACTTGAGCTCTACCTAGAAAACAGAATTTACACAGTAAGTTCTTGCTGCTTTCAATCAACACATTAGAACAAGTACCTGAGTACTGTAGCAAGCAATAAGTACTACTACAGAATAATCATATTTTTATAAAGTTTGTTTCTTACAAGTGACACTTCTCTGAAAACCTCTGCATAATAAAATACCTGCAGAAAAGAGCATACCCAAGTACAATACGTTCCATGGAAGCTGAATAATCAGTCACATATTTTTCTGAATGAGACCAAGACTCTACATTAGGTACACATTTTCACCCTGCTGTATGCTTTCTTAATCTCAAAAACTCAAACAGGTTAAACCATTTAGTCTGCTGAAAGTACTAGCTTAACTCTACTGCTATTTGAAATTGAACATAAAATCTAGTTTGAAAGAACAAAACGCATCAAATCTCCATTTTTCAGAAAAGCAAAGAACACAGCCAAAGGTTACAGTCTCAGAAAGGTTCAACATGAGCTGAGGCTAATTAATTTGTCAGAGCACCTCTTTTACAGAAAAGTAACAGTATTTCTCACAATTTAAATAACTTTCAGAATGATCATTGTGTACTAATACTGGTTTTCATCAACTTTTTAAACAAGGAGAAAAACAACCCCATGTATTCTGCAAAGAAATTTGGAAGTCTTAAATTATTCTTCCTTCCTCCACTACCAATTTTCAAAGTCAAAAGGCTCTCCTCTGCTTTAATCAGGAGAGCAAAATTAATTTCCCATCTTGAGATAAATATGAAAAAAGCAGCTAAATGTATTTGCTTATCATAAGACACTTCAGTACATTTCTGTAATACCCCAAACAAAAAATTTTTAAAGTACTTTACCTCTTCTTTATCTTTTAGTGTACAAACGTGATATGGCATACATATTAGCATCTGCTCCTTCCGATCTGCAATATATAGCCACCACCATTCTTGTTTTTCCTTTCACAAAAGGAAGAAGAAACCCAAAGAGGATTATTGAAGCCTCATAAAATTATGCCCTTACACTCTGTAACAAGCAATTGTGATTCACTGGTCCTTACAATACACACAGAAAGGAGTGTTTGCTAGTTTGGTTTTTTTGAACTCTTGGATGGGTATGAATAAACTATATAGTATATAGTGCACACCAAAAGCAAACAGGTTACCACAAATAACTGTTGCAAGTGTCCATTCCTTCACCTCCTTTTGTTTAAAAAAAGAATAGTGAAGGGGGATGAAGGGAAGATTACTTCATATTTCTGAAGTGGTTTATTGGATAGGTTATAGTCACAACGGCATAAGCTTACCCTTAGGGGAAAAAAGGGTAAAACCCCATACCTTTTAGACAACCCAAATATTAGACTACTGAACTGTTTTCCAACACAGTTTTACCCACCCTGATGGTCTTGTAACTGATCACAATTGTAACAGACTAGAGCCCTGATGTGTGCATCTTATGACAGGTACAGGTCAAGCTCTAAACCAGGAGGCCAACATATATATACATACACACACACATACACCACCACCAATCAGGTAATTGCTTCAGTGCCACCTGGAAGTGGTTGTTTTGTTTCATTTTTAATCTAACAGAATTATAAGAACTGAATGAAAGATTACAGTGGACTTTAACACCACCACTAAGACCCTTCCAAATTCTAGAGGTGAGTAAGCAAATGCTGTTAATATGTAGAATCTGAAGAATTTTTGTCTCTAACGAGAAAGAGTCAAAAGTTCAGTAGTTTTGGTCAGGGTTTTTTTTTGGGGGGGGGAGGGGGAAGGATAGGGGGGAGCACTGGTGTGGGAGGTTTTTCTGGTTTTAACACTTAAGAAGCCAGTGTCTGGTGATCTGAAACTTAAATAATGCAGGCTGAAAAGCTACAAAAGCCAAATTAACTTTTTTTCTCTTTTAAAGTGACCAATTGTTATGCCAGTAATAATTATTGTCATCTCACTGAAATACTCAACTAGGAAACTACAGATTCATAACAGCAAGACACACCAGCAAACCAACACACCCAACCAAAACACCCTGGTTAACACTGGTGAGTCCAGGAGCAAAGGAGTGTAAAATTAACTCAGTATGTTAATGCCCATTTTACGGTGTATAAAGTAAAAGCATCTGCACCACAGTAAAGCAACAGCATTTCTTCACATATTTAGAACAGGCACTGAGAACAGGACAAAACCCAATTCACATAGTATTCAAGACCCAAATTTGTAGAATTACAAGAAGTGAGCTATTCCCAGTGATTTTCTTTATGAAAAAATGTCCCATATGATTACAAGGCATAAGTTATTTTATCTGCAAGTTTCAACAATAAATATATTGTCAATCTGCATGACAGCTGTAGCAAAAAAGAATCTTACGCAGTTGAAGTGTTTATTTCCTAGCGAAGGGGCCCTCTCAGAATAGAAGGATGAAGAGTGTAAACAGTGCAGATGAACAAGAACTACAGAAGACAGATCCACTACAGAAATGGCTATTCGCCACTTAGGGCCTATAAGGACTCTGATCATGGAAAAAGGGATCTGCATTTGTATCAATAGGTTTTTGATGTTACCAAAACACTGTGCTGACTTGTACATTGTGTACATTGCCATCACTCTCAGGGGCAAAGAAAGTCTTACTTTTTATTCAGAACAAAGATCAAAACTGTCAACTGGATTTTCACAAAAACTGGTAAAATTAACAGCCAAGGGCAAAAGAAATACCAGAACAAATTACATTCATTGATATAATGCTCAAAGGAATCTATAGAGTAAACTCTTTGGAAGTAAAGCTCATGACCCTAGAGCGTCACTGCTTTTTTATAGAAAGGACAACTGTGCAGGAGTGTCATTTTCCTTCCTCTTATTGGGTGGAATTTAAAGTTTATGCCTGTGAGAATCTGGCAAGCTAACAGGCAAGTGGGCAAAATGCCCTTTAACAGATGGGTGCAAGGTTTGGCATGCCAGGAAACCAGCATGTTCATAAAATTGGAACACCAGGGCCAGTTTCTACCTAAAAATGTCAAAACTACAATCTGTGCAGTTTCTGGATCCATGGATGCAGGAGCAGAAGATAATTATTTAGGAACCTGCATAGATTAAAAACTGCATCTCTGGCACAGTAATCAACTGCCCAAAAACTTTTATAAAACTCAGCACTGGTGAGGAAGCATCTCAAATACTGCGTTCAGTTTCTGGGCCCCTCACTACAACAGCGATACTGAGGTGCTGGAGCAGGTCCAGAGAAGGGCAACAAAGGTGGTGAAGGGTCTGGAGCACAAGTCTTACAAGGAACAGCTGAGGGAACTGGAGAAGAGAAAGCTCAGGTTGGTCTTTTTCCCAAGTGACAAGTGATAGGACAAGAGGTACTATCCTCAAAATGTCTCAGGGGAGGTTCAGATGGGATATTAGGAAAAATTTCTTCACAGAGAGGGTGATCGGGCATTGGCACAGGCTGCCAAGGGAATTGGTGGAATCACTGTCCCTGAAGTGTAGATGAAGCCCTCGGTGACATGGTTTAGTGGTGGACTGCGTAGTCCTGAGGTAAAGGCTGGGATTGATGATCTTGAAAGGTCTTTTCCAGCCTAGTCAATTCTATAACACAGTGTTAAGGCTATGTCCTGAGAAGACACATATTAGGCTCAGCTACATCAAACATCCCTAAATTCTGGAAACACAGAAATTCACACAGCTACAACATTTTACCCTTAACTCTGAATCCATGAACTGGCCATGACCACAGTAGAGTTAGAACTCTAAATCACAGGCAAAAAACCCAAAACACCCAGAGAGTACAATGGATTTTGTTCTTCAGACACCGCAAATCGACACTATCTGAACATGCTCCAACTGCAGCTACAGCACCAAGTACAGCTGCATTCAGCTTTTAGGACATGAGTGAAAGGAGGTTGGAAAGTTTACAACTGCATGAGAGAATACATGTGTATCTTTCAAGCATCCAGTTTAGCCCTAGCCTTTTTCTTTAGCACAGTACTGTATTTAGGTTTTATCATAAAACCCATCAGCAGCTTGGTTACACAGAGCTGGAGCACCTTTGTATACAGTAAGTATAAGCAAAGTCTCCCAAGGAACCTTCAGTGCAGTAAAAAAGAAATATGAACAGTTAGCACCCCTGTGGCAATGGGCACAGCACATACTCATTGTCTGAACTTAGACTGATGACCAAAGCCAGCTGCTTTCACAGCAAGACAGCATTAAGACTCTGCTGCGTATCTGACATGATCTAAGGCAGACAGAAGAACAGAACACTGGCACACCTTTTTCTGTTATGCTGGTGTGCTGCTGGAAGCTGTACTGAGGGATGGGAGGGTACCTAACAGTGTCAGGAAAATACAGCATTAAGATTAGCCATTACAAAATAAGATGTCACAAGGCCACAGAGCTCTTAACTAAGGCCTTCAGGAAAACAATTTCTTTGATTTATTTGTATACTTTTTCTGGCTCTGTAGCAACAGGTCTTGTTTCCCACACTTTGTTTTCTAACGATGCCAGAACTATGTAAAACCAGCAGGAACAGTATGATCACAAGCATGGGGACAATGGAGTGTGTTTTGCACATGCAACAAGCTGTACAGGGTATAGACATAAAGAGCCTTAGGGACTGAAAAGAGAGCAAATATACACAGTGTCTTCCTTTTTTCTTATGTTTTCCTATTCTTCTCTGTCTCAGTTGTCTCCTTTAAACCACAAGAGGAAGCATAAGCCTGCATCCCAGCTCCCTACTACTAGAGATAACACTGGAGATAAGAGATCTTAGATTAGTTCTCTACTCAGACAGCAGGGAAGCAAAGAAAACTCTCTGAATTACTGGCCTGGAAAGAAAGTGTGACCAAATACTCCTTTCCCCAGGTTCCAATCTGGTCACCTCTCAAGGACCTAATTTATTTGTTCAGAACAAAAAACACACACTTTGAAAAACCCCATCGAGGTTTCATTGCTGTAATGGGTTTTTAGACACCTATTCTGAATGTGTTTGTGTAAGTAACAACTGATACACCAGAACATGCTTTCAACACCAAAGGCTGCTGTAGTGACACCTCAGCCTATCTACTATGAGTCACCACTCTCAAATACACCACTTCATCTGATACTCATCCACACCTGATTTGTATTTTTGAGCTCTATACTGGCTTCTGCCACACACTACACTGTGGTAGAAAGAAAGCTTTTCTAACCCCCTCCGTCTTCCACAGTTGCACGCTGTGATGCCACCATGCTGCTGCACTGAGACTTGGAAGCCAACCAGCAAGCCAAAACAACCTGCTCACCCCCAACACAGGTTAACACAGGAGGTATCCAGGACCTCCTCCACTCACAGGCATTTCCAGTTAAAGAGCAAGTAATACTCTACCCCTTAACTCCGTATCAGAACCACTGCTGTGCTTTCATGTTCCATAGAAAAAAAGAGAGAGAACTCTAAAATATTAAATCCCTATATATCTGAAAGGTTTCATTCTGAATTTATCTGTATGTAACAGATCAGCAGAAAAACAAAACAAACAAACAAACAAAAACACACAACACAAACTTTAGCATTATTGCCATCAAAAATGAACCTTAAGTTGCATACAAGTTTGCAAGTCTCTTGGAAATGGGCAGAAAGAACATATTACAGGTTTATAAGAAAGTATCTGAAAGAGTTTGAGGATATTAAAAATTATGACTTCTTTAAATTAAGGTTAGCAATTTTTTTCAAGTATTAGACTTGTCTAAAAATATAAAAGCAATTATTTTGTATTATATTAATTCTCATGTTTCACAACTGGAATGGTTTCTATTACTGACCTCAGGAAAAAAAAGACTGTAAACAGGATGCGTTATCTTTGACTTTGTTTCAAGAAGGGCTCGTTCCTTTCTCTGTATACTTTGCTGTAATTCTTGCCATTCCTGTCAAAGACAATTTTAAAGAGTTACTGTGCACCAGCCATCTTTTGCATTAGAGAAAGAAATTTCAGGCCATGGAAATTATACATATGGCAAGTTCTTGTGCTACACTACACATTACAGAAGGGAAAGGCACACAGAGATTAAGTTACACAGTATGATTAAAAGAAAGAAAATAAAAATAAAAATCAAGGGAGAGTGAAACTAAAGAGACCATGTATGTACATATTAGCAAACCCCAAAACAGATCTGTGAGGCTTGCACACATTCTTCAAAGCTCACTTCTACAGCAATGCCTACAAACACTAACTACCTGACCTGTAAGTCTTGACTGCAAGCTTGATGACTCTCTTCCCATCAGAAGCTTACTCTCATCTTGTATGCGACTTGCAGCTGTCACCCTCAAGTCCTCTACCATAAGACCTGTGGTGCAGAAACCACCTACCACCATGATGCCTCATTCTAAATTACAATTACAGTTTTGAATGACTAACTTAACTGTTAAGAGTTTAGTAAGCAGACACAGTATTCACTATGCAGTAAATACAACAGCCACTGCATGTAAAGAGCAAAGTTCAAAGGAGAGACTTTATCGCACAAAATTTGCAGCAGCTAGTAAACAAATTAAGCCAAAAGAAGCATTACAATCTTTTCCTGAAGCTCCTGTCTTTCTCATGTAATTTTTAAGTTTTCTGTTTATGCTGCAAAGCCCCTTCACTGCTTGCTCTCAAACAGACTTGCAATGACAAAGCTCATACGCTGGAATGAGGTCTGAAAACCTCTGGAGAACTGATATTACTCCTTCATCTTGGTGCTGCCTAGCCTGAGGGGATGCTAAGAGGGTTAAAATGCATTTTCTCTCAACCCCACAGGCAACATTACCCTTCAGGAAAAAGTAAGGCTTACAGCTTCATCATCTTTGTTTTGCTTCTCATCTTGTTCTCTGTCAGAGTCTCTGTCACTTCCATCATCTTTTTCACTTTGAGAGTCCCTGTTTGTTTCTTCTTCTTCAGAGTCACTTCCTTTATCAGAGATCTCCTCCTCTTCTTCCTTCGCAACTACTTCCTAATAAGAAAGAAAGGGGGAGTAAGGGGGGGACCAACAAACCTCTAACTTAGTTTGTCTACATTATTGTAGTACATAGCATTCACAGCACCTGTCTTAAGGTTAAAGCCCTTATTTCCTATTTTGATCTATACTCTTCCTGTGTCACAGAGTGTATATACAGTGAAGAATATTTTTCAACTCATGTGCTAAGAGGAGCAGGGAAGCAGTTTTCCTTCTCTACATGGCACCCACAATACACATAGAAGAAACCAGTATTTGATTCTGGGGCTGTATTTAAAAAAATCCTAGGAAAATTAGAGAGAAAGACCTACAACATAGCTGGAAAAAACACCAGCGCATGCAGTGGGAGCATAAAGGTACTAAAGCTACTTAATTTATCAGAAGAAAGTCTTATTTCAGCTTTTGCCCCTCAAAGTAGAAGGTACAGAACAATTCACCTCCCAGAAGGCATCATAACAAGAACTAATAAGAAGAGACTACAAAGCCGAACTTATAAAGTAGTTGGGCACAACTTTCAGCAGGCTGATGGAAACATTACTGTGGTGGGTCCCTCATTTTACCAGTAATTTTTAAATGTAAAGAAAAAAGAAAAAAAAATCTATTTTAGGAGATATGCTTTACAAAATCAAAGAATGTAATGTGGCAGATACAAAAAAAATATCAGCTTAGGAGTGACAAGCTGAACAAAAGACTTAAATATCAATAAATCTATAAGCTACCCCATTAGCTTGTTTTTGCTTCTGTTGTTTCGGTGGCTGCAATGAAGGTGGCACAGGCTTCTTTTTCAATGGCTTCTTTTTCTTTGATTTTGAAGCTTTCTTGGTTCCTTTATTCTTTTGCTGCCATCCCTTGCTCTTAACTTTGTTGACATCTCCTTGCTGTAGGAAAGCAGTATTTAAAATATTTATTCTGTTCATTAAATTTCAGGCATTCACTATATTTTAAGCATTTTAAGCTGAGATCCAAGGTTAGAAAGCATAGCTCAAGAGACACTTCAGTAGGCATTTCTGGGAAAAAAAAATAATTCTTGAGAAGCACACAATTAGCAACTCAACATCTGAAAGTTCTCTATAGCTAGCAAAGGGAACATCCATTTTTCACTTACCCCATCTTCTGCTGGTTGCTCCTCTGCTGCACATATAGACTGCTCCTTTTCAAACACTTCCTGGTTAGAGAAAGATGTGAAAAGTACTAATGCTTCTCTGTACCAAAAGAGCAAATTACTGTTTTATAGTTGAACTTAATCACCTTAATCAGGTCTAATGTTTTGCTTATTATGGCAAATTCTTTTATCGGCGACAAACACAACAGGGGATTAACAGATGAAAATTAAACCCTATTTTGAACATTCGGTCTGGGATTTTTCCATCACTACCATTATAAAGAAATTCAGTAACAACATGTCATCGTGTTCCAAAGAATCTACTTGTTTTATAAAGCACAGAAATCCTGTATCACAAAAACAAGCAGTAGTAAAATGCAAATTCTGCTCCAGTTGCCAGAGCATTAAAAACTACAACAGCTGCACTGCTACTCAGGGACACAGGACAACAAATCAAACTAGACATAAGAAACGTTAAGACAAAACACAATGTTAGTATTATGTGGACTAGGACATCTCTATGCAAATGGAATATTTTCATGCATTTCTTTCTTCAAAACATACTACATGCCACTAAAAAAATTCACCATAAGGAGCTGTCTTCTGTTAAGACAGCAAATATGAGACACCACCACAAAAAAAAAGCATTCTACAAAAGGCTAGATCTAGTCCATGTATCTCAATGTCAGACTGCCGAGAGGAGTTAACGTAGAAAACAACTGAATTTTCCATACGCTGTCAGACATTTCAATTAATTTCTAAGTTTAATATGCTCATAATTTGCAGTTCCCTTTATTTTTAAGATCCAGCGTAGTGATATGGTACTTATACCTTCTACCTACCACATCCTCAGTTATCATTGAAATGATATATTCTGAAGTTCCACAGTATGAGCACGTAGTACTTATATAGACTTATTTCTGCTGAACTGGCTTTAGCAGCCGGTCTGATCCTCAAGTGTAATATTTATGCTTGTATGCCTTACACCTTAGAAGCATAATTCAGACTTTTTGTTTACTTAGACAATTATCTGAATAGTACAGATGCAAAAACTTGACACTGCAGGCTTTGCTAGGTAGAAGTTTGTTTCCTTTCTGTGCATTAAGTTTCTTTGTTCTAAGAAAGTAATCACTGTGTTTAAAGCTTAAAACGTTATCTCAAGTCAGAAGTTGAACTACTAGGGTGCAATATTACTTTGGTTATGCCACATTGCTACCCATTCAGCAGTCCATTTTCTTCATGTGGCACTGGTGTACCTTCTTTATATTAAGTTATGTATATTTTGCTAGACTGAGTTTCTCTCATAAGTGTCTAGAGAACCCAAGAGATTTATAACATTATGAGCCCACATAAAGTGAAATCAAACACTGTCCTAAGGACTTCAGTGAATAATTTATTCTAGTTCAGGAACTAAGTTTCTGAATGTCTCTTTTCCTGTTATTTACAAACCTCAGGGCAGTATCACTTGCCATATTCTTTTACTGTTCCCTAGACAACTGCAATGGGTCAGACTGAACTTTGGTCTGGCTCCAGGAAAACTTTCTCATTCACAAACAAAATCATAAGGGAGGATTAAGAGCACAAGTTCTCAATTTCAAATCTTAATTTTACAGTTATAGTTACAGCACACCATGTTAGCTTGCAAAGAAGAAATGCCTATTTTTAGCATATACTTGCAGTTACCCTGAAGGAACAAGCATTCTAAATACTTACTGCCATGGTCTGTCTTGTTAGTGTGACCAAAACTGTGACAAGAGAACCTACTGTAATATTGTTGCTGTCTTCATCATCCAAAACTAGTGTAAAAGAGAAAAGCAACACATCGATTAAACTTCTTTAAAGCCTTTTTTTTTCATTAAACACTGTTTCTACTATGTCTAAATATAAGAATACAAATTCCAGAATTTTTAATTAAAAAAAAATCAAAATATTAGTTGATAAGTCTCTTGCAACCCCAAATATACTGAGGGCTGGTAATTCAGCAAACTGCAACACAGCAACATTGAGTTTGAAATTTTAATTGCATGAAAGTGAAAAAATTCAAAGTTATAACTGTTGTGGGAACTGTAACTCTATAATATTGTGCATTATATATTAAAGCATAAAACTTCAGACGCATGAAATACTATACATGACCAAAGGGACCGTGTTATATTTGTTCTGGGAATCATAACTTTGATTTTCCTGACTTTCATATGATTAACAACTCAATTTCAATGCCACATTAACAATCATGCATTTAATTCTTTAAGTAGAAGGCAAAGGAAAATAAAAAGAACAGCAATGATTATTTTAACTAAAGCATCAAACATAAAACCCACAGGGAAACCATCGCACAGTTTACATCTCCAATCTGTTAACTGGAAAATGTCCCAGGTTGGGGAAGAATAGAATTGCATTCCTGTATAGAGTTTTTATATATGTCTACCACCACCACCCCTGCCAAAGCAGTTTTACTATTCCCCAGTTTTAAACATGTATTTTATATAACGGTAATACTAAGATAAACAGAAGAGTATATGCATTGTTTAATCCTCCGTATCACACCTGAGTACAGTTGTGTGACAAATGAAGACTATAGGCAGAACTGTATTTTGAATTTGACCACTGTAGCCACAGTAGCAACGTTAACTAGAAACAAGTATTAGAACAAAACTTTCAAATATCTCACATTTACTAGCACAGATCTTACAAAGCAAAGGAGACCTCAGAACCACTTGCCACTCAAGGCTGCCTAACAGGAACTGCTTAACAGCATACCTAATCCTCAGAGAGGAAAAGCATTATACAGTCATCGAAACAGAGCACACAGAATGTAGTTAAGCATAGCACGGACAAATTCATCTAGATAAAAAACCTATACAAGTATTAACACAAAGGAACCCATGAATATTTAGTCATCAGGGTCTCCAACTCAAAATCTCACAAAGGACTCTCCATGCTGGAGTAAGCAGAGCATAAATTCTGGAATGAGCTCAACTTTTTAGGATAGCTAATAAAAGTGGTATTTCAACCAGAATTCCACATTGCTCATGAAATATTAAATCAACAGATGAAATATCAGATAAGCTCCTGCAGGAGAAACTACTGCTGGCTTGGGAATCTGTGAAATGTTTCAATGTACTTTATCTCCTCAGACTATAAATCTCATGTACAGAGCCCGCCAGTCAAAAAAGCATGTCATTTCCAGGCCACATAAATAACAGCGAGTTGTGATTCAGCATCCTCCAAAAGCTTACTGCCAACAGACTATCAAAATGTCAGAAGAGCAACATATACATAACAAAAAGACCTCCCACTCACCCTGTGGTTTTATATCCATAGTGACATACGGAAAGCTGCCAAGGACAGCCATAACTTCATCATATTTCTTATCTTCTAGGAAGTGCAGTAAATTGCGACGATCAGAACCTTTCAAACTCACCAAATCCTGAATACTTTTGATTTTGTACTAAAAAAAAAAAAAAGTCACAGAGAAGACAGTCCACAAATAACCTCTTGCTAAGACATCACTGGTGTCCCCACATCACTAATACATACACACCACTTCAGTTTTCTATTTTTATAAAAGATTTCAGGAAACGAGCAAGCATACGTTTTGAGAAACAATAAAACCAGGAGGCTGCACTCAAACCTACTAAATAGCAACTAAATAGCACTGCTTTGAACATTGGTGCTTTCCTTAGTATGTCACCCTTTAGAAACTAGATATATTTCATATAAAACTATTATTTCAGCCATTTTTTTCAGAAAGCTGTGCCAAGAAGTCTTACTAATCATGTTCCTTCTCCACCTAGAGTACTTGAGTGCTTTGAGAATTACATTAGCAGGAACAACCAAGTACATTTTTCTTTTCCCTTCATACGGAACTGTAAACAAATCTAAACTTACTCCTTTTAAGATTTGCACAGCAGAGCTGAAAGAATGAAACAAACATAGATTTAACTGAGTACTTGATTACCTCGCCATTATAAATGTACATACTCTATTAAAATTAACTTCATGCACCCAGGTAGAATGCTCATGCCTCCAGCAGGGGACTGTATTTTTCAAGAGCTCAGTGCGTGGGAATCCTCAACAAACAAGCCTAATAAATTGGCCTCTTCCCTCTTTCAGGGGAAGGACAGGTGGGATTATGAGACAGACAAATTTTTCCTTTTTGTACTTAGTTACACCACACGTGTAAAAAAAATATGTCTAAAATGCATACTTTTTTTGTATGCTCCCTGTAGTTTATTTTTTTTTCTTTTATGAATTCCTTTGGTTTATCTTCCAACTATATTTTCTACCAAAGCAGATTAAAGCAAAACAAAAAAAGTGCCAGCCAAAACCCCACAGAAGTCCCAGTAGAATATCCCAGCTACATTCTAGAAAATATTAAACAGGAGATAGTACTCCGTAACGAGAAACTGCTTCTTCTGCTTGTGAGGTCAATGTAGAACTCATCTTATTGGATCTCTGATCTTAACTTCTACCTCCTGAGATGGACTTTAAAGAAAGAAAAAGGACACAAATCATCTAGGAAGTATTGTACCAAGTTCCTGAAAAAGAGATATATTTTTATTCTCTTGGTTACTTCATGACCTTGCTTCCTTATAGGCAAAAAGGTAAAACAAGTAACAAAGTGTTTTAAGAATTTACCAAGTATCATTTGTAGTTTTATACCTTTTTATGATTGGAGACTCGTCTGAGATTGTCCTCTTCAATGTGAGGAAGCTGCAAAAGGGGAGACTTGAACTGCTGAAGTCCCTGGACAGTCATCTGGGAAAGCTTCATGCAATTTTCCAAAGATCCCAAAGATGGAGCACGGAACTCCCTTTCTTGGGGAGAATGAAATAGACAACATCATTTTTAATTTTTTTTTCTTCTTTTTTCACTTTAACAATGTACACTTGTGCTACAGATTACAGAAAACCTCGGTTTCAATCAAAAAACCAAGAGGCATATTAAAATGTTCAGCATCATAAAGCAGGCAGCCTTTTTATTCTCACTGCAGTTGCATAGCTCAGACATTTTCATCTTTGTGTATTTTTTATATATACATGCGTGTGTGTATAACACATGCTTACAAAGTAGAGCTACGCATCATTATATACAATTTATCATTATCACTAATCTTTATAACACAAATTTTCATCTTGAGAGATGAACAGAAAGGTAGCAGCCTAGTATATCCAAGAAAAAACCTACAGGTATAACTGAAGCTAACCAGAGGATATTATATTATATTAGAAGGCAGCAAAACCAGCTGTAAAAACATGAAAGGCATTACTTTTGTAAGAAAACCTAAAGGTTAAAGGGGATTTTTGAGCAAACACCTATTTGACTTTTAAAAAATATAGGTAATTTCTTTAACATCTTAAAGCACAAAAAGGTACACACCCTACATAATTAAAATGATTGTGAAATAGACATGGAGAAAGTCTTAAACAGAACAGAGCAAAAAAAAGGGGGGGGGAATTAATGAAAATAAATAGTCATTTAATACTCTTCATTGCATCTGCAAAGAAATGAAAAAATCAAAGCAGACAGGTTCCCACATACTGCTTTTTAACTTCATTAGACAATCAACCATTCATTCATTCATTCACAAGACTTCTCAAAACCTAGTTTAGAAAACTCATTTCAGAATTCCCCTGCAGCAAAAGAGCTGCTACCAGTCCAGAATTGGTAATGTTAGGGTTCCTCTACATATATATAAATATATATACGTAAATATACATATACACACACTGCATCATCACAGAAAAATAGGTTAGATCCTCTTCAGAGAGCTAATAAGAATTTAAGCTACTTATATCTTCTTCTGAACTCATCTGTGGCATATGAAAGAACTGAAGGCAATTTTAAACATGTATTAGAGAAGGTGCCTGTCATTTTATTTAAGAATCAGTGCATGTATTTTCCTATACTTTAAAACCTTTTCTGAGAAACAATTAAGCTTTAATTACCTTGACTGTTACACATATATTGTGCATATAGACAAAAATAAGTACAAATACAAACATCTGTATGCTTACATACACAAATCCATATGTATACAAATATGTAATACTTGGTATGGACGATATGTGGCTGGTACATTTGGGACACTACAACAGGGACATCTTGCAATAGCTTGATTAGAGAAATGGTCAGAAGGAATATGCCCACTCTACTAAGGCTGTGTGATCAAGCTTACCACACTATTAAGTCTATTAGAGATGTGGATAAAAGCAGGTTTACTTACACCTGGGTGACAGGGCAAACTACACCAGACCAAAAGAGTACCAAAGGCAAAAGTGCTGAATGTTTAAGTGCCAACAACCATGTATGTTGATAAAAAGCAAGTTTAATTTAATTTTACAGAGGAAATAAGTAAAGGTAATAAATCTCACCAAAAAAAAAAAAAGAAAAAAATTCAACCCAATTTTTGGTGCCTTCAATACAGTTTCTTCTCTTCTTACTATGACTTTGCTGCAAATTTATAAGCAGCTACTAAGGTGTGTTAAACGCTGTCGTGGTTTAAACCGAACCACAAACCTTGTTCACTCACTCCCCCCCCAATTCTTGCCCTCGCCCTGCTCCTGGAGGGACGGAGAGGAGAATCGAAAAGAATGCAACTCCCACGGGTTGAGATAAGAACAGCCCAGTAACTAAGGTATAACACAAATCACTACTGCTACCACCAATAATAATAATGATAAAGGAAATAACAAGAAGAAAGAAAACAACACTTCAACACCAGCCGACCAATAACTCGCCCCACTCCCCCCAGCCGAGCACCGACCGATACCTCCTCCAACCCTACCGTTCCCACCCTTCCGGGGTAACTCCCAGTTACATCCTGGGCATGCCGTGCTGTGGTATGGAATACCTCTTTGGTCACTTTGGGTCAGGTGTCCTGTGTCTGCTTCCTCCCAGCCTCCCCTCCTCCCTGGCAGAGCATGAGGCTCAGAAAGTCCTTGGCCAGACCAAACATTTGAGCAGCAACTGAAAACATCGGCGTTATCAGCACTGTTCCCAGGCCAAAAAAGCAAAACGTAGCACTGCACTAGCTACTAAGAAGGAGAAAAATGACTGCTGCTGCTGAACCCAGGACAAACACATACAAAAAAAAAAAAAAAATCACTCCATTGCATCTGGCCCACCTGCCCTTCTCCCATCAATAGCCTGTTTCTTCATTAATTATAGAATCATAGAATAGTTAGGGTTGGAAAGGACCTCAAGATCATCTAGTTCCAACCCCCCCTTGCCATGGGCAGGGACACCTCACACTAAATCATCCCACCCAAGGCTTCATCCAACCTGGCCTTGAACACCGCCAGGGATGGAGCACTCACAACCTCCCTGGGCAACCGATTCCAGTGCCTCACCACCCTAACTAACTATAAATACAACCAGCTACTAAATCAAAACACATGGCAGGACTTCCTTTATTTTATTTTTTTTTAAGCCAGTTTATTAAAGAATATACACAATGCAAAGAGAAAACACATGAACGGAACTATCTGGCTAGAAATACTGGTAACAAAGATGTACCTTTACAAAGGAAAAAAAAAAAGTAGTAATGTAACAACTAATCTCCCAACCAAACAGCACAATTTACTTTCCATCTTCCCTATCTTCCACCTCCCCCGTAATTTTGGCCGTTGCTAAGGAAAGTCACAACTTTCCAACTATAATAATAATAAAAAAGAAAACACAACAAAACCCACCACACTGCAAACCAAGTTAATAATCCTAAATATTCTCTGACAAACTGGCTTTTTCAGGAAATTCACCTAGAGCTTTGAGGCCACAGAGCACTAGTCAGAGCAGAAATTCTTCTTTTTCTTAAAGCACTGACTCATCACCCATATGCCATTAGAAAAATGTTTAACAAAGTTGGAGAACAGCAGTTTGGTTTCTTGAAAAATAACTCAGGACTTTATATTCTCTTAGAGTGAACCTGGGAACAGTATAGATTTTAACACTCAACTGCCCCCAGCATAAAATGAATGCCATTACTGCACAGTTTGATGGCTTCTGCTTGTCGAAATGTACAAGACAAGATGACCTGAGGTCATAAACTCATTCAAAACGTATGACATCAAAGTAGTCAATCACAAATTTAAATGCAAATAATAGTTGTTTGCGGGGAAATGATATATACCTGGGTCCAACCACAAGCTCTACATTACATTGCAGCTTCCAACCTGAATGAGAAATGCACTTTGACTGGTCAGCTGACTCAATGTCTAACTTTTCTGTAGCCAGCTACTAGAACACATTCCACATTTTTGGCAACAAACACCTTGCTTGGCAGGGCAGCTATTTACTTATGATACTTACGGATGATCTCAAAGAAGGCATCAAGATAACTTAGACCTGATGATTATGAACTACCAGCTAATAGTCACAAAACAATGGATGCAAAGAAAAAATGCCACACAGCTGTATTCCCAGTGTTGTAAAGAGAAAGTCTGACTATACAGAAATCAGGCAAGACAGTACAAGACATTTTATCTAGAGGTAGCTCACAATTGCCACATTTCCACCAGGCTGAAAAAAGCTTAGCAATAAGTAAAAACTGACTGGACTGAAACAGAAATAGTATTTATTTTTATGAAAGCAAATTAAAATTTGTTGCTTGCAAATAACAAATCCAATAAATATAATGTTAGGTGAAGACTACTCCTACACTGAAAAATGTGGCTGCTTACTTCCAGGTTTTGAGATTTTTCCCCAGCAGTCTCACAGATTAGTAAAGATAGGGTTTATTTAATTAATACTTCTTTCTAAAACAGGACACCTAAGCCAGTACACAACATCTCACATGCTCACATACCCTCTCTAACATACGTTATTTCATTATGGGACACTATTTCCAGCACCACTTGCAACAGTGCTGGAAAAGAACTTTCCCAAAGCCATCCTTGCTGGGCAGCTATCAGTGTTAGTTAAAGGAGTCTAGTAAAGATCAGCCAATAAAGTATTATTTGATAGCAAATAAAATTGTCAGCAGTTTGGCACAGAAAAATGCCTTGCCTCTGCTTGTTGCAATAAAGGAGTGAGAACCAAATCTTTGTTTCTTTACACTGCAAGCAGCCATCTTCAGCATAATTGCCTCTTTACAGTAAAAATAAAAGTGCTTAAATATTATATTACAATTAAACTGTAATTTTCACTTCAGTTACAGTAAAGCACCTGCCCCTACAAGCTCAGAAAAAAAAAACTACATAGCAGGCTAAGCAGCACAGGATCTTGAAACAGAGAAGTATGAGCAATGTACAAAGAAATTATGATAAAAAATTATCCAAAACCAACTGACACTCAGGAGAGGAAGAACTGTAAAAGTGGAAATGAACAGAGGGATGAATACAAGGTTTATACTAAGTGCTTTGCTACCAAAAATAGACCAGATCTTTAAGAAAAGGTTTTCAATTGCATTTAAGGAGAAACTTTTAATTGCAAAAATGACAAGCTGAACACATACTCAAGATTTCAGAGCTGAGCTTGGCAGTGGTAGCAGCATTTCAACCCTCTAAATAGGACGCTCATTACAGTAAAGAGAACAAAAGTGCATTCAGGCATTTCTAAATATCACAAGTTAAGTTTCCCACAAGAAGCAAAAGTTTATGAAGTACTGCAATGGAGAATCATATCTACTAGTTTTAATTATAGTTTCTTTTCTTACCTTCTCGGCTTCGAGCCATTATTATTAGTTGGCAGATCACATTAATCATTTCTTGAAGTAGTGCAGGACTCTTTTTCAGGATGAACTGCTGATCTGCAAGACATAACTGCTGCAATTATGCTGCACTTCTGTTATGAAAAAAGACAACAGTTTACATGAACTGGACATTTAATGGTGCAGCCTTCATTTCTATTCATTCTTGTATTATTGAAAATACCACTTCATTCTCATATTATTGAAAATACCACTTCATTCTCATTGACACATCCATCTAACATTCCCTAACAAAACAGAGTAAGTGCTAAGAGCGAGCACAAATTTTGTATACCAGACAAGCAGTTTCCATACCAAAAGAAAAAGTACTTACTATATCCATCTAAAAAAAAAAAACAAAAACAAAAACAAAAACAAAAAAAAAAACAGGTTTGGAAAAGTATTATTTTTAAGGTACTAAATACTTTTGAATACGGATCTGCGAATTTAAAAGTAAAGCCAGTAATTACATAGCAAGAAAAATGAGAGATTTTTAGTGACTATTTAAAATTGATTTTTCTTTTGAAAGAAATTGGAATTTTTTAACCAAACCATTTTTACTGGTTGTTGTTTTTTTTTTAATTTGCATTAAAATATAGGATATCTCAAGTTTGCTGGTCAACCTAAAACCATGGGCTTCATGGTTGAAACTTGAACTGCATTTAGAAACACTTCAGTTAACATATTTACAAATATGAAAAATTGGAAAACACAAACTGAAGGTAGGTAACTAGCATTTAAAGTTCTAATTTTGCCATCTTTGCTTCACACAGTGGGCTAAAAACTCCAAAAATAATCATGTATCGAAACGTTAGAGAGCACTGTTGTGGTTATCTTTGATTTCTTTACTCTGAAAACCAAAAATACTTCACGTTTAACTTTTTGTTCTATTACAAAGAGAATAAAAATTTATCAAAGTCATATCTGCAGCCAAAAAAGCACTAAAAAGAAAGGTATTAGTACTACAGGGCTGTCAATAAGTAAATGTTAAGTAGGTGTTTAAAGAGTCATTAAAGTTGAAAAACTAGGTACACTGCGTGGAGACTATTGAGCAGAGATCCATGCAATTATTTAATGGATAAGAATGCAACATATTGCCCTGTTTCCAACAACATCCAATTAGGGGAGAAGCCATTACCTTCTTCAAGGACCTCAGGAACTTTCATCCTGGCAAGATGAGTCAAAAGCAGAACTCTGGCTTTCAGGCTGTAAGGGCAGGTGAGTGGAGGCTCATTCTTCTTTAAATTTATGCCACCAATTTCTCTGATTAGCTAAAATAAATACAAAACACTATTTTGGTGCTAAAGAGAAAGAAATACAGGAGGACAACAGTTTACAAGGGAAAAACAATTATTTTCACAAAAGCAAGACTTAATAACTCTTCCCTGGAAAGTTCTGTAGAGATGAACATTAGCCATTTGTACTCATAGCCCAACTCCCAAAAGTCAAGAAATGTCTTTAAATGCCTTATTTCAATGTGGGAGTGAGGGGAGAAGTAAAGAACTGCACACAAGAAACTTGCCTTGAATAGCACTGAGTAAATTTGTATCAACAGATACGCATTTTAAAAATCTGATTTTATTGCCAAGGTTTACTAGATTCAACCTTATTTCTAATGTATTTATATTAAATTCAATATGCACTACAACAGCATCACCCTAAGAACTTTTGCCCATTTAAGACCCTGCCAACTTCCTCAGAAAGAGTCTCAGGTATCACAGGAAGTAAGGTTATAAGCCTGAACATCCTGGTAGGCTGAAGATCAAGTATTTAAACACATTTATAAGCAGCGCCAACTTGAAAACAAGCGTAGCATTCTTTATTCAGGATGACATCTCTTGATCCTGACTAGACCAAGATGTTGTACAGTTCAGACAGGTCTCTCTCACTTGAATTTCTTGAAGAACCTTGAGGGAGAGGCTGCAAAGCTGAGCAACAGAAGCTCATAGTTTATAGGAATCAACACAGAGCCCAGAAGTTTCACTTTTTAGGTCAACAAGTCACCTGAGAAGAGACTGAGGTTCCAAAATCTCCAGCCACAACAGGAAGTTAAAATATCAACAGCCAGGCTACACTGATCTTTGACCAGTCTTTCTCTACAGTAGAAAAAAGATCTTCTAACAAGAAAAAGTTCCTTATAACCTGGTGTAACACCAGACCAAGAAGAGTAAAACATCAATAAGAAAACTTTATAAAAAGTATCAATATTTGGTTTATAATAAAACAGTGAAATAAAAATAGCAAACAGATATCCTGCTCTTGGGACCAGGATACGCTAAAAAATGTTTTTAGCAATACTCTTCTGTATTGATGCTTTGGAGACCTGCACTGTCATATACATACACTCAGAAAAAGAAAGAACATGTATGACACTGATTACTGAACCTTCAGAAATGGAACAAAAATCCAATAGTATAAAATGCAAAGTTGTACACTTCCATACTAAACAAAAACTGCAGCTTGAAGATGGAAGCTTTTAAGCTGGAAAACAGAGGTATACAAGAAAAGAGAAATCCAGAAAACCTAGCAATCCCACACTAAGTTGTATTAAAACACCATAGGAAACAGCTGTGGTTAACAGTATGCTGGAATTTATTTCCTGCAAAAAATACAGGAATACTAATGCCACCAACTACGGCACTGCTGAGACTTAACATGGAACACTGCGGACAATTCTGAGCAGATAAAATAAAAAATAATGTACAATTTAGAAATATATCAACTGGGAACAACACCCTGTTCAGCACATAGCAGGATGAGGGAAGTGAGCCCCTTGGGAAGGAAGGAAGGAATTAGAAGACAGCAACTTTTCTAGTTTAGCAAAATGAAGACAAAAAGAGAATAAATGGGCTATTGCTTCTGTCTATAAATGCATTAAGGATATACATAGCAAGAAACATTTAGACTCACGAATAGCCATGATAAAAATCATGGCTATAAACTGGTCATAAACAAGATTCTTAACAACTATAACATCAAGTTCTGGAACATCTTCTCTGTAGGATATAGTTACAGGAGGACTAACTGCCTTTTAAATACAGAATTATTAAATGCAAAGGGCTTACACAATGCCAGTGCTTGCAACAGCACAGGAGAACTGATAATCAAGGTGATTTTTCCAGTCATGTGCTCCCACTGCTGAAAAACCTCACCTAACCACAATTCCAGCTCCTTCTCTTGAAGTCCACAAGATGATAAAGAACTCATAAAAAGATAAAGACAGCTAAGTATCTCAGCCTATTTTCTTTGTGTTTAGAACATGAAAGCACGTTTTCAACTTGAAAATCTAATTGCGTGCGTGCAGAGGTTAAATCTTTTGAGACCACAATCCCTTATTTAGCAAGCTTGAAACATCTTCATTGGATCATTTTGCATACTGTACTTTAGGCTTCTTAAAACCAAAGTGTTTGTTTCTGATACACAGGACTTCCTAAAACTCTGCTAGCTAAAATCAGTTGCCACATTTATGTACTATGTCATCTCTGTTGGGAAAACTGTGTGGAAACGAAAATAAAAGGCAACCAGAGGGGAACAGACATTCATAGAGGAATCTTTATAATATTTAAAGACGTTATTAATTCAGACATCAGACAATTGTATTTCATTATTAACACAGTTAACTAGGTCTGTGTTAATGATTCAAATAACTTTATCAAATGGACATCACCTTATACAAATACTCAAAATTTGTAAGGACTGACACTCTAATTCCCTACTTAGTTTTCCCTCCTCAAAAACCTAACCTACGAGACTGTATACTAAATTGATTCCATTTAAGCTAAGTAGTATTACCAATTAATGTTCTTTTCTTTTTAAAATAATTAAATAAATCTAGCTTCTAATTCTTATTTCTGAAGGGAGAACCTGTTTTGTTGCACCTCAACAAAATTCATGCCTTGAGAGCTCAAATTCTGTCTGCTAGTCACCTAGAAGTGCCAACCCCTTCTTCCCTTGAAGAAGTCAGTTATTTATAAAACACCTCTTGATGTAACTAACCTGTGGTATCTGAATGTTGTCTGCTGGTCTACTCGTAGCATCTTTATTGTACTGAGGATCGAATTCAGATGCCCCTGCTAAAACCATGATAAGCCCTGCAAAGAGAATTGAAGGCATACTGAGGAAATGTCAGCAACATCCTATGCCACCAAGTGATTTCTTCAAAACCCTCATTCATAAAACTTATTCCCACTCTTCCCCCAGCAACCATGAAGATCTATGGTTATTCATCTATGATCTATAGTTGACCAGTTACTAACGCCACAGGGCAAAGGAGGCAAGAACCAATGCCTGGCACAAGACAAAAGAGATCACATCACTCAAGGCTCCATTTTACATGGCATCAAGTCCAGCATTTGACTCTAAATGTCTTCACAAAAACATAGTTAGGCTTCTTTAGGACTGGCACACATCACTACACAGCAGTTTGACTACTGCATGCACACAGAACTATTCCTCTTAGCAGTTCATGTGTCTGAGGTGGCACCACAGTGCACGTACTGGAGGGGGAGGCAGGAAGGGTGAAATTTCAACTTTATTTTCTCTTCAGTCAGCATTAAAAATTCACCAAAATTTTTAATTATTAGAAAAGCAGTTCAATACATATCCCTAAAAACAAAACTCAGGAAGATGATGGACTGGTCTTTTCCTGATTTGATTAGGAAAATCCACACTACCTTAAAGCATTCTGTTGTATAATTAAGATGAAACACCTACACACTGTGATGCTTTAACCTCATTATGAGCTTTCTGCCCATGAACATATCAGATCTTTCAGCCATAGACAATAAGAGGAAGCTCACACCACCATTTCCTTCAGTTAAAATAACTTTTTCTGCAATAGTTACTTTGGCTTGCTTCTTAAACTTTGAGCAAGTTCTCTTCTGAGCAAGTCAAAGTTACTTTTGCCAACTTGCAGTGCTCAGTGAATTCCAACTAACTAGTCAAGTTCCCCAAGTATCAATTTTCATTGCCATTCTCAATTATCTATTTACTTCCTGAGCAGAGCATATGGAAGAGTTACAGACAACTATAAATACTTCCCTATTGTTTAAGATAAAAAACTGTGGATCTTCAGGAAAGGAAGTTTGAGGAACTCGTTCATCCCAAAGCCTAAAACAATATTTAAAACAAGTCATGCAGATTTGTTTCACCATTTCCCTAAACCGGTTTGCCTACAATTGCCTGGGCTTAAAGCCTTGAGTTTTGGCACTGGTACCTCACCACTGTGGAATTCACAGCCAAGCAAAAGCCCTACGTGATCACTGTGTGGTTTGCCTAAGCCACCCCAGCTGTGCCTCATTTTTCATTCAGATTGCACAACAGACCTCAGCGGAGAGCAACTGACCTGCCTCTGATCCCAGGACTCCCTGAAAGTGTTAAGTCCTTAAATAAGGCCACTCAAACTCAGGGTTCATTTTTTTAACCAATCTGTAGAAGAGACCAGGTGAGCCTCAAACCTATAGTTCTGAGCAAGGTTCAACACAAAATAATCTGTTGAGAAGTCTGGAGAAAGAAGGGACCTGGTTTGCCATGTCTCCCTAAACTTCTAAAGTTGTCTCACCTACTCCCCCACTCCTCCAAACAGCTACCTGAGAAAGAAAATGTGGAAAAGCATAAAAACATTACAAGGGTCTGAATTCATCCCACACACGAATTCACTTGTGTTGTGCCTAGAAAGCTGGTGTATTTATGTGCTCTTATCTCCTAAACTTCTTGAACTACCTGCAAAGCATTTCTGTTCAATAGGGAAAGTATGTATCAACAGTCCTTGCAATATTCTAGCAAATCTGAAGCTGAACAGTGCAATTCAGAGGAGTAAAACAACATATTTAGGAACCCTTTTTAGAGGGTTTGGGGGCTTTTTCATTCTGCTTTTTAATTGCTCTGAGCATGCAATCTAGCAAAATCCAATCTAAAACTATAACTAGTACCATGGTAATTCTTCAGGCCCATGACAGCCTCCAAACTGAAAGATCCAATTCTGCACAACATAATGCATCTACAGATTTCCCCAGAAAGAGAGGTCTTTATCCCTTTAAAAGTGAGCACACAAGAAAAGTTTATCAAAACCCATAAATGAGTAACAAAGTAACATGAAACTGACAGGGAGAAATTTTTTTTAAATAGAAATTTAACTATAACGTAAGAAGAATAGAGAAGCAGAAAAACTACTTCACTCTTTGGCGAAACAAAAAGATTATGACAGCCCCTAGAAGATTCACAAAGCCAATTTCGTTACACTAACAGCAGAAAATACATATATATGCTGTGCTCCTAGTGGCCACATAGTAGCTCAGGACTACAGGCAGGTCAGCATACAATATTGTGTTTTGTTTTATTTTTTTAAATGTACACAGACAGGCATAAATATACACCTATGTAACTCCCTCTCCCAAATACATAGGGCTTCTTACAGAGTACTCTTTATCCACAACAAAGTGAGGCTTTAAAAAACACTCTAAAAAGAACCAGAAGCATTATTTTAACCTAACAAAGGTTTATAAAACGGACATTTTAACCTGAGCAGACTGACATTTCCAGATGAACATGCCAACATTTCAAGATGCCTGTTACTTACGTTTCATGTCCATGTTCCGTGTTTTATAGACAAAATACGTATATATTTGAGTTGTCCGAATGAGAATTTGGTCTCCACTATATCGTATTGATCGGTACCACCAGGAACCCTGAAATATTTAACAAGAACAAACTGACATCAGCTATGATGAAGCACTGAAACAGCTATGATGCATTATCTTTTGTCTGTTCACAACCAGGTAACTCAGCCCAACTGATTTTATACCTATGTTTCGATCAACTGAATTTCAGGAAAGAGAAGCAAAAAAATACTTGCCAATACAAATTCTAAAAAGCACACCAATACATTCACCCGACAGAATCTGACTCTCAAAGCTTTTAGATGATCTCTAGCCCAGAGAATCCCCCCCACCCCCACCCCCAGCAGATGCATACACATGCACACATGCACTGCTTTATTTTTGGTATTGTTTTAGTGAATTCACTAAACAGTAAATCCACTAGATTTTCCACTTTCTATATGTCTGGTAACTCCTTATTGTGCAACACAGTATTCAAATCAAATTCAGTGTAGGCCGACCAAGGCCAAATAAAGAACAGAGTAAGAGGTATCTTTAATTCCAAGAAAATTTGGGAAAAAAACCCAAATTAAGTCATCTAATCAGAAAATGCTTTTCAGAAGGGGAATGTGCAGGTGGCCCCGCGCCCTTGCTGCAAGGTTTCAGAATTAAGCCGTACGCCTTCAGGCTAACGGAATTTTCCAAGCCTTCAGAAACACTCCAATAATTCCGTCATTAGCATTACACCAGTGGCTTCAAACTATGGAACTCAGTGTACAGTGACTGTACTCTATAATGTGTACTAAGAAAAACTGTGTACTGGGTTATAAACTGCAGTGTGTTCAGTAAACTACTACTTGTAAGCAAAGCCCATTAACATGAGGAAAAAAATCCAAGATGCATCTCAAGCTATTGTAAAGTTTATCACAAGCAAAATGTAGCAATCAGTAAAGCAGTAAGCAGTGCTTACTGTTATTAATTTAATAGGCAATAGTGTCAATTCCCCTACTACAGCAAGAACTCTGCTACTTATTTGAGAAGTGCTCTAGTACTGGACCCCCACAAACTTTTTTAATAAAATTATGTTTGATTCTTCCATGAATAGATGAATCCTGACACAAAACAGTACACAACTTTTTTTAGGTTTTTGCAGAAAAATGTAGATTATAATCCCATACCTATCAGGTTTTTTTTCTAAATACAGGTACTGGAAGAAAAATATAACTATAACCAGTCCAATCTACATGAAAGAGGCTGCCACAACTGCTTTTGCAGACAGAGCTCATCTCTCTCACCTCATGTACAGGGGATTATTTAGGTCAGTGGAGGTCTACAAAGAATTACGTATCAGTATTTTCCTTTTTTGTTAATCTGGATTCAAAGGGTGGAACTAACCTTACTTTCAGATGCTTATCTAAGATATAACATGACTACCCTGTAGTTAACTTTGACTTCTTCATTGATTCATAAAAGAGAAACAGGCTCATTAAAAGCATGAATCATCTTGAATGTCTGCTTTAGAATGAAATGATAAAATAACTTGCTCCATAAAAATTACTAATCCTCTTCACCGACTATAAAAGAAATTTACAGTGACAAGTGTGAATGCAGAAGTCTACATCTCATAGAAGGGCAAGAGGCGGCAGATTTTATTTTTTTCTGCTCAGGACATTTCTTCCTAACAACAGAAAGAATGTTTACTTTCACTTGAGCTACAATAAACCTGGTATAAATCACTAAAAGTACACATACACAAAAAAGCATCAACAAACACCAGCTTAAACCTAAAAGGAAAGGCACAAAAAATATGCAACATTGTACCCTGGATTTTAGACTACTTATTCAACAACTTGTTGAATCGTCACATTTAATTTTCTACCCTAAATCTTCAATTATGCAGAAAGACTCTCAAACAGAAGATATAATGCCTGGCTGAGCCTCTGCACAGAGAGATGCAAGCAGTTGCCAAGACCTCAGGAAACTTTTTCAAATTAAAATCATCTTCCAAAGAGCAAGAAGGTTTCTAGGTGTCAGTTTTCTGAGTCTTTCTTCATGCCATACCCCATATGTACAACACTGGTAAGGGACAAAAAAGCAATACTGCAGGGCAAACTTGAGTCCTGAAATACCACTCACCTCACACAAAGAAATCTCAAGAGCAGACACCTCATGATGTACAGAAGATCAATAAAAACTGAAGTTATGAAAACAAAGGCAGTTGGGAGAAACCACTTCAACCTGTTCCACATGCAGTACTTATTCAAGTACCACCAGCTACAGACATCTCAGTCTTGGCTGTACAGTAACATCACTGAATACATTCAAGTTCACCACATCACATTAATTTTCATGTGATGAATGACAGAAGGTACGAGACAAATTACGTAACTCAGTCTAACACTTGCTATATCTAATATTTTCCCTTATGGCTGTCTATCATGGCACTGACTTTTTTTATTATTTTTTTTTAAACTCTACAGTAACTACACTTTTTCCATAAGAAAACACCCACATTTAAAAGAAAAGACCTCACTCACTTGCCCTCTCTATGGAAGGCAAGACTGAGCAACTCAGCTCTATTTACAGCTTGGTTACAGAGAGTAGAATACTGATTAGATAATACTTACCACAACAACTGGAAGAATAACCATAAACGCTAATCCATATACAAGCAAAACCTGTAAAAGAATTATGAAACATACTGCATTAGATACTTCAGTTACTTAATACCACTCTTGTTTAACCTTTATTCTAAAGTACAGTCAAGTAGTATTACCACAAACCTACTACAAATTAATGTAAGCTTATTGCATAACACCTATCGTTACTTCTGAAGGACAACTTATGAGTAATATAATCAGTTGGGTAGAGTTTAAATAAGGAGTATCAGTGTAGTGTAAGTAATCTTTTAAATCATCCATGCATTGTCTCAGGTGGTTTCTTTAGTAATTAAAGAGTTGGCAGCTAAGATGTGACACAGTGGAGAGGCGATTACCACATTAAAAGAAATCAAGCGGGTAAACCAAATACCTTGCAGCAACAAACGCAAGAGGAAGGATATTTAGACCCTATGATTACAGCATCACTAGCAAACCAAATGGAACTACAGAAATCCAACAAACAGCTCCGTTTTGAGCTACTCTAACCCTTCTGACTCTTAAAATTTGCTTCAAAGATATGCATTTAGACCAAAGTATTATTAACAACGTATTTTGACTAAAACACACAGTATTAAGCACATTTTAAGGTGAACAGCTGCAAGTTCACCTTAAAATCCTGAGATAAGTAAGTTGACTTACCAAAATTGAATTTTTCTGATCCACAATCCAAGCTGGCAAAGCTATACCAAAGCTTGTAGCTGTAGGATTAAAGAAAATAAATTCACTATACAATATTAAGGAATTGTTTTAAAGTCACAGTAAGTCTAACAAACAAAAATAGCCAACAAAACCACCAGTCCATAAAAATAATCCTCATGTTTCTCACTTCAATGAGCAAAATTTAATGAATTTAACAAAATAAATACACTTAAGTACACAATAAAAAAAACCCAAGATTTAAGTGCAACATCTGAAACACCAGAGATTCTAGCTTAACATATGGAAGTAAGAGATATGCAAGATCAATATATTTAAAAAAAAAAAAAAAAAAAATCACAGATGGAAAGATTTACGAGTTTTGCCTTGCATAGTTTTCAGCAGTTTAAATACATACAGCTCAGTAAATACATTAAATGCAAGAAAACTGTTTGACCCAACTTAATTCTATGGGCAAAGTTTTGTTTGCTTGTAAGTTTAGGAAAGTGTTCTAAGGTGTAAATTGCAAAACCAAAACCTTCTGCCAGTTCAAATTTCTGTGTGACTAGCAAGAAAAAGAAAGGAATACTTCTCAATTCAAAAGGAGTCAGCCTGCAAAAAATAGAAAACATGATTCTTTAACAGGAACATCTACGGCGCACAGATCTGAACACTGAATAGCATAAAATAGTTTGTGTTCAGACACTTTAGTGGTAATACATTGATCTTTGCAAACACTACCTATACCAAAACTAAAAGTTCTAGGAAAACAAGAAGGAAAAAAACAACCACAAAAACAAACCACCAAAACAAACCCAAAATCATGCTTTCTTCAGTACCAGGTGTCAATGAGGAGTATTGCCTTAAATAAGGACAGAGTAGGATTCCCTGTGTACTCAGATACTATCCTGGTACAGTCTCCAACAGATTGTGACGGCCATCAATTCAGACAACCAGTTGTTCCGCACAAGCCTAATGTGACTTCTGTGTAATTAAGCTGGAAACTATTATTTGTTGAGACTCGAACATCTGATCAACTTGACCACACCTCAAGCTTTGGAGTTCAACAGGATAACAGCCAGTGAATTTACCACATTAAACTACAGGTAACACCCTGCTCTGGAGAGTAGTCTGGAGAGACTTCCCTATCTGTTAATGGTTATGGATTTTTAGAAGAATCTACTAAAAATGTAATGTGACCTTTACTGGTGGTATTAATTCCAGTTTCCCACAGTATTTTTGACCTTTAGTACTGTAGCTTCTAACTGCTGCAGGAACAGAAGTAGTTCAGTAGAAAGCGCTCTCTTCTGGTCTGATAGTCTCCTTGCCCCCATCCATGCTTGCTGAGCTGAAGCAATAGCAAATACCAAGGGGAAAAACAGTGTACTAAAACTGCCCTAAGTTATTAAAAGCATATCTTTTTACTCTCCAGGTCCACCCCCATGCTTTGAAACACTCTTCAAATGATTTTAGACATTCAGTATTTTACTTTTAGTAAAGAGGCAAGTCATGCCAAAGACAAGAAAATTTTGCTTGCCTGCCTCCAACCTCCATGCTGCTCCAGTTGAATAGACAGAAATACTGCTTGCTGTCCCTTTTTTGCTGAGCACACAGGGTGGGATGAACCTCATTTAACTTGGTTAGACATGGCTAACACCACATGTGCTTCATCTCACCCCAGAATATACCTTTATAAGGGACTGTCTCCTTTCTTTTACTATGCAAACTAAAAAACTAAAGTATGTAGCTTGGATTTTTACACTATAGGTGTGTAAGTGAAGAGAAGATGAATTTCACGAAATTAGAAAGCTCCTCACACTTCAATGTGGAGCAAGGTTACAGAATAGAAGATGTGAGAGAATTTCAGGCTTCTTCTCACCCTTCAGATGAAGCAATGATGAGAGACCCAGAAGCAAAGTAGAGAATTTCAATTCCACTGTAGTCCGGGTTTCAGCTCTACACTCACAGTATAAACTGCTGCCCTTCCAAAGAATCATTTCATTTCACCTTTTGGTCCATTCAGTTTGTGAAAGCAACTTCTGAACAAATCACCAGAAAAAACTTCATGCCTTTAAATGCTCAGAGTTTGGCTGAGTTTTCTTTAGAAGTCACAGCTTCAGCTCCACTCAAGGACACTGACACACTGCCTAACTTGAAATCCTATGCCTCGGCAACACTAAATAACTTGTGGATGCCAAAAAAACAAACAGTTTAGCATCAGAAAAGGTCCCAGTAAAGCTATTTGTGCATATATCAGACTAAAATTTACAGTACCATTTTGCCGATTTTGTGACGGCATTTCTGAAGCAAGATCTTATTTGTATTTTTCAGCAAGAGGAACAGAGTCCTCCTACTTGCCTGGCTAGGAAACCAAGAGAAGCTAAGAGCTGAAAAATCTGCTCTGCTATAAATCACACTGGTTACACAAACTGAGCCACCACTTTAGTTCATCAAAAATGCCTTCATCAGACTGTGATTTAGTTGGCACAGTTGGTTTTTTGAAGGAAACAGAAGACTGTTTCTCTGAAACAGTGACTCGGGGGCTGGGAGAGGGGTCCCTGTTAAAAATTAATTTCCCCTGTTGGATGGCTATAATTCAGAAGAATAGATTTCCAGCACAGAGCTCTCACATGTCATCCTGTAACTTTGAAATAAGTTTCAAATTCCATTTATTATTTCCAAGCTGGCCTTAACTCATTCCATGTAGATACGTAGTATAGTCCTGCAAACTGCAGAGCATCAAGCAGAGATCTATAGAGGCTTGTCCTAATAGGTGGCAGGTTTACCTTTTGCTTGTAATGAGTATCAGAAGCAGCTAGAAATATACAGTTTTCTTTCTCATAACCAGTCCACTTAAACAACGGTCACAAAGATGTTTTACAAGTGACTCACACAACTGCAAATAGGAGATTGGGGTGTGGGGGAGTGAACTATTAGCTTTCAGTATTAAATTGTTTTAGTTTGGATCATCTACTGTAAAACTTTAATACACCGTCATCAGGATTATTTTCATGTAGCTACCTGCCCAGGAACAATCTATCAGCATAAGGATAATTACTAAGACTCCTCCTGATGAAGGTGGCATAGAGCTACTCCCAAACATTACTGCTTCCAGCAAACAGAAGGCAGATGAGTATATAGTATTTATTTAAATACATACATATCCTCACATACATCCTTCTGAAATGTGCTTATTGCATTATGGCTAGTTGTTAATTTTTCAATATACATTTATACTATCTGATCATAAATACTAATACCTCCTTTTAACATAGGCATACTTATCTGAACACTTACTAAGGCTAACTGAAAAATACCCTTCTCTTTGCCCCTGGTAAGTTTGAGAAATGTGAAAACTAACTGTTCCCTACTTCTCCATCCCACCATCACCCCAGAGTCAGTTTCATAAGCAAAGAATTGATGCAATGCATTGCTTCAATCATAGTAAGAAGTTACTCTGTATATAATAAGATCTGAGTACTTCTCAAATGATCAGATATTACACAGCTCAATGCACAGAAATCACAGGACTTCTATCATTCCTAATTGTTACCTTGTGGTCCATCTGGATTACCAAATTCTTCCCAATTTTTTCGCGATTCTTCATCAGTTAAACTAGTTTCAAGAAAAGATATGCATTAATGCAGAAGTAAAGACATTTCTCTAAATCATTAACATACAGAAACTTTAAAACGTGCCATTTACACTATCCTTCAGAGATGGCTTGACAAGCTAAACAGCTTCTCCTATTGTTTTTATGAAAATCAATATGAAATGATACTGCTGCATTCCCTCATGATATGCAGGCAAATTCTTTTAAGCACTCTGACAACAAAGAAATGCAACACAGAAGCTGCACTCTGATACAGGGGATTGGAGTGATCATGTCTGCCTTTCATGAGAGGGATTGTGTATCTATCAGCAAAGAGCATTTCCAGTGCCAGACTACAGTACAGCAAATTTTTAAAGACAAAGGTTGAAAATGTTATCTTTTTTTGGAAATGAGGTGAATATGCAAGATGAGCTGATAGAGCAGTTGTCCTTATGGGCTTTTAATTCTCTTGTTCTAGACTTTCAGTCTTTGATGGCTTTTTATTTGTTTGTTTTTCCCTAGTTTCCAATTTAAGAAGAGAAAAAAATAAGTTAAGGCACTACCTCCTAAATCTTAGTTTCTATGCCTGTTCTCTAATGATAGTTTCTTGGCAATAATACACTACCTCAAACAGAATCCCTGTTACTGGAAGAATACTGCTTTAGAAAACAGAAGACCAGGCAATCCCTATATGGAAGATGTGTTTTCACAGAAATCCAGTGAATGATTCAGACATCTCCTGATCATTTTTAAGTCTCACATTTGTTAACAAGCAGACTCATTCAATGGATAGGTTTTATTTTCTTTCAAGACAGCATGGCTAAGCAACTTCACCATCACTTACTTCAAAATAGACACCTGCCAAAGCCCTTGCAGTAGCATTTGAAGTATCATACTGTATCACTAAGCATTTGAGTGCTAACTTGCAAAACAAAGAACTGAGATGTGTCAGGAGTTCAGAAAGCAATACTCCAATACCCTACTGAAGAGACTTTCGTAGTGATGCAGATGTGTTTAAGTGGAAGGTATGATTTCAAAACTGCTCAAGTGAGCATTGATGTTGGTTCTCCACACCTCACCCCAAACAGGACTCTCAAGCAGTCACTAAGGTCAAACACATCGACAACTGACTTAAAAGCAAAAATCAACAGCTTGCTAGGTTCTCTGATGATGTGACTAACCTAATAAACCCCTACAGTGAAAGAAGTCTCAGAGGGCATGGACAAGGGCAACATGCCATGAATCTCAGGCTGACCACACTGACTCACCACAGCTGCTGCAAAGAAACCACCTGTCTCAACACAACAGGGACTGGTGGGTGGCCTTTGTTTAATGTATACACCTACAGATCAACTGGTAGTATAAACATTTGAGTGCATTTAAAAAGTACGAATGTCTCCTCAAGTTTGTGAGACCAGCATGGGGGAGTGCATACCTGACTCACCCAACATGCTCAAGCTGGCTTCAACCCGTAAGTGCCTTCCCAGCACCTGAGGACACCAGCATTGTGACAGTGAGTATATTAGAGAGACAGAAAATGGGAATCACATTGGTAGTGTGATTGAGCTGTGTACCGAAATTTCTGTCTTTTACTAAGTCTAACTTACAAAATATACCGAAAACACAACATAAATGTGCCATTCTGCTAAATCAGAAATTGTGTGCAACATCAACTGTCTTCAGAAAAGCAAAGTTGATATTAAACCCACATATAGAAAATAAAAAAAAAAAACAAAAAACCAAAAACAACAAACAAAACAAACAAACTGCCCTGTTCAGATACTACTGAATTCTGACAGATGACCATTTAGAATGGAAAATAATACACTGCTGTATTAACACTCCATGTATGAACAGCATTATAAATCCCAAACCCACATCTTGACTATGCAAAAAAAGGGATCTCTCTCCTTTATACCAAGTTCTAATATTTGACATCATCTCTCAGATAAACAAAAAAGCAAGCTATAAGCAGAGGTAAACCCAAAAAACACTCTGGAGGAAAAGAGGACTCAAGGATACAGCTTTCAAGATCTACACAGGTAATATGAAACAGTCACCGAGTGAATAATCAGGACTGGAAGGCAAGTGCAAATGAGAAGGGACACAGAGGAGCTGACAGAAAACTGAGTTGGAACCAGAATGAAAAATCTTTGTTGTTAGATGAGAACAAATTTAAAATACTCTTCCTTACTCTTTGGCTTTATCACCAGGAGAAATGAACACCATTTATTTTCAAAGCAGTGCTTCAGAATTTCTGCAACCCGTATTGTTCTTTGTCATCTTTAAGGCTTAATATGTATCATACAGGAAATATTTTTCCTAGTTGACATGGAAATTTAATAAGAAGACATAACACCTTACAGCATTGTGACAGTTGCTAAACAATTATCCTTCCTAACTTGTACAGAGCAAACATGCACTGAACCAAGACATGTTTTGACTTTCAACAGATATCCAAATACACTTTTCCTGGCTGCTTAGGCCATCCTTGCTATTACCTTAAAGGTTTCCCCACTCATAACATCAAGTTCCCATTTTTTTTTTTAATGGACAAAAAAGAAACTTACGCTGCATAGGCCTTAGCAATCCTCATGAACATGACTTCATCTCCTCCTTTATCTGGATGGTATTTTAGCGATAGTGCACGGTACTGTTTCTTAATTTCTGATATACTTGCTCCCTTAAAAGGAAAGTTTTGAGTTATCTATTAATAAATACCTGAAATCAAATCTATTGCTCTGTATCTGTAAAGCACATCATTAATATTTCTCTGAACCATCCACTGAACTAAAGAATTAGGTTCAAGTATACGATCATGAAACTCCATACGTGTTTCATGGAAACATGATAATACTACTTTTCTAATAACATCTTAATAATCATTGTATTTTAAAATCGAAGTCACAGTCTAACAAAAAGACATTCAGATGACAGGGTTGTTTTTTTTTTTCCTGGATTACTTTGTTCATCAGTCCATAGGGAGGAAAAAAAAACAAAACAAAAAGGCCTTCTTATCTGTTTGACAAATCTTTTCCTAAACATATTCATGAATACAAGATTCTCACTTGCAATATTCTTCCACTTAAGCAAGAGTTCATAGATCAAGTGTGATGGTTCACTGGCAGCTTGCAGGCAGAAATAAATCTGTCAGTCACCAGGAACAACGAGACTGCCTTTCCACTTAAGAATGCCTTTGACTAGAAGCATCCTATCCATAAATTCTTTCAAGCTGCTTGAACAAAGGGAATACATTACCTATACCTGAGAAAGATACGGATTTTTATTCTACCACAGCATACTTAAATCCCACAAACACAACCCCTGTGCACTAACTTTCAAGTTGGTCTGGGAAACTACTTCACTACTCAAGAAAATCCACAAAACTTTATAGTAAGTGCAGATAAAGTTTTTCTATTAAGCTACCTGCTAGGTTTCACAGAACTCTTATTATAGGACTTTTACCATTTTGTGGTAGAGGCCTGATGTGCTGACCTTAACTGCATAATAAACAAGAAGTTAAAGAGGACAGTACTGTTTCAATAAATTTAAACTAGAAATTTAACTATCCTCAGGCTTCATTTGCTGTTACTTTACCCTAATTTTTTTCTCTCTCTGCAATAGAGGGTGCATGTGATCCCTGATAAGCTGATGACAAACTTCCTATCATTAATTGCTTACTCCTCATTCTCAAAAACTAGGCTACAGTGGTTAGGCCCGACTTACAGAAATGCTTAGTAGCCCGGGACACTTAGTGTCAATAAGCACTCTGCTTGCAACACGGAGCTTCCCTATATTAACTACTTACAGGGGAAAAAAAAATTAAGACCCCAATTGTCTTACTTAAAGACTCCAATATTATAATCAGTTTTGAGCTTCATCTTTATGCCTTGGATCCCACCTGTGAAATAGCAGTAAGGATACTTATTCAGTAAATCAGTATCTCAGTGCCTTGTGTATTAGTGAATTTAAGTGATGTGCTCAAGAGGGCTACTCTATGTTCAAAACAAGGTGCTTATATTATACATAAAGTAAGATGCATCTGCATTAATCTGGACTCTGTCCATGTTGTGGTTCTCCTAGGGAGAAAGGAAGCCTCTTGTTATAAGCTGATATGCTAACATAGGGGAAAAAAAACCCAACAAAACAATCTTGGCCACAGTGTGAATGCAAAGAAGCAAATGAATTACTGTGTGCCAAAATTGTCAACTGCTTTTATCTGCAACTTTTTTTTTTGTTTGTTTGTTTTTCTTTCACAGCAACAAAAATTCCATTATCTAACAACACTTCAACATCTGTATCAACATCTGAATCACTTCAACATCAGCAGGGCTGGCAATGACTCTAAAGGTTTCACTTGAATGTTAACAGAAGAAAGTTGTTCACTTTCCATGTAGTCTGAACTACAAGTTTTTCAATGGGATTTAACAGACATTGCCTTGATACCACAAAAATACATAAAATAAACATGCTCTGGAATTCTGGGCTATTTTGAGCTTGACTTCAACTGATCCATCTTCACACCTATCTCTTCATCCCTCACATAACATCTCTGGCTTTAATTCAGCTTGTCCTTACGACAATGTTTAATCCCTCCATCAGTTACTGGAGCATTCCAGTATTGGTTTCTTTACCTGGGTAAGTTGCATGTGTCTATAGCATGTGTACAGTTTTTTATTAATAAACATTAACTTAAACACTTTTTTCCCCCAGGGTTGTTATTTTAGAAATTTGACAAAGACAACAAAAGAAAATCCTCTGATTACCTAATCCCTAGCCTGACTTTTTAGCCAAAGTGAACCAAGATATACGACTGATAAAACTGCACAGTTCCAACAGACACCATTCAATAGTAAAAACGTATCTTATTCCTCCACGTCAGTGAGAGAATGCAAGTCAGCAGTCCGTCATTCACAGAGGAACTGAGCAGAGGCTGAGTTCAAATAACTTGCTCTGCACATGACAGGCAGATCTCGTTCTACTTGTCCAGCTAGAAAGAGGCTAGAGTCTAGCTATAATGGCTTTCTTACCATAGAAAAGCAGTACAGTGATACTATGCTTATGGTGACAAGTCCCATTACTAATGGCAAGACATGTATTCGTTAATATTCATATACATATTAAACTCTTCCACACTAACAATATAACATCAAGCTTAATCAAAACAGGTACATTCCAAGTTCTTCCATACTATTGTGCTGAGCAGTATCCACAGTGTACTTCCCTAGACTGGTGAGTAAAACATACCTCAGACTTCAGAGCTGAAAAGATTACTGTTATTCAAAAGAGGGGCTTTATGTCAGGAAATAATTAACATAAACAGAGAATTTGCTTGAGGTACTGTGGTTAAGATGAAGAGTTCAACAAGATTAAATGAGAGTACGAAAGATGTCTAGAGGGTCTACTTCTCTCATTGAGATAAATAACTTTTGACACCCTTTTGAATCAGACCTTCAATATAAATAAAGCACTGCATCTGTTTTCTAGATAAATACTATTCTCCCTTCCTCCCAGTTTAATAAACCAAATCATTGGTGTTACTATGTAGAATTTGTTGTTTGCATACAACCAAGATGCAAGGTAACCTTTACTACATCAAAATGAGCATCTCCAATGACCTCTAGTGAAACCTTTCATTTACAAGAGAAATACTGTTGTACAGCTGTAAATCAAATGAATCCACATTCTTGTTTATCAAGTTTACTCAGCAGCATCTCCAGAAATGTTTTTTGAGACGAATTTTCACAGGGCATACAAAGCAGAATGTCTTTTTTGCTTTCCTGTACCACAGCATCAGAGTAAAGATTCAAAAAGATTCAAAACCCCCACCTCACTATATTAAGAAAGTCATTAGATTTTTTAAGGGGTTCAATACAAAAGTTATAAATTAGTAGAGATATAGGCAAAGAATATCTAACGACTGCCTTTACAATATGGAGTAGCAACTTTCAGATGCCAATATAGAACAAAACCACTAGATACATTCACTAAAGCTTACTTCATTTACAAAAAAACACAAGCCTTAAATTTGACATCTAGACATAGACCATACCATTACAATAGTACAGACTAGTGAAGGATGCTGTTACTTACAGGATCCAAATGTAAAACCTCATAAGGGTTGTATTCTTGATACTCTCGATCTGTTTTGGAAACTTTGTATGCAAGAAACAAAAATAATGCCCAGCCAGCAAGGAGGACTATTTTCCTGTTTGTGAGGGAGGGAAAAAAAAAAGAAAAAAATTTTTTTACATGCACAATCCTTTAGGACTAGTATACTTCTACAAACAACAAAAGAAACTATTTGATATCGGTCTTTAAGAAAAAGTATTAAAATAGCAAGAAACTTTAAAGCATGTATGAGTATTCCAGTTATAACACCACATTTGACACAGGTAAGACAGCTGCTCTGACTAATTTTTTCCCCCTTTTTTTCTCTAACAAAGGCAAGCCACTACCAACAAAGACTCCTTCCATTCTTTAACTGTCACCAGCAGGTATACAATAGTTTTTCCTGTTCTTAAAGGCTGTCTAGGATCAGGTTGAAGTCAAAGTCGATTAAAAAAAAAAGGCTGAAATAGATGCATAACAGAGAGCAAAATATTTTGATGGGGTGAGCAATAAACAAGGAACTGAATGATATAAAACCAGCAACTTCAAACACACAAATTATTACTCCTGTATATTTGAATATATATGTTTGCATGTTAAATATTTAAATCAAAAGACAACACCAGCACCACTAACTTCAGTAAAATAGGATTGTTTTCTGGAACAAAGAAATGAAGAAATACATTTTCTCATTTATTAGGGCTGAGGTTCACTGGTTTCATTAAGCAGATACTTTATAAAGGACAAACAGCATCCATCTTGATTTCAAGCCCTACTAGATAATAATGATGGACTATTAATTACTATAATAGAACAGACTGCAAATGTCTCTTCTGTGACACAAAAGCTATTATTATATAAATAATTCCAGCAGCTTTGACAGGGAAAAAAAAATTATTTTTATAAAAATAAAAATGTAGGAATTGCTTTAATGGGAAGTCATGCAAATGAAATGTACTTACTTTACTGTAGGAATTATGTTTTGTTGTGGTTTTAACAGTCGCAAACGATACCACAAGCACCTTCCATATACATTTCTTATATTCTTTAATCGAATTTGCTCTATATAAACAAAGAGAAAGATTACGATTAACCAATGTGACAAAAAGCAGAAGTACAGACATGCTCACTTTATCCTGGAGTAGGTAGCACAAGGTCAGTTGGAGGGCTAACAAAGGATCCAGCAATACTGGAGGGGAGAATGTTTTTTATCCATTTAAGTGACACTACACATCCATAAGCATTAAGAGTTGGTCAGGTTATTCTCCGCTGCCTGAAACTAATCTATTCTATTTTCCACATGCCACACAGCAACCATCACTTATGAGCCCAGCCTTTGCCCAGCTAATGTGCACCTGTAAATTTTACTTCTGCCATTTTATACTCAATGGAAGACTCCCAACAAGTCTTCCATTTCCATATGTCAGTTCCTGTGTGCAGGAAAAACAAACCCCCAAAAAATCTAATCCACATAAAAAACAGTGTTTGTATACAACTGGAGTGCAGTTAGAGCAACAGCTATTTCCTCAATTCAAAACATGATCCATTTTTCCTCCTGTTTGCAACGTCTGCTTTTATAAGTTGCCTTTGTTTAGGTTTTTCCTGTTGAAGAGGAAAACAAAGTAAGAGTAAGGTAACATTTGTAAGCAATATAGCTCAGTAATATGGGTCCTTGACAAGAGAGTATATGCATTAATGGCAAACTAGCCAACAATACTGCTTCCTATGCCCCTTCTGGACAGGACGGAGCTGGTCAACATCACGGTGATGTTGACAATATAAATACAAGGCATGGAAACTCTCTCTGTTAAGAGAGTTTCAGTCTTATTTCAGAGTTAATCAAGACCAACTTAGTCTTGGTCAAACAAGTCCTTTGTGCTAAAAAAGGTATGATGCTAAGCAAATAGCTTGTAGAGAATTTCTGTAAGCAGTGAAATTACATGTTATAAAAGATAACTAGGATTAAAATCACTTAAGTAACTTGCCTATCCACAGGCTCTGCAGTCTAACTTGCAACACTTCTGAAGAGAGGTCACTGTAATTACCTTACATGCAAAGAAATAAGACCACTTGGCCCTTTTCAGGCTAAAGGTGAAAGAATTAAAGAAAAAAAAAAACCAACCAAAAAATCATCCTGACTCAATACATTTAGATATTGCTGGTAAACAAAGTGACTAAATTTACCAATTTAAACAAGTTTGAATTATCTAAAAGGCAGGAATTATATTAACAACTTTGATCCAAAGCACATGTTAATCACATCCTAAAAACTCTTACATCTCAACTCTGTACCTTTAACAAGGTGATGCCCTCAACTAAAACAGCAGTTATGATATACAGAAACATTTATATTTTACAAATTTCTAAAAGGTGATTGTAGGAGACAGTGCCTGCCTCGGTTTAGTTATTCTGAAGATATTGGGAGGACATCAAGCCGGCATTTCAGAAAAAAAGAAAAAAAAAAAGTTGATGGCATTAAAGACTAGACAGATGATTAAATTATGAAGACTAAAAAGCCCTGCTACAGAAACAGGGAAGAAAATATTCTGGGGGGTTTAAGTGATCTCTTGACAACTATGAGCCATATCGTGATGCTTTTACCTACAAGGCACCAATGATACTTGAACAAATCAGGCATCACAAGTCTCATAGAGGACACTTGTAGACCCATAAAATTATTTGGTTTGGAAGGGACCTTAAGATCATCTAGTTCCAAGCCCCTGTCATGGACAGAGATACCTCACACTAGACCACAATGCTCAAGCCCCATTGAGCCTGGCCTTGAACACTGCCAGGGATGGGACAGCCACATATTCCTTGCACAGCCTGTTCCAGTGCCTCACCACTCTCAGTGAAGAATTTCTTCCTTGTATCTAACCTAAATCTCCCCTGTTTAAGTTTAAACCCATTACCCCTGGTCCTATCACTACAATCCCTAATGAAGAGACCCTCTCTGGCATCTTTGTAGGCCCCCTTCAGATACTGGAAGGCTGCTATGAGGTCTCCACACAGCCTTCTCTCCAGGCTGAACAGCCCCAACTTTCTTAGCCTGTCAAACGTGTTTATGTTAACCATAAATTGCTCATTTCAAATACTGTCAATAAATTCAGCTGTTTGGTGCTGAAGCAAGATGAAGCCAGGTTCAACCACACTGACCCGGACCACCTATCTGATTCAATCCCTATCATAGCCCCACAGACATTTCTGCTTGTCCAGCACAACCAAGGGGCAGTACTGTTTGGTACCAGTCTTAACTGATTAAGCTGCCTGCAGAAATACCTAAAAGTAATGTGGAAATCATTACCACAGTGCTCTTGGAGAAACAGAAGGTGACTAAGAGAATTTTGTTTACTTAATCCTATGAAACTAAGTATAACAGGATATGACTCCTTTTACTGTTTTTGCTAGGATGTTTTTAACAAGCTGCTGTGCCTTGGCTTTAAAAGTCTATGTCACCCTGTGACAAAATGCCCCACTTCTCAAACTTGCCTACTGTTCAGCCCCACAAGTACCAGATGACCCTCTCTTTCCCCTTTTCTGCTTCCTCCCTGCAAGAACAGCCAATACTCTTTACCTTATGCCAAAAAGCTTCCAAAAGGCCCTTAGGGGAAGGCACCATAGAGAAAAGAAAAACAGTTGTGCAAGGTAATCTAAAGAGTTGGCATAAAGTCAAATAAAAACTGACCACTAAAGGTGGTTTATAATAACCAGAGAACTGACATTTTGGAACAGCCTTCCTGTAACAGCTGCAGGAGTCACATTTTGTAACCAGTCTGACAACAGCACCAAGGAGGAAAAGAAATAATTAAAAAAAATAATTAAAAATAAATAAACTGAATATATAAATGAGGCAAGTGGTGAGAGCGAAAACTAAGCCCTCTGGATAGGTAAACAGCACACACCTAAGTCAGCTAAAGAGTCCCTTGCAATGATGACCTGGGACAGCTATGCTGCACAGGGGAACCTCAGAAAAAAATACAGAAATAAGACATGATGCTAAGCAGCCATCATATTTTTCACACATGCATCTAAACAACTCTAGATAAATCTAATTACAGTTGATTAAACCACATCAAAACTAAAGCTCATCATTAATTTCTTTACAATCTTGGGATGGCAATGGTCTCATCTGATTAACAGCCTCAAAAGGAAAGAGGGCACTAAAAGGATGAATTAATGTTCATAGTTACCTGTCTGGAACATAAAAGAGAATCAAATCCTTCTCAAGTTGAGGCTAAAGTCCAGACTATTCAAATTATTTAGTGCTATCCTGAGACACTTCCTTTGTCACATGTCATCATTAACACATATGAAGTTGGGGAACTCAAAAACAGGCAGCTACTCAGGAGAAAGAAGGAGGAGTACAGACAAGATCTCTCCTATCTCAGGCAGAAAGCCATTGGGCAAAACATCACCCTGAATAAGAAAGCTATATTCTTGCTGTATCCAGGAAAAACAGGCTTCCTGTTTATTTACAGACAATGTATGTGATTGCATCAAAAAAATACTGATCTCTTTAGGAAGAAGTTGGTTGCAGGAAATAAAAAAAGCTAGCAAGAGCCAGAATACCAGATAATTACTGTGCTTAACAAAAGCAGCAATGTATTCCTAATGAGCAGGCTGTGGATAAATCAGGTCCTTTTTAAATTTGCCTTCCTCTCCCAAGGAGTTTCCTTTCAGACAAATGGATATGCCATGCCACTGAACTGGCGCACTGTCCCTGCAATATCCTGCATACCCCAAGCACAGAGGAACAAATACATTACATGTTGCTCAGGGTAAAGCTTTGCATCAAAATAAGAATTGAATATTCTTTGAATTTTAGCTCTGGAATCCTTCCTCTATCAGGGAAAGAGGTTCGGAGTCTGAAAAGCAGGTAAGAGTTTCCTGTTTCTCCTCACTCCAGATCATGGCTTACAACATAAGAGCACTTCAGAAACCATCCTTTGATATGAGATTACAGGGATTCAAAGCTAGGGATGATGCACTTCCTCTAGTCAAAATTACTTCTCATTTCATGAGTAAAAACCCTTAATAACAGTGAATCTCCCCTACAGTTTTAAAAATAGGTATTAAACAGCCTCGAAAAGCAAAGGTGTAAATGCACTGTGGTTTTGAATCCATCTCACCAACAATAAGCCATGCAACAAAGTACTGTTAAAACACCCCTCTCAGATGAGGTTGTAGACTGCCAGTTTGTTTCCCTAAACAGTCTGAAGAAGCATCCCATGCTACCTTCATTTCCCCCAAGATTGTTCCGGATGTATCCAAAATTCCCAAGATTCACAAGCAGTTTTTCATCAGTACAGCTCTCTTACTTTCAGAGGGTTCTCACAAGTGCCCATCATACTACCTTAACAAATGTATGTGAATATCCATTCAAAACTACATCTTAACACACACTTCAAGTTCTCAAGAAAGAAAACAATTACTGGCACAAAAGAAAACCAGAGTGCCATCTCTTTCAGTTATTCAGAAAGAGCTAGTCAGGTCCTTCAGTGATAGTAGTAAATATTTAAATGCAACACTTTTAGACAAATGAAAACTATATTGACACCCTAACACAGCTAAGCTATTAACAACTAAATGGGGGAAAAGTTAATCTTTACACTAATCTGCTTACCACTTCTGGATTAAATAAAGTAATTAACAGGTATTTTAGACTTCTGCTTCCTTAAATGTAGCTGTCTGTTTGGCTACATACCTTAGCTAGAGAATGAATACATATCACTGACCTGTACATTTGACATAAAGTCAACTTTATGTTGAGTCCGAAGAGGTATGCAGCATCTGGATGACAAACTTGGAGCAATTATTATAAAAGGGGGTAGTGAGGAAGACAATCTTCGGGGTTTTTTTCCCCCTCTATTTAGTGACTAAAGTGACTTTCTGGAAGAAAGGTCTCAGTAGAGAATGCTTAAGTCAACAGTTGACTCCTCTTTGTTAGAGCTTATATACCCCTCCTCAACATCCAGTTCTTTACAGAGAAGAATTTTAGGATGAATAAGCCAGACGTGTCTGCTTTTTCTGGGTTCTTGGGTATCACAGAACAGCTGAACATTTGAGATTGGAAGAGACCTCTGGAGATCATCTAATCCAACCTTGCTGCTCAGAGGAGGGTCAACAAAGCAGGCTGCTCAGAGCTCTGGCTGCAAGCCTTCAAACACCTTCGAGGGCAGAGACAACACAGTCTCTTCAAGAAATCTGTTCTAGTGTTTGATCACCCTCACAGGGCAAAAATTTTTCTCATCTCTGTCTCAACATCTAAACATTCATTCACCTACTATATGACAGGTGAGGAACACAGGACAAACACAGAAGGAAGCTGATCACAGGCTGGATTGGCCATTTCCATAGACTACATACAACCTGCGTCCTGCAACTCAACCATGCCTGACTTTCGTTTGGATGTTCACCCATACCTTTCTTATCGGCACACACACTGCCCTTACCCCCTGCTGCCCATCATAAGAAGTCTTTGGTTTCTCATACAAATACTGTCTTCAGAAACCCAGCCCTTTACAAAATGCAGCAACTCAGTACTGTTTTACCCCATTTCAGCAGACAAACTTCAACCGGTACATGAGGAACAAAATGGATAGGCAATGTCAAGCAGCTCAAGAACACAAGCACTTCTGTTAGCAGACACATATGCTGGCATGACTTCACAAAACACATTAAATACAATACCACAGAAAGAATGGACCACTTCTGCGAGCAGTGACAATAGCACCAGACAGCTGGGCTATGCTGTTTCATCAGAAGATAAATCTGGGACACAAATCATTTTGGGGTAAACACCATAACGCAAACAAATACAACAGCGCTGCATGAGGTTTATTTCATTTTTAGTAAGCCATGTAAGGTAACCTCACCAAGCCATTACTTCAGAAATAACTTCTGCCATACTCCTTCCTGACAGGGAAGAAGAAGTGGTCTTCACTGTCCTACTATCAGAAGTGCTTGAGAAATCTTATATATTTGTTTCTGAAGAAACAGAAAGATCAATTTTATCCTTGGGAATGCTTGACAAATGATCTCTATCTAGACCTAACCTTTTGTTTCAGGTTCTAGAGGCGCCAACAAGTGCTCCAAAAGAAAACCTAAGGGTTTTTCTAAGGGCAACTCTAGAAGAAAGGGAATGGAAAAAGGGTACACCAAGAATTATATAGAAAAGTTTTAATCACCAGAATCCTGTTTCAGCCGCAACAAACATGTCAGTTTTAGGAAAAAATACCACAAAGTAAGACTACCTGTCTTACAATCAGTTCTTGTTTCTAAAACTTATAGAATATTACAATATATATATACAATATATATATATACAATCAATGATTAGGGCAAACAAAACCTAATTGAATTAAAAAAAATATCCAGAATAAATGGAAGGCACCAGTTTTCCATCATTCTACCTCAAACAGTAGAAAAGAAGTGCAACCTAGCCTCCTGTATCCTTTCCACCTTTGGGCTACTAAGAAAAGCAAAGGCAGCAAGTCTAAAATACGGCTCCAGTGGACTGTCAGAAAAAGAAACATGAGGTGCATCTGTAACATTCTGCCCACCAGATGCCGACAATTCCCCCAAAGGAGAATGCTGCTTGGTTTGAAAAGAAAAGGACTTCTTTCAGCAAGGAACACAGGCTGCAGTTCTGCAGCCCAGGAAACACCAAGATCACTCTGAAGACAAATCTTTCACAAAACTTACTTGCAGCATGTCATCCTCTGTCCCTGTCCTGGAAACTTGTACTTGTGGAATGCATTAAGAGATGCAAGTAACACAGCATGCAAATCACAAGTAAACATTATGACTCAAGGGTACTGCAGCTCTAAGTATTATACCTACTCTGTTAAAACTGAGGGTAACAGGCTCACTGCAACACTGCTCTTAGAGAGTTCCTGATTTTGCTGGGTTTTATTCAGAGCTCCACAGTTTGAATCCTCTAAACTGTCCACTAAATAGGTTCCTGTTTCCTTTCAACAGCTGTGTATATGTATCCATACACAAAATGTATCCATGTACTTAATGCAAAAGCTGAAGTCTTGGGATCTTTTCCTACTTCAGCAATCACAGAAATTAAACAACAGTATGGACAATTTATTTACCGATGTCTTGAACTGGGGCTCTCTGAACAAATTCAGTTTGTAATCACAGAAGCATTCCTAGAATAACAGGTCATGAAAAGAAGTATGGAAATGCTAACCTACTGCCTTATCATGGCCTTATTAGGCCATTTTCACTTTATTGACAACATCATTGATAATTATTGTAAAATAGACTCCACATGGATATAATATAGTATTTGGGAATAATTTAAAACATACTAGATTAGGAAAAACCATCTTACTTTCAAAAGAAGCCACTGACAAACACTTTTAATGACATTTTAAAGCAAATAACCCATCTTTCCCAGCAACTAAGAAGCAGGATTCAAACTCATATTAACTCCAGTCAGCAGCTTCTCTGAAGTACAAAATAATTTCAAACCTTATTATAATAGGATTGACTCTTAGTATAAAACCCCAAATTATGAGGCATAAAGCAAATTAAATTGATTTTAAAGTCTAAAATGCAGTTACTGAAATCCAAAAGCTTTCAAATGACCACTAGTATGTAACACTAGTATTTAAACTAGAAAGCATGTTTCAGAACTTTGAACTGACCATGTAAGTGAAGACTTACATGATCTGAATGCTTTCCAATTTAATTGTCTATTATTTATTGTAAGAATTGTCTTCATTCCCCCAAGTTTATCTATAAAGAGGTTAGATCTAAGTTTGCCTCTCACTAAAATGGTTAAAGCTGAATAATCTGATGCTAATTGTTTTCAAAGAGATATTTTTCTGTCTAATAAATATTCATAAATAAAAAATATCTATTTTGATTAACATGTTATTAACTATTAAAACTCCAAGCAGTTCATAAATCACAGGAAATCCTGTGAAAGACAGCAAGACCTCTTCATCCCTAGAGAATGTTTTGCAGCAAGTAGATTAAGTGTAAAAAGGACAAAAAGCAACCTAACTTCTCATTTACAGACAGTTCCACATGTATTTGCTGACCAAAAGACAGTATTTGTTACCAACAACTTTAATAAACAGTAACCTAAGATAATTCAACATCCTGAAAGTTAACTTCTTTTTAAGTTTACTTACTTGGACTCACTGTTTACAATCAGCCTCACTGGACTCAGGGCACAGTTCCACATCACATTACTCCTAATCAAGCCATTTCCAAGCCTTCTCCTTCCTATTAGTATACAGTCTCATTTATATGACAAAACCACCAGCGTGACTCTTTAAAGTTACACCATCTAAATTATCAAATCTATACTAGGGGTGGACCTACAGGTACATCAGCAGAACTTTAATGGAATCTGAGAGGAATCAGAAAACTGGGCATTTTAATAAGCAATGACACCCATATGAGTCAAGATCAGCAATTTTAGATTAAATCAACAATGCTGGGCTCCAAGACTTAATACATCCTTAGTCAGCAGCTTTATTTTTATCAATTTGGTGTGGTGAGGATACCAGAACACATTCAACCCAAATCAAATGCAGAAAAAAGTCACTTCGCATACGACAAGTCACTAAAAATGCCTGTATTCAACACTGTTCTGATGTACACCTTGAAAAAGCTATAATAAAGAACAGAATTAGTGAACACAGGGAGAAGTACCATACATCCATTTATCGGTGGGGCTTTTGTAAAGGAGAAGTCCTTTAAAAGAAGCAAATGTATGGAAGAGGATGTGCTCTGTATATGGTTTCCAAAAGGTTTTTTAAAAGTTCCTCTTAAAAGTCTTTCAGGCCAACTGTTGTAAAAATAAATGTGTGACTAGAAGACAGAGTGAATGGCCAATTCTCACAGCAGAAGGAAATCGCCAGGAGTTCTGCAGAAATCTGTGTTGGAACTATGATACTCACATTTCACTAATTAGTAAATTGGGTAAGGGGGTAAACTGTAAAATAAAGCTTCTGCATAATATTAACTTCTGGGTAACAAGGGCAAGAGTATTCTGAAAAATCATAAAGATTAAGCAAGTGGACTACAGAATGGCACATGGAATTCAGGGTATGAAAATGTAAAGAGTAATAGGGACTATCCTAATTTTATATATATATAAGGATGAGTCTGGTGCTGACCATTACCTCTCAGGAATGCAATCTTGGGTGTTGTGAGAAACTGCTTTATAAAAACCTTAGCTGAATGCTTATTAGTTATAAAAAGCAAAGCAGATGGTTAGAGCATTGCTGTGAAATATGTTAGCTTGAGGTATGTGCAACCTTGAGCATGATGCAAAGTCCTAGTCCCCACCTCTCAAAGAGAGGCTACTAGAAAACAAGCAATTAAGCTGAACAAGGACCACAGAATGTACGAGAAGATTTACGGCCACAAGCTACAAATCTTTCATCCAAGAGAGAGAAAAGTGCAAGAAGAGGTAACAGAAGGCCATAAAAAAACTTAAGTGACAGACAGGATTGAATGTTTATTGCTCCTCCAGTAAAGCAAATACAGGTTGTCAAATAAAATCAGAAGCAGATGCAAAACAAAAATGATTATTTGCAGTCTAGGCAGCAGAGCTGGTGAACTCCTGGCCACAGGATGGTATAGATGCCATGCTTAGAGAGTCAGTGAACTGAAAACCACTGGAAATGGGGAAGGTCTCCAATGCAAAGGAAGAACCATTTATGCTTGTCTAGTTCTTTGCTCCTTATGGCACACAATTTTGTAATATCATGTAAAGACAATATCTGACCTGACCCAGTACATCAACTCTTTTGTTTCTAAATAAATAAATAGAAATATTTGAAACTTTCTTGGTAAGCCTTTGTAGTAGTCACAATTCTAGCAACTGTCTTAGGTTCAAATGGTTTAACCAGCCAACCAACATAAAAGCATCTTTTGAATCCAAAAATGCATTACCTCCAGCAGATACTTATATTTAGAATACTAGAATGCTTGTATGCAATTTTCTGTACAAGGGAAATATAGTGAAAATATGAAAACACCTCTTCAGTCTTCTCAATTGTACACTTACTTGAAACCTACTGCAGACACAAATCTTTTCGCTCATGAAAGAAATGAAGTACCTATTTTGAGTTTGTCCCTGTTCTTGATATGGTTCAGCCAGCCAGCATGACCACCCAGACCATGAAATGGAGGCACGTATATCAGGTCCTGGCTAACAACGGGAAAAGAACTAAAATCCCTCACTGGGAGAAGGTAGCACTGAAGGGTGAAAGGATAAAGCAGCAGCCCCACTCTAGACTTGCTGAAATTACTGCAGATCTGCACCCTTCTTCACAGGCATGCATTTGAAAGGAGTGTTGAGTGGAGAAGGAATGAGACCATAATCCTCACTCTGGAATCACTGTAGATCCCATTCCTCATTGCTTACCTTGCTCTCTCAAAATTCCTACTCCTCCTGCAAGAACGGTTTAGCTGCTCACAAAACTGTAACTGAACCATCACACTTCAGCCTTGAATATATGAGGTTAAATAGCACTAACTTGAATTCCCTAATATGTAGCCTATACATCCTGGTAGTTCAGTGTCATCTACATGACTAGTCAAGATATTTTTGTAGCAAGTAGAAAATGAACAACCAGGTATATAATAAAACTTTTAGAATGCTGGTTTCATAAGCTCCCGTAACAAAGATTGAATTAAAAAATAAATAAAAACAGCTTTATGTTCATATACATGTAATAAGAGATAAAGTTCTTGTAATAGCTTGATCTTTGTCAGTTCAAGACAGTCTTGAAGCTACTTAATCTTTAATAAAGGGTTATTAATTTTATTTTACTGCTAGGAGGCTACAATGCTTACATTAAGATTACAATACTTCAAAAATATTCCATGAAAAGACATGCCCTTTTTTCCAAATAACAGAGCAGTTTAGATTACTCTGTCCAAACGCTTTGTTTTGAGAAGTATTTTTAGAGATAATTGCTAGGCATTACTAATGACATCTCATGATGTTTGCCCTTTCTTCAAATGTTTCAGCAAAAAAACCCTACTGCCTCAAAATAGCAATATAACAAAAAAAATAATAAAATAATATTAAGTATCACCATTATATTCCATTCTCCCTTTTAATAGTCACCTAATAAAGCTATATTTTTCTGAACTTGAAATGGCTTAAGTTAACCACAGTACCTTCAATACCTTAAAAAAAAATAAATTTATGTCATAACAGTTCTTAAATGCACAACTGAGTTTCACTAACTGTCCCTCCTCCCACTTCCTGACACAATACTCAAAAGGTTATATATAAAGGAAAGGACAAGTATATACACATACAGGCATAAAATGCTTATTTTCACAGATATCAGGTTTTCGCACCCATGCTCATCCATTAACATTAGCAATGAGCATGGCATCCTGCTGTTTTATCCTGTCCTTTACCAGTATCCTGCACTTTTATCCTACAGTATCAAATACCAAAATGCTGTGAAATACTTTGAGGGAACATTAATAAGATTTTAATGAACTATGAGCAAGGACAGAGGTCACAGTTAACCCAGTCCAGCCAATCTTATCTCACCAGAGGATTAGAAGCAGCACAGAAGAATCTTACCCCATAGTGGGAACAGTAGTACTAGGTAGCACCAAGATGCCCTTCCTCTCCCCCAGTTGGTCTATGTTACAAATGCTCATTACTCCATTACAGATAAAACAGAAGAAATGCTGCCTGCATTCTGTACACCACCTTGAGCCACATCCAAGTTGCAGACTCACTGTTTGTCCTTAAAGAGCCAAATAAACTTTATAGCCCCAATTCCTCTTCTTCCATCTTTAAGTAGGGGATTAATACAGTTGTCTGAAGACTGCCTCAAGATCTACAGATGAAAAATGCAACAAAAAATTAGAGAAACCTTCATATTTACTATAGAGGGATATTCAATATAGTGGGCAGATATACACAAGGACCTTCTCATGACTTCTAGTCAAGGTTTTGAACATAGATGCCAAGTACTACCCATCAACAGCAGTATGCAAAAAACCTGTTTCAGATACAGTAAAAAAATAACAAAATAGTATTATCACCATTATAGTCTATTCTCCATTTTAATAGTCAACTAGGAAGCTACATTTCAAGTGAGCTGTAGTTTGCCCAGCCCCACTGCAAAAACAGTGGGCTAGTACAGGGGTTCTCAAACTGCCTAAGCTACCTCTAGAGGCATGGCATCTTCTAAGATTAGCAGGGAATAGCCTCCTTTAACCAGATTTTGTAAAGTGTTTCTTAAAGAAAGCTTTAGCTATATCTCAGAGACATTTAAGAGGGAAGGATGCATGGAAAAAAAAGGTTAATGAGTGAGGACAACATGTTGCTGGGGTGTGTGGACCGACAAAAAAAGGAAAACATATATTATATGTATTCTTATCACAATGAAAGTAAACTGTACAGCCTTTATCTGTTCCACGTCAATACCTTTTTATTCCTACAGTAGATTGTTCTGTTCTTACAGTTTAAGAAAGAATATCTATGTTCCAAGCATAACAGCTCCTACAGCCTCTGTTCTCTCAGAGAAGAGACTGCAAGAGAAAACTTTCATTACCCCAGCATTCCCAGCTATTATTCTTTGGAGTTTTTGAACAGTTTTCAACATCTTGCTTTGTTCAAGTCAAAAGACTCAGGACAGAAACTTTTATTTCTTTCATCAGGTTTGTAACACATTATGAATACTCAGTGCCCTAGAAGAGGCTAATTTACTAATGTAGACCTCAAATTCAAAAACTGAAACAAAAAATTGGACAAACTTTCAGATACATGTACATAGCTATGAAGTACATCACAATCTATGACCACCTGTTTCAGCACTGCTTTATAATTGCATGTCTCAACTCAGCAGCACAGATACAAGTCAAAAAGTACACAAAGTTCAGCAAATACATCAGCATTGGGCAACAACTGGCACATTATCCAACTGAATTCATTCAGCTCTTGCTCTTCATTTTCTTTCCAGATGCTGGTGTTTAATCCACACAAGCCTACTATGAAACTGGTTCAAAGCAAGCCCAACAACATGAAAATACATTAATGGGCACTTATCCACCCCTAGTTGCTGAGGAAAAAAAAAAAAAAAAGTATTTTCTTCAACTCTTGAAATTAACTTTCTGAAAAACAACTTAAAAATCCCCATTGCAGAAGATACTTTTCAGTTAAGTCAATCTGTACCAGAGTTAACTCGCTAGCAACCGTACTTTTGTTCCAAATCAAGAACAGTCCTTGCAATAGCATTCCTAACAGTAATTATGCTAAAGTTATACCAATATTTACCCAAAACATAGGCTATCCACAAGAAGTGTGAAATAGGGTTCTGTTTGCCTTTTTTCTTAAAAAAAAAAAAAAAAAAAAACAAAACACACAAAACCAAACCCACATATAGATACATGTATGTTCAAAAGATACAAAGTCAAGGATAAACAATGTAGCAATCAGCCTCCTTGCCTCCCAGCTCATTCGCATCCGGTACCATCCCACACATCCACAAAGCGAGTCTTACCCAGAAACTAATAAACATTAAAATAAAAAAATAAAAGCTTAATAAAGATTAAAAAAAATAAAAATAAAGATAAAAAAATAAAAGATGATGCTAAAAATAAAGTTAAAAAATAAAAACTTAATAAAAAAATAAAAGCTCAACTTAGTTTCTTCTGGTCACCCCACACTGCCCAGGTGCTCTATTTGGCGCAAGGGAGGGGGGAAAAGAATAGTGACTTAAATCTCTTAGAGCACAGCTACCTTGAAGCAGTGATGAAATTGCAGCCCAAGACACAAAGCTGAACAATTAACCTTTTACAAGAGCCTTATTAGTTCCACAATGAACACCAAAGAGATAAAGTCACTGGGACAAATCTGTTCTACAAACTTAATTACCTGCTTGTTTAGTTTATCAAAGCTGAGGTAATGAAGTTACAGGACAGTTCACAGGAAGACTACCACACCACAGCAAAAACCTCCCAAATGCAAGTATTGATCCTTACTGCAGGCTGCAACAACACGTGTTATGGACTCTCTCAGAATGCTTGGAGAAAGCAGGTTTAGACACCCAGAAAAGAAAAGCAGCTCAAATTTTATACAGGACTTGAGAAAAGCATCGGGTTAAGTCATACTGTTCTTCAAGACAATAGTACTGAAAAGGTCTTTTGCAAGTTTATTTTAAACACTACTAAGAGCAAAATCTTAATAGCTTGCAAAAAAAACTATCCTGATGAGATACTGACACTAGGTAACACATTGAAGTTTTTCAAAGTAGTAAAGCAGAATAGATACATTCTTACTTTCCAATCTTCCTGGTGACACAAACGAACACTGATTTTTAATACTGTTTTCTCCTCCTTCCATTTTTTCTATGGGCATTTACTACAAAACTACAGAACAAACCCCAGAAAGTGAGGGACCATCAGCAATTCCCAGATTTTTGGTGCTAAACCTCATTTGAAGAAAGTCGTGAATGTTTTACACTCTCATTCCTTCTCCTCTGCTGGTGCTTTACTGTATCAAGTACCAGCAATCCATGGCAATGCAGTTGTAGAGGGAAACAGTGGGCACCAAAGGCTCAACCTCCTGCGTTTCACTCTTGCTTCAGACTGTTTTGTGAGAGCAGCTGAAAGCTCATGTGGCTGGAGCTCATCTTCAAACCTATTTTTCAGCAAAAAAAGGAATCTTTGAAATGTCTTTCAGGTGCTCTGGTTCACACTGCAAAAGGGTTTTGAAGTGAAGAGGACAGGAATGCGATTTGCTTCAGAAGTTTGCCCTGATCCAGTCCTCCCCCAGCAGGCTCTGCTGCAAATGGAGCTTAAGCAGCTAGCTAGTCCACTTGGACCTCACCAAGTCCACCCACAGGAACAAAGGCATCTCTATCTACACTGGGTTCTCTAGCACAGGTAGGGCAAAACACAATTCAAGAACAAAAATGTTAGTTGGTCCTAAAGGGAGAAAGCAGAGGTCTTGGCAGAGCTTACTTTGTTTGGCCCAGTACTGTGTGCCACTAGTTGGAAAACCAGCTCTAAATTAGAATCAAAATGAGCATATCAACATCTAGATACCCCTGGTCATTATAGGAATCAAAAGTTAGCAGTGCTGGAAGATTACTCCTCTCAAGACACACACATCTTCTCTTAGCTTCTGAAACAATGTATGTGTTTTGGTTTAGGGGTTTTATTTTGTTTTTAGCTAGTGAATTATTCTGAAAACAAGAAGTTTTGGCTAAACATTCACTACTCTCCATCATCACAAGGTTTCAATTTATTCCTGAAATCCAATTTAAATGCTGGAACACGTATGCTTGAATACATACAAAACTGAGAAAACTACTGAGATGATTTTGCTGGAAAGGAGTCGCACAACAGCCATACACTCAAACACTAGAACACCACAGCACAGCAAGAGACCACTCCAGTAGTCCCAAATGTCACCTGCACAACACCTCAAAACTCCATTTAAAACCAGCCTGCAGAACAGAACTCAAGCAGGAGACTTGATACACCCTATGCTAAAAATTAGACTATACTCACATTATAAAATCCATTAAGACAATTAATGAGGCAGAGATCATTCTTTCATTTCCATTCATTGCCATGCCTGGTGATTTTCACTCAGTTGACTCATTTTTGTACCAACAGTGTAATAAAATTTACGTTATATTTTGGAAAGTATGGTTTGACAGAGCTTTGTAAGCATCTAGCACTAATCGCAGAAGAATATTCAGCAGGCCCTCCATACACTTGACAACGCTAACTAGAGGGAAATCAGTAATGTTTAATGGCAGGCCTATTTGGAAGCTGGCTACAATCCATATAGCCATATTTCAAAGTTGGGCTGTCATTTTCTGCCATTCTGTAACAGTATCTGAAGATCAAATATAAGGCTAGTAAAGTGTTTCCAAGCTTGACAGATTTTCTATGGTTTTCCCTGCTTCTCTCAGCCCTTTGAAACCAAAGTTAACACCACTGAGCGTCACTGCTAGCCATACCATTCTGCACAGCATCTCAATTAAGTCACATCAATTTCTCCAATAAGCAGCTGCTAAGTACAGAAGAAGTAAAACACGATTCAAGAAAAAGAGCAATTTCCTCCCCCACTGCCTCTCATCCCTTCACCAGAACAAAAATAAAGCACAAATCTTGACTTTTGAAGAAAGGTTAGGGAAGTAGAGTCATTTTTCTTCTCTCTGATCCCACACTCTTTAAAAGCAATCCAAAGATTAAAAAATGTCCTCAGCAGTAACACCTCCCTCTTGCAGTAGTCAGGACTTGGAAAGACAAGGCAGAGGAACCTTTCCTTTCCAACAGAAAGAATTAACTCTTCAGTTGTACAACAGGTAGTATCTGGAGGGCAGAGATCAATCCTTCAAAGAGGTTCTCTAGCCAGTGCCCTGCCAGAAGCCACAGGCATGTCTGGCAGCAACCAAGACTGTAAACAGCTATGAGTTAGCACCAAAATAGCATTTGTTCTGTCCTTTCTATTTACACCATACTAGAAGGTACAGGAGTAAGATTTCATTGTTATTTCTTTTGCATATAAAACTAAGTTAAACAGAACCACACAAGCCATTTAAAATGGCACACAGAAAACACTGAAAAGCCACCAGAGGCAGAGAAAGGGATTACTCTCAGACTGCAAAACACAAGTGTTTTTAGAAGGTCAGTAGTTTCAGAGATGGGAATCAGCATCAAGCATCCCTATTCTACCAAACAGTTAACATCCTGCCTTTAAACACTATTTCTACGGCCCTTTTCATCTCAAAAAGGCTGTTAAAAATGTGCTCCTGTGCAGCCTATGTACCAAAATGCCATCTTCTTCCAAGAACAGAAGGATGAAGGAAAGACAAAGACTGTGGAAATGAAATTTACAACCATTCGGAGAAACTTTCAAACACTGCTTGGGGCCACAAAACACCATCCCAAAGGTCAGAATATAAATCTAGCACTTCGGACATTTAACAGTGACTTGCAGTGGGGAAAATTAAAGCCCCATTTCGACACTCACTATGACCTTATGGCACACAGAAGCAGAGACTGGTTAACTTTTCCTCTTTGGCTTAAACTCAATAGTTCGTTCTTTTTCCACGATGAAAATTTAGATCACCCGCCCTAAAATCCCGGGAAGACAAGGGAGAAAAGAACACACAACAAAAAAACCCTATCAAAACAAAGCCTTGGACCCCAGCGCAGCGATGACTCTGCAGGAGCAGAGGCGCGGAACGGAGCGCGCATTTCGGGGAGGCGGGCTCCGACCCTGCCGCTAGCAGCCTGCCCGCAGGTACCACTAAACGGCTGGCAGCAGACACACGGCCAGCCCACCGGCCCCCAGAGCGGCGGCCCCCGGGGCGCACTCCACCGGGCTCCCCGCAGGGCCGACTCGGCGTGCCCTGCGAGGCGGAGCGGCGCTGCTGCGGGCCCGGTCCGGCACGGGCCCGCTCTGCCGCGGAGCGGAGGCACGGGGTAGGGTGAGGGGATGCCCGCGGCGGCGGACGGAGGAGCAGGCTGGGCCCGGCGGAGGGCCGCTCACCGGCGTGCTGGTCCCGCGGCCACAGGTAGTAGGTGGCGGGGATGACGATGAGCCCCACGAAGCTGGTGAGGAAGTAGAAGAACGTGTTGCCGCTGTCGTCGTACTGGAACTGCTGCCCCGCCATGGCAGCTCAGAGCCGCGCCGCCCGCCCGCTGACCGCCGCTGCCGTCCCCCGCCGGCGGCACGCTCCGGCCGTCCCGGGCCCGAGCACAGCCGCTCCGGGATCCCGCGAGAACGGCCGCTCCCCCACCCCCTCCCGGGCGCCGCCGCCGCGGAAGGAGACGTGTCACTGTGCAGCCACCATAGCCGCGCTGGCGTCACCGGCAACACCCACTCCCCCACGCACGCCCCGCCCGGCCCGCTGATTGGCTCGCCGAAAGCCCCGCCCGTCGCCTTCCGCCGGGCCGGTCGCGGCACCCGAGGAGGGCTGCGTCGCTCGGTGCCCTTACTTGCCGGTCGCTGTCCCGACGGGTGTCGTGTCTCCGCCCGGCTCCCGAGGGCGGGTGGCCGCCATCGCCGGCCTGCGGAGACGGGGGTGCCGATCCCCGCCTGGCCCCCGTGCCACCGCCGCCTATCCGCAAGATGGCGCCCCTCCCCTGAGGTAGCTGCCCGTTGTTCCGTGGCCGCATCCCCGGACAAAAGAGGTGTCCCCTGGGGCCCTGAGAAGCGGTGCGACTGGCGTCTGTGATGTGCGGGAGTGCTGCTGGGGCGATGCTGGTTTCGTTCCCAGTGTGGGTGAAGCTGGGCTGCTCGGCGGGAGTGGCTGTGGTTTGCCCTGGGTATGGGGCAGCGAGGGGACGGGATCGGGAAGAGCTGCGGGAGCAGGGCTAGAGAAGAGAAGGAGAGGATGAGAAGTCGGGCAGCAACATTAGGAAAGCAAATAAAGGACCAAAAGGAGCAATATTATTAAGATTTGGAAGGGAAGCAGCATTCAGGGGGTAAATAACCAATAGAACTGTTGTTGAAGACATTTTGTAATATTTGGGTAAATAAAGGACCATTTTTTAGCTGTAGTAGTAATTCAGACGAACAAAGCCCTCATGATTTTCAGAGTAGACCCTGATCTGCCATGTGAGGGCAAGCATTTAAGATGTGTCTGATTCTGGATGCAGTTGCAGCAATGATCATACTCTGCAAGAGGATGTGACCCTAAAGGTGTGAAATCAAAAGGCAGATACCATGTTGGCATCACACCATTAATGGCAAATTACCACTTTGAAGCAGAAAAAGTTGCTAATCACACCCATTCAGGAGAGCATGCCCATCTCTACAGCTTCACAGTCCCGTGTACAGCCACTCATAAATGTGATGTCATAAATATCTCATAGTTTAAGTACTTCTAAGTTCAGACTGGGGCAAAATGTGACACAGAGGTGGTGATGGCATCACATGCAACGGAAGTGTAGGTCATACCTTAGTGGAAATAAGTGCTGTCTCAACATTAAAGAAGACTGATGCCACAACCAGGGAGGGACACCAAAGTCCTGGTGCCACAGACAGAAGAAATCTGCAATTTTTTAGGGAAAGGATTTTGTATTAAAATGTTTTTAAAATATTTTTTTCATTTATATTATTTGTAATTGTTCCCAGTTAGGTCCTTGTAGGGTTTGCAGACAAAGTTTAAGGTGTTTCCTTCTGTCTTTTGCTATATGCACTGCCTTTCTATTGTACACCCTCTGCAGTGATGCCAACTCTTGCAGTAGCTGTTTTGGAGGATACCTGAATGCATGAAGCTCACCTCCCTCTGGCTTTCTGGTGCTTAATGTTTCACAGTGAGGCAGTGAAAAGCAGTACAGTAAAAAAGAGACAGTGTGGGTAAGTGCCCTCTAGAAAATCTCTGAGCGATGTGATCAGCTGATCACAGAAGCCAGATCAGAAGGCAAAGGGGTATCACTCATGTTGCAGATCGTGAGACTGCTTCTTAACATCCTCATTTTGGAGCCCAGCTATGGATTTTCTATCAGCTATGGCAACATTGCTCCTTTGCCATGTTGACGTGTGAGGGGGTTAGTCACCTGCATGGACCTAGTGAGGGAATCCTAGCAGGTTGCTCTTACCCTGTCTCTGCCCCCTGCCAGCCAGCTCTTAGCCAGGAGCCGCTGGAAAGGAGGACCTGAGAAAGATGTTTTCTGCCATCTGGCTCTGGTATGTGCAGTAACTGAATAGCAGTGAGCAGGGACCATTCTAGCATACACCCTGATGATTTATTCAGGTGATGTTCCTTAGGTACATAATTTCGCATAAGCAGTGATGGTGATCCCTTGCTTCTCAGGGGAAAGGGAGAAGTTTTTTCCACTCATGGTCTCTCTGGAAGGTCACCTGGGTAAAAACAACCCCAGCTGCTTGGATTCCGGGGGCAGCTGAGTCCACTGGAGGTGAAGATAGCATTATGGGAACTCCCCAGTAGCTAACTATTTCTAAACTAGAGGATTCAATCTTCCCCAAATGCTCTTGAAGTACTTAGAAGGACCCACTGTGTCAAATCACAGGAGTGCCCTTTCTCACAACACAGCACTGTCATGCTACTAGCAGTGGAAGTGGACCCTTCCTCATGAGCAGGGTCTCTGTGCACACATGGGTTACTGCAGCTGTGGGGGCTTACCCCAGCATCTCACAGTCTGCTGAAGGGTCCACCTGGCTTCTCTTCAGCACCCTGCACCAGGTTCACATTGCTCGGAGTTACATGCGTGGTCACTTGCACTGTGGTTTCACAGTCACAGCATCTTTCTTGCGTATGCACTGATGATGTTTCTGACCTCATGGGCGAGTGTCAGCTGCTGACTGTCTCTACCAAGCATGCACCTTCAGCTTTTATGAAGGGAATGTTACAAAAATGCAGCCCACTGAGTTCAATACTACCTTAATTCCTACCCACACAAGCTGGAGACCCAAATTACTGGCAGGAGAAGGAGAGCTTCCCTTGATCTCTGGAAGAAAAGCTCTGACAAACCTGGTAAAATATCAAAGATAACAGCCTGGTTTTAGCAGGTAAGAATGGTGAACTTTAGAACATTTCAGCTGCAACAGATAGGTGATTTCCAAGCAGAATGGAAGCATTTATGATTGTGAAATGGAACTTACAATCTAGCATATGTGAGAACTTGTGGCCCATATACCACAACCTTCCTGATCTTCTGTGAAGCGGACTCCCTTCCCACAGCCGATGGAGTCTGGAGAGCAGGGATTTCCAGAGGCAGTGACTGGCCGACAGATGGTATTAGAGAATTCCACGTACCAGCCACCATAGCAGGGTTTGACTCTTGAGTGTCCACTGAATCAATGAGCTGAAAAGACATTCTTCTATAAAGTGCTCTTTATTAACAGCACTACAGCTTGAGCTGGGTGCCTCCAAAAAGGGACTCTAAACAAAGAAACCCCTAGAGATTTACATACCTTTATAATCTGAGTTCCCCACCAATTTTAGGGTCTGGGGTTTTCGTGATTTTATTGCTTCAGTTCGCTCACTGTTTCATTGCTAAGTGGTTGCTAAGTGGTCATCTTATACAATATACAGTGGTTGTATATCTGGTTTTGCACCCTTTTAGGGCAGTTTTGGCTGGTTCCGTAGTTAGCTATTTAGCATGTTGTAATAGGGTTGTTATAGTTCGTATACACAACCTATAGGCTTTGTCTAGCTATTAATGTTTAAGCTGCCAGTGCTAAGTTTCAAATTTTTCTACAATAGTTCTCCTTTTGTTATCACATGGGCAGAATATTTGTAGCCTCTAAATTGTGAGCAGATTACAGCAAATGTTCCAACACTGAATGCAAACAAACAGTATTGTAAAGATCATTAGAAAAATTAATAACCGATAACTCATTTTGCTCAGCTTCTAACTCTGGTACCCAGGAGGTGAGCCAAGACCTTACTTCTTGGAATCAGCTGAAGTGTTGTCCAGTTGCACTTTAGGCATTAATTTTACTTGTTCCCACAATTTCTGGACATCAGCTGAAATCCCTCCACTCTGGTCAACATACATGCAACAACTGGTGTTAATAATTGTACATACTCCCCCTTGTGAAGATAACAAAGTATTTTGATATGCCATTCTGTTTCACAGTGCAATTTTGGAGAGTTGTGACACCTGTTCTTGCAATGCCCTAATTGCATCAGGGCTATTATTGCCAAGGATTTGTCACTGCAGTGTTAATGAAGGCCTTTTCTAATTTGCTCACTCCCAACCATCTAGTGAAGGAGTGGAATGCAGTCAGCCTTTCTGTTAGTGCATTGCTATGTTTGTTCCTACAAGCAAGTGTCCCTAACCATGATCCTGATTCCATAATCAAATTTGAAACACAAAAATATTAGGAGTAATGGCTCCAAACATACGAGTTTCTGACCAACCTCCTCATAATGTTTTGCAAGCTCTCTTACCACATACCTAAAGCCACCCTTTTCCCTCAGGTACAGGGCAAGGTGTCTTGGAAAAGTCCCCAAGTATTCCCGCTATTCCTATTTTCATTGTTTGGTTACAGTCATTAAAGCTGCTCACAAGGGTAGCACCTTTGTATAGGAGCTTCAGTTGAAGCGGGGGAAGCCTGACATTTTACATCTCTTGGATATTTGCTCTTTGCTCTTGGGATTACCACCTCCCATTGTTGTGAATCAGTGTGGTCTCGATAGTAAACAGTTACTTGGTATAGGTATCTCTAACAGGGGAAAGCTTGAAGCTGAGTGTCATGGGAAGGGAGTACATATCACATATCCAACAATTATTTTTTGTAGTAATTTAGACTCTGGTTATGACAAGTTAAAATAGAGGTTTTCTCTCCACTCATAATGAGGCTTTCCCTTTACCTGTGTAGTAAGCTCGGCAAATGTTAGTAACTTTACACATAAAACCTCCACAATCTCTCCTATAAGGGTAGCATGTATACTAAGATGGGTAAAGCCCCTTATAAGTAGTCTCTGATAGTTCACTTAACCAGGCATGAGGGGCATCCCATGTTCAAGTAGCTCTGGGAAAGAAATAAAAATGGCATGAATTCAGAGCTCCTTCATCCTTCAGAAATTTATATGGGTTTATTGTCCAAAGTACCAATCATGTCTGAGTGATGGACCCAGGCTTCCTTCCCTGTAACCTTTACAGCAAGGTAAGAACTTAATAAGAAATTATACAGCCCCTCCTACCTGGGTTCCAGTTTAGATTTACAGGAAAATACTTCTATTAACACTTTATCTGCAGGCTGCACTCTGTGTACCTGTATCTCTGGAGAGGTGGGTTGGTACCCCTGGGCATGCTCCCTTCTAATTTTGAAACTTTATTGTAAATTTAGAATGCAGTGTGTTAAATGCTTATCTCCATTCAAGAGGCTGGTTTTGGCTAGGATACAAGTTCTAGGCACAGCTAAATGTCTTCCAAAAAGAACTTCAGCAGGTGATAGTCCTAAGGTTTGCCTCAGGGCACTCTGAATGTCCCATAAGGCTTAATTTAATGCTTCTGACCAGTTTCACCATGTATGTGCGCATATTTTAGGTATCCTCTCCTTAATAGTTTTGTTCATTCTTTCTACTTGCCCAGATGCTTGAGGGTGATAAGCAATGTGCAATCTTTTTTCTATCCATAAATGCATAAAGTTGGTCAATTATTTCTGCAGTGAAATGTGACCCTCTGTCAGATTAAATACATACTGGTACTCCATGCCTAGGAATACTTTCTTTAAGGAGAGCTTTTATTGCTTCTTCAGTGTCTGCTTTTCTTGTTGGGAAAGCCTCTAATCCTGATAATAGGTCTACTATCGCTAGCAAGTATTTATATCCACACAGTGTAGGTGTATCAGCATAATCTATTTGCAATCTTTGGAATGGGGAAAGTGCCCATGGTCAATTTCCCAATTCATGCACAGGTTTTATACTGGAAAATTTTCGACAGGTAGGACAGGTATTAATAATTCTTTAGCAGCTGCATGGATGGATGGGCTGACAATACTTGCTGTATTGGTTAGCCAATGCTTCCATTGGGCTTTATCATGGAATCATCAAGTTATAGTCATCAGGTATTTCTCGGTAAGACTGTTTTTTTTCCCATTGAAGAAATCCAAACTCAGGATCCCCATCTTTATCCAATCCGGTTTTTTCTTACTGGGGGTACTGGGGTCTTGCATGGGGATTCACACACTCCTCCTCGGGCAAGGCTTTTCTTCTTCTTCCCGGGGGTGTGCCACTACTTTCCAGCAGGGGGCGCGCCTCCCCTTCGTTTTGCTCATGCACCCCCCCCCGGTTATTCGGCAGATCCGTGGGCACCGTTTCTGGGGGTGCTGGGAGCTCGAGGCTGGGATCCTGGAATCACAGAACAGTTAGGGATGGAAAGGACCTCGAGATCATCCAGTTCTAACCCCCTGCCATGGACAGGGACACCTCACACTAAACCATCCCACCCAAGGCTTCATCCAACCTGGCCTTGAACACCGCCAGGGATGGAGCACTCACAACCTCCCTGGGCAACCGATTCCAGTGCCTCACCACCCTAACATACCCCCACCACTGTGTGACTGTACCCCCGGGGTTTGGAGGAGAGCTCCTAGTAACCGAGATGGGACCCTGCTGCTAGTGCAAATCTTCCTCGCACCCCCTTATTTCCTGTTGTTCATAGTAATGGTTTACTTAAAACATGTTCTCCCTTTCCCATTACCCGTTGAGTTAACACCTTGTCCTGTGATACAGATCCCTTCGGTACAGAATTTAAAAGTGGTTGTGTTGCTCCTGTGTCGACTAAAATTTCAACTTCCTTTCCTTCCCTTCCTCAGTTGTGTGTTCCTTACGATTCAGCTGAACTTTTTGCATCCCATAGACTACAATTTCTACAGAGCCTTCAGCGTCCCCTGACTTCAGTCTTTGCGGCTCACTTCTTGATTCCTGTCTTACACCTCCCATGCCCAGTTCTCATCAAGGCCCCCTTGGGCAAAGCAGACATTCTCTTTGCAGTGGCCAAGTATCCCACAGTAATGACACTTTTCCTCCCAGTTATTTCCAAGTCTTTTCATTCCTCTTGCAAATCTCCAGTCTGAGCTACCTCTTCCCCTGCTTTGTTCTCTTTGAGGGGGAAATACCCTCCCTCACCCTCTTAGTTGCATCCTCTGTGCCAGTGACCCCACTAAAAGACTAGCTGCTTGCTGCTTTTCCTGTTTCTTTTCCTTTGCAAGTTCAGCTCTGTGTTTCTCTTCCCATCCATTCAACATAAACACCACCACACTTAGGATCTTTTGTAATGCCTCCCCTTGCCACTAGGCATATATTCTTTAATATATTCCAGCATATCTTGACCAACAAATGCTCTTGATGCTTGTTCATTGTTAAGGTTCTGCACAGTCATTCCTCCAGATTTTAATAAAAGTCCACCATAATCATCTCCCATAGTCTCTAGGGTGTCCATCTAGCCTCTGCCTACATTCCTGTACTTTCATCCAGTTCACTCCCCATTCTCCACAAGCTCTAATAGCTTCCACGAAGTTCCAGATTGCTGTCTGACAGTTGGCTTTGTCTCCTGCATTATTATAATCCCCATTTGGATCATTTGCCGGCCAAAGATTCCTATTTTCCCCAGCCTGTTTCATCAATTCTGCATCCTTTTCAGCTATTTTATCCCTTTCATCACAACAAAATAACTCCTTTAATAATATTCAATAATACTGGAGTATCCCCCCCATGATGAGTTATACCCAGTACAAATGTTTGAAACTAATTGCACACATTGATCCACATCTTCCCTCAGTCTGGGCATTTTACTCCCCCACACAGCCCTGTGAGGAAAGCCTGAAGGAGTCTTTTCTCCCTGGAGAGGAGAAGACTCAGGGAGTAGCCTCAGCACAGTACCCAGTTCTTAAAGGCCTGTTACAAAGAAGGTGGAGGCTCTGTCTTCACAAAGAGCCACATGGAGAAAGCAAGGGGCAATGAGTACATGTTGTGCTAGGGGAGGTTTCATCTTGATATAAGAAAGACATTTTTTACAGTGAGAACAATCACTCATTGGAACAACCTCCCCGTGGGGGAGTCCCCATTTGATAGAGTCCCCATTGCTGGAGGTTTCCAAGATGTGACTGGACAGCTCATCTAGGCTCCCTGTCCCATGAAAGGCTGGACCAGATGACCTTTCAAGGTCCCTTCCAGCCTGGGCTGTTCTATGATTTTATGATCTCCTGGATTCCACAGTTTACAGGTTAGTAAATGTATGCAATATTGGAGGAGGAGCTCCCCACCTACAGGCTGCTGGATCACAGCGGGATTTGGAAGAACGTTAGCACAAGCAGTAGCTGGAGGAGTGGCAGAAGCAGTAACAGAAGGTGGGTTAGAAGCAAGCAGAGAGCTAAGGGCATCCTCTACGCTGGTTATGCTCGCCATATCTGTGTGCCAGGTTTGTGTGCCTTACACTGATCAGGCTGCACACACCTCTCCTAGTGCTCTTCTGAGCTGGGACTTGAACCCGCTTGAACACAGAATATTCAGAATTTAGTAAGGGAGTTTTAACACTCACCAGACAATGCCTTCCATTCCCAAAGCTCACAGGTGAACGCACTGAGTGCCAGCAGCTGGACATTTTAGAGAAGAGAGGGTCTGACATCCAGTAGTGGTTGCCTGGAGTCCCATCTGGGTTGCCAAACTGTTATGGAAATTGCACATACCAGCCACCACAGTGTTTCTATATCCTGTTTCACACCCTTTTAAAGCAGTTTGGCCAGTTCTATAGCTAGCTATTAGGCATCTTGTAATATGCTTGTTACAGTTCATGTACCACTATCTATAGGCTTTGTCTACTCTAGCTATTAATGTTTAAGCTGCTAGTGGTAAGTTTCAACTAACTTTTTCTGCAACAATGGTAATCCAACACAGCATTGGGAAGTTCTCCAGCTCATACTGTTGCCAAACAAGTCTGATAGGAAGGTGATGGATTTCCAATGATTTACCAGTTTTACAGGTATAGTTAGTTTTCAGCAAAATGCAATGTGATGTTATGTAAGTCTAGCACATCTGGGTCATTAAACCAACAAAGGAAGAAGGCTTTTAGGATGTGTAGGTGAGAAAGGGAGAAGATAACAGGTTTGCATTGAAATGAGCATTGCTAATAGAATAGCTCTGTGTAAGGGCTTCAGAAGAACCTGTAGCCATAGAAAAGCTGTAGGAGGAAAGATGCCCTCAGCTAGCTCCCCAAGGGCAAGTGCCCGTACCCTCTCCCTGCAAACACAACTGCCCTTCTCACGGGCACTTTTTATTGTGGCTAGTATATTTATTTCTGGTAGAGAAGACAGATTCGAATTGATGGCCCGGTGATCCACCCTGGGAACACAGTGGGCCTGTCTTCTTTGGATTTGCATGTTGGTTTTGCTGGAACTAAAACTAGCAGTTGACCAGAACCATACAAAAGTTAAGCTGTACAACACATCTAACATGATGTGATGACCTAACATGATTAATAAGGAAGAAGTATTCCATGTTTTAACTTCTTCTTGGGGGGACCACAGGAGTGTAACTTCCTCTGATTGGGATTCTTGCGTCCCCCTATATGCGACTAGCTTCCAAACAGGGGTGAGAGAAGATACGTATCATATTCTCTTTGGCATGCTTCCTAACATTTTGGTGTGATTTCCACAAAACCTCCTGTAGATCCACTCCTGACAAGGCACAAGGACCAGGCCAGCCTGATAGCAGGGATGGGAAAGGTGGGGGAAAAGCACAGGAAAAAGGTTCTAGAGCAAGTTGCTGGCAGTTTGCCTCAGTTTGTGTAGAGGTTAATAGCACCCAAAACCCCACAATGCTCCCGAACAAAGTGAGATGCCAGAAGAGTGGGAAAAGAAGAGCTTATGCACTTCATCTGCGACGTTTGGGCTGTGATTCCCTGGAGTCTTACCCTTAGCAGAAAATCCCCTGTTGAGTTACATCAGGAATCAATTTGGTTGGCATTTTGGCCTACTTTCTTCTTCCTGTTGGGTGTGAGGGAGCAATTGTGGGGATGCAATACTGAAGTTGAGCAGTGCTTTAGGGGTTAAGGGTTTCCACTGACCTAAGTCCCAACCTGACCTTTCTCCTCTTCCTTCTTTCTCTTTTCTCATCTTTCCCTCTTCCTCCCTTTCTTTCTCTCTTGCTTTTCTTTCTCTTTTTCCTTTTCTCAACCTCTCCCCCAGCCTCAGAACATGTGGCTTTTGCCCTTCCGGAGGTGCAGGCTTCACCTCAGGGCTTCACAGGCATCAGAACAGGGCACTAATGTTGGGAATACTAACAATGAAAGCTGGAGCACAGCTGCTGCTTCTCTGGAAATTAACAAGTGTTGCAGTTAAATCCAGCAACTGGGACTCAGGGGTAGCGTGAGGATAGGCACCACAAAGATGCAGTAAGTGGATTATCTGAAAAGTCCTCCCCCCTCCCTGTTTCCTCTGAGTTTCCCATTTTTGTTTAAACTATTTTATACTATATTTTTAAACATGACCAAAAAATGATGCAATAGCACTGCCTTTGGAAATGGAAAATCATCTGTAAACTATGCTTATTGCTTGGCATTTAGAGCTCTTCAAACATACCTGGTTTGATAGTTGACCTTGCAAACTGGGGAAGACAAAAGTAAGTCACAAAGATTCCTATGGGTTAAACTGTTTTCCAAGCTGATTATGAAGCTTAGAGCTCAAATGGCCTTTGCACAGAAACTCACAAAATACCTTTTCTTTTCAAAGGGTGATCACCACCTAATTCATTTTACCTCTGATTTCGCGTTAGAGGCGTTGTTTACTCCTCTGCTGCTCAGAAAATGCTCAGGAAGTGTGATATTATGGTCCACCCCACAAGCCGGCTCCAAGATACAGAGGCTTGGCACAGCATAACACTGCTGACTGCTTACCACAGCTGGGTTTTGTCAATGAATGTTGTTTGAATGTTTAAGAAGGGCTTTCCCTGAGATTTTATTTATTGCTCAATCTCAGTCATGGTGCCAGTGATCAGGTGAAATTCACATTGACACCATTTCCTGGCTGTGTCAGATTTGTCCAAGAAATAGTTGCAGAACCATGGACACAATGTTATGCACAGGGGCTTGTGCTGGCTTCCAGAGAGTTTTCATCAGTTGTTATCAATGATTTATAATTAACTACAGTTCTCTGGTTTACTTTGTCCTCTGCTTATTTTCAAGGGGCAACAGTGTCTGGGTTTAGATTAAAGTGCCAGAATGCAAAGGATAATAATTGGTTTTCGTTAAGCTTGAAAAGCAATTAATATCAAAGAGAAGTCATAGCAAAAATAAAAGGGACTTTAAAAATAGTACCTACTGGCTGAACTCATCTACACCTCACATTTGTGGCTAAAGCAGATGTTTGTTGGTATATACTCTTGATATAGAAAGTGAAGCAAGAGGAGGCACAGAGAAAGGCAGCTAAAATGATCAAGGAGATTGTCTTAAGATCGTTGGACATGGAGCAAGGAGGCAGACTGGGACTCTGCAGAGGAGGTGGACAAGAAAGAGCATGTTGGAGGCTGACAGAGCTTTGGCAGCAACAGCCAAGTGGAAGAGCTGGTTGCAAGTATTGCAACATCAGCATGGGGGAAACTGGAGGAAACTAGTAGGAGATTGCTTTAAAACAGATATTCTTTATACAGGCAGTAGTGAGCTTTTGTTGCTGGCAGCTATGTGAGGCTGGGTGAGTCAGATGACACCAGAAAGTTGATCAAGTGGCTAGATGAACAATAGGTCTATGGATGGATGGGACTAAAAGGACTGGGCCAGGACATAGCCCTGAACATCCCTAGCACAGCAGCCCTAGATACAGTAGAGGAAGGGGGCCACAGGAGGTGGCTAAGTTTATGTGCTCTCCCTTTTAGCCTCTCCTATTATCTCTGCCCAGTGAAAGCTTATGTTCATGCTTACCTACTAACGTCAGCCCACTTCTGGTAGAGAGGCTTCTTTGCTTCAAAAAAAATGACCTTTTCTCATGAGCAGCCTTCTTGTCTGCAGTGTAATCAACACTCTCTTGAACATACTTTGACTTCTCTGCTCCTGTGTCAGAAATGTCCAAATTCATCTTCCTCAGCCAAAGGGATTTCCATTAGGTCACAACCATCCCAGACAAGATCTTTCGTGCAACAGGAACTGGTTGTGAGATCAGTCTGGCCACGCAGCTCTGTGATGTGTGCTTCAGTGCTGCCCATGATGGGAGATGGGAATGCTGCAATAAATGAAGATGAGGGTGAAACGTCTTTTGTAAGACAGGGAATGCTCTGAAACTGTTCTGGTGCACCACAGCAGCAGCCCAGCCTGTGGCACTCCCGGAACAGGCAGCTGCAGCAGTGAGATTTACTGGTGAGGAGTTGGGACAGCTTGAAACAGAACATCAGCAACTTTTAGCTGTGCACCTCTGGGCGCACTGAGTGCCTGCCTGAGTTGGGTACCCAGGGCATCAGGAGTCAGACAGCCTTTGGTGCCTGACTGGTCTTCTATACAATGAGCTGAAATAATTGTCATGGGAGATTCAGGCACAGAAGGCGGGGAGTGCAGGTAAATGTTTGAATCAGAGGCATTTAACCTAACCTAGGGGGACAGGGACAACCACATCTTCGCTATGGATAGGGCCAGGCAACCACTCCAGGTGATCCTGACCACCTAGTGATGCATGCCAGGCAAACAAATACACAACAGCTTCAGCCCAGCTAAACACATCTCTCCCAGCTGCAATGGGGATGCTGTGACCAGGCAATGGGCAGCTTTGCTGCCCAGTGGAGGTGTATTTTAAAGCTTCTTTTTTATTAACCTTGGTGCCTGCCAATCTTTACAAAGTAAAGATCTGTAAGAACAGCATTACATATTTTCATATTTATTTTTCCTCCACTAATTTCCAATTTGCTGCTTTTTTTCCCCCCTCTTTAACTATCAGGCTGACAAACTGAAATCTGTATTGTATTCTCCATCTTACATGTCAGGCAGCAGGTGATAAAGATCTGCAAACCAAATGTAGAGGATGTACAAGCGTAATGAAGGGAATAATGTAATCCCATAGAGCTTTTATTATGGTGCTTTCCTCATGAAAGCACTGTACTTCATGGCATAAAGCTGTGACCACAACCTTTTCAAACATGGGCTACTTTAGAGAGTTATTATCACTTAGGTGAGGACGTAAGATTGATTTGTACAATGTCATCGTGCCATGATGACATTAATTCCATCACCAGTGTGTAATTCATTTACGTATTTTTTAGTATGCATTTTCTAAGCTTTTCCATATACAGGCAATTTACCTTTTAAACTAAAATAGTGAACGGAAGGGCTGTGTTCAGTGTCACATCTGCACCTGTACTTGGGCTCCCCCTTCTCCCCACATGGCATACACCCCTTGCCCAAACTCCACTGAGCATTTCACAGTATTCTTCAGGTGTGTAATGCTCTGCGTTTTGCTATAATGAGGTAATTTTCTGATTTAGTAAGGAAAAATGAAAATGTGCTAATACACGGTTTTGTGTGCTCCTAAAAACCTACTTAAAATTGATTGAGCAGATGTTTAAAGACCAATGCAAGGACCTTGAGTGCTCTTCTCCAATTCCATCAAAGGATTAACAGGCACCACCACTAGGCTAAGACTGTGTATGATGTTATATTGATTTTTTGCCACAGCTGAGCTGTATGTTTCCGAACACCAGGGCTTCTAATACAACTGCCACAGCCTTTCACTGTAGCAACTTAGAGGAGCAATGCTCAGATTTTAACAAAGCTGTCAGATTAAGTGACTGCATGGTTACACCATGATATTAATACACGTTCTTAACTGTCAATTAGTTAACTGGCTAATAGAAAGAGCCTAGCTTATAGGATTTTACTAATGAATATAATGCTTTGTTTCTGGGCAAAACATATGCTTTGGATATATAATTAGAGAAAGCCCCCCTCTTTCTCCCCCATCGAGAGAGCATGTGCAGCTGAATAAAGGAGCTCATTATACCTGCGAGGGGTCAAAGTCTGTGGATCTGTAGCTTATGGTATTATGACAGATTACAAAATCACTCTATTATGTTAGTCAATCTGTTTCCAAGCACAAGCTAGCAGGGAGCAGGGCACTAGAACCTCCCGAGCAGGGCGCCTGTTGGCTTTCCCCGGCAGTCTCATGATGGGTCAGCTGGCGGTGACACCACCTCTGACAGCTCACATGTCAGACCTTCCCTGCCTGACTTCTGCCTTTGTTATCGCAGAGCCTCTTCACCGACAATCAATCCCTGCTTCAGGTTGCAAAGAGCTCCCAGTAAGAGCTGAAACAAATTTGAAATCAGTGGGTAGCCATCACTTGTGCTAATGAAAGGGGAAAGCAGAGCACTTGTGCTCCAGCTGACCTCTCTCAGGCTCTCACCTTACAGAAAAACCCCAAATGTAAAAGTAAGTGGAGAGGGGAGCAGCTAAACAGCAACAGCTGGGAGGGAAAACACTGGGTTCAGCTTTAGTGCATGTATGGGTTTAAGGGGAAAAAAGTCATTCATATGCAGGATAAAGAGATTGCAGACATGATTGAGAGCCTAAGAAATGTTTGACTTTCCTAATCTTTCAGGGAAATCATTCTGCTGCAAAGTCTTATTCGGTCAACTCAGCATGAAACCCCTTGGTACCACGGGGAAAGAAAACCCACTTGTATTTGAGAGTCACCGCAGTAGTTAGCTCTGTGGGCACATACATTTCTGAGGGACTGCACATTTCCAAGTGGTTCCACCATTGCCTTGGGCTGGGTATTTCACCCTCGCATCAGTCTGGCAGCAGCACCAGAGCCAGGAGGGTCCCAGGGCTGCCAGTGTGGCACAGAGAGATCAGAGTGGGGCAAACCAGGACCAGCAGGCTGGCTGAGGTCGCCCCGGAGGACTGGGACTAACAAAGGCACATTTGTGCCCACGGTCAATTGATTGTGGTGCCAAGGAAGTGTCAAGGTCTGACCGAAGCTTTCCCTGCAGTGGTGACTTGTGCAGGCTCCATTATGTGGGATTTTGGCATGTTTAACCAAAGCTGAGGTCACAGCCTTTCTGAGGGGCAATTTCTTTCCATTCCTCAGCTGCCATTATCATTAAACTTGTAGGAGCCCGTTTCTCTTTGCATGTTTCTGAGTCCAGTTTGATTAAGATTTGCAAAGAGATTCAAAAGCCACGAGGGCATAATCTGCATTCACACCCCATAAACACATAAGCTTGCTTTCCCCAGGAAGCCAAGCTCAGAAACGTGCCTGCCCTCTTTGAGGGCTTTTTTTGCTGAAATACCATGTTGAGAACACACCATCCCATGCTTGCAACAGGCACCAAGAGTCACGCGGCAGAAGCAGCTTCTGTCATGGTTAGAAGGGGACCTGCTTAGGGCTGGCCCCAAAAAGGAGGAGTGCTGCCATGCAGGTGCCCCCGCGCTCACCCTGGACTGGGGTCAGCAGCAGTTTAAGGGGCCGTTGTGCAGAGCTCTGGCTGCTGCACAGTGGACTGCCCAGGCCTCCAGGGATCACAGCATGAGCTTCAACACTAAACCCTCACCATGGCCATCCTGGAGACACTTGTGTTTGGAGACAGAACTACAGTGCAGGACAGCAGCAGCAGGAGCCACAGCCCTTGCTGCTTTCAGTACCCCTCCAAATTAGCTGGAAAAGCTCTGAAGTAAATTACAGGGTGCAAAAATGGAAGTAGGAAATGTCTTCCTTCCTCTTTGAACCATCAGCTCCGGTAAGAAGAGGGAGAGTTTCCCATAATTGAACTTTGCTTTAATAACAAGACCTGAAGGAAACTTCTCCTTTACCAGGGAGCAGCCTTCCCTGGCCAACACCAGGAAATCAAAATTGCATATGTGGAGCAACGTGAGGTTTTTATTAAAAATTGCCAGATTTTTAGAAAATAGGGGGGATTCCTATGAACCAGCTCGAAGATGGATAGTCTGTCGGCCTCTTGGAGGTAAGCTCTGCTGTATTTCAGGAGCTACCTTTCCTTCTCAAATACATTGACATACATTTATCCCACTTCTTCGCAGAACATACAGCATTACTGCGCATGCAAACATCCTGTTACTCACCGGAGGCTGAACCCAGCCATGGCAAAAGTCAGTCCATGTCCCTGGAGATCAGCACAGCGACATTAGTTTACACTGGGCAAGGCTTGGGCCCATCTGCTCTGATGTATCTGGCCAGCAGCCAAGGAGTTTGTGACTTTTATATGTTTCAACAAAAGGCGTTGAAAAGAGCTTTTGATATGGTTATTTGGTGAAAGAGATCAAACGTTTCCCCTTTGCATTAATCCTTTCCAGGTTTCCAGTATATGAACTGATTTTAAAAACCCCTCATCCTCTAGGTGTTCAGGCACACGGTTTGAGAAACAGGTATTTGGGGTGTACATGCTACTGGGGCAACTGCAGGAGAGAAATGGCAAAGGTTTAGGAAATCACTACCAGCGTAGGGAGCATGGACTGAAAATGATGAGTCCTACCCATCATGCCAGAACCAACAGGCACAGCAGGCACGGCAGCAGCTTATATATTCTTCAGCTGGCATTGCTTTTATGCAGTCATCGCCACAAAGCTCATCCCTGTGAAGCTACAGGTGCTCAAGACTGTGTTTCAACACAAGAAACATATCAAAGCATCCCCATTGCAGATGAGCAGTGCTGCTCCCATGCTCATGTCATATGGTTTTGCTGGGCTGTGCAGGGAGCCAGTGGCTTTCTTTTGCCCAGAGCATCCCTCCTGGTGTGGGGTGAGGGCAAACCTCGAGTGGGTCCCTCTCAAACTGACAGGCACAGGAGGGTTTGCCCAAGGTCAGGAGAGGCTGAATTCATTTGCCCACCACTTGACACTTGTTTTCTAACCTCTGCAGCCCCTTTGTGAGCCCAGGACGGCACTTATTTCTATGAGCACGGCTATTGTACATGTGCCAGGCTTTACTGCTGCTCTTGAAAGCTGCCCCCAAAATGAGATTTGCTTCTAAGAAATAACAAAAGGCAGGCAGGCAGTCATACTCTCTCCATCTTTCCTGGGGCTTTGATTTCTTTCTAAGTGACCCCTAAGATATTTTCCTATTAAAGCAAGGTCATCTACCAATGTCATTTAGTTACTCATTTTTCACAAGAGGCACATCTGACTGGAATCTGTGCTCTTTTTATCCCCTTTCAAGCAGCATACACGTTTTTTCTACCAGTGAGTAACACGGGCTCTCTTAGTCTTAGCTCTAACAACCTCTGCTTTCCCCCCCCCCCCCCCTTTTTCCTCATCTTCCCCTTCAGATGCTGGAAACAAGCACAGTCAACACTCTGTGCACACACATTTCACAGATCATCTGACTCGTGGTACAGAAACTAAGAACTAGCGTGCTCTGAAATCTAGAAGCAGCACTTAGCAGAAAAAGAAATACATACGTATATATTTAAAGGTCTATTTTAGATATTTTTATCTGCCACTTCTGTATTTGTCCATGTGAGCCTCTGCTCAGAGAGGTAAAGCCAATGATTACTGTTATCCTTAGCCACTGTCTGTTTGTGCTGCAGAACATCAAGTGCTAAAGTGATTCTGCTGCAAGAATAAAAATCCCAAAGGCAGAAAGCCCCATGCCTCCTGGGGAAACTAAGCTCAGGTAAGTCCTGGAGCCTTCCAAGCACTGAGAGACCCATTTCACTTAGGGAGCTTACAGCTGGTTTGCTAAACTGAAGGGTGCTGTTATAGTTACCACATTTTGATTTCCTTCCCCAACAGCACTATCACCAGCAGCGAACAGACACCATTCCTCATGGGTGGTGAACGTCCTGCCGGTGGCCTTGCCTGGTGAGATACGGCTGTGGGGGAAGCAGAGTGCAGCCAGCTGAATATCATAGAAATAAAGAGGCGAGGCTGCTGTGGCCATGCCAGCCAACAGGCAAGCTGAAAGCCAAGGAAATTGTTCCAGGAAAAGAAAGAAAAGCTTAATCTTAGTAAAAATATAGTCCCTGCGCACTGGCAGGGTCAGGGTCAGGTTGGGTTACGTGTTGTATAAGCCCCCGTTATACAAGCCAAGCCAAGCCAAGCCAGAGGCTTTCCCAGGACGAGTCAATCGTGCTTTCTCTTGCTAAGTTTTGCTGCAGCTCCTTCATTCCTTCCTTTTCACTATCCCTTCTCATGATGCTTGCTTGGACTTCAAACAGGCCAGTCCAAGTGCTGCTGTTGATGGGATTTCAGAGATCACACAAACCACTTGATCTTTAAATAAAATACGACAGTGGGAGCAGACCTAAAGCAACTCAAGTGAGTGGCTGCAGTAATGGCAGTTCCATATATGCTGCTTATCTATGTAACAGACAAAAGGGGATATTCTGCACTAGAAACACAGCCTGCTGTAACGCAGAGCAACCAGAGCCCAGGGACTGGATGCAGGCTTCGCCCAGACCTGCGCAGTCGGACAACAGCAGCAAATGGTGCTGAGGGGGCTCCTGATAGCTGAGAAGAAGCCTACGCAGCATGCATGTTCCATACAAATAACATGACTGTTTCTACTCATCCCCTGACCAACTTTAAACCAGCTGCTGAGGACATTGTTTTCCCCTTGCAGCGCGCATGCTCCTCTCAGGGCACTCCATGCTGTTCAACTTGAGATTCTGTTTTACCATTAAATGTCATGTTGGTGTCAAACTAATAACTTGCCGACGCTCACCAAACCTCTCCCATCATCCCAGCGCTCTGCCTTCAGGCAGATGTGCTGAAAGCATCTTCAGGCTGTTTGTTTCTTTCAATGGAGCAACGCAAAGTAAGGCTACTCTTCCTAACACATATCCAGAGTGCACTTCCCCTTCCAGAAACAGCTGCCTTCAACCCCTTGACTCTCCCTTTGCCAGATCACTTTGAATCCTCTGTTCTGAGCACATGGAGAAAAGCAGCATTCACCAGAGGAAACGTGTGCTTTCCAGAGTCAGACCCACAACCTCCGTTTGAAAACTTCCCCCAACACAGTGCAAGCACCATACTTCTGATGGGGTTTTTTCCTCATTTCTACGTGTTTGAGTAATTGCTCTCAACTCCGCACACTTCTGCAGTGCTTCGAAACGCATTTCTCTGGTTTTAATCATCTAAGTTTGATTTCAAAATCCCAAAAAGCTTCTGAAACACGGGCTGGCGAATCACCACAGTCTTCCAAGGAAAAGTAAGTACAACGTTGTACTGCAAACAGAAAATTCACTGCAGTTTTTAGAACCATGGAGAACATCCGGATGCCCTAACAAATACAACTTGCTTCATGATCGACGAGAAGGGACAGCAGCTGTCTAAAGCAGTCTTCTCATGACAGCAGGAAAGAACAAAACAGTAACAGAGGCCCACTGACTTTACAGACTCCCAGGTGAGGCTTGCCGCTGTAGTAGGGAGAGAACGCACAGTTTTACCTAGAAGCTGGAGAGCTTAGTCTTTCAGACCTGGCTGATATATAATAGAACAGACTCCCTATTGTACATTTATACCGGACAGGTATAAAATACCTGTACCACTCATATTTCCCTGCCCTCTTCTATAGACTCCTTCAAAAATCTTCAGACTTTACCACATAGAATCATAGAATAGTTAGGGTTGGAAAGGACCTCAAGATCATCTAGTTCCAACCCCCCTGCCATGGGCAGGGACACCTCACACTAAACCATCCCACACAAGGCTTCATCCAACCTGGCCTTGAACACCGCCAGGGATGGATCCGTTTTAGGATTCTTCTTTGCAAAACCAAGGCTCCTTCTCCAGTCTGTTCTTCCTGCAGCACTGTAAATTGCTGCTCTTTGAAATGCTTGCAATAAAAATTCTGAATGAAATCCAGAAGAATATCCTGATTGCCAGTGGCTGTTCTCTCTGTCTTAGCCTAGATCGGTTTGACATAAGCCATTTACTTCATGGTTAACCCCAGAAAAATCCTCAAGGGAACAGAACTCCATGCATTAATCCTGCTCACCAATTTAGTACCAGTGAGGTTTGGATGAAGGAGGTGCCGCATTGCAACCCCGACCCAAATTTACTGCTTTAACAAAACGCCACTCCGGAGCCCTCTGTGATCCTCACACAAACTCTTTATTGCAGAGCAGAGAAAGAGACACCACTGTAAGTGCTGAGCATTACAATGAAACATAAAGCGGCATTAAAGTTGCTCCGTGGTTAATGCTGCGGTTTAAGCAGCTAATCTTGTTTCGGTTGAATGGCATGTTCATTGCAGCAAATAAATCAGTAACGTGTAGGATTATTGAAGAGGAAAGACATATTAAACCCGTTTAAGGGCATCATATTGATTTTTTTATTTATTTCCTTCTAGTGTCTGATTTAGCTTGGCGTTTTTCAACAGTCAGTTCTAATAAACGCTTGTACAGCACAGATTAAGCAGGTGGGAATGCTGCCCAGAAAGAGTATTATGAATAACTTAAGGCACTGGTTTAATTGCAGCAATCCATGATACTTACTGTGCTGGCACCAGAGGGGAACTTCTGGTATTAGAAGTTAAAACTTCAACCGAGCTATGAGCCAGTATCCCTCTTTTATTAAATATTTGAAAGAGCTTTCAAGTAGTTTCACCTCAGATGGGAGTAGGGGAAGATTTCAGAGTTCATTTAACTTATGTCCATCACAACTGAAGTTACTTTTAGAAGCTAATTAGTGGTTTACTTGGTGGAACCTTTCATCTCCAACATTCCAAAACACTGCAACAGCATCCCTGCCATCCTGTCACCCAGTCAGCCCTGTCCCTGCTCAGTCCATTTGCAAAGATGCTGTACAGAAGTGAAAAAGCCTAAACCTAGCTCACACTTCAAGCAGCAGGCTCCTTCCAAAGCTATACTACAGAGTATTCCCATATTACTTCCCCACACTGCCAGTTCCCCAGCACTATCCTTGACACAGCTCAGAAATTAGTAGGAACAACTTGATTCAGTTTTGGAGACAACCCTGATTGAGCAGGGACTTGAAGTAGGGCTGGCAGGAGGGGAAGAGACACTGTTAAGCCTTAGGTGAAAGAGCAAAGTGCTCCCCAATGCCAAATGGCCTCCCCTCAGCATCAGGAATTTGTCTGTGTCCATGTATGTCAAATGATACAGGCTCCTCAGAAAGGACAGGCAGAGGACACAGAGACCGGATGGCATTCTCTCTGTTAACGACCAGCTGGAGTGCATGGAGCTCTGCCTGGGGACAGATGAGGAGCCAAACAAGAGCATATGGGTCAGAATTAAAGGGAAGGCAGGGAGAGGTGACATAGTGAGGCCACGCAACCAGGAAGACCAAGTGGATGAGGCCCTCTATAGACAGGCAGGACCAGCCTCATGCTCACCAGCCCTGACCCTCACAGGGGAGGATGCCTTAGATTAGATCATGATCTCCAAGCTAGACACCACATTTCAGCTCTCAGCACAAGAGTACTAGTTCCACATGCATCACCCTGGCCGACCCCAGCGAGTAGCAGCAGACACTGATCACAGTGCTGGGAGAAGCAACGCTTCACAGAAGTTTCAGCATGTATAGGCTCCACTCTTGCAATGTGTGACTTTTTTACACTGGCAAAAATACAAAAGGTGCATCCTGCACAAACACAAAGATGAGGCTGGAAATGCTCACACCAGTGCGAGAGGGAAAATTCACAATAAAATACGAACAAATATTGGTAAGTTACCCGTGCTCTGATTAGGAGTGCAGTGACTCTGCTAATCACAGAGCTCATCATTCCAGAGAAACTCCATATTCAGCACATGAAAACTCATCTATAAATTAGCAGAAACGCAAGAAGATTTCATGGTACTCAATTAGCTGGACAGTAAGCATCAGAAACAAAATAACAGAACACTTGGAGCTACCTTGTGATTGCAGCAGACATTTATAAAGGGGGGGGGGGACGGACAAACCAAAGAAACCCCAAAAGCAGCCATTACACAAAAAGAACTGGGTTTTGTTTGTTTTAAAGTCCCCTGTTTAGTGCTGAACAGGAGTCCTCAGCTTGAAATAGAACAGGAGCTTTGTGGAGAGCTTTTGAACCAGGATTACTTCAAAACCATCCACTTCAACAGCATTACACAACTCTGGTATCCTCCCAGAAGAAAGCAGTTGCCTTTAAGTAACTCAGAAGCAAGTCCCTGTTGCCATCCTACTACTGGTTTCCATTCACAGCCTGCACAGGCAGCCCACTCGTGTGTCCCATCACAGACCAGTGGGGTACCTGGACTCAGCTGCTCCATCTCCCTGCTACAGATCCCCAACCTCACCTCCACCAATGAGCCAGTTTTCCCCCTTTCTAGCCCAGCTGCAATTAAGGCCCCATTTGTACCCTCTTTTCTCAGCATCTTTCAACCATGAACTACAACAGCTGCCTCCTCCTCTAAAACACATTGTTCAAGTGTGCTTAAAAAAAAAAAAAAACACCACCACATTTCCACCCTCAGTTATTCTCTGAGCCTCTGCTCCCCTCATTGGGTAAATCCCCCAGGCTTCCCACTTACCCTTCTCCTGTGCTTACTCCCTTTCATGTCCCTCTCCCAAGCATGCAGGCAACCAGACCCATTCCTACTTTTCCAGATTAAGCTGCACCTCACACACTGTCATTACAACTTTCCCAACCCTCCTGGAAGCCCCTCGCAAATGATGCGCTGAGATTTAAGTTTCGAGATACGCACATCCTACCACTAGTGCACGAGGCTGCTGCCATCAGGTGAGACACCCAGCTCTCTCCATAGTGAGGCACTGCACTGCCATTTTTAAGGAAATCTCCCGGCTCAACAGCAATCCAGCACTATGCCTAATGAAGCTGACAATGCAGGCAACCGAAATCCTGCCCACAAAGACAGCAAGTTATCTCCACTAGCCTTACTCACACACACACCACCAAGAAACTCCGTTGCAACCTCCAGAAGCCTTTTAATATACTTCAGTAAGCTCTGACCGAGCTGAAACTCCAGCCTTTCTCAGCAGTTGCAGTTCATTTGTTCCATAATTCAGCACAGCACTGCTCTGAAAACATCTTTCTGATGCAGTTTTCCTGCAAATGGCATAATGAGGAATAATAAGCAGGTGCTTCTGAACACAGACCCAGAACAGCAGGAGTATAAAACTACTAGAAATGAAGCAATTAAGTAACCACACTGTTCATAGTTTATTGACAATCTTTATTAGAGCTGACTTCCCATGTTTAGAGGATTCCTAGTAAGTATAAATATGAATCAAAGTGCTACCCCACAGTAAGAAATCTTTATTTGCACAAAAAGATACAAACAACCAGGATTTCAAAGTCCATCCTATTTAGTACATATAATACCAAAAAGGCAAAAAAAATAAACCAAGATGAAAGACTAGCAGCAAAAAGAATTTCAACTCTCCTTCAACACAGTCTGCGTTCTTCCACATTTCTTTAGGAAAGAGTGTATAAAGAGAATTCAGGCAATTTATATATGAAATATCCTACTAATGTAACACCGTGTAAAGAAAGCCAGTAGTACAAAAGTTTAAAGGGAAAAAAAAGAAAAGAGGAGAAGATAGTAGCTGTAATATTCAAAATCTCAAGTGCAAACGTTACTGTTGCTTTAAAATAAAGACCAGCCAAAGCCACACGAGTATTTCCGTTCGGCTCTGCAGCCAGCAAAAGAAGAAAAGCTGATTTTTTAATTTTTTCTTTTCTTTCTTTTTTTTTTTTAAAGTGCTTAACCACCATATCCAAAAGTAATGACTTTCAGACCTACTTAACATGAATGTGCTCAAAAAGCCACTGCTTACAGTATAAAAGCAGTCATTCTGAAATGCTGCACATACAAACTGGCTTTAAATGCGCGAATGAAAGATTCCTTTGACCAGTTCTCCATCATATGATGCCCCAAATCAATGTAATGCTATTAAAGCAGGCAGCTGAATAAGTCCCAGAAAGTTGAAGTTTAAGAATAATAGATATAAAAAATAATCCTTTTCTTTTTAAAGGCAGCATGCCTCTCCCAGCCGCAAGAAGGTAACTTTACATAATAACCACAAGAAACACAGTTCTGTGTTATTGTTGTGAACTGCCTAAAACAAACTGACTGCTGACCTAGCAATTCACATGTTCAACAGAGGGAGATAAACACTTCTGACTGATAAAATACAAAAAGGCAATCGTGGGTGGGACCAAGCACGAACAGGGTATTTTTCTCAATATTAAACATACTGTCGACTTAAGAGCTGTCAGTATGCCCCAGCTCTGTAAAAACACAAAAAATAAGGAAAAGAAAACCAATGATTTGAAGAGCTTTAGGAGTGGTTTTGTTACATTGTTACACATTTATTTGAGCCTTAGTGCAAAGATAAAATTTAACGTTGTAGGCTCCAAAGCAAGTCAAACACATAAGACTATTCCATAGTGGTTTTTGACAGACATCAGACACGCAGGTTCCAAGAGAAATCTCCTCTTTTGGCGGTAATGGCCATTCATTTTTATCTCAAGTTTAAAGAACCATTTCAAAAAGGCAGCAAAGACTCCAGCATTCATTAACCTCAACTACAGCTACAAATCATTTCAACCCTGCCACTCTCCCAAATCAGTACTATAATAACCAGCCTGAACCGCCGGTACTGCAGCAGTCACTGAATTGCACCCACAGCCTGTCAGCAGCACTACCCGGTGCTTATTGTCCAATCAGTTATTGTACTGATTCCTCCATCAGCCTTGGAATCCTGCAAGCTTGAATTTGTTTACATTCATCTATTTCACAGGCCTTGTTTTCTTGTAAGAACTGCTCCTGGAAAATTCAATTCCCAACACAGTACCTTCATTGTCCTTCAGGACAGTTGTTAAGTTAGAGAACCCCCTGGTTCATTTACCACTAAAATACATATTATCTAGAAAAGGAAGCTTTTCCCCTACAAAGCTCCTGTAAACACACCTCAGTATTAAGCCATAGCAAGCTCTAGACCAAGAAATTCAGCATCTCCAGTGACTTGACTTTACCTCCCTTCTCCGCATAAACAACAAAAAACCCAAACCAAAAAAATCTCTTTATAATTAAAAAGGAAAGGAAATGACACAATAAACAGACAAGGAGTAAAGCTTTTGGTTACCCAAACAGGCACCTAAAATAAGCCTCTGAAAATGTAACATATGAAAAGCAATGATTTTAGTGGTTGAAGTGTGCAAATGACTAAATATGCCGTCTGTTTCAGAGATAACCAAATACTGTAGTCATCAATGATTACTATTTTAGCCTAGCACTGGCAGTTCTCTTGCTTTTGTTGCTGGTTTTAGACATTCTATCTTATCCCCTTCCCTGCATATTTCATGCCTTTTTGCTTCTTTTTAACTGATACCAGCAGCATGACTTGAGAGGAGTATGGGAAAGATGGGAATGTTTTTAAAGGTTTCCTGTCCATCCCAAGGCTGGCAAGACTGAGTATTATGGAGAATTAAACCTAACATTTCAAGCAGGAACATCAAATATTATTTCAAGTTTTGTCTGTCTACAAAACACACCTCAAAAAGGTTCTGAATCTTAGGTTTCTGGGAAGCAAGTAAGATAAATATGAAAAAAGACTATGCAAGAGAAGTGTAGCTATTCTATTGATGAGAAGTACAAAAGCTTAGAAAAACACCAGCTTCAACTCAAGATTGAAAGAAAGAAATCCACAGATTTTTCAAAACCAGAGTCCATACAGTGTCACACAGCCCTGCCTTGTCATGTTTGTTAATATGCTCGCTTAGAAGTCAGACAGCATTTTGTTTAACTTGTGTTGCTCTGTATCATTACACTAAACCATAATTAACTCCTCTTTTGTGCCAGCCTCATTCCAACACAATTGTACCCACTGTATACCAGCAGCAGTTCTCAGGCTTTGTTTTGCAGCTCAGCTGTATTTTTCTTGGATGTTCACAAGACTGGCATTTGACTGGATGCGCTTGGCTAGAAAGGGAAAAATTATATGAAAATTAAACACAAAGAATTCCACAAAACTAGTCTCTCCACTCCCTCTATTTATCCGACACAGACTTGCAAACAGCTTTCCGTTCACGTCCAGAAACTTTAATGAAAAGATATGGCTATAGCTCTTTACTACCCTTCTTCAGGGGACAGCAGCAGACTAATAGTTGCTATTAGCGCCGTCAGCACAGCTGCAGGCAGATCTGGCTGGGCCCCCACTCCCACAAGAGCCAAGCGAGTCCCTGGCACCACCCAGCTCTCATAGTGAAATGCCAGCACCATCACTTACGCAAAATGAGTATCCGCTTCTTCTGCTTTGAGTGAAGGAAGCTACTAAGATAAAAAACAATAGGTAGGAAGAGAATAAAGGATGAAACTGCAATCACTGGGACTGTATCACTGCAGGGAACGGAACAGTTGAAAGTCCTACTCCAAAGCTTCCGAGTGATATTCATCTAAAAGAAAAACCATAAGCAAGCCATGAAAGCAAGCACATGCACTTCTGCTGTGCAGCATGGCAAACACTCAGGTCTCAAGACATTCAAGTGTTCAAATATCTCAGAAAACAACTCTTTAACAGACCTCCCCCCAAATCCCCGGAAATGTAGAAACAGAATTAAAATGAGCCAAAATTTCACATCAAAACTTTTACAAGCTTCAAAACCAGACAGTACTCAGAAACACTACAGACATCACACATGCCCGTTTCCCAGAGAACTCACTAACAGACTTCAGGGACAGGGCTAATCCCACGCTTTCAACAGCACTCCTTTTGCCCAAACCACTTAAAACCCCACAATATAACAAAGCTGTTTCCAAACATGTCGCCAACGCCAAGGACCCCTAGAAACAGCTGCTGTAATAAGGAATCAATTATTACACTAGCCAGAACAATGGCAGTAAAGCTTCACAGAAGATAAAGGGATTATTTTTCTTTAAATCCATCCCCTTTGCAGTGACAAGACATGGAACTGCAGCTACTCAAACAGGAATGCACTTGGGTGACCAGAACCTTCAGTTACACTCCTGCCACACTGACTGAGGACAAGACCAAGATAGCCCCACAAGCTAACTTTCCCCCACGGGACATGAGCCTGTCAAAGGCACTGCTGCCAAGCCTAAAGGGAACAGGCAAACCCATGTAAGACAAGCACAAATGACTTGGATTAATGAAGAACTCCACAACAAGGTCTCCCTGTCAAGTATTAATAAATACTTACTGCATCTTCCACATCGATACACAGGTGTGCAGGGTGCCCAGCCTCACCACCTTGCCTGTTCATCCTTTGCAAGTTGTTATATAGGTCATTCAACATCTTGTAGGTTTCATTGCAGTTTTTACATACTTCTGTGTAGTTATTTGATGACAGACGGACGCTTTGTCCCTAGGGTTATAAAACTCTGTATAAATGCTGTTTTAACACATTATTAAAATAAAAAAAATTAAAAAAGCCATCACTTAAAAACTAGACTCGAGTTTGAGCCAAAAATCCCAATTTCTAGCACCCTAGATTGAATAGAGGCCCAGATGGAAAACTCACATGAGAAAGGAGGAGGAAAAGGGACCAACCCTAATTCAGCAGGGACAAGTTCCATTTCCTGCAAGTTCTGCATCTCAAGCTGTTCTCTGAACTAGCAGTGAGGTTTTTTATTTAAACACTTATTTTTATAATACCAGTTTTCAGAAAGAAAAAATAACTTACTAGTAATTGAATGTTATTCTGAAGCCTGAGCTATTGTGGTCCCTCATTGTCTTCTGGTTTTATTTGCCCATACCTAACAACTGGTAGGTTGCAACTGCTGAGCTGTATTGACAGGGACAGATACTGCAACCCAGTAATGGTTGCACCAGCTACCAACCAATCGCTGGGTAAAGTTCCAGTTCAGACACTTGAAGTGACTGGCAGGCCAGTCCACATTGCTCCTGGCCAAAGTCAAAAGTTGTATTTCCTAGAAATCATCAATGATTAAAAAACCTAACAGTTTCCTCAGAGATCAGCCTACACACATCATTTCCCATTTTTACTACTGAAAAACTCTGGAACTTGGCTAGTTTCTCTTTAAAATGGAATATGCATAGTTTCTTGGGCTATTTAGGCGATTTTCTTTAAGGACAATTACCACATTTATTTCACTAAGTTATACTGCCTCTGCAATATGGACAAACTTTAACTACCCATAATTTTACTAGTCAAAAGAATTGTTACAACGATTTGAGGTAGCTGGCCTTTCTGAACTAGTCTATATTATCAAAAGGTTATTTAAAGATTGAATTAAGGTAGAAGACAATTCTACAAAGATACAGGAAAAGAGACTTACAGCATGCAAACTTGCCAGGTTTTACTATATAATTATCAACTATTGTGAATTCAGAAATTCTGATGTGAAGTAGCATTGCAATTACATATAAAATTAAGGTGAATATCAATTACAATCAGTTTGATGCTCTCAATCTGTAGATAACTGTGTTTAACAGATCATTGCTTTATCTGCCTAAAATTCTCAACTCACCAGCAATTTATTTGCCTAATCTGTATCTGCAGTTTGTTCAGCATAAGTAAGATTTTGCTAGCAATTAGAGGATTCAGTGCTTCTCTGAAGTACACAGCATAAATTACCTGAAGGTTATGTTCAAAACATGTCAGAGATTTATTGAATAAATCCAGGAATTCTACAGTAGAATTTGATAACCCCTCACTGTTGTTCGTTAAACAATCTGTCAAGAGAAAGAAAAACATCAGGATATTCTCATTTCTAACGTTTCATAGCCAACAAGCCTCAGTTACTCCACTCCTGCAAAAAAAGAGCTCTAGTCAACACTGGTTTTCTTATCTGCCTGCCACTGATGTCTCAGACCCGCTGACCTAACTCTTCATCGAGAAGATATTTCAGAATTAATTGGCCTTGATTAAGTGAAAGATGAAGACTATCATCAAGAGCTTTCTGAAGAGGGGATCAGAATTCTCTTTGGACTTGAAGATAAAACAAGACATTACTTTTATTTTCTAGCCTGCAAATCTGGCTTTGCCCAGCAACAGTAACAGCCATTTTGTGAAAGCAGAAGCACCAGTAGTGAAGATGAAACAGAGCATCAGGAAACAGCTAGACCATGAACACAGTAGTAGAAACCAGAGTGCAGGTTACTGTTGTTTAAGAAGAGTTGACCATTTCACCAGCTTTGAGGGGATCCCTAGGGCTTTCCCCCCAGACATGGGCTCAACCCTACCATGTTACTGCTTCCATCCACCCCACCCCTCTTCAGGTGTTCTAACCAGTCAGACCCTTGAAAACAACAGCAGTTTGGGAATTTCAGTGTTCAGCAACAGCAGCGTGAGAGCAAGCCAACATCCTAGAAAATTCTCCTGAAAGAAGGAAGCGCCATCAGTACTGAGGACAAGCATTCTGCTGGACACCAGGCAGGCAGCGCACAGGTCACAGATTAAGCACAGCAGAACAGCACAGCCCGCAATGCTGCTCCTGTACTGCCTATCCAGCCCTCATAAAGGAAAAACTCTTCTGGGCTCTCAAAGGAATTTGCAGCAAACACAGCATCTTTAACACTCAACTCCATAGTGCTATTCCAGTTTTCCAGCACAGGGTCCCACTTCTCACACCAGGGGAATGGCAAAAAACCCACAATTTGGCTGTAAGCATGACGCAGCACCATCAGCATGGGCACAGGGAGATACAGGGATAGACTTGGACACATTCCACCCATAAAACGAAATCAAAAGCATGGCTGGGGAGCCAGGTGCTGTTCAACAAACATCAGTATCCCAAAGTTACTGACTTTACTAACAAATAAAAGTTTCTTATACAAGTCTTTTTAAAAAGGGGGAGGATGGAGAAGAAACTACAATGAAGCCAAGGAAAGTCTCTGGTAAGGTCTGTAGGTCACAAAGAAAATGAGCAATACTAATTTTTGAAAGAATAGTATAAAATAAATCTTCATGTAACAACCAAGTTTTCTGACAGGCCAGTGCCCTTGGATTTTGGTAGTATCCTTTAATGAATAAAAAGCTCCTGTACCCTTCTTTCAAGTGGCTTTAGTTCAGAATTTTTGTGTTACCTATTAACTGTATTTAAACAAGCATGTATAATTTTGATCAGCACATATTTCGGGAACCAAGTATAACAGTACCATGAAAGCTACAGGAGTCACGTACTTGGACAGTTGGCTGCCTCCCAGGTTTCATTGAAGAAGTCAGAAAGTGTCACAACTATTTGCAGCCTGTCTGAGGTCAAGATGCTTTTGGCACAATTGTGGCTCTCAGAAGAATTCTGGAAGAAATAAGGAAATAACAGAGAAAGCAGTCAGGTGTTAGCAATACAAAGAGAGAATTCTGAAATGTATTATAGGCAAGCACAGCTAAAAAAACCACAAACATTTCTGGAACAGGCAGAGCAACTGATGGAACAATAAAAGTTTCTTGATCTTCCAATTCATACTATGAGCAGCACAGCTCACTGCACATAGTCTCCGAAGATCTACTAAGACTGTATACAAGTCAGTCAAAAAAAGAAAAGACCAGCACAGAGGCAAGTCCTCCTCTGCCAGGTAGCTCATTCCCATCCACTTCTGGGTTGCTGCCTCAGGAGCCCACCCAAGGCACATGCAATCAGAGAGAAGAATGGTGGTGTTCCTATTGGACTGAAGGAACATTTGAAGAAGCTGAACCAAGCGACTGGCCTCAAAATAAAGCAAACCCAAACAGCAGAAAACAGCCTGTGAAACCCCTGTACCACTATGCTGTATCAGCAGCAAATTTCTTCCCAGTGCAGCAATACCAGGAGCACAGTGTTCTGTGGTGGCACCCACCAGCCTGTGGCCAGGCTGGGCTCTTGTCCTCCTAAGACAACAGGTACCAGCTCATCTGTCTAAACCAGCCACACAACACCCCCGAGCCCCATCTTCAAAGCAGGCACTGGCACAACTCTTACAGCAACTTACTCTCTGGACCAAGCTCATAAAACAACGCAGAGCAACTATAAAAGCAGCTACAGAACAAAGTATTCCTATCAGAATTCACAACAATGTTTTTCTCCCTCAAAGCTTTATTTTCTCCTTCAAATCACCGATACAAAGCCATGACCTCCAGTCAGCTGACTCCTGTGCTCTAGCTCCTGGTTTCTGGCTGCTAAGTTGACTTAAGCACTTCTCAAAATTGCCAAAGCTGTCAAAAGCCTCTTTGATAAGTGACGTGGGACACAGAAGAAAATAATCTCTTTAATGGGAGAGACGTTCATGTTTACAGAGCTTTGAGATCCAGTTTCTGCCTCCTTTTGTTAAAACAGGCTTATTTTTTAAATAGGAAGTTTCCCTTGAGACTCAGCTGCAGAACTAGACTATCGCCACATCCGGCAACTCTAACATTCACCCACTTTCATTTCTACCAACTTACATACAAACATGCAAGAAAGTTGTTGATGTGGAAAAACCCTCCAGTTGCTTCATAAATACCCTTAACTGTGAAACTTCCTCACCAGATGGACTCGTGAGTGGGGAAAAAGCACTTTAAATCCAAAACTGAAGCAAGTAGGCCTGTATCATGCCTTAAATACATGTGGGTAATTTATTTCTTTAATTAGCTGACTGAGGAGGATTTTACATTTCAGGGATGTCCAAAAATTAACTTGGCTGCTACTTTCATGCTGCACTATATCCACTATAGGATGGCAAAGATAAAACCATCAGATATCTGATTACTTGCGATGGTGGACTGAGGCTGCAAGAGCACACTTCCTTTATTTACTTGTTTAGTTAAACCACACACAGAAGAAAAGCCAAATGCTCTTTAATACAGATGTGCCTTCCAGACCACACAGGGGACCAGTCCTCCCAGGCTGCCACTACTCAAGCACAGCAGCTGTAATGAGTTCATAAGTACTGCAAGTACTGCAATATGTTTGGCAACCTAATCCTAGCCAAAACATCACGCTGAAAATACCCAAGGGAATTACATAATCAGTTTCTCACTTTGCCATTACTTAGTCACCGATATGAAGCAGCTTCTGTGTTAGAAACAAATAAAACAACTACAGGTTTACAAACTAAAAGAAGAGAGCATTGGCAAGATGCTTGCCCTGGAGAGCACAATTATCAAATGAACATCCATGCGCTTTCCCAATACAGGCACTGGGGTGGTGTAGGGAAACGAGCAGACAACACATCAAAACCAGAATGACACTTCACACACCAGGTAACTGAGCTACGAAACGGCCTGCAGCAAGGCACCGCAGTTCCTTAAAGGGCAACAAATTTTTCTTGTCAGTAGCGATTCTAAATACAGATTCAGAAATCCCAAGACTGGGAGCATAATCCAGGGGACTATAGACTTACTCTCTGCTTGTCCTCTTACCAGGGCACCCCCTTCTAGCCATCATCACAGAACAGACAAAGGTCCTTTGGTCTGATGATCAAGAGTCTGAAGAATGTAAACAGAAGACCCAGCTTCAGCCAGGATTTCCCACTGGTGGGATGCACAGACTCCAGCCAGCACACAGGACTTCCTAGTTTGCTGTCACACACTCCCATCAGCTTTGGGGGCAAAATCACTGTGACACAGCTCCCCACAGATGATGTGCATCACTGGCCACAGCTTCAGGACCATCAATTTTCCAAGAAGTGCCATGCAACTGAGCTCTGGCAGTGTTCCTCACCGGTGCTATATACAACCAGTGAGCCAGAGTGCTGCTTTAGCCACTGCTACATCAGCAAGAACAACTCAAGTTTTTCCACTTACACAGCCTTTTTTCTGCAGGTGGAGCAACTTGCCCCAGACCATGCCACGGGCTGGTGGCTCAGACCACACTGCAATGCCAGGCGGCAGAAGACTGCTGCCACTGACAGCAGTGCTTCCCAAACACCCCCAGCCCCTGCTAAACTGCCTTGCACACCTGCTGGAGTTCACAGGCTGGGAATTAAGCTCTGCAGGCTGCAGATCCGCTTACTCAGAACACACCACCAGCCGCACCAGGCCTGGCCTGACACACGCCACCCCTCCTCACCCCAGCACGCAGCCGGGAGAGATACCAGTTAACAGGCCGCAGGGGCATCGAAGCAGAGGCGTCTCGGCATGGGGCCCGCCCGCCTGCCTTGCCGGGCACTCACAGCCACTTGCGTAGGGCCCAGCGGCGCGCTGGCACGGGACTCACCTCCCGGAAGCCTCAAAGAGGCTGCCCAGGTCCCGAGCCCGGCCCCAGTGCAGCGGGACCAGCGCACACTGCCCCCCTGCAGCCCAGAGCAGCCCCCTCACCCGCCCGGCCGGCCCCTTGGACGCACCCCAACGGCACGGGCGATGTTGCCGTACTGTGCGAGCAGGTGCCGGTAGTGGGGGTGGCAGGCCTGGCACAGCCGCACCGGGCGGGCGCTGCGGCCCAGGCAGCCCGTCAGCGCCGCGCTGCCCTCCGCGAAGTCGGCGAGGAGCTGGCGGCACTCGGGCTCCAGCTCGGGCAGGTCTCCGGGCAGCCCCGCGCCCCACAGCTCCTCCGCCAGCTCCTCCACCTCGCCCAGCGCCGGCAGCCGGCGCGACCCCCCGGCGGCCGAGGGGCCGAGGGCGAGCAGCAGCACCAGGCAGCGCAGCGGCGCCATGGCAGCCGCGCCGAGGAACCGGAAGTGCCGCCCCCCGAAACAGCCTACCCCTGCCGCTTTCGCCGCGGCTCATTTGCTGCTGCGGGGAGGGGCGGGGAAAGGGGCGGGCCCATGGGGGCGGAGCCTGCAGCGGTGCGTGCCGGCGGGGCCGCAGGTGTCGCGGGGTCCCGCTGTGCGGTGTGGGGCGCGCCGCTGGAGCGAGGTCAGCATCGCCCGGCAGCGTGCGCTTGTAGCGCAGGAACGCAACCGTGTCTCGGGCTGCAGCAAAACAAGCGCGGCCAGCAGGTCGCTGCTCCGCTCTCGCAAGGCTTTAAACTGAAAGAGAATAGATCTAGGTTAGATACAAGGAAGAAATTCTTCACTGTGAGGGTGGAACGGGCTGCCCCATCCCTAGCAGTGTTTAAGGACAGGTTGGATGGGGACCAAGCGCAACCTGGGCTAAAGGAAGGTGTCCCTGCCCACGGCAGGGGGTTGGAACTGGATGAGCTTTAAGGTCCCTTCCAACCCAAACCATTCTATGGTTCTGTGAAAAGGGGATTTAAAAGTATCTGTTGTATACGAAGTGACTTTAAAATACACTGAAAATACAGCAACAATTAGAAAAAAGTCCCAAACCAAAGAAAGAGTTGATGAGGGAGGAACAAAACATCTTTCTGCAGGCAGAATATTTCCAATGTTTTACCTCACACTGGATGCCTTTGTTGGTACTTGGCCCCAAACTTTCTCATGGCCACTTCTCAATAAAACCACAGCCACCAAAGGAAAATAGGAGTGAGTACAGCAGCAGGTAACCCCTTCTCCAGGGGCTGTATCATAGAATCACAGAATCATAGACTGGTTTGGGTTGGAAGGAACCTTAAAGGTCATCTTGTTCCAACCCCCTGCCATGGGAAGGGACAGCTTCCACTAGACCAGGTTGCTCAAAACCCTGTCCAAGCATTTCCAGGGATGGAAGTGCCAGGTTGTCTAATAACCCTTCTGTTTCCCAGGACCTTGCCCACATGCCTGTTCCATCTGACTAAAGCTTTTTACTGAGTTAGGGTTTCTTAGTGCTCTGGTCACATATACATTGCAGAGGCAGAGCAGACCTCCCCAACTCCATGCCATAGTGCCTTGGGAATAACGGAGCTGAGCAGGAATGGCCTCATCCACTTCTTGCAGCTGGTTGAGTATTGCACACGTGACACTGGTGACAGGAGGCAGCGCTGGCTGGTGGTGGCATGACAGTTGTGGCAGCCGCCAGGAGTTCAGCGCTGCTTGAACCGGCTTCCTGTGCACCCAGCTGTACCCACCTCAATGTCACCTGGCCCTCCTGGTGTTAGCTTGCGCCAGTCCTACAGTAAACATCACACCGTGGAAGTGTCCAGGATGGATATGTGCTGTCAGGTGGAAACACATCAGCAAAGGTGATAATGCTAAAGATGCCATTGGGCAGGCAAAGAGCGACCAGCAGAGAGCATCTGACTTCTCTGAGTGGGCTGAATAACTCAGCTGTGAAGAAATGGCTTTCAAAGTAATGAATGAATACTAATGAAAATAATGTAATGATTATGACACAGGGAATGACAGCATGGTCAAAAATGTACCAGATTGCCTGTACTTGCAGTCTGATCAGGGTGAGGGCCCTGTTTTGGGTGTTGGTCTTTTCCTGAGCCCTGCTGCCCAATCCCTGAGGAGGCCTGGTTGTGGTTTTGGTCAAAGCCAGGCAATACCCTCCCGCACAGGTCCTGCTGGTTTGAGGATCTCATCGGGCGAGGCCACCCCATTTGAAAGCCTGAAGCTGCTTAGCTGGGGGCCATAGGGTCCGTCTGCCCCACACTGCACCACCCTGGGGATGGGCGGTGGGCAGATAGGCAGACAGGAGGGCAGGCAGGCAACAGGGCAGGCAGAAGGCAGGCAACAGGGCAGGCAGGCAGGAGGCAGGCAGGCAGGCAGGGCCTGCCCCCATCCTCCCAGGAGAGGGCAGCAGTACTCCCGCGCATCGTCCCACCGAGGGGCATAAGGGCTGGAAAGGACCCTCGGTGTGTCCCACCCCGCCCTGCCGGCATCTGCATCCCTGCGATGGGGAGCGATGGGGCGACGCCCCCAGACCAGTCGCTCGCCATCCTCACCGGGGCTCTCCCTGCAGCGGGCCTCGGACAGGTTGGGGCGGGGGAAGAGCGGCGTCCCCTTCTTGGCGGGTCGAGGAGGTGCGTTTTCCCACGCCTTGAGAGATGTTAAGCGTTCTCCTGCAAAAGGACATGCTCTTCTTGCGAGTGGGAAACTGGCCGCGGGGGGAGATGGAAAGAGGGGCAGAAAAGGGAGGAAAAGGGAAAAAAAGAAGGGGGGGAGGGGGGGTGTTAAAAAAATACAGAAAAAAAGAAAAAAAAAAGCAGGGAAGGAAAAGGGGAAAAGAAAATAAAAGGAAGAAGAAAAGAAGAAGAAAGAGAATAAGAAGAAATAAAAGGAAAGATAAAAAGAAAAAGAAAGAAAACCAAAAAAAAAATAAAGATGAAAAGAAAAAGAAAAGGGAAGAAAATAAGAAAAGGAAAATAAAAAAAGGAAAATCAAAAAAAAAAAAAGGGAAAAAAAAAGCTTAACAGTTTTGGAAGACATCTCTGAGGCATAACCAGAATACAAATGTTTCTGGCATTAATAAATGCATTGCTGTGTGCCTCTCAGGAAGATGTCTGGTCATTAAACACTTAATATATTTATCAGTAATGAACAAGACATTACAAAGCAAAGTCAGAAAGTCACTAACTTTTCCAGCTGTGTTTCAGAAACAGGGCCTGAAGGCAGCATGGTCCTCCTCTCTGATAATAGATTAACTTTCTTCTAGCGCACAACTTGTCTGTCAAGAAACCGTAGTTAGTTTTCTTGTACAAGTAGTGCCATTACCTCTCTGCTCAGCTTCATCAAAGGGGTCATACTCACAACTAAAGCAAGCAGGATTTAGCCTTGACCAGCAAATCTCAGAACTAACTTTGTTGTCATTTATCAGAAGTCTTGTGTGGTTATATAGTCCCAATTATCTTTGTAAACACATCCAAGTATTTCAGCACCTGCCTGACTACAGGTAGAGGTGTGTGTCATTCAGCAGAAGGAAGAGTCTTACCTTAACAATGTAGAAACAGAACACAGCAAATGAATATTGATTTCCTATGCCATTTTGCTGGATCTGTGGAGATAGAAGTATGAACAAGGGAAAACGAGCAGTTGGAAGCTGTGAACCTGGTTCTTCCTTCTGTTTGTCTCCCTGTTGCCCTCAGTGCCCTTTCTCCTGTGATTTGTGCTATTGTGAGCTGAGAACCAAACAGTTTTTTTCAATTTTTATTATTATCTTCAATGAACGATGGCTTGGATAAAGCCTTTAAACCAAAGGGCTGGAAAAGCAGGGACAGACCATAAATGTCAAGGCAGTATCAGAAAATTAAGTGATAACCTGAATGTAAGGAATGAAGAGGGAAAGGAGTCAGGGACAACGGGGAGGTTGGGTGCCTGGGGAGTGGGATGCCCTTGGGAAGGGAGACTGGGCACGCATCAGTGCAGAGGGCAGGAGGAAAGGGGAGAAGGGGCTCTGCCTCCTGAGCCAAAACTGCTGCCCTGAGACAGACTGCTCATCGTCTGAAACACGGCTCTGCAAGAGCAGGGAGGCGTGAGAGCTGTCCATGAGAGGTGTCTCTGGGGTTGTGGAAGTGGAAACCTTTTTTTACTGTTGACCAACTTCATTGCAAAGAGGACAAAGTTCAACATGAGTGAAGGATCAGTGTGCTATGAATTCCGTGCACAACCATCCCTTGCCTATGGAAATCCTCTTTTCCCCATCTCCATTGCAGTTCTGAGTGTCCCTGTTAGTTCATAGGGCCAACATTGGCTCCTTCATGTGCTGGTCGTGGCTGATGGCAAAGCTTGACAGTGGGTCATGCAATTCAATGGCTGTTTTCCAGACTCCACAGAGCATCCAAAAATGGTCCAGAAGACAGCTGCACATAAGTAATTAATCAAGGGCATGCACATATCCCCAGCACAGCCAAGAAAATGAACTTGGGAGGAAATAAATATGTTGAGTAAACTATCGTCGTGTTGATGCATTTTTGGTCAGTTGCAAGTGAAAATCATCCCTGCAATACCGTTGGATGGTCTGAGCCAGTTCCTATTTTCAACAGATTATGTGAGCTTTGTTTAAAAATTGGTTGACAAACCATGCATGTTAGCACTGTCCCATTGGAGCATTGTCTTACTGTGTGTGTAGCAAAGAATTTGAAAGCCTTTTCACTCAGGGCAAGAAGGCAGAGTCACATCTCCACTAAAGCACAAAGAACTAGCAAAATAATAAAAGGGGGGGTGGGAACCCAGACCACTTGATTTACACTCATTTCAGAGGAACCCCAAAATTTATCAGTGGCTTTGCAAGTGAGATGCCAAATCCTGTCCTCCAGCCTTGGGCACTTGAAAGCAATAACGCTTCATCAGCTACTTGGGAATCAAGGAAGGGTCAAACACTTGAAATGTGAAGACACACTCAGGAACATCATTCTCTGCGTGAGTACAAGAAATTACTGTCACCAACCAGAACGTAAAAAATTTCAGAGTTACAGATAATAGGTGTCAGTGCCTCATACACAATGCTTTTTTAGAAACACTCTGCAAATTCAAGGTTTATTCCCTGAATTACCAAAGGAAATGAGGGAAGACTAGTAACATTAAAGTTTTCTGAAGAGCTGTTGACTAGGTTTAGTGTGCCTGTCTGGCCTTCTCAACCAGGATCTGTAATGAGTTTGTCTTGGTCAATTATATGGCAAATTGTATGTTATATGGCAGATGATTTGGTCACCTGATCCAAACTACCACGTTCTCATGTTGGAGAATAGCGAACCTCCTCCATGTCAGAGTAAGGTTTAATCAGAGTTAGATGCCACCTGATACATCCAACTCCTCCTTATGGCTAGCTGCTTCACCTATGGGGAGGCTGAACCTCCACACGGCATCCTCAAGGGATCAGAAGTTAACTTTCCTGACCACTACTGCCCATAGAGACCTGCCCAGGGCTCATCTGCATTTTTCCGTAGCCACTGGCTCCTGCAGCCTACAGCTATTGTAGCCTCTGTCCCTGTCCTGGGGCTAAGGCATCCAAAGGCACTGAAGCGACCTGTGATGGTGAGCCAGAAAGCCAGCGATTTCTAAACAAAGAGAGAGAAAAAGAAGACCGAGACAGGACATCCACGAGCTAAGCCTCTTCCCTGTTTAGCTCTGTCACACTTCTGAAGAGGGAAAACAACCCCACATCTCAGTATGAAGGCTGTTATTTTCTGTAAGCATATAATAGTGTAATAGCTTGAGAAATTGTAGATAAGGCCATATGATCTTTGCTTAGACCTTAAATGTTTGCACATGATGCATTCTATGAATCCAGTGCACAGAGAAATGGCATTTCCACGCACCTGTCAGAATTTTTGCTGTTGGAAGGGAAAAAAATGACATTACCTTTTAAGATTCATGACTAGAAAACAATAAATGCCAGCAGGTAATCATGCCGGATGGTAAAGATCCAGCTTGAAATAAGCTTATGGGGCTTGTTTTCCAGATGCTCGCTTAAGCAATTGAGTGATACCACATTTAAGGTCATGGGTGGCATGCCATTTCCTTACCTATATGCATCTAATTAAGTCTTAATTGCGCTGTTCTTTATGAGGTTAAAGAAGAGCTCTTAGACTGCGTATCTTTCATGATGGTAAAACAGGGTGATACCAAAGAAATAGCTAAGATGTATATAGGGAAAAAGAACAAAAGTGGGAGGAGAAGACTTTTGAAGATAACTATGTTTAAAAGACAGCAGAAATATTAGAAGCAGCATAATAGTGAAAATACTGCAAATAATTTCTTGATCAACACAAACAATATGAAAGGTACATTCTTTTTATATCTCACTGAAGTGTGGATGACTGCCCATGCTCAAAAATACCCAGTGCGCCAAATTCTGCTTTTAGTTTCCCTGGTATTATTGTGGTTCCATCCTGTTCTCCCTTTCAGAAGGAAGCAGCCCAAAACTGTTCTTCGCTTTTGCACATATTGCTTCTTGCTACTCACGTATCTCCACTAAATTTCATCGAGTTCCCAAAGCACAGGCCTAGAACATGGCTTACAAGGGAGGAGAATGGCCAGGCTTCAGCAGATGTAAGATCCGCTTGGGCACCCCTCAGGTTTCACTCCTTGTACTGCAGTCCCCCAGGAGGGAGTCCTCCCCTGGAGGGAGAACACCTTCTCTCCAGCAATCTCACAGAAGCAGGAGCTCTTCCATCTCGTGTACACATAGATGGGACTGAAGTGGCGGTGCAGGAATGGATGTGAACATCCAAAATAATTACCTCCACTGAGGGAGAACATTTTGACAGGTGTCTTCACTTCAAATATACCTATCCTAGTGAGTTCTTTGCTTTACATCTCTTATTTATGTTGTACCTAGGTACTTCCTTTTACCCTTACTAGTAGAAAACAATCTATCTGATGATATAATTCCCTAATAAAAGTTTTTTCTTTCCTTTCTGGATAGAAGATCACAGCAAGATGCGCCATAACACAAGATAACACAAACATGACAGGCTATTTCAGTAAAGGTGTCAAAATTTAAGGACTGACTATCCTACAGAGTTGCCATCTTACCTGAAGTACTTCCCATCTCTGCTGATTCTGGGACAAGGGAAAAGAAAGAAAGAGTCTTGGGCCCAATGTCAGGTTATCATAACAGCAAGTTGCTTGCTGGTGAGGAAGCAGCAGAGACACTGCTGGGCAGAACAGTCAGGAGCACAGTGGGTGATGTCCACCGTGGCTGCCTCCCACTCAGACACTGCACTCCAAAATAGGCCAGGGGCTCTTTGCTGGTGGGAGCTGCGAGGGACTCAGGAGGAGCCAAGCCTAGTTCTCACCCAGGGTATGTCCCCATTGTGGTTTCCACAAAGGGCCAAGCTTTCTCATCTGTGCATTTGCAAGTCCGCGCAGCTGAGTTCGCCAAGGTTGCGTGCATGCAGAAACAGGAGCACCCTCTAGCCAAGAAGCTATAAACATGATATGCAGTACCAGATGGCTTTCCTTATGCTGCTGGGAGCCAGCGGGCAGTTCCAAAAGGCTACAGGTGGTTGAAAACTTGATGGAATTCTATAAACAGTTGCTGTCACGCCTCGCAGCATTCCATGGCCGTGTTTCAGTCCTGGCTCACTGCTGTGACCCAAGAGTCACTTGCCCTCTTCCAAGGCTTCACACGGAATTTATTAAGAAAGCCAAACACAAATAGCACCTCAGGTGTAAATACATGTTGTGAATGCATCTTATGCTGCTGGCATGATATTTACATATGGTTTATTTTTAATAGCTTTTTTCCACTTCTTTTTTCCATTTAGCATGTTTTTATTAAAAAAAAAAAGCCCTAAGAACCCACATTAGCTTCACACACACTCGCAAAAAAAACACCCCAACCAACAGCAATACCAAAAAAAACCCACAACACATTCTCAGTCTTAAAACTGATCTAACAGTGTGTCCATGATCTTTCTCTGCTTGGAGGATATGTACCAGCCCACTGCAGAGCCAGTGCAGTAGACCTGGCCGTGAAATCTCTGGCTGGCAGGGTTTAGCCCTGTTCCGTACTCAAGAGGACAGTCGCACCGGTGAGGGACCCCAGGCAGATCCTCGAGAAGGGAAGTTCCAGCAGCAGAGGAGAGGTCAGGCTGCGGGAGTGCAGAAAAGGGTAAAATTCGATTTTCCTACCCTTCCTAGACTGTATTAATTGAAGTGCTCGAAGGAGAGGAGCCACTCACCCCACACGAACCTGTGAATGCATTAGCACCATGGGTAAACCTTTCCCAGCAGCAGAATAACAGGTTTATGGCTATTTTGCACTGCCTGGTGTGAACCGATGTCCCACCATCTTCCAGCTATTCAGAGCCTGTGTATTTTTGTCCACAAGTGATAAATAAAACCAAGGAATAGGTGATCCCAGGAATTTCCCATGGGGTTTTCAACATCTTTGCTCCCAGTGAAAGCACAGAGGGGGTGACACTGGCAAGTCCGCATCCCCACTGGGACCACTTTCCATCATCCACATCAGGCAGCCAGACCCGAGCCACATGTGCCAGGATGCGAGATGCCGGGCCCCGAATTACATGTGGAGCTCCCTGTCCCTGGGTGGCATCGAGCCAGGCCGGGCGGGGTGGTGAGGGTGGGTGAGCGCCCGGACGGACTGACAGATGGATGGACAGCCTTCAGGTGTGCCCTGCCCCTCGCTCACGGCTCTGTCTCGCCACGGACAGTGCTGGGGCAGCCCATCACTCTCTCACACACACACGTACACCCGGGGCTCACTGTCCTCACACCTCTAGAGAACTGTCGTGATTTTCTACTTTCCCCTTGGAGCGTAGGAATCTGGAGACCAAGCTTTGGGGCTCTTTGGGGGTTTTCCAAGACAGGAATCCCCCCTCTCACCACTAGCCCTGAACTTGCCACAGGGAGGCTGAAACCACTCAGAAGAGAAAAGGACAGAAGCCGATGAAACCCAGCACCCCTCCACACCCCCACGCACAGTGATGGGGAGCTCGGGGGGTCCCGCACTCTGGAACCACCCCAAGTCACACTTGAGGCTGGTGCCCAAGGCAGCGGGGCTGGGGCGGTGCAGTCAAAAGCCAGAGGCACCAGCAACCTGTTGGCACCGGCGGCTGCACAGGCGGCCTTCCCGGGGATGGGGGTGACTTCTCACACCCCCAAAACCCCCAACCCTCTCTCCTGGGCAGGCCAGCGGGCACGGGCTGGGGAGGGCTCGCTCGGTGCCGTGCTGGATGTGCCGCACTCCTCAGCGAGGGCTTGGAGGTAGCGGGGCTCTGAGAGCCGGACACAGCCCGTTTTGGTTCTGGTTTTACGTGGGGAGGGGGTTGTTTTGACTGGCGGCCGCCTTTGCAGCCTTGGCGGTGGCTTTGGGAGCGATGCCGGCCTGCCCCCCTGCCCTTCTCCCCCGGTGCCCCCCGGTCCCTCCCCGGTCCCCCCCCGGCCCCGCCGCCGGGGTCGCCTCCCCTGCCCGGGGCCGCGCTGGGACTCGGCTTTTTGTTATTTTCACGGAGCAGATATTAATTAAAAGAAATACATGATTAAAAAGTAATGAGTTGAATAAAAATTATCTCCGCTCATTTTCTGATTATGTTAATTGTTAAAAACCCTTCAATCACGCTGTTGCAGTCAATGGGTTTTAATGTGAAATTAGTGGGCTCTTGATAACTTACAGTCCAGAATAATCCTGGAGGTTTAGTCATCATTCCTAATAACGAGATGTTACTGAGAACGGAGATTTTACATGATTTTGCCACATTCAGCCCTTCCCCCACGAAAGGGGCTGCCTTTGTGGCACACAACTTCAATTTTCCTGCCGACGACTACTTTGTTAGTCTTACCCTGTGTACTGCTCCCTTACATGCCAATTACAGATTTGATGTGTCTGGGGGACGTCTGGATATTTAAAAAGTAAATAATAAAAAAAAGGAGCCACACATGCCCGGAATAAGGACAGAAAAATACATTTGCCCCTCATGGATTTCTAATTTTGTTTTTCCCCTCCAACTCATCACGAACCTGGCGCATGTTCCTCTGCTCTGATTAATTATCCCCTCCGAGATAAGCACAGGTTTATACTGAAAGTATTTAAAGTAATTAAACTCTGAGGGAAAAATTATATTTGCTGCAGGAGCTGGCGTGCTACGGACAGGCTTAAAGACTACGAGGAGAAGTAAAGATGGAGAGTTTTCCCGATGGGTGCTTGCAAAGAGCCAGGATTTGAAGTAACTTCAGGCCCGCGGTTCGGAGATGCTGAGAAATCCGCCTCTCCCAGAGATGACGGCCCCCAGACCACTCTTCTTTTAGCCAACGTGGGTTTTTTCCCCTAGAAATTCGTTTGAGAGAGGTTTCATTTTCATGCAGATAACTAAATGTATCCTTCTCTTCTCGGCAGCCTTGAAAATTTGCATCTAAAAACCGCTCCTCGCACCCACCGAACGATTTAGCAAAAATCTCGGGCACTGACTCCTCGCTGGAAGGAATGGAGAGGGGCGGAAAGGCGGAGCGGCGGCAGGACTGAGCCCGCTCCCAGCCCGAGAGCTGCCCGGTTCCGTCGCCGGCCAGGAGCGGGCGGGACCGGCTGGCGGCCCCTGGCCCGTTCCGTTCCCTTCCACTCCTTTAGGTTAAACAGGGAAAAAGAGGAGGGGGAAAAAAAAAGGGGGGGGGGGGTGATGCAGCTGCAAAATTGGCACTCTCTGTTTGTGCGCATATAAGAATACCCCCGTATTCCTGTCCCCCGAGACACAGTGCCGGTGCTGTGCATCTCTCTGTCACCGCAAGGATATCTAATTGCTGCTGGCAGATAAGAAAGGACGTTTTCGTGCGCGATGAAGGGGCTGGCGAGGGGCCGCGGGGTGCAGGGTGCATTCCCGGCCGGCCCCTCGCATCCCGCCCTGTGGAACAGTCCCCGCTGCGGCGACTTGGGCTGCTGCCGGTTGCGTATTGATCCCCCATCACCGGCGGCAGAGATAGGGTGTTGGACTGCCTTGGAGGGGGGAGTGGTATGGGGATCGGGCCGGATCCTGCACCCCTGGCTCCATTGGGATGGGGGGAAGCTGTCAGGATCGGGCCCTTTGGGTGCTTCCCCCACGGCATCTTCCGGAGGCCTCGGGGAGGGGGACGGAGGGTGTTTATGTCCTGATTTGTTGTGAAGGGGGAGTGCTCGGGGGGCTGTTGTCGTTGTAGTTTGGGGTTTTTTTACCTTCTTCGTGTAAAAAGAGCCGTTTGTTTACTCTTCCCCACTGCCCTTATCTGAGCTCCCCAAAGTTGCCGGGAAGGGGGGGAAATATCCCTTCGTGCCGGGCCCCCTCGCTGGTTCATTTCTCTATTTGCATCCCCTGTTAGCTGAAGATCATTTTAATAAATAACAATGAAAGGGGAGCGCATCTAGAGGGCTTGTCGGCAACATTCAAAAGCCAATAGAGTTTATAATTCTACTCTATCATTTCTTATTGATTAGAGTAATCAAGATAAAAAGCTAGCCGGGCTCCGAGAAGTTCAGCGGCATATCATTAAAGATAAGAGTCAGTTAATTCTAGCACAGGGGTAATGGTGCCGGCGATGAAGAGTTCATTTGCATGAGATGCTGAGCCCCGTAACAAGAGGACAAAAATCACTAATTAGGACTGCAGAGTGTCTCGAGTTCCTCAAGCACCCTTTCGAGATGAGGGATGATGCAAAGAGACCGCACTTTTATGTAAATCCAGAGCAGGACACCGCGACCGGGGTGCTGCTCCCCGGCAGGGATTGCCGAGCAGAGCCGGGCTGGGCCCCCTGGGCTGCTCCGGGCCCCGGTGTGCGCGGCCGCCGCTGCACCGAGCCTACGGGACGGCGACTGCCCCGAGCAGCAGGGGAAGCACGGCCTTAGCGAGGCCCGGGTTTGCCTTGAAGTGTGAGGGGAGGGGGCGACGGACACGACAAAAAGCAAAAAAAGAGGAAAAGAAAAGGTTTATTCCTCGGTTAAAAAGAAAAAATGAAGTGAAAAATGAGTCTCATGCTAATGAGAAACCAAAAGCCTGCACGAAGGTACCCGTGAGCCCGCGCGTAGCTGCGAGTTGCTCAAAACCAGGAAAAGATCTTTGCGGCAGCCGGCCGGCCTGTGAAGCAGAGCCCGCACCTCTGCGGGCCGGCCGCGGGAGCCCGGCGACGGGGCACTACATGGGATGGATTCCGGATCCGCCGCTCCCTTCCGCTGCCTACGGGCAGCCGGACGCCTCCTTCCCCACGGACCACGAGTGGGCAGCTCTCCCTCCTTTTCAGCGTGGCTACTGTCCTCCCCCTTGTGATCCCCACCGTGTCTCTCCCCTTCTCTGCCCGCATCGACGAACCAAACCCGAGCAGAGCCCAGCAGCTCCCGGCAGAGGAAGGACACCCGGGGGGCTTTGGGAAGCTCCCCGCAAGCGCCGGGGCTCAGCAGCAGGCTGGTAGCTATGAAGTTGTTTACTTGCCCGAAAGGTACGAGCCGCGGGAGGCTTGGCAGCTGCCTCTCAGCGGTAACCTTGCCCCTCGCTTGGCCGGGGAGTAAAGGATTCACGGCCTTCTTGCGGCTAATTGTAGGTGTCAGCGTGGAAAGCGGCAGTGTTTGCCGCCTCTCAAAAGTCTCCCTGCCTCCCTCGCCCCGCAGCAGCCTCCGGGCAGCCCTTCCCCTCTGCACGCTGCCCGGTGCACACGCACACGCAGGACTGGGTGCCCCGGCTACGAGCACCCCTCGCAGCCTCGTCCCGCTTTCCTCCTTGTTCACACCTCTCTCTTTTTTTCCCCTGCACGTGTCCTTTCCCCTCAGCAAAGCCCCTTTCACACCCCTTCCTGCAACCCCTCGCACGGCCCAGCACACTCATACACACGTATCCCCCCACCTTCCTGCTAGCTCACCTGCTCACATGCCCTCAGACAGACAGACACCCCTCTTCACCCCTCCTTCCCCGGCACCCCCTGAGCCAGGCCCGGCCCGGTGGCGGCTCTCCTCCCGCCTCGCCTCCCCGGTGCCCAGCTCTTTGGACTTTTGTCTGGCTATGTGGCTGAAGGCTCCTTTCCCCTTGTTCTTCCCATAGAGAATAAAGTCAGTCTGTATTTAATGGTTATGGCGGATGTGAGGAGGATTTGGCAAATGAAGAGGCCTTTTGCTCTAAAATATTGTTCCTTACGTCGTGTGAGTCTACCAACCCACCACGACCCCATATTCTTCTCCCAGTGTCTGACTCGAATGACAAACGAGCTGATTTTTTCAGTACATCGCTGGGAAATGTAGTGAGTGATAATAGAGATTTCTCTTTCATTTTTTACGCTTGACTTGGTTATTGTTGCTTTTCTTTTCCCGTGATTCCTTCTGAGGATTAGCTCTGACTTCCCCACTATTGGCGGTCAAAGTGGCCCAAACTCTGGATGACAATTGATGGGGATCAGGGGATTGCCCATTCTGTGCCTGTAAGAACTGATTTGTGCCAGAGAAACTCATCAAGTATAGGCGAAGAATAAAAAGCATTCGGGGGTAAATGTATTCATTGAGAAGGGTTCTTCCAAATTGCTTCGAAGTTTTCTTAATGAAAAGTAACGCTTGCAGCAATCAACGGCTTTTTGACGGATTACAAACCTGGGCAGGACTATGGGGCTGCATTTAAAAGTGCCCCGGCCCTAGCATGGGGGCAACTGCTCACAAAAGTGCAGGAACGGGGGTCAGGCCGCAAAACACAAAGCCGAGGTTTGATGCGTGGAGGAGTAATGAAAGGTGCGTTAATTTATTAACATGGTGCGCGCAGGAAAAGTGAAAGACCGGCCCGGTGTAAGAAGAATCATTAACTCTCTACCCCAGGGACCCACCCAAGGCTCGGCATTTACATCAAAATAGTTATTGTATCTTTAGAGAGAGAGAGTGAGAGAAATCCCGCAGCAGCAACAGCCCGTGTGAGAGGTGAAGGACAGGAGATAAAATAAAATAAAACAAAATAAAATGAGATAAAATGAGATAAAATGAGATAAAAGGAGAGGAGAGGAGAGGAGGGGAGAGGAGAGGAGAGGAGAGGAGGGGAGAGGAGAGGAGAGGCGAGGAGAGGAGAGGAGAGGAGAGGAGAGGAGAGGAGAGGAGAGGAGAGGAGAGGAGAGGAGAGGAGAGGAGAGGAGAGGAGAGGAGAGGAGAGGAGAGGAGAGGAGAGGAGAGGAGAGAAGAGGAGAGGAGAGGAGAGGAGAGGAGAAAAGAGAAGAGAAAAGAGAAGAGGAGAGAAGAGGAGAGGAGAGAAGAGAAGAGAAGAGGAGAGGAGAGGAGAGGAGAGGAGAGGAGAGGAGAGGAGAGGAGAGGAGAGGAGAGGAGAGGAGAGGAGAGGAGAGGAGAGGAGAGGAGAGGAGAGGAGAGGAGAGGAGAGGAGAGGAGAGGAGAGGAGAGGAGAGGAGAGAAGAGAAGAGAAGAGAAGAGAAGAGAAGAGAAGAGAAGAGAAGAGAAGAGAAGAGAAGAGAAGAGAAGAGAAGAGAAGAGAAGAGAAGAGAAGAAGGAAGAAGGGGTGGAAGAAGGGGAGGCGATGTCAGCGGAGATTCAGGGCCGGAGGGAAGGACCAGGGGCGCGGCGGTCTGGCTCCATCCCCATCCCTCGCCCCTGGCCCTGCGGCCGCCCGAGTCCCGGGGCGGGCGGGACGTTGGGCTGCAGGTCCGCGTCCCTGTCCCCTCTCCCTGCCCCTTCCCCTCCGCCCCCCCCCCAAAGTGTAGCTCCTGGAGTTTAAACATCGATTTGGTTAATTAGTGTGATCATTAAGGGCCGGGGAGAGGGGACCGGGGAGGGGCCAAGGGGAAGGCGGCTTCGCGCCGGGCCGGGCGAGCGCTCCGCCGGCACGGCTGGGACGCGTCCCCCTTTTCCTGCGGTCTTTTTTTCTTTCTCGTAATTTCCTTAAGCAGTGGAAGGACACAGTGAGAACGGCTCCTGAGTGAAAAGGGTCGGACCGGGAAGGGGAGCCGGGAGGAATCTCCAGTCCTTCCCCGCCTTCCCGTCAAACCCGAGAGGGCGGAATATTAACTTTTTTCCCCCTGCATCTTGTCAATGCTATCATGGCTTTGATGGGAGGGTCTTCAAGGTGGCACATTTCTGAACTTAACCCCTTTTCAAACTAACTCTCTACCTCCCTTGTTAGTGCCCAGCTCTGAACTTCTGAAGAGTATTTTTGTGTGAGTCAGGGTTCATTCACTCGGGGGCTTTTGTAGGACTTTCTTCCTTTCAGCCCTCAGTGTGTTACACCAATTAAAGGACGACGTGCTGTAAATGTAATGGGCCGAGCAGTGATTGTTTTTGACAAGCAACAAAACACATAGATCCACCCCTTAGATTAGGCCGTTGAAGGGAGGTTCATGCCGGTCAGTTTACTGAATAGTTCATGAACTGTAATTCTGAGGGCTTGTGTGAAAGAAAATGTCTCTCTCCCTTTCTTTTTTTTTTTTTTTTCTTTTTTTTTTTTTTTTTTTTTTTCTCCTCTAAAAAGAAGCAACTCCAAGCATCTCGGGGAAGGGGGTGGCTGGGAGGGTGAGGGGACTTGGAGGAGAGCAGAGGTGGCTTTGTCTTGTCATTTAGGAAGGGAGAGAGAGAGAAAAAAAAAGAAGCTAACAGTCAAGCCACTTTATGTCACTAAACATGTCAGCCTCCTTCGCAGAGATGCTCCTCTCCATGCATCTTTATAGGCAGCCTTGAGCTAATAACTTGGTAAGGGTTCCCAGCCATGCAGTGTTTGTATCTGGCCTACAGCTCCCTTGTAGCTAGACCAGAAGCCTTGGTAATTCTGATTTCATTTCACAGGAGGAAGAAAATGGCAATTAGAGTTGAACTTTCAAGGAGCAGAAAGCATAAAAAGTATCATAGCATCATGTCATGGGCCTGATCCCATTCGTCTCCAGATCAGGGAATGGAAAAAGGGGAGAAAATCCTCTATAACCTGGGCAGAAGCTGAGTCAGAGGGTTTGGGAAATGGAAAATGATCTTTCCCAAAATGTCCAAGGGCCAAGGGGGTTTTTGGCTTATCGTTTAAGTCAAAGCAACCTGCATATTCCCAGGAAAAGCTAGGCACAATTACAAGCTGTGGCAAGAGTGGGAAGGAAGAGGTGGATGTTTCTTAGAAAGCAGTGAGTTCCTTCAGGTTTTCCTATGAAGATTATCCTGGGCACAGTGCATTCTCTTTAATTCAAGAGGCATCTGCAGTTCTGCAGCCACACAGGTACCACATGTGGGTGTCTGAAGGGAACAACCATAGCACAACACTGTCAAGAAGGGTGGGAGCAGGTGCAGCACAGAAATGCCTTCAGAGCTGTTTGGGAGAGGAGAACATGATCCCAAAAGCCAGCCTGCAGGGAGATCTCTGGGAAGGAAGCTACCTCCGGTGCTTCTGCTGAAGAACCCCAACATGATCTGCTCTCCACTTTTGCCTGGGTATCATTTCACCCTCAAATTGAGAAGTTAAATAAATAATCTGTCTTACTTTCAGATGTGCTGTTTCTTCAGGCATTTTTTAGCCCCTCCCAGGGTATGCTAAAACCCTGTTAATTCCTGCGGGGCCTCAGCAAAGCCTGATGACACTTGTGGAAATAATGGGGCTAGCTCTTTCTCAAAGATCCAGAATTACTGCTGCGCAATAACCAGATCACAGCCGCCTGGGCCCAGGCAGCAGTGCATAGCAAATTTTTCCAACTCTTCTTCCCTTCAGTTCAATACAATGGGACCTAATTCCTGCCACACTTTTTTGGGATGCAGCAAGTTGTTTACACTGGTAATAAGCGCACTGTACGCGCTGTAAAATTCGTATTTGTTACTGCAGGAGATTAATGAATATGTGAATCACAGCTGAGGAGTTTAACTCTCATTGACTTCATTATGCAGAAGGTATCAGAAAACAAAAAGACATGTGTGCTAACTCATAACAGAAGTACATCACTAATTCCAGTCTGCAAGCCCTGCTACAGCAGACTTTACATCTGCTCCCGCAAAAAAACTGCGTGCCACTCATGCTGACACATAGACCACAGTCATCTGAGGCCACAAATGCCACAGGAGATGGGGACACCGAGTGAATGACAGGCAGATACCAAAGAGGAACTGTCTGACTCCGGGATCTGAAAACTCCTTCTGAAGGAGACGGATCAGAGCTGGGTGCAGGTGAGCAAGGACTGAGAGATGTTGCACACTACATGCCCTTGCAAAGGATAAGACCACCATCTGATCTGTGTTTGATCAATAACAGTGCAAAATGCTGCAAAATATAATGGTAAATAAGTTAACAAAAAGATCCCCCTCCTCTATTTCCCATTCTCTCAGCAGCATGGGAAGAAAGTTACACCTGGTAAAATGAAGTGGAGGTATTTCTGCAGACGGAGGGTTCCTGAGGATTTTCTTCTTCTTGTTCCTTTCCAGACAGGCCTTCCCAAAAAGACTTAGCCTGGGAAAGCTAAGGAAATTCTCTTTTTCAGGTTGGGAGAGAATATTCAAAACAGCTAAGTAAATCAAGTTATACATTTGTAAACATTTCTGTCATGCAAACGGCCCTCTCTGGTTGCATAGCAGTAGGGTGAATCTCATTTGGGAGAGAAAGTATAACACATGCAGGGGTTGCCAGTTGTAAGTAATGTAGCCGCCCTAAGCCCATGCCAAGCAACCTTTCTGCTATGCCAAACCATCCCAGATTTTGTGTAAATTTATTACACCAAGCACACAGCAGCTGTTTAATTGCAGAGAATTTAGGACAGGAAGTGAAGAATAAATCTGCATCCAATTGAATCTGCAGCATGTAATTATCTGGAGCACAAATGGGTAAATAACTAAAACTAATGTGTCTAGGAAAATAAAAGCACACATATAGACACATATTTGTGTGTGGAATGGAAGTGTGTTTCATTCAAGTAAAATGACTCACTCACAGCATTCCCTTGATCTGGCTCCAAGTGTTTGCAGTGTGCCTTGCGATTCTTGCCTGAAGAGTACTACATGGCTTCAAAGCACAGTAACTTTTTTCCAGGTGTTACACAGCATTTTACAGCAGTAGGTCTCATGGTTTGACAGCTTGGGGTAGTAGGCAGGAGGAAATGAACCTGTAGATTCATCACTGAAATTAGCTGAGAGTTGTGGTGTTTCAGGCTGGCCGTACACTCACTCCATGTAGAGGAATGAGAAAAAGCATCCACTTGTACCAGTGAAAAAATGCCTGTATTTGTGGCTTCCACAGAACCAGAGAAAACAAGGACCGGGAGGGATTCATTTTTCTGTACTTCCTCTCAGACAGAAGTACACCATTTTTTACACTTCCTTCAATCCTGAACCTTTCCCAAAGAGAGCAGGACTGTGGGTCTGTTTTCTCACAGCAGGTTTTAACTTTTGCAGATTGCTGTGAAAATTCATATCTGACAGTGGACCAGTAAAATCTATACCCTCAGTGAAGGTGGACAAGCTGCTGTAAGCTGCCCTGAAAATATGTGGGGAAAGTGTTCTGGCTAGTGGATAGATGATTGGCAAGTAATATAACCTCCTGGGGAAATAGGTTTCAGATCTCCTCCCCAAATAGATGTTGAAAGCACCATCCTGCTTATCCGAGTTAATATGGTGTGAATACAGTGCTGGTTAGCTGCATGCAGCAGGAGAGCTATAGCCTGAAAAATCTGTAACTGAGATTTACTGGTAAATGTGGTATCAAGAAAGAGTGCCTACTAATCCATTCCCTGCATTTTCCCTCTCCTCCTCTATGTAATTTTCCATGGCTTGCATAACCATTTGGACACTCACATTAACACTGTATACCCTTTCCCAAAGCTATGAGCCACTTTTGCAGTCTTCTTAACTCTCAGGGTTTCTCAAACAACACACTGGAGGGAAAAAAAGAATCTACTGAACTAATAATCCACATCCCTTTTGGTGGCAGGTTTATTAAAGATTATAGTTTTGGATTTTTTAAATTGAGATATATTTTCAGAGATGAAGCAAATGGAGGGAGAGGATCAAAGCAAATTTTCATTACTGGGTGACTGAATGATGGTTAGTGAGACTAGAGGAGATTGACTGTTTTGTAGGGAGATTAGCAGAATTCACATCGCTGCTGAATGAAAGGTGGAGGAGGCAGAAACCCTAAACAAGTGAATTCAATTACTTCTGAAAGGAATAGGGTAAATGAGGATTCTCTCTTTGGGTTTGCTCCAGGAAATATTTCTGAAAAGTTTGTTGAAGAATACCAGTCATCCAAACCCTAATTTTGCTATTATGTAAAAGCCCCTCACTCCATGGCAGCTTGTGATTTGGAAAAGCTTCCCTTGTTTTGTGTACGCTGCTGGTGCATCAGCTCTTCATTTAATTTTGCTCTCAAATTACACCACCCAGTGCAACTTGTTTGCACATGTGGTGAGGGTTTCAAAAGGAATATAAACCTGATCCCAAGCCCACCGTAGTTAAGGAACAGATCCTCCTCAGCTTCCCTGGACAACAGCCTTGATGGAGGGAGCATTGAGCTGCGGGCTCTCGGCGGGGCGGTGTGCTGGGGTGTGATTGCTGGCGCTGGGAGGGATGCTGTGCTCTGAGCTTTGGTGTGCACTGGCACAGCCTGTGACAGCCTAGAGTTCATGACCTGGGAAGTCTGGGTTTTCAGTTTATTTGTTGTGTGCAAAGTTTGTAAGCCATATGGCATGGTAGGAAGTAGCATTTGTTCCACCAGGCTATTAAAGCAAAGTCTGTTGATGAAGAGGCATGTTCTTGTTCCCAGCCTGTATCTCTGTTGGGCAGGAAAGCACCACAGTGCACACAGCAGTCTCCCCTTCTTTCCCACTGCATTTGAGGGTGCTAAGCACAGAGGGCCTCTCAGCTCCCCTGGAACCTTTGGGCACTGCCAGTAAAAGGACTAGGAGCTGAGACAGTGATTCCTGCAGGGCTAGGTAAGGAGGTGGTACCACAGGGACACGTCTCCCCCCATCCTGATGTGCCAGAAAGCATTGCTAAATAGACACAGAGTGAAGAGACATTGACTTGCAGATATCCACATCTACTGGTCTGCTGCCATCCCCAGCACAGTCTCTAAGCACTGCAAACCTGACATATCCCACTTCCTTCATACTCCTCACCCTGCCTTAGTTTCTATCTGCAACTTCTCTTCCCTCCCCTGTGGGTGCCTCTGCTCCTTCCAGATCCCCCCTGCACACGGGACACAGTTCCATATTTTTGGTCCTACCAAACCTGCCTTCTCAGTTCTGGATGCCATAGAAATGTCTCACAGTTTCATCTCAGTGGGAGTTACTGAGTGAGCTGCTGTACAAGATGCAGGGGGAGAACTGGCCTCTGCCCTTCACTGTCTCCTAAGTTCCATCTTCAGTTTATCTTATTTCCTCCTCATCCATTTCTACTGCAGCAGGTGGGATTACACTTTATTCACTCTGACATAACTATGCACTTCGGCTGTATGGTAGACAGGGACTTACGCTGTTAGAATGAAGTAACCGTTGATGATCCATCTCAGCTCTTTCTTCCCCCCTCTCTGAAAAAGTAAACAACATTTCCTTCTTCCCCAAATTGAGTTTAAGGTCTTGCACACACCGCGGAGCCGGCAGGTGTCAGGAAGGTGGTTCCCTCTCTGCAGCAGAGTGTAAGCAGAACTGCCCTAACCAAGCACACTGGGTTGACCTCAGCCACAGCTGAAGGTGACAAAGGGTGGCTAAGGAGCTATCTTCCCAACTACATCCAAGGTTCGCTGTTGGAGCACACGTCTTGCTCTTTTCCCAACCCGCACAGCAAAAAGCAACACTCAGAAAACCAAGCTGCTGTGAAAAAGCAGCTCCCTGAGGAGGGCAGAAGAGCACAGAGGAGCTGAATCTGCAGCTGGGGGGAATGGGTGGTGTTCCATGAAAGTAAATGAAGCTGTGCTGCTTTCTCGCAGCTGATGGTGTGACCTACAGTCCTTAGCTCAATCTTTGTGCTGTGTACAGCCATGTGGCAGACTCTCTCCCTCATGGGGATGTTCCTGGCTGCGCAAGGGGTTCAGGAGACTGAAATAAAGTCTTGGGGTTCTTTTCTACATCCTTTCTCTAATAAATCCCTAACCAGCTTGTTCCTTACTCCCGTATGTGTAGTTTATCCCAATAGCTTTATTACTGCAAAGAGCTAATTTCTTGCCAAATTTCTGGCCAAATTTTTTGTGCTTGTTTTCTGATGTTTTACTCAGCACAAATGCTCAAATAGTTTCCCTAAGATTTTTTGAATTCTCCAAATATCTGGAAGTTTCAAAACTCATGCATAGCTCAGGACTGAGCTTTGAGATATTTAGGATCATCAGCTTGTACCAGAGACATTGCTGGAAAAGTTCTCCCACCTTTTACATAATTTTCACTTTGATCTCTCTCACAATGCCAGTTCTCCAGTACTCACGGGTGAATACATTTGCCAATAGATTTTCTAGATGTGCTACATCCAAGGCAGAGTCTTTGGGAAGTATCTACAATTCTCCAGCATATCTGAACCTGTGTAGTAGTATTCAGGACATGCACCAAACACCTTTGAGCCTGCCTGTGTTACAGAAGTGAGGGGACAATCTTCTTTTCTAGAGCACCTCTCTTGAGCAATCTGGTTTAGGGCAACAATTGCAGCTGACTTTCACCAGCCAGCTGGAACAAGGTATCTGTAGGGACTTTCTTATTAAAGAAGATAGTATGACTACAAAACCCCACCACTTCCCCCATTTCCAGGCAAACTGCCTCTCTGAACTCCTGTTTACAAGGTGTCTGGATTACTTAGACCATTGTTGATCTAAGTAATATTAGATACTAGATATTCAACTTTATAGATTCAATATCAAATCTTCAAATTTACATATCCTTTGGGTTCTTATTTCAGAGCAGATTTCCCATCTGCAGGGATTAGCATCTGGGCCTGCAGGGGCTACAACACCCTCACGGGTTTTAAAATTTGATCTGCCAAGACAAAACCAATCCTAATTCTGAATGTGGTTAAGTCTCACCTGTCACTGCAGTTGGTGTCTCTTTCTCACCCACTTTATATAACGGGTCTGCAATATTGGCAAATTCACAAATAAGGCCTTCGTGGCAAATCCAGAGCCCCACAAAACTCTGCACATCTGTGACTGCCTGGGAAATTGCCCAGTCCTGTGCACAGATGTATTTTTTCTTTTTGTTAGAGAAAACTCTCTCTCCCATCAGGTTGTGTGTCCATGAGAAGGTGACTCTTTTCAGGGCAACTCTCATTTCAGGAAGCTCAAGTTCAGTGGTAGCCTTGATCTGATCCCAGGCTGGTTGTAAATGCAGTCTTTCTTACCAGCAGCCTCTGAGTGTGCCCAGAGCTGTCTCAGCACAGCAGACAAGCTCAGAGGGACCTATTTCGCAGTGCCCGCTTCCAAGATCACTCAGTGTCAGCCAGAAGCCGGCACTTTCAAGTGCTGCTTACTGACGCAGTGGAAATGCTGTCTCCTGCCTTTCTCCCCTGCTCTTTGCTTCCACTGCCACTTGCCAATTCTTCCTAAAACCAAGTATGGAAACCAGATTGAAATGTTGCAGTATCCAAGGTGCTATTCTCTCATGACAGCAACTGCACCTATTTTGGTGTTATTTCTTTCAGCATGTTCTACTCCGTACTGGGGCACGCACTCTCATGTCCCTTAAGCAGATCTGTGGATGACATCCAAGTTACTGCTGAAGGTACCTTTAGGTCTTCACTGGTCTGTACAATGCCTTCACCCCAGACAGTGTGGGGCAGTTTAAAGGGTCAGTGCCTCTAAAGATGAGCCTTGAATATTCATTATAAAGTAAAACCAGCAACTTCAGGACTCAGAGCAACCATCATTGAGCTGCTGGCAGAGGCAGAGCTTCATAGTCTTTTTCATTAACTAGAGATGTCCTGACCCAGCACTCACCTTTTCTCTGTTTGCTGCCCATAACTCACAAATGCACAGTTCCCATATCTGCTGGCTGTCTCCATGCTGGCAAGAACTTTGGCTGAACAGAAGACTGAAGCAATTATTGGCCTCCAAATTTACACCTCATGTAGCCTGAGGGAGGGGTTCCTCCATGTAACATCCAGTCAGCTTTTTTGGACCAAACACACTAGCACAGGAGTGCATGGGATGCTTGGAGCATATTCAGTGGGCATCTGAGATTCCCAAGTAGTGGTCTCTGACAGGAGACAAGCTCACATGCATTATAGCTGCTCTGTTAATAGCCAGTGTGCAGCAAGTTGAGGTCACCACAGGATCAGCTTCAAAGCTGCACTGCTGCTCCAAAGCAACCTGCTTATGCAGGGGCTGCCAACATTCAACATTCACTGCCAGGATTTTCCAGACCTCAAGCCACATCCTGGATGCTCCTCAGCTTTCTTTTACTAGCAGAATACAGACTATGCCATCTTCTACAGAATATGACACCTTCTTCTCCTATAAGCATGGCTACTCATGCCCTACAGGTCAGATACTTTCAGCTCATCTATTTCCTCCATGCAACATCTGCAAAAGTGACAGTCTAGACCCCATTGTTCATAGGTTGGCCTTGCACAAGCAGCTGCAGAGCAGACCCCACCATGGTCCCTCCTTGCTTCAGCCCATGCCCACCCAATGACCTGTATGCTCAGCTGGTGACCACTGCCCTCAGAGCTGGTAACTCCTTACTCATTTGGCCACAGCCAATCCACCTGCCTAAGATGGCTGGGTCAGCAGCTCTGACCCTTGTACTTCCACACTTTGACTTTCAGGTCAATAAGCTGCACCTTTTCCCCTTCACAGCTGGGCAAAGGCTTTCCCTGGGTATCATCAGTTACTCCATGTTGGCCACATTCCAGGCTATCCTTATTGTGGTCTTTCCTTACCTGCTCCCCTTAAACTAGCTGGTAAAAGAACTGCTTCCCTTCACAACCATTTTACTTGTCACACAAACCGATCATATCATTCCTTCTAATCACTCAGAAGTGCCATCAGGCAGATTCCCATCCTGCATACAAGACTCTCGATCAGCCTCACTGTGTCCACAGCTCTTTGTTCTGGTCTCTGTCCTTCAGCAATGTCCCCTTTCAGCATACAGCTGCACCCAAGCCTGGTGGCGAATACCAGCACCTCTCAGAACAGCTCTAGCCTCCTTGTGCTGATCTTTGCAGGCCAGGCTAAGTCCAGCTGAGTCCCTCTAAATTGGTTCATTGCCAAAGCATCTTGGCAGCCCTTGCTGGGGGGGTGCCAAGAGATAAAGCTCCTCAGGTTCCCCCTCAGCTTAGGTAGATTCTCCCCTTCTCTCCTCAGAGACCCCCACTGAGCCCCAGCCTACTGGGCTGATTTCTGACTTTGAGAGTGTGTCCTGGTTAAGAAATGGAGTGGACAACTGAGTCTTTTTTTTGCTGCAGGTGATGCTTCAGACCTGTCTGATTCCTGGGAAACTGTTGCTGTACATCTTCTCTGCCATAAATGTTCTGGGCATACTTCCTCAGGTCATTCACTGCACTTTCTGTGCATGTTTTTATATATTGGGAAAGTTTGTTTGACTGCTTCCTTTCCAGTTTCTGCAATTGTAACAGTGTTAGGTAAGGCTAAGCAATAGAAGTTCTCTGACAGCCTGAATTCCACATCAGGTTTCTGACTTTTGCAACTTTCTGATTTCCCTCTGCTGTTGGTATTTTTAGCTTTTTTAATCCTCACTGCCATCCTGTTCAGTTAGTAACCTTCAAGCTTGCCAAAGATTCCTTGGCCTCCCCTGTCCCCGGAAAAGCTGCTGGTCCTCAGCCATCTGGTTACTGGTTCCTTATTCATCTATTTTGAACTCATTCCAGCTTCTGCTGCCCCCAAAAAACTTTACCTCCAGTCTCAGGCCATCTCCCAAGCCTTTCAGCAAAGACTTCAGATGTTGCTTTAATTCCTTCTGCAAGGTCTCATGCTCTTTTCTGAAGTCATTACACCTTATTTTAGTCACTTGTGATAGCCTCCATTTCTGCAGGTTTTGTTCACAGAATTCCACAGGAAGTCTCAGTGCATGGCAGTGCACAGCATTCCTGTTTTCTTTTCTCTACTGGAAACAGCTCATTTGATATAACCTAGAATTGCATTTGCCTACTTGGCAACCCTATAACTTTAGTGTCTCATGGTCAGAGTGTAGTCAGTAATAGAAGGAAGTCTTCTCCCCCCCACACCCCCTCCCGCCTTTTGCATATCTACATAATGAACTTCTGGCTTCAAGCAGAAATCCTAGAGAGTCATCCTTAAGGACATTTTACTCACTTACAAATCATCTCCATTATATTTTTTGAGGCTATGAGCTCTCCCTGTTGGATATCCCTGTCTTTCTCTGTACAGCTGATGCTGCTATGTCTTGTACGCACATATTCATTAAAAATATAAACCCTCTTGAGAAAATCCAGCAGTGATTTTCCTTGACCTGACAAATCCCCTGTCAGCATAGCCAACTGCCTCCTCTTTTCTAACCAGTTCCTTTTCTACCACATAGCTCCCCAGCGCTCCTTCATTCCTCCCACAGGGTGTTACATGCTGGAGTCCCTTCACTGGAAAATGTTTCCGGTTTAGATACAGCACTCAGTCGCAAGGTTGAACCTAACTCAGATGAAGCTGTAGTCCAGATCCACTTTATACTCCAAGGGGGGGAGTAGGCATGTTGAGGGCACAATCCATAATGTCTTGATATGGGAGTCTGAAACAGGTCAAAAGAACAATCTTTACAAGTGTTCCTCTGCCCCACTTGAATAGAAAAAGACACCTGGGACACTAAAACAAGAGCAGATGCCTGAGGCTAGGCTAAATTATCTACCTTCTAGGTATTCGGACTTCCCCAGAAATCTCTTCCATGATGCTTTTAGAGAAGATGTCAGGGGGAGGAAGTGCACAGGCAGCCAAAACCAGGCTCCTGAGCATACAGAGAACTTGGTACTTATTTTGCTTTGTCTCCTGTACTGATTCATTCCTGTGCTGTTTTAGGAAATTTAAATTAAGTGGATTAAAAAAAAAAACAACCCAAACTCAAGCCCACTTTCTCTTTTATCAGTCACTTATACAAGCTGCTGTACAGAACATCACAGTTAAAAAGTATTACCTGTGTGCAGCTTTTACCAGCCTTCTCAAAGCTGTATTAACTGTGAAATCACTGTAAAAATGTGCTTGCAATGATTTGTGTTTGCTTTGCTCCTAGTCACAGCCACCAAGAAAGAAAAAAATCACATGAAAAATCCAAGAAAGTTCCATACCAAGGATACAAACTTAGGCTGCAACTCTAGGAACATCAGCTGAGAAAAAAATTAGTGATAAATCACTTTCTCATCCTTTGTACATTTCTTTTGTATAGCTATATACATATAGCTATATAAGTGTATAGCTACACAAATCGTCTTTCGCCTTGATTTTAGCTACACAAGTCCTCTCCTTTCCTTGAGATTTTATCCTGTCTATACTCTCAATAACGTCTCCATTAGTAATGCATTGCTTACCAAGGGCTTTTTACAAATGCTGTTCAATACTTCCAGGCAATTCATTGCAGGAGTGCTCAAGCTAACATGGACACCAGCTCTCCACACTCACATGCATTTTAATACGGAAGCTGCTGTGATACAAAACTATGTTCAAGAAATGGGGAGCCTGCATTCCCCTACCCAGAATGATTCCCAAAGCCTCCCAAGGATGCCACCTTAAATTTAGGAACCCTCCTCTAGTCAGAGACCAAAGCTCTCAAAGCCACAGGACTGCTACTAGAAAACAAAAGGCAATAGGAAAACATATAAAAATCCATAGTAACTCTTGAACAGCCACTGCTGCTCCATAATAAGAGAATAATAGTGTGTGGCCCTCTTATAGCACTTTATCTGGGGATCTCAGTGGCTACACAATGGGTGAGTTAGTTTGTTTCTTAGCCTAAAAGAGAAAGGTCCAAAACAGAGCTGTGGGAAAACAACGCCTCTCCAGGTCAAATCACAATTCTCTGGGATCTCTTCAAAGCATGGAGAAAGCCTTACTTATGGAGTATACCTTGCTCCATCTCCCTGTTGTGATTTAACCCCAGCTGGCAACTAAGCACCATGCAGCTGCTTGCTCCCCCTGCTCTCCCCTCAGCGGGATGCAGAGAAGAATTAGAAAAAAAGGTAAAACGTGTGGGTTTTTTACCTGTAAGATAAGAACAGCTTAATAATGGATATTGTTAAATGTAATAATACTAATAAAATGTAATAATACTAACAACCACAATAATAATAATGATAATGATCATGGAGTAAAACAAAGAGAGAGAGAAATAAACCCAAAGGTAGACAAGTGATGCACAATACCATTGGTGTGACCGATACCCAGCCCGTATCCCAGAAATGATCATCCCCTCCTGGCCAACTTCCCCCAGTTTATAGACTGGGCATGACGTGTTGTGGTACTGAATACCCCTGTGGCTAGTTTGGGCCAAGTGTCCTGTTTCTGCTCCCTCCCAGCTTCTTGTGCCCCTTGTTACTGTCAAAGCATGGGAAATGGAAAAGTCCTCGACTTAGTAGTAAGAATCAGTGAGCAACAACTAAAACATTGGTGTGTTATCAGCATTATTCTCAGCCTAAATCCAAAGCACAGCACTGCACCAGCTTCTAGGAAGAAAATTAACTCTATCCCAGACAAAATCAGGACACTCCCTTTTGACATAGGAAGGATGCAGAAAAGCTGAGGGCTGCACGGAGAATATCAGAAGCAGCTTGGCATTTCTTTGCTACTGTTTCTGTGCTGATGCTTGCTTTCAATCTGACATATTTTGGATATTAAAAATACTATGTAAGCTTGAATTATTTTATGGGAGATCTTGAATTATAAGCTATATATAAAATAAAGTACTATCTATTGCAGCACAGAGAAAGATACAGGCAAAAAGGCAGGTACGTGCCCTGTGCATATTAAAACTTGTTTCTAGAATGTAGAATTTCAAATTTGAATTTTTTTTTGGTAGAAAAATACATTGTAATGTGAAGAAATTTTTTTTACCAGAAAATGGGATGCGAGAGTAAGTACAAGATTTTTTGTGGTCTTTCATGGCCTGGAACTGTGTGTAATTTACCCTGAAGAAGACCAGTCAATGAAAGTATTATTCACCCAATTGTTTCATTTTTTTTAATCATTCTAAGGCATTTTGTACCACATGTTGCATAGGACATGGTCCTCTAGATAGCCAAACAGCTATTGAGTCCCAACTTTTTAAAACCATCAAACCAATGGCTCCAGGCAGCAGGATCCAGGACGTTATTGCTGGGACAGCACTGCATTAACATAAACACCCTCGACTGCAGTAGCCCTTGTCTTTGCCTTCCTCCCCTGGAAGGTGATGGCTTCCCATGCTCAAACAAAACACATCTTCAGTGCTAGGTCACTTTCTTGCTTACAACACTGAACAGGCTGGACTTGCTGTAGTCACTGTTCTTGACATAGCTTATTCAATGTATAGGGAAAAACGTCAAAACTAAACCGGTAAAGACCTTCTCCCAGCCAATTCTCACAGTAGGTTAAAAAATATACACGTTAAAATGTCAGGACTGTCTAACGTTTCACTTGAAATTCTCCATAGCAACACCACTTTGGTACTGTAGTGGGAAAAAAGAGAGTAAAAAAGAATAATCGGAGGTCTTCCAAAAGGCCCTTCAACTTTAAAGTGAATGTGTTCGTGGAGAAATGAAGGGTCTGTTGTGCAGATGGCTGTTTGCTCTCATTGCTAGAGGCAGACAGTCTTTGGTTAGGAGGGAAGGGGAGTCCGACAGTGTATTACCATGCAAAAGCAGCAAGCTCTGCCTATGATGACTGCAGTATTAACTCCCAGGGCTTCCTGCGGCTGAGAGGCAGCAGCAGCAGCAGCAGCGGCAGCAGCAGTGAGTTTCACTTGCCCCCTGCCCCCCACCCCCAAGCTTCCAGGTTCAATAAAGATTACATCATGGAAAAAGTATGCCATGTAAGCCTGAGAATCAAAGCCGTCACAATTGGAGGCTGTTTAACTGTAATGTCGCTGAAACACATACTCCCTCTATGCGCACACACACTTTCCCCCTCAGCCCTCCCATCCCACCCTGAGCCCTCCGCATCTCCTGCGATTAAGGGTAGTATTACTGGGGAGAGGAAAATCTGATCAAAACTGTCGACCGCCAACTGCCAATTTTCTATGGATTCAATAAAGGCCACCTTAACGATTTCCCTAATTAATGGATGACATCTTTGGCTGGAGGAGAGGCGCTGTATTCTACTCTGCCTTAGTCTTTGTTAACCTTCTAATTAACTTTCGTAGGTCACCCAGGTCTCCCAAACCTAAAAGTGAAGAGAGCCATTGTGCTAGAAGCAGTAAACTTACTTTTTCTGCCTGGGTACTTAAAAGGGAGAATGATTATAGGGAGGGAAAAATAACTCCATTTAAACTCTTTGTGACTGTGGAGAATGCATAGGTCCCTGCTTTAGAAAATAATTGAAACACCTTTTATACCAATATTTGCATGCATAATAAACCAAATTAGCAAATATACATCTAAATTCAACTGCAGTTTCAAATTGATTAGGGATTTGGAGGGGGTTTTGGTCTGTTTTTTTTTATTTTTCTTTTTGGAATGTGGACTTCAGTGGGTCAACAAAAGGAATTGGATTTCTTGACCAAATTGCAACTGCAACAGCTATCAGCTTTTACACGGCATGATCTCCAGCAAAGAATCTGGGCTATTAGGACTTGCACACGCATTCAAATACTATAATATTAGGCCAGATTAATCCTTGTGGTAAGACCATTGAAGTCAATGGAATTGTATCAGAGATGAATTTGGTTCACTGCCTTTTGTGGAATCTAATATGAATTGACCATTGAGCTGGAGGCATCAAAGATGATAAATGCAGCCCTCTTTCAAACAGTCTGATGCAACCCAAAAAAGGGCAGGCAGAAGGCATTTAGGATGGGTGGCCTTTTCTTCTGTCTACAGCTTTCTCAGGGAAATTCTGCCCTCATTCACGCCCATTGACTGAAGTCAATTAAATTATTTTAATAAATTGTAATTAAAATTCACAGTGTACAATGAAAGATTGAAACTTCATAGCACAACCTGACTAATAAACCTGAAGTTAATTGCTTCTTGAAAGTAAAGATTGAGAGTGGTTCTTTGGCTTACGGAAGAGACATGAAATTAATTGTTCTAAGTTTTCTCTACTCAGCAGAGAATAACAGAGCAGAGTAGAAGAGTAATAATTGCTTCTGAGTATAAACATACAGATGTACATCCCTGCTTGAATATCTGACTGCAACCCATATTCCTGGACAGAATGTACTGAGCTTCAAATACATGGGGGAGAAACAAAAGAAACAAGCAAACAAAACATAGGACAGAATAGTTTGGAGAGATTTTTAGATTAACTGAGGATGAAGCATGATACAGTGATCAAGAGATGCCTGAAAATCAGGCTGTCTACAGTCTTATCCCTCACTGTCATTGGTGCACAGTGGAAAATGGTTGCTTTGACCTTGATTCAGTTTCTCCATCTTTAAAGGAGTTTTGTTTCACTGAAGTAGTGTTTAAAACAAAAGGTCTTGAACTGATGGGGTATGAAAGCTGTAGACATGCAAAATGCAACATGCCAGACCAGAAGTCTGAGTTTTTCAATAACCAAATTCTTTTTTTCATGGTTTGCTTCTGCCACTATATACACATTTTCTAATGGAATAATTGGCACACAAGATGGCATCTATCACTTCTTTGCTCTATTCTCCAGTCAAGTGGTCCAAAGTATACTTACTAATCATCCTCCCAAGTGTCACTTCTGTGTTCTAGGTACAGCCTGGTGATGGATACATAACTACGAAAATTTGACCATGCCACCTTTCAGAAACCTCTTCAGTTTAACACGCCTTCTACATTTCTGCCTGTAAGGTGCCAAAGGAGGTTTGGCATCATGTGGGTCTGATTGCTGAGGAAAGACAACCAAATGACATGTATGGGATCAAGATACAAAAAAGAAGCACATCTTCCCTCCTGCTGGATGTCACTGCTACCAGACAGCTGGAGGATGCATGGAAGTCCAGGGCTCTACCTGTTCCTACTGAACCAGGCAATGTTTTACCTGACCATTCAGAGGACTGACATTTTTGCCCCAAGTGATCCCACATCAGTGGTTAGGTACTGCCCTTTCTAGCTTAATGAAAGCTTTCAGGGTCCCCAGTGTCAGGCTCTGCCTCAAAAGGAGTATGTGTACTAGATCAAGAAGTCTTCAGAGAAGGGCATCACCATTAAGGTTCTCAGGAAAACTGCGTTCATTCTCAGACACCAACACAAAGCTGTCAGGTGACATGGAGCTGGGATGGTTCTTCTTATTTGACTTTTAATATCCATGTGAATATATATGCATCTGAGTTTTGTGAGACTGGGTGCTTTCAGAGTCAGTGGAAGGAAACACATCAAGCAACTATTAACCCAGAAGTGCCTATTTTGGATGTCTCATACAGGAAGGATGAACTGTGCCCCAGAAGAGTTTTCTCTCAGTTGACTACAAAGAATCCACATAGCAAACTTGAACACTTGCAGTTAGTGCTACAAATGTCTGTTTTGTGGTTATATGAATACCACCTTCATCCCCTCTGCACTTCTCCATTTGTGAGAAGATAATGGTATTTCCAATCTTTTGCCAATTTTGCCTTCTTAAAAAGTAAGATCCTTAAAGACCTGTCTGGGACTCACTTGGCAAGAAGCAGACTATTTTTAGGGCATCTACTAAATTGGTACCTTTGCAATTCAATTAATCTCGCCCAAATTTGAAACCTAAAATAATAGATCTAAACAATGCACCATAAAAATGTCTTTTTCTCTGTATATACGGAGATGGAGATAACCAATCCTGCAATTCAGATTTCTAATGTCAAGTAATATTAATCTCCTCTGTTTATACAATACCAAGCACAACAGAGAGCTCTGACGAAAATAATTCAGATGTCTTGAAATACTGTTTTAACTGCTTTTGTACCTTAAATAATCCAATGACTAATTAAGTGGGAAATCCTGATTAACAGTCAGTAGAATACAGTGTAAGACATTTTGCTCAGTAATAAACATAGCAGAGTCTTTAAGTCTTGTTATTTCAAACTAAGTAAGTGATCTATGGAAATATTTCACAGCAACTGAGACATTCATTATCTCTCTTCCTGACACAACTCACAGAGTTGGGTGTCCCTAGAACTGGACTCTGACATTAAAATCATATTTCATAGTCTGTGAAAGAGGCAGCAGCTAGAGGCTGATGCCTTCTTCCAGCTTAGCCTATCCTTTTCCAGAGGAAATCAATTATTTTCACCAGATAGCCTTGCAGAACCCAGTAGTGTCCACTTAAATTGAATTATACTCAGTTGTTATCCAGAAACAACAGTATTTTCATACAAGTAACCATAAAAAGAAGTTATAAGCAGAAAGTGTAAACCAAGGCTCCTAAAATGCATTTAATTTGTCTTCTTACAGCACAAAAATGATCTTTTTAGGTGAAAATGATAGCAAAGTCCTGGGCACACAACGCATTGAACCCAACTACCTTAGCAAGACTGGATTTGAACCTCAGGAACTGCAAATGTTCCAACTCTGGTATTATGAGCTGGACTAGAAATTCCACCTTGCCACCTTCTCAGCCTTGAGGGGTGTGATGAGTTGCTTCCCATCCCACGGGGCTCACACAGGCTTTCTCTGTCTTCTGAACTTTTCTGTGGAGGAGAAGCCCATGGACTCAACAGAAACAGAAAAGTCAGCTGTCCTTGGTCCTTGTTCTTCCCAACTTCAGAGTGAGCTTGACTCTCAAAAGTGACCTTATACAAAGCAGAGCAAGACTGCACATTTGCTGCCTCTTGGTGGTTTCTATAACAAATGTGTTTAATTTATCTGAAAACAAGATAGTGCCTCTTTTCCTGCTTGGCACTCTAGCAAAGACAGCCTGAGCTCTGAGAATCAGGAGGCTTGATCACCTCTGATCACCTCAGTGCTCTCCAGCAATCTTGTCTTCACACTTAGCTTGTTCCCACATCGATGTTTAGCCAAAGAGGCTGAGCAGATGGCCCGGCTTGGGATGAGCACAGTGCAGCCCAGTGCAAATGACATCCTGGTACATACCATAGCAACCTCATGTCTGGTAGACATGAAAAATCAACTCTACCCTGTTGCCTAACATGCCAGCAAATATAGTGACTAATGCAAGAATCACCTTAGTAAAGTTTGAATGCAATAGACCTGCTTCTCTTGGAAGAGAGAGATCCACACAGTTCTTGTGATACAAATAAAATCACAACTCATATTCTTGTTTCTCCTACAGACCAGTTTACACTTCCAGAGCTTTGTGGATGAGCTGGACAAGATTTACAAAGCAGTCTTAGACACAGAAAGGCTGACTGAGTTGCTTAGCATTGCCCAAGAACAGAGGTGTAGGGAAAGCAAAGGCTTTATCTCCAAAATCAGCTTTTTTAAGTGCCCTCAGGTTGACATAGGCACCTGTATGTTGATCTTGGACACTGAAGAGAAAATCAGGAGTCAAAGGAAAGCAGTTTGCTCAGTCTTAGCAGGAGAGCCTGCTACTGAACACTAGACTCTGTAGGTAGGGAGCAACAACAGGCTCAGGAGGCAGGTCCATCTGTTCAAGATGCAAATCCTGATATTTGAGAAGTTCTGAGGATTCCAAGAGGTTTATATGGATGAAAAAGAAAACAAGAGAACCCATAGATTATTCCCTGGTTGGTTTTTTGTTTGAAGAGTATTCTTTATATTTCCCAACTTCATCAACCAAGGCAGGACCGCGGGCTTTGGAAACCCTTATGGCCACACCTGAAAATGTGTTTTAACATGTCAAATACAGTTAACATATCAAAATACCTTGTACATAATAGCACTGCTGTCTCCACAGTTCTCCCAGTTCTCTCTGCCTCACTGTGAACTGTCTTGTGTTTGCCAGCTGTGATGCCAGTCCCTTTCTCCCCTGTTTTCTTTCTGCTGCCTTATGGCGTGTTCCTGGTAATCATTCCTTCTTCTCACTGTTGCCATTCAGCTTCTCTTGATGATTTTTGCAGCTTGAGTCCTATTTTAAGAGCTTAAAGTTTCAGCTGCCAGCCCAACAGAGAGTCACTGACCTCATGGTGTAGCTGTTTCTGCCTTTTACACCTTGTGCATTCTCCAGTTACCTTTTGGCTGCCCTGATTTCTTTGTCTTTCTTTGTCCTCCCTTTAGCCCAACAGTGTGGTGATAGCTACCCATAACTCTTTTCTCAGCTTCTCTTGTTGCCATTCCACACCCACTAACTCTGACAGTCTTTAAACTGCCTTACTTTATTCAGGCACACAGTCTGCTGAACGTCTCTGGACCCTTGTGTTCATCCTCTGCATCTCTGCATTTCTCCTGGAAAAAAATACTTTCCTCATCCACTCCCTCCTAGGGTCCCATCAGCCTCCTCCCATCCCTACTCATTCTTTGATTAGCAGTTTCCTTCTCCAGACTCACTGGCCTACTCTTTGTATGGATCACCCTCTTCATCTGTTTTTAAATAAGCCTCTGAAGTCTCTGCAAAAACAACCCTCCTGTACATACCATTATGCCTTTCTCTTCTCCTTTACCTCTTATCCTTTCAAATGACTAGTTTACTCCCATTCTCTTGAACTCACCTCTCTGACACTCAGCAGTCTGGTTTTCAGCCACTTCACTCTGCAGGAATTGCTCTCTTTAAAATCACTAATGATGTCCTTCTAGTCAGTTCTAACCACCTCTTCTCCAGCCTCTTTCCCTTTGATTTTTCCAACACCTTTGACATACCAGACCATTCCTTCCTTTGGAGTTCCCCACAACTCAGCTTCTCTGCTGAAAATTGCCATCTAGTTTTAGGAGATCTTGAAGCATTATAATAAGGGCACAATGAAAAGGATAATTCTTGGTATTGTCTTATGTACTTTAATGAAGATTCTCTTATGAAATTATGAAAATTTTAAGGGCATACTCAACAATGAGGAAAACCCCAGCAAGGATCTCTCTGCTTCCCATAGACCTCTCTGCCAGACTTAATGTATGATACAAGAGATTTCATCTTTATCTCAGATATCTTCATAGTTTCCTTGATAGATTCTTATAAGGAGGAATAAAAGGGAGAATAATGAAACCAATAATTATACATTTCTACAGATTTTTTTGTTTCATGTCTCTCTTTGTTTGCTGATAAAATCAGAGATGGAATAATTCTGAACTATATACAGACAAACAATACAGAGAGAAAGAGGATCAGTCTGTGAAGATAGTGGAGTCTTTCCAGTGTCAGGTTAGCTGAAAGCCAAGGAACATCACACAGGGTAAAAGTAAATGCAGTAGCATAGCAAAGGTCACAGTCAAAGATCTGGGAGTGGTGGTGCAAATCCTACAGATCAGCAATGAAGCCAGAGGCTCTTTTCAAGTTAGCTATACTTGTAGAGCTACATGGTTAATGTGAACAAATGTTCCTGTTGTTTGGCTCTTATTGTACCCATAGTTCTACTTGAAAAATGGACAGAATAAAATCTGCAATCATTTAATGTGGACCTTAAAAAATCAGAAGTTCATGTGCAGAGTGCACATTAACACACGAGAATTATCAAGAACTTCAAAACAAACTGTGGCACTCTGCAGCCTTCTACCCTAGTTTCAAGCTCTGCCCACCATATAGTCTGTAGCAAGGCTGTGAATGATAAAACACACTGTGTTTCCCGTTAAAGTAAAAACAGGTTGCAGAAAAGAGTGTTTAAAAAATCAAGGGAATTAACTGTTGGATGCCCAGCTCCCTCTTCTGTGTGTCAGACCAATTAGTGAGAGTCAGATCAAACGATTCACTCTGCAGGAAAAGAAGAAATAGAATCCAGCGTGAAATGTCCCACTGCAAAAACAAAATATATGCAAACAAATTGCAGATAATAGGAGATCTGATACTATACCACCTCCAGGAGGAGAGGGTCAGCAGTTACATCTGATAATAGCCTCTCTCTTTTATTTGGGGATCTCTATTTTCCAAAAGAAAAGCTAAATATTGATTAAGTGATATCTCAAATACCACAAGATTATCAAAGCAATTACGGGGATTAACTTCCCAAAATGCTCCAGTATAACTTCAGCTGCAGAAACTGTGCCAACTCAGTAATGGCTATTAACATCTGTATGCACAAGAGTAATCCCCTGGGTTTCTTTCTTCCTCTCTCTCTCTCTCTGATTACTTCTATATATATATTGCATTTTTTTCTGAATGCATGGGATGTACCACTTTGGAACCTTATTCTGCATTCCCTGGTGGGAACTTGGAGTCAGAGGAAGTCAAGGGTTATTCAAGGGGGACACAGGACATTTAGTTGTGTTGCACACTTCCACATGAGAAAACCTTCCCTATTAGAAGACTTTGCCAGTCATGAAGCCCTGTATGGATATGCTGGATTCAACCACACTAAGTCACTCTGACTCCCCAATAGCACTATCTACCTAAGGACTGAATGTCCTGCAAACATCTTCTTTGAGAATAGCATCAGATGGCTGGAGAAGTTTGTTGTCACAAAATAAGAGCTCTGGCTTGGTCCCCAGCATGGTCACAGAGTCCAGGTTTCTTGGTAGCTTTCAATCCCCAGAGCCCACTCGCATGTTCATGCTGATGGGGATGGCTCACTTTTACTTCCATTTTCTCCCCTCACTCTTCTCTTAGTGGGAGAAGCAACTTTAAAGCATGGGAGAGACAGACAGAGAGAGCATGACGCCCTATAATCCAACAAGTCAACTTCCCGAGCTCAAACATGAACTGATTTTTTTTTTCTTCCCTCGCCTTATAAAAAAGAAATTGACTTTTGTTTGGAGTTTGTGAAAAGTGGGACTCGGGGCCCAGTCAATGGGGCTCCCCGCAGCGCAGGCTGAGTGGAGCCATCTCGAACCAGTCAGCCGCGGCACCAATTAATCCGCTCTTTGTCACAGCCCCGGCCTCAGCAGCAGCAGCAGCAGTAGCAGCAACACATTTGGCCATTGTTCAGACCTTCATGCAACGGGATTTACCCTTTCAAAGAGGCAGTTTTGTCCCAAAGAGTTCGAGCGGAAGTTTCTCACTGACAATTTGCCCCAAATAGATAGATTTGTCAGCAGCAACCTTTAAAAGCAAAAAGCCATGGAGGAAAAAGGAGAGAAAAAGAAGTGTGGGGGGGGAAGAGCAAGTGCATCCTTGTCTGTCTGTCTGTCTGGGGGCCTGTCCTGAGCAGGTGGGGTGGGCGCAGGGCCTGAGGTACAGAAGGGCGAAATGGCATTGATGGGGGCTCTTGTTCATCTCAAGGCAGATGTAGCAAGGGAGCTAACAAGCTCCCAGGCTGTTGTATAGCTGCTCTGACTTCTGAAAGCCTTTCAGGGAACTTCTTTTACATGGCATTGTCATGCCTGCTACACAGCACTGTGCTGGGCTGGCCAGGCTTTCCCAGCCTCAAATACTTCACCAGCAGCTCAACTCTGAGAGCAGCAGGTCTCGTTCTCTGTGGTCTTGCCACCAAAATCTACATTTAAACCAATACAAGCAGTTTTTTGCAAACAGGCTGGTTTAGCTTTTCCTATGCACAGTGCACTGGGGAACACATCCCAGGCAGAAAAAGGTGAAACAAACCCACAGATATTTCCTGCCCCCCACACCAATACTGATAAACTTCTTATGTGTACACTCCCCTTTGTACTTCAAGGGCTGTTTGCATGAATGGAGAGGCAAACCAGCTCTGTTGCAGCTCCGGCTGTTCACTTGCACTGCTGTTGCTCCCACTCTCAGATCACAGCACTGTCCAGTATCCCTAGCTCACACATGGGACCCACCCTTCCCCACAACACCTCCCTGTGGGCACCAAACCCAGAAAGTTAGAATGTGCAGGAAATGCTCTCCCCCAGCTTGGGCTCCAGCAGATCCAGGTCCATACACACACAGCCTCTCACAGCAGCCTGGAGATAGCCCAGCTCTCACATTGGAGGGCAGTAACTGGAAAGTTTCTGATCCTGTCAGGCTGATCTTTCTTAACAGCACAGATCTGGGGAGAAAAGGAAAAAACATACCTAACCTTGCTTGTGACTGCACCTTCTGTTACACCCACTGGGCGGGGGTCAACGGGCTGGCTAGCAGATTCCTGTGAGCACCAGGGTGTCGAAAACTAGAGCCCTGCTTTTTCCTAGCAAAGGTTGGAAACAGTTGCTCAGCCCAATATAGGTTGTCCTTTGCATATAAGAAACTACCATTTCATCACCTAGACAGCAAGTACAGACTGCCCTAACCAGCAAAGAAGCCAAATTCACAGAAGAACAGGGAGCTCTGTTGCAGTCACAGTCCTTACCTACTACTATTCAGGCAGTTTGGCTTCTGAAACAAAGCTGAAGAAACCTGGTTCATTGAAGTAGATCTGCTGCAGCTATCTGACCGAAAGGAGGGGCATGAGAAATGAATGCAAGTCAGCTATATAGTCCTAAAACTTTGCAATGAACTTGAGAAACTCCATTGCTAGGTGACAGCCAGTCCAGCTGTTCTGTCAGACTACTTTGTCTCGCTGTGTCTTAAATGGGTTTGATCTACATTACTCAAAGAACCTCATTGTTTGAGTATTGCCCAGCCCACTGGTGTTTATTTGATGGCCTTCCCAAGGCATTTCCTGAAAGGCACAAGAAAATTGAAGGCCAAGTTCAAACTGACATCAAAAATGCAACCAGCTTGCTTTATACCTACCAAGTTCCCCTAAGCCTGCTTACACGTGCTCTTGGAAAGGGAAAAGGATACAATAGCTGCAACCTAATTAAAAACCAGCCAAAAGCAGGGGTCATTTACAATTAGGTTAGGGCTATTCCAAGTGAATTGTTTTACAGCAAAACTAGAACACACTGAGCTAAACTGAAACATCAGGTTCTGTGCTTGAAGACAGCAGTGGGTGTTGCGTATTCTAGGTGTCCTTCAACATAGGGGACAAAGAGTTCAACAGACAGTTGCAGATCAGCGGTGTCCTCAGTTGCAATGGACAGATGTAAGACCTAAGGCCTTCCCCATCTGCAGAGGAGTTTTAAGAGACTATAAAAGCAGATAAGTAAGTACAGACACACGTTGCAATGGTGTAAGGCACTGAGTCAGGATAAAAACCAAGTGGTACAATTGCAAATATGTTAAAATACAGTTTTCTCCAGGAAGTCCAGGAGAGACAGATGCCCATGTGGCATCCCTCCTGTGGAGGCCTCGCTCATTCAAGAATCCTGGAAATGCGCAACCAAATTAACATTGTCCCTCCCTGTCATGGGAAGAACATTGGTACCAGGGACAATGGTATTCCCTGTGAGGCTTAGCTGTCCCAGGGTTTATTACCCTGACTGGCCCTAGTCATCAGTAAAATTGATGGGATTCCCAAGACAAAAACTCTTCTTCCTCCTTGAGTAGTGGTTTTGCTTATGATTTCAAACAGAAGAAAAATCCAGCTACTGGATATGACAGAAAATATTCTACAGCTACAATATGTTTACCATGTGCACAGGAAAATGACCAGAAGAACTTATTTCCTCCGTTCACTTATCGGGTGCTGAATCACATCAACTTCATGCCAGCAAGAATACTAGCTGGATTTGAGTAGCATCAGCCAACACTGACTGCAATAACAATATATTAAAAATGTCAATAATAATCAAACAAATGCTCCTGACAATATTAAACTGGTTCACAATACAGTAGATTTGAAACAATTTCCCATGTGTATCTGCAGCCAGATTACAGTATTTGGATCACTCTTGGGGTTTCCTAATCATTATGATTTAATTTGCAGTATAGTCTCTGCACTTTTAATTGGAATACAAGCATTGTTGAGCAACAGTCTGCATGTTGTTCTGCTGCTTTAACTAAGAGATCTGTCACACAACTTTCCTCACCAACCTGTATCAGCACTTCCACAGAACAGAGTAATTATGGATGCAGTTAGTGTAAGCATTACTAGCTTCCACATGCACCATTCCATGCTGCCTTGCCATCCATGCCAATTTTTGGAGTTTTAGGGTTCAATGCTTCAATACTTTGTGGTCCATATTACAGCACAAAGAATCAAGTCACAAGATAAATCTCTGTCCTGGGATTCCCATCACACATCCCCCTGGTTTATTTTTCTTTGTAAGAGCCATTCCTCATGGAAAAGAGGGACATAGAATTACTGGAGTGTGTCTCACCAAATAGATATCCTCTCCCATGTTCAAGCACCTATAATTCCCTAATATTTATAATGATACAATGTTCTTGTGACAATTGCAGCAAAACTGCATCTGGCAAAAGCATGTGAGAATGTGAGTGATGATATCTGAACTCTCTTTTAAGAGCATTTAGAGCTTGGAATCCCTGGGTCAGAGGTATGCAATTGCCCCACACTGCAGAAAGCACTCCAGGCACCAGGGTTTGTGAACCATCAAAATACATTGCAGGTTCAAGGACACGTATTTGAATGGTGAAATCTTAGTTGGGGACTACCAGGATTTTTCAGGCCAGATAGGCTGCCTAAAACTTTGATTGTTCATGCTAAATTCTGAAGATCTTGTGTACACCAGCAATGCTGTCAAAGCCCATTAAACTGCTACCTAATTCTTATTTACAGTGGAAGACAGCAGGATCAGAATCTGCCTCAGTCGTATGTTTTCATTGGACTGCATTTTCTGCTCCGGTAGAGCAAGTGCAAATAGCTGCAAGAGTTAAATTATTTTACAGAGGAATACAGCAGACCTCTGCTTTCCTCTTTTCTTAGAGGTAAGAATGCTAGATTGTGTTACACAGACTCAGGCCACCGGTTTCTCAAGCTCACCATCCTGGCCTCATCTTTGTCCAAAATCTCACAAGGCAGAAAATCCCAACCAACCTCTTAACACATCTAGCTAGCTGCAGAGTGACGGATACTTTGCTCTTCTCTGCTTGGACTTGCCAGTAGTTGCTCTACCTGCAAAGAAATTCTATGACCTGTATTTTATGAAGAAAGCGATAAAGCAAGTATGTCCATAAAAGTCATAGACAGTATAAAATTAATAATCTCTTCTTAAAAATCTATCTGCACCAACTGACTCAATACTTTCAAGCAGCACTGAATGTGATACGCTGACTCAATGCTGCATCTGGAAGTATTTATTTTCGTTGGTTCTAAATTTGTTTCCCAAAATAGATACTGCAGATCTAGTCTCTAGCCAGTATCAAGAGATATAGCTAGATTGAAGTCAATGGAGCTGATCCATTACATTGCTAGTCAGAAATATGGCCCTTCCTAAAGAGCATTCTTTGCTGTCACTAGACAGTATTTTACTCAGTTGCCTCAAAGGTCAGCTTATAAATAAGCTTCTACAGCAAAATTTGGAAGGCAAATGAACCATAGAAATGATTATGCTTGAAGCATGATCAAAGCCATAGCTAAGGTAACTCTTTCCTACATACAAAGTGCGTAGGATGTAACCAGAGCTATTAATTTAACCCATTGGCAAAATGATTTTTACATGTCACAGCATAGCTCCAAGATGTATTTATTCCTTGTAGTCAGAATTCTTTTGTTAGCATTTTAAAACTGTTCAAGTATAGACCCAATCTTTTTTTTAGTTTTCTTTTACTGACATAATAATATATTTGCCCTCATATTCGGACTTTTCACTAGTTTTATATAGCTGTGTCTCTACCAGCTTCAGTATTGATACTGTCTTTTGTGCTCATGTCAGGAAAACTAAAATGAGGCTGTTTCTCTCTAAATTAGATTGCAGCTGCTGCTACATCATTGGCTTATTACGACACTTTGATTTATATCTAACTAGCAAACTAACAAATAAGTCAAGTTACTAACTAGAGCCGCTTTGTTAAGCGCTTGTCTCGCATTGTCTAGATGGGATCAGGTACCAATGTAGGCGTATAAGCCAAGCCTGACATATCCTTTTCAAAGGCATACGTGATTAATGGGGCATTTCATTGCAGCAAGTGAACTCAGGCTTGTTCCACCTCTGAATACAAGTATTGAGGAAAAGTGCCATGCCTTACAGAGATACTCTTTTCTCAGTTGTCCTCCTTAGGCATAGTTTTCCCTGCTATTCTGCACAAGGTGGCTTTGCTAACATACGCTCATCAAATGCACGTGTGGAAATAGAGCTATATGGTCACTGTTTCACGCAGTCATTAACCTATTTAATCAAGCATGCACATGCACAAGGGAGAAACTCACCACTTTTTCACTGGCATCTGCAAGGAATGCGGGTCTTTCCCAACTTTTTTGCTGGATGGATTACTCCAGGTGGAGGATGGGCTGAGAGCTACTCAAGCCCAAAACATGCCAGAGGTGACTGGAGCATTCACCAGAACACCTCAGCACACAGAGTTCTAACACAGGGTGCCACTGGCTCAGGGAAGGTCATTCCTGGCTGCAGCAGGAAAGTGGGTTTGCTTTACAGAGGAGAAATAAACATGAGGAAATCCCTCTTGCACAACAAGAGAAAGAGGCTTCACAGGGCAGTTTTTTCACTGGGTCGTCTGTTCGTGCCTTGGATTTTCACGTTTTGGAAAAAAGACGTCTCTTGCTCCACCTGGAGAAGATTCACAGCACAAAGCTGTGGGGCTTTTGTTTTGTTTTATCTGGTTTTTACCTAGCCAGGGCTCCCAGCACAGCCCTGCAGCCCCGGAAGGTGCCCACCCACAGGGCAGCCATGAGGTGGCTCCAAGATGGCCGCCAGGGCAGTTGCCATGCGGCGTCCTCAGCCGCCGTGTCAGCCATGTTGGGTGCGACAGCCCAGGTGGGGCACTGGGAAGGCCAATGCCACCATTGCTGTTGTACAGCGTGGGGCCCTCTGGGGAAGGTGTCCATGAGGCAAGGGCTTTGCAAAGAAGATACGATACCTCAGGAGAGCTGATCAGGTGTGTTTCCATCACCCATGTGGAAAACAGCCTGAGCTGGGTGTCGAGCACAGCCGTGCCGGAGGCCACAAGTGTGGCGGGCAACTGAGGAGCAGCATGGTCCCTTCAGCAACCTTTGTGGTGCCACAGCCCGTCCATCTGCCTACAGGTGGATGCAGAAAGGGATTTGTGGTGGTGCTGATAAAACACGGACTGTGACCTACAAAATAAGGGAAGGTGCTTCATAATTCAGAAGGGGTTTAGCAACCCAGAAGAACTAAACCCAGCAGGTATTTATTTACACTGTGAGGGTGCTGCCCTCGCCTCAGGGCTCTTCCCTGGCATGTGCACCAAAGGAGAGGAGTGGAGATAGCTGCTGAAGCCCCCCAAAGCAACAGCAGCTCTTCCTCCCAAGAGAACACAGCACTATCCTTTCCTTCCGTAACTCCTGCACAAGCAAACAGGTATGTTAGATTTAACTGCTCTTACTCACCTGCTTCCCACTGAAAGAAACGGATGAAAACAGCACATCTGTATATCGTGCTGCTACATCCATACACCTCTGGCAGCTTAAATGTTTCCCTCAGCTGACCTCCCTCATTTTTTGCTTTTCCCTTTCCTTTTTCTTCCCCCCCACCCCGAAGATCTTTTGGCTCCTCACCCAAAGAGCAGAGAACGTGAGCAAGGTAAAGGCAGAAGGAGCAATGTAGTTGAAGATAGGACACACATTGGCTTTTTCTTGCTTCTGAGACTCCAGCTAAAGGGACCTGGCAAGAAACCATGGCTCAACACTGGAAAATGCCACCACGTAACTGTAGTCATAGACCACAGTCCTGAAGGAGTTACAGTGAAAAGGGAACACACACTAGCTTCTGTAGCAGGATTGATAACTCTTTTTACTTCCAAGGCATTATGAGGAGACAGTAAACTTTATTACTGTATTAGCATCTTCTGTATATAGAACTGCCTGATACAGAAGATGGGATGAGAGAGAGAACTGGAAAAAAGGGGGAAAGTTTTTCTTCGAGATAAAGACAGTTTAATAGGACAGAAAAGGAAGGGATAATAATGATAAAAGGATATACAGAACAAGTGATGCACAATGCAATTGCTCACCACCCATTCACTGATGCCCAGCCAGTCCCTGAGCAGTGGGCCACCACCCTCCGGCCAACTTCCCCTGGGTTTTTTGTTCAGCATAACACCATATGGTATGGAATATCCCTCTGATCAGTTGGGGTCAGTTGTCCTGGCTGAGTCCCCTTCTAACTTCTTGTGCACCCCCAGCCTGCTTGCTGGCAAAGGCAGCACGAGAAGCTGAGAAGTCCTTGACTTAGTGTAAGCAATGCCCAGTGTCAACTAAAACATCCCTGTGTTATCAACCTTATTCCCATCCTAAATCCAAAACACAGTGCTATACCAGCTATTAGGAAGAATGTTAACTTTATCTCAGCTGCAACCAGGACAATAATGGTAAATACTAAACAGTAATAATAGTAATAATAATACTAAATGCTACCTATAATTTTTTGCCTTGTTGGAGCTGGACTAATTTTCCACCAGATGACCATGGAAACAGCTTTAATAGAAGCTGCAGTGAAAAGGTGGACTGGGGAGAGAGCTCTTCCATGTATTCTTGAAGGATGCATCCTGCCTTCACTTTCAGGGCTGAGATACCTCTGTCAATCATGGAAACCACAGGAAATGCTCTGAAGAGACAGAGGACAAACCTCAGCTGGTGCAGGACTGCAAAGCAACACCAGTCGCTGCTCAAGGGATAGGGAAGGGGCTGATGATTTGTGTCCTCCTCAGCAACCCCCAGCCCCATCCCACCTGCAAGGCCAGTTTTGGGTTTCTGGGTTAGGTTAGTGGAGATTGGGTGGAAAGGTGGGTAGTTTGCCTTCTTCCTTATCTCTCTTGGCAGAGCCTGACACTGGGAGGCAGAGCCCTGCTTGCATTCAGAACAGCCTGTCCCAGGTGTGGCTGGAACCTGCGGGCACAGTTCGGCCAGCCTTTGCAGTGTTTTTCATGTGGCTTTGAGTTTACAGGGCAAAGAATTGTGGCTCTCTTTCCCCATAGCACTAGTGTCTCACTAGTGCAGCGTATGCTCAGGGCCAGGTTTGGGCCTTGCTGCCATTTAATCTTCTCCCTCTGTTTTGGCCTCCAGGCCCTGCTAATGTAGAATGGTCATCTCCTTCCCTGTTGCTTTGAATGTTGCTCAAGGAGGTAAACTTTTCCCTGCCTCCCTGGAAGCAAATTTGAAGTGAGTATCTGGCTGAGTTCCCTCATCCAACAGTTTATTTGCTTTGTGGTATCTCCCTGAGCAACTTCCTGGCCCTCTGGACAGTGTCCCTCAGTGTTAGGCAGGACTGAACTTGTCCTGATTCAAGGCCTCATTCAAGAAGGATCTGTGCCATGGATGTGCTGGGCCCATGCAGAGCAAAAAGCAGAAAGCACTGGAGTCCCAGTGCTGCCAAGAGTCACGCAGCCTTGTGACACAAGTATGGTATAGGCACAAGACAAGTCACCCATGAAGAGGAGTCACTCATGGCTTAGGACAGAAGGATGGAAGAATGAAATGTGAAGTGCACAAGGACAGGGAAACAGTGTCTGGGACTGGGCTGAGCACCACATCCCTCCAGATCACAACCAGCAAGGGGGAAGTCAGTTGTGCATTAACACCTCACACCAGTGGCAGGGATGAGAAAGCAGTGACAGAGGGACATCCAAGGGCTGGTACAAGCTCCTCAGCAACTGCCGGCCCTCTTCTCTGGTGCTGTCACCCACTTCGGCTTGCATCCACAGGAGAGATGCTCTTTCCTCCCTTCCCAGACGCCCACCTCTCACCACCCTTAAGCTGCTCTGCCAGCTCCCACCTCACAGTTTTCCGCAGGAGTGGGAGAGCTCGGAAGCCCCTTGGTGAAACCAGAGCTGCTGCGCTTGGAAGGGGTTCCACCTGTGGCTCCTCGCCGCCCCCCTGGCAGCGCTGTGGGACACTCGGTGTCGGGATGCCGGGAGTCAGAGCAACCCTGCGGGGCAGGCGGGGCCCGGTGCGGTGGGCGGGAGGCGTGACCCCAGCTGCGGGAGGGCTCCTTGCACGGCCGCCGTGCAACAGGTCTCGGCCGCAGGGCCGGGTCGGCTGGTGGGTGGCAGGAGGAGGCGACTCCGGCTCCGGAGTTTTTCGAGGCAGAAGAAGGGCACAGCTCCCCGCGCCTCCCGAGGGCGAGCACAGCCCTCCCGAACTCTCCCCTGCACCCCCCCGCCGTGCGCACCCCGGAGCCAGCTTAGCCAAGCTCCCGCCATGCCAGCTGCCGTCTCACGCCGCAGGAACGGGGTCCGGCCGCCCTGCGGGAAGGCTGGCAGCCTGGATCGGCGCTGCTCTGCACGGCGCGGGTCGGCTCGGCTGGCATCCCCTTCCCGCTCCCCGCCAGCCGCCAGGACAGCCGCTGCCCGGGCTGGGCGGCAAGGGCAAGGGCAGGGGCAGGGGAGAACCGCAGGCTGGTCCCACCTCGCCAGGGCAAAATGGGAATGAAACGGGATCTTGATCCGTGCTTTCTGCTTTTCTTTTGTCTCCCCTTTTTTTCTTTTATTTATTTCTCCTTTTTTCTTTTTTTTTTTTTTGGGGGGGGGTGTGGGGGGTGGGAGAGGTTGTCCCTTCCTATGACAGCGAGGGTAGAAGGCGAGCGAGGAGGCGGGCTCGCCTCGGAGGCCGCCGTGTCCTGTGCGAAAGGCGCTCGGGGGTTCATTAATATCATTAGCATGTAACCCCCTCCCCGTGCCCGCGCGGGGTGACGTCACGCGGCGGCGGGAGCTGGAGGGAAGCAAGGGGGGCTCAGTGGGAGAGGGGCGTCCCCTCCCCGCACCGCCGCTGTCACTGCCTCTGCCGCTATTATAGGGGCCGAAGCCTGGAGCTCAAAGCGCAAAGTCAGCCAGTGTAATGAACTTCTGGAAACCTTTCCCTTTTTATACCATTCAGTTTCTGAGAGGCAGAGACAGCCTCCTCTGACGCCTTTTCCCCCCTTCCATTCTTTTTTCCAGGCTCTGATCTCCCTGTTCGCTGCACCCAGGCGCTCGACGCGGAGCCCCGCTCCCCATCCCACCTTCTCCTTCGCCTCATTGTTGTCCCTGGCTGCTGCGGCTCCCGCTCGTCCTCCAGGAGCCCGGCAGCGAGCCCGCCCGCATCCCCCGCACCTTACGGGGTCCCGAGAACAGCCGCTCGCAGGGGCGAGGACCGGCTTTGGGCCATTTCGTTGCTTTTTCTTTCTTTTTCATATTTTTCTTTTTCTTTTTTTTTTTTTCCCCTTTCCTTTTTGCTCCTTCCCCCCCACCGCTTTGCCGCCTTCCCGCAGCGTGCCCCCGTCCCTCGGAGGAGCGGGGCAGCGGCGAGGATGCGCCGGTCCCCTCGGCGGAGCCAGCAGTGAGCGCCCGAGGGAGGCACCTGCCCCACGGAGCCGCCGCTGCCGCCGCGCCGGCGGGCGGGGAGGGGGGAAGAACACGGGGGGGGACACACGGACAGCGGCCTCGCCCCGGCACCGACACTTCGCCCTGAGTTTAACGACTCCGGGGCCTTCGAGCATGAGCAAGCCGGCGGGATCAACAAGTGGGTAATAACGCGGTGGAGGCTTCAAGCAGCCTTTCCCAGACCGGCTGCAGCCTGGCCTGGGGGGCGGGAGGTGGAGGGGAGGGAGAGGCGGGGGGGTGTGTGTGTGTTGTAGTTTGGGTTCTCACCCCCTCCCCATAAAAAAAAAAAGTGTGTATTTCCATCCGGAGTGGCAATATATCGGCTCGGAGTTGTCCCGATGGAGTTTAAAGGCCCGGGGATTACAAAAAGCCGCTTTCCCGCGGCCCGGCCCTGCTTTCCGCGGCGGGACCGGGGGCAGCGAGCCCCGGGAAAGGCAGCGGGGATGGGGCACGTCCTGCCGGGGTGCGGTCGGTTGTTCGTGGGTCGCCGGTACTGGGACGGAGGGAAGAAGGTTTGGGTTTAAAGGGCGTTAGGGAGTTGAAACGTGCTGTTTTTCTTACGGACTTTATGCAATCGTCTGCGACATAATAATTTCTTTTTAAGAGTTTGAAACTCCGGTCACTCAATTACACGGGATCACGTAAGCAGCTCTGTGGAAGGAGGATTTAAATGCAATACTTTGCACACCATTTCCAGTTACAACAAATAATCCTGCAACGAGGAAAGCAGAAACAACTTAAAAGTCACATTTTTCTTAATCCTAAATCCATACACCTCATAACTGGGGAATTTAAAGCATGACTAACCGCTCTTGCAGAATGGCTCAATCCGTATAATCCCAATGGGACTTTCGGAGTTTGTAATATGGATGGAGTCAGTAACAAAAGGGGGAAAAAATACCCAATCCAATTTAATGTCTGACAAGTGATGGATCGGACAGATATTTCCTCCGCGCTCCGGCCGGCTCCAGGGCTTGTGGAGCGGCGGAAAAACGGCAGCAGAGCCGGGAGGGACCGGCGGCTGTACCTGCCGCCGGCCGCCCCCCGGCCCTGCGGCCTTCTCCACGCCGCTGCTCTCCGTTATCTTGACCCGGGTCCGCCCTTTGTCCACGGGGGCCGGGATCCGGGTGTGTGTGTGTGTGAAAGCCGAGGCCCGCGGCGGAGGGGCCGAGGGCAGGCGGGGGCCGCGGCTTGGAGGAGGCGGACGGGCGGTGCGGAGATGGCAGGACCCGGGGCTGCGGCCGGGCCGCCGTTTCGGTGTGGGTTGGATTGCAGTTCCCCATCGCGGGGCTGAGCGAGGCGTTTTCAGAGCAAAGCCCCCGAGAGGGGAAAAACAGTAATAATCAAACGAGTAACGGGGTGTGGTGGAGGTAAGAAACGGCGGAGGTGAAGGGGCAGTGGCGGCCGAGGCTGCTTCTCGCCGCCTTGCGCTGCCGAACTGCCCGGTAAGTGCGAAGGGAGCCAGTGCAGGATCAGGTCCTTGAACAGCTGCGTCTGGACGTTGTCGGGTACCCGGACAGAGATCTGGGTGACGGGGCAGGAAGGGCCGGGGGCTTCGTCCCCGAAGGACGGCGGAGCGTCTGCCGGAGACATGCTGCAGGGCAGAAATTCCGCAAGGCTGGACCGCGCTACACGGCGCTGCGCGACCCCGGCCGCTGCCGCCGCTTTCACTGCTTATTCTGACCCCCCGCAGGCGCCGGGCACCCGCCCGAAAGGAATCCCCAGGCCGGACCAGGCCAGGCCCCGCGGGGACAGGGACAAGCGGGGCCTGCCCCGGGCCGGGGCCCGAGTCCAGCCGGCCTCGGCAGCGCATACAAAAGTCCTGCTCGCTGTCCAGGGGCCTGGCCGCCCGTCTCGGAGGTCCCTGGGGCTTCCGGGGGCTCCCAGGTCTCCGGCCCAGCCTTTCTGCCCGCCGGTGGGCTCCTGGCGATGTTGGCTGCGATGTCTGCTTGGGTGGTAACGAGGAGACCCCGTCCCGCCGTCCACCAAGCCTAGAGTAACTTCTTTCAACAGCCTCTGATGGTAATTACAGTAATCGGGGCTGCCATATATCCTTTAAGCAATTATGACACACAAAAAAAGCCCCCAAGGACCCCCTGTCGTGGGATGTTCAAAACGGTTTCCCAGCTGAACAGAAGTCCCATTTTCTTAGTGCTAAACTTCTGAGACGAAGCTGTACCTCGGGGAACGGGGAGCACTTTTAAACAGAGTTCACCGGTTATCTCATGACCCCGTGTCAAGCTTACATTTTTCTCTTCTCACTCCCCCTGCCCTGCCTCTTCCCCTTCTACTTATTCCATATTTTGCCCTGTATGAAAGTTTTCTCGTAACAACCTCCGTGGGGCGGGTGGGGGTGCAGAGCGGGGCCGGGATTGCGGCGGGACGGGGCGGCCCGGCTCCAGCCGCTCCCCGCGCCTTGTCGGTGCTTCCGTGTCCCCCCTTCCCCGTCCTCCGGCTCCTGGAGGGCCACGGAACCGATCGGACCGGCCGCGCCGCTCCGACCGCTGGAAACGCGCTTGTTTGAGTTTGGCGAGGTGCTCCAGGTGCGCGGGTTTTATGGACTTGTAAGGAATACATGGAACTGATGTTCACATACGTGGTGTGGATATGGACCTATATAATGAATCTGATTTTTCTTTTAAAGCGACTTCCAAACTTAAAATCCGTCTGGGGAAAACTGTTTTGGAAAACTAACCCAAGTTTCTCCCCTCCCCGCTGCCCGCTTTTAGCATCGAGGGAGCCGAGCCGGCTGCCCCGCGCCGCAGGCCGGCCGGAGGAGCGGGGACCCCCGGCTCTGCCCGGCTCCAGGGACGGCGGACCCCCGGCCCACCCGCTGCTGAGGGAGGCGGGAGAGGGGGGTCCCCGGTGCCTGTAGCGGCGGCTGGCCCGAGTGCGCGGGGGGCAGCGCGGGGCTCTGCTCCGGGATGCAGCACCGCTGCACGTACCGCTTCAGTGTCTCTACCCTGACCCCCAGCCTGCCCCTCCTCCTCCTCCTCCTTTGTGTGCGTGCGTGTGGACCCCCTCTCTCCCCGTGGATGCTAAGGGCTGCAGAGGGAAGTCGAGCGCTTTCCCCCGTTGGCATTGTGCGATATCCGAATTCCCATGCTACACTTTTTGACGGGTCACTGGTGCCCCAATAGGCAGGTGGCAAGGAGGGCTTGTAATTACACACTCCCAGAAACCGTGCCTTGGCCCCAGCCCTCCTCACGGGCGCCTACCTGCAGCTCCAAAGCCGCGGCTTGCTCGAAGGCTTGCGGGGCCGGGGTGGGGGGGTGGTGGTGGAGGTGGTGGGGGCTTCCTTTAGCTGCGCTCCTTATTAATTGCGTAAAAGTTTTTTATTCTTTAACCTTTCTCCCTCCCTGCCTCCCTCCCACTTTCCCTCCCTCCCTCCTCCACCCCTCCCTCTCGCAGCTCCTAACCTAATCCCCGTCCCTCTCGCCGTGTTGTGTATAGCAGCTGTCGGGTTTCATTTAGGGGAGAAGCTGGCAGCTTGTGCTCATTGGAGGCAGTCAAACGAGTTTCAATGGGCAAAATCATTAAGTTAACACTATCTAATGTCCCTATTGTCTGCCAGCAGGCATTGTCTTAGAGCTTTAAAGGAGACATGTCTGAAAGTATCTCGGACTCCTAAATTCTCTAGGGAGCGAGAGGAGCCCCTGCGGCCTGTTTCCATCAGCACCCTCCCCCTCCAGCCGCCCAGCAACACTCCGCACCCCTCAGCACGCTGCCGCCTCCCCCCTTCCAGCCCTCACCCCCCGCCACCCGCAGTCGGGGCTCTTCCTGAACTACTTTCAAACAAAGATAGCGGCCCCGAGCGCTCTCCATTCGCGTTTGGAGACCAAGGTTTGGAATGAATCTCCAAATTTCCAAATCTCAAGATTTGGAATGAATCTCCTCTGGTGGGAGGAAGGAAGGCTGTTTAGGGTGAAAAAGAAAGAAGGGAGAAGAGAGGAGAGGAAAGGAGAGGAGAGGAGAGGAGAGGAGAGGAGAGGAGAGGAGAGGAGAGGAGAGGAGAGGAGAAAAAGGGAAGGGAAGAGGAGAGGAGAGGAGAAGAGAAAAAGGGAAGGGAAGAGGAGAGGGGAGGCGAGGAGAAGAGAAAAAGGGAAGAGAAGAGGAGAGGAGAGGAGGAAAAGGGAGGGGGAGAGGAGAGGAAAGAGGAGAGGAGAAAAAGGGAAGGGAAGGGAAGAGGAGAGGAGAAAGAAGAGAAGAGAGAAGAGAGAAGAGAGAAAGAGGGAAGGGAAGGAAAGGAAAGGAAAAGAGAAAAAGAAAAAGAATAAAAGAATAAGGAGAAGATAAATGGCAAAAATAAAAAAGAAAAAGTAAAAGTAAAAAAGTAAATAGAAAAGCCGGAGAAAATGCAGAAGCCGGCGGGGGTTTGGCGGGTTTCTTGACCCAGGCTGGGATACAATCTGTGCGAGTCTCTACATGACACTCGGAGCATTTCCAATTCCAGCCCTCCCGCCATCCCCACACCCCGGCCCGCAGCTTCGGCCGCGCACAAAGGCGAGGCGGAAAGTTCTGCTGCAGGTTTTGGGGTGAAGAAAATGGCACCCCTCTTCCGTGCCAGGAACGGGGCTCCTCTCGCTGGGACTGCGAGCGGGGGGAGGAGGTCACTAGCCTCCCCGGTCATTTTATTTTGTTTTGGTTTATTCCGCGCCTTCGTTCCCCGAGTGCTCTCCTGACCAGGGAAAGGGCCGACTTCTGTCTGCCGAGCGCCAGAAAGCGGTGGAACACCCTCCGCCCCCCTCCCGTCCCCGAAATCGTGGCCCCCCCGCATCCCCACTTCTAGCAGGCAAGTCTGCTGCTCCCGCGGCTGTAATCTTCCCTTCCAAAATGGGTCTTGGCGATTATAGAAGATCCAAATAAACGTAGCGGGGCATGAATAATGCTCATTGTAGAAAACTGACACTTGCTCAAGGAAAAGAAAGTTGGCTATAAAATCACTTCATTATTTGCTTGTACTGGGGCTCTGGGGCTAATCCCTCCGGAGGTCAGACTGCTGAGCTCTCTCCCTCTCCCCCTTCTCTGCTTTCAGGTCGCATTTTAGACATCCCTTGCAAAGTGTGTGGAGACCGCAGCTCCGGGAAGCATTACGGGGTTTACGCCTGCGATGGGTGCTCCGGATTTTTCAAGCGGAGCATCAGGAGGAACAGGACCTATGTTTGCAAATCGGGCAATCAGGTACCTCGCCGCCTGCATCTCTTACCCTGCCTTCCCCAGGACCCCGCATTGCCCACCCCACCACCCCCCTCCCTCCGCCAGCAGGAACACCCGCAGAGGTACGATCCTGCTGCCGCACAGCTGGATCTCCCTCCCTCCCCGGGGGGGGCTCTAGGTCCGAGGCCGGTCGCTGGGTCCCCACTCTGAGGGAGGATGGGGGGGATGAGCCAGGAGGGAGGGGGGATGGCGGCGAGGGGAGGCGAGAGGCCAGCTCACCGAATTGTTACACGAGGAAAGAGAAGAGGGGCAGCCCCTCGGTAAGCCACCGCCCGTAGCCGGTCGATGGACAGCCCGCACGCTTTCCACCCCGGCGGGTCACTCCTCTTTTCCCCCTTGTCCCTCCGGCCGCGCTCATTCCCACCCCTGCCTGGACCCGCGGGGATGCGGGGATGGGGACGTGGGGAGCCGGGGGGGGGCACCGGGGACCGGGGCTGGGGCACCCCGAGGGGGCGGCGCCGCCGTCGCTGTCTCGGGTGCTGAAGGCGGCCCATCCCGCCCCGCCGCTGGGCCCAGCAGCCCGGTACGGCTCGTCCTGCTCGGCCCCTCCCGGCGCCCTGCCGGGGGCAGCCCCCTCCGTGCCCGCCGCCGCCGCGGGGAGGGCTGCGGGCAGAGCACGCTGATCCCCCCGCCTGACGGCTGGCTGTGTGGCAGGGAGGCTGCCCGGTGGACAAGACGCACAGGAACCAGTGCCGGGCTTGCAGGCTGAAGAAGTGCTTGGAGGTCAACATGAACAAAGACGGTACCTGCTCTCCCTCCCCCGGGGCCGGGGCGGCTGGGCGGCGGGGAGACAGGAGGGAGACGAGCCTTGCTGTGAACTGGGGAGCGGTGTGTCCCTGCGGGGTCTCCCCTTAACCCCCCCGGGTCCCTAATAATCCCCTCCCTCCCCTTGCCCTGCCACAGCAGCCTCTCCTGTTTCTCCCCAGACACTTCCCGGGTGGGGGTATGGGACTGGCCCCAAAAACCTGCCAAGAGGGAGAGAAGCCCAGTGGAGCAGTGTGGGGTACCCGGTGTGTGACCCTGCAGTGACCCCCTCGCCTCTTCTTGGTACCCGCAGCGGTGCAGCACGAGCGGGGCCCCCGGACATCAACGATACGGAAGCAGGTGGCCCTCTACTTCCGCGGGCACAAGGAAGAGAGCAGCAGCGCTCCGCATTTCCCTGCTGCCGCCCTGCCAGCACCCGCCTTCTTCACCACTGTCTCCCAGTTGGAGCCACATGGCCTGGAGCTGGCTGCCGTTGCTGGCACACCAGAGAGGCAGGCTCTGGTGGGCCTGGCACAGCCCACCCCAAAGGTCAGCCACTGTCCTGGTCCCTGGTGGTCTGCAGGCCTCGCTGCTGGGGTGTCTGCAGCCCATCTGCTCCTTCCTGTCTCTTGGGTAGGCATGGCAAAATGTTGTGGGGACTGTTTTGTTATGTCCCTAAAAGCTCTGAAGATAGGGGGTGCAAGGGCTAAGAGGCCCTCTGCAGAAGGAGTATGCAGAAGGACTGACTGATATCTTGCTCCGTACAAAACCTGTCTCCCCTACATCCTTACACCTTCATGGTTGCAGGAGTGCTACCCCTGCCTGGAGTGGCCCATTCATAAGTCAGTTTTAATCCTTGAGTCATGAGGAATGCAGTCACTGAGTTTTCTTAGTAAAATGCCCATCTCCACAGTGGTGTAGTCCAGAAAGTACTATCCATAGCAACCAAAGCCTGCAGCTTGTCCACACAGACATCATCATGTCTAAGCTGTCTCTGTGCTTTTTGGCTGTAACATTTCCTAAGTAGCCCAGTGGAAGCACTGCTGTGGCCTCAGCTGCATAGGTGATAAGGTGATGTTTATCATTAACTAATTTGCAATGGTATTTTGTGTATTTACAGCACCTAGAAAACCATAGAAGAAACTGCTTAAATAGCTCTGCATTTTCAGAGTAGCTTGGCAGAATCCGTCATGAACATGATCACAGTGTGTAGTTTTATATTGTAATTTTGGAAAATACTGGATGAGAAATTATTTAGCAAGAAAACAGAGCACATGTCACTCAGTTCCAGCCCTACAAAACCTTTAGGTAGTTATGCTTAGCTCTACACATCTGCTTACTGCCTGTTGCAGTCAGGGAGCTAGATGAAGGTTAAGGCTAAACAAGTGCTTACTACTTTGCTGAGCAAAGGCAGGAGTGCTAAGTCAGCTTCTGAAGCAAAGGTTACAAAACACAAATTCTAATCAAATGTGTAGCCTTTTAATTCTAATGGGGTGCTACTGTGTAACAGGGTAAAGGATGACATCACATTTTGGTAATTCTCCCCCCCCCCGTAATAATTTAATTCTCCCTTCAACCTCCTCTAGAGAACTGGTTCTGTAGTACAGTTCATCCACACGGATGAGCACAGAGAGCATTTGGGGTGAGCCCGCTGAAAGCAATGCCCTCTGCTTGCAGAAGAAGAGAGTGCACTCTCTGTATTGGGCATGAGCATGACGTGCTGAACGGCAGCTGTAAGGGAGAGGAAGATGAGGCTGCCTTGGTGACACTGTATGAAGTTCCTTTATTTTCTTTTTGACATTAGTACCCACATGAAGTCAATGGTACCCCTATGTATCTCTACGAAGTGGCCACCGAATCTGTCTGCGAGTCAGCAGCCAGACTTCTGTTCATGAGCATCAAGTGGGCCAAGAGCGTCCCAGCCTTCTCCACCTTGTCCTTACAAGACCAGGTAAGACACCTGCGGTGGGGGAAGCACTAACTTGGCCTGCCTGTTAAAGAAGGCTTAGAGCTCAGATTGGATCCTGAGCCTTCAGCCCTAGACCTTTAAATCCTTAATGGACATCAGAAGTTCTGAAGTTTAGGGCAGAGCTCTGGTCTGTCCCTGAAAACCAGGCGGTGATTTAGAAACAGCTTTCCTCCAGCTTTCATTCCATGAGGCAAATGGAAATCAATCCAAGAAAAACAAAACAAAACAACAACCCCCCCCTCCCAAAACCAACCAACCAAAAACCCAAACCAAACCACTAATATAAAGCATATATTATGGGAGGACAAGTTCTAGAGGAAAAGTCACCAGGCTATGACAGTCAGGGGGTGACTGAGGTGATTTCTGAGGACCAGTCCTTTCCTCTCCTCTCCTTTCTTCTCCTGTCCCCTCCCCTCCTCTCTTCCTGTTTATATAGCCAACATTTTTTCCTTATTCATGTTGGCTTCAGCGAACTGAAAATTACACCAATATGGTGGAAGCAGAATTTGCCCCCCCCCCCCCCAGTATTTTTCACCATTAATTAAAATCACCCCTAATTTGTCTTGTTTTCCTCTATGACAATTTGCCTTTGCTTGGAGTAAATCATATGTGAACCATATGAGCTGAAGCAATTTCTTAATGACTTGATTCTTGATGAGGACACAGTGTGCTTTGTATAACGCAATAATTTTTTAAAAAAGTAATCAGATGATTATAAACTGGAAAGGGGCAAATCCACACAAAGCTCCTATCATAAAAGACACCTAATGTTTTGATATGATCGAGCTTATTTCCCTAAATGGTAACTAGAAATGTTGTGCCTTAGATGTTACGTAGCAGCCATCAGAGGAACTAGTTCCTTTCTGTAGATGCATGTTGCAAGGATTGCAGTTGATATGCAAATACATATTTTGAACTGAAAGAAAAGAGCGTCTTAGGAAACCAGTAGTGTTTTCCTCCTGAAGGTAAATCGTGATGGTCCCGACGCACTATAAAGCTGGGGTACATGAAATGTTCTCTTTCTAGCACCAGCCCCGCGGTTTGAAATCCTTGCCGTGAAATTAGTCAAAGGGGGTCGCTATTCAGCTCTGGCTGCAGCGAGAGCATGGGAGGAGCAATGAGGTAGACCCCGGGAGGCTATACATGACTGTAGCAAGACAGCAGTCCCGGGGCGGCTCTCTTCTGCTGCCGCTACTCCCATGGAGCATCGGGTCTATCATATCTAGCAACCAAAGAAACAGGCCCAAATATCAGGGACAAGCAGCACGTGTGCCACTTCAGCAGCAGCCTCAGTACACGGGAAGGAGCCAGGTCTGTCTTTAGACCAGTGACGTCCACAGGAGGTTCCTAAGGCTTTATTTGACGTAATATGGATATGTCTCCCACAAGGTCATTGTCTCTGTTAGTGTGCAGAGGACGGGGCAGCAGGATTTTGGGGGCAAAGGAAGTCTCCATTGCACATGATCAAGCATGCTTCAGATAGCACACCCTGTATAACCACCATACATGCCAGAGTGCTCCCATTATCTTTAAATAACCTGCTGCCTCTTTCACTCTCATATCAGGGACTAATGTTAGTGAATTACACATTAAAATCCCAGCCTTTCCTTAACATCATCTTGACTTGCTGTACCTCACTACAAGGCAGCTTCCTCAAAACTCAGAGCTGCTCAGCTCCAAAGCTTTGACTGAGCCTCTTTCGGCATGATTCCCTTGTCATATTTAGGAGAGCTGTAGAAGATATTACTCTGATTTTAGTACTCACCTTATTTCATCAATAATCAGTTGATATTTATAACTGTGACATTGCATTATTTAATGTGACAATGGCCCAGCTGTAAATGTCTGCATTTCTCTTTTTGTATCCCTGACATTTGCCTGGGAAGAGACTAAAACCCTTTCCTGGATTTTGCTTTTGTTTGTGCTCTTCCAAAAAGGCAAGTGCATTGTGAGTCCAGGACTCTGTGAGAGTTTCATCTTGAAGGCAAGGAAATAAGTAGAAACCAATTTGCTGACAAAACACAAGTCAGAGGATTGCTGTGTCAGTACCCTCAGTAAAACAGAGGCTGTCCCTTCCCCAGCTCCACACAGCTAATCCTGCTGTGGATTGGAAGCCACACAACAAAATGCCATGCTTTAAGTTCTGCTGGCCTGCACACCTGCCCAGTTTGTCCGTAGGACAGGCTGGCCCAATGCAAGTCACCAACAGAAGGTCATACTTACAGGATAGGGTTGATTAAGAAGCAGAAACCAGTCCTTCAGAAAGCCTGGTATCTCTTGTTTCTTTGAAAAAGGAAGGCTGAGTATGACTTCAGCATGAATTATTTTAATTGGTGGTTTTACAGACTTATGCATAGGCATGAAGAAAGCTTTGGCTATTGGAATAGTCTCTTATTTCTAAAGTTTTCTGACTTTAAAGACTTAGTGGGAAAGAACATGCAAAATTGATATCTTCCAGGAACCACCATTCATTACCATTGTATCTGCATGGATGAATGACAAAAAAAGTTTTACAAAAGCAAATGAAAGGCCGTTGAATCATTTCCTATGTCATACAGAAACCTGCACTTCCATCAGGCAGGATTATCCAGAGGAGGGGCTGGGTTTGCAGGCTGCAGCAGTTGGGAGACTCAGAAGCAGGCTCAGCTGCTCTCAGAACAGAGCTGAAATGGGCATCGCACCCCGGGCACCCCCATGCCACCCCCCATCTCATACAATGACCTGGGCAGCTTCCAGTACTGTAAAATCCTTAATTATTTCAAACAGTAATTGCATGCAGAGTCAGAAGTACTTTCCTGTCATAGTTTCCTTAGTCAGGCTATGTACAAGCTCTGCACAGCACATAGCGCAAAAAGCCTGCAGTGACAGAGAGCAGACTCTGGGAGCTCTTCCATTCTGATTGGAATAGGGTAGTTCAAAACTCATAACACTGTTAAGAGTTGGCACATAGATAAAGGATTCACTTTTACTGCATGTGTTCTATATCTATTACTTTCACATATGATTCCAAGGAAATAATAATTCATTTTTACAACATATTTATTTACTTTGTTCTTCCTTGCAGACTCTTTATAGACTTAAAATACCCTCCTTCCTATTTTCCTAAGAAGCTAAGCTGCTGATACTTTCAGGACCATAGCAATATTAACTCTTGTCATTTGGGGTATTTTGCTGCATTAGTTTTGGGCAATTTGTTTTCACTGCATGGAGCCACCAGATGATACCTCCTGATTCCATTACAGTTCTTACCCCTCCAAATCTCTCCCACCCTACTGAGAGACACAAGGTCCCAGCAGTGTGTACGCACCACAGCATGTCCTTTAGGCCATAAACTTCAGCTGAACCAGAAACCCTATATACCCCTCTTAAGAGCTGTCCTGGGCCAATAATCCACACATGCCCTCAAGACTAAACATGGCTGTTCTGGCTTTGCTAGTCTGTATCACCAGTCTTGTCTCCTCTTCAGATGCACCACTGCTTCTCCACAGAAATCAAAGGCAATGCCTCTGAACGGAGAAAAACACATAGAATCATAGAACAGTTAGGGTTGGAAAGGACCTTAAGATCATCTAGTTCCAACCCCCCTGCCATGGGCAGGGACACCTCACAATAAACCATCTCACCCAAGGCTCTGACCAACCTGGCCTTGAACACTGCCAGGGATGGAGCATTCACAACCTCCCTGGGCAACCCATTCCAGTGCCTCACCACCCTAACAGGAAAGAACTTAATTCTTATATCCAACCTAAACTTCCCCTGTTTAAGTTTTAACCCGTTACCCCTTGTCCTGTCACTACAGTCCCTAATGAAGAGTCCCTCCCCAGCATCCCTATAGGCCCCCTTCAGATACTGTGAGGTCTCCTCACAGCCTTCTCTTCTCCAGGCTGAACAGCCCCAACTTTCTCAGCCTAAAACATCCTCCACACAACCAGGCAATGCGCAAAAATTGCAGAGAGCTAGCAATGCTGTCAGCGTAGGTACTTGGATACTCAGTTCCCTGATAGGAAAAGCTCTTAGTGCCTGGAATTTCTGAGTGATTTTAAGCAAAAAGCAGGAAAACAGGTGACATAAGAAACTGAATGTGTGTCTGTGCTTTAAAGAGCTAGAGACTTGCTTAGTAAGGAAGGGGTTAAGATACGCTTGTGCTCTAAAGCAGTGATCCCTACAGAGTGATGTAATTTCAGGATGTTGTCCAGGCTTTTCTTTATAAATCTTGTCTTCCTGAGGGAAAGCAGGGTAATCCCTAGAGAGTAATAGGAGAGCACTGTCCAGCTTGTCCTAGTACAGCTGTATGTGTGAGGAGGAGAGAGCCCCCACTGTGCTGAGAAACACAGGTGAGTGCTCATGCTGTGAGCAAGCTCACTGTGGTGGGAGTTCTCACTCTCTCCTTCTCCCTTTTGGTCCACAACACAGTGCACAGTGAGCCAACCTTCAGTGGTTTGCCACAGTGCAGACTTATTTCTAGACACCTTCTCAGAAAGCTAAGAGAAGAGCTAACGAATGGTGTGGGATAAATACCATGACAGGCATTTAAAGTAGCTTTTAAAATAACAGAAATTTACATATTTAAATTGTCTATAAATCTATAAATTATACACTATGTTATATTGTACATCTATTGTATGACAGCTGATGCTTTTGGAAGATGCTTGGAGAGAACTGTTTGTTCTAGGAATAGCACAATGGGCCATTCCAGTTGATGCTAACACTCTACTGGCTGTATCTGGTAAGAATTGCACGATTTAATGACTTTGTTACAAAAATTACCATAAAAATACATTACTGAAAAAAGAACAACATGTAAAGAATAACAAATTCCTACAGAACAATAGAGCATACCTGTCATTTATAAATCTATATTTAAATGCAAATAATGTTGTTTTGTTGTATTCATGACTGCTTGCATTGTCATTTAAATGCAAATTACTGTGTTTGTTATCATCCAAGAGAAGATTTTATATTAACTTTCATACAATATAGTCAGTTTACATGGAACCAGATAGACGAGTGTGACAATAGAGTGGATACTGATACAGAGGATTTTGTCAGAAATCAATATAAAATAAAGCAAATGCCTTTAATATTATTTATTTCATCTGTTTCTGTTCTAGGCATGAACGGTGACAATACAGATTCTCAGAAGCTGAATAAAATTATTTCAGAAATACAGGCTTTACAGGAGGTTGTGGCTAGATTTAGACAACTTCGGCTAGATGCTACCGAATTTGCCTGTCTCAAATGCATTGTCACTTTTAAAGCTGGTAAGCAGAAAGAATCTGTTGCTCATCTGGTCTGATAACTATGAGGTTACTACTTTAAAGCAACAATGATGCTTTAAACCAAACATAGCTTTATATCACCCAACAGGTTTCTCAGTATTGAATTTCAACAGTCAGTGTTGTATTTGGAGCACTGGGGAACTAATGGGATGTCTAATTTCCATTGATAGCACTAGCTGAACTGGTTTTGACCCACCTAAGAGTAAAGCTGAACTAGAATCATAGAAAGTTTTGGGTTGGAAGAGACCTAAAAGCTCATCCAGCCTCAACCTCCTCCCATGCACAGGGACACCTTCCATTAGACCAGGTTGCTCTAAGCCCTGTCCAGCTGGCCTTGAACACTGCTGGCAATGGGGCAGCCACAGCTTCTCTGAGCAACCTGTGCCAGTGCCTCACCACCCTCACAGTAAAGAAGTTACAACTAATCTAAATCTACCCTCTTTCAGCTTAAAGCTATTACTCTTTGCCCTGTCACTACAACCCCTTGTAAGATGTCCCTCTCCAGTAATTAGTAACTGATCTGCTTTCCAGTGCCTACACACAGTGGTTCTGAACTGAGGAGTTTCCGAAATGCTGCCGCCATAGCAGCCCTTCAAGACGAAGCCCAGCTCACTCTGAACAGCTACATTCATACCAGGTGAGTGGTGTCTTCTCTCAATACTTATTGCAGGTGTAGGGGTAAAATCCTGCTTTCACTGCAGTGAAGGTGACATTTCCACTGACTGAAGCGGGGACTAGGCTGTTACAGCAAGTATACATTGGCTGTCAGCCGGCTGGTATTTCCTGATGCAATAGGATAATAGAAAAGGTTACGAAAGACTCTTAAGATCATCAAGTCCGATCATTAACCTAACACTGCCAAGTTCACCACTAAACCATCTCCCCAAGCACCACATCTACACGTCTTTTTAATCCCTCTAGGGATGGTGACTCCATCCCTTCCCTGGGCAGCCTGTTCCAGTGCTTGGCAACCCTTTTGGTGAAGAAATTTTTCCTAATATCAAATCTAAACCTCCCCTGGTGCAACTTGAGGCCATTTCCTCTTGTCCTACCACTTGTTACTTGACAGAACAGCCACCTCCTCCCTACAACCTCCTTTCAGGTAGACAGTGATAAGGTACCTCCGAGCCTCCTTTTCTCCAGACTAAGCAACGCCAGTTCTCTCAGCTGTTCGTCAGAGGACTTCTCCTCTAGACCCTTCACCAGCTTCATTGCTCTTCTCTGAATGCACTCCAGTACCTCAATATATTCAGACAAATTGAAAAGCGCTAGAAGGAGAGATCTTCCCTTGGGAAGTGATACCTGCTGTGGAACACTTTGCAGTTCAGAAGGCTACCTTTTCCTTTATATTTTATTCAATTAAATACTGCTAATTGTGATGCTGAAAAGCACATCTGATGGCAGTATGAGTATTTTTCACCAATGATCTCCAATCCCCATATAATTTCTCCCATTTTGCAGACACAGAAATCAGGACACAAGGGAGTTAAATGGCTCTTCTAAGACACTACCCTGAGTCTGTTCTCAGGTTGAAATGAAAAATGCAGAACTTGTGAATCCTATTTTGATGCTGTAGCAGAGTGATGAGAATCATTGTTTGGGAAGAAAATATTTGCCCTTGTCTCATTCAGCTGTTCTGGTTGGTTCAGGACTTGTGGGGAGAAATGCAACAGGTTTTGCAAAGCCCATGTCTTAAGTCCCTTAGCTGCAGTGGAAGGCCACGACACTAGCACAGTGGGAGATGGAGCAATGGAAAAGATACTTTTATACAATTTTTTTCCTTCTGCAATTTTGACCTGTTCTCATAATAGCTCTGGCTAGCAGAAGTCCACTCGGTATCAGAGATTAGATGGCAGCAGTCATTGAAGAACTTCCGTTCAGCCTATAGGGAATGGCCTAACATGGGGACAGGAGCAAAAATGCAAATACCATCCAGTTATGCCTTGTTGAGCAAAAAAAAAATAATAGTAGAGCAAAAAGAATAACTGCTGTAGAGCAACCTCTTCCTGTTCTTATGAAAGGCCCTTCCCATGAAGACTGCTCCCTAGGGTCTCTGGGTGAGACAGGGCCTATTGGAGACAAAACCTAGGGAGGAATGGTTTTACATACCCATGGTTTTCATGCCAAGCATGGCAACTTTTCCATTGCATTTCTGTGTTGCTGGAAATACTTAGCTACCGGGCTAAACAGTACTTGTTGTAAAAGACATTCTTCCACAGGAAAAAAAGGGCAGTCCACTAACAGGACTGTTACATTGACTCCTGAGGGATAGGGCTTTCAGCCTGCATTTCATTCTCAGGCTTGAATTTACCCTCCTGCCAGTGTTACAGCAGCATCAGCCCTTTGACCTCAGTGGAATTGCTCTCAACAGGACACAAGGAAGGTCAGACTGGAAAAGCAGAGTATGTCAGTATATCAGTATCTCCAAATGACCTTTTTCGGTCCTTCACTGTAAGCAGAGGTTTGAGGATCATTGGTGTGAAGTCAGTGAAAGCACAGCTAGAATGCATATCCTACACTGTGCTGGCTTCAAAAGCTGGGGGAAAGGATGGGAAATATCCTATTACACAAACACAGCATCTGAGGATAAAATAACAGCTTCTTTAACAAGAAAATTTCTTTCAAAATGTATATAGCAACCAAAAGGGGGCAGAATGATTACCATGACAATCCAGCTAAGTTTAAATTGCACTTTAAATGACAGGGTATTTATTATAGGTCAAGCTCTTCCCTGAACTGCATCAAGAACATTGTTGTTGTATGATGGACAAGGAGCTAATCAGAACTCCAAGACATTGGTCTATATTCTGCTAATCTCCATTAGGAGAGTTTTCCTCTGAATTAACCTTCTTGCTCCCTTGAGTACGAACCACAGGGTTTTAGCACAGGTAGCACTCATTTGCACAGTTTGTTGAGTATTGGTCTTTTCTATAAAGTAAAAGATTTTCTTTGAAAAATAGACTTTAAAACATCAATAATATTTTTTCCCTCTCTCTGTCTCCCAGGTATCCCACACAACCCTGTCGTTTTGGAAAACTTCTACTGCTTTTACCAGCTTTACGTTCCATTAGCCCATCTACAATAGAAGAAGTGTTTTTCAAAAAGACCATTGGGAATGTACCAATTACAAGACTGCTTTCAGATATGTACAAATCCAGTGACATATAAATCACCTTAAAATAAAGCATCAGGATGGACAGTTTGAGAAGAACTTTAATCTATGGAGAAAAAGCCTCAACTAACAAAACCTACGGGAAGCATACGCCTGGGAATGTTTAGCCTTTAAACCCATTGACACAAAATACCCCAGTAGATATGATTCTGCTGCTCTGAACAGAGTGATTTAGATCATGGAGAGAATGCTTTGTTCTACAGAAAAAAGTAAAAGTGGTTGGAATTTGGCTGCTATTCCTGCTACTACAGGATGGAAGCAATTCAGATGCCAGTCATAGTTAACAAAGACTCTGCTATTCTCTCATTTAACTGGCAGATCTGAGACAAAATGTGAAAGAAGGTACTTTAGTTTGTTCAGTATTTGGAACCGGGTGACCAAACTTGGCTTCTGTTGTAACATGAGATGCGGCGGCCTTCAGAATTGTTTTAAAAGTAGCCTATGTTGAGAAAATGTTTTTAATATAATAGGCAACATTTAAGACCAGGTTACCAAAACATTGCTTCTGCTTATAATACATCATGAAGTGGCCTTCAGAACTGATTAAAAAGTAGCTTATGACAGCAGCTCCATTCTCCCTGCAAAATGAACTGGTGATCTTTGCAGTGGATGTCACCACAATTTGTTCGGCTAACATCTCAAAGACAGAAGAGCTTTATACACTTCCTCCCTGACCTTCCTCCCTTCTTCCACACACAGAGACACGCATTCGCAAACACACCTGAAAAGACACAAGTCAAGAAAGGAAGACTAAAACAGCAAAACCAAATACAATGGAGATGACCGCTTCAGTGACCTGCTGGCTGTCCCGTTGGCACAGTGCTGAAACCAAAGGCAACGGTGGCCAAACTCTTTGTCAATGAGATGTGCAGAGAAATGACTATTAAGGAAAAATAATCAATGGAAGGAATTTTATTTCGGAGAAATGAAGTTGTTGACTGATACAATGCTAACAATTTCCAAAAGTCTCCAATGCCTTTTTAGAAAACTCCAGGTTCTAATTTTGACGCCTTGTTCGCCTACACCCTCTCACACACAGACATTTTATAAGCTGCTTATTTGATGTATAAAAAAATGTAGGAAAAAACCATTTAAAGATAGCTGCTGTACTTTTCAAAATTTGAGTTGTTATTAGGAACTAGCACTGAGAAAAATCAGCACTTGGACTATCATAGAATGAGTAAAACTTTTCCTGTACAAAGTGGATTAACTGATTTGTGAAGTTAAAAAGTTGTACTCATTGTATTTACAAAGAATAAAAATATATTGAATTTAAAGTACTTTCCACTGTTCATTTAACAATTGTCCTTCTGTTTCTGGATTAGTTTCCTCCCCTGTACCCTACTTGCCAGGGAACAGAAATATTCTCTACTAAAATGGATTGCCTTGGATGCTGCAGAGCCTCCACCATCAGAGGTTTTAAAAAGCAGGTTAGACAAACACTAAAGGAACAGATTAGGTGATCCTGCCTTGGGGCAAGGGACTTTGAGATCCTGCATACAGCCACTTCCTGTAATTCAAATACACCTTCTGCAAGGTTTTCTTCTCAGGAGCTGACACAGAGCTTTTTCTAGGACACGATACTAAGCAGATCAGAAGTCTAACCTAGTATAAGTAAGCCCTCTGCTTTGTGTTATTACAATCTGTAGTATAGGTGGATTGCACAGCTAACAAAGGGTGACGAGTACAAAAAGACTGCTTTGATTAAAAAGATTCTGGGGTTTTACTAAAGTGTTCATTTGTGTCATCACACCGAAGAGGTAAGCAGCTCCCAGTGCACAGAACAAGTTAGCAATAGAATGGAAATATAACATACCCTTCAGGTGACAATGAGCCACACAGAGTAAAATGACAGGTGGAAGTGTACAGCATACATCAACGGCTCATTGGTTTTTAGTGTCAAGGAATACAGACCACAAGTGAAATCCTAGCTCCACTGACTCCAAATACAAAAATCTCCCGCTTCAGAGGTCAGTTTTCACCCCAGCTCTGTTCCATTGGCAGTCTGCTGGGGCTCATGTCCTACCCTTTCCAAGACAGCCAGACCATTAAGCATACAACACTGGTCTTTTGATGAGTCAGGTGAGATGAAGCACAGACTACAGGGCTTGAAAACATCTTCTATACAAATTAGGATGGAGCACTTGTAAAAAGAACTGGACAGGGCAGAAAAATCAATTGTGGTTCTCCATTGTGTGACAATTCAGTTTAAGAGTTAAATAAGTTGGACCAGTGCTGTGCAGAACCCATGACAGAACAGTCATCAGTCATTTCAGTAAGATTCATGCTGCTGTCCCAGAGCAGCAATAACACCCTCTGCAGCATGCTGTAGCCCCGGTCCTTAGATCACCCAGGCCAGAGGATGCAACACTGTATTAGCTTTCTTCCAGATGCAAAGTAGCCAGGGCAATGCACATCTCACCCTCTTACCTGCAGGTCCTACCCCTTGCGACAGAACAGACTCACAACCTGGGATCCCCTTGATTGAGGCACAGCTAACCTCAGACCATGCTTTCCTCTCAGTGCTGCAGACAGCACAGAAGCTGAACCAGTTACAATACACTAGAATTAAGGTCTTTAGTTCATCTTGAAGGACTGGAGGCCAGGTAAAATCCCAGGGTCCAGTGCAGACACCCAGTGTTAACCACTGAGGTTGACAAAAGTCCTCACTTTAGAAACAGCAATGTTCTGCCATCAAGCATGCGGCTTTTCCCTCTTCGGCTTTTTGTGTTTTGCACAGCAAATGATAAAGATTGTGGCATCTTTCAGGGAGAAGATGGGGCATTTACTTTGGTTTCTGAATGAAGCTTCTCTCAGAAAAGATTTGAGAAAATACCTTACTATATATCTGAACCTAAACAATAAAACTTGATAGGCATTTAGAGCTTCTTCCCCATTTCCAAGAGTAACTCAATTTTACATGCAATTCAATCAGCACATGGAATTTCAGCAGTGATTTTACATTACCAAAAACCTCTTGGAAAGCAAGTCAGTTTCAGGCTGCAAGTGGGCTCTATCAGTTCTGGTCCCCGATTTCATGAATAGAAGTGCTGGAGAGATTCAAAGTCCTTGTTTAGTGTGAGGGAGAAAGGGCAATTATTTGGGCATTCAGCTGTTCAGTGTAGCTAGGTACTAGCACTACATATAATCCAGTCAGCCACCACTGTTGTATTGGTGCAATCTTTTACACCCAGATTGCCATAAAGGAGGTTAATGGTCTTAGTGAAAGGAAACTAGTAACTTTGCCAGCAAGTCTGTAAATGTTCTTGACAGTGATAAGTATTATAAGGAAAAAGCAGCAGAGCCACAACTAAGCCAACAAGTACAGTTACCAAATAGCACAAAATATTCGATGAGATTGCTACTAGCACACTCTTGAATCTGATTTCATGAGCATCTGGGCAGGTCATGCCCTTGTCACATTTGGAGGCACTAAGGCACATCTCCAGCCATAAAAGCATCTAGTGAAGAGAAAAAGACTTCAGCAGTATTGCCTGTAAGGTGCAGTTCAGGCACGAACCACCTGCATTTCACTGGTGGCTATACAAGTACAATTCTACAATTCCTTTAATGCTCAGGGAAGTGGTCTATGAGCACATCTTACAGCATACTTGTATGACTTCGCATCCCTAACTGTATTTGTAGAGAGCTGCTTTAATCTAGGAATGAAGCTGTAATGTATCATAGGTTATGTCAACATTAATTTCTCTGTAGGATGGTCTAACTTCCGCTTGCTAGTTGAAGCTAGATTGATGCCTCTCATAGCTGGTACGAAAACTACTCCTTCCGAAGTTTATTGAAGCTATATATCTGCTGACTGCCTATCACAAGCAGGGTTGCAGCTGTGGCACCACAACACAGGAACAGCCTTCAATATCTTTATACGTTCTTTAACACTTGAGCAGCAAGCGCAAGCATCTAAGGGTATTTAGTGCTGTCTGTTAGTAACACAAGAGTGCACTGCAGAAGAACATCGCAGCAAGGCTGAAACATCAGTTCACTGACAGTCAAGTCCATGCTCCTCAGAAAACATGAGATACCCCACATTCAAGGTCAAGAGTGACAACACATTTGAAGTGCATTTTCTCTTTTATTTCAAAACTTTAGACAAGTTACTTTAGTATATAAATTTGATTTTTCCTCTTACAGAATATAAAGATAATTCCCTCATTACTTCAGTATAAAGTGTTTTATAAGCTTGAAGACATTTGCATAAGTGTTTCTCATACAGGGTATCAGAAATAAAGCAGTCTTTCTACACAGGTTCAGACAGATGACTACCTCAGAAACAGCATAGCAATTTAGTCAAATACAAGTGAACACGTGACACTACAACTGTGAGTTCAAGTAAGGCCAAGTCAGTAAACATTGTAAGTCATTGCAAATAAGAGTGGAAAGGTTTGTGAGACATTGCAAGGGGTGGATGGTCTTGTAGTATAATACTTTTAAATTGAGAATTCAGAGGGATTTAGCTAGAAGACAAGTGTGTAATGCTATAAAGCATATGCAAAGATCAAGCAGTGTACTGATGTTAGTGGAGACTTTGTGCCTGTTTATCCTCAGCATGCTAAGACAAACTACAACCTCTTAAAACCAAGCATAAGAACCACTAATATTTGAGAAGACAGTTTCAGAACTCAAGTATGTCTTATTTTGGATGGTGTGTAGTTTTTGTCTATTACTTCATCTTGTAAGAACATGTGAAGACAGCGCTCGTTCTGTGCCAGTGGGTGACCTGCAACCCTGGAGAGGAAAACACAAGCATTAGTGCTAACAAATCAAGCCTACTTGCAGCTAGCAAGGTTTTATACCAGTAATATATGGCTCTGCACTTAGGCACAGATCTCACTTCCAGGTCACCACTGGTGACTGGAATAATGTCTAACAGCAAGACTTGTCATTTTCTCCTAGATGAAATTAGTCCACAGGAACCCAGAGGTACCTCTTGATCACTTAGAAGCATGTTACTTCATCATCTGTCACCTGCAAATGAGAGGACTATCATCTTAGCATTAAGAAGCCTAAAGTTAAGCAAGCCAAGCAGATTTTTACAGGTCTTAACGCCTTTGACACAGGACACCCTTCTAAAGGCTGCTTAACCCCTCAGTCTCAGTCTAATTCAGTAGCAGTTAGCCCAGGCAGAGTTAAAGACTTACTCCACCAGGGGGTGTGAAGGTCTTCTGAAGGCTCCCACACTGCTTAGAGCAGGGTCTTACCATGGTCACTGGCCCATGTCTGCATGTGCAAGCAGCACAGATGCACGGCCAGAAGGTATTGGCCACTCTGTTTATTGGAGGTATCTTTAGATAGGAGACATAAGAGACATAGAGCTCGTCTGTGCTAGAAGAGACCAGAATCTCTACTGCAGATTTAGGTTTGCTCCACATAAAGACTCAGCCACCATCCTTTTAGCAGTAAAGCAGCTGAAACTGAATTAGAAGACACTCCAAAGCTCAGAAGACACCCAAAAGGTATACATTTAAACCCTTAAAATGCAATGAAGCCTTCTGTGTAGCTAAAAATCCAAGAGAACCAGAATCCCTGGAAATTGATCACTTAAAACCTAAAACAGCCTGGTGTCAAAAAAGTTACATCCAGTTTGGACAATCAAGACAGGCTTCTTCCTTGAAGACACAGAGCCTCTCATCCTTCCTAGAGCAGCTTATGTCAGCCTTAAGGCCCCCATATCTGTCAGAACATTTGTACTCTAAATGGACGTTATATCTATCTAGTTGAACACATGTAATACATTGTCAACTCCCGTGGCTCAGCATCAGTACTTTCAAGCACTTTGGTGCATCTTCTCCAGATGTAGCTATATCAGCGCTTACTTCATCACTGGACAGATTAATTTGTCACTGCTCACTTGTCATTGTGTCCTTTGAAGAAGCTGAGCTGTCCTATTCAGCACTAAGATTATTTCAAGTGCAGTCATAAAGCCTCTCAATGTTGCCAGGTTCTAATAAACCAGCAACAATCTCAAGCATTAGTTTACAAGGAAGACAGTCTGGAATAACTAGTTTGAGTTTCTTACCCCCATCAGACTGCAGCTGCTTGAACTTTAAGGAAAAATGACACAGGAGAAGATGAGGCAGCAGCATATTCATTCTCCTGTTCAGGAAGTCTTGCAAATTGGTGGCTGAATGGCAAGACTACAGCTGATCCCTCAGATTCAGCTCTTGGCTTCACATGGGTATCTTGCTCTGCACTGGCTTTTCCTCAGTATTTTTCACTAAGGTGACACTCACTTAACAGCTGCTACTTCAAGAATATTCATGTATCCCAAGGTGAGATTCAGGCAGAAAAGCGCAGGCTGGCCCAAAAGAGCTGACTCAAGCTGCACTGCTGTGATATAGTCCCTCTAGATTCTATATTTAGAGGGACAAAGCTTCTCTCACCACCCCTCTTCCTGGATATCAAGAACTGGCACCAGTGCCAGGTCTTTTTCGGACACAGTGATAACAGTTATCTGAGAGACTCTAGTTCTAGAAGAAAAGACCATCTTTGAGATTGCAGTAATATGCATGCATTATGCAAATTATATTCACATTTAAGTTCACTAGTACTCAGTACTTTATAGAAGCCAAGCCTTAAAGCTTTTACATGGCTCAGAAATTTAGTGATGTTTGCTTGATGCCATCGGAATAAATTGATGAGGTTGAATAACTGGGAATTGTGCCTGAAGAGCCTTAAGCTGTACTTAAGTCTGCCACTACCTCAATATGTACATTAACAGTCTGGTTTTGTTCCAAAGGAAGAAAAATTGACCAAGAAGTCTTATACTTCCACAAGATCAATGTATTACTTGCTGTAGGACTGAGTAAGTGATACTAGTAAACTGGCCATTCCATTTCTGTCAGCTATACTGAGTTTATCAGAGATTCCATCCAAGGTGACTGTTTCACTATCAACTGCTTCAGAACATGAACGGACCTCTTCCCCCACATATTACTCGACTCAGCATAGCAAGTTTTCAGTAAAGCTTTCTGCATTTAAAGTAGAACCCTAAACCTTCACGGATAAAAGCTGTATTTTACAGTCATGACTGCTTTGATTGTACAGCCTTAAAAAATAAACCCCAAAACACATTCCATCTGCCTTCATGTAGTGTGAATGGAAAACTAGATACCTTGGAAATTCATTCCACTTGTCTGTGAACAAAGAGCAGCCTGAGGCATTTTACCTGCTCAGAACCACTAACAATACCACTAAATTGAGCCAACGAGCAACTATGTGAAAATTTCAGAGACTTCACAGGGTCACCATCATTTGCAACTCCAAACCACATGCCTGAACTAACAACTGACAAGCAGATTCTTCTGAATTATGGCTCAACTCACAAACATCCTCTGCTCCTCTTAAACATCATTACTATTGAACAATGTCAGAATGGGACTGACAAGCTTGAACTTTGAAAAGGGAGCAGTCCCAAATCCAGTTGGTCTGAAGAGCATTTGCTCTGGAGACTAGAAGAGCTGGTTAACTGACAGTATTCCTTTTTACGCACTGTTTGGATCCACACTGTTAAAGAGACTAAGGCAGCTCTTCAGGTCAATATGCAGACGGCAGTTAGTAGTGTCAGATGGCAGAAAAAGAATCATGAGACTGTTACTGTAATTTCTGCTAACCCTTTGAAAGGCAGTGACAAAACCCAAAGTGTCTATTTCAAACCCTGTATGTGCGTACCTCAGGTAGTGTTTTTACATCTTCAGAAAGATTCTCATGATGATTAGAGAAAATATGCATCATTACACAAGCTGAGAAAACCTCACATCTGCAATCAAAGTAAACTGCTGTAAGCCCATTGTAAGCTCCATTGTTCACCCAGTGGAGGATACCTTTTCAGAAATGAAAAGTAGAACTATTTGAATGCTATAATTTTACTAGTAATTTACATAAATTAACAACAGCTGCTCAGGTAAGCATTACAATATCTAACTGAACACTGGATGAGCAATGTTAGCATGTCCTATTGCAAGATTAGTCAAAGTTATCATTCTGGACCTAGTTGCAACTACCCTAGTTAGAGGACTAGCAGTTTTAATTCAGTTTTTCTGAGCAGAGTTCTGGGGTTGCCTCAAGGTAACTAGAACAAACACTTACTTGTTTATGAATTGTTCAAGAGCTTGCTTCCTTTCCTCTATAAAGGAATCATCAAATATGCCGTCATCTCCTCGGAAGGGGAGCTGACGGAGAAGAGCTTTTCCTGGTAGAGGTGGTACCACAACCTGAAAGATTTAGAAAAGCTTCCTTAAGCACAGCCTGTAAGCAAGTTTATACACCTCCTCTGCCACCTCCTCTTCCTAGAGGACCCAACTCAATCACATCCCTAGTGAAGTAAGATGACATGACCAGAGAAGAACAGTATCTGCCCATAGATGTAAGCTGAATTAAAAGTAGTTTAACTCTCAATTAACTCCAAGCCATTAAACAGATGCTAGCATTGTATAACTGAGGTTTACTAAGTTTCAGTGTTTTAGTTCTAGACATTTTCAAGCACAATATCTGCTCTGATATATGCTTTATAACATAATAATGTTTTACCACCACTACTCTTTGTATGTCTATAAAGACTTCTATTTACCTTTCATTTTACCCACCTTGCTTTCTCTTTCTAGTTCATTCCTTAGCCATTCAAAGTCACTGTATCTTCTTCTGACTGTAGATTCTTTCAATTTGAAAATAGGTAGATTTGTCTGAGAACAAGAACATAAGATATTGATTAGACAAATAAGAAGTTCTGATAAGCAGAAGCAAGCTGTTGAGTTATAAATTAGTTCTACTTAAGCAACAACAGTATTGAGAAACAATCAAGATACAGAAATACCAATACGGCTCTGTAAGCTACACAAATAAGTTGTGCCTCAAACTGCTTAACTGTAGGCCTCATTTATATGGCATCCTAATCACTAGGATTTTGACACCCTATCACCTAATAGAATAGCAGATTTGCTGGCCACTTCAGGATACGTTCCTAAGGCTGCACAAGCATGTGCTATTCTTACTGTCTCAGGAACTGAATTCCCAATGCCAATATATGCATGAAATTGGAAGGGGGAAGAGAAAGTCTTCACAATTCACACAGGCTCCTCTTACTGCATTTAAGGGAGTGTTTCAGGTATCAGCATGGAACATAACCAAGCTTCCTGTACTTTTCCGCTACCTGATACACCTTGGCTTCCAACATTTTCAAAAGCAAAACTCTTAAGTCCTACAGTGAACCCATTCAGGACAGATGAAGCTGAAGACAGCACAAGCTGCCAAGTTTGAATAGCTCCAAAGATGTCAGTAAGGTGGAGATGCAACATAACATCCAGTGGTGATGAGATCACACTGGTTTGTTACAAAGTTATACCAAGCAGAGCTTGATTAGGCAGAACTTTCCTGAACATGGCTAGGAGTCAGCACTCAATTCTAATATCCTTGAAAGAGTCAAATGGACACAAGGCTATAATGCTGCACAATACCATGTTAAATACACAAGCACCCTGGTCCATGTCCTTACACTAGCTCATGAGAGCCTATATTGCTTCTGCTCATTCTTGGGGTGCAGTGTTATACTACTGTTATAATCCAACTTACACATTATTTTAAGAGTAGACATTGAGAATGCACTCTTAATGACATCCCCATATGCCATTAGGATGAGGTGTCATCCTAAGATCCAAGACCACAATCTGAAGTTTAAATGACATTAAGATATCAAACTGGCTAGGGTGTTACAAAAATGTGTGTAGGCATCTGACCTACTAAAAGCAAGACCAGAAGTCTGTAACTGTCATACATAACCAGCAGTTAACAGACCAAAGCTTGCCGTCATCAGACTGCATATTCACTGTCTTCATCTCGAAATAAGACTCCTGAGAAGTACCCTAGGGAGCCAATGTTCACATGGGACTACAGTTATCCCCAGGTTTCCTGTTGGCAGAACCACAGTAGCCATTTTCAGCTATAGACTTATTTTTTGTTGGTATGAGCCATCTCATATTCTGGTCACAGTTTGAGTGGATATCTCTGTACAATATCATCTGTAGACCGTTAACGCTTAAGCTTTCATTGACTGATACTTCTGGCTGCTCAGAACAGGTTTAATTGCAGAGACACTCTCCTGCACTAGGCAGGACCATGACCATGGGCCACTGCATTACTGCCAACCAATAACAAGGTTTTTGGTTGTCACAGTGCAAAAGTACTTGAAGAGTTAACTGTGTACTTTCACATGCTATTTAGTCCACACTTAAATGGTAAAGTACAAAATATTTTGTTATGAAATCTTTGCTCTCCTTCCAAGGTAAAACATTGTTCATTGTACCAGTGACTAATAATGAAGTTGCACTTAAGACTATTGTGTCAGAAAGTCAGGCTTTATAAAGAAACACTCTTGTCTTGAGGATAAGAATACTCACTCAAGAGTGAATAAAGCTAGGTCCCCCAGAGTGCATGAAGGAGATTCCCAGAAGTTAAGTACTGGATTATTTTTCTCTGATTTCAGCTAGTGGCTTTTTAACTAAGTTCAGCCTTCCACATTGCAACACCAACTCTTTGTCAGCATCTTCGACATAAAGTCCTTTACCATATTTAACACATAGGCTCTCACCTGCAAAAAATATTACTTTCTCAAGTTACTTACAAGAGGGATTAAAACTGAATAAAAGCAGCTAAATGCAATGGGTTCCCAGGTCTTCAGGAACTCTTTTCATGCTTCTGGGCATGAAGTCTATTAAAGTTAATCTCTAATCAACATATCAGGCTTACAAGTATAATGTGGGAGCAGAAGTGCCAACTGAGCTTGTTATACCTTCTACATTTCCCTTTTAAACTTTTGGCATGCTAGCCCAGCTAGCAAGCTGGTGAAAAGGACAGAGTACTTGCTTTCCCCTCCAGCTGAAAAATCTCGTTTTGATCATAAGCACTGGAAATGTCTGAACTGAAGGCTCCTATTACACTAAGTGGCTTACAAGTCACAACTTGAGAACTACATGTTAAAGGAAAGTGTGTGCCCTGTCCTTTACTCTGGGTATGAATTAAAACTTCTAAACCTCATGTTTCTTACAAGCCAGAAACGACACCAATTCTCCTTCCTCTAGGAGATAGTACTGGTAAGAGCTGCATTCTTCAGATACAGCTATTAGGCAGGATCTATTAAAAAAAAAAAAAAAGCAATTTCATAGTCCTGTTTATACTCCTTAACTTACACCTTAGCTCCATATTTTAAACTCAGAATATATTAACACCTGAGGTTACTGCATGTGCCTTTCTCACTGAGGATGATTACCCTGCTTGAGCAGATCACTTCTTCCTTTGGCAGGAAGGACTTCTGCATGTCCTATTGCCTCCACCTATCATGGGTACATGGCTTTCATGAAACAAGCCAGAGAGCTGCTGAAGCATGAGCTATCTGGGCAAGGATTTGGTAGAGGGAAACAATACTAAGGCATCAGCTTCTATTGAAGTGTCACTTCGAGACCATAGAGGATATCAAAGGAGTTATTCTCAGCTTCACGGTTTATGTGGAGAGTTATCTTTGTTTAGTCACCAAGGTGCTGGTAGCTATTCTGAACAGTTAGTGCTTTGTTTGCCTGCTAGAACAGAGATAAGAGTGAGGACAAAACTTAAAGTCAGGCTAGTTTCATTTTCACAAACACATCTCCCCATGCTCATTCAGCATTACAGTGCTGGCTTTCTGGCCTGCTGATCTGCAAAGCCTACTGTCATGAAACTCATGACCCAGTTTGGCACAGACCCTGGAGCATAGCTCATTCCTTTGATAAATTTAGCATAATTACTGCAGCAATTGCTTCTTCTACAGTGTAATAATTAGTCTAATTTTTTATTAAGAACATTTTCAACAACTGCCTAGTCCAAAATCATGCCTTTTAGCAGTTTGAATGCAAGCCCTCAACCTGATAGGATTATGCATTACCCAAGAGGCCAGACAACCAAAAGTCACTACTCTATTACAGATAAAGCATTATTCTAGGAGGGCAAATAAATCAGCTCCATAAAGTCCCACATAGCCCCAAATCCTAAGCACAGAATTAAGGCAAGACAGATTCTTGTCTAGCACTGTTGCTGTATTAGACCATATGCAGACACCCATTAGGCTTTCAGTCTGTATTCTGCTGGGTGAGTTAATGGCCAAGCTAGTACACTGAAATAAACATTGTCAGAACTAGTGCCAATTACACAGTTAAACAGCAGATGACAAACCCAGACCCTTAAGTCACTCCTACATTCTTCCATTCAGATGCCAAATGAGTTTCTGCATTTGGTTAGTGTTCATCAAACTGCTAATGGGAAGCAGTGGTTGCCTGCTCACAGATTTCAGGGCAAAACCTGTATTCACAGCAAGCATGTTTCTTCAGTTACATTTATGTCATAACATATTCAAGCTACAAGTCCAACTCTAAGCTCAGGAGGTCCCCAGTACACCTCAGAAGCAAATGACAGTCCTAAGGCAGTAATCTGGATAACCAGGTAAGTTTTCTAGCTGTTGCTTTAGTCTATCCCTGAGCTGTGCCCAGTCAGAAGTCCCAGAATTGTTTATATATATACAAAAGTGAAGAGACTTTTACAGGCAGAATTCAACTAGTTAGAGTACTAGTCAAATACTGCCCATTCAGCTTCAGATACACACCTCCCCAGTGCAGCCATTCTGGTATATGAGTTACCTTAACCGCAGGAGGAAAGCTAGAGTACTTTAAATATATTACCTCATAACTCTAAGAAGTTTTAAGTATTCTGTTATCTAGACTAGATCAATTTATCTGGTGCGTGGAAAAAGCCTTGCAAATAGCCAGACTTGCTCCTACAAATTTGTTTCCAGACATAAATTGAAAGCCAATTGCATTTGGATTCCTTCAGAGGACATGCTGACACTCCACAAGGCTGACTCTGAATGTCATGGCAGCCCAGTCCACCCCACAGCTGCAGAAGCTCTATAGTACTAGCTGTCCAGGACAGTTTGTGGTGAATTTGATTCATTTCCTCATCTGCCAATGAGACATTCAGCAGCAGCCCTGCATTGCCCATGTCTCCCACTCCTAACAGAGAATAAAGCTGCAGTTGCCACAGTACCTACTTTGATGTTGTCTTTTCAAGTAGGTTATGGTAGCCTCGATACATCTCTATTTCCATTAAAATAGTGAAAGAAAGCACTCGGCTCACTTCTGATAGAGTTTTGTGTCCTTGACTCTCAGAAGCTAAATCCAAGCTTCTTACTGTCTCTTCATAGAAGCTGTAATCTGTCAAGAGACTACACCCTTCAGCTACACTTACAGACAGCCAGTAAGAGCTCTGGGCTATTACAGAAAGAAGCATTCAGGAAGGATAGAAAAGTATAGTTTTCTTAACACAAGAGCCTGCTGCCCTTTAGTACAAGAAACTGGTTCCAGCAGTGCACTGTTATTGCAGAAACCTTGCCAGTGATTTGTTTCCTTCCCAACTTGACCTAAGCAGCTACCTCCCCATTTCCTACAATTATAAAAAGCAATAAAGAAGGCAAGCATACTTTAAACCTCAGTTGCTAGAAGTTTAGTTTTCTGCTGTTCACTGAAGTAAAACCTTTCCCCACTGCAAAAGGTCAGATAAGAGGTTGTTACTTGTTTAAGTTACAGTCATTTTGATCAAAGCAGAATTCTACCTCCCCTTTCATCTAACTGACCTCCAGGTCTACTGAGAGTATATTACAGGCAAAAAATCTGAAACTAACAGAACACTGAAAAATCTCACCATTTGTATACAACCCAGTTTTAAACAGTGCTGACCTAAGCTATACCAGGAACTGTAGAGCTTCCCATTCCAAAGCCCTGAGACATGGAGCTAGGATGCTTCCCAGCTTGAAGACTAAAGCAGCAAAATACTAATTCCAACACAAAGACTATTAGTTTTTAGACAAGAGTTAACTTTTGCCAAGTCAAATGCCTTGAGCCTAGAGCTCCTCTATGAAAATTAGTGTAGGGGTGGTCTGGGTGTTGGGTAAGCAGCATCTATCATCATCTGATCCAAAGTTCACCATCATCATGAAGAGCTGAATTATGGTGTGCCATGGTCAAACAGCTCAAAGTGGAGCTAAGTCTAGAAAAACATTGCTTAGGGATTCTTTATTCTTTGGGTTTCATGCTTAGAAGCCAAAGGTAAAAACAGAAGCCTACTTAAAGAAGGGCACATTCAGGCATAGGCTTTTACAACACCCAGACAGAATTAGTAACTCTAGATAACCATTTCAGGGTTAGCAAGGCAAAGCTTCCTTTGGCATACCAAATACTCCTTTTAAAAAGAAGGGATTGCTACTTTTACATGATTGCAAAGTGTAATTGCCATAAGCTCTGTTCTGGCCTACTGCAATGCTACCATTCATTCCTTATTGAGAAGGACTGAAGAGGGGTCACATTAAGTTGATGCTTTAGCATCATTAGCTGACATATACCAGCTACAGTCAAATGGGGCCAACAAATTGCAGCAAATTGCTGCAATTGATAGTTTTTATCAGGAACAAACATTTTAACATGCTTTGTGAGCTAGAGACAGTCCAGCATCCCTACACTTCATAAGCATGTAAGAAACAAGAGATAACTGGCACAGATGTAGGCACATTAATTAGCAAAAAAAGAAACCAAACAAAAAAAAAAACCCATAAAACCCAAGAACACAATAAAAGACTCTTCATATTTCCAGTTTTTATTGGAATAGTAACATTCACATTCTTTAATTTGTAGTGTATCTTCACATTTGGCAGGTGCTGCAGCTTAGGCCCGTAGTCTCTGAAGCATTCTTTCCGGGTACAGAGGTGGCTTTAAACCACTTCAGATACAGCTTCATTTACCTTTGGATTTTAGAGTAAAGCTGCTATATGCTAGCTATTAGCTAAACTTTCAGGACTGGCTTTGTGGCCAACACAGACTGTACTGTCACATACCACAGAAGATCCTCCCATGACAGCAGCTTTGACCTGCATTCTTAAGTAACCACATAAGGAATATGTCCACGGACCTGTCTTCAGTCAGTAAAACATTTTTTATACCTTGAGCAGAAGGTTAGGGTTTCTCCATCCTTCTCACATCAAAAGAAGTTGTAACAGCAGCTTCAGACCCTTCACTCTGTGCTATAGCTTCATAGGTATTCAGATTACTTACTTGCTAAAACAGCCTCCAGTAGTGCAACTGGCATTGCACTACCAAGTGAAAAAAGCTTTTTAAAGCAAATACTTCCCCTACAGTTAGAAGCTCACACCTACACTCCATTATTTAATTTCCCCAGATGAAAGAGTAGAGACCCAACCGCTCTGAAGTTCAAGCTGACACTTTTTTGACAAGTCATCTAACAATAAAAATGTATCAAAATACTTTGGCATCATATGCCTACCTGGATCACAGCCATCTGTCCTATAAAGATCAGTCATTGTTCATTTGATTGGTCTGTTCAGCACTGTACTAGAGCACACTCTTACAATGTGGGCCTTGATTGTCATGTAGTATGTGCAGAAATAGACTCAAAGTCACCAGTTAAACTAACATACTAATATGAAGCACTATTGAGAGACTTGGCTATTTTATTTGCACAGTAGCAGGCATCAACACCAAACCAGTTCAGTACCTTTGGACTAGGCTCCTGAACCTAGTTTAAAAAAAAAAAAACTCTACAGAAAAATCAGCTGCTCAGAGTAAATACATGCAATGGACTTGTAAATCCTCTCTCCTTGCTTCAGAAGTTTCTTTCATCCAAGCCACCCTACTTCAGTCTCTCTAGTCAGTGTCCTGGAAGTTGTTACCCTTCCAGCTATCCTTTTCTGAATATCTTTTTCTGTGCTCACTGGTGCAGTGAGTGTTTAAGGTGGGCTGTAGAACAAAGTCACCTGAATCACTGCATTTTTATCCTTTGAAGAGGAGTCTAAAACTGATAGCACAGTCTAGAATAGGGTATTAGAAGAGTAATTAAACTACAGTTAGACTTGCAGTGTGATGCAAGATTTGCAGTAGCAGAGAAAGAATTAGTGCTGATTATGCATCCCTAAACACATCCAACACTGAGTCAGTATTTAGTCATTACCGCACCACAAGCTTCACTGACTATGAAACTGAACAATGCTGAAGTCAACTATGTGTACCAGCGGATTTGATTCTTCTCATGGTGGGAGAAGAGCCTGCAACTTCAAACCCAGCTAACCACACGAAGGATAGGAAATACGGATGGCACTGTTCAAGGACAGCATTTCAAAGGCACATTCACCAGATCAGGAATGCCACTTTGCAAAGCCATGGCATAAGCGCTGTCTGAGCAACTTTCAGTTCATTTAACATCTTACTTTGACTTTGATTGCAGAAGTCAAACTCAAATCAGTCACTCGAGTCTGACTACTGTAAATATGCTGAAATGCAAGTACTGTATCCAAGACAGGTCATGAAAACAATGGGTTAAGATGAGGACAGACTTTCAGAAGCAGCTCAAGTTCAGCAGTACTTTGATATACTTCCCCAATCCTTTGAGACCAACATTATTTTTAACAATGCAGGCACTTCACAGCTTGTGTGTTCATTTCCTTCCCCACATTGGGTCCACACGGTCAAACATCTCTGCAGGTCTACAGAAGTCTCTCTGCAGAAGAGATAGGAGAAGTGACTGCTGCCTTCAAGAGGACTGGCACCACTCAAGTGATGCATTTCACATTTGGAAGCACAACAGCAAGGCATTACCCTTCTATAGCTCAAGACAAGCCACTGAGCTGTGGGACCCCAGGAAGCTAAGGTGTGCCTCAGTGTCAAATTTAATCACACTGATGAGAGGCAATTCAGTATAAAAGAACAGAATTAAGACAAAGGCTTTTTGTTAACTTTGGTTTGACTAAAAAGAATTATTTAACTACTTGGAGTAGCAGCTCCTGTAGCAGGTATTTTATTATAATTCTAGCTGCCAGTTTGACTATTAATGACTTCTCTGCAAGCTCTCACTAACCCACCAACAGATAATTTAACCTTTTAGTCTAATTGACAAACCCAACTAATACAGGCAGCACAGAAGTCACTTTTACTTCTGTAGAAGCAGTAACATAAGTGTGAACAAAGGGATATTTTTCCCAGATGCAGCAAGTTCCTGGGTATCTGTATGCTTTGTTGACAGTATTCTAACCAATGTGCTTACCTCCTATGGTACTGCTTTTACAGTGGCTGTATGGCTCTGAAGTATGTCACCAATTGCTGGGATCAGAGTTAGCTTGTAAAGCTTGTCTCCTTAAAGGATTTAGCAACTGAAGCTGCTGCACAGAATCTGTTTGAGCGAAGACATTCCCATTGACCCAGTTACCAGGAAAACTACGTCTTAAGTACAGTAGAAGTCAGGTGATAACTGGATTGAGGACTGCAGACATGCTGTAGGATGATAATGTAACAACTGCCATTTGTTCTACATTTGCTTCTTGGAAAGCAGAGAGAGGCCTTGCTGACAGCCTATAAACATTATCAAGTATTCACATGCCTATGTTGACAAGCAAAAGCCCACCCTGAAAATGTGTAACAAGTAGAAGGGAACCACTACCCCTCTGGTGATGGTTCCCGAGTGAACAGCTAAAGACTCCCACGAAGCAGCATATGGCATGTAAGGGTATTTACGCTGAAAAGTTAACTGTTGGTTCACACCTTTCAAGAGGCAATGGCAGCAAAGTAGTTTGCTGTATTACTTTGGCAGGCCATCTAGTTGATTATGTTAGTTGGGACCACTGCAGTCACCATACTGTGACCATCTATACACCTTTAGATTAGATTACTACTATATCAAGTTTTATTTCACTAGAAAAAGCACTTGGAGCTTTATACCCTATTGCTTTGTTCTCTTTCTTAGCTCACTAAGCCTTCACACAAAAAATACCTTCAAATGATGCAAACTCACTGCCTAATGCTGCTGATAGAGAGCAAATTCTCTAGCACCCTGTCAAGAACATGATCCACTCAGATTTCCGATTTTAGCACTGAAGGATGGCATTTACCATTACTGAACAAGATATTTGACTTTCACTGCCAAGCTGCACTGCAGTGGCATACCACCACACTGTCTTATACTGGTTGCTACAGTGGAGAGCTTTCTGTCATCACCTTGTCCAGTCTGCCAAGAACAGTATGTTATTTAATGCAACTCCAGGCTCAGAAAGTCAATACTTTGACCAACTGACCTTCTGTGAAGTAAGCTGCCTCACTGGAAGTGCTGTATAGGTTCTACCTGCAGCACTCTGAGCCTAACTGCTTGTGAAAGTACCATGCATTTACCACAGTGCACAGCCATCCCACTGACCTGCGCAGATACACATGCTAGGAAACAGTAAGGTTTTTCATAAGTACTGCAATACAACTGACTCACTTATCTAGTAGTATACTGCTGAGCAGTCTACCCAAAACTTTTAAGTTCCCCATTAAGCTTTCCAACTTCCACCAGAAGCTGATGAGTACAGCAATATAAGAATTATAGCATGAGGTTGTTCCACTTGTGGCTTTCCAGGCAACAGATATGCTTCAGCTGTAATACCAGCAGAAAGCTTGCAAATAAAAGCTTGGGGCGGGGGGGCTCTGCAGTATTTCACACAAGTACTTTTTGCAAGATACTAGTTATCCGACATCAGTTCAAGTGTCTGCTAGCAAGCTCAGTCTCTCTCCAAAAAAGTTAAGCTTTGAGACTCAGACAAAGCAATACAGAATTACCCTTACACCAAGTTTGTAAACACCATGGCAATGGTGCAAGTCTAATTGCTTTAATTCAAACTTAAATCTGTGTCCTCTCTGACAATGTTTCTGGCTTAGCATGATTTCCAGCCATAGCATGAGCCTGCCCAGTAGCTTTCACCAGAACTTGGCAGCAGGTAAACTGTCCATTTCTGCACTCCTAAACATTTTAATGTCGATGTTAGTTGAAGAAATAGTTTTCCAGATACAGCACAGGTAACTCACTCCATCTCAGGTTTGTACTGCTGCCACTACTAGCACCACTGTGCGACACAGCAAGTGTCAGCTGCTACTTTCTGTGAACACAAGCAGTCTTCAAACCACAGAGGCCGGCTGGTGGCTGATGCCCACCCTGCGCCAACAAACAGCTTAAAGTTACAAACCTACCTTTTAAAAATAAAATACTATAGCAATTCAAGTTCTAACTCTTCTCCCATACCGAAGCTTATGTTATTAGGAACATGGTCTATGCTCTGCAAGAAGCAGTTAATTGATACAAGTTTAGACAGTGAACGCAATTCTGCATGACTTGTATTACCTGCTCTGTAGCCTTCCAAGCACACAGAGACATAAAACTCAATTTACAGTTCATGACAGCTGTGAATGTATACAGCATGGATGCACCCTGTGCAAAAGTAGCACACAGCTGGAAAGGGAATGATCATGTATCAGAAGCAGTCCTGTATACAGACATGCAGAGGTGCAAGTAAGGAGTGGGAGGAAGCAATGTTTATATAATAGTCAGGATGGGAGGAAGAACAGAGGAAGGTCACAGTACTATCACAGCATATGTTTGTTCAAGTCACTTCTAGGTCTTCATTACAACAGGAACCAGAATTTTCTACCCAAACAGCAGATGGGCTAATACTAATCTGTCTCAGAACCCGCTTTCCTGCTGAAGAACCTCAGTTGGGGATTTTGGGGGCAGGGGAAAAGAAAAAAAAATATTTTAAACCCAGTAAATTTGGTCTCATTCCCAAGGCCATATTACAGCTATGTCCCTTTTGTATCCTCTTACCTACATCCAGCAATTCCAAATGCTCAATCTCACGAAAAGGAACATCATCAGGAACTTAAGGCACAAATACTTTCCAAACAAGGTAGAGCTACACCTTTCTGCAAAGTGGGCTGCTACTGCAGTATAATGAAACACAAGTGCGCAAGTTCGAGTTTGTCCTCACACAGAGGCCAAACACAGGTTACAGTTGTTTAAGTTTATTCTTCCCACCTTATGAGCACATCGTGAAACATAGTAATAGCCAGGGGACATGGCAATTTAGGAGTGTCAGAATGAAATAAGTATCCTCCGTCATAGCTTTAGATACCAAATGATGTTGCTTTTTTAAGTAAAGTTACACTAAGCTGAGAACTTTGACCAGAAAATCCACACAGGGTTTTAGTCTTGTCTGAAGACTTTAAGAGACCAGGGCAGCAGCCCTCAGCTGAAGCCTTCCCTGCCATGAAAGCATGTGCATTTTGTGTGAAAAAAGAACCCCTACTGCAAAAATAGGCACAGACAGTCGATGAGGCTTCTTCCTCCTCTATTACTGCCTGTAATAACTGCCCATGTTCAATGAGCTGCAAAAGAGTAAAGCTACACAAGGTAGTAGACTCAATCACAAGGTAGTAGACTAAACCACAAGGTACAAAAAAAAGAGGTCATCTTTCAACTCATCCCTGGAAGCACAGACTAAAAGGATGTCCTGCCTCAAGTCCCTACTAGCACAGGCAAGGACCAGTGCCATAGATACTGCATTTCACTGTCCACTCCTGCAGGCCCTGTTTATGAAATAAGAGAGACCTTATTACTCCACATAGCTTTTCTCAAGCTTAAGACTATTAGCCTTTGGGGCATGCTAGTGAACACTGCCCTTCCAGCTAGGAAGGAGTCCAGTGCCACTAAGAAAAATTTGACAGCACATGAGAAATAGCCTTATTTATTTGGCACTCAATTTATATTTCAGGTACAAAAGCAAATGGGAAGGCCTCCCTAAACACACCCACCTTATCACTTCAGCTAGCTCTGACTAAGCACATGTGCCCACTAGACTTATTTACACATTCTCTACAGGTTTTTGAGGCTGCTGAAATCCTGAACTTGACCTTGTTCTCAGGGCAGATCCACCCATATTACTACACCTCAGATAGCTGAGAGTTCGCCCTCTTCTATTTACTTAAGAGTCAGATTGCTCACAGTACACCAATATTTCAGTTTACTGACAGTTGCGCACAGTGGAGCCGAAAGAACACTTGTCCTTTGGTTATTTCAGCCGAAGTGCACTGCCTTCGCTACCACCAGAGCGCCAGAGTTGCCAGCTCCAGCCGCCTGCAGAAGCTGGGCCCTGCTCTCATGCTGAGAATGAAGCCCGCTGCCGCTCAGCCATCACCTCCCCAGTGGTACCCACCGCACCAGCTGTCAAACGGGCCTGAAGGACACGACGGCGGCAGCCCGTCACCGCCGCCCCGGCCCCGCGGACAACCGTCCCGGTTATGTAAGTGCCGGCTGGAGCCCAACGCCGACACACGGACTCCGCATTCTCCCTCCCTCGCTCTCGACTCGCTCCCGGGGCCCGGCCGCAGGAGAAGCGGGCACAGACCCCACGGAGCTGCCCGACAGGCACCCCCGGCCACCCGCCCAGGCCCCCGGCAAGCAGAACCTGGGCCTGCCGCAGCGCCCAGCTGCCTCCCACCCTCCGCACCGCGCCGGGCGCTCACCTTGACGCGGATCTCGTAGGTAGTGAAGCGGCCGCGGCCCACCCCCACGGTCTGCGGGTTGCCCACGTCGATCTCCAGGAAGTTGCTGGGCGGCCCGTAGGCGTCGTTCAGGTTCTGCGGCTTGCTGATCAGCCGCCGGGTGTCCGCGATCGTCTCAGCCATGGCGGAGCGGGTGCCTTCTCCCCCCGCCGAGAGGAGCGCGGCAGGACGTGAGGGACCGAGCGAGCGTGCCCCGAGCGCCCCCGCCGCCCGCCCTCTTATCGCCCCGCAGCCAGCTGACTGCCCAGCAACGCGCACCCACGCCGCCGCCGCCAGCGGATGCGTCCACCGCCCGCGCGCAAGGCGTGCTGGGAGCTGTAGTCCTCAGGCTCCGCAACGCTCGCTACCCTCTGCACGGCGGTGCGTCTACCGAACTACAGATCCCGGCGTGCGGGAGGAGAGGTGCGGCCCTGAGGGAGCTGGCTTGGCGGGCCCGGCGCGGGCTGCGGGGCTCGGTTCCGCTGCAGGAGGGGCTCCATGGGGTGGTGCGGAGTGTCGCGGAGGTTTCCTCCGCCTTGGGGTCAGCAGCAAACCTCCTTCGCATCCGGGGAAGGGGCTCGTGTGCGGTCAGGGTGTGTGTGAGGCGGTGCGAGCCGCCCCGGGGCGGCTTGCCTGGGCCCAGCCCTCAGTGAGGGCGATGCGGGGGCCTCTGTGGGTGCGGGGGATCAGGAGCATAGAGGGGCAGCGGCGGTGGATTCAGGGTAGCCTTTTTTCTCTTTAAACCGGGAAATGTTTTAACATGACAATCATCATTACTCTCGACTGCAACTTTTCGCCTGCAGCCCTTAAAGAGTGCACAAAGGAAGGGTTGTTGTTCGTTACAGGTGGAGAGCCCCAAGTAGGTTAAGTTGGTGTATTAGTCAGAAGCTTAACCTAGGTCTTGGTGCATGAGAATAAGAAGTGATTTTTTGCAACGGTGTTGTCAGTGGACATGGACAAAACTGTATCAAGATTGGGAAAATGCAGTGCTGTAATGAAAATATGAAATGGTGAAAAACAGGATGACAAGACTGCTAGGAAAAGCTATATATGCAAAGTGTTAGGCAAAAGGAATCGGCCAGGTACAAACATAGGCTGGAGGTGCCTCCCAAGTGCTCTGTGTTGGAAACAAGGTCTAGATTATTGCAAACAAGGTGTCAATGTTGTCTGTAGTAGCTTTAAAGCAAAGCTTTTTAAAATCCTTGAATTTTCACAAATGAAACGTATATAGTAGCAGTGTGAACAGCTGGCACACATTTTATATCCTCATAGCTTGCAAAGATCAAGCGTTCACATTTCATAAATGAAGGAAATGGAAATTGTGTTTGCAGAATAATTAGAGGGGGAAATGGTATTTTAGTAACATGAAGAGCGAAAGTTGAAAACAGAATGAAAAAAGGGGAGAGGGAAGCTGAGAGATTGTTCCCTTCCAAGACATAAGGTCTTTGATTCTTCAGTACCTGATTAGAGTAGATGGTGTGTTATGATACAGAAAATGTTGCCAAAAGAAGTGGAATGTTTACTTTCTTCATGCACCTAGGACATCAGTGAATAGAGATGATAGTAATGCACTGCTGGTATTTGTAAGTGACTCTTATCACCGTAGAGGTCTTCCAGATTTTTGTCTCTCTCTTTACACAGTGCCCCTCCAATGATTAAATGCATATATATTTTTTCTTCCCTCCTTATGAAGGAATTCTGGTGATACTCCATTACTGTCCAGGAAGAACAAGATAAAAATAGTTATTTTATTTTTCTAAAAATGTCAGACTGCCTGCAGATCAGGTCTGAGAGGCTCAGAGTTAACATGGGGCAAGTTTGGTTACTAGTCATCTATGTTACTGAGAAGATAATCAGAAAGCAGAGGTGAATGCATACATGTAACCAGTATGATTATAGATGGTTTGCTTGGTAACTTTTCTGTGAATTTCCTGCTCATCACTCCTTTAGTGTTATTTCTCCCCCTTCTTAGTGCACCATCCTTACTTCCTTTCTTTCTGCTAATACCTGCCAAGTACTCCATTATTATAAACAGAAATTAAGCTGACAGAGTTTTACAACGTGGGAGTGAAAGGAAGCCTTACCTGAATTGTACTAGTTATTAAACTGGTCTTGCAGCAAGGCAAGAAAAAACTCATTCATTCTACTGAGATTATCCAGATGTGTGCATAAGTAATCTTTTGCTTGTTACACAACCTTTGCTACCACATGTGACTGTCTTAAGTATAATATATTGCCTGCCTCCCGGCCAAGCTTGGTTTCTCTCTCTGTTCCAAAGAAACAAAAACTTGCCTAATACTGTACATTTGGGACATTGGCGAGCCTATGATGAACCAAGAATACAATTTGTTCTCACACTGGGTAAGTACTAAGAGTGAGGCTTAAGTTGAATGCTTTTCTCATGGCATACCATCATAGCAGCACTGTTCTGTCTGCTTTTTCTAACAGGATAACTGGTGGTGGAGAGCCGCATGGAGGCAAGCTACTGGGAGAGGTGTCCCTGTCCATGGCAGGGGGGCTGGAACTAGATGATCTTGAGGTCCCTTCCAAACCTAACCATTCTATGATTTTATGATTCTATGACTGAATGTTTAAGTGCCTATGTGTCACTAGTGTTGGTAAATAAGGAGGTTACAGTAATTTGATGAGGTCTCCCATCTCCGTGGTATTTTTTTCATTGAGGTCACATACAAATTCTCTGGTCTAAGAGACAAAGGGGAGGATGCCCAGCTTCATGACTAGCCCCCCGTACATCATGTAAAAGCATACGTGCCACACTGGCTCATGAGTGAAAAGAGAAGGAATGAATGGGGTTGGGAATCTGAGACCTGTGAGCCTCCGTGTTTCCTTCCAGCTCTCAGAAAATGCATTTGTATATTTTGATTTGTATTTTGGATGGTTTTTGCTCCATGAGACTGGAGTTACACTGTCTGTAGTTCCTTCTGCTTGCTAGAAAGGTTCTTCCCTCAGGATGGAGGTGAACATAAATTCAGAAAAGAAACTTTTAATTCTGTGTCTGACATGAACTTTGGGCAGGATTTCAAACGTGGAGGGAGAGGGGTCAGCTGTGTTTGCAAGTCCAAAGATTAGATGCAAAACCTCAAGTGTTTAAAGTAACATCCAAGAGGAGGTACTTGTAGATTTGTTACTACACATTATTTAATTCAACTATGACACAAAGATTTTCTGACATAACTTCAAGTGGCAATATGAATAGCAAAGTCTCATAGCTTGAACCCACAGAAGCAGGTATTAATGGATGATTAATTCTTAAATTTGGTGTAGTAATACCTCTCAAGTAGGTTTTTCTGTTAGTTTCTTTGGTTTTAAGAGAAAAAGTCACATTTATCCAGTTAGGACTCTCCAGCCTTTTGTCAAGTGTCCAGGTTAACACGTTTCAGTCAACACAGGCATATTCTGTCAAAACTTGTGGGGAATGCTGATTAAGGTTAAGGCAGAACCCACAAGGCACTGAACTAATTGTGCAATGCTTTATGTGGAAAAATGACTTCCTGATTCCTGTATTAGCTGCCAGTGCTTTGAAACATGATGTTTGAGTATCTACATTGTGTATTTACCTGCCATATGAAAGTATTAAGCTTATAATATAAGTTGTAATAGTCACATTTTTATATATAGATGTTCAGATTTAACTATAATATTCAATTTCTCTCATTACTTTTACACAGTATTCTGCCTTTCATCAAGGGATTATTCTCATAGAATCATGGAATCATAGAATAGTTAGGGTTGGAAAGGACCTTAAGAGCATCTAGTTCCAACCCCACTGCCATGGGCAGGGACACCTCAGACTAAACCATGTTACCCAGGGCTCTGTCCAACCTGGCCTTGCAAACCACCAGGGATGGAGCATTCATAACTTCAATTCATACACACTTCTAGATTTTTTAATGTTTAAAATGTCAAAATGCCATCCACCTCCTCAGGGTGTTAATTTCTATTGTGAATTCCTTGTTCTGAGAGATGCTGGGTAGTGTCCATGTAGCTGGAAAACTGTGCAATGAATTTCTAATACGCTGAGCTGTTTGAGCTGACTGAAATGCAAGCTGTAAGTAGATAGTGAAAATGGCTGTAAATCTCTTAAGTTTGGGAACATTTACACAGCTTTATTGATCTGAGGCTTTATAAGCAATATAGACTATTTAATAGCATATTTGATTGTCTCAGAATACATGTGGTTATATCAAGTTTACCCCAGAGTGTTTTGACATAATGTCAGGAAAATGGCTTTTGATGGAAACTCTGTTGATGAAAACTACCCTCAAAATGCATTTTTGTAGAGCAGGCTGAATAGCCAGTTCTATGTCAAAAGTATGTTTATGTTTGGGAGCCAGAGATGTTTGTCATGGGGGGAATATCTTGGAGCCTTGCAGTCAGGTAAACCCTGCTATCCTGCAGGAATTCAGGGTCTGGCAGACACCTAAAGACCCTTGGACACATACATCCCAATAGGGTTTAGCACATGAGGATTTCTGAAAGGAGTGGAGTTTATACCACCAGACGCCAGAGGGGACCTCTGGAGGAGTTTTATTAAACCCCTTATTTTTATTTCTGTTAAAGACCACCTATAATTTTGCCCAGCTGACAGACTAATAATGCAGCTGGGTTGAACAAGTGTCAATTTAATTTCTACACAGTTGCAGTGTCACATTTTTGGAGGTGAGCAAAGGGACAGCTACAGGAAATGGAGCATACAAACATGTCACATAACACATCTGTCTCTGTTATGGGACACTACCCATGCTAATCTGTAGAAGTATACTTGAAAGTCCTGTTTGTTTAGGTTTACACCAAAACATGGTTTTGCCAAGTGCTTACAACCAATGGAGAATCAGTTCCTGGGGTGTGCAGTATACTAGTGTGTGATGGCATTTCAGAGTTTGCCGGTGTATCAAAGGCTCGTAGCATTGCAGAGAGTTTATTCTTTTAGGTAGAAGATGTTGGAATAGACTCAGATGTGAAGTTTTTCTGTGCTATCTTGGATAACAAGATTAAGAAAAAAAAAACCCCAATTTAAATAAATCAGATGTTTTTGCCGAAGATTATGCAGTCATTTTCTCCAATTATTCTTGACATTTCACCCGTGCATATTGTGATCTGAGTTAATAATGGAAGAAACACCAGCTCTCATTGCCGTGCTTATTCTTTGTTCTCAAGGATATAAGCTGTTTATAAAGATAACATATTTGTTATTTAAATCACTTTTACTGAAGTTGTTTCCTTGTTTGATTTTCTAAAAATATTGCAACAATTGTGATTCATCTTTGAGATGTCTGTTCAATTCACTATGATTTGCACTGGAATACTGGAATTCATTCCTAAATAGGCACAGGTGTTGATAGCCGTAACATGCTAGAATGAGTCAAAACCAATAAATGCTCAATAAAGGCAAGATGAAGGAAAATGCACTGAACCCAGCTCTTTCAAAATGTGATAAATTGGCACTTTAGTTCACTACTAAATTAGTTATGTACTGATGATGTGTCTGGAGCAACTGCATATTTTAAAACAGCTCAACATGTTAGAACATAACTTCAATCACTTAATATTTTCCAGATCATAAACATTATTTTTAAAATTAGCAATACTGGTCAGCATATAATCAACTTTTGTTTCTGAGCTGTTCTGTAGTGCCCTGATGTAACATTTTGCTATACCATTATTAAGAAAACCCAAAAAAGGTTGATTAATAGTCTATGAAAATTACTTGCTGGCTTTCTCATGCCACACAGAAATTTAATGCTAGAACAAGACATGGGAATTCTGACATTTCAAAAGTAAAAGTCAGTTAAAGCATTTCCTTTGTGCTTTTACCAGGAGCAGACTTTTTATTACCTATTTCTTGCACAATGCACTCTGCAGAGAACATCTGAAGCTCCATCCTGACCTTGGGGTGCATTTCTGATGGGAATGGAGCACTGGCCAGCAGACAGGCAGGTGTTACGGTTAGTGATTCATGAGTGCCAGTGCCTTTCCCTAGGAGCATAGGCTTTTTGCCTTGTACCTTTCTGTCAAAAGAGCTTCACAGTCACAGCAGAGATGGTAGGATAAGACAGTTGGGCATCTACCAAAGGAGGCAGGCAGCCAGCATTCGTCCGAAGAGGTCTCAGGAGCTCTACTTGGGAATCTGAACTGATACTGCCAAGGACAAGGCTTACAGTGTGCTAAGCACGCACCAGCCAGCTGGGACTGAATCAGCTCCTACAGTTTTGCATACCCTTCAGGGAATTCTGCTTTTATATTAACGTGTCTTGCTGTTGAGGTTTAGATACATATTTATAGGCATAGAAGTGGTGGTACCGCTAACATGCAGATAAGCTGTAGTAACACTGGCCAGGAATATTTGTCCTTAATATTTTAACTATGCTTTTCCTTAATAGTTTGTGGTCTGTGCTTTTGAACATAAACAGCACAAGTCAGAAATCACCGGCAAACTCTCGTTCAATTGCCGAAACTCCTCAGCGACAGCCAAACTGGCCTGAAGGCTGCCGCACCGGACGCAGCCACGGCGCAGCCCGGTACAAATCGCAGGCGGCAAGCACGTAGTTTGGAGGCCTGAGTTTGCGGATGCGGCAGTAGGGTGCTATGAACGGCACCTATGTGGCATCTGGTGCGTCTGCCTCTGAAGTGCCATTTGTGCCGGGTGGCCGGAGGCGCTGCGCGGCCCTTGGCCGAACTCGGCCGGTTCCCCAGGGCCTCGCCCGCAGCCTGCGGCTCGGTCTGAGGGTCAGAGGAAGGGAGGCAGAGGAGCCGAGAACCCCCACTAGACCTGCTCGCTCAGCACCGCCCGAGGCCCGGCTCCTCTGAGCGACCGCGGCCGTTTCCCTGCCAGCGGCTTAACTCCATTTCCCAGCGCGCCCCGCGCCCCGCCGCAAAGGCTGGGCCGGGAAGATGGCGGCGCCCATGTCGCCCTTGGTTACTGTGCGCTGCCTGCTGCGGGCTTCGGCGCGGCGCGCCGGCCGCCTGCTACCGGCGCCGGCCGCCGTCCTGCGGAGAGGTCAGTACCGCCGGGGTCCCTGCGCCCCTCCCTGCTTGCAGCCGGGCGAAGGGAGGGCGAATGACAGGTTGCAGTGGCACCGCGTAGGGAGCGTACCGTGGAGCGACCGCGGTAGTCGGTGCGTCCCTTGCCGCCGCACCGCGGGTCTCCCCTCCGGCAGAGGGGTCCGGGCTGAGGGGTACGGGACTGCCGGTGCCGTGTCGGGCCGGGCCGGGCCGCGCACCGGTCCCTCCGCGCTGGCATGACCTGACCGTGTCCTCATGTTGCCCGCCGGGCGGGCCGGGGCGGCCTGTCCGCAGCCGGTTCCACAGGGACCCCGTGTGCCCGGGCTGTGCGGCGGGGCTGGTGCCGGGAGTGAGCCTCTTGGCCCTGGAGCGGAGGGGGATGTGTCACTTGCCGGTTTAACGATGCCGCTGTCCCCCGGTAAACAGACCTGCAGTGCCCAGCCTCGGTAAATGCCTTACACTGCGGGTGCACCGGGACCTTGGCGGGCGGCGAGAGAACCGGGGTCGGGAGGAGCTTTTACTGTGCTTCAGGGTGCTGAGGGACTTTGCTCTCAGAGATCCTCCAGTGCATAACAACAGCTGAGCTCTGTCCGGCAGCCTTACCTTAGCAGCCGGCACAGCAGACATATTTATGGGTAACTAGGTTTTGTTAACTTGTGGCTTAGGTTAGAGGCAGAGGCCTGTTTTCTTTAGCGAGAGCTGTTCATCTGTGCCAGGCTGACAAATGTGTGAGAGGTCAGTTAACGTCAGGTGGGTCCCAGAGGTCTGAAGGTCAGTCAGCAGATCCAGGAGGATTTAGATGTAAATGTGGACATATTACATTGCAATTGTACAGTGTTTATTCATCCTGAGGAAAACAGACAAGCACTACAGATAGTACTATAGTTGTATATGTTTTATTTGATACTGGTCTAACACTTTAAATCTACATAGGTGGTTTTTCTGTAACCAACGTATTACCATTTTAAAAAAGTTGTCAGAGCAAATCAAGTGGCATTAGGCAGTGCTTCAGCTTCCATGTTAAAGGGCAGATCGTCCCCCAGGATGTGTTGTTTGAGGACATCTGCAGCGGTGGGCAGCCATCACTGAATTGGTTTCTAATCTTGGTTTTGTGATCACTGGTTTATAGTCCTTCTTTTTGCTTTCTACACTTCTGGATCTTCTTAATTAAAAGACTTTGCAAATAGTATTTGTGTAAAGTTGCAATTTCACTGGCAAACTTTTCTTCTACTTTCATTTGTACATCACATTGTTAAGTGAGGTGTGCACTGAAATAGCACAAGTAATCTTATTTCAGAGTAATGTCTAGTGTTTTTGAAAAGCTCTCAAGGCAGAATTCTGTCTGCTAAGTGGTAATAAACCAGATGCAATTCCTGTATGTTGCATTAACATTGGTTTAGCAGAAGCTGCTCCAGCTTCTTGAGTGTGTCTGTCAGCAAGGGTGGTAGTTGGGTGACTTAAGGTTGTTAACTTTGGTGCAGTTGTAGCCTCCGTGAGTTTGATTCAGATGAAGTTCTACAACTATTAATGGGAAATATTTTTTGTCTTTAAGAGTAATTAACCATTACAACAAAGTGTCACAGGAAATAGTTAATTCTCCATCTCTTATGTCTTCAGAATATATTTTCTTCAAAGCATGCTGTAATCAATCGCAATTTTTTAGTGTGGTTCAGGGGTAATTAGATAAATTTAGCTTTCCTTATATTTAGAAAAGTCAGTGTTGTCTTCAAGCCTTAATCTCTATGAATGAAAACTATTTCTGATCATTCCTATGAGGGAGTGGTTTAAAGCATATATACAGCACAATGGTTAAAGGTGATGTATTTTTTTTCCCTATCAGTCTCTTAAAGTGCTTGTTTCAACTTTGTTTCCTGAATTTATAATAATACATTTTCATGTGCACTGCGAGTGACCCTCTAGCGAGGTGAATATTGTAATCTAAAGAATGACTCCTTTTGCAATAAAGGGAGTTCAGTTCCATTTGTTTGATCTTTGCTTCTTTAACTGGATATTATCTGTCTGTCGTGGTTTTTCTTTTTCACCCTGTTAAAGGTCTACAGTTCTAATCATGTCTTTAAAAGATGTTTCGTTTGAGGGCAGTAAGAGCTCCTACAGGATAAATTTGAATTCATCTGTGGAAGTACAATACTTTGTCTCTCCCAGAAGTGAATAGTCCTCTTAAATTTACATGGAATCTTTTTGTGTTTCTTGAAAACTCACAGATTAATGAATGCAAAGGTATTGGTTTCTGCAGCCATAGAAAGATAGCAAGGATGAAATACATGTAGGGGAAGCCCAGTTTCTTTTCCTAGGCCCTGAAGTAAAGGGGGACAAGGACTTGCTATGATTTTTGTCTTGAGAATTATCTTCTGACCGATTTTGGACATTACAGTTTAAAACCTTATGTAATGAAATCCAACTAAGAGGGAAAAAATAAGGGTTACCACGGTGAGTGCTGTTTATCTTGGTTACCTTTCTGTGCTCTCAATCTCCTGGCTGTTGTCAAGATCAGTTTTTGATATGCCACAACCTAGCTTCCATTTCAGAGTATCTCCTTACATAAGTAACTCTAGTGCCTGCCTCAGCTGTGACTGTTGCTTTCATAAGTGGTGTCATTGAAACTCGCATGCCTTTTTCCTGTGTCATATCAGACATCACTTCTAAGTGGCAGTAGGAAAACCAGACAACATACTGATTAGTTTTTCAATTTACTGCTCTTTTTTCGAACAGAAGGTCTCTGGCATTAAGAACACTTTTAATATTTTTATGTAGGTACTTATCTTTGCAGTGGTAAACTAATGCCAGTTTACTGAATGTGACTGAAGTTCCCCATTGTAAAGGGAATTTTTATAATTTAGATTGGAATTATACAAGCAGCTGATTTTATTATTTGACATAACGTGAGATTGCACTGAAATATGTATGTTTTAGGAACAGGAATTTAAGAAAAAGTTACAACCTGGTGGCAGCTTTTAGAGAAGCAGGGGGTGTCAGGCTAAATGTGGTAGCATCTAGCACTGTCCTGCACCATGAAGGTGGGAAAGATAGGTTATGGATAAATGCATGTCTGTAGTTTTACACTGTTTTGTAAGGCTAGGTGGACAATGAATTGACACTGTGCTCTTCTATAGTCATATCTAGAACACTACATAGAGATAGAAGATGCTTTTGGCTATGTGTAACACTTCAAAGATTTCAGAAGGTAGCTAATGAAAATCAAGTAACAGTTTAGATAATGAAACATCGAGTTACAGATCAGGTAATGAAACAGGAAGATATAAATGAAAACCCATCTTTTGCAATATAGAAGTTTTGTACCTGCTTAAAAGTAATTTCATTTGCATTTACTTTCCTACTTTATGTATGAGAATGCTGTGTGACCCAATGACAAAAGTATTACTGCAATTAATTTGTTTTCCTTCTACCCCCTAAGCATGTTACCTGACCAGAGAGGAAAACCTAATCTTGCTTTGTTCCTTAGGAGCTGCCTTATGTTGTTGTTTTGTTAAGCGCTTTATAAAAAAAAAAAAGGAAAAAAGTGCTTCTACTTGTTCTGGTATTTTTGAGTGTTTAGAAGTTGTATGGACTGACCCACGAACTTCTGGATTTGCCTTTCTCTCCTTTTTAAAGACAAAGATTGCTTCCTTTTCCTAGTGTTCTGGAATCTCATCTGCCCTCAATGAGGCCTCCGAGAAAGCTGTTAGAGGCTGTTGTGTTGCTTAGGAAACTTGCCTAAAGCATTTAAGGATGAATTTCCTTAGTCTCACAATGTTCGAAACACCTAACTATGTAGCCTATGATAAATGTTTTTCCTACTTAAATCTATTGCTTTTATCATTGCTATAAATTGTGTTACAATTGTTGACAGTGGAAGCAAAGAAGGCATTAAGCAGCTTTTTACTGATGTAGCAAGTCTTCTTTGTAATCCTGTATATTCTTTTATTTCATTTTATGTCCAGTAGTTCTGGTTTTTTTTTCTTTCTCTTTTTTTTTTTTTTTTCTTTTTCAAACAGAATTCTTCCTTGGGCAGAAATTATCTTCTAGGCGGAAGATAATGCCAGCAGAGCAGGCTGTAGCATTTCAGGGCTTCACAGCTATTGCCCTGCGTAGTGTGCTCTTTGACTGTTTCAGCTTTCTTACAGAATTCCTGTTTGCTCTCCTGTTTGCTAGCTTTTAAATACTTTTTGTGTAGTTTAGCCCACCTCTGTTTAACAGATTAATCTGTTCAGAGAAATGTAATTTGAAATTTTTCAATGGTTTTGTCCCAGTTTGAAAAACAAAACAAAATTAAAAAGAAAAAAGATCAAAACTTCTCTTGCAACTTCTCATCCAAATCTTACCCACACTCCAGCTGGACGTTTTAGTGTATGTGCTTGTTAATAACAAAAATAAATGTTAAAAGTTACTAGTAGTGGTGTTTACTGCTGAAGTTAGAAGTTGATTTAGTGAAAAACAAAGGGTAATGTGCTGTAGTGGTTGTATAGGTAAGTAACGTATATACATCTTTAACTGTTAATGTATGTTATTTATGAATATAAAAGGGTGCTTTTCAAAACATTTCTATTAGTTGCCTTCTTTTCATTTTACAGCATACACAGCTCAGGCAGATGAGAAGACAGTCCCTGGTACTCCTGCAGATGCTAACGCCAGAGCCTTATTGGTTTGCAGTGGACCTTTAGAACATTATGACTTCCTGATTAAGCAAAAAGAGCTGAAGAATGATGAGCATCAAAGAAGAGTTGTGCAGCACCTGCAGAAGTTGCACGAGAGCCTTAAAGGCTACAGCGTTGGTTCAAAAAATCTTCTCTCAAAGGTGAGGTTTATAAAAATATTTTTTTCATTGAGTTATATTTTCTCTTAAGAATATGATTAAAATACAGAAATTTCTGTCATTAACATGGATCTTATTTTTGCAGCTGAGTCTTACTCAGGTAAGCTCAATCTTCATGTTTGGATCTCTGTTCTTTCCTTTTTTGGTTTGTAAAATGCCAGTGGCACTCTAGAAGTAAACTCATTAAGTATTATTGAAATAATTGTATAAGAAAATCTGATACGGTTTAGGTTATGTCCACTGCCTGCCTTTCCAAAAATGTCATCTGACTGCAGGAGAGAGGGGCCTAGACTGTGTATAACACATGTATTTTGGTTACATGTACTGAATGCTAATATTTTGTGTTCTAACAGATCCTCCGCAAATGAAATTAGCCAGCAGAATCTAAACAATTTAGCTTTGCAAAACATGGTATCAGTCAGACATGACTAATTTTAAAAAAGTCTGTATTTTCCAGTGTTGTTAGTCTCCAGGTGAGGTAAGGAAGGCAGAGGTGTGATCTGCACCCCAGTTGTGTTTTTGGGAACATCACAGCTCCTTTTTAGTGGATTAACAGAAATTCAGACATATGCGTTATGCTCAGTGCCTTAGCAACTGTAGTGCCTTAACATTAGTCATGGTGATAGCCTGCTGTTGTACCTCTGTAACTTTCCCCTGAAGCTGCTGAGGAAATGTTTTCCAGAGCCTCTGTAGCAGTGTTTTTCATGTCTTGTTCTCATGCCGTTATTCTCAGATTGTTGCTGTTGTGGCCTTGCAGCTGCAAATATTGATAGCATTGTTATGACAGGTTCTCATGGGAAGCACCTAGAACTGGTGTGAGAATCAACCCTCAGCTTTCCTTGCCTCTTGTTTTGTAGATTTGAGTTTATGTCCAAGAAAACCAAACACAGTGCCCAGCAAAGCAGATAAGACATTTAATTACTTGGTAAATTTTATTCAATTATAGATGTGCACAGAAGCTGAATAACCTGTGAATATGCTTCATTTGCACCTTAATAACACTCCAGTCAGCTTAAATATTTTACGACAAATATGGTGAGGGGAAACAACAAAAACTGGGTGTTTGACTAAGTCTAATGAAAGTTTAGTGCTGGAAAAAAAGTATGGCAAAATATTCATTGCCATCATCATTTTACTTTCCCTGTCTGCACTGGAGAGACACCTTCCTGTCCCTAAGAGAAGGGTGTACAAAGCTGTCATTGCTCTTCCCAGTCCACCACTGAGTGTTTTCCTTTTTCTTTCTATGTTTCTCTTGCCCCACTTTTGTTTTTATTTTTTGTCAGAAGTAACTTTCACATTTACAATCAATGTATGCTGTCAGCTGCAGGCCTTGCTTATAAATCTCCATGTCAGCTTTTCTCAGCATCCATTATGCAACACACCTCATCTCATGGGTATAAATCTAAATCACTCTACTGAACTTGTTACCTACCCATACATTTCCTATTACAACCCCAAATTGTCCTATACCTAGCACAGATACTGTATTTTATTTGCATGGCAAGCCTAAATGATGAAGCATGAGATCATGAAAGCCAGAGCTACAGGGCTCAAGTGCCTCTAAATGGAGGCACTCTGTCCATTTACATAAATGCTGTCCTCTGTCCTTTATACTATATTATAATACATAATCTTGGCTTCAAGGCATGAAAGAAAGAAGTGGAGAAAAGAACATTGGTATGAGAAAAAGCATTGTCTTTTGGGCATACTGCCAGACTTTTACTCATTTTCATTCTTTAGAAAAAAAAGTTATGATGAAGGTGCTGTTGTTGCTAGCAAAGGCTAGCATTTTGATCTTTTCTGGTGAATTGTTTTGGACATATGGATATGCTGTCTTTGAGAATAATTTTGAGAGCTGACTTGTGTTAACTGGAGTGCCCTGAATCATTATAGTTAGAACAGTTGTCTAGTAATAGCTTTGTAGATAAAGCATTATGTAGGTTTTTTATTTACTGTTTCTTTGATTGCAAAGCATGAATAGGGAGGAAAGTCTCTATTGCAGAGAACAAATACTAATCGTATTCTATTTAGGAAATTGTGATGCTACTTTGTCCCTGCATAACAGAGCTAATCGTGGTAAAGCTGGACTGACACTTTGTTAAAGGGAGAAGTCAAATGCTGCTTTTTAGGTTCCGAATATGTTTTTCTCTAGTTTCTTTAAAGCGCTCCCCTCTTTCCTGAGAGTGGTGCTCTTATTTAACGTTGCTTCAATTCCATGCTTTATTTTTAAACCAGCTTTTAAAAATTGCTGCATGGCTCGCCAGTACCTGGGAACTAATGCCACACTTAGTGAGAAGCAGCTGTAGAACTACTTGCTATTGAGATAAATGTTACTGCATTTTGAGGTTTTTCTGTTACAGATTGATATCTCTTTATAAACCTTAAGAAGACTGATAGCCAGATTGAGCACTGTAGTGCTGTGCCATGTATCAAAACCCCAGAAAAGGAGGAGAGCAATGAGATTTGTGTAAATCTTCTAAAGCCTGCTAGCTTGTATAATTAAATCAAACTGTGATTAATGATGGAGGAGAAGTTGCAACAACTTTTTCTTTTCTGCTGTCTTTGAGGAAGTTATTTGCTTGTTCAAACAGAGTCCCTCTTTATGTGAAATGAAGCCAAATAAACATCATTTAAATTCTAGTAAAGGCCAAGTTCTGCTTCAGCAAAGTTGCAATGAACATCTTTAATGAACATCTTTTTTTTCCCTGAATCAGTCACAGCTGTGACTAGGTACTTGGTAGAATCATAGGCTTCTAGCACTGTACCAGCTGTAGACAGTGGCATCATGTTTATCATATATCTGTATCTATCAAGTTTTCTAAGTAAGTAAAATGTATGTTTTCCTGTGGTAGACTTTCAGGGTAGGGATGCTGCTGCAGGCTTGGTTCAGTTTGGAAGATTAGAACTAAAGGTTTTTTGTGCCAAGAAGAGGTGGTGGGTACTCCTCTCTGGAACTGGCCTGGGTTGATTTGTGTAGGCTTTTGATTGGAAGGAGTTCCTGTAGTTAGCAAAGCATCCCCAGGAAGTACTAATGATAACAGGGTGCAGGTAAATCCTGTATTAATGAATAGTGTTGTAACTCTCCTCCCATGAAGGCATGCTACTTTGAAACTTTGAATATGCTGGGAAGTTAAAGATAAACCTTATGCTATAGATGTTCAATTGTTTTTATGATAAAATGATTGACATTGGTTTTGCTTAATGTTTTGTACTTAATGAGTTTTAATAGCTGGAAATTAAACTGATGTAAATTACTTAAGGGCTTTTTGGAAATAAGTCAAACACTTTAATCAGTTACACATAGTAATTTGTAGATTGACTTTGCTTTTTCAGGTTTCCAGCAGCCCGGTTAACCTAATTTGAATACAAAACTCCTGCATTGAAAAGAATCTACTGACAGCTTTTCAGAAATAAAAAAATAGTGGCGCTTGGCATCTCAGGCATACTTATTTTTCCTGGCTCTGCACCTGAAAAGAATGTGGTTGAGAAGTTGCAGTGAAGAAAAGGGGAAAGAGAGAGGGAGAAAAGCCTCTTCTGTAGTCTGATATTCCTTATTTTATTGCCTGATTTCTTTTATGATACATTTTCAGAAGCCTCTTCCTAAGTAATAGTTATACCAGAAATTGAAATTTCTGAACTATTACAAGAATGGTCTGCTTTGGTTTTAGTTCTTTTCTTAATTTGTCACTTTCTATCTAAATAGTTTTATTCACTAAAAATATGGGAGAAGTAGGATTAGGGAACAAATACTTTTATCAGGTAAAATGGAAACATTTCAGTGTTTGTGTAAGAGACTTGCATTACCTCACAGGGCAAAGCTTTCTGTAATCAGTAGTCTGGGGTGGGACGGGACAGGATATGACAGGGATGACACCACACCAGCCGTTTCCTTTATGATAATAAAACTCTCTACTTTTATGATGCAGGTTTTCTGGGGCATCAGCATAAGATGAATTTGAGTAGAAAAAACAAATTAGTCTTGCAGCAAACCAAGTAGGCCAACCAAGTAGGCTTCTGTTTTCCAGAATTACTCAAATTTGAACAATGACTTTGGTCTTGAGCTTGGTGAAAGCATGGCCTTTTATATTGAGATATTTTGAGATCCTCTGAATTGAAGTTCAAGGCTGTAAGAGTTTGCATAGTCATTTCAGATCTCTAGCTTTTCAAAATAATACCAATTGGGACATCTTAAGAGTTGTTGAGTTGCTGTACTAATGACTTGAAATAAGCTCAATTATAAGTGAGGTCATGTTTTCAAAAGAGGTATGAACAATAGTAAACACCATTCAGGACCTTGAAAATGTCTTCAGCTACAACAGCAACCAAAAAAGAGGCCTGAAAAGTGGGAAAAAGAGGTAGTTTTGTTAGTGTTAAAAAAAAAAAATCTGCTGTTTGGAGGTTCGTCTCTTGAATTTTGCTTATTTTAATTAACCATCTTAGTACTGATGTGCATTTCTAATTGAAAGTTTTTCAAATCTAAGTGTAAATGTTCCCAGGAAATGAGTTGCTTGCTTCTGGTGTCTGAGGTAATGAGCAGGGGAGAAGGTGGGAAAACATTGCACATTGTTGAACATATTTAGTAGAGAATAGGAAGTTGTCAGAATGAAGGAGATGTTTTGACCAATACAATTCCTTAGATGAGGTAGGATACTGATTGATTAAAGTGCAGTTTAAACATAAAAGGAAAAATCTGATGCAGTAGAATCAAAGTGCGACGTGCAGTTTTGAAGCAGAAGTGTGCAAAACCGTTTTGATAGTAGAAGAGAGAATTCTGTAAATCTGAGTGCACTCGTGTGTACCAACTTGTGGAATTGTAAATGTTTTAACACATGAATGATTTCCAAAGAAAAGTGTGCAAGTCAACTGATCTGTAAAAGGAGAAAAAGCTCCTGCTGTATGTAGCATGTCCTGATGATAATGAAACTTGGTGAAGCACTTAAGTTACGCTGTCTTAAATTATTGTGGGGTAGAAAATGTTATAGGAATTAAGAAATTTGGAAGGCTCAAGGGATTTTACGCGTGTGGTGATGCTCTCATTTGAAAGGCTGTGGTGACCATTCAAAATATATATATATATATAAGGATTTCAAAATTTTCCCCTTCAAACAGAATTTTTGTGCATCCTTTAATATCTTTTGTACATTTCAAGTATTAGCTTTAGTATCTCAAAATCTTACAATTTTTGCAAAAGCAAATCTATTGTCAGCCGATTGAACATTGTTATACTGAGGCCCCAAATACACCTCAGGATAACATGGAAGTGAGGAGCAAGGAGAAGCTCATTTATTTAGTTTGTCTTCCTACATCTCCCACTTTCCTCCCTTCCCTCCCTGAAATGAGTAAGTTTGGCCTTATTTTAGGGTAACTGAAGGATCTTCTGTGTTAGATCTCCCCTCGGTTTCTTCTTTTGGAGTATATGTTTCAATGAAACCAAGATTAGTCATCTGCTTTCTTCACCCCCACGTACCATTGACTTTCTTGACTGCTTGCTGTGCTCTAACTTGAACCAAAAGCGTTGTCCGGATTTTATCAGAAATCCTAGAGAAAATTGCTCTTTTTCTTATGCAACTTTCAGGCTTCAGGAGATGCATGAGAATAATTAAAAAATAAATAATAACAAACAATCCATTTTACGATCATGCAGAATAGCTTGAAACTGGCAGGATGTCTGAGTTTCAGTAGTAAAAATCTACTGATGGAGTTTACTTTTGGAAATAAAATATTTGTTAAAACCAAAACCAACCAACCATAAAACCAAACCAAACCAAAAATCAACCCAAAAATAGAAAAATAAATAGTGTTACACAATACCTGACAGGATTGAGGAAATGGGTACCTAAAGGTGTCAATAGTGTCACTTCTGACAGAAGTACATGTAAACCAAACTTTTTTAGTTGCTCAAAGAGGTAAGAGTTTTTCTGGCATTTGATTTGCGTTTGGAAATGATCAGCTTCAGCAAGTTTGTTTGGGTCTGCCACTGTATCCATCCATTTATTTTTACCAACAAATATCTCTCAAAAATTGCTGTCTTCACAGGAAAAAAAAAATCAATTTATTAAATCAGCCAGAAGTTGATTGTTATGGAGCTCAGCCATTGTAATTGTTTCCTTTAAACAAAAAAGCCCACTTTTTCTGTAGCATGTTTTCTAGAAATGGAGTAATAAAATATGCCTAAAAAGACAAATGTCAAGATGGTTAAATGTAATTAATAAACACTTTGCAATTAATAAAATAGTATAAAAATGGAGGCATTAATACTTGTTCTGGTTCTATAACTTTTACAAAGAGAGGTAAAGCAGTAATCTAAACATGGATTTGTTTTCCAGTTTTATTGTCTTTCCTTGTGAAACTGCAAATCTCATTAATATACAGTGGTTTTAGGTAATACCTTTAGTGTGGTAGTCTTGTTGTAATGATTGTTGTTAGTCTCAAATTAAAAACAAATTCTTGCAAACATCTCATTTTAATTTTTTTCTATTTTTCTTTTCTTCGCTGTGTAACTTGGAGCATCAGTAGTTTTAATGAGTGCAAACTCTTAAAAAGTACACACTGAAAAATGTTTGTCAAGTTGCCTTGCAGTGCTTTTGGAGCACTAGCAAATAGTTGCAGCCTTGTCTGTTAATGGAGTGGTTTCAGACATTCTGAAACCCTGTTCAGCCACAGATTGATGACACAAATTTTTGATGATCCAACCAATATAACTCTAAATTAAATCTATAAGTGGGTCTTATATAAGAGCTATGGTTGCGTATTTTCTGAATAAACTGGTATTAAATATCCTTCTACCTTTGGTCATATATTTTCTTTCATGTTTAATTGGTGTTTTGCTACTGACTCTCCCATTTCTTTAACATGGCACTGTATTTTGAAAAGTGCTTTAGATTCAAGTTGTTTAGCAATTACCCAGCTCCAAATGAGACCACAGAGCTGCAATTTTAATTTTCCTCTGTTTTGGCTCAGCTCATAGAACTCTGAAAGTGGAGCACTTTAAAACAGCCACATACTCTTCGGCAGTGTTTTTTGTGGATATCAATTTGCTTTCATGGATTTGATGAGAATTTTGTTAAGATTTCCAGATTTTTAGAAGCAGTTTCTTATTAGAATTATACTTGGAAGTGGCTATACACAGTACTGGGGTGGGGGTGGACTGTTTCAAATTTAAAGTCTTGATGTTATTTCGGGATTTGCTATAAAAATACAAATTTGAATAAAATAGAATAAACCAACAGGTGTCATAACGTGTGTCCTGAGTCATATTAAGTGTCTAAAAATTCTTAAGCGATTAATAAATTAGGTACATATTTTTACTGTGACTCCATTGATTTTAGTCATGTTTAAACTAGAGATAAATCTGCATTTAAGATTCAGAGTTGAGAGAAAAGGGACCTACAATGCTCACAGGCTTTGCAGTACTGATTTTCTAGTTCCTAATGGTTTATATCTTAAAAAGAGCTGTTTTAATAACTATATAGTGTATATATCTATGAATACTACAATACTGCTTGATTTTCTATCCTTTTTCCTAAGGCTTACTGCTCAAATGGCTTTATGAGGAAAAGTATTTGTTTTGATGATTGATGATGTACTGGATACATTTAATCTTTTTACATGTGTTGCAGTAAAAGGTATAGGTGCTAGGACTGGGCATGGGGTATTTCAACAATGACCTGAACAAAAAAAACCCGAACCCAACGCAGGCCCTGCGTGTATGTTTGGCCTCTTTTATAGAATTTGCACAAATATAATGTTAAGATTGCTTACCAATTCTGAGCCGATGATTTATTCAAGGTTACACTTTGCTAGCCAGTGCTACTTTCGTAGTTAAGTGTAGCTACTTTTTTTTACCACAGCAATGTCCTTGCTTTTATTTTATGCCATATTCATATTTATTCTTTTTCCTCTCGATTTCCAGTTCTTTGCAAAAAGCACCCCCCCAAAAGGTCTTTATGTCTATGGAGATGTTGGTAAGTTTCAGTTTCATCAGTTCCAATAGAATTTTCTTGAAATGCGTGTTTATTCAAATTCTGAAGTGTCTAAAAGCTTTATGCTTATGTAGCATTATCGCTTTAATGAATTTTCCAGGATTAGTGTTCTTACACATTATGATGTTGTTTCATACAGTTACACTCTGATGCTGTAAACTGATGGATTCGACTGTGTTACTGTGTGTAATTTTTTTCAGCTTTACTAATATTTAAGAATGCAATTTAACAATTTGGTAAGTGATTGAGGGGGCCACTGACAGAATTTATGTATTCTAATTGCAACAGTTCTGCATGAAAACATATTGGCTTTTCAGAAGGAAATACTAAGGATGTTTCCTAGATGTGTACGGAGCCTTTTGTGTGACCTTTGGGCTATCTCTTTATGGAACAAAGTTTTAAAACAGAAAACCAAAAATGCAGTTGTTCCGAGTTTTTGAGCAGAAAATATAACTGTTCTTCACAAACAGTCTGGGCTTGTACTTTATTCTGTGGAAGTGTATAGTTTCATTAGTTCAAAGCTAATGAACAATCATTATTGTAATCAGTACATACTGTTCTTAAATTAACTACCTGTTGGGGTTTTTCTTTTTTGATTGTTTTTTGTTTGAAGGCACAGGAAAGACAATGGTGATGGACATGTTCTATTCTCACTTAGAAATAGAAAAGAAAAAGAGAGTCCATTTTCATGGCTTCATGCTAGATGTACATCAGAGTAAGTGCAGACACAGGTATTTATGAGAATTTTATGAAAGACTTTTTAATAAATACTGTATGTCTCATTCTCGTGTTCATATTAATCATCGTAACTTTATTTAAGTATTTAAGCAAAAAAGTAAAAAATAGAGAAGTTGAAGGATTTTAGCATTGTCTGTTATATCAGAGTAGATATTAATTGCATATTACTTCTCAAGTATCTTTTTGTAAAGATTTCTTTATACTGGATTGCGTAGAAAATGTGGGTGTGTATTTAGGATTAAATCCTTAACTAAAAGTTTTCCAGTTACCGATTAGCTTACATGCAATCCAAAGAAGGCAATTGCTAAAACTGAAATAGTAAAGGTTAAATTCAGTCAGCATTTTGAATAAGCAGTAACTAAATCGGGTGTAAATGCATGGGTGAATGAGAGCTGTTCTAGTTGGCAAACTTAGTGATACTATCAGTAATTTAGAGGGAAAAATAATGGAAGGAAGTTCATCTTTAGTTTCAGGAAAATTTTCTGACAAGGTGAATAAGGTGCTTCATTTTGACTGGGATATTTTAAAATTTGGCTCTTTGTCTAAATTCTATGTCATTTTTCTTGGGAAGTGTAAACAACTTCTGCCACATTTAGTGCCCGCTTTTATATCATTGTTGGGTTACTATTGAGATTTTCTGTTTCCATTTCTGTCATTTATGCTTAATCTTAACAAAGGTGGCTTTTTAGTGCAGGATCTTTGTTTTCCAAATGTTTGTTTATAGTCAGATGGAATACAATCCATGAGACAGTGAAGTATGGATATAATAATGAGACTTTGTGCCAGTATTATCTTCTTTACATTGTAACTGTGTTGCTATGTCCGAGTTTTTTTAAACTAAATGCATTCTGAGTTTATCTTCAGAGCATGCAATGCACAGAGCAGTGCCATTGATTTGTAAACGTTGTAAGGGTTCTTCACTGAGAGAAAGTTGATACAGAAAATGCCAAATTACAAAGTGAAACTGAAACTAAGGTCATGAATTGGGGCAAGATAAAACTGTAATTTGTATCAGTTTTTAAAAGATGAAGCGTAGCATAAAAAGGTTCTTTGTTTTTTGTTTCACATTTTTCTAAAGAAGAAAATACAAATCACAGAATTACGTGGCCTTTTAATTATTGCCTGGATGTGGTTGAAAACTGTTTTCCTCTCTTGAAACTGGGCTAAATTTGAAGCATTCCTATTTTTACTGGACTAGGCTACTTTTTATTTAGTAGCTAAATATTTTTTTTCCCTTAGAAAATGAAATAAGAAATATTTGTCTGTTTTGTTAACTCAGGAATACATCGCCTTAAGCAGAGCTTGCCAAAAAGAAAGGCAGGATTTATGGCCAAATCATATGACCCAATTGCTCCAGTAGCAGAGGAAATAAGTGAAGAGGCTGCTCTTTTATGTTTTGATGAATTTCAGGTAAGAAATCAGAGGTTGTTCCTTCACTTCAAGGGAAACTTCATAAAATTACTTTTGATCTTAGAATATGACACTTGTTACTGCTAATATAGTATTTGAATCACTGACCAGTAGTGAACTATAGAAGTCACTTCACAGTTTTGAAGATGGTGTTGGTTTATTTGTTGGGGTTTTTTTTCCAGGGGATAAGATGTAAATTGGTGGTATAAGTGCCCTCATAGTGCTTTCATTTACCAGTCTAGTTACTGGTCATACAAGTGGGTATTAGAGTTTGGTGAAAGACCTATGAGTATTTCAGGACAGGAACCATCATCCTGTACTCAGCCTGTACAGTGCCCAGGGAAGTAGCTGCCTGATACTTGCATGGCATGTCTGGTCTTTGCTGTAGTTCATATACTGCAACAAAATTGTCTCAGTGTGATTAAGGATGTGGGAATAACGTGTCAAATTCAACCTAAATTCTTTCCTAGATTTATTGGAGCCTTTGGCATGGCAGTGCCAGATTATATCAACATAGCTAACATTGTAAGAAACTTTTATTGAATTATATGTGAAGTTTAAAAAAAAACCTCATAAAATGGTCTTTGCCCAAGCTAACTGTTTTTTCCATTTGTTTTGCACAGCTTGTGAATTGTGTTTTAAGGGCATGTCGCAAATTTAGGTGAAAAAATTGCTTTATCAGATTTTTAGGAGAGAGGTTAAAGTAGATACCTCTCATCAGCTGAAATGTTTTTTTAATTCAGAGAGAAAATGCAGAGCAAGATAAAACCAGACCTGTGTTAGTTCTCAAATCACTAACTGTGTATTGTCTGTGTTATGCTATTAAATTAATACATTACTGAAATGGGCAGAGCAATTTGTATCTCCTAGCTATTATTTTACATGCCTGTGCACCTGAGAAAATAACCATTTTATGATCAGCTCCCATGATGGGGATTTTTGTAGCTGTAAAGAAGTAGGTGTTCTTGTTTCAAGTGACTCCTGCATTTTTCAACAAAGGGGTAATCCTTTGATCTAAGGTTTCAGATTGTGAGGAGCTGCTTGATCATTTAAATTGTACTTTATCTAGTGAATATGAATACTGGGCTTCCAAAACTTGCAGTTTAAAATCTAACTACAGAGATCATTGTATTTATGCTACGAAGACATGGGAAAGTTTGGAGAGGGCAGGGAGGAGTGTTAACTGTCATGACATCAGATATTCAAGTGGTAGATAGAGGCATCTTTGCTGTACCATGTGTTAGTGTAGGTACCTGGTTTTATGTATAAACGCCCACTGCTTTCCTTCCCTGGTGTTGCTGTGTTTCCAGACTGTCATGTGCCTACATTTTAAGGGGAAGAGGCTGTGGTGTTTTGTGATTCCAAATTGGTTGCCTGCTCCCTCTGCTGACTTGCTTGAGGTACATCAGTCACTTCAGTTGTAAAAATCACCTGTTTTTTCCCATGTGTCACAGCTGAGAAAGAGCTGTTCTCTAAAATGTGTATCTTAGACTTAGTATTCTTGTGTGGATATTTAATATCTACTCGTTCTGGGTGTAATAATGTTCTAAATTAACAGATTACTGAACAGCTGAATTTCTTGACTGGTTTTCTGTAGCATGGAACACTATGCAGGCTTTGCCTGCTGAAGAGCAGTCCCAGCTTTCTGAAATTTCGCAGAAGGCACTGAATTTGGGATTCTTTCTGCTTTCTGGGAAACTTTCTGTGTAAATAGCCATAAGGTAGTGCAATGACTGGAAAACCAGCTCACATGGTTACACAATTAACACTGATAATAAGGAGCCAAATCTAATTCCGGATGTTTGCAGCTCATTTCCCCCATGGAGATAATGCCTACGTTTTACTGCAATATTCAGTATTCAGATTTAAAGAATTAGATTAAAAGAAAACTGCAAGGAGCTGGAGACTCAGAACATACACTGCTCTAACTTGCAGACTAAGCTGCTGTCTGTTTTGACAGGTGGGAGTCAAGCTGTGTCTCTATGACTTTGACAAAACACTTGTGTAGAGGGCACATCAGAAAATGATTGAGATTTGCTTCAAACCCTTCAGGCTGCTTTTAAATACCTGTTTGGGGAAAAAAAAAAAAGGAGCTAAAAACATTAGTTTGTTTGTCTTGAGATCAGGCACACGGATGAGTGATATTGTGACAGGGACAGCAAAGAGTATTGTTAATGTTCATATTTCAGAGGAAACAGAATACAGAACTTCAGAAGACAAAAGCATTGCTGAGGTTGCACATTCCTCTTTGACAGTGGGCTAAAGCTAAACAGAAGTACTCTGAAGTGAGTCTTCTTGTGAAGTCTGGAGGACTGTTGAACAAGTGGAGATTTGATGAATTGCCATAGAAAGATGTTTTGGTACTTTTAAAAGTAGTGTTTTGTTTTCCAAAATATTGTATTAAAAACCCACCCAACTATTTCTAAAGTGTTTCTTTCTGCAAATACTGTGGGAGGGCACTAAGCTTCTGAGTTTGTCCTTTCTGAAGCAGGTATTTTGTCAGCATTTGCCTAACCCACAGGCTGTCATGTTATTAAAGCATTGCTACTTATTACTGATCTTTGTCATGCAGTTTATTGTAAATATGAAAGTATTTTTTTTTAATCAAAAAGTCTTATGCCATTCTAGAAATGTGTCCTCATTTTGTAGGAAAAAATGTAGAATTTTTAAGCCATTTTTAATTCTAATTTTGATTTTTCAGAACACAGAGGTTGGCCATGAAGAGAGCCTAGTTATTGTTTAGCAATCAAATAACTATACACAGATAATTAGGAGCTCTAATTTCAGTGTGTGACTCTACCCTGTGTTTGTTTTATTGATAATGAAAACAGAATCCCTACTTTTTGGTAAGCTGAAGGATATACAGTCTAAGTCTTTATATACCATCAGTACCACTTAGACTTAAAGGAAACTACAATTTGGGGAGTTTTTACTAACCTGCATGCTATTAAAAGACTCTAATAAAAATTAGTCTCTTATTTTTGTGCTAATACTAATTGCTCGTAATACATGCTCATGTTTGTCATTCATTGCGTGGAACTGTACCAATCAGTGGCTGACTGAGTCTCAGGCACTTACACATGTAAATTAACTATTGGTCTAGTGGGTTTTTCACTTTTTTTATCTTTTTTTTTTTTTTTCCAAATTATTTTTTCCTTTTTTTTTTAACATGAGTCATAATGGGAAAGCAGCACTAGGTCAGAAAAATCTTTTCTGTTAAATGCTAATGAAATGTCTCCATTCTCTCCATTAGCAGGCTCTCCTTGTTGGTAATTTGTAGCCTCTGCTTTTGTTCTGTCTTGCAATGAATGCTGGATACAGTAACTAAAAATACTGTAGTTACTGTCTTCTACCTGCTTTACTTTGTAGAAATTTTCTGTCTTTCCCAAGCTGTATTAGAAACAAGAACTCAGATTTGCATCCCAGGTCTGAAAATGGCTCTTGCTTTTTGATGGAACTTCGGAGAGTTTTGGGTTTTTTTAATGAAATTGGAAACATCGGAATTCCGCATCAAATTGCAGTTCTAGTTAATAAGAGAACATTATTAATGCTTTTCTTTTATGTGAGGACTAATATTCTTTCCCTACCTGTTTTCTAAGGGTAGCATCCTTTATAGGATTTTTAAACAAGAAAGTTTGGAACAGAAGAGTTTGCAGAATACATTTTAAAAACCTGGTTATTAGCTTTGCTTTGTGATACAAGAAATCCGATTAGCCTTACAGTGCACATGTATACTGATTCCCTGTGTGTCTTGTTTTTTAGGAACAGAGGAAGTTCCTAAATTTTAGTATTCAGAAGAAATAAATTATAAGCAGATGTATTAGACATATACGAGAATAGTGAACTATGACATGCTTTTTGGAACGTGGGATCTGATCACAGATGTGCAAATCTGATGGCTGTGTTACTGATTGTGTAAAAGTTTGGTTTTGAAAAAAGAATAAAATAATCCATATTATTATTAATCCATGGAACTAATTGGAAGAAATCTTTGCATGAGCAGGTGTTTACATGTGGTTCCTTGTGAACATTATTGCTTCCAGACTAGCTGTCAAATGTAACCTAAGTCTTTTACTGTCTTTAGTGTAGAATTAATCTGTGGTTTTTCTGCTGCCCAGAAAGATCATTTAGAAATGGGGAATGATAGGGAGTGGGTGGTGGTGGAGTAGGGTTAAAAATTACTCTGGGTTAAATAGTCTTCCTGTAGGTGTATTACTATTGCAACATACACATGTGAAATGGTGAAAGCATAGCAGCCTGTCAGTGTGTTGGGTAATGAGTGTATATAGCTCTCAGGATGCCACCACTGTTTTATTTCCTCAGAACTGGGGTCTGTTTTGGTAAGTCAGAATGCAACAAGTGTCTAGATAATAATCAGAGGGAATGCGGGAGAAACAAGTGTAACAATAATAGAAATGGCTTACTTAACGTTGCTGATCTCAGCCGGTGAACTCCTGTAAAATATAAGTTGCTGTTGTAACAATGGGATTTTCAGGGATTTTTATTTATTTATTTATTTTTGTTTTCATTAGTACAGAGTGGTTTCTGTTTCTTTTAATTTCTTGGTGCTGTAGAGCAGGTTCTTTACGCTAAACTTAGATATTGAAAGAGATTTTACTTCATGGCTGATTTTTAGTCATCTTATTCCCTCCTTCCCCTCCCCACCCCCCCAGTATCCCTTGTCACACCCTTTTTTTTTTCCCCTTTTCCTTCATGTTTTGTGCCTGAAGGTTAGAAGAGGCTGACTGTGCTGGAAGTGACTGCCTGCCTTTTGATTATTCATGGACAGTAATAGAAGGCACTTAAAAAGAACAATGAAATTGCTTATTTTTGTGATGGGCCATCTGTTGAATTGTTTTTTGCAACAATCACACAATAGTATCTATGTCATATCGTTCTATTTTCAACAGCAGCTGATTATGTATAGTTGGCTACTTGTCTTTTTTTTCTGAAGTCCCATGACCATTTAAATTCACCTCTGCAAACCTTTGCCTCAAAGGTAATAGAAATGTAAAACAGCCGGTGTGTATTTTCTTTCTGTCTTCTGTTTTTTCATGTTGTTTCTAATTAATTAGGCCTCTTAAATGTTTAGATCTGTTTTCTCTGTCTCCCACCTGTAGTTTTACAATAGAAGTTAACATGGAATCATTTAGCAATTGGTAAAGAAATGGCGGAGTTCCGCAATAAAGAGTGGGCAAGTTTTGAAAGACTGTGGTGCATTCACTGCTTATTAATTATCCCTTTTATTTTTTCTCACCAAGCAATAATTAGAATCTTTCACCATGGCTTTCACTAACAAGCGTTTTTCCTAGCTACAAAGCCACTTGCAGATCTATTGCGGCAGAAGCTGAAAGCAAGATAAAACAAATGTGTTGTCTTCTACAGGTCACTGACATTGCTGATGCCATGATTCTGAAGCAGCTTTTTGAAAATCTGTTCCAAAATGGGGTTGTCGTTGTGGCAACATCTAACAGGCCTCCAGAAGGTAAAACAAACATGCTGCCAATATTATTCAAATACAATGAATCGCAGTAACTTGTAAAACAATTGTATTAAAGTCAATGCAGTGTTTAATTCTAATAAACTCTCTAGTCGGCAAGAATCTGAGATACTCCAGTTTGTCCAGGGTTTTTTGTGTTCTTAAGGAAGAAAGGTTTTTCACTAAGAGATATTTCTTCCTTCTCTCCAGCTCAAGCCATTCCTTTCCTCCAGATACCTTCTGTGTTTTCTGATCTCTAAACCAGAGGAAGGGTATTTGGGGACAGGGGAGTTGAGGAGAGGTAAAATACTGCCTTGGGTTTGGATGATAGGAAAAGATCATATTCTACAAAAGAGAGGGTAAATTTCTTTCCTGGTTTCTAACTCGGAAACTTGCAGACTTGATCTGCTAGCTTAAAGGAGAACCCCTTATGAAGATGTCACACTCAGCCTGGTTTGAGATCAGTCATTGGGAATTACTTAGGAGAGTTATTTCTATTACTAACTATATTTTTAAATGGAGAATAACTAGCTGGATAGATCCTCCTACAAAGTCCCGAAATCTGTATGGGTTTTAACCAGGCAGTAATTGTATTTTTTTTTGTATAGGAGAAAAGGGTTTGTTATAGAGTAGTATGATATCTTGCAACTTTTATGACACTTTAGATTGGTTAATTTCAAACATTTGCCAAAAATACTGAAGAGTTGCAGTATTAACTGTAACTACAGTTAATTTTTCTACCCAAACTGAGTAAGAGGATCACTAAAGATTTGCAATGCGGTCTGTCTGAAGAGGGGAGAGATTGAGAGAAGAAAACACTCATGTTTGTACTAGAGGAGGAAGTCATTTCCCATTGATTTGTTTTCCTGGTTTAAGCAAACAAGATAGAATCATAACTACTGTAGTTGGGTTAACTATAGATAAACTGGATGGCAGTTTGGAGCCATCCTTGTGTTTTTTGAAGCACTACTCTTTCAAGTTCAGGGGAGATTTTTATCTTAACTTGGGGATTGTATCCCACTTACTGAACTGAGATGTTAGTCTGTGACCACTATCATCATACAGGGCTTTTTTTTTTTTTAGTACATATTAAGCCACTGTGTCAACCTGAAAGTCATCCACTTGTACTAGCTACTCAACAGATGATGTCAAGAATGGCATCTCCATAACTAAACTATCTTGCAGTCCAGATGTTGATCAATGCCTGTCACTTATTCTCCTCTCGCTCCTCCTACGTACTCACTGTGTGTGTCTGAAATCCTACTGCAGGAAAGAGAGTTGGGTTAATGTAGTATGCTACATCAAGGTTTAAGACTGAATTGATTTGTTTCCTGTGGATACAAAGGGGAACGGTGGCTTTTTCATTAGAGAGCAGATGTACCCTGCTGCTGACCACTGGTGACACTTAACCATATTAAACTTCCTCCCCAAGGGAATATGAGGGGAAATACTGTGAGGAATCCTGGCTTCATTTCTCCACCAAAATTACTGCTTGTTTTTCTTGTTCTCGTATGTAGAGATATAGTACAAAACTTCACGGCCTTATTATCTAGAAGAACTAACAGAAGTAGTTGTCTTATAGTACTGTTACATATTCAGTGTTTTTTGCAAGTAAATATGCGATTTGGTTTTTAAACAAATGTATAGCTGTCATGATTTGCAGAATTATGAATGAGAATAATACATGGCTTCATACAATTTTGTTAGTAATTAGGGTGTGGAATCACCTTCACTGATAATTTTCCTAAATGTTTCTATGTGCGTATGCAATTTTGTGGAAACCATTGTAGGTGTCCTGCTAGTTTCTCATGCATACTGTGTCTTCTGTTCACCATGAAGTGTTTGGTAGGGCATAAAAACCTTAGCCTGTTTGCAGCCTTTAGGCAACACAGGGAATATAGGTGGTATTAATAGTCTGGTGTGGTCTTTGTGGGGAATTTTGGTGACATCTCAGCTGGGTGCCTTTATTCTTTTATTTATTCCTTCAGTCAGTCATAGTTGCTGTATTGCCTTCTTATAAGGCTTCCTAATACTAATGAAACAGAGCAGCCCCTTATAGCTTTGAAGTGATAACGTTTTCAGAGAAGTCATTCTGTTATAAACATGTTGGGTAGTTGGATAGTCTCCAGAGAAGAAGTGTGTACTCTATAAAATTTAGAGATAAGTAAGATATAAAATACTGCTTTGTGGTTTGTTTTTATTAATTCATATTTTCTTTGAGTGTGGATCTGCATTTTGTTATGTAATTTTTTTTTTTTTTAATTCAGTGGTATTTTTAGTAACTTTGCATAAGTTTGCATATTAATTTAATTTTCTTTTTATTTTTTTGGCCTTAGGGATGACCCTTTTTCTCACTTTGGAAAGTGAGGTTCGCCTGGTAGAGTTGCTAGAAGATAAAGTGTACCACAGTACACTGAACAAGAATGATGCAAACTTTGGAAACTCAGAGAGTGTGTTTTTAGTTGACATTGGGTTTGTCCCCTCTGCCAGACACTTGGGACTTAGCAGTTGCATAGTTTTGGCCTCATAATCATACCAGTGTGTACTCAGCATTACAAATCTTTTTTATGTTCTTACTTTAAAACAGATGCTGGTCTTGTTTCATTTGCTAAAATCAGTTATATGTCAGTAGAGATTGAAGTCATCTTTCCTTCACTGCCTTTTTCAGAGTTTTTCAGGATGTTCCATTCTTCCTTAAGAATGTACTGAATTTTCATAGAGCAAAAAAAGAAATCAGTTTCAGCTCTCCTCTTCTGCCTTTTGTTCCTTCTCTCTCTAGCAATACTGAGTTTTATTTGCCAGACTAAAAGACAAGCTGACATTGTTATTAAGACTAAGTAGCAAAATGGTACTGATTTCCTTTCTTTCAGATCTCTATAAAAATGGTCTTCAGAGAGCTAATTTTGTACCATTCATTGCTGTGCTGAAGGTAAGGAGAGTCACTTGTTAAATGCTTTTCAGTTTTCCCTGCTGTATTAGTAAATTAGAAATTTGCACAGGATTGCTTTGATACTAGTTTCCAGATAAAGATGTATATGCTTTAACTGTTTGGGGTGAAAATAATGGAAGGTAAGGCAAAAAGAACTCTTTCTGTCTACAATTAACATGTTTTGAAAGCTGAATATTTTTAGTATGACAGAAAGTTACCTTTTTGACTAAAGTAACAGAATTTGTTCGGATAAGACTTTTTACTGGTGTGCATATGCTGTGTAATATAGTATTCCTCTAAGTTATACTGTGTTGTACGTGTGGACATGTTGCATTTGTTATGCTACAAAACCTGGTGTTTCTTTGGTGTAAAGAAAGTAGTGTTTGGTATCTGCCCCTCAATTACTTTGTTTCTGGGTCTTTCTCATACGTAAGCAGTTTTCTGAATGGGTATTTGTGCGGTTTCACATAATGTTCAACAAGCAGCAGTTCTGAAGACAGCTTCCTGGAGTCCGCTTACCATCTTCTCTGCCTTTAGCTCATGCCGAGCCGTGTGTGTCTGTAGTAGTGTCAGTCTCATCTAACCTGTTCCCTGACAGTGGTTTTGACAACTTGGACTACTCCTGTCTTAGTTTTCTCTGGGCTCAGAGCCTCCTGCAGGGCTTTTGTTTGGGGTTTAGTGGGGGTGAATGGGTGGGTTGGTTTTGTTTGTTTGTTTCAGAATTAACTTCTGTGGTCATAAGTCTTAAAATAAGGCTTTAGAACAAAAAGTAGTTCAAGTTCAGCACAGGAGCTTTAAATTCCTTTAAAGTTCTTGGGAACATGGGACGAATGGAAGGTATTTACAGTACATTTCTGTGATGAGATGCTTCACTTGAAATAGATTTCAGGCTGTTTCTGTTCCTCATACATGGAATGCGTAGTCACCAGATACCCTGATAACTGCTATATAAAAATCTTTCCTTGTCTTCAAATGATGAAAAGAAGTGGTTTCTTTCCTAGATCTGGAGTTATCCATGCTCATCCTTAATTTTGTTGTAGATTTTATTTTCTTCAGACAATATAATTCCAGTATCTGTATTTGGGTTCCTATTCTTACAAAGACAACTACAAACCATTTCTGTGGAATAAGCAAAAAGTGAAACAGGGCTCTGTGGAAGATACAGTAACCTTGCAAAGTTTGTCTGTATTGCCTTTCTAGGTGGTAGATTACTGAGGACAGGTGATTGCTGAATGCCTGCAGTGGAAGGTGCACTTGATGAATTCCACTTCTTGAGGCCATGAAAAGCTACAAATCCAGCTGGTAGCTGCCGAAAAGCTTCAGGTTTGTGGAGCTGGGCAGGCCAGTAAGGCTATTGGCAGCATTTCCCACCCTATGCGTGTCCCCTGCCTGAGTAGTTTTAATAAGCAGGAAAAAACTCAGTTATCAGTTTGTTGTTGTGAATAAAATTCTTTGGGAATTCTTTATGGGAGGGCTTAGTTTCTGCGGCAGAGAAGAGTGCTTCTTCAGTTCATGAAATCTTACAGAGACAGCTTTACAGAGATAAGTATTAGGGAGGAAAATCTTTTAATTCTATAATTACAATTAGATTCAGGCCCTTCTGATTGTGCTTTTAATCTTGCAGGGTTTCTCACTGAGCATCTTAAAGTGCATGGAACTCCTAAGTGATTTTTTTCCTTTTTTCTTTCTTTTTTTTTCCCAACAAAGGCAGTTCTTGCAGAGAAACACAATCACTGCTCGCTGTTACTTTGTGCAAGTGCACAGAACAGAAATACTCTACAAGTTGTTGATCAAAACCAATAAGAAATAGAAAACTTTTCTAAATGCTTTAAAACTGGTTTACAAATAAAGCTATGTATCTTAGAATTGTAGAATCACAGAATCGTCAAGGTTGGAAAGAACTTAAAAATCAAGGCCAGCCATTAACCTAGCACTGCCAAGTCCACCGCGAAACCATGTCATTAAGTGTCACATCTACATGTCTTAAATCCCTCCAGGGATGGAGACTCCTTCACTGCCCTGGCAGCCTGTTCCAATGCTTGACAACCCTTTTGGTAAAGAAATTTTTCCTGATGCTAAATGCAGACCTTCCCTGGTGCAATTTGAGGCCATTTTCTCTTGTCCTACCACTTCTTATTTGTGAGAAGAGAACAGCCACCTCCTCACTACAACCGCCTTTCACGTGGCTGCCGAGAGCAATAATCTTCTTTTTTGCAGGCTAAACAGCCCCATTCCTCTAAGGACTTGTGCTCCAGACCCTTCACCAGCTCCATTGCCCTTCTCTGGCCCTGCTCCAGCGCCTCAGTGTCTTTCTTGTAGTGAGGGTCACAGAACTGAGTACAGTATTTGACATGCGGCCTCATCAGTGCTGAGTACAGGGGATGATCACTGCCCTGGCCTTGTTGAACCTCAAGGAGCTGGCCTCAGCCAGTTGATGCAGCGTGCCCATATCCCTCTGCAGAGCCTTCCTACCCTCAACCAGATCAACACTCCCACACATCCCACTCATTTTTAACAACCTGATGTAAGAGCTGAAGTGAGGCTCTTAAAAAAAAAAAAAAAAAGAAGCACGTTTTAATTTACTGGTTTGCAGTAATTTTGGCACATATTGGTTTATGCAGATATTTCATGAAGACATTTGCATCAACCATAGAGTGTTCTGGAACCCTGATTCCAATTCAGTGGCTAGTTCCAATGCTTCATTCTCTGGGCAGTCAGGAAGGAAAGCTCCTTCAACTGTTTGTTGTGTAGAGTCTGTAACTTAAATGAGCACTTCTTGCATTTCCAAAGGTTTCCTGGAACCGTAGTGTGTAGCTCTAGAACATCAGGCTGAGTCAAAATGCCAAATATGTAACTTCTGCATTTTGCCAGGTTTTCTTCGTGCGGCAGACCTGCCCTGCACTAAATTCTAACTGAAGGTCAGGAAGTTTTAGAGCTTTTCACAGCCTGAGGATACCTTTTAAAGGTACAGTTCTAAAATAAGATGTTGGCTTTGACTACCCACATTTTGCTTAGAATCAACCAAAAACCTGTTTGTCAGTAGGACATGAAATTACTGTAAGCTTTCTGTAGTGAACTTCTTTTTTTTTCTGCTGCTGTTAGGGACCAAATAATTATTTCTTTTAAAACTATTTGGTTAAAAAGACTTTTAACCATAAGCATTGTACACGCATCTCAAACAGAAAGCAGTGTATTTTTATACGCTCTATTGTTCACTGTATTTCTCAAAATAGATCAGTGATTATTTGTTGCCGTTGTTGCCTGCTCCGGTTTTAATTAAAATACACCCTTTCTTACAAAGCAGGAAATGGAGGAATTTAAAAGTGTTTTCACTTTTCAATAACTTAGTTCAAATATGTGAAAAATACTTGCTCAAACCATTTACAGCTGTCCCTAGGGAAATTGTGGGAGTCAGTTTTGTACAAAGGCATTGGGTAGATGTAAAATGTCTTTGATGGTGCAGTCAGCTTTTGTCCAACCACCTGTGTGAGAAATGCAGGGATTTGTTGATTGGGGGATCTGCCTCTTTTACCCCTCCTTACTCCCCCTGCAAAAAAAAGTCATCTCCTTGATGAAATTGATTTGTCAGTTTGTTCCAGTCTAATGGTGTGATAGCCCAGCAGCTTTCAGTATGTTGAATAGTTAAAACCTGCTTTTGAGGTCAGTGTCAGCCACTCTGACCCTTGTGAACTGTCACCTGAGTCAGAATTGCAGGGATTAGGCCTTTGATATTGTGATGGCTTCGCCTATCAATTGACTTTTTCATTACTGAAGATGTTGGGCCTTTTGTTTCCCTTCTTAGTATGTAAGCAAGCAAACTCCTAAGTAGAAGGAGCATTTGTTCTTGTTCTTTCTGCAAGTAATAGAAGTACTCATCTTTTGTGAAGTGTACCTAATTAAACATAGAAAAAGTAAAAATTTAAAATAGAGCATGATTGCAAGTATATTTTGCTGAGCATCGGTATAATTTCTGGGTAATTTCAGTTTGACAAATTTGTAAATGTCAACTAACAAAATGTTGTATATAGAAAGCAAGGTGTCAGACTAGAAGTTACCAGCCCTTTCTGCATTCAGCCTTCTAAGCCTGTGTGTTTGTTAGATTTAAACACAAGGGTTATTTGAATTCTGTAGTTTAGAGCACTTAACTGTTAATATTTTATAACGTACCTATTGCCTTAGTGCGTTCACTAGACTTGAAGCTGTTTGGTTTGCTTACCTTCTATGTCTGTCTTACACGTGCTTGCTTCTAGACAGTTTATTTAGGTGCAGATCAAAACTTTACCTTAGGATAAAAGAGTTGCTCAGTGTTGGGTTCCCTGCCTTCCTTCTCGCTGCTTTTGATTGTTAAGGATTTTCCGAGTTCTTGCTTGGTTTGGTTACTCCTTGATTAAAATGAATAAATCAAAGCATATTGTAGATATGGAATAGTTGATTCCTGCTGTATCAGGGTAAATTAGTCTAATTACACGTGGCAGTTTTATTTGCTTGTGATGTAATGTGAAATGAGGTCCTGCATCCCCCCAAAAAGCCTGAGCCAATTAATAAAGCTTTTAAGCTCTTTGTCACAGGCCACCATGGAGGTCTGCAGAGAAGAACTTTAATCCAATAAACATTTCATTTAGATCATGAAAAGAAAGCATGAGAAGAAGCTCCTACAAGAGAGGGTGTTACCAGCAATTCGAGCCACGAAGAGATGTGAGGAATTTGCCAAATTAACAGAGGCCTTCATATTTAACACATAAATGTGTCAAAACTCATAATAGAATAATTTCATTTGAGTTGAACCTTATATTGTTAAAATTCTAAGAAGCCACGACTGTTTTCTTCAAAGACTTTGCTGTTGAGTTGGATGGACAGGGCAAGGGGAGGTTGTGAGAAACCCAGATAGCAAATAGCACTGGCCGAAGCTGGTGGAAGGGGGTGGGGGGGGGGGGGGGGGGAAGGAATAGATAATTAGGTGTAATTAGTGTGTATGAATTGTTGTCTCCCTGCCCTTGGCTTGAATAAATTTCAGAGGGAAAAAAAACCCTAGTGGTGAAACCGCTTTGATGTAAGAAGAGTCATTGTGGTTTGGCAGCATAAAGGCAGTGTTTTATACTTCTTACATAATGGTTGTGATACAGAAAGAGTGAATGGACCCTGCACCCCCCAGCCTGCTTTACAGCAAGGACTTTTGGATTCCCTTGAAACAAAATGCATCAGAAGTTGGTAATGAGGCAGTGGACCTCATCAGAGCTAAGCGTAAGCCATCTTTAGCCTTTGTTTAGACCTTAATCGCATTTTTCTTTATTCTGGGAAATCCAGTTTTGTAAATCAATACTACTTTTTTTTTTTCTCCTTTCCCTGCCTGCCAACAGTTCTGGCAGGAGCAAAGGCTAATACTGGGGGAGAAATACAAATCAAATGTTAGGAAGAAAAACAACAGCAAAAAAGGATTCTAGACAAATAACTTCATCCAGGGTGTAATTCCGATGAAGTGCATGCATTTGGGGTCAGTTTGACCCTCAGCTTACAAAACACCATGTTATAAATTCGGGGTGAACTCTTGGCATTTGTTTTCCACAGAGCACCACAGCTTGTTTATTAGGAGATTGAAAGTTACAGTTGTATGGGTTCTTTAGCAAAACTGAATGTTATGCAGTGGTTTGTGGGTTGGTTTTGGTTTGCTTGGTTGGTTTTTTATTATTACTGTTCTGCAAGGAAGATTTTTCCTAAGTGATGTGAAACAGGGAGAGCTGTTCGGTGTAGTTCTTATTGCGTGGAAGTGTACTGTGCCATTCTTCTGCTCCCTGGCTGGAAGAAGGAGAGACTGTTTGTCCCCTACCCAGCACAGCCACATCTGTACCTCCTGAATTCTTTCACTTTTGTCTGAATATGTGAAATACTATTCACACAGCAGCACATTGTAAGAGTCTCTGTCTTTATTCATGCACCATTACTTTACAAGTTAATTGTCTATTTTTCTTCTTCTTAGGGGGTAGCTGATTTGTAGCTAGACATTAAAATAAGTTGTTGAAAAGTTGTACAATAGATCGTATGTTCCTTGTGGTAGCACGAATAGTGGGGGGTTCTTAGTCGTTAAAGTTTTGAAGGCTGCAGTGTAAACTTGTGCAACTTCCATTGAATGAATTTTACCTCTAACTCTTCACTTTAAATGTTCTCGGCTCAAGCCTAAGAAGAAGACTAATTAAAAAAATACATATTTTTGGCAGTATTTCACTTCCCAAATCTTTGTGCCCTAGGTCCCCTTACAAACAATTCACAAATCAGATGTTTGTCACCAGAGTTAACCTGAGCATGGTTCCTTTCACTGATACTGTGCGGCATTCTTGGGTGACAGTTTGGAAGTTTTCCTCAAAATTTGTTTGTGTGGGGCTTTGGGGTTTGGTTTGTTACAGTGTTTGCATTTGGAACAAGCATGAAGTGTCTAAGGCTATTGTAGCAATTCCCCCTGTTCCTTATTGCAGAAGAATATAGGGGGAAAGACTGTAGAAAAATTCAGTTAACCCTTTAAAGCATTGCTCTGTTTTGCAGAACAGATAGCCTTTTGTACTTGAAGTTGATTTGATCTGTGAAAGGCAACACCTGAATATCATATAAGACTAAATAATTATCCCTGATTGTAAGGGGTTTTTTTTCAGGTACAGGTCACATGAAATTCAGCTAGGGTAGAGTATGTACAAAGCTAAGAAATATGCAGATTTTCTGTTGTAAGATAGTGTAAAAATTATTTACACTTAATACTTGCATAAAGGTTAGAAAGGTTGATGAAGCGATATTTAGTTTTGCTTTACTATTCACTGCGTGTCAGAATGTAATTATGACTGATTCATGAAACTGTCTCGGCAATGAACCATCTTTATTAAAATGCGGATCAAGACAAGAGCTGACAGTAATAAAGAATAGAACATTTTAGTCTTGTTGCTTTTGAATGATTGCTAATTACCCCAGAGGTCATGTATAGTGCTTATGAGGATTCATTGACATTTTCTTTAAAGTCTACTGTTTCAACAACATCTGAACAGGGAGACAAAAACTGTATGCATATCCAACAACGTTTGGACCAAGTTTTTATCCACCATGAAATACCTGATCATTCCCTTTCTCCTTCTCCCTCCCCCCGAGTACAGCTTACTCCCATGGATCTGTGTAGCAGAAACTTAGGACTGTTACAAACTCCATTTACTTTTTATTTTTTAAACAAGGCCGATTTTAAGCATGGATGAAAGGAGCAGCCCTTTGCAGGTCCTGCACCTGTACCAAGCTTACTGATGGCTAATGGGTCTGGTTGATCTCCTTTCAGAGCTGCACCAAAGAGGAAACCCTGCACTTTGTACGCTTCTCTCAGCAGGCTGTAGACAGACCTGCCCAGCTCATGAGTCCCAGTTGGACCAGTCTGATGTTCTGGAACGTGCTGATGACTTTGAGAGTATGGCAAAATCGAAACCTGTGGGTATGCTTTGTAGGTCAGAAATAATTTTTCCCTGGCACACTGCATTTTTGCTTGAGAGGATTCGTATATCCACCACAGTTACAAGTCATCTGGGAAAATTCCAGTTGCAGTGGTACCCTTTGGATGGAGAAAGCTTTTCTTGAAATCGCTTGAGAAGGAACAGAATTCCAGTTGATGAGCTAACACTGCATGGACTCAAATAGTGAAAAGTGAAAATCGTTATGTCTAGTGAGCTCTGTTTACCTGAGGAGCTCTCCCCCTGTTGCTTGCTGGTGGAGGGCTCTTGCCACCTGTCTGCATGTTGTGTGATGTGAGAGAATTTTTCTCTTAAGCTGGATGTAAATGTATGAGAAGGGTGATTGCCAATGAACAATCTCATTATTTTCTGGTTTTATTGATCCTGTGCCTTGTTAATGGAGGCCAAACGCAGGACAGGTGTGGGGTGATATTTGGGGTGGGGTGGGGTGTGATTTTTTCCTTTTTTTGGTTATACACTAATACAAAGAGTTAGATGCTGAGGATGTATTTGAAAAGGGAAGATGATACCTCTGTGGAAATTGTCTCCTGTTGCTCAGAAAGAGTGGTTAGAAGTTGCACTGCTCAGTCAGGCATGGTTTTATTATTAATAGTAGGTGTTCTCATGTGCTCATTAAGAACTGCGCCAGAGGCCAAGAGTATTAATTGTGCAGTTTTGCATGCCTGGGGATTTTACTTGTATGGAAAGTGCATTTGGTACTGCAGATGCAGTGCTACAGCTGCATTTGCAGGTGTCTAGTTTGGCCCGAGTGTGAAGGGCTGAGGAAACTCAGCAGGTGTGGGAATTAAGGCAATGATCATACCAAGATGAAGCGCTTCCCCATCTCTCTTCCCCTACATCTTCTCTGGAGGTGATCAGGTAGGGTTTGCCTGATCCTGTGGGCTGACTTTCTGATCTGAATGAGTTCCGGTTTTCTTTTTTTAGTGTCATTAAAATTCATAGCAGAGAATGACAATTGGGTTGACTTATGATGGCCTTCAATAAGGTTAAGAAATATCTACTCACCTGCATTATCAAGGGTCGTGAGTTGATCACAATATTTGAGCTTACAGGGACACATGGTATTTAGCACAGTGTTTAATGTGGACTACAAGGCCATATATTAGCATTTCAGGTTTTTTTGTGACACATGGGAAACACACATCTTGAGAAATTGCAGGTTATCCAGTTAACCTTGACTGCCTTTTGTAATTTCCTTGAACCTCTGTTCCTCTACTTAATGATCTATCCTGTTGTCTCTGATTTCTTGAGCAGCTAAACATTTCAATAGCTACCATTCTTGATTGCAGCAACAAAGGAATATTAGAGGGGCTTACAGGAACAAAAATGTATACCTGCCTGTATTTAATAACTTTCTACTGTAGGTATACTGAGAGTTTAATTGTATCTATTCTATCTGAAGGTTGTTGTTTTAGGTGTTCTGTGTCAAGTTGAGCCTTGAGGCTTTGTCTTTTTTTCTTCTGGAATAAAAAGTTTTTATGCCATTTCAGTGGAAATGAGCGCATGATCATGCTGTATTTTTAACTTACTAATTGCGTTTTCAGTTCGGTAATTGTATTTGTTCTTTGTATACATAAATACATAAATGACTTCAAAATAAATTGTATGACTAATTAATTTTATGCATTTGAATTGAATAGGCTAAGTCAGACTTGAAATATCTCAATAGAATAGAAAATCTGTTGGAAACTGTAGATGATTCCGCAGAACAGACTCAACTAACTGTAGCTTCAATTTTAAGTATTTATTTCAAAAGAAAAGGAGAAATGTAGCCCACGTAAAGGAAATTTGAAAGTTTAAAATTCCATCTTAAGAAACGGAAACCAGTAGTTACAGTCATGGCTTTGACAATTAAGTACTAACAATCTGAGCACTCCAGTTAGTTCTTTGGCTGTTGATTAGGATTCCGTGGTGGTGATTAGTGTGAGGATGCAATCACATCTGTAGGGTTTAATCAGTTCAGTGCTGGAGAAGTTAGTCCACAGATGGAGACAGAACTAGAATTCCTACCTGTAATCTTAGTAGGGCTTTTCCACATGCTGAAAAAATTTGAAGAGGAAAAAGAAGAGAAGCCTCCCCTTCCCTGAACTCGCACGGTTTGAAAACGATAGCATTGATTTTCTAGTTCCATGATGCAGGAGGATAATATTGTTGACACCTGTGAGGGGGCGAGAAGATGCATGGTTACATACGCACCCTCTGTGATGCTCAGTATTTCATTCTTGCAGGTGTGAGCTGTATTTGATTTTTCCATGCTGTGCAACCATGTATCTGGTTTTCATGTTTGTAAATCTGGTTTAAGTGGTTAGCTTGGGTGTTTGCAATATTTTGGTGTGCTTTATTTTCTTCTATTAGACATTCTGATCATATGATGTCTTTTTAATATTTAAATAATGTATCTTGAAAAAAATATTTACAAATATGAACGTTTTGCCCTCTGCATTCCCGTGAAGTGGATAAGTGAATGTTTCTGTGTGTAGAAACAAAGAACCGTGGTGGATACCCTTGTCGACAAAGGAAACCCCAAAAGGAAAAGCTTTTGGATCTCTGCTTAGCACATAGTTTCTGTGTGACCTTTCTGACTCTGGCTTTGAGTAAAGGTGACTGTGTGCTGAATCCCCCTTTAGAACCGTCTCCACCAGTACATTCTTAATGGCTGTTGTTGCCTGCCAGTGCAAGCAGTCCTCCCATTACTGCCCTTCAGTTCACCGGTACTGCTATCACACCCTTTCTGTTCTGCACTGTGTAGAGCTCAGTTTGTGTAAGTAGCATTGCCCACCCCAGTGCGTGTTTGTATGCCGGTTTGTTGGCGTTATTTCCACATTATCATTGAATGATTGGTTTCTTTACTCACACTTCTGTTTGATTTTTTTTTTTTTGTTATACTGTTTTCCAGTAGCACCTATAGATGTGTACTCTATCATATATTCACATAAGGAGAAGGTTGTTCCTACCCTACAAAGCTTATAATCTGACAGTAGCAATCATGTTTTGAAGGAATGTTTTCTGAGAGCACGTTGCTACGCAGATTATAATGTTTTGTTTTAATGGCAGAGCCCTCCATTTTATATATATTTACACAATGCTCTGAAGTCCAAGGCAGTGGTTCTTGAGAAGGAGGAAAAATGTGCTAGAGATTCAAAGTAAATACCAGCCAGAATTTGATGGAGTGTGCTGGTTTGAAAAATACGAGATGGCTGTATTTGAAAGATAGGACAGAACTAAGCCAAAAAAAGCCCCCCCCCCCCGACCCAAACTAAACTCGGAAATTAATTCAGAACATCCAAGGAGCAGGATAGTAAAATGCCAAATGTTTTCCAAAGGCCTAAGTATCTCTCTGTTCCTGTTAACTGGCCTCTACTTCTATGCATATATTGTGTGTCACAGAAAACTGCTGTATATCAGAATTCAACATTTCCATTTTGTTTATGTTTGGTTCAGTCGACTTTGGCCTCCTAAGGAAGCAAAAACTCAGTAGGACTGTAATAACTGCTTTTTATATACTTCTGAACAGGATGCTCTTGCTGAAAGGTCTTACAGCCCAGAATATCTAACAGATACTTTAAAAATAAACTACGTAATGTGGTATCACATTAGAATCAATAGTGATGCATTACTGGACACCTAGAAGACAAGGTTTATAGGAAAGAGAAATATTGTTAATTTAGGCATCTGTTTGTAACTTTAAAAGGGCCCCAAAACATAAACTTTGGAGCACATAAACTCTTGTTCATTCGTGTCCATTAGTGTTAGCAATTTTTGTCTGAATAGCAATAATTATTTTGAAGAAATAGAAAAGGCAAGGAAGGCAGAAGAAATGTGGCTATTTCATAGCTATTGTGCTAGTATTTACATCTGTAGTCCTTACCTCCAGAACTCATTTGCTGCAATGTTAAATCATGGAGTCATAAAGACTGTCAGTGCATTTAAGGAGTGATGAGTTTGTAAGCAGAACACAAATACACTAAAATACTGTATCACAAAGCGCTGATTTATATTTCAGCAAGCCGCAGTGACCTGCATAATATAGCACAGTATTGGTCTGCGTGTGTCTGCTCAACTCAGCAGTCATTATCAGCTGAGCCTCAAGCACCACTGTAAATATCAGCACAATAGATTTACATTGGCTGCAGTGCTCAGGTGCACTTATTTTTAATCTCAGCCCAATCGTGACCATGCCCCACTCTTAAGTATATGTAGCTTTGTTTTCACTCTTCACACTATATGCAACAGCCTGAGAGAACAGCAGTGCTTATAAACCCATCTTGAAGGCCAAGGAGATGAGGCTGAATTAATGCAAAATTTCCTACCTGTTGTTTCCAAGAGAAAAACAAAACAACCAAAATTATCAACAGTATCCGAGTATCTAAATAATCTCATAGCTTGCATAGCAGTAGTGGTAATGTGCTTGTATTCACCACCCCCCCCCAGCATGAAGAAAATAGTACTTGAGCTAATGTACTACTTTGGGAAAATAAAACATTAGGTGGAAAGGTGCTGAGCATTGATGCCTGGCAGAGAAAAGCAAAGTACACCAACGCTGCTGTGACATTTCAGGAATCTTCCGTGTAGCCTTGACTGCCAGACTGATGCTGAAGAAAAGCTTAAACATCCTCCCTCCCTTGTGCATATTATTAGATGCCTCTGGAACTTTTTTCTTCTGCTCTGTTATTCTCTTTCTTTGTAAGCTTTCATGGAAAGAAAGGGAATAGATTATAATAATATTGTAGTACCAATACTGTTGTGTTTGCAGTAGCCTTAGCCCAAGATAATGATTTGATTAGCATGGCTTTTACACTTACGGGAATTAGAGATACATGGATTTTCCTGGGATTCTGTGCTTTCAGATGACTTCTTTTTCCCCCACTTTCCTTCTTCAGCTGTATACCTTTTCAGGGAACTTGGAGGTTTAAAATAGGTATCGAGTCTTCAATAATAGCCAAGGGAAAAAAACCATGCAATGAGTCATTACAGTCACTCCTGCAGATATTTGTACTCTGTAAGTCCTATGCAACACGTTTGTTCAATAGGGCCATTGTTCCTTAAATCACTGATGATAGTTCTTCTAAAATGTAAGGATTTTTTTTTCCCTGCAATGTAGTTGCTATAAATGAGATTTGACATTTCCAATTTTGTTACTTGAATGTCCTCAAGGAGGCTTTGAAAAATTCGACAGAATATGAAATACTTAACGAGAGCATTAAAGATAAACTAATAGTTCATAGTGAAGAAGCAGAGTAATTTAGTGGATTCTAGCAATCCAAAGAATTTTAATGGTGTTAAATTACCTAAACCCCCCTGAAGTCTTATTGTTTTAATTAAATTGTTGATACAGGTATCTTTTATATAATATTAAAACTTTTCCTCCCTTTCTTTTATAGCATCTTTTGCTTCTTAGCTATGTAACACCCACAAGTTTGTGTATGATGGCAGTAGCAAGAAGAGATAAGCAGAGGTATTCCCTTTGCCAGAGGATGTAAAATCTTGATCCCACTGCAATTAGTGAGAGTTTTGCTCTCAGCCTCAGCCATTGACCCAAAAAAGCATCCTTTAGTACAGCTGGGTTTGAGTTTTCTAACAGAAGCAGTTATTGTGACTACTCAGGAGCATGTGTATTGCACTTGGAATCTTATAGGTTGTTTAAAGGGGGGCAGGATTTGGGGAAGCAACATTTTGTGAGTCAACTCAGACATTACAAAAACGAAACAAAATCTTTTTGATGTAGAGCTTTGTTTATTCCCCTGTGTGTTTTGGTCCATTTTGCAGCAAGACTTGGCATGGTTCATATATTTGATGTTTGACTCATAAAATTTTTTAATCTTAGTAGAAGATAAAATGAAATTAGTTTTAGCCTATAAAACAGAAGTAGTTTCAGTTGTCTCTGTTGCTAGAATTGGATTGTGGTCTCTTAAACTTTTAATTTTCTGTTTCTTAGTGTGTCTTTTTAATGTATAAATAATTATTTTTACACACTCCCTCAGCAAAGCACTACCTAGGGAGAACGAGTAATACCCGTTCTGGTTTCATTCCACGTGCTTCCAAGCTGTATTAAGTTGCTAGTTGCTGGACTCTTGAAACTGATTCCTTTTTTGTTTTGGATATATGAGTGATTTGCACCTTATTTCTTTGCTTTGATAATTGGAAAGGAGACTTCAGTTTTGTGATCTTGAATCAGTTCTGCAGATGATATTCCTGCTGATGGTTTATCACAGCACTGTGTCTTCTCTCTAACACAAACAATAGTAAATACAGTTTTGGCTTGAGGAAAGCTATTCTTTTTTCTTGTCTCTGTAGAAGTACTGCAGCACAGTGCAGCTTGATTCTGGAATAGACTACAGGAAACGAGTGCTTCCTGCTGCTGGAAAACTTTACTACCTGTAAGTTTATCTGTGATATGGTATTTACCTTCTTTTTCCTTCCTATTAGCCGATAATTTCCTAGTCATTAGGAAAGGAAAACCAGTAGAATTAGCAGGGTGTGACTTTTCCTTTTTTTGCCTTCCGGTCCATTTTTGTTCAGCAAACCGCCTTCCATTATGCCTCGATATTAACTTCATTAAATTATGTTTTCAGTATCCACACTAGCATCATTTATAATGTCTGACTGAATAAAAACTAATTAGATTTTTTTGGGGAGGTGTGGTGTTTGGAGAACTGAAGTGACAGATGGTTAGAAAGTAATGAATATCCTCTTGTAAGAGATTGCACAATTCTCCTATAATAGAAGAACATCCTTATTGTATTTAAGTAATTAAGTATTTATAGAAATCCAATGACAAGGATTCATTTAATATTGGGTGTTTCCAGTGGATTAAAAAAACCCAATACTCTCCCTGTTTTGACAGATTGTTTCTGTTCATCATGACAAAATTTCTTTAGCAGTTTGTTCTATATTTGCAAATAAATAAATTTAAAAGTACATTCACAGTTGTGCTTCTGGTTGCAGCATGTATCTGCCTAGTGGAAACTTAATTTCTCCTAGTTTTTAAATACTTTGAAACCTTTGCATTGCAGACATTTTTCTATCTTGTATTTGCTCTTAAAGGATTATTTAATCAATGATAACCTGAGGAAGGCAGACAACAGTAGCTTAAAATGAGATTTATAAGCATTGTATCTTTCAACCCAACACACAAGATTGATTTGAAAATCATGTTTCTGTTAAGAAAGGTGTGGTATTTTCATCAATGTGAAAGGTATTTGAAATGAAGTACGTCCATATCACTTTATAATAAAATTAGAAATTGTAGTTTGTCTGGAAGGAGGAGTACTGCTTAGTAGAATTACAACAGGTAACTCTTTCTGCTTCTGGAAGGAAATGATAGAATCTTATATATGAAAAATGGGTCCAGTGCAGGTTCTGTGTGTGACTGTATGAATGCAAGAAAAGTAACTCTTGTTCTGTATTCTTGCCTGGCTTCACTTTCTTTAAGTTTTGTGGTGTCTGCTCAGAAGTACTATTTGAAGCTGCCACTTATCTCAGCATTGCTCATCGTGGCTCTTGTTCTAATGTCTAGGTAGCTGGCTCTGCTTACGGCTCTGCTTATTGTGCCCCTTGCACTTGTGTGACTCGCTGTTTAGTAATTGTGGAGAGCCCCTACCATATTCTTCTCTCACTGTCCATACTTCAAAGAAATGAAGAGCACGTACGTGGTTTCTAACAGATAGTACGCTAAACACGGTGCCTATGGCATCAGCTCTCTGAGGAGAGGAAATGTGAAGAAGTCACAGGATTAGTACCCAGGCAGATTATTTCTGCTGTTATTTCTGCTGTTCTACTGTAAAACTTGTGATCAAGTGAATGGCAGAGATCTGTGATAAGTCTGCCTTGTGTTCTCTCATGATAGCTGGTTATCTCTACGACTTGTGTAGATCATTAAGAAGGAGTGGAAAAAAAGTATTTAAAAATCCTTATTTCATCAGCCTTTCTTTTTCTGTGGAATCTTATTCTTCTGTTCAAACTTGTTAACTGGAGCTTTCAACCCTGCACAGCTAGCTTAGTATGTGGGGATTTTTCTGTTTGTTTTAAAATTACATACTATACAGTATTTTGCTGCATATTATTGAAATGTAGTTAGCAGTCTTGCCCCCAAAAGAAAGTGTTCTTGTCCAACATGTTTACATTCTCCTGTTAATGGTCACAGTATCATCGGTTTTGTGGGGTTTCTTAAATCCTCTTGATGCTTTTATAGTTTGTGTAGTCTTTCATTTAAAATATGCAGCTGAGGCTTGCTTTAAGCTGTTTCATACTCATCTGAAAGCAGTCACTGTAACACAATTACAAGATTCCTGATGAAAGCAACTTCCTTGATCTTAGTCTCCGGTGCCTATTTTCAAAACAAACTTTCTTGGCAGTTATACAAACTTCGTTGGAGCATTATACATCCTACTTCTAGTTCATTGTCTACCACAGCATGCATGCATCTATCTATCTATCTATCTATCTATCTATCTATCTATCTATCTATCTATCTATCTATCATTAAAAATGATAGATAGCATTGTCATTACAAATGATAGATACCACAGAACCACAGAAAGATTGGCCCTCTAACCCATTCAATGAGGAAAGATACTCCCTGATCAGACTGATTTCTAATTTTTAGGGCAAGCAGAAGATGAATATAAACTTTTTAGCCTAGCTGTCAGCACAGGTATTTTGTGTTTTCACCATCTGGGGTTGATTTTTTTCTAAACAGTATTGGAGACAGAGAGGGGAAACTGATAAATTTACTGATGCAGAGATCATGCTGGTCTTCTGAATTTCATAGTTTAATTTTGCAAATGGTTTGGTCAATACAATCAGTTGACTTGATTCTCTCCCCCCCCAAAAAAAAAAAAGAAAGAAAAAAAAGCTGCTCCAATATTTAATTTCACAAAGTCCCCTCTCAGAAATTTCAAAGGACACTTCTTTAGGTGCTTGACTGCCTTGCCTTGTCTATTTGCTCTTATTTTGCATGCAAGATAGAACCAGAAGCCTTTTTTCTCATTGTGTACACATAGTGTTAATGGATCTGCTCTGCCTGTATTGCCTCATTACTGGAAACAGCTCAAAACACAGAAGTCTTTCAGTGTATGCAAATAAGGCAGAATCATCTACCTGAGAGTTAATATTCTCTACTTTTAAGTGTATTCTAAATCTAATGTTTGTATTTAGAGCATAACATCCTGTTCTTTTTTTTTATGGGCAAAAAGCTAAGCAGGCTCAGGCAGCTGTTTGATGTTGGCTTCAAGTGTTATTAATTTCATATTCTATTATTCTTTTCACTGTAGCACAAGTGAAGCTGATGTGGAGGCTGTCATGGATAAGTTGTTTGATGAGCTGGCTCAGAAACAAAATGATTGTACGTAAGTTAATTTCTCTTGAAAGAGAATACATTTAGAACACAATGCCCAATCTCCACTGACCAATTAATAAGTTCCATTGCTGTATATGGGTTGATGCCACACTCAAGTGGCAGTCATTGTATCAGCATTTTGTCTAATTTATGTGTTGAATCATGTGCTATTATTCATGAAGCTATGCATTTCCTATCTGTAAGAGATGAATTTTATAGTAATTATCCAGAGAAGATTGAGTCTTTGTTCATGTTCCCATAGTAACTAGACCAAGGATTCTAAAAGTGCAAGGCAGAGAGCTGAGGCTGAATAAAGCATGTGGAACCATTGCAGACTTCACGTTTGAAGAGCTGTGCGACAGAGTGAGTACCCAGTCAAATCCAGATCAGTAAATGCTCAGACTTTTCACAGTTTAAAATAAAATAAAATCTGAAGCACACGAACTTGCTGTTTTCCCAAGGTGTACCAAACAAAAAGGGCTTTTTTTAATTGGGCACAAGGATTTTGAATATAACAGGGTGGGTGGGAAAAATTCCCCAAAAGAACAATAATTTTTCTTCTTAATGATACAGTAAATTCACTTTTAAGTGTATCAGAGATTGTTTTCAAAAATCCTAGTACAGTATATGCCTGGGCTAACATCACTGCTGGAATATTAGTAGTTAAAACATACCAGTATGTAAATAGCATTCAGACACTGTTTTTAAAGTCTGGGGATCAAGTTGGTACTCAAGCAAAGGAGTAGTTATCCTGGCACCACTAGAGAAAAGCTGTTGCATGCCTTAGTTGTGAGTAGCTGTACAAGAGCTGTTTAGTCCTAGGCCTTCTCAAATTTGCCAAATCTTGCTAAATCCTGCCAAATTCTCTGCTAAATGTGTGGGGTGTGATTCCTGAAAAGCTCTCTTTGCATACTGACCTCCAGTGGGTTTGAAGACAGTCCCCCAGAAGTTGCATTTTACTTCAGTGACCTCTCTGCTGACACCTGAAGCTACTGTATAATGATCACAACCCTAAATTAGGCCAGTAGCACCTTTGATTCAGGATGCTGACCAGCCTTTTGGTTATAACATTACATTTGCACTTACTTGTACCTATGTAGTTGATAACTACTTGGACAGAAATGTCACTGGTTGCATTTCAGACTGTAGGTTTTAGACTTTGTTGGGTTTTAGTTTCAGAGAAAGCCAGTTAGCCATTTGTGAGAATGGAGGTATGTCACTGGTAGAACAGCTTGCTTTTCACTAGAAGTTTTGAGATGACCTCTTCATTGTGCCTCTTAATTTATCAGGAAACTGTGCTGTCAGCAAACACTTGTAAAATTCTTTAGCCCAGTAAATGCCTTATGTACTTAAATCGGATGATAAACTGCTTCTAAGGAGAAGTGCTCCGGTATCTCACATGGTAGTGGTCACTACTTTGGGTCTGAAAGTTCTGACCTACTGAAGAATTATGTGGGTTTCAGACCCTTATCTTGGCATAAGGAACTGAGATGCTTGGCTTGCACTTAGAACAAGTAAAGAGAATCCTTATGAAATGTCAAATATCATTTCACAGTATTGTTCTTACGTTCATTACCCCAGGACTTGGGAAGTCGTGTCTCAATTCAGATAGCTTCTGCATATGCGTTATGATAGTCTAATAGGATAATGACATGCTTAAACCTAAAACAACATGGCAGACAAAAGTGGGGTTTTTTTTAACAAATTACTCAGTCATTGCTTATTTTCGTTATGTATGTTTCCATTTCCCTCTACCTTCAGTTGTTATATACAATTACTTATTTTGCCATTATTTTTCTCTTTGGTTCACTGATGTACTTTTCTAGAGTCATAGACTGGTTTGAATTGAAAGGGACTTTAAAGATCACCCAGTTCCAAGCCCCTGCCATGGGCAGGGACACCTTCCTCTAGACCAGGTTGCTCAAAGCCCCGTTCAACCTGGCCTTGAACACTGTCAGGGATGGGGCAGCCACAGCTTCTCTGGGCAACCTGTGCCAGTGCCTCAGCACCCTTAATTCATAAATACTACATTAGTGTATTGGTCACGTGGTATCACTGTACTCACTTCATTGGTAGAGCAGTATAGTCATGAACTTCAGAATTGTCCATTCAATTTGGATGAATGGCTTGAGTTGCTTCTAATATGATCTTTTTTCATTAATATAAACTTTTATAGCACTTCATAGCAAGAGTAAAATTTCCCATTGGTATAAGCTGCATTTAAGACCTTTCCTGCCTGTTGCTCCTCCCCCATTGCTATTAAAATCTGCTAAAAGGCAAAAGAAAAATTTGTCAAACCACAAAACCATGTTCATTTCTTTCATTAAATCTTTTAGCTTCTCAATGGAAAATTGTTTACATGCAGTATCATTTTAGCAGTCAGAATGGAAAGTCATTCCCACTGATACCACAGAAGAAATAGGTAGGATCTGGAAGAGTGCCCTGGTGGTTTGTAGCCAAAAAAAGTCAGGTGACATTGAACATGACAAGAAGTATAAAGTCATTGATATATATACAAGTAAGCTGGCTAGTAGTGGGAACTATTTGTAGAGGAGTAAATCGTAGATCTGTAGGTATTTAGTACTGCTTGTGGTGCCAAATGGTAAAAAGTTAACAGGTATCATAAGTGAAGCTATTAGGAAAAAGGAAACTAGGAGGCTGAGAGAGATGTCATGGAAAGGAAGATCCATAAAAGAAAATACTGGAGAGGAATTTGTTGGATTTGGCTAGAGTGAATCTGCAGGCTTCTTTGCGCAGGACATGAAGACAAAGTCCCATGGTAAGACAGGTTGTGTGAAGGGACATGGGACAGGGAATCTGCCTGTAGCAACCAGGAAGGGGTTTAATTGTCAGTCCAAGCAAAGTGTCCTAGGCAGATAAATGCAATTTAGTGTTGTAGAAGCCAATTAAACTTACAACAGAATCAAAAACAAGATTTGCAGTTGGCTTTTTATCAGTTATAAGTTCTGGTGACAAGCATGATAGATGTGAAATTCTCAAAGGGGAAAAATGACATGTAATTGATAATTATTGAAACCTCAAGGGACAATTAATGATAATGTGGAATCAGTGCTTGCAGCCTACTTACGGACAGAGTGGCTAAATGAAGTGGAGGGCAGTGTGCAACATTAAAGACACTGGTACCTGACTTAAAGTTAATTAGTATGAAGATCTTGAATACATATCAATCAGTCCACTAATTAACAAACCCAAGAGGGTAGTACTTATAGGGGTCTGTTGCAAATGGAGAATGAGGTGCATTGCTTCTTGAGCACTTGACTATAAAAAGCATGTGAAAAAATACCACTGTATGGGAAGCTTGTGCAGTGGATGATATGCAGGAACTGGTGAAATGTAATTAGTCTGAAATTTGCAAATGATAATTTTCTAGTATAAAATGTACTACATCCAGTACAAGGTCATTTGGTTTGAGCAGCTTTCTGGGAGCTTAGTGATGAATTCAGCTGGAAATTTGTATTGCGTAGGGACAATCTTCTCCATAATCTAACATTCAGTGTAACCAAAAGATACTTCTAAACAGTGAAATTACATATTTAAGTGTTCAGGAAGAGTAATTTTCAAAAGCAAAAGGGAAGTATGACCAAAACTAACTAGAAAGGGAAGTGTAAACAACAATACAAACAAGAACAAGAAGGACTTCTTGAAGATGATAGTAAAAGTGTATCCCATGTTACTATCGAGACAGAATCAAATAACACAGAATGAAAGGCAACTAGTTGTGAAGTGTAGGGAAATTGGAGAAACTAAAGGTCAGGGGCAAATACCATGTCTGCTCGGCCATAAGACTTGTTAAGTGAAAAGGGAGTATTGATATGGTGATGTTTCCATTGAAACGAAATTCTGTTTTAAAGGGAAATAGTAAAACATTTTCCACTTTGGTATCACTTGATTTCATGAAGTGTCAGCCAATACGTAATAGAGGAAAATAGCGAATCAGCAGTTGGTAACTTTATACCATTTGAAACGTCTCCTAGCTTTAAGTAGAATTTTCAGAATAGGTGCTTTTGTAATTAGTACCTGAAGACCCTGGGAGATAGAGTTGGTGCCTTTATGGTGCTGTAGTCTTTTGTTTCTTGTTTCACATCTTAGCATCAAATTTTTTCATGGCAAGAATATAAGGAGTTATTTCTGTCTAAAATTATGCATAAGGTATTGGTAGCTACCAGATCTCCATTAACTGCTATGAGAATGAAATACAGAGACTATATTGTACACAGTGCTGATATGACATGCAGCTGACATGGTAGAAGGCATCTTGTTACATTGTTGTGTGCATCAATTTTTAAATTGTAGTTTCCCAGTTGAGAAAAATGCCAAGTTTTACCTGATTTAGTTAATATAAAATTCATACACTTAAGCTTTTTTGCTTTACTGGCTATGTGAACATGTGGAAAACTAAAAAATGTTGGGTGAGAGGATATTGATTTATTTCAGCTGCTTTAGAGCAAAATGAGAACCAGTTTTTCAGATCTGACATACTACGGTTTATGTAGCAGTACAGCACATGGTGGCATTTGCTGTGGCATGAAAGTGGTTACTGCTCACTAGAATTGGAGCCCTGTGAATGTCCTTCTGCAGTGTCATCATCCAGAACTATGCTTGGTTTTCATCAGAATGTTTGTTACTATACAAGCTTTTCTGAGGCCCCATAAAATGGACAAAGGTAGGCAGAGAACGCTTGGAGAGCCACCAAGCAGAATGCTGACATAGTTCCTGAATTTTAATGCTGATGATAACGTCCCCCATTCTTCGTGGCCTTTAATTTCTTCCTGTCAGTTTCTCCATCTATACAAAGAGGGATACATTTGCAGTGGAGTTAGATTGCTGCAAAACACAATTAGTGAATTTTTTCATCAATTTGTTGTGTGAATGAAGGATCGCCACGATAGTGGATTCTAGGGTGCTGATTCTTGACAAGCAAATACAGTTTAAAGTTGTCCTTGGCAAATTCTAGAAGGCTTTTTGGCTGGTCAGATCTGATAACTTGAACTCTACAACATGTTTATATAAAACTTTTTTTTCCTTATCCCTTTTCTCAGCAGTTGTATGTATATCCAAAGTTCAGGTGAAACTATGTTTTAAAGTAAAATGTACATATTAACTTGATTTTAAAATCCCAAGGTCATAAGCTAGCAGTCATGCAAATATAATTGTTACTGCTTCATCAGAGTAGATTAATTTCTCTGTGTTTATCCATAAAGGTCAGTGTTCATTGTGCCTTAGAAAAATCACCCTCTGCCAGTCCTCTTCACTTCCCCTTTAAAATTGTGCTTAAAAACTTTAAAAATTGTGACAGTTTGGCTTAAATCTTGAGCCGATGCAAATAATTTAGACAACAGTGCACCTTATATGTGTTCTTCGAAGTAAGTAAGGAGATGGATAGTCTTCCTCACAACACCAGCTTTTGAAGTCTTCCTCTCACTTGTGCATAGCAACTACTGCCCTCTGCTGGGAATTCTGACTTCATAGTGTACTCAAACACATTTTAGCCTTCTCTTTACAGAAGTTGAATGACTGTGTTTCATGGATCCTATATGATCTTTCAGTAGGTAATTAAATATATCCTTTAATCCAGCTGCCAAGTACCAATGAACACAGTATCTTAACAAAGTGTCTGTAAAACTGATTTTGTGGATGGGTAACTGGAGAACATGTTAAATGCAAAAGGTTTAATATAGAAATGCATGAAAGTTCAGGAAAAGGTATCAGTAGAAGTCAGTATCTATCTATGTTGTAAAAAGCTATCTAAATGTGGCGATTTTTTTTTCCCCCTAGAAGTTTAGCATTTATGTAATTTCTGGCAAAATATAGTATATGTGTAGATTAACACAGAAAAGTAGTGCATTGCAATAAGCGCATGCTGTACAGACCAGGAAGATGTGGTTCCTAACTTGAACAGCTTCTACTTCAAAATGAAAGATGTAACTAAGCTTTCTTAAAACAAACAAACAAACAAAAAGCTACCATTTTCAAAGGCAGCAAGTGATTAGTGATTCAACTGAATGTCTCCTCTACATGATGACACAACTCAGCTGCATTTGCACTTTAATGATTCTGAATCATTTTGAGAGAATTACCTTCATTAAAATTTGTTAAATTTGTTAAATGTATCCACTGTATAATTTGGTGTCATCTTTGGGATTGTAGGATTTCAGGTGTAGTTGTAAGCAAACATACCGTGGAGTTCCTCTGAAGTGATTTTGATCTTAGTTTTATTCCCAGCAGATTAGTTTTCGGAGCTTAAGCTCTGTTCAGCCTGGCCTTGGACACTGCCATGGATGGTGCATTTACTACTTCCTTGGGCAACCTGTTCCAGTGCCTCACCACTCTCACAGTAAAGAACTTCCTCCTTGTATCTAACCTGAACTTCCCCTGTTTAAGTTTTAACCCGTTTAACCCGTTACCCCTTGTCCTGTCACTACAGTCCCTAATGAAAAGTCCCTCTCCAGCATCCCTTCAGATACTGGAAGGCTGCTATGAGGTCTCCACGCAGCCTTCTCTTCTCCAGGCTGAACAGCCCCAACTTCCTCAGCCTGTCTTCATACAGGAGGTGCTCCAGTCCCCTGATCATCCTCGTGGCCCTCCTCTGCACTTGTTCCAGCAGTTCCATGTCCTTTTTATGTTGAGGACACCAGAACTGCACACAATACTCCAGGTGAGGTCTCACAAGAGCAGAGTAGAGGGGCAGGATCACCTCCTTCGACCTGCTGGTCACGCTTCTTTTGATGCAGCCCAGGATACGGTTGGCTTTCTGGGCTGTGAGCGCGCACTGAAGCCGGCTCATGTTCATTTTCTCATCGACCAACACCCCCAAGTCCTTCTCCGCAGGGCTGCTCTGAATCTCTTCTCTGCCCAACCTGTAGCTGTGCCTGGGATTGCTCCGACCCAGGTGTAGGACCTTGCACTTGGCATGGTTGAACTTCATAAGGTTGGCATCAGCCCACCTCACAAGCGTGTCAAGGTCCCTCTGGATGGCATCCCTTCCCTCCAGTGTATCAACCGAACCACACAGCTTGGTGTCATCGGCAAACTTGCTGAGGGCGCACTCAATCCCACTGTCCATGTCAGCGACAAAGATGTTGAACAGGATTGGTCCCAACACCCACCTCTGAGGGACAGTACTCATTACCTCATCCACGTCAGTCACCCCACATAAAGACCAAGGACAGAAAAGCACTATTTCCGTTAGTAGGTAGCACTGTCATACATGAATATTAATGTTGTTTATGAATTAAAAAAAAAGCTGGAAGTTACAAGCATCTTCTTAATCAAGAGCAAAGGTCTGAAACAATTTTCCACTATGAGAAATGTAACTAAAAACTTCAGCTGTAAGATGAAGCAAAATCAGTTCTTGCCAGGATTCTCTGAGGTAAGCTGAGACAGCAGGGGGTTGTACATGATCCTGAAAATATCTTTGACCCCAGGGATTACAGATCTGAGATACTGACCATCCATGTGGGTGTCCAAGCTGGAAAACAACTTACGCAAAGAATATGCAATAGTCATAAGATAAGGTGCTAACACCACCAAAATATAGTTGGGATAGTCCAGAACGACTGTTGCTTGTGTTAGATCTGAGTTTGTCCCTCCTTGTGTATAGATACTAAAGTAATAATCATTGCTATGTGATACTGCAATTACATGATCACATACAGCTGAATTGCATAGTTGGCTACTGTCACAGTCTGCACCAGAGTTAGTGGTGATACTGTTCTTACTAAAAAAGACAAAACCAAGCAAGTTAAAACAAGTTAAAATAATGATTTTAAAGTTCCAGGTCAACTCAGTGCTTAGTTAGGAAGCTTCAAAACAAAACTGCATGTTACTTGAACCTTCCCTCCTTACGCCATCTAATGTAATCTTTAACTCCACAATGACATGCCTTTTTTTTATTTCTGCCATCACAAACTTTCAGTAAAAACTTGATAAGAAATTGCCTTCTTAATTAAAATTTCAGTTTATTAATAGTGCTTCAAATGAACTTCTCAGCTCTGCCTGTAACTTACAGAGCGTTCCAATAGATTTGCACTGTTATCAGTGTCTTTACATTTTTTAACCAAATTAGCTATGCCCTCACTATCTTACTCTTTCATTTGAACTTCAGCATGCAGCTGCATCACAGATCGTGCCTTGGGTTCTTTTGTCCATTTCTTGAATTATGATCTTGAAATAATACCTCAGCAGTCTGTTTTATCTGCCCTGCTAGTGACAGAATGTGACTCCTTTGCAAACAGCAGAAAGAGCTGTATATTTTTTTGTTACTGCTTAATGCCTAAGTTGTGAATATTATCTAGTCTTAAACTGTAGTTTGGTTTTAGGAAGTTTTGGAGTATCTGAACAAAACTGTAGTTCTTGTCAATCAGAGCTCTTGAGGATGTTACTGGAACTGGTCCTGGAATATCTTCCAATATCAACAAAAATAATTTTTCTCTCAAGATGAAATGTCTTTTTCTAACATATGTAAAGTGCTCTCTATTCTTCAGACAGTCTCTAAAAGGTGAGCTACTTTGTCACTGATGAGTCAACAAAGAAGATGGATGCTTTATACTTAATTAAATGGAATATATAATAGAAACAGGAGACAACTAACAGCCCACAGAGAGCTCCAAATAATAAAAGTTGCACTTGAAGTGAGATGATGATAGCTGAAAATGCATTAAGTAGACAGAGAAACAAAGACAAATGAAGGTGAGAACTCAGTCAAGCAGGCTGAAGTGGAGTAAACACTTTGTCAGGAGGGTAGCCTATGTTAGGGCTAATGTGTTTTGCATTAGTATGGTGCCTATAAAATACTGACTCATGGCATCAGAGTTAATGACAAAAATCTACAACAGTTTTACCTTACACATACATGCAGGAACAGTAAGACCATAAGAAAGAGTCTTACCTGTTAATGTTGGTTTGTGGTTTTTTGGGGGGGGTTAAAATATTGCATCATGTGAAAGAACTGGTAACAAATGGTGACTATTGTTACATAAATGTGTTACAGTTCTGAAGTAGAGTTTTGATTGATAATCGGTGGAAGAAAAAAGATGAGACAGTACCAGAAACACACCATCTAGCTGTTATTTTTAGAATGTTGTTCAGAAAACCAGATGAATCAGTCTAAACTTCATCTGCAGGGTTATTTCTTTCTAAACTCTAAAAGGAGAGTTTGAGAACTCTATGTAGAGAGCTACAGCTGATGCCAGCTGAGCCGTATATAACAGACTGGCTGACTCAGAGTTTCCATTGCATGTCACCAGACTTGAGTCTTGGTAGGGAGGTACAGAGTTATTCTATTAAAACACTTGTGGCTGCTGGCCTCAGATATTTCTGATCATAAGATTTGGGAGTCTCCAAAGGCATGTTTCTGACAACATTTACAGAATATTACTACTTAGCACTGGTGGAGGTGTTACAGAAATTCTTGTTAAACAGCTTGAAATTATCTGCCTTTTATGTCCCTAATTGAAGGCATTTTTGCATTGCCTGTTTTCTGCACAGCTGAAGTAGATTGTTTGCCTATGATAAAGATACATACTGTAATCCTCTATGAACCGTGGGTTTATGTCTGCATAAAAGCAAAAGAAGTATTCCATCTTCCTTTCTTCCCATTTGAAATGCATTTGCCTTTTATTCTCTACCTGTTTCCTCGCTCTGACTCCCCAGGTTTTTAATTTTGATGTTTGGATATCCACCAAGGTCCCCATGAAGTTCCTAGATGTATAGCTCAGTGGTCAGGTGCTTCAGTTTGTGGATTTTGCTAAAGTTTGAAGTCTTTGATTTTTATTTATTTATTTTAGGGATCAACTTTTAATACTTGATACCTCTCCAGAAATGGAGTGTATTTATATGGTTTGGGTGAGAAAGTATATCACAGAATAATTCCACAGGCTTTGGCAGAAGGGTGGTTAGGATGTCCATGTGATAAAAGAATGAACCTGAATAGTGGTGATACCTGTAATTTCTTACCTAAGGAGAGACATGAGAAATTATTTCCTTTCCCGCATGCAATTAGATCACTGCTGCTGTCCCTCTCAGGTACTCAGCACACCGGTGATCTCTTCTGAACTTAACAGTACTTCAGTCCTAATTATTGAATAAAAATTACATAATTGAATTACAGTATTGAATAAAAGTTACATAAACTGTTTGCTTACCACCAATCTTAAAATCTCCAGCAGCATCCTAGTTGTGTTGCTGCTTTTACTGCTTCCATTGTCTTCTTTGGCACTTGATGGGATTATTGTCCAGCTGCCTATTGCTATCTGATGGTGAGAGATGCGGTGGGCTAGCTCTGTGATGTTTCCATCCAGCAGTTCCTTTCACTTTCTTGAACGTTTTGACTTCAGCTACTCTTTGTCCAGATAAATGTTTTTTTCAGAGGTAATGCTTTTCAGAGGTGATGCATGAAGCTGTTGTTGGCTCTCAAGATGATTATCTTTTTGGTTTCTGGTTAAGAAGTCCATAGCAGTGGCTGGGGAATAAAATGGAGGGAGAAAATAAACAGTATATATAACTTTGAGGAGAGGATATAGTATATACTGCTCTGAAATGCTGCTTAAAACATTTAGAAGGTTTTGTAATCATACATTTCCATAGATGTCCCAGGGAAGTTGCATGGTTATGAATGGGAAAGCAGGGTGGTTCATAGGATTGCAAATGAGAGAACTGGCTTAGAGACAGAGGCTTCAATACGTGCCTGGGGGTTAGCTGGTGAGAAGCTCTAGCTTATTCCCATTCATTTTCAGAAGAATTTTTGGAATGCCAGCAGGGCTTCATTCTCCTGTGCTTGCATAAGGACCATTTCTACAGGCTTTTCATTCTTGTGTCTAGATGAAACCAAAAGCCCTGGTTATGGACAGCCATTAATAATTGCTCAAAATAACTTCTTGTGGAAGGGTTTTGTGTAAGTAGTTATGCTTGGCCTACAGCACATTTGTCTAGCAATTTCAGTTAGAGAAAATATTTTTTATTTACTGTTTTTAGCAGTATTGCAGTGCTTTAGAACCATATTACACTGTAGGTACAGCACATTTCATCAGCTGGGGAGTTGTGACATTGTCATGCATTTCTTATGGGTTTTGTTTCAGCCTCTTGGAGCCAGTGACTATTTGGAAATATCAAAGCACTTTGACACAGTCTTTGTTCGTGACATACCGCTTTTTACAATGGCAAAAAGGACACAAGCTCGGCGCTTCATTACTCTTATTGATACCTTTTATGAGCATAAGGTGAGAACCAAGCCTTTCCTGTGTGTGCAGAGTAATACTGGGAGCCCTAAAATCTGACATCAAATTGGTTTGAAGTAAGGCTTTCCATAGTAATGATTTGGAAAACATAAGCAGAATGCACTAGCACTGCAAAGAAACATCATTCCAGCTTCACAAGAAAAGGTCTCATCACTATAAAGGCAAATAAGCAGGTTTTGGTTTGTTGGTTTTTATATTTCTGTGAGTATTGAACATGACCATACATACAAGCCTGAGCTCGTTTGCCTTTCCGGAATAGGGATGTTATTTCCTTCCTAACCCAGGAAATCCACAGAAACCATGCCATCATTTTAATAATGAAAGATTGTGCTGCCAGCTGTGCTGGAGTAAATTTAAATTTTTTAGATTTTAATCTGCATGGGCAGTTAGTCAGGAATCAGCCTTCCTGAACAGGGTACTGAGGAGTTAATAGCATAGTTGCATTATCAAGTTTAAAGGAAACAATCACTGTAGGCTTTAGGTGAGGTTGCAGAACTGCTAATGGAATAGTAATGATAAATACAGCACTTCATGTGAATTTACAGAGGTTTCAATCGTGGAAGCAAAATCAGCACCACTAAAACAAAGTTCATGTTTAAGATGATTTTTTAAAAGTAATACAAGGTATGAAACCCTGTCCTATATGTGATTATGTATGCACACATTTAAATATTTATGCAATCAGGAAATATCGAGATTATTTTTTTCCCAAAGAATGTCCTGGCAAGATGATCAGAAAGGCCCTGATTCAGCAAGGTATTGAACAAAGTGTATGAGTAGTCTTATTCAGGTCAGCCAGATTCTTTGTACTTTATGACTTGGAAGTGGACAATTTCTAAGAGGATATGCTAATACTTACAAACTAATAATAGTGTGTTAGAAATAAGGGGGGTGAGGTTGTCTGCTCTACCTACGTGCTGTCATTAAGAATTGCAAGCACAGCTGCTTCGTATTACTTCCTCCACAGGAAAACCACAAGTGTTAAACTCCTGTCACGAGTAGTTGTTAGGAAAAAAGCACCTGAGAGAGCCTATTTGTGGAGACTTGTCCGCAGTGCAAATATTTTGTCTGCGTACTCTCAGCAAGTATCTCCTGTAACAATACTTCAGCCTGTCTTCATTGGGTAGCCCCCTATGATACCCTACCTCACTGCTAATTGTATCTCCTCCCAGCACACCTGAAAACAGCATCATTATTGCTATTAGCAAATAACGTGCATTGTTATTATCAATAATATGCGCTTGAGTAGCATAGGTGAAAGCAAGAGTGGCTCCACTCAGCTTTCTGGAAAACTTGGAATTTAAACATTCTTTAGATGGAAATACATGTGCAATGCACTTAGATACTGAGAGGAATTTTAACTATGGGGGGAAAGAAAGCATTGGTTACAAATACTTTATAGCTGTTACTGTAGAAAGTTGATTGTGAACTCATTGCCTGTATAGCAGATATTGTGAGTATTCACTACCATACTTATTCTGTTATCTGCGTAAAAGTTACATGGGTTGTTATTGAGAAAAAGAACTTGTAAGGTTAGTATTCCAAATGACCAAGTCAAGTAAATCTGTAACAGCAGTGCTAATAAGAGAAAAGGAAAATACCTTGAAAAAAACCAAGGTCGTGGTTTGAAGTTTGCTTTCCATAAAACATGTATTTTTATCCGTTTTCTCCAAAGCCCGAGTGATGACATTGTTGCCTCTTTTCCTTCTCTCAGGTGCGTATTATTTGTTCTGCAGCGGCTCCTCTCCAAAGCTTGTTCCTGGTAGAACATGACAGTAGTGAGGCAGAGAACAACAGAGTCTTGATGGATGATTTGGACTTGAGCCATGTACGTGATAGTAATATCTTCTCCCTTTTGTAACAGAATTGGATTTGGTCTCATGATTAGAGCAGCATTTTAGGAAGAGGAATCAAGTAAATATTTGACTAGTGATATGCTGCTTTTTCTGCAGTGTGTCTTTTGCTCTCATAATAGCATGTTATTGATTCATAGTCAATGTCATGATATATAGAACCATTTTGCTTAAGTTAATCATTGTATTTGCACAATCATGTATAAAAATACTGATTTCAGTTTACGTTTAAAATACAGAAATAAAAGTCTGTTCTCCATCTTCCTAGACTGCATAGGACTGCCTCACAAATCCTCACAAACAATACTATTTTGCATGCTACAAATTCTGGTTTTCCTTTTCCCTATAGCCTAGTTATTGTTAATGGATTTTTAAATTATTTCTCTAAATCAGTATGCAAGTAGTCAACAGAAAGGTGAAAATAGATGGTTAACACATCATCATGCAGTTACTGTTTTGCTACATTCCTTCAGAGGATTGCCCAGCTGATGAAATAGGTGTTTTCCTTTAATATTTGGACTTAAATTTCAGTTTTTTGGTGCTATGCTACTGTCTTGTATCATCAAAGCCTGTGAAGCACTCAGCTTTAGGAGTTGGGTAGGGTGCACTTCGGTACAGCTATGTCTCTCACAGTTAGTTCTGAGGTGTTGTTTTTCTGTATTAATGTAGGATTCCGCCAAAGGACTCTCCATGTTCACAGGAGAAGAGGAAATCTTTGCCTTTCAGCGTACTCTATCTCGGCTTACAGAAATGCAGACTGAACAGTACTGGAAAGATGGAGACAGAAGCAAAAATATGTTGTAATTAAAAGTGGAATAAAATCACCAAGAAGTAAAACTACAGAATTGGAAAGGTTTTTAGCACAACTGAAATAATAATTGCACTTTATCATCTGGACCATATTTTCTTTCATCAGTTGTTTTTTGTGCTTAAGAAATGAGGACTCAATTATTTTTCAGTACCATCAGTGTGTGGACATGTGAAATTTTGCCTTAATTTTCTTTTCTGTAAAATACAATGTTGATGTTCAGTAAGTTCAATGAAATTGGAATTTTTTTCTGGAGAATTGGTCTAGAGACAAAGTTGATGGGCTATGCAGGGTTCACAGTAGATTTAGAATGTCACGTGAAGAGGGCACTTAATGGTTGATGAGCTGTTTCTGTCATGTACAATGCAGTTGGCACAAGAGAAAAATCAAATGCTGTCTTTATGAAACTCCTGTATAGGACCCTGATAGAATTCCGGAACTGCTCTGTTGTGGGTTTATTTGCCCCTTATTTTCTGTGTGGAGCCATCTGCTGACTTTTCAGGCTCTTAAGTTTCCTGTAATCAGCCTGTTACTCAGTTTAGTTCATTGTAAACTAATAGTTTGAGCCATGTGAGAACCCTGGGGAGGAGATTGAAGGTGCTTGAAACTGCACACAATTAAAAACAAGGTAGTCACTGCTGGGAGAAGAAATTATGACAGGACAGTGTATACTGTGACATACAAGTGCAAGTTAATACTCTAAACTTGCAGTTCTTGCACACCTGGGTATGCTGCCTTTACACCAGTGTTATATGTCTACCCTGAATTTTCTCAGGCTTCATCTATACCAAACCTTGTATTGCTTCTAGCACACCTGCTCTGATCTGGGGAGAGTGATCCTGCCCCTCTACTCTGCTCTCATGAGACCTCACCTTGAGTATTGTGTACAGTTCTGGTGTCCTCAACATAAAAAGGACATGGAACTGTTGGAACAAGTCCAGGGGAGGGCCACGAGGATGATCAGGGGACTGGAGCACCTCCCGTATGAAGACAGGCTGAGGAAGTTGGGGCTGTTCAGCCTGGAGAAGAGAAGGCTGCATGGAGACCTCATAGCAGCCTTCCAGTACCTGAAGGGGGCCTACAAAGATGCTGGGGAGGGACTCTTCATCAGGGACTGTAGTGACAGGACAAGGGGTAATGGGTTAAAACTTAAGCAAGGGAATTTCAGGTTAGATATAAGGAGGAAGTTCTTTACTGTGAGAGTGGTGAGGCACTGGAACAGGTTGCCTAAGGAAGTAGTAAATGCACCATCCATGGCAGTGTTTAAGGCAGGTTGGATGGAGTCTTGGGTGACATGGTCTAGTGGAAGGTGTCATTGCCCATGGCAGACGGTTTGAAATTATATGATCTTAAGGTCCTTTCCAACCCCAACTATTCTATGATTCTATGATTTTGGGGTTTAACTGAAACAAAATACAGTATTATGCTTATGGACTTAGAGTGCATTTTTATAAAAGGTTAATTTAGTAACATATTTAGAACCCCTGAAGAGGGAAAAATACTATGCAGATGGACTGAAAAGATTGCCCTAATTGCTTAGGGAGGAGATAGATACATAACACACTGTCCCCAGATTTGAGGGGGTTTTTTTGGACTTTGCAACATGACCTTTTTCTTGTACTGCATCTGTTACCCCAAAATACTCTTCTCTGCCTTTGTTTAGCCTGATTGTTTCAGTTGTAGCCCTCCATCACAGTTACAGAAAGCTTTTGAAAGGGATTTTGGGGTAGCAGGGAAGACTGGACAGGTCATGTGCACTTGCATGTGTTTTGAGAATACAGATGGTTTGGAGCCATGTGCTCAAGTCTGGTTTTATGTTCTGACCACTTCCGTTTGTCCTGGAAGACCTACAGTGGCTATACCTGTTCTTCAAAGAATTTCTAAAGCCTATATTTATAGTTTACAAGTTATGCAACTGTGTTGTTACTCCTACAAGGGTGACTACCATGGAGAATTTTAATGTGTATTTATGAAAACCCCAATCAGAATACATTGCTTACACTGCATAAGCAATGACTATATGAATAATTTATGTATATTTTCAGAGATTTGTATTAGGTTTCTCAACAGAGGGACTACTGAGATTCATGCATGTGTGTCTGTGTGTATACACACACGTATACTTATTATATACATATATATAAATACAGATAAAACTAATTTATGTAACTTAAGTGTGTGTGGTTCTGTATTTATACGTGGCAATCTATACTCATGCGCCTGGGCCTATGCTGACAGGCCTAGTGATGCCTAGTGTCCATCACTAGGGCATGATGGACAGCACTGGGCACGTCCTGGCCCAGGGTGCTGCATCACCTGCAGTCCTGTAGGTGATCCCAGCAGTCCTCTCCCCTGCTGCCCTGCCTGCTCCTGGCTGCTGCAAGACAGCAGTGGTCTGTGGCTTATTACCACATTAAAATGTTGTACTTGCCAAAATGTAAAGAGCGAGATGCCTGTGAATAAACTATGCATACTCCTTGACGGCCTTAAAATTACTGGATTTATGCTGGATGCCTCTATCCCGGGATCAAGTATTGGCTTTTAGGTTTTCTTAACTTGTAAATTCATGTAATCTAGGATCTGCAACAAGTTTTTATTTCCCTTTTAGTCATTCAACAACCATTATTGCCAAGTTAATTTTAAAAGTAATTTTGAGTAATCCTACTGATGTGGTATTATATTTTGCTGTCACAGGAACCAAAATCCTTGTCATTATGGACCATGCAAAATGTTTCATGTTGGTTCGTAAAGGCCACATGCTGGCTAAGAATCTCTCAGCTAACTTGTTTCAAATATTTGATTGACAAAGGAATGTTCTCAGTGCCTGAAAATCTGAATTACAGCTTCTGTGAGTATAGTTACTTTATCCATACAAACATTTTATCTTTAAAGCTGTATTTTCATTTTGCATTCTTGTGCAGTAGCTCTTACTTATATTTTAAATAAATAATGCAGTTCTGTCTTTCAAAATCACTGGTTTTCAGTATTTACCTTTGCACAGATTGAGGGAACAATTGCAGTAGTTTGGGTCTCTGGAGGGATCAGAGATGCCTTCTTGCTGTTGTTGCTTTTGATCCAAAAAAGAAAACCATTAATGGCCTTTTTTGATTAAAGGTGACCATAATGACACTATAGCTTGATAATGTCACCTATTTTGAAGCAGTTTAAATATGGGAAAAAAAGACCTGACTGAGTTTCAAACAGTGCTCTTCATAGTCACCAGCCATCTAACAAAGAGGAAGAACAGGTCCTTTCCAACCCTAACTATTCTATGATTCTATGATAACAGTCTCTCCATCAAGGCCTGAGAGGATCAAGATCCAGGAGGTTTCCTTCTGCAGTTACCTGGATCTGTGACTCAGTTTCCCTGTTGATAGAATGGGAATGATGTTACTTCGTGATTTGCTGACATTGGAGTGCTGCCAGACTTCACTCATTAATATTCTAAGATGCTTGCTGAGGCTCTGGGATGAAAATACTTCAGTAAAGTATGTAAATAGTGCAAAAAATAATTTAGCTACTCAAAGTGGATTAGTTTCCTTGTTTGGGTTACAGAATTATCGCCATCAACTACACATCACGTGCCTCTTTGCTGTGAGGATATTTTCTTAATAAAGAATCTATTTTAAAGAAAAAAAAATAACGTGAGGTTTGTGATTTAAACCTTCACCAAGTTAGGTAGATTTTCTTCTACTTGTAACAACACATTTCCTGTATGATTCATTACAACCTTAGCTCCTGTATCTGTGAACTACAGTGGCTTTGTAAATTCTGTTGGGATTCTCCTTGTATACTGAGAATTATTTTTTTAAAATATATTATTTTGAGTCTAATATATAACAAACTGCACACTATTAAATCCTTCCGTTGAGAATAATTTATGTTGTAATAAAAATTAATAAATCCAGAATTTATAAATATTTCACTTATCATTTATGCTGTTTTTTAGGTAAGTAAGTGTTCTGAATAGAAAGGCCTTCTGTTAATGACTTGGTGAGATTTAGGCTTTTTTATCTCTGTATCCAGAGGACAAAGTTGGATCTGCAGCACTGCCAGTTTCTGGGCACTTGGTTGCCTGGATGAGCCATAGCACGGCAGGCCATTGCCCAACATGTGGCTCAGCCTTTGGTAGGTGGATCCAGGGCTTGTGAGAAAGCTCCTCCTCAGTTACTGCTGCTGGCAGCCTTCATTTTGGGGCTTGGAACCCTTTTTTCTACCTGACTCTTTTCTCCAGCAACTTGAGGGTGAGGCACTGCAGCTTGAGTGCAAACAACAATTAAAGTGCTCTTTTTTTTCCCTGTTAATTTGTGATTCTTACTGTTCAAGATGTGCTTTGGCTGACGGCTAATTAGTGCTGTGGTTAGTTTTTACAGGTTCTGTGCAGCTTGTAAAAGTGCCCCTGGGAAGCAGTTAGTTACCACTTGGGCAGGCAGGGAAGTCCCTGCCCTGATGGGCTGGGAGGGTCACTGCAGCCCGCAGTGCAGATGCAGCGTTGTGAATGGGAGAGCAAGGCTGCAGTGTGACGCTTCTCCACGGATGCCAGTGGCAGAGGATCAACAGTGTTTTACAGTTTGGGCTTGAAAAACGAGTGGTGTAAAGTTTTCTAGAAGGGCTAAAATTTGGGGGCTATTTTTATGCTCTCTACTGGAAACAATCAGTCTCCCTATTTCTTGCAGAGAGGGATTGTCATATTGAGTATCAAGCTGTGACCAACTTGCTCCAGTATCTTGCCTGCAGCAGTGCACTATCCAATGTCTGAGAATAGCATCCAGAAAATTTCTTAATACCCCCTCATTACAGATTTGCAGAGGTTTGTGGAGCAGGAGGCTGTATCCTCACCAGTGGTTGCATGCCTTGTTACTCACGTAAAGCCTGCATCCTCCTCCAGGCTAATTTAAATCTTTTATTTTTCCCCTCAAGCATCCTGCTGCAGTGAGACTTTGGGGTCTAGTTATTTTGCTCAAGGAACAGTCCCTTTATATGCTTTGCTGCCTCTTCCAAAATACTTCAAGAACAGATGCAGCTAATCTGCCTTTGCAGTTTTGTTTGCCCAATGGATGATCTTATATCCCCCTCATCCATTTCCTGCCAGAGATTAGCAAACCCAATGTGTCCATCTCTTGACAAAGAGTGCTACTTGTCTTGGGATCCTTAATCTTTTCGTGTTGTTCTGCACCCTCATTTCTGATGTAGGTTTGTGTGTGTCTGTTTCCCAAGACCCCTGCACTTGGAGTTTCCTGCTGCTTGGCTTTGGGCCTTGAGAGCTCTGGCACATCTGAAATACAGGTCTGGGGGTGCATCTGTGCCCCTGCGGAAAAGTGGATGTTTTTGAACCCTGGGTTGGGGCAGTGCCTGCATTTGCCTTTCTGTCCACCGAGAAGAAGGACTTGCAGCAGCAGTGCCTTGCGCGAGAGCAGAGGGAGGATGGAGCAGATGGAGGATGCAGGCCACTTGCTCCCTCTCCAGCCTTCTGCATTCTCCACATATTTGTAAAACAACTTTTGTTTTAAATTGAATTGAATTCTAAGAGCGCCACTAAAATACAGAAATGCTTCTCACTGACCTATTACTCTGCATTCATGTTGGTAAAATTCTGGATGAGTTTCTATAGTCCTCCCGCCAGTTCTTTGTCAGGGTGAAGGGTTTAGTTGGCTCTGTTAATCCACTCTGTAGCTGAAATTGTTCATTTAAATCGTTATAAAAATCCACTCTTTTCCAATGCGAATCCTATATTCCCAGATTCAATTACTGCTGCCAGTGCAAAGACTTCAAATTCTTTGAGTGCAATCACACTGTGTCAGTCCAAAGCCAAATTGCAAACACTTATCCACAATTCCCCTTACTCAGCTTTAAGCTAATTTTTCCAGCAGGCAACAATAGCCATAAAAGTATAGGGAAAGATTATTAGAAGAGTTTAAGGAATGGTTGATCAGCTCCTTCACAAGCCATGGTACAATTCTACTGCATCCTCTTCTTGCAAGGAGCAAAACTTTTCATTCTGTTACTTAATATATTTTTAGCACTAGGCTCTTCAGTGTCACAATAATTAAGAGCAACCACAGCCAGTGAAAGACAAAGCATGGAACAAAAGATCAAGTGATGGTTTAAGCTGAAACTAACTGAACCAAGAAAAGTAAGCGCACTGACATGAAGAAAAAGGCTTTCTTCGTATCCTCCGGTATTTTACAATTAGCAAAGCCAAACACACTTGTGTAACTTTTTCTACCTACAGTGATGGATAACATTCAGGTCACAACATGATGTCTTGGGTGGTGAGGTTTTTTTCCTGCAGGCTTAAGAGCATCTCTCATGTCAGGTCTTTCCTGTAGCTGAGGTATGATGTGCCCAACATCTCTTCCTGCTAGTCAAAGTTCAAACATGTTGCAAACAGCTAACAAAGTTAGTTGGGGTGGAGAGTGAAATTTGTTGAAAACATAGGCAGAGGACCAGTCTCCTTCAGTTGCAGTTGCTATCTACTGAAAAGTAACATTTCAGAGGCCAATGGAGAGAGGAGCAATTACTGTCCAGCAAAATTACAATCTGAATAGGCTGCCATTTTCAGTGCTTCACTAGGATGGCCATGATTGCTATAGAAACTTCTGAGAGTGAGACAGAGAGGTTTTCCAGCACTGGAAATTACGAATGGAGAAGGTTAGACTGGGTGCAAAGCCCATTCAGTCAGGCAGCTGCCAGTTGAGCCTCTTTGCCAAGTAGATTGTAGGAAACGCTGATTAAAATGTCCACTGAATGCACCAGGCAAATTAAATTTCAGTCACAGCCGCCTGGGCAGTTTCGGTGGGAAGATGGCTCCGGTGCACCTGGGCTCCCTCTCCCTCTTCAGAGAGCCTCTCCTGCCGGCACTTGCCCCCTCTCACAGGTACAGCAGGGATGCTGCAGCAGTGATGCTATAGCAGTCTAAGGACACGGGTGAGATGAGGTTTGTGGGGAAAGCTGGTAGCAGGATGTCTGTGGGGAAAAAACAAAGCCAGAGATGGTTCCAGGTGGGGGAGCAGTGCTCCTCCCCGAGCCCAGCTTTGCCGTCTCTCCAAGGGCACAAGCGCAGCAGATGAGGGCTGCTGCCATGTCCACCTCCATGTGACTGGGCTGGCACCCCTATTTTGTTGTGTGTGTTGTCCCCACCATGCTGATATATATAAACAAGACTGCTCTGTTTGAACACCTCATCTGCCAGCCCCTTCCCCTACAAACAGTCTGTGGTGGACAGCTGAAACTGTCCCTTTGGGTGAGAGCAGCAAGCGGTACAACCAAAATCCTGCCGCAACCCAAGAGACGGATAAGCCTCCCACAAACAGTGGGAGCCTCCCACGAACAACTTAGACAAGGCCCTGAAATCCCCCTTGCAGCCCATCAGTCCCCAGTTTTGGTTGCACATCCAGGCGCATCTGCAACTCCACTAATGTCTCCCCTTAAGAGGATGCTCTTACCTCCTTTCCATATCCGCACTTCTGGTCCTTTCATCTATGCTGGGGGAGGGCTTAATATCCTTTTGTGTTCATCACTGGCCTTGAGAAAATGCTTGTCACCCTCCTGGCAGCAGGCTGGCAGCAGTTATTCCAGCCAATCCCCTGAAGGACCATCAATATCATTTGGTTTTATCACTATTGTTTCTTTTACTCCTCTCTCCCATTTCTCCTTGGCCTCCCTTAATTCTAGGCTGTCAGCCAGAAGAGTCTCAGGCAGGTAAGTTCAGACACATGTAATGCTGTGACATAGTAACATGGCCATGTCCCTTCTCCTCCTCAGCTTGCGTGTAGCCAGTGTACCAGCTCAGGCAGCATGGCCTTCAGCGCTGCACCACTTTACAACTGGGCCAGTTGCTTTTCCAGTTGTGCTTGGCTTTGAGACAGAACAATAAAACCACTTTATGAATCATCAGGACTCCCTACCTGCCTATATCACAATTTCCAAATATACCTGTTCTTCATAGGCTGTGCTTGAAAAAAAGTTTGCATATAAGTACAAAAAATTATATGGCCTGTATGAATAAGAACAATGAGATTTGTCCTGCAGTGTGAGGGTGAACAATGTAACAAGTCACCACTTACCGAATCCATGAAATGTTTTGCTGTTTGGAATTTTCAGATTAAAAAAAAAAAAGCATTTTGGCAGTAAATGTAACCGATTCTGTTCATTTATGGTTTCTCAATACACAGTTCTTTAGAAGTCAAAATGACTTCATCCTCTGCTCCCAGAGCACCTGAAGACAGTGCTCAAGGATTAAAACATCTGCTCAAGACAATGTCAATCATTGTTTACTTAAGCTTTTCATATACATTGGTTATTTGGCTTACTAATGGCTTACACCAAGCTGTTACAGTGGTGTGTATGTATGTGTCTGTACACATATAGATATATGTATTCAAGGAACTATGAATGGGTTTTGCAGTCCTTGTGACTTGTAACTAACTGCTCCCACAGCCATGAATTAAGGGCTGGTTAATGGATGCCAATCTGTCAATTCTTGAGCAATTCAGGAAATTAGTTATTGACATAATGGAGAAATTATGAGGGTATCACAGCAACTCATACTTGAGGACACCTCCGTCTGCTAAGGTTGACCCTAATAATTAACAGCTTTACCCAGTGCTCCAGAGGTGCTTTATAAGGCACAAGGCTGAAGGTTAAACAGCTTCTGTGCATCAGATGTGCTCATTACATCAGTATGTCTATAATGGTTTTCCTGAAGCTACAGCAGCTTTTTAATTGATCGTTCTCATTTTACAGTCTTTCCAGGGGTCCCCTGTACCATTACAAAGCTGTGCCCTTGTCCTTCAGATTGCCTTTTCCTGTTCAGCTTGAGAACTAGTGTCCCCTCAACCAAACAGGGACCCACCTGCCAATCGTTTGCTTGCCCTTGGTCAGCTGCACAGTGCTGCTTCCTCCTCCCCCAGCCCCACTCCTCCACCTCAGCTCCTCTTCCTGTGAAACTCAAAGGCGCAATAGCCACCTACCTCCTGTTCAAGCATCCGCCACCACAGTTCAGCATCCAGGCAGCTCGGTGGTTCCCCTCTGTTGGGTCCAGGGTTTATTTAAGTTTTCCAGAATGAGAAGGTGATGACAAATCAAAGGCCAAGTGTCATGAATGACTTGATGTGGAAGAAGAACGAAGTTTACAAGGAGAGCGCGACCAACTGGTAAACCACCTGCTTCTCCCATCAACTGCTACAGATGGAGAGAAAACAGAAAAACTTTCTGGGCTGAGAACACCTTTTGCCAGCTCACTGGGAGCTGAAGTTATTGACGTGTTAATGCCATATGCTCCTGCCTATGTCCCAGGTGAGAAACCAGCTGCAAAATCCTCAGCTCTTGGGTCAAAATCCTCCAGTGTATCTGAGTACCTGGCTAGAGTGCTATGTAGGTCCCTACAGAGGAGCTGGGATTTAGCACCTCCTGTCTTTTAAACAGGAAGATGACTGAAGAGGCTAAAACTAAGGGAAAGAAGGTTTCAGCAGAGCTTCCCATTTCTTAAAAGGCACAAGCTCCCATCTTCCCATTGCCTTCACTCCACAGCTCTCCCAGGGTCATCCAAGGGGGGTGCATGAAGCCGTGTTATGCTACAGCTCTTGGTGAAATTTTACAGTTTCACTGGGGCTGAGATGCTCCTGATGAAGGCAGAGGATAGACATGCTGTCAGGATTTGTGACCCCCTCTCCCCTAACTTCAGTGCATTTGCCGTCAGTGGCAACAGACAACTTCGTTGCTGTATTCCAAGTGGCTTGAGGCAGCACTATTCCATAATCTAGGCAAGCTGCAGAACCCAGACTAAGGCAGGATAAGCAGTAAATTAGCCTAAGAAGCTGACTCTGAGAAAAGAAAGCTAGTCCCTAATCCTGTTTTATCAGAATACCTTTAGTACTTGGGCACACAATACGCCATCATCTAGCTCCACCGTGTGTTGGGATCTCTCCTCTTGCCACAGGGGAGAGAATTTCTTTTTCCCTCACCAGTGTGCAAGCCCTAGCAGTGCTCTCTCTTCAGCGGGGTTTCAATAGCCACAAGCAGGGCATTGCACATAGATCACACTTGTTACTTGCGCACGTCGACAGCACTTCCAATTGGAACATACAGCCTCGTCTCCTCCATAGCGCGCATAGGCTGGCCTCTCTGATGGTAAGAAATTAGCAAGCAAAAAACTGGGGCTATAAAGTTCCAGACTGGCAAAGATCTATCAGGATACCTGCCCTAAGGATAAGGGGAGGAGACATCTGGACAGCCCAGGACCCCCTAAGGCTTACATCTATCAATCAGGGCTTTGAAAACATACCCCCTTGCTCCGCAGTCAGTCATCTCCCCCAAAGACAAAACGGACTGTGCAGCCCAGGACGGTGCCTCAGGCGTCCTTCTACCCTTAATTAAAAGAGAAAGAGGGGGGGAAAATATATATATTATATATATTATATATATAAAGCACAGACACACACACACACACACACATATATATATGTGCTTTATGAGGATTTCGCGCTGGGCTTGCAGCTGCGAGGGCTGACCGGCGGCCTGCAAGCGCGGCGAGGCCCACAAGATGGCAGAGCGGCCTCACGGCACACGGCCCAGCCGGAGCTGTTACCGGCTGCTGCTTCTACGAACGCCATTCTAAAGAGAGCTGGTAAAACATGCCCAGACTTTCACCTTGCCATCAGACTGAGAACGAAGTGAAATAAACATCCTGTGATAGCGTGGGCAAACACTCCTTTCAACCAAAAACCGGAGACTCCGAAGACCATGGCTCCAGGCGTGGAATAAAAGGTTAAGCGGCTGCACAGGGCCCTGTGGCAGCAGCACTGGGGCATGCTCTATGGCTGGCTGGAGGCAGAAGGCCTGAGTGTGGTCACACCAAATGCTTTAGGGACATCCCATATTCCACGTGTCCCGGCTTGAGTGCAGCCAGCAACTAAGGGCCACACAGCCTCATGCGCTGACCACCCCGGGTGGGACGGAAAAAGGCAAACCCCACAGGTGGAGATAAGAACAGTTTAGTAATTGAGAAAAAGTTTAATAATAAAAGGAAAAAGAGAGGGGAATAAACCCCAAGACAGATGAGTGATACACAATACCATTGCTCACCATCCAGCCTCACCTAGGCTGCCATCTGCCATCCCAAGTAACTCCCCCCTGTTTATATACTGGGCATGCCGTGCTGTGGTATGGAATACCCCTTTGGCTAGTCTGGGTCAGGTGTCCTGTCTCTGCTTCCTCCCGGCTTCTTGTGCCCCTCCTCACTGGCAGAGCACGAGAGACTCAAAAGTCCTTGATCAAGGTAAGCGCTACTTAGCAACAACTAAAACATGGGTGTTATCAGCATTGTTCTCGGGCTGAATCCAAAGCACAGCGCTGCACCAGCTACCAGGAGGAAAATTAACTCTATCCCAGCTGAAACCAAGACACCATGTCAGGCAGGGCAATCATCAAAAAGAGGTGCTAAGGGGTTGCATGGGGCTGCAGGAAGGCTTATATATAGGGCGGGGGTGGGGCAGGTGGGCAGTGGAAGCTTAGGCAGGACTGGGATGACATGACCCTCACTGTGACGCAGAAGATCTATATTTTTAATATACAACCATTTTTGGGAAGAGAGGGCTTCCTTGGAAGTGGACCTGCCTTCCTTATATTCAGATAAATATGACATATCACATCACTTGGTCCTATCCCAGCCTTCCCTCCAGAGCCAGATCCTGCTTTGAAATGGCTCAAGCAAAATCCTCCCATCTGCACCATCATGTAGGATCCCTCGACTCAGGGTATGAGACATATGTGCTTTTGAGTGAAGCATCAGACAGGCCCCCAGAAACTCCCCCGGGTCTTCTGTATGGCTACCTTGTGACTTCTCAGGCGGGCACATCCTCACCTGGATTGCTACCTCCAGCCTACCCTTTTTAGCATGTGTTGGCACCACGTTGGCATGGTGTTGGGTGGCCATCTCCACCCTGGGGTGCAGAAGCTCTTAGGGGAGAATCATTGCTGTTGCGACAGGTGGGGAATTTTTAGCAAGTGGAACTGGTGAGTAATGCCATGCATGCCTGGGATTTTATTTAATTCTAGGATACTCATTGTGTGTATAAGTGGTCTTACGAGAAAGGAAGAAAATCCTACCTTCAGGTGCAGCTGTGAGTTCCCCAACTTCAAGGGCAGCTGTGATGATAGCTCTCTGTATTGCTTTCTATATCTCAGTGAAGAAATCTCCTTAGTGCAGTCGTCTTCATCTGCTGGAATCCTGACATTGTTCTCAAAAAATCACACCACCTGGAACAGCTTTGGAGTTGATACAGCCTTATTTCGTCCCCAACAGTACAAGACAATGCCCTTCAAGATGGGAAAGACCTGGCTTTTGAACAAGCCTGAAACCCTCACACTCTGAGATCCAGAGCACTTGTAGGATTTGGCTTATGGTGGACTCCTCAAGCACTTGTAGGATTTCACTTGTGGTGGGCTTCTCAAAGGAAACTCCATGACTATGGCTTTATAAAAAGAGATGGCCCTTGCTTGGGCTTGCTGTGGTTCAAAACTTCAGGCAACTCCCCAGTCTTGTTCTGCCACCCCTTCATCACCACAGTCTCTCCACTCCTCCTCCCATGTGGTTCATCTTGCACCAATCCTCTCCACTGCCAGTATCCGGAGGAGAACGTGCAAGCTGTATCCTCTCCAAAAACATGGGCGAAGAGGCAAAGAAGATACTAAGAGAAATGGGTCAACCTCTGTTTAACATTTCATGGGTTGTTTGTAGGGTTTTTTAATTATGCCGTTGGATTTTTTTCAACGGGAGCAGCTCTTGTCTGCTTGGGCTTCCCCTTCCAGGCTCATATCCTCTGTTGGCTGGTGCAAGCAGCAACTCATGCAGCCAGGTTTTGTTCTTGTGGGGCATCAAACTCTTCCCCATATAGAGTGCAAACAACCCACATGGCATTCACTCATCCAGGCGTTTGAATGCTCAGTGTTGTTGCATATTTAAGTACCTTGTAGGTTGTATCTCTTCATCCTCAAGCTCTAAAAAATGCTAAAATCAAGTGGAAAATATAGACAAACTTGTTATGCTTACTCCTTCTGTGGCTTGCCTAGAGGCAGAAATGACGTTTTTCAAGTCAAACTATTGTACAAAGCACATTGAAGGGAAGCACATAAGAGACTTTTACTGGAAAACTTCATTCCTGCTGAGAACTTACTGGAACAGAAGTCTGGTGATATGTAGAAAAATTACCACACTGTTTCAAGAAACCGTCAGTCCAGCCAGAGTGAAGAAGACATGAGGAAAGAAAATCAGCTCCAATCAAGGGTGCCAGAGCATAACCCTCTCTGCAGGTCTCTTCTCACATGGGTCCAAGCCCATGAAACAATTTGCAATCAATGAATGCTGAAGTCTACTGAAGGAGCAAGCAGGCCATTAATGTAACAAGTCAATGAACTCTGATGGAGCTGACATTTCTGGAAAATCAGCTGGATTGCCAGGGTAACCAAACCACAAAAGGATGCAGGACGCAATCAACACAAGGAAAGATACAGACGTTTGCTGAAAAGTTTTATGGGCATGACAAAATTAAATGAAACTGGATGTCCTAGAAAACAGTTTTCACTTTCATCATGTCTCTTGGCTGGATTCCACAGCATCGCAGAAATGTTTCTACAAGAATTGATTATTTCTCACATTCTAGGCCCTGGAGAGCTTCCCATGCCACTCAGAATAGTTAGGTCTTTTTGAGTACAGGCTTAGAGGTGAGATCTAAGCCAGCTGGGCAAAGCCACCATCCTTCAATTACACATTACTATGCATATGACTGAATCCTTCTACTGCTTTCCAGAGGCACCTTCCCCCATACTTTCCCCCCCAAAAGAGAAAAAATTCTTAAGTTTTTTTTTTCCCTTACTTAAAAATAAGTTTAGGACTTTCACTTATTATTTGGAGATCTCAGTTCAAACCCCTGCTCTGCCTCTAACTTCCCATGTTCTGGAGAATCCATGCACTAGGTTAACAGCCTTTGGGCTTTGATGACAACTGGATGACAACTCCATCCCATCATTTGCCTTGTTTCAGCTCCGACTTTGTACAAAACTACCCTCTGGAACAAGGAGAAGCCAGCAAACCTGACTTTTAGTCTGAGGGAATAAAATCCTTGTTTCATCCCAAACATATGGGGAGGACCAGATTGTCCAGTGGAGGGCCACAAGGATGATCAGGGGTCTGGAGCATCTCTCTTGTGAGTCTCTTCCAACACTAATGATTCTGTGAAGTGGGACCCCAGAAAAGACAACAGGAAATGAGAAATTCTACATTTCCACTACCAACTGGTTTTCTGGGAGAGAAGTCTTGTTTTTAAAAGGAGATTAGAGCACTCTTCTAGATCAAAATTGCAGGTATTTTGCAAAGATACCTTACTGCATTCCTCTCAACAGCTACAGCATTTACAGATTTGTACTTCTGGATGAAAGGCACTTATCAAAAAGTTCCTGACAAGCTCTTATGTACACAGCACATCACTGACATACCCATCCCGTGTGAAATCTGTGCAAGAAAGGCAGGGTTCTTTTTCTCAAGTTATGATGAACAAATGGTGCCAGACTGAGTAAGAAGCAGCCTGCAAGATCTACTGCATTACAGATTATCAACACAGCACCATGTGCTGAGCCTGGTGGCAAAGGCAATACCAGGAAATGGATACTAGGGAAACTAGGAGGCATGGAGAACAGGCGAGTCCAAAGCTCACGAAGATGAAACAATAACAAACAAAAAGGGAAACTACTTAGCCACGCAACTACATGAGCCACTACGCATCATGAATTTTTATTCATGCTCTTCTAAGATGAAAGACACTGATGCCAATGAGTACAGAGGGCTTATGGACTGGAGAAAGATCGGCTTTCTGGTGGGTGTTGAGAATATGTTAGTAAAGCCCTGAGAAGAGTGATACAGTCCTTGCAGAAACAGAGGGCACATTAGTGTGCCAGCAACTGGGCTGTCATTTTGATTCTTCCCTTCCGCTTTCTGCTAAGTGCTGTTTTACTCAGTCTCTCACAGGTTAAGGACAGATGGGGGAACCATTAGATCTTCACAGCTCCTTTGGGAACTGTTAGTCAGCCCTCTTGCGTATCACAGCCCTTCAAACCTCACCGGCATACCTTGCCTGAGACTTGACTACAGTGTCACTCATGCTTTTAACTGCAGTTAGAGCACACCCATCAGAAGCATGCCCGTCTTGGCTCCGACACATCTGGAAAATGTGCCAACTGCCCTGACAGCTTGTTACAGTGATTAATCACCTGCACAGTGATTAATCACCTTCATTCCAAGAAATTTTTGGCCAGGTTTTTTCATATGAATTTATCTGGTTTCAGCTTGCTGCTACACATTCCCATAATTTACTAGATTAAAGAGCTTTTCAGTACCTGATATTTTTCTCCCAGGGAAGTTTCTTCACCATCATAATCAATTCCCTGCTCAGTCTTTTTTGATAAGCTAGGAAGAGTGAGTGCTTCACATCTCCCATTGCAAAGCATTTTCTTCAGGCTCTGAATCATTTTGTGTGGCTCTAATGTTCCACCACCCATTTTTCAACATCAATTTAAAACACGCAAGTCATCCCAGTGCTGGTCTCACAAATACAGTACATGCTCATATCCAGTTGCTTGTCCCTTATGACTTAAAATAAATCCATGCAGAATTTTAGGCAGATGCAAGCTGGCTTCCTTCTCGCTGGTATTTGGAGCAACTGAAAAACAGCCAGTCACCTTCATTGGTGCTGCTATCTCAGCAGTCTCAGCAGGTGAAGAGAAAGCATGACAAAGCTGTCTCCCTGCTTGCTCACTGTGACATGATTCAACATTGAAAATCAAGGCTGACCCTGTGCAGGGTACACAGATATGGGCACAGATCACCTCAGGCACAGCTAGACCACATCTGTAAGGATAAACTAGCCAACGGATACAGAGCGACTGTATCCAGGCTGTTAAACCCTCTTACCCATCAAAATGGAATAGCTGCAACTAGACTTTTTGCATCCATGCCTGGGAACTACTTGGGAAAGTGCTAGCAGCCTGGGCCAACACTGTGCCAGGGACCATTTTGTAGTCTTGCTGTGGACCCAGCTGGGTTCCAGTCCCTAGAATGCTCCCCACCACCGCTCCCCCTTTACCAAGAGAGAGGAATCTTAACACAGAATCAGCCTCTGAGGAAGCAGGAGCATGAAGCGATTCCTTTGCTTTCCCCTTCTGAACTCTCTTTCCTGACAGGTCAGCAGGGTTTCAGATCGGAGAGGTGGCAACAGGCTGAGGCATCCTTTTCATGCCCAGTGGCGGTCTGAGGGCTCACGCTGACACTGAAGAGGCAAGATTTCCATTGCAGCAGAGCTTCCAGCGGGAAGCTACACCCAGGTATGTAAAACCAGCAAAGCTGGTGGCACTTCACACCAGTTATAGGTAGAGGAGGCATCCAGGCTAAGCCTATGAACCAATTTTTCTCCAATTCCAGGGTTCTCAGATCAGGAGGTTGAACGAAGAGTGATTTTTGAGAAAAATAATCTCCCTCCAACTCCACAGAAGAGAACAAAAATACCTGATGTCTAGTATTTTATTAGATTTTGGCTAGAACAATAGGAACATTCTTTCTTTCCACTGAATTTTTCCCTTTCTTTTATTCTGTCAGTGGCAGAAAATGCTGAATCACAAACCTGGAGCTTTTTTTTTTTTTTTTTTTTTTTTAAAAAGAAGTATTCCTATGCAGAACAAACAAATCTTACATCATTTCATGCTTCCTGCTCTGCTCTCTGGTGCCACGTTCCTCATTTTCAGGCTGTGTTAAAGGTCAGCTTCACAGAACAAACCCTGATCTCAGACATGGGATACATGCAGCCTCTCACTCCAGGATCTTTTCTCACATGATTACTCCCAACATTCCTGCAAGCAGAACAGTCCCCATCACCAAGAAAAAAAAAAAAGGCAAGATATTTTTTCTTCCCATTCCCCAAGTTAATATTCACCACCAACACGGCCTCATTTATTTCTTAGGCTGGGGGCTACTTCAGCAGTGTAATGCTATTGCCATCTATGGGCAAGTAATAGTCTTACCAGTCACACATAATTACTCTCAGTAATGCTTAAGGGACTTCAAAGAAGATTTTATTTAAGATTTTCCAATACCTAAGACATAGAATCTGGCTAAAAGCTAATCAAAGACAGCAATTACTTCTCATGGTATTTGTTTTAATCCTCATTGAGTATTCATTCAACTGGCTTCATTTTGCCTGAAGTATGTTATTTGATGCTATAATTTGAGCAGGCGGGTGAGGTCATGTGAAGGTGTTGATCCAGAAGCAGCATGCATACTCTACTTGTTCTGAACAAAAGAACTGAACTTATTTGAAATTACTACTATCAATTATCAAACATTTAACAAATGATGGAAGACACAACATGATGAACAAGCTCCAATGCTACAGGAAAGCTGAAGATTAATTGCTTGCTTAATAGCACTTTTAAAAATGTAAGATTTCAACCTTAATAAAAGAACCAGTCAATTAATCTACTGGTCATAAATGACAAATACATACTGACAAAACAATCTGAAGAGTAAAAGTTACTGCAAACACTTTTTAGTTTGCTTATGCCTCAAAGAATCTGTCTCTTTTTCAGTGACCTAGTGGACCATGTTCATATGAAAAAATTTCTATTAGTATCTGTAAGAAATATAAAGAAAAACTGAAGCTCCCACTCACTGGGAGACTCTACGGATGACATTTAAAAGAAAGCACAGCACCACAGCAAGATGAAAAATGGACTTTCTGTTAAATTATAACTAGTCAGATTATTCTAATGCTCTCAGGTTCATGATAAAGGTATAAAGATTGCCTCCCATGCCTGCAGAGCTCATTGCCAGGTGGCACAAACTATGCATGGTTAACTCATCAGAGTCAGCCTCTACTTGTTGGCCTCTGCTCAACCACTGAAAGGAAAATGCCTGGGCCCCAAGAGCAAAGATTGCCCCACAGCTCATCACTCAGCAAAAGAAAAAACCCCAAACCAGTGGCTAAGGCATTGGACCCCTCTCAGCAACTTGCCAGAGGAAGGGCACTGCAAGTCTTAACCTTGCAGAAGTCGTACAAAAAGAACCAAAGCACAAAGTCCTACTCTAGCAAAGTTAGAATAAAAACATTTGGATTTGATTTCTGGAAGAAAGAGACAGAGGTGTTTGTGAATAACCACAAGAATAGGCACTTCCATTGACCAAAGAACTATAAACAACAGCATTTTCGTTCACTCCTCGATTACTTGCTCTTACTTTCTCTTATAGTCACATGCCTATATGGGCCTGTACTGTTTGAAAACATGATTCATTAAGACACCTTAAATCGCAACCAAGTATTGTACTATTAATACTTTGTTTTAACTTTCCTGTTAGTATAATTTGTTTCATAACTGTATCTCTTACATAACCAAATCCCCACACAGATTCCTTGAAAAGTTTTTGTTGATATGTGCACTGTATTCCCAAAGTGCTTCAGATTTAAGGGCTTCACGCCCCACCCTTCATCATTGTTTCATTTTTGCAGGGACATCCCCTTCTTTTCAGGAGATTGAAACATCCAGTAATCTGAAACAGATTTGGTGACCCTATGGCATTAAATCATACTTTGTGGTGCTTTATTCCCGCTCCAGAAGACTTTATGCATTAGTGAGTACATAAAATTGCACCAGAGACTGAATACATATTGAAAAGTAATAAATGATTCCATATGGTCTTAATTTTTCAAAGCAGTGCACCACTGTTTTGAAGCAATAGGGTTTCATTTTCCAATTAGGAAGATTTTAAAATAGCCCTTCTAACCCACAGATATGGGAACACTCTCACTTAAGATATTCTCCCCAGCTGAGAGATTTGGGTGGACCAACAGTTTTCACAGTCAAATGGTGTCCTTGGTTAGCTAGCTAGCAAGGGTACAATTAGCCAAGGCAGTTAATTTCTTCCTTTTATTCAAAAAGCCTTGTGTCATCATTACTGCAAAGACACAGGTCACAAAGCCTCTGTGAGCAAACTGAATAGCATACGTTCCTCTTTAAGCTTCACGTACTTTAACATCTGTCAGATCTCAGCTACAGTTCCTCCACAGTTTTCCCTGTTTACTTCCAAAGGAAAAAAAAATCAATTTTGATAAAACAGGGCTTATAGTACCTCTACTTGGATATATTTTAAGCTTAACATGCCTACTATGAAGAGTAGCTACTGTATTTAGAAAATGCAGGCTCTTCAGCAGATCAGTTCTCAGCATGTATTCAGTTATGTGTGCTCACTTAAATAGTACACCCCAAAGAAACAACTTAATAAAATCAAGGCTTACTCTCCCTGTCATTGGCTCTCTGCAGGTAAAACAGCAGTGAATGACTTATGCACACCTTTAACATGGCAGTTTGCTAGACAGAAGAAAATGCTTTTGCAAGGCAGGCAAGGATGCATACAAATGGAAGACTTCAACTTTTCAGATTCCAGGAGGAGTTTCCAGGGCAGCTAGCTATAATTGTATGCCCCAAACACATTTAAGTGACATTCACAAGCTGCAAGGAACATAAGGACTTTAGTATCAGACGCAGGACAGGAACAGTACTGAGGCATTAAAGTTAAGAAATGCCCCTCCCAGAAGCCCCGGCTCAACCAATGCCTAATCCCAGAGGCTCTGGAGTCCTGTTTTTAAGTTGTCAGCATCCCAAGATACAGGACATTCTGCCTTTCGCATACCCAGAACCACCCCACATTGGGCAGCTCCATGCCCCTCCTCACCCTGGGCCCAGCACTGGAATTCAGAGCTCAGACACGTCTCCAAGCAAGATGAGACCAACATCCCAGGCTGTGCAGCCTGCTCAGAACACATCCAACACATGCCAGTGGGCTCCAGCTCCTTACGGCACACTGCTATGATTGCTCTTCCAAGATGCAACAGCAGGTATGAGGTACCCATCTCTATAGCATTGCTAGATGCAGCATGTCTCAAACACTCAGGAAATGTGACCCCTTTCCCATTCCTCTGACTTGCTGCAGCTCCTGAGTCAGCAGCCTCCCAGTTCCTTCAGGGTGGGAGAGACAGAACCAGCTGCAAATGCTTATCATTGACTTCACCATGTGCTGAGCCGCTGACTGCTTTTGCTTAACGCTTCACCAGCTCCTTTGAACCCTTTCTCAACTCCCCGGGGGGGGGGGGGGGGCGGAAATTCCTCCCTCTGTGTGCATTGCAGTGCCCCCCATAGCAGGAGACCCAAGGTCAACTTCTCCCCCTTCGGCCCAATGGGGTTCAGATGACTCCCTCTGACCTTCCTGAAGATTATCTTAGCCAGGAGGTAGGCTAGCCTGAAGAATATCCACTGGGAGGGAGGCTAGCCTAACATGCACTCCCATTTTCAACCAGCCTGTTGAACCCGTACTGCTGCCTGGGGGAGAGGGTGGGGATTCAGGATTCACGGGAGCAATCAAGGAGAGGCCATGACCTAGCAATAATAACATTGCCACAGGGAAGGGAGAGGAACAACCTTGGATTTCAGTCCCCTTCTCAAAGTTTGCTCACTGTGCTTTACATCGAATGTTTGTCAGAGAACAAAACACAAAGTTCTGGGAAAAGAACCAGAAGCCGTATCTCCAGCTTCTAGGCAAGTGCTCTGATCACTGCAGATACAGAATGACAGGGGAAGGGAGGTGCCTGGACTTCTTCCTCCTGGGGCCACACACAGGAGACAATAATTAATTATTTGGAAGAACTAAAACAGGCTTTATGTAGGCACCTGCTCTCAAAAGGAGCTACTAGGCTAAGCCTCAGCAAAGGGAAATAATTCCCTGTGGCACTCACTCTCTTTACCTGATCCCCGAATTAAAGCTCCTGTTATATGAGTGTGCCTTATGTTTGCAGGCAGAGGGAAGCAGGACTGTGAAAGGTGGTTATTTCAGGGCTGTGATGCATAAGAACCACTACTACGAAGAAGGGATTGAAGCTACATCCCTCTGCACAGCACCATATAGACAGGACAGCCACCCTGGGGACATGTTTCACCCCATGAAGCCAACCAACAATGATGCAGTTTTAGAGGTGCAGCTTTTGAGTCTGTCAGTGCTGCAGCTCTAGGCACTTGGCTCGCTGGATCCTTGTTCCCAAAACGCACCCACTCCCTGTCCCTCACCCCATGTTCAGGCCTCCACTGCTTCAGGCAGGGCTGCGAGTCCCCTCCGGAGGTAGGCTTCAGCTTAGCACTGAGGTAAGGGCAACAGGGAAACCAAGGGATGGCTTTGCTCGTCCCTCGGCGCAGCTGTAGCTTCTGGCCGAAGGCAACGTTCAGTGCGAGTGCCACAGTACCTTCCGGAAAGCCTTTTCTCCCAGCGCCGCTGTCAGCCGTACCCGAAGCCTGCCCACTGCTTTCCCCTGCTGAACGAGAAGGCAGCTCCGCGGGATGGGGCGCGGGCAGAGCTTGCTGGGACCGTACCGAAGCCGCCCGTCCCCACCATGCACCAGCGGCCGCCTCCCCGCCAGCCTCACGCCAGCCAGGGCCTGGCGGCCGCTGCTCACCCCCACAGCCAGTCCCGCAGCAGGCCCGGCCCGGGGCCCAGCCAGCCCTCCCGGCCAGCCGCCGCTGCTACTGCTGCCTCCTGGGTGCGGCCCCGGCCGGGCCCGCCCAAGGCCGTCACGGGGGCTGAGGGGAGGGTGTCGGCACCCATACACACGGCACCGGGACGGCACCGGGACGGCACCGGGACGGCACCGGGACGGCACCGGGACGGCACCGGGACGGCACGGACGCCCCTCCCCCACACCCCTCCCCGCGCCGCATTTTACTCGATTGTTTATTATTTTCCAAGGGGCGGTGGCGGGGCGGAGGCGCGGGCCAATTGGAAGCGCCGCTGCGCTGACGAGCGACGGGCGACGGCCAATGGGCGGCGAGGGCGGGCCCCGGCGGTCACGCGCGGCCCTAGAGCATGACATCATCTTGTTTGCACGGCGCAGCCTAGCTTGGCACGGGCGGGGCGGCCGCCGGGAGGCGGGGCCACCGTAGCGGGGTGGGGCCGGGGTGGGCGGGCTCTCCCCGGCGGGTGGCCAATGTCCGCTCAAGCGCCCCGCTGAGGTAACCCCGCCGTGGGTCTGCGGGCACAGCCGCTGTGCTCGGCCCCGGCGGCCTCCCGCCGTGTGTGGGCAAAAGGAAGGTGTCGGAGTGTAATCATGGAGCAATGAAGCGATAAGTGGGTATAAGTAAGCCCCTATGAGGTAACCGGGACTGGTTAAGTGGCATGCCCGGGTTGCACAAGGAGTCGGTGGCGGGGCAGAACGGCATTTGGCCGAATCGAGCGGGAGAGCTGGATATGTGTTTTCACAGGTCCGTGGAGGTGTCCTGAGGGGGCAGGAGGCAAGGGGAGATGGCTAAATAGCTCCTTGAATTAAAAAGTTTATATATATCTATAAAAGCGAACTCTTTACCAAGATTTCTCAAAAAGTGGTATAAAAATACAATATAAAAACACAGTCTCCAGTATAAGACTTGCAGTTACTGTTCTAGAAACTACTGTTGCAAACATTAAGTCCTTTCATATCATTTAAAATGAATGTTGGAACAAAAAAGGTGGAGTTTCTTGCTGGATTTCAGCATTTTGACTCATTTCACCCTAATGATATAAACTCGATAATCGCATGTACTCCAAAGTATTCAAAAATTATGACACAAGCTTTTGAGCAGTGTAATGTCAGTTTAAAAATCAGATTGTAAAAGGTTTTAAAATGTGCAATTAGTTTGTTGGGGTTTTTTTCTTCTTTCTTCCTGGCCTTGAAAGTATACTTGGGTCACATCCATGGTACATCAAGAACTTGGCTATTGGTTTAAAATGAGATGCTCCTTTAATGGGACTTTAAGAACAGGGATTTCAGGAAAACACCAGCCTTGCAGGAGTCATAAATAAAGCTGAGAGAGCTGGCAACACCACTATGCCCAGCTATTTGTGTCTGTTATTAGGTGTACAAAACACTTAGAAACCTACTTCTATCCATGAGAAGCTGAGAGTCTTTCTTGGCCTATGAGATGTGTGACATTGTGGCAATGCAGCTTCAGCAGATGCGCAGCTGCTATAATTACAATTTCTGAAGCTTTAGGGTTGAATTTTCCCATTTTCTCAGCTTCACAGCTCCTTATTCCACCATTTCTGGGGTTAGGTTTCATTGTAAACATTGTTTCTTCCAGAGAGGTGATGCTGGTTTTTAGTGTGGATGCCTGCAGTCACTGTACTTCACACAGCGCAGAAATGGGTCAAGAATTCTTCAGCAGTGGGTGCTCAAGTTTAGGTGTGTGCAGAGCTGAGTGCTTCCTGCTTTAGAGCTCAGTCCCCAAATTGTCAAGATCACTTGAGTTCTTCTCTCCACAGTAGTAGTATCACTGTTTCCTTCTGCTACTGCGCTTCCTTCCCCTCCCATCTGTTACAGCGGTCAGCCAACCAGTTCACAGGCTGAAGCCCAACTTCAATTGATCTTTAAATAGCTGTTCATCACTTTGAGGAAAATTTTACAGTCAGAACTCCATAGTCATCTCTGGCAAACCCTTCATGTCTCCGTTGGCACACTTTGGACCCTTGCTCTGTGTCTCTCTGCCAGTCAGCCAATGTCCCTGTAATAACTGTGGAACCCATTAGCTAGTTTTAGCCAAATTGGGCAGAAAAGTTAAAGTCTCAGAGCATGAAGTTGGCTGGCTTCTTTCTAATCAGTACACAGGTTGCTCTAATCAGCCACAAAAACCTACTGTGCCCTTTGCCCAGTCTGTGTTCAAAAGACATATTAGGGTGCTGTGAGAAGAACAAAAAATGTACTGCAGAAGCTGCTCTCTCAGGGGGTGGCTGTGAGGGGTAGACATGCTAATTGCAGTGGGCACAGACTTCTCAGAGATCAGGTTGCAGGTGGCTTACAAAACTACCCATCATATACCTGCATGTGTGAAGTCCACATTGACAATGCAGCCATTGTTTCATGTTAAGTGTGACATAACATTGTTTTATTGAGCAGCAGTACACTTCACAGCAGATTTCTATAATGATGTAAAGACAAGAAGTTTCAGGCCTGCTTCATTTCCCTGAAGGAGTATGCCACAGGCCTCACATCCCATGCGTCCTGCATGGTCCATGTACGGCTGAGATCACTCACAGAGATGACTTGGAACTGTGATCTCACCAGATCCATATAATCAAGTACTGTGATGGGTACACATGTTCTCAATACAAACTATTGCGGGAGTCTTAGATGAAAGGTGAGGATGTGAAGGAAGATGCAGCATTACTTTGAAATACTATCTAAATAGGCACAGCGAGTGAGGCTTTCAAATGGCCTCAGGGCTGGCCTAACTTTATTCCTCTTGAAGTCAGTGATAAAATTCGCATAAATGGAGCCTTTTTGAAAATCCCACCCTTGAGGCATTACAGTCCTTAAGGAAGAGACTGGAAGTCATGCAGGCTTTAGATCCAATTTTGATCAGTTTTTGTATGTCTTTCAGTGGGCCTAGCCACTAAACAGCAATAAGAAGGGTTCTTCCATTTTTCTGGTTTGCTCCTGCTAAGTCAAATGTGTAGGAACAGTTATACTGTGGTTTTAATTCTGCCGCTAAACGCAACATCATGGGCACACTCATGCTGTGTGGAGTTGTGAAGAACTGGTACTTTGACTTACGGGATGAAGGCTGATATGCCAGTGAATTCTGAAAAGGGCAGGTAATCTTGCAGTAAAGGCCAAGGGCTGGCTCTCAGGAGATCTGGTTTTATTTCTCATTTCTGACACAGGCTTCCTGTATGACCTCAGCACATGTAATTGCTTGGTGCCTCAGTCCATCATCTCTTTAATAGGGTTACTACTTACTTATTTCCTTTCTCCCGCCCTGGCCTGCCTTACTTAGACTGCAATTCCACCAGGGAGTGGAGCATTTCTTACCACGTGCAGGGCCTTCACCCGGTACAATGAGACCTAATGGCCATGCCTGTAGAGTAATGCAGTGCCAATTAAATAAATAAACGAAGATGATAATATCATTTAGGACTAGATTTGCAGCTTGTTATCCAGCCCAAGGTCAAACAGCTATTTTTCTCTGGACCCTGGAGTCCTAAGGAAGCGCTCCATGGTGAGGGTTCTGCAATGGGCAAGATGAACCTCAAGCAGCAGCAGGTTTTGGGAAGAGGCTGAGTGTCAGTCACAGCTTCATGGCCAGCCTTCTCTGGGTAACTGCTGAAAGCTACAAGTAGAGGCTCCTTGGAGGTGTGGTGTTGGATGGACTAGGCATCCTCTCGTCATGCACGGCCTTGTCTGATCTTGGCTCCTGGCTCTTCATAGCTACCACAGCTCTCCTCCCCTACCAACTGCTAAATCACACACACCAACACCAGTGTCACGACTGCAGAGAAGCTAGTGTCTTTCTGAGCTGCCTTGCATTCCCGCAATTGTTACAGCAAAAGCTGTGGCAGGGCACACAACATCGTGACCCAAAATGGAGCTGCAGTGAAAATTATTTCCATTACTTGAACCTGCATGCATTCCGATTAATTCAGTGTCTCCTACTATATTTAGGTAACTAAGGATTAATTGTATGCATGCTGAAATGCTGTCCCTTGTAATAAAATCATGCCGAACTATTCCTAACTTAAGTGTCACTTGAATTTGAAACCTAACTAGACCCTGAGGGCCTTAGGCCTTACTTAGCGGGATGTGTAAGGCATGCAGGATCAGGGCCTTGCTTGTCTTCTAATCAAACCTAATGCTTTTCAAATCTCATTGCTTGTCTATAATGCTAAATAAATCAGGAATAACTTAATTTGTCTGCTAATTGTGCCCAGTGATGCTCCAGAAGCACACCTACTTCTCAACACCTGCGGTGGTCTGTATCCAGTATAGGAGACCACACTACCCTTGTGCTAAATCTGTAGTTTAGGTCAATACAAAGCTAGGTGAGAACTGATACAGCTATGCTGCTATGTAATGTATTTATAGCTACATACATATTAATAGTTTTATGTTCCTTGGCTTTGTGGGTCACCCCTTTATCCAACCCGTAATTAACTATGTCTTCAAGTGAGCTACTTTGGAGGGCTTTCTGCTAGGGCATGCCATCTGAGGAGGAAGTACAGCAGGATTATATTCACATGCAGACATGTCTGTACATGCTCCCACATCACCCACGGGGGAATGGAAGTTTTAAAATAAAATTACTAAATTGGACTCCAAATTTAAAGTTTACCAAGTAACTCGTGCACCAGTAACTTGTGACGAGTGGAAAAAAGTCAGAAAAGAATCAGCGTGCTCTTTCCCCACCATGACGGGCAGCCAGAGCCGGGTTTATGCTCACGTACAGGCACTGCGCTGAAGCTGTGCCCCTGCCGGGCCAGGTGGGCCTGACAAGGGCAAGAGGTATGCAGAAGCGATACGTCTGGTTCTGCCCCTTAAATCCTAGTAAGCGCAGGGAGCCGGGGCTAACGCAGCCCCTGGAAAGAGTCACAGTATGCTTCGAGACCTAAGCGCTCCCCGCGGTGCGGGCACAGCGGCACGGCCCCAAGCCCGGAGATACCGAGGGAGGGCGAGCAAGCAGAGCCCCTCCCCCCCGCCTCCCTGCAGGCTCTCCCGGTCGCCCAGCCCCGGCGGCTCCCCTCGGCCTGGCGCTCCCGCCCCATCGGGGCGGCCCCTGCGCGGCACCGCCCGCCCTCCGCCCGTGGGCGGGCCGTGCCGTGCCGTGCGGTTAGGTTGAGGCTCCCTGCGTGTGTCTATAACTTTGTGTTGCTGCCGGTGGTTGTTAGGGGGAGGGATGTGGAAGCTGGTGGCGAGCAGGGTGACGGGCTATTTGGGCAGGCGGCGGCGGGCGGATCGGTTGCCTCTCGCCGGTTGCTCGCAGAGGGAGCGGGTGGCTCGCAGCTTCCCCCTCCTTCGCCTTTAAAGGGAAGGCTCCTCGGAGCTGAAGGCGCAGGAGCAGCAGGAACCATGCAGCAGCGCTGCTTCTTCCTCCCGTGAATTTGGAGCTCGATATCTGCCGGTGTGGAGGTGGCTGTTGATTCTCCCCCCACCCCACCGCTCGCCCGCCCCTCCTGATGTGGCTCGCCCTGCCTCTTCTGCCTGCGCTTTTTAAATGACTTGAGTGAAGGGGGGGAAAACTGTCAAGATGGCAGCAGCAGGAGCAAGGAGGTTATGAATGTGGTGTTGATGCTGGAACAAAACCTATTCTCTTTGGCAGCCCTAGGGAGGGCTTAATGCTTCTGGACCTGTTGGAAGACTGCGATTTGATTTCTTCCCGTTGTGTTTGCTTTTTCCCTGCGAGAAGAAGGATTTATCATTTTTTGTTTAACCGACCAGCCCCCAGGGTGGCCTTTTACCGCCCCTTGCTCCGTCGGCTGCGAGATTTTTGGGGGGTTGCTCGCGTGTGGTTTGGGGGGCACCGCAAAGTGACAGGCTTACGCTAGTATGCAGCTGGGTGTATGCTAAGACTTCTCCTCCTTTCAGGGCGTTCTGAAGAAGGAAAAAAAAGTCTTTGGCGTAATCCGAAGGACCCCTCTCCCTGCCCTCCTGCCGAGGGAGGGCGCAAAGGACCACCCTACTCCCCCAAAAGGGAAGATATCTGCGGAAGCGACCGGGAGCGAGCTCGAAGGCAGCGGGGGGTCGTCTCCTGACTGGAAACAGTGCGGTTCCCGCTGGAGCTACTTCTGCATCCGCATGGAGTGAAACATAAACAAACGCACACGAGCACCGCGGGAGCGGCCACCGCTCCGCCGGCGCGGAGGGCACCTCCGGCACCGCCCGGCCCCGCGCTGCCCGCCCTGCGCTGCCGCTCCGGCTCCTAATCGGATTTCGGATTTTTTTTCCCCTTTCCCTCCCTCCTCCTTCCCCCACCCCTCTCCCCGGCGTGCGCAGCGCCCGCGGGCAGCGGGCTCCGGGTGCGGCGGAGCGCCTGCCAACCCGTAGCGGTGAGCGGCATGCCCGCCCGGCGGCCCCCCTCCTGCTAGGCTCCCGTCGGCACCGAGGAGGCGGCGGAGGAGGAGCGGGGTCGGCGGCCGCCCGCCCGCCCGCCCCGTCGCAGCGCTCCCCCGCTGCCGCTGCAGCCACCCGCGGGGGAGGCCAAGATGGCAGAGGCGTCGCCCCCCGCCCCGCTCTCGCCCCTGGAAGTGGAGCTAGACCCCGAGTTTGAGCCGCGGAGCCGGCCCCGCTCCTGCACCTGGCCCCTGCAGAGGCCCGAGCTGCAGGCCAGCCCAGCCAAGCCCGCCGGCGAGCCGCCCGCCGACGCCGCCTCCATGATCCCCGAGGAGGAGGACGACGAGGAGGAGGGGGGCGGCACGGCCATGGCCGTCGGCAGCGCGGCCCCCGCGGGCAGAGAAGCGGCGGCGGCGGCCACCAGCGTCCCGGAGGAGGCGGCGCGGCTGCTGGCCCCGCTGCCCGGAGCCGGCCCGGAGGGGCCAAGCCTCTCACCGGGTGGAGCGGCAGCAGGAGGTGGGGGGCTGACTGGGGGCCCGGCGGCGGCGGCGCCGAGGAAGTGCTCGTCTCGGCGCAACGCGTGGGGCAACCTCTCCTACGCCGACCTCATCACCCGCGCTATCGAGAGCTCCCCGGAGAAGCGCCTCACCCTTTCCCAGATCTACGACTGGATGGTCCGCTGCGTGCCCTACTTCAAGGACAAGGGTGACAGCAACAGCTCGGCCGGCTGGAAGGTGAGGGGGTCCAGGGTCCGCGGTCGCGCTGCCCCGACGGGCGGGCTGCAGCGGGGGATGCCGCGGCTTGCTCCGGTGCAGCCGGCCGCCGTGCTGGTGGTCGCCCTGTTCCCTGTGCTTACTTATTTATTTATTAATGAAGGGAGGGGGTAAGAAAAGTTTTGTCTCTTTCCTGTTGCTGCGTGCAAGGCGGTAAGGGCTCCTAACTCTGGGAGCAAGGAAAACGGTGGAGCGGAGCTGGCTTCTCTCGTGCACAAGCACGTAAGTAGGGGAAGAAAAAGAGGGAAAAAGAAAGGAAAAGTATTTGTTATGGTGTGGTTGCTTTGTTTTGGTGTAGTTGTTTTTTTTTGTTGTTGTTAAAGTTAGACGCGCCTTCGGTGTAACTCGTGCTGGAAATAAGCGGAGTTGCTTTTGTGCAGGGTCAGTCTGAATCTCAGAGCTCAAATACTAAACGACTGTTATTTTCGTCTAGAAAAGCCCCAGTGGTTTCCCCACACGTTCCTCAAAGTCAATAGAGGGAAATTCGGGTCTTGATATTTCTTCCTGAAGTTAATCAAAGCATGGAGTTGTTTGCTGCTTAGCCACGGGAATGCTTGGTTTGTGATTCTTGCGGTGCCAGTGCATGAGGGCACCGTCTGCTGATAAATCCCTTGTAGCCGAGCATTTTCTGTCCAGCGCCGGGAAGGTTAGCAGCTAAGATTACTACTGTTTTAATAAGTAAGAAAACAAAAACCCACCTGTTTTTGAGGCTTGTTTACTCAGCGTGTGCAAAAGCACGTTGCAGGCAGGCAGGGTTTTACTCTCAGTCTAGGAAGGCCTACCAGGAGCCTGTGCTGCACCTAAACCATATTTGAGGTGACTTTCAGAGCTGCTTTTTTTTCCTCCTCATTTTCCATATCCATCTATTAGTGTCTGTTGGATGCAGAAATGTCACGTACTCGCTGCTACGCAGAAATACAGGTGCTACTTGATGTCGATGCTGTTTGCAGAGGGAAATCCCGGTACGGTTCAGTAGCTGCCGAGGGCTGATAACTGGCAGCATCTGCGACAGAGTTTTTGAACGGATGGCTGAAGGCGAATTTGCCGGGAAGTTTTATTGTGTTACAGAGAAATTACATTTCTTCTTTCAATCTCTCTAGCTTTGGATCAGGGGATAACTTAGCATATACAAGTCAGTCAGAAGTACCGTATGGGTGAAATGAAACATTTCTGGCAGTTTTCATATTAGCAGCCCTGTCTCATATTTTCGTGCCTGAGTAGGACTTGCTGCTAGGAACTGAAGTACAGCTGTGTGATTTTTTTTTATTATTTTTTTTTTCCTTTCCAAATGGAGCACTGTAGAGAAAGCATTTCACTAACAGACTTGTTTCAGGCTGGGGAAAATAGCAAAGTTTATCAGTGGCACAACTAATTCAAGACAAGGCTTTTAAAAACACCAATCCCTTTTATAGCTTTTGCATCTGTATTACGTGTTGAATTTTGGTCTGATTTCACAAGTGCGACATGGAGTGTGATAAAGGGTTACATCTTCTGATGACAGCCCGTGCCTTTCATAAATTGTTTGGTTTCACGCAGAAGCAGTGGCTGTAGATGTCATCTGTTGTGTCAGATGCAGCCTTTTTATCTGATACTCTGAGTTTTCAGTAAATTCTGGATACCTGATTGAAGCGAAGACTTGTCAAACAACGGGGCTGATACTGATTCACCTGAATTTGGTGGCAGAACTCCCATTGGTTTCAGCAGACGCAGGATTTGGGCCATAACCTGAAGTGCTTACGTTGATTAGTATGCTTAATACAGTCACAATTTTTCTGACAATTTACACTGTTAATTTGATATTGATTCCATTGCTGAGCAGCATTAACTGGTACTTTGAGCTAATTAAATGTTAAAAACTTGGATCCCTTGAGATTCCTCTGATATAATTTAGTTCGGAAGTTTCTCACAAACCTTTAGCGTGACTTTTATCAGGAGATGCTTGCGTACTGGTAGCAGAAAACTCGGCCTCCTTAATGACTGTGAGGTGTCTCTGGAAGTTCGAGTAAGGCGTTTTGACTGTATTAACGGTGGGTGCAGTTGTTCACGGGTAGTAGGGGCATGCTGAAGGGGGCTAAGGAGAGGTCAGGAGCTAATAATTTGCCAGGCATCCAAAACAGCAAAATTTAATTCTTTAGCAGGGCTAGAGTTTCTTTTAATGCATGCCTGTGCATTCAGAAGAGGACTATTTCAGAACAGGACTATTTTAGTTTCTTAGCTGGAACGTAAATTAGTTTGTGCAAGAAGCAACACTTAAATAGAGGCTCCATCTTAGTCTCCTGATGCTGAAACACATTAGATGTTATTATCATCTTTGTTTCCCTCACAGGTAATGAATATAACTCTTCAGGAACTCATGTCAGCTTTTCACATCAGGCTTTTTCAGATTGCAAGTTACACTGAGATTTTAAATGAACAGAAGATAGTTCTGTATCAGGAGGCTTTTATCTTAATTTAGAATATTTTTACACAGCTAAGTTCATCTTTGAAGGCAGCAGGCCCATTTAACAATGTTCTGCTCTGGCACTGAGTGGGAAAATTGTCACTTTAAACAAAGGGAAGAAAAGAACTTGGTTTTATTATCTTAGGTGTTATTATATATGAAATATTAATCTGTTTCTAGTGAGATGTGCTGTTTCTAGTGAGATGTGCTGAATACCATAATCCATAAACATAGCTGGGATTATACCCCTCAAAACAATTACTTTAAGAGCTATGAAGTTACAACTATTGCTTTTTCTTTCTTTTTTTTTCCTAGGGCATTAAAGCAGAAGTGACTATTTCAGATGTGGTTAGGAAGGCATATATTACGTTTCCGCTAATTTAGATGAGGTTTGCCCGATGCACCCCCCAACAATCTCCTTTATTCCCCACTCCCCCTGGCCCCGGTGGGACATCAGCTAACCTAATACTGCCTGGCAGCTAACTAGGGCAGTAGTGTGCGGTGCATTGCTGTAGAGCTGGCACACTGTGGGCACTGTCATGTACCGCGGGCAGCCAGGTTTGATAAAGCCCTGTGTACTTCCAAATCACCGGGAAGGGCTTAGATGCATGCTTCAGTACCTTCAGTAAATCTTGAATACTTACGGGGAGTTGATATTTATATGTATCATATTTATATTTATAATCACTGGAGGGGGGCAAAGGTATGAGGGTGAGCTGGTGAAATGCAGCGCCAGGCAGCTGTTGCAGGTAGTTCCACAGAGCTTCTCAGTGACCAGATCTACCCGTCTTTCCAAATTCAGGTATCCGTTGCACCGTCAGTGTCCTGCAGTCACAAAACTAGTGTGCTGACTTAAAAAGCAGGTGGATTCCCCCTCCCCGAGATATTTTGGATACAGTAACTCCACTGACTAATCTTGAAATAGAAAACTGAAGCACCCTTATGTCCATGTATATAGTAGAGGTGCCTGGTTTCACTATACGTTAAGTACTTCCACATCCCTTCCTATAATGTTATTTTGTAATTTCTTGCAGCACTGTCTTGTGAAACAGTCTTTTCTACATGAAGAGTACACTAGGGGGACTATTTTCTTCTTTGTTGAGCAGTATGAATCTGGTCCTTCATACAGAGATACCAGCAATTCTCAAATTTAAATGCAGCTGATTTGCTTTGATTCATTTTTTTCATATCAGAAGCCTGATTGTTTTACACCTGTTGAATTCATCTTCCTTATGAAAGATAAATACAAGCTGCTGGGATATTTGCTCAGGAGATTTTTGTAAACTTCGTACATGGACATTTCATCATTTCTCACCATGTTTTATTAACCAGTACGTACCGATGGGCTGCAGTCCCTTCAGCACAGCAAACGCACGAGTCTCTTCTCCAGTTGTTGAGACTTGAGAAATTTGCCAGCGATGTAGACAGAGATCTAAATCTGTTAGCCAGATGCTAATATACAAGATGTGTCGGACTTTTTCTGTCATCTTTTTGCGAAGGATGTGGGAAGGAAGCAACACCACTCTGTTCTTATTTCTCTTTCCTTGAAGTGGCACCGAACATCTTTATCAGGAGTGGCAGCGGAAAACTGGAGTTCGCATCAGTTTCATTTTTTTTCTCCATTGTCTTTTTTTTCAGGCTGTTTTCCAGTTGACTGCTAGTGTGAATATTTTTCCAGCTTTCTAGTCTACTTTGGGCTTTTTTTCCTGATTTTGAGCTGCCTTGTTCCATCTGTACAGAAGGGTCTGAGTTACAAGCTGTAGCCTGATTATTTTAAGTTTTGATCTACACAAGCAAGCACGGGTTTAAGCATGTGAATGGATCCTTGAGGCTTCACTTGGATTACTTGTGTGCTTAACCTTACTGCTTAAGCATCTTACCTGATCAAAGCCTTACTATGTTCTGCTTTAACAAAATACTCAGTAACATTTCTAAGTGAATTTTGTGCTGAGCAGCTAAGAGAGATGTGTGGTTCCAGCCCCAAAGTTGAAACTGCTAGATTAACAAGCTTCTTGCATCAAAGAGGAACATTCTTCAGTATCAAAGTAACAAATGACTTCTTAAACTTTCTGGTAGAAACCGTGTGTAGATATTAGCACACATTATTATTTTATATCTGTAATGTACATCAAAGATCTTGCTTTTCCCCTTCTCATGCAGGCAGGTGACAGCTATTAGAGGAGAGAAAGTGGCATGGAGTATATCTCCCAGAATCACTGACTTTGATTCAGAGTGTGACAGTGAGGAGCACCTCCACTGAAGGACTTGTTAAATGTAGATATAAACACATTGCCTTGGTGAATGTCATCAGCTGCAAGGAGTCACAGGCTCTGATAAACCTAACTTATGTGAATGGGAAACCCCCAGTGGATGATGCCAGATAATAATGCTGTCAGGTAGACAGGTGTGATAAATAGTGGAATCAGTGTTCCTCAGTTCTTTAGAGACAGAAGGTTACCTAAAACAGTCACACAACATTAACATTGTCTGAAATAGGTTATTAGTGTCACTATTTAAGCATATTTAAAATAGGAAGCTTGAGAGTCAGAGGCTTGGCTCCTACACTTACCTGCATGTTTGAAAGTACATGGTTGTTGCTAATAAAAATGAAATCACCTTAGTGGCTTTAATATCTACTGTATTGTACTGGCTTGAACAAACACTGAGACTGTCAGGCTGGAGAAGGAGAAGTGTCCTGGTGCCCCTGCTCCAGGGCATCCTCCCTCTGTATGGTTTTGCCTTTGTAAAAGGAGCAGTGTCTTAACACACAAGGCCATTTTGTATTCGGGTCATTTTGGTGGTGCTACGCCACTTTGCTGTAATCCTGGGAGATTAGGGGAGGCTGGGCACGTGCTGGTGCATTTAGAAAGGCAAGTGATTAGGGTTAGCCCAGTGGTTTTGTGAAAGCTCTTTGTGCTGACGTGGACAAAGTAGAAACCCGGAGTCGGTGGAGTCCCTTACAGAAGGCAGGCAGTGCTGGGGCTAGTGCAGCTCCCCCAGGCCTCCCTGCAGCTGCTGTGCTGTTTTCAACCACCTTGCAAGGTGTGTATGGGGAGAAAAAGTGCGAAATAACCCCTGAAAACTACAGTGAGGGTGCTGAGTTAGAAGGGAGGCTGAAGGGATTGCTTTGGAAATAAGGAAAAACTGAGGATAACCAGACAAAGCTTTTCCCTAGGTGGCAGTCTCCTAAAGGTGCCCTGCAAGATTTTGGCAGCCAGCTATTTTGCGTGGAAGTATGGAAAATCTTTTGTGAGGATTGTTTCTTATTTGCAATGCAATTACAGTGGGTCTTAGTGTAGTGGCAGCTTGCCAAGGGAGAAACTGAAAGTGTTTCCTAATGCAGGTTGTTACTTAAACTAAAATCTTTGCATGTTCTTGTTTCTCTCCCACTTTTAAAAAGGCCTTACTGCTGTCTCTGTCACAGAATATGTGCCCAAAGGGCAGGGTTATAAAATGGCAGCGTTAGTTTCTTTAAAAGGCACAAGCCCCTCTGCGTTTTGAGGCACACTGTTCTGGAGGAAGGCAAGCTCTGAGCATCCTCCTGCCACTGTTTTGTCCCCCTTGCCATCAAAACCGGCATTGGTTCCCAACTCAGCGCTGGAAAGGGAACACAGCCTTGCTAGGTCCTGGGGCAGGAGGTGCTTCCAGGTCCTGCAGCATGTAGCGAGCACCCCCGTAAAGACCTGCCTGATAACACGGTGCTCGGGGATCTGCAGGGTTTTTTTGATGTGGCTTTTCTTGGGGCTGACAATGTATGTGTAGCGCAGTGGTTCAGGAGCAAAATAAAGTGTTCAAGTAATGTGCACAGTCATTCAGTTTTTGGTAGTGCTGGCTCAGCACTCCATGGGTTATGTGAAGATTATGCTTAACCTTTTCTCTGCTCTTTTTTAGTGCTTCTACAAACTTAGACTGTTCTTTTCTGTGACAGCTTCCTGAGCATTGCCACACACACAGCTTGGAAAATGAGGTGCATTTAGCCAATTTATGGCCTGACATATGTTAATTAACATTAATTACCTGCTTGAATAGTCCATTTAGCACTTATTATTAAAAAGAGGCTTGTCTACAGAAGGGGATTTTCCTTCAGAGTGAGATGTTTTGTTCTAACTTGCTTCAGACAAAGTCAGGATGGGGTATCCTGTGCTTCTCTGCACGACTGTACCAGTTTCCTGATGTTCCAGTTATGTGTGTGGGATACAATTGCAACACTGACAGGCACCAACTCCTTACCCCTTTGTATCTGACATTTTCTTGACATTGGCTTAGCTTTCCCAAACAAACCAGCATATTTCCAAGCTTCTTTTGCTCCTCTGATTGAGGCAGCTGGAGAAAGAGCCATGCTTCTCAGCCTGCGGAAACTGCAGGGAGATTGGAGGCCTGTGGTGATGTGGTTCCAGCCCCCTGTTCGGGATAGAGGAGTAGGAAAAGCTCAAGTGTGCAAGGGTGGAGGGGGTACATAGGAGTTGCTGGGGCTTACTGTGGTGCCTTGCAGGGAAGACATCCTCAGCTCTGTGTGGCTGAGGGTGATGGATCTTGAGGATCCCACAGCCGTTGAGAGCAGGCCAGCGCTGGAGTGGAGTATGGTCTCTAACAGCAGTGGGTTATAACCTGTGAGATAAGGGAGTTAACAAACAGCGATTGTTCAATCTTCAAATACCAATATAAAAAAAATATATTCCATTCCTCAGTTCTCCGCACTGCCATTCCTCATTCCTGGCTTGGGAGACTCTAGGGACATTATGTCCTACTTTACCTTCTCCATTCTTTTTGTTGTGACACCAGTTGCATGGTGCATGGGGTGCCTCTGTGGGAAATGGAGGGCTGGCTCGTAACTGTGCAGGGCATGTTGCAGATCAAAGCTGATTTTCGGTTGAGGATACCTGTGGAGTTGATTAGACTACAGGACTGATAAAGAGCAATTTCAGGGGAGTGTAAGGTGTTGAGAACAAGTGCATGACTGTGTTAGTGCTCTGCCTCATCCCAGTGGTGAAATAGCAAGGGAGCTGCCATTCAGTGGGGCTGGAGGAAGACCACTGCTGTGACACTATTGCTTTGCACCAGAGTTGTTCCTCCTGATGCTGCACCTTGCTATGATGTCTGAGGGGGGCCAGTCTTGCCCTATGACGCCAGAGCCCTTTCTGTGGGCCACCCCCTTTGCACATTCGCTCAAGGACTGATATGCGCTTAATGCTGATTTGCAGGGAATGTGAATCAGGTCAGGAGTTAACAACATTGATGACTTGTTAATAACTTGTGTGTGTGCTACTTGGACTTTGCTTGTTGGGCAATTTTCTTTATCTGTACACTGGTACCTGTTAAAAATGAAGGCTATTTAAATACTTCTACTGATAATAGAACACCTTTGTAAGATTTCACTGAAAGAGAAATGCCTTTCTGGGGATTTGTACTGGTAAAGAAACGCCTTGTGGAAATTAGTTCTTATAACAGACTTGTGCTAATGAATTGAGTGGATTGCTTGCTCGATCACAATATGCTATGTACTTAAATGCTGAATTATGAAATGCTGGCTTCTCACCTGCGTGTGTTTATTTGGCAAGGTATTCTTTTGTTTTTCTGTATTATTTTTCCCCTGCTGGTGAAGTTGCCACTTGCTACGTGTAAAGGGGCATGTGCAGGAGGTGCACACTGGAACAGGAAGGCAGTGGCAGGCTATGGATCATGGCCGGAGGGCTGGAGGAAGGCCCGCTTGAAGCGAGGAGGAGGGCGTGCAGCACTGCTGGCTTGTTGTCAGGGCCTCTGCAGCTTGTGCTTCCAGGTCTCCTGCAGAGTGCTGCTGCCAGTGCTGGGAGCAGGAGGCTGCTGGTGCTGGGGCTCTGCCTGCACAGCCTCTGGCTGCTGCACACCTGAGTGCTGCTGGCACTGGTCGGGTGCGTTTCCGTGGGGTGAGTCACTGGATCACGCCACTTCTGCATCCCTTCACACACTGCCCATGCTGAGGTGAAGGGTGGGTCTGTGCTGACGTCTCCATGCCAAAATCCTATTGAGAGCTCAGGAATGAGGGCAGGAGTGCTGGCAAAAGTGCCCTTTTCCGCCTTTGACACCTAGCTCTGAGGTTGCCTTCACGCTTTGTGGTGCGGTCTGCCTGGAGGCTGCTCCTAAGGCAGCCTTGCTGTGCCTTCAGGCCAGTCCGCCTCCCTACCCCTCCCTTTCTGAGACTCTGCTCTCCATAGGGACTAGCAGCTGCCATGGGCACACCCGGGATTGCGGCCAGTGGGTGGGATCCTAGGAAAAAGTTTTCAGTCCTAGGAAGAAGTTTTTAGTAGGCCTGCTGTCTCCCATGTCACGTGAGCAGAAAAGGACGCAGGTCAGGCTGCTTGCCAGCACTTGAACAGGGAGGTAACGTGTGCTTATCCTGACCCCACAGGAGTGGGAGGCAGCAGATAAGTTGGAGGGCTGATGAGGACAGACAGCAGCCTGCTGGGGCGGACAGACAGAGGAGCACCCAAGCCCATCAGCACACATACACTCGGGCTTCACTCTGCCTCCCGGCTGCTGCAACTGCTCCTGTCGGAGTGGGAATGAAAACTGGCTTGCGTGAATGCAGCCTGGTTATGATGGTGCAACTTCCATGGGTAGATGAAGTAAAGAGAGCAGGATTTGACTCTCGTCCCTGCTAAAGGCAGTGTTACATTAAAGCAGCAGTGGGGCTCTCCTGTGGTGCTGGAGCAGCACGTATTTGCATTAGTGTAACTAAGACTCAAGCTGGCAATGCTTGAAATCCTGATTGCAGCTCAGCCTGAACTCCCTGTGAGGACTGTGCATGACCAGGGAGTGTTAGTAATAGTGTTGCACTTAAGTAAACAAAGCTTTGTTTAAAAATGTATTAATTGCCTAATAATATTCTAATATAAACTACTCTCCTAGTCTAGACAGCCAGCACCTCTGACATTGTAGATCGTTTGCCCTTATAACTTAGTGTTTTTTTCATGCTGTATTATGTTGGTTTCTACACTTTTTCCCAAATAGGGTGCAGAAGAATAGATCTATTATCCTAAAGAAATCATTTTAGGACAATGGGCCATATTCCAGAGCTGTATTTGTTTTATCTAGAACATGGACTGAATTATCTTGATATGTACTCCAGTAAGGCGTCAGTGCTCTTAAATCTGCTGGATTTGTTGTTTCTGGTTTGGTTTTTTTTTCTTCTCCTTGCTAGCTCTTCAAGCAGCCATTTCAGGTCTCTGAAGACACATTATAACCAAAGTTAGCCCTACTTTTTCAGATGAAATTTGCAGTGTAAACATACCTTTAAATGCGAGACTTAATCCAGATCAAAAGATTCTGACTTTGCAGGTATTTGTGGAGTTAGGCTGGGAGCCTCTATCTTGTATAAATATATTTGCTAGTACTTCATGGAGGATTTATCAGTTTTATATATAAAGTTCTAGATATGCTCGGTACATAAAATTTGGCGTCTGATAAGTGAGAAAGGCACTCAACAAAGAATGTCTTTTTGTGATACGCTTGCAGGCTCCCACATTATCATCTTTTTCGCTGATTGGTTTTATGCTAAGAGCAGTGATGTGGTTTCCTGAAACCTATAACCTACTGTTTGTTCTGCAAAACTGCTCTGGACCTTAACTAATTTTCAGAGAATGTTTTTTTTTTTTCCAGGAATTCATAGGAGAAGGTGACACCAGTTCAAGTCGTGTCCTTAGATGCTTGTAAGCTGAGACACGTAAAGCTGCTGTCCCTGTTTTTGTGCAACACGATCTGTTGTGTTTGAAAGTTTCACCGTATGGGGGAACTCAAAACCATTTGTCTGAGATGTCAGGTTTCAGCGTGAATGGTGCTTCTTTAAGTATTCATCAAGATCTACAATGGAGGCTGCTAGTCCTGCCATGCCTTTGTAGGAGAACAACTTTGGCACCAAGAATGATGCTGCCACTGAGGAGCTATAAATTCTCAGACGCATTTTGTGAATCTTCAAGCAGCTTCTGCTTTTGGGTAGCCTGAGCCATATATATGTGGCCCAGATAAATGGGCCGCATCTAAAATCTTTGTTTTGCAAATGGAAGCCACATCAGAGTTGTGCATGGATTGGGCCAGAGGTTTCCAGCCTAGTTTGTGCAGCAGCTAAAAGCCTCAACCCAACATTGTTATTTTCATCATAATGTTGACAGTGTGATTTTTCACTTCCCATAGCATGTTAAGATTTATTTCTTGCCCCATTGCTTTGAAAGCCTGGCTCATGCATGGCGAAAATGCTTCTGGTTAAAATGTACTAATGGTTTGCACACTTGGGGTAGGAGAGAAATCTTTTGTTAGCTGTTTTTTATAAAGCTTTGGGGAATGGAACTGTGTGCTTAAGAAGGTATTTTAATATCAATAGGGAAAGCGTGTAGGCCATAAGGCAGTGGCATACGGGGCTGGGAGAGGAAAGGATTCTGTGAACTAGCAGTAGAGAGTAAATCAACTTCATGTATGTTCATAGACATCTGATGTCTACTGGGCCTACTGGGGTAGCTTGGAGCAGGTGGAAGCAGCATACTGTTTACCTAATTAGAAACATAAATAAAATCTTTCCAACATTTTTCTAAATTAAAATGCGTTTGAAGCATATGTCAGACTTCTCACATCCAGGAAAGATCTCTGAAACCCTGCCGTTCTCCAGGGAGGCTGTTTCTAGCCCACCTTCTTCAACGCTTTGACAGGTAAAGAGTCTTCATGGTTGGAGTGGGATGTGCATTAGCAGTTGGAGATGTTACGGTTCTTCGTGAGCGCATCTGTACTCTTCTTCAGTCAGTGGGAAAAGGTCTGTCATTTGAGGCGGTAAGCCAGAAAATGATCATGGTTGAAATCATTGAAGATAGGATTTCACCTCTGTGTATGTACTGAGAAGTCAGTGATGGTGGCGAGCAGGGCCTGGGCTGCTGCAGTCAGAGCTGCTCTGTATCTCCAGTGTATTTTAGACGCTGAGGAGACAAAGATGATGCTAATTGCAAGAGAAACTACTTAACTGCTTTGTATTATGTGTGAAATGAGGAGGGAATAACACTGATTGAATGACCTATTTTGACTTTCTCAGTATAATATGTTTAATGTTTTAGTCTCTTTCTGGGCAGTGAATTATAATTTTATCAAATCCTGCTGGAAATTAGTATGTTGCTGGGCAAAGTATTTCATCCTCACAATTTCAACTGCAGAGTTACCTCTTGCTGCTTGACTCAGTGGCAGGAGTTTTCTCTTTCGTTTGGAAAGGTCTTTTGCTATGCAACACAATGACAGCAGGGGTTTTTAATACAAAATAGGGACCTGTCAGGAAGAGTATAAAATAGGGCCCTGAAGGAGTCTAACTTAGAAGAAGAAAAGACATAAATCTCCACCTCTCTCTGATAACAGAAGGCCAAAGTACAGCAGAAACATTTCCCTGCTTGTAAAATACTGGTCCTGATACCAGAGAAGTTGTTCTGTTAAAGGCACGATCAAGTCTAGCCTCCTTACAAGTTCTTCAACTTTATTTTCGATACATAACTGAATGGTACATAAGGGGATTCTTAGACAATGAAGCGGCTCCTTTAGGGTCCTCTCTTGCTTATTGTGCTGTTACAGAAATGGTTTGCTGTTTTGGATCAGTGTCAGGCAGAATAATACTGAGTACGTCCCAGATGAGTGTGGGTGGTGAAAGGAGAAAAATAACTTCAAATAAAGAGGGGTATTATCAACTGAGCAGCCAGTGTTGATCCTATGGTGCTGAAAAATTGAAGCAGGAAAAATAGGATTTTTTTTTTTAATTTATTTTTTTTTTTTAAAGATGGAAAATTTTAGCTGAAATATCTGTTCTGGGCAGAGTTTAGTACCCTACTTAAACCTGCAGCAGACTGGCATCGGTGCAGCAGCACTGCAAAGTACCGAGAGGGAAAAGTACAAACAAGCCTCCAGAACTTAAGAGGAGCCTCAGATTCTTTGTCCGTTTAGGAGAACATGACCTGTAGCATCTCTTGCAGCTGCTGGATCCAAGAGTATAAATAGTGAGAAGAACACTGATTTGGCCAGGATAAAATGTCCACTTTGGGTTTTTCCAACAGCTGTGTTGGGACTTAAGCCTGGCAAAAGCTTCTCACGTGTCGTTTTTTTTTATTGAGGCTTGTGCTAAGCATGTGGAATGTTCTCTAATTGAAGGGGGGGAAAAAAAAAGGATAAAAGCAGTAAATTGAGAAATGGCTGATTTGGTGTCCCCTCAGCCTGAAGGAAAAACAGTTTGCTCGAACAGTGTGACAGCAGTTGTTTGAGAAATTAGTGTGGATTGTAGTTGAATCATGACATCTTACTAAATTTATCCACTCTGGAGTGCCTGGTTTCTGGTTTGACATTTTTGTGGGTTTTTTTTTTTAATTAATTAAAAAAAGCTTTTTCTTAAAAAATAAAAAAACAAACCCAAAACAAAACCCAAAAAAGCTCTGCATGGGCTGAGAGGTGACAGTTTCCTTATTTTCTGCAGGAAACTATCAGGTGTCGAACACCAATTCTTCCAGGTGGTTACGAGCATGTGGGGGCCAGCAGCTTTCTCCCCAGAAGCACCAGCATACAATGGGTGGGTTTGAGCAATGCCATTTTCCAGAAGCAGACTGGGAATAGGAAAGTTGTATTTGGCATGGCTTGACCATTAATCCAGCAGATTGCTGCAGTATCTCTGTGGATAGTTCTCACTGTTAGCTGAAGTGCTGAGCAGAAGTACTAAGTAAGAGTGTACTTCATTTACACAAAAGTTTACACCGAAAAGAAGTGTTTCAATATAAAAGCCAAGTGCTCTGGAAGTACAGAATGTCAGAAATAAAGTTGCCTCTAACACTTGAAATGACTTCTAATGCTGGCTATGATGCTGTCGTTAGTAACGAGCTCACTCAGCTCTAACCACCCACAGTCACCTTGTCGGGCTGGATGCTTCAAGGGGTATTCAGAGTTTCAGCTCATCCCCGTGACCCCTGCGTGGGCCCTGTGCCATATTTGTTGCACTCAGCTCTTGAGTAAAGAAATACACCCTTCCTGGTATGCTCCTCTGTCACTCACCTTCCCAGTATCTGTGGGTTTCCCCAGTAAGCACCCTTCCAGCCCTGCATCCTCTTCTCCCCCCACCCCTCAAGCTCCCCTGTGGCCTCCCACCCCAGTCTCCTTCCCCGCAATTCCCAGTCCTGCTGCATCTGCATCCCTTCTTCCTTTTCCTGGGATCTCCCACCCATCTGCCCACCTTTCGTGGTTTTCATGTTTGCTCTGCTTGTCCGTTTGGTTTTTGTATTGGTTTTGGGTTATTTTTTTATTTTTTGGTCTTTCTTGTGGGTTTTTTGTTTGTTTGTTGTTTTTTTTTTTTGGGGGGGGGGGGGGGGGGGGGCTGTTTTTTGGTGTCCACCTCCCCATTCCACATTTCTTCCCTGCTCTAGGATTCCTTATTTCCCCTGTCTTGTCAGGCTACTAATCCTGTTTCCAAATCCTGGTTTCAGTTCAGGTTTGCAAAGCTATTAGTGATGGGGAACAGGGTTTTATAGTAGGAAGTGTTGGACAATACAAGGTGTAGGTGGGGCTCACACTACCACCTATAATTTTGAACACTGTTTATTTTTTTACTAATCCACCCTTAGGTAAGCAGTCCTGGTGCTGTCAGTGTACAAATCCTGAGTCATTTGGGTAGTCCTGTTCCGTCTGCTGATACTGTGTACAGAGGGGTTGCTCATTTGTGTAAGAGATGGAGGATCCAGCCTTAGGGAGACTTCAGTCTCTATTCTTGTGTGGTCTGAACTGGACAGAAAACAGTGTCTGAGATTATACAGTTCACAGGGGTGTACTGCTGAGCTGTCCCTGAAATATTTAAAGTTATATGTAGTAATTGCCCTTATTTCCAAAGAAGGGGCTGTTCCTTTTTCCTTCTTTATTGGTGAGAAGAGAGGAGACATACAAGTTCCTCACTGATAATATATAAGACATGAAAGCATACATTCCATAGTTATAACATGGCCTGCAGCCTCTAGTAGGTGCCCTCTGACTTGGTGTGTTTAAACTTGAAAATAAAGAGACTTTTCCTTATGTAGTTCCATGTTTTTCCTGTATCTTACGCCTCTGCTGCTAACTTCATTCCTGGTCTTTAATGATTCTGGTAAATGCCTCCACATCTAGTTGAGAAGCTGATCACAGGGTTTTTGTTATCAGAATTAGACTGAGAAGCTCATACTGAATTATTGCTTAAAATTGCAAGGTGGTGCCTTGGAGTGTAGGAGGATGGAAACCTTTGCTGCTTTTGCTGCGTGTGACTTGGTGCCTGTCATAGTAGGCAGCTTCCAATGGATTTGGTGCTAGATAAAGTAATTTAATGGTGTGAATAACCTTTGACTTTTTAAAGACCTTACGCACAGCGTGTGCAGTTGATGAGTCCCTTGTTCCTTGCTTATAAAGTTCAGACCTTTAATCAAGTAACAGAGTGGCCTGTCGTCTTCCCATGGCAATAAAATGCATGCAAACATGCATTGCAACAAACAGCTCAAAGGCAAATCTAGCATGTCCTGCTTCCTTTCCTGCAAGATGGATCTGCGGTTTATTCTCCACCATTGCTCCCCAAGCCATTTCAGCAGCTTGGTTGGCTGAGGGGTTTATTGGGGGTAGTTGATGCCTGTCAGGTACTGCACTTCAGCTTCCCAGGCTAGTGATCACAGCTGTTGAGTCGCAGCTCTCTGGGTCACATTCTATGGGGATTTTCTGAGGGTTGTGATGACCATGGTGGGGGAATTAGACTGGATGTAATGTTTCCAAGAATTGGAGACGCCTCTGCCATCGAGCTGGTGCACGTTGCTGAATCAATTACAAGCATTGGCAGGATTTTGCTTTAGGGGAATCTCACAGCTACATCACAGTCTTGTTATTAGCAGATTATTGCTAATTGGGTTTAACACAGAGCCAGATATTTGCGGGGAGGAGGGACCTTACATAGTTGGTTTCTGTGAAGTATTTTCCCTATATGCAGTATTGTTGCAGCAGATACTCTGGCACCGTATCTCACTTTTGTTTTGGGGAAATCTTTATCAGCTCCTGTGTGGAAATACATGTTTGATATAGAATTGTCATCCTGATGTGAGGAATGCAGTGTGGAGCCCCAACATTCTCCAGAGCTGGTGATGACAACTTAAACTCTCAGCCTGGAGGATTTTGTAACTTTCTTGTGATGTATTGAATCACGATAAGGGGACTGGTCCCTTTTGTAACTTGCTGATGTGATGTAGGCCCCTGTGAGCTTTTGCAGAGGGGCTTCCTAGTGAACCCCTCATTTCTTATGTGCAGTCTTCGGCCTAAATCCAGGTTGTGGCCTCTCCCACGCTGCTGCTGTAGGGTGGCATGGAGCAGTCATGTCACAATGTGCTCAGCAGCTTTCACAGATTGTGAATGTGCCTCTTTGCAGGAGGATGCCAGGACCTCACTTCACCAGTGCAAGTGTTGAGCTGCATGGTTTCATTCTGTGAGATCTGGTCAGGCTTAGGGCTGCCTCCCTCTTTGGGTTTTCAGCTTGGTGCCAGCACAACGTGGTGTGCTTGCAGGCTTGAGCAGCTCAAGCCTTGTGGTTGCCGAAGTTACCAGGAGTCCTCTGTGGAAATGCAGCCCCCCTAATTCAGTCTGGCCGTTGTTTACTGTGTTTGTAATTGACTGTCAAAGTGTTGCATTTAGTTCAAGTGCTGGTAGGGTTTTCTTCAAAATGCCTGTGTAGCATTAAGCCAGTTAGGAGTTACAAATGTAAATATGCTGACACAAAAAACAAGGAATGCATGAAAGCTGGCATTGCTTAAGGAGCCAAAAGCAGTGTGATTACATGCTAGAGGGACACTGAAAATGTAGGTTGCTGGAGTGTGCCTCCAGAAGTAAATCCCAACCAGAAGTGCTTGCAGCCCTTTACTTGTAATGCACTATGTCTGCTATGGCTGCTGAGTGGCATGGGGGAGAGGGTTTAGGAGTCTGCGGGCTTCCTCGTGGAGTTCGATAGGGAAGTTTGAAATGCCAGAGAGAAGTGTCAGCTGTATCTAAATGGGTCCTTGTAGATTTTCCTGGGCTGTAGCAACATAGCTGGCAACTGGGTGACTTCTGATGCTCGTGTTTCATAACTGACAGCTAGGCATTTTTCATGAGCTGTCTTATTTCGGGTTGTGAGTGCGGGCACACGCACATGCACACCCCCCGCACACCCCCCCAGCACATTGTTTACTTCCTCTGTAAGTTCTGGGACATTCAGTACTAAGGAGCATGATACGCTTGCATAAACACCCCAGCCAGATTTATCTCTCAGGCCTATCTTTCCTTACCCATCTTGGAAAGTGATTAATCTGCAGCACACATTTTGTTCTTTGATCGCAGGGCATTATTCTGTAATCATTTACAGTTTTGCAGAGCCGTAGCACTCGCTTGATGGAGTATTTCTGTCATGTAGCCGGTGCTGTTGGCTGAAGCTGTAGCTGTGTAACGTGGAGGGAGCAGCTCTGTGTCACGGTAAAACTGGTTTTCTTTTTACATTGCGTGCTTTCTGCGCGTTCAAAAAAAAGCCATATGTACATATTTAGCGTGCAGGTAAGTGTCTGCAGCAGTACATGCTGGGGGCTGCTTTGTAGGTTTTGAAAACAATGTCAGTACTGCAGCGTGCTGGCTGCCAGCTGAGGTTTTGCTATGCATAAGTAGAGGCTGGAGGAGTTCTGGTAACTTTTGTTTTCCATGCTGCACATCATGTATTGAAGCCTACACCAGTCAGAAATTGGCAGCCTATGTAGTTACAAGAACCTATACATACTACCATCTGAGGAAAACAAAAAAGTGAAGAGATTGAAGGTGAGTCAGAAAATCTGCCCTGACTATTGCACTGAGGCATTTCCATGTGTGCTTTGTGGGTTTTGTTTGTTTTCCACATTTTCCAGCAGTGTGTGAGGAAAGGTGGGAGAGGGAACAACCCTGAGTTAACATGCCATGGGTTGAGATAAGGCTATCTAGCAGTGTTTCATTCGATGCAAGTGTCCAAGCTGTAAGTCACCACTTTTTGCAGTGAAAAAGTGTGAGAGGTAGGTAGGAAAAAAAAAAAAAAGAAAAGAAACCCATGTGACTTTGGCTTGTGACACGTTGTAAGTTTATTTCTGCAATATATGTGCACCATTCTCCTACAAAAAAAGCTTTCAGTGGACTTTAAATTTGGTGGGTCTGCACCAGTCACCCATGCCAACGAGTCTCAGAGATCTGGCCTACACACCATGTCAGACAAAACACTTTCATGTCACCTTATGAGAAACCAAAGCCCCATAGTTAAAAGACAGAAGCCACAACACTGATGTGCTGTGTGCAAAGACGAGGGAACACTGACCGCATTGCAGGTGCGGAGTGTTTGTTAAATGAGATGTCTGGAGGATCCCGTGTCAGAAGTCAGGACAAAAAACTCTTCCAACAGCCTTCCCTGTCAGTCTGATCGGAGGGCAGGGCAGGCAGAGGAGAGGGGTTTCCTCTGACTACGAACCCAGCAGTTGTTTTAAATGGGCAGGTGTCAGAAGAATAGCCTGCTCTGCCTCAGAGACCTGAGAGTGCCAGGCTTGGAGGAACACCAGCCTCACATCTCCAGCAAGAAGAGGCAGCACAGACAAATAGCAATATAGTATTTTTGATTTAAACCCCTGCCCCGATATACCAGTGTATAAGGCTGTCTGGAGCATCTGATCACAAATTTCACTTCTCCCTCCTAGACATGAAAATTTCTGTGAAGTCCTCATGTAAATTCCTTAATTATAGGCAAAGGGGAATTTAAAAGCAAGGAGAAGGAAGACTGAGGCTCTTGTGAAACATCAGCTGTTTAAGAAAACTACAAACTGTGCTAGGAAGCGAAAGGTTCAGAGTATTCATATTTATGGGGGTATCCAACTGCCTGGTTGGGCCCCACCCCAGGGTTATGGTAGCTGACCTGTGGTTGTTGGAGGGGAACATCCCACTTGGGATTGTGAGTTTGTACCATCTCCACTCAAGCGGGATGAGCCCTTGGTTAGGTTGTGTTTGAGGAAGGTGCCAGGTAAATAACACTTTTTTGCGGTTGTGAATTAGTGGCAATGGCCGTCTTAGGAATAGACAACTTTTCTTGGCATCTGAGAAAGACCAGAATTTCACAAACCAGTGCCAGCCACGTCCCATACTCTGCATTCCCCTGAAACCAAATAGAGCCACAGGTCATATGATGTGACTTCAGTCACACAGCTGACTTTGAGCACTGATACGTGAGTGGAAGCAACTCCACACAGGAGTCAGACCAGAGTGCTGTGCTGCCAGAATGTCCTGTGCCCACAGCTGGGACTTGCTGGGGGGGGTTGTGGCTCAGCTTCAGGAACTGAATAATTTGTATTCAGTGTTCTTCGGTGCAAACTTCCTCTTGCTGCGCTTGGACGTGTGCTGCAGGGTCATGGAGTCTGGGTTCAGCATCACTCACCTCAAAGTCCTTATCACTGCAGAATAGTTTGTAACAGTTGTATTTATTCTCCTTTAACAGCAAAAGATGAACCCCCATTAACATCTGCTGTTTATGTTGCTGTTTATACAGAGTATGGCTGCCACCATGAAGATTCTGAAGGCATGCAGGGTTCAGTACCAAGGAGCTCCACACTCAAAACTTGAGGCCCCATCCCATAAAGCCAAAAGGAGCCGTTGCCTCAGTGTGGGTTAATTATAGCTGTCTGAGTAGGCAGGACAGTCATGGACAAGGCTCAACTATGTCCAGAGTAACGTTTCTGAGTTAGAAGGGGTTTTCCTTAGCCCATGAGAAGCGTGAGAGTTAATGTCATTCTCAAGTTATGAATTGTGCAAAAACCTGGGGAGGAAAAGTTTTGGGCTTGAGCATATTCAGTTACTAAAGAATATGTGCACTGACAGCAAGGACCTCTTAAGTGATGTTTTGGATAAGCATCAGGTGCTGGGAGCATCTGTCTGAACATCCTGACCACTTACTGGGTGGGTGCAGCAGAGAGCTGCTGCTTTCACAGAATCACAGAATCCCAAGGGTTGGAAGGGACCTCAAAAGATCATCTAGTCCAACCCCCCTGCAAGAGCAGGGTAACCTACAGTACATCACACAGGAACTTGTCCAGGCGGGCCTTGAATATCTCCAGTGTAGGAGACTCCACAACCCCCCTGGGCAACCTGTTCCAGTGCTCTGTCACTCTCACAGTAAAGAAGTTCTTCCTGATGTTAACGTGGAACCTCCTATGCTCCAGTTTACACCCATTGCCCCTTGTCCTGTCACTAGACATCACTGACAAAAAACTAGCTCCATCTTCCTGACACCCACCCTTTACTTATTTGTAAACACTGATGAGGTCACCCCTCAGTCTCCTCTTCTCCAAGCTAAAGAGACCCAGCTCCCTCAGCCTCTCCTCATAAGGGAGATGTTCTACTCCCTTAAGCTTTGGAGCTTAGCTAAAACCTTTGTGTGGCTGGGGAAGTGGAAGTGTCCGTTCCTGTGTACAGCCCTCTCAGTTCTGTAACTGCAGTGTTAATACTTCTAACTCCACACTTACCTGGTGTAAGGGTGGGTGGAAACAAGATGTGTTTGCTTGAAGGAAGAAGACCCTTTGCCAAGCTGGACAGTTGAATTCAGGAGGTGTTGGTGTGGGTTTCAGTGCAGAGGAGCCACTGGCTCCTTGTCATGCATCACATCAGTGGAGAACCCCTGAACCGTGAAAAGTGTCACAGAAAAGTGGAAGAGCCTGTTAAATTCCACACTACCATTTATCCTCTTGTAGCTCAGCCAAAAAGCATGTTTGTCCTCCTTCACCCAAGGAGTTTGTTTTTAGACAGAATAAGATTCGGTACTACTGAGTGTAGCTGTTGTGCAACGGCATGATTTTTGACCACGATAGCTGCACTTGGGTCAGAGCTTTACAGAGGTCTTGTTCTGTGCAAGCCGCAGTAAGATTTGTAGTAAGTCCAGCAGAGACTTGAGCTGACACTGGTGGTATCTGAGGGAGCAACAGATGACAGGCAGCTCCCCTCCGCTGCCACTCCCCTAGCTCATTGCTGACCTTCAGTCCTTCCTTTTCACTAAACTGAGGCATCAGAGACCAAGTCTTGTTTATAGGTCACCCACAAGGGAAACTGGACATCAAATTCTAAACTTCTAGCTAGGCTAATGTTTTATTTCTTTATTTCATGCTAGAGGTTGGTTCTGAGTGCAGTCTTGAAAGCAGCTCCTGTGCAACGTAGAACTGGGCTTGGAGAGAGGAAATAAAATCAGAAATGAGAGAAGTTATTTTAATCATAAATAGCTGTGGTAGGAAGGTAGATGTTTATATGTGCAGTAGTACAGTACCTACTGTGTGTATTTTAAGAGAACCTGAGAATAGCAGCTGTGCTGAAATACTTAACAGCAAAACACTTGACAGTGAAGTGAAATATAGTTTAGGTTGAAGTTTAGGTTAAAAAAAAAAGGGTGGGGGGAAAAGTTGCTGAGGAGGGTGGATTTGTATTGTGAAGCCTGTTAGCATTATCTCTGCCACGCGGCACAGAACAGCCTGTGATTCTGGCGCTTGTTTGTGAACATGCAGTTCCCGTAACGGGATACCTCCCGGGCCTATCAGCGTGGAATTGTGCCCGGGTAGATGCTCCCCCGCCTCCCAAGTTTACCCAAGAACTGCAGGAGCCTGACAGCTTTATTTCTCCAAAGGCTGCCTTTTCTGAAGCGTCACTGGTTTTGCAGCTGTGGTGGACCTGTTGAGTTTTAGATCCATAGAGCTCTAAAAGCAGCAAAACTGCAAGCACTAAAACCAGAGCTCTAGCTAATATGCTGAGGTCAGAAGGATCAAAACCTAAATTAAACTTGTCCCTGAGATTTGGCTCTGAATCACAAATTCAGGAAGTCGTACATGAAAATCAGTCTGGGCACTGTTTCTTTCTTTAGAGTTCTTTGGCTAAAAATAATATCTTGCGCTATAGTTATAAATAATACGGCACTTTTTTTTTCTTCCCCCATCTAATTAAATTGTTACTCTTGCCGCAATGAAAGGAAAGGGAGAAGATAATAACACGAATCTGGTTGAACAAGTATGTAGCTTGCAGGTTTCAGCTAGAGTGTTTGCAGCTGCAGCGATGCTGAACCTTACGCTAATGCATTTAATTGTCAAAATGAAAAGAGGGTGCTCTGAGAAATCAGCAGTGGTTCCTGTGTGTCCATCATTCGGGAAACCCTCTTGAAAGCTCACTCAAAGTGAGTTTTCCCTGTGCTGTCAAAATAGAGGAAAAAAGGGATTTTTATCTTATGATTTTTTTCTTTTTTCCTCCCCATGGAAGTGCAGTGCTTTCTGTAAGATTGTGGTTGAATTATACAGTAAGATGTTTTGATGGACTCTGATGTCTTACTAAAATGACCAGCAGTGGCCACAGATAGCTCTGCCATTATAAAAAGTGGCTCTTGGCATGTTTGCCGCAGGTGAATAGCGAATGAAGCTGGAAGAATGAATTGTTCTGCATCATGGTCATGGCACCAAGATGCTATTGGAAAGCCACATGGGCAACCTGGCCATGGCTGTTTGCCTGCTGAACAGTAACACAGGCAGACATGGTGCTTGTCACACCTATTGCTGCTTCTGTGTTAGCACCCAGGAAAGTTTTGTGTGTCTTGCTGCCAGGATCTGTCAGTGGCTGCTGGAGCCTTTAGCAATGGTCAGGGTTTGAGGTGGATCTCAGGGGCCATCGGAGAGACCATTTAACACAGCACGGTTCCTGGGAGCATGCTGATAATGGTCAGTGAAAGCAGTAATTCCAAAGGCCTAAAGGGATAAAGACAGGCAATAACATGGCTGCCAATCTTTAAGCTTAACCATGGCATCTTTCAGGGGGCAAGAGGGTTATTTTTCCCAAATGAGGCCATGGCGCGGGAAAAGAAGGGTCCAAAAAAGCAGGGTACTGCAGTGAAGCGTTGCCTGCATGGGCAGTAGAGCTGGGCACAGGCTCCGAGTTTTGTTGCATTGAAATTCACTGTCGCTTAACAAAAAAAAGTGTTGAGGCAGCTGCGTTGTTTCACTGGCAGTGATGCAATGCCGGTGACACCCAGGACGGGAGGGACCAGTGTGCTCAGTGACAGCACGGCATGTACACCGTGTCAGCTGAGCGGCACCCCACCAGCCGGCAGCTTTGGCCAGTGCTGGCACTTCAGCTAGGGCTGCGTTTCCTGGCCTGTATTTACACACAACAGCTGGAAGCATGTTTTTGGAAGTAATACATAGTTACCACACGTGTACAATTTCCAAAACACCCCGTTTGCCCCTCCTATTTGCTGTGCTTTGAGGAGTTTAAGACTTCTCAAAAAATTATTTTATTATAATGCAGATGAGGCATTTACTGATTTCTCATTCACTTGTCAACTGCTCTGCAAGAATGGAAATCTCACAGGAAATGCCATGCTCTCATAAGGTTGTAAACAGAAAGCAGAAATCTTAGTATTCATTTTAACTGCATTGTCCTGAAGTCGTCTGCTGCCCTCTGAAAACTAGCGATGGCACAGGCAAAAAAGAGCACTGTGATATTGAAATGAAAGACCCAAAAAGAAGAAACTTAAGCATTTTTTAAAGAAAAAAAAAATATGCAAAGGGGGTGAGGGAGAAAGCTGGTGAGTAAGCGCATGTGTTTGTTTAAGGAACCGAATGGGTAGCAAATACTTTTCCATGTGTGTGGAAAATATGATTTGGCTTTCGCAGTAGCATTTTATGGGAAAAAAGATCAAGGGTTCAGGAGCTGAAATACTTATTCATAAAATGTAGGGAGCAAAGACAAGCTACTTGTTGTGCTTCTGCCTGTTTGCTCTAAGTCCAATCTAGCTGAATCATTTCTAGGAATGGAGTGGGTAACTGGATTTCCAGCCTCCTCTCTGTCCTTGTCTTCTCTCCTGAATGGCTGCTGCTGATTAGTACTGATTGTACTGAGCTTTATGTGGAGGGTGTGTGCCTGTCCACTTGATTGCTAAAGCTTTTACCACCTTGGGATCTAAGCACAATCCACTTGAAACTGGATTAAAACAGCCAACTCGTTTTACAGAGGCTTTTTGACAACCATCAGGCAGCAAGCAGAAGCTGACCTGGGTGGGATTTTGATCTGATGCTGGGAAAATGAAAGGCCCTTCTCTATCTCTGGTCCCATTGCCGCACTCCGTGTATGGTTTCTGACAAAAGCAAGCCCAACCCAAGCACTTAGCCCAGTGTCCGAGGTCTTCCGAACGGCTGGAGCCGTATGGTCTGCTGCGTGAAGCCAAGGTGTGCTGCAGGTGTAGCACTTGTTAGTTGCGTGAATGCAATCTTTCATTTGTTTCTCAGGAAGTTCGGGGCTGGGCTGCAGGGCTGCTCACCTGCAGGTTTTCACTGGCTGCTTCCCCCGTCCCGTGCTGCCCAGACGGTTTGAACCCTGCTCAGCTGCTGGGGCGTGAGTACAGGTCAGTACAGCAACCTGCCGTGCCGTCCCGCACCTGGCTTTGTTTAGTCTTATGCCTTCCCAGCTTGTCTTAAATGCTGCCATGTGCCTGAAGTTGGTACAGCTCAGCAAGGCTGTGCTGCAGAGGGGCACAGTGGGGTTTTCACCCCTGTCTTTTCAGTAAGTGCAATGGGAGAGGGAACTAAAACGCATGAGCCCCTGTGCTTTCCGTGGGCTTCAGGAGGGGTTAATGCTGCATCCAAGGACTAAAGTTTGTCCATCTGTCAGGAGGCAGAGGGGCTGGGCTGGTGCCACACAGGCTGAATTGGGCTTGGTTTGGTTAGAAAAGGCAGCCTTGGTTATCATGGTGATGAATATAAGCCCATTTGAGTGTTAGCTGCTGAATTTCGGTATGTAGTATTTTTGAAATCTGGTTCTGAAAGATACACAGTTTGGAGCTTGTGTTCTGTTATTCCCAAAAGAGGTAGGAGTTTTTTAAATGGTGGTCTTGGTCCAAAGTGCAGGTTAGTTTTTAGCAGCAAATTAAGGAGCTTTTAAGAAAAAAGGTTCTTGGTAAAACTGTCACCTCTGCATTGTGCAGTTACCCTGTCTTTAACAAATGGCTTTGGAGGGCTAGCAAAGTTCTTTAAGAGCAATTTGTTTACCTGAACAAAGCCTGTGTGAAAATGCCCTGACTGGAGGGACTCAAAACGTTCTAATGGCTTTGTGGGGAGGAAAGAAAGTTTTTTTGTTGTTGCTGTTTTTAATCCTTAAATGTGATTCCCCTTCCCCGCTGGCTTTTCTAGCTCTATGCCCATTTGTGTGTGTGTGCTTGTGTGGTTATCAGCCCAAATGTGGTTCCAGGTCCCTTGGGGCAGCAGCCTTGCCTTGCCTTATGGCTCTGAAAGGGCTCTGCACAGCCAAAAAGATCTTGGTTATTTACAGTTACCACCCTGTTTTTTATTGTATGCCTCTTGCAGGCTCCTCTGCCAAGGCGATGCTGTGCCAGATAAGAGACTTTTCTGCTGTTTTGGAGCAGCTGTTGTACCTGGGGGTATTCCTGCTGCTGGGGGCCAAGGGGGAGGATGCTGACCGGCTGGGCAGAGCAGCTTTAGCTGGGATGCTGACAGCTTTCCATGCCCTCTGCTGGGCTTGCCCCACTTCTGCTTGGGGCAACCAAAAGAAAAGGGTCTGTGCACCCCACTGTTGCAAACACAAATAGAGGTAATCAAAGGGCCAGTGTATGCTCATTTATGTATGTGCTGCTCCATTGCGATGGTGTGTGAAATACCCACCCCCACTACCTGTTCCTTCCATTGCTGGCTGCCTCCTGGCTAGCCCTCACAGGTGGGTGTTTTGGCAGCCATAGCTTCAGCAAGGTTAGGGGAGCACTTGCTAAGGCTTAGAGTCTGGAATTTGGTGCAGGGGATGGTGAATTGTAAAGGGGAGATGATGACCAGCCACTGGGGCTTGAGGACAGAGGAGTCTTGGGCTGGCACACTCCCCATGCAGGTTCTTGCAAGACCAAGCTGCTTCTCGAGACGTTGGCTCTACATGTTATCGGTTGAAACCAAGGAAATATTTCACCCTGCCCTCACAGATTACTTCGGTGAACTTGAGTCCTTCTCTGTTTAAAACAGCATGAATTAACGTGAAAATTGGACAAATCAAAGCCAGAAGGTTTATGATGGCAAAATGATAATTAGTGTCTTCTGTCTCTTTCCTTCTTGTGGATGAATGTCCCCCACCTTTAGCTGCCGGGGCAGCTTGGCCCTGGTGTGTAAAACACATCAGTGCTGGTATGTTGGAGTTGTGGTGGATGCTTAGGATGTGAGTGCTGTGTCCACCAGGACTCCTACAGCCTTTTGGGAGACCTGGTGGTGGGGACTCCTTGCCTTCCTCAGAATTCCCCTCTTCCCAAACGGAGATGTCAGAGTTAGGGACTGAAGAGCCGTAAAGAGAAGGTTGTAAATGAATGTGATACTTCAGTCAGACAGCATGTCTGTGTTAAATACCTTTTTGGCTGCAGGAACTAGCCTCTTGTACCTAACACTATCATCTAAAAGAGTAAGTAGCAAGAGATAGGACTGAATTGTTTTTTAAGTATTTTAAAGCAAACAAAGATACAGATGTTCCCAAGACCTCTGGCAAAAAGAGATGAAATTGTTTTTAATTTAGTGGATCAAGGGCAACCTGTCTTTTAGGATCTTTCTCCCTCTTTTTTCCCCAACAACTGGGGAAAGCAAACCTCTTTCTTTAGGAATAAATACTTCTTTGCTCTGCTGGGACACAGTTGTTCAGTATTCTCACCTTTGCTTCCTCCAGTCAACTTTATTGAGTTGTGTTTGTTCTTTTCAGCCTGAGAGCTTGTTTCAGATTAGTGCTGTGCTTCCACAGAGTCAGCTCAGATCCTTCATTATTATCTCTAATATGTGAAGCAATTAAAATAACGCAGTATTCTGCAAGATGAGCAAAATCAGAAGACGTTCCTCTCTCCTCCCAGCCTCTTCCACGTTGTGCAAGTGGTTTCGCTCAGAGTCCGTGTGTTTCGAGAGGTTTTCTGACTTCCTTGCATGTCGGGCCAGCAAAATTTAAATCCTAAAGGTTGCGAGGCAACTGCCTACGTGATCCTGTAAGCGTTGCCAGGTCTGGGGTGATCCGACCAGGCCATTTGAAGATGGAGGATGTTGACATGGTCTTGCAGGGTGTGATTTATAGCTGTCCTCCCTCAGGCAGGAGGTACTTCAGTCAACTGGAGCCAAGTGACCAAAGGGCTCCCTTCATTGCAGAGTCCAGGCAGGTAACTCAAAAACCTGAATGTTTCCTTTGCAGTATCTTAAGAAGTTCACTGTGTTGGAGGCAGTCGGGTGTATTCAGAACAAACAAGCAATGGACCACATATTTTGTGCGTAATTTTCCTACAGTAAATGTTAGCAGGTTGTCGTTATCGTTGGATCACCGTTTTAGTCAGGAGCTGCTTCTCCATTCCAGAATGAAGATATATTAGTACTTATATCAGTGCATAATATGAAATGGCTCCTCTGCAGCAGAAATAATTTCAGAATTCAGATTGAATGGAACAGTCTTGAGAACAGCTTTGTAAATCCCTTGCTTATTTTAGGTACTTGTTAGTGATTAGGTTTGTTTGTCCACCAGTAACCTCTCCTGTTTCTCCGGGGTTATTTTTGTGTGGGGTTGTTTCATTAGCATTATGTGCTTGGTGGTCACAGTTTGCTGCCCAACAGCAGTCACTTGGATTCTAAGCAGGAAAAAGGGAAACTAATTTATTGTCATTTTGATTTTAACCAAATACAGATGCAGGATTATGCCGGAGAAGACTTACATGTACCTAATACTCCATATATATTTTTGGTTTAATGCAGGATATTCTTCTGTGTCTCCTGACTCAGAAAGGAGGGAATGAAAATTTAGTTAATGTCATAATGTAACATTAAGTCTGGTCTACAATTCCATTTTTTCCACAGACTCGTAAGGAACAGCGTGAACAACTTTCCCAGACAATAGAAGAACATATTGAGAAACATTTTTTTCTTTCAGTTGCCACATTTAGGCATCATTTTGCAAGCTCTTGGTGTAGTATGACACTTGCTCCTTCAGAGCCAGTGTGGCTGGGTATGGGGTATAGTTTAGGCTGTGCTTCAATGAGTTCTGTCCACAATGTTGGGCACTTTCCCAGAAGCATCCACTTCTTGAGACAGGAAGGGACAAGATGAGAGGACATCACTGTGACTTGGGACGTTCTGTAGTCAAGTAGGACATGTCTGTGTGTGTGTGGATGATGGTCACATTAAGGCAGCACAAAAGCTGGTTTATTTGGTGTTGAAAGGCTCTGCCGCCTGCCTCTCTGTTGTCGGGAGGCTCTGTGCTCAAGAAGAATGTCATTTGGGAATTGGACTTTTATTATTATTGTTTTCAGTCTGGCTCGGCGTGTTGCTGGAAAGTAGCTCAGACCTTCAGTGTGTTATGACAAGCTGACTGAAATTAATACCATATTTTACATTGTTTTAGAGAGTGACCTCTCCTCACTTGGGAAGCATAAAGGAGCTTGTCTTATTTCCCCAGCACTTCTTTATAAATCCCTTGATTGGGGTGAATTTATAATGCTGTGACAAAAGTCAAATGCAGAAGATTTAAAAGAGCTGGTTCTTGAACTTTAAAAGTTCCCTCGAATAGACTGGGCACTTCTAAATGTCTCCTGACAGCTTTTTTTCTTTCCCTTTCTGGAATTCCTGAATTGGGTGAAGATTTCCAGTATTGCTGTGCTGGAAATTGATCTGTGCTTTCTGTGATAGTTTAACAAAAAAAGATCACCAAAAAACCACCCTATGCTAAAGTTGTATTCCTTTCCTTTTGCATTGATAACCTAATTATTTAAGTATAATCTTAGGGCACCTGGTGATCAGACACTGTATAAGAACTCTGCTGAATTTTTTTGAATCTCATTGAATTTCTCTGTCACTGACATCTGAATGGACAACAGGACTGACTCCACAGCAGTCACGTCCCATCTTCCTTTGCTTGAAGGATGGGCGGCAGTTGTAACCTTGTACCTTGAACCCTCTTCTCTAGCCACTTGTTATGACAAATCTGCAAGTTGTGCTTTATTTTCTGGCTTTTTTGGAAATTACAAGTAGCAGAGTAGAGCTGAGTCCAGGATCTGGTGTAATTTATCAGAGTGGTTACCTGTGTATTTAAAAGCGTTGAACAGTGATGAAGGGGATGCTTGTGTTTACCACTCAGTTGCCCCTCTCAGAGCTTGGGTCAAAAGTTCTATGGAGCAAATTAGTATATTTTTCTTACCAAAACCACACTTTTTGTTTAGTTCTAAAATTAAAGGACCTGATATCTTCTCTCATCAGCAACTTGTAATGGACTCTCTGGGTAATTGTTTTTTTTTTTTTTTCTTCCCTAACAAGATTGACACAGTAGAGGTGATAGCTCCTTGGAGATTTTTCTCAGAGCAGGCCGAGCCTTTGGACCCAAATCAGCTCAGTACTGATGCTTTTTCTGGGAGTCAAAGGCAGGGGTTTGTGGGATTTTCAGGATCCTTGACAGATTCTGGAGACCTCAGCTGCCTTTCTGATGTGTATGCCCCTTGCAGTGTGTTGTACCCATATTTATGGGTTTCAAAGCACTTTGAGCCCCAGCTCTAATGGACAGAAAGGTAAACTTGACTGATTTATGTGAGCCAGCTTTTGCTGTGGTCTTCAAGGAGAGTGTTCAGTGGAGACTTGACATCTTCATATAGCTGATCTAGCAGCTTTTTGAACATAGTCAGCCTTTGCCTTTATTACAGATAGGTGATTATTGCCTTTCACATTGTATTTTGTAATTTATTTTTGGTGGGAGGGTCTGTTAGGCCCAGCCATCTATCTGAATCTGCTGTTGCCTCACATTGTGTGCAATGTGCCCATTGCTCTAGCAATACAGGAGGACATCTTTTGACCTAGACCACATGCTCCCATGCATCCCTTCTAGCTCCAGGGGCTTTTCTGAGTCCTTTGGGTGACTGGACTTTTTAAATTTTTTACCTTTTTCTGATGTTCTGAGCATTTCTGGCTTCCAGGGCTTTTAATTTTCACTGTCTTCCAGTAACTCAGCCTAGAGGCAAGTGAGCAGCAGTTGTTGTAGGCTGTGGACCCCGGTGCCTAGTCTCAGAGGACACTTGCACAGTAATCCCATTTCGTCAAAGAAAATGAAACCTGTGCTTCCTTTGCCGGACAGCAACATGGCTGAGATGAACAAATCTGGTCATTAGGTCTGTGACTTGCTTCATCTCCCTTCCGTGTAATTATTGGCAGACAAAAAAACTCTCATTGCCTGTTTTCATTCACATCATCCAAACTTGAGGAGTCGCTCTAGAAGGATTAAACTTGTGTTCTTTATTTGCTGCCAAGATGCTGCAATCCACTGGAGATAAAATTAATTCCTTTTTGCTGAGAATTCAAAGCTATTTATTAATAGGGAAGACACCAGATCTTTCTCCTTCCCATCTTGCATGTGAAGGGTACTGGTCCTGCTTTTGACCCCCCCCCCCCCCCCCCCCAAGGGTGTTTCATATAAATCAGCATTAGAATTAGCAGGTTTCTGAAAGCGGTTGTGTCAGAAATAGCTTTCACTGAAATGCCTTTTAATTTGAAATCATTCATGCTTTCTAGTGTTTGAACAGTAATGAGGAGGCTTTCAGGTGTACTGGAAGAGTTGGTCTCTCAGCTCCTGTTGACTCTTACTGGGACATGAGAAAAAGCTGTTGCTGCTGTCCTTGAAAAATCTCTCTGTAAATGCCTAGCATTTTGTGATGAGTTGGTGTTTCTCTCTGTGACTCTTTGAAGCTGGTATTTTCCTGAACTTACCAGAATTACCGAGCAGAGCTTTATATTCAAATATTTAAAAGATTGTAATTGCTTTAATTAAAAAAAAACATGTACGTACCTGTTTTTGATTTATATTACAAATAGCTGTATTATCAGGTTGTGTTTGCCAGAGTAAATACCTGAAAGGTTTTAAGAAACTCATTACATTGAAGCTCATGGACTGAGCTGGCCTGTTTCTCAGGTTTCACAGGGTTTTGTCCTATCTTCCTATGTGTATGCATGTTTACATGGGTGTATATGTGTCCTTGCATTTACCCTACCACAAAGCAAGCAGCCTGAAGAGCTGTAATCATCCTTGGTTGGTATAAATGCACATTGCCATGTTTTCTAGAACTACTGCAAAGACTGGTAAAATTGTCTTGAATTGCAAGAAAAGATCTGGTTTGCTCCTGCGTGGACGGTCTGAGTCTGTCTCCTGTGCGAACCAAAGCAAAGTGGAAACACTCCACTGCAAGTGAGATGCAGGCCTGGTGTCACCGACCCTTTCCGCAAGGAGTGTGTATTCCCCTCAGTAATGTCACACGCAGCTGCATGAGAATTGCTGGCACTATGTATGAGAAGTGCACAGGTGATCTTCTGCTACCTTGAAATCTAGGGTTTTGTTTCCTTTTCATGCAGTTATATTGCTTGCTTCTGCTCCCACTGAAAAATACGTGTTGGAAGGAAACACTGTGTAGGAGACAGCATTTTCTAACCTGTTCTGTAAGGGATTTAATGCACACTATTAAACAATACATATTATCACCTCTACACTTTAGCATATATTTCTACAGCTGTATGTAATGGTGCATCAAAACAAGTCACATGGACAGGAGCTTCAGCTGGTGTCCCCAGATGAGCTGGGGACCAGGATTGCCAATCTCCCTTGTTTTCTTTGCAAGAGCCAAGGTCAAGACGGGCGTTCTTGTTCTAAGCTAAACTTCAGGAAATCTCAGGAATTCAGAAGTTAAATTTCACTGAGAAGTAAGTAATGTAAATCAAATAAAGAGCAAATACTTATTTCCACACCACCCCCCCACCCCCCCCCCCGAACAATACAGTTGTATGTGCCTTAAATATGAAAAGGAAGCATGGCAGGCTCTCTGTAACAGGGGTGATGGGTAAGGATGGGAGGAGAGGGAAGGGAGTGGGAAGGTAGAAGCCTCTTTTTTCTCACCTTTGTCCAAGGAGTGAAACTGTAGTGGAGGGTCTAACTGAGTCAGTGATGGGGGTTGGAAGATACATGTGCAAAATTTGGAAGGAGCTTTCAGTTTTGGGTGCAGAAAAAGCTATCTTTGTTTGAAAGTGGTCTTGGGAAAGAGCAGAGCAAACAACACTATCATAATGCATCTTCTCTTCCTTGGCGTGCAGTTGTCACGAGAGATTTGTAACTCTTTTCTTGGTTCATTGTTCCCCGGCTAGTGTGTACTCTCCATTCAGTAGTGCCAGAATTAAGATGAAGCCTGCCCGTTTCAATAAGGCGGCTTTGTTGTCCAAATGGCAGCACTTGTATAGAAATTGGGTTGACTCCAGCAGAGCTTGCACGACACACTGCAAAACTGTTGTCATATGATCCTTTTTATTACTAAGAAAAAGCCTGTTCTCAAAAAACAGACTAGTCCTTCCCCCCCCCCCCCCATTTTGTTAGGGAAAAAAAAAATCACAAAAAAGTTCTTTATCTTAATAAGCTGCAAATTTAAAACTATGTCTAATGATTGAGTATAATGAAGAGGTGGGATTAAGTGAAGTGACATTAATGTAGAAATATCATGGAGCCCTGTCTACCTCACTTTATATAGCAGCAGCCTTGATTAATTAACTCACAAGTGTAAGTAACCATGTACTGTGCAACCTTAGCAAGAAGGGATGGCAGGTGACGGCACAAAGCAGAAGGGAGAGGAGTTGGAGTGATGCAGAGTGCAGCTGTGGTTTCTGAAAAGTATGTTTCTTTAACTACCTGCATCTCCTTAAGATGTGGAAAAGAGACAGCTTGCTCTAAGCAAGCTGCTTGAGGAAGCAAGCATCTCTTGGTGCTCTGTGTTTGCATAGCACCTGGCACTATGCATCTCTCACCCAGGCCAGGCATGAGGTAGGATGCATCCTTATGAGAAAGACATTAACTGCTAATGTCTGCTAGTGCTAATAATGGAATTTGCTATTTCAACTCAAAGTATTTTATTCTCTAAGATTGTTTTGGTTTTTTTTTTTCATTCTCCATTCTGGAATAAAACATCTATAAAGAGAGTACTTCTTATCAACAAAGGTCCAGGTGTTGGATTTGAAAAGAGAATCCTCCTCTCTTTATTCTTTTCCCAGTCATTTGCAGAAAATTGGTGAACAGATTTTGTTACAATTATTGATACTAACGGTTAACCTAGAAATGTTGTTAAAAAAAGTGTGTGTTAACACTGGGGTAATGTGAGAAAAATTGTTTTGGGTCTAGAAGAGTTTTAGAAAGCTGCTTTTTCTTTCTTTTTTTTTTTTAATTGATTAGTGCACATTTGTCTTAAGGTGCACTAAGAAGCCTGTAGTGACCTATAAACTATTTCTTCTTTAGGTTGTCTTTTGCAGCAATGTGGTAATATTTGTATAGGTTTTGGTAGCTACAATATATGAGTCCCTAGGACACACAGAGTAGAATTAAGAGATTTTAAAGTTGGAGGAACCCATTATGCTCATTGTCTGACATCTGTGTGACACAGAGGACATCAAATCTCATCTAATAATTCTTGTGTCAAGCACATAAATTCTGTCTGAGCTTGAGGGTGTTTTAAAGGCATCCAGTCCTGATTTAAAGACTTGTGATGATAAAGGTCTTGGAAGTTTTTTCAGTGGCTAATGACCTTTTCTGTTATAAGAAATTTGGTGCTGCTTTTCCACTCTGAATTTGTCAAGCCACTGGTGGTTCTGTTTGTTTTTTTCATGTGCTAACTTCAGCTGATGTCTGCTGTCAGACATCTTCACTTAGGGAGGGTACGTATGGCCAGGTCTCCTCTTGGTCTTCTGATAACTGAATCAGTTGGACTCTTCCTGTCCTCCCTGAAAGGTGTGTGTTTTAGGGCTTTACTCTGGTAGGCCTTTACTCTTCTTAATATCGTTTATGTAAGTATTGCTTGTCATGTTTTGGTTTTGCCTCTTTTTCTTTTATTTTTTTTTTTTATGGGCACGCTAAGCTTTTTGGAATAATGGAATTCTCTAAAACCTGTTTGCTGTTCCATCAAGTACTAGTTCCACATACATCTGTAGGCACTACAGAGTATGATTTGTGTTTGGTAGGTGTGGAGGCGGTTATTTGTGTGTTAAGTGACTGAGGAACTGCCTGTTTTTGGGTTCTCCAAGAGTTGTGAGGTTATATGCCGGGTAGGTGTGCCAGGTGATGTGATGAGGCACAAGTATGTCACCCTGTAGAGAATTGTTTCTAACTTCTCTCCCTCATCCCCTCCCTGGCTCAGAATAGTTACCTGCAGATAGGTAGTTTCACATAAACTGTAGGTCTAACAAATAAAATTGTATATAGTGAAGGCCAGTCAAGCTGCCCTCTGTAGTGTCAAGTGTTATGTGCACCAGACGATTCAAAAATTGCTTCTCACTGCTAGGGATTCAGGATCTTTGCATTCAGCTTGATTGTGAAGCTAAAGGTATGAATGTGCTTTCCTTTTGCTTAGTGATAGCCTGCAGTGCTACTACTCCACGTGTTAGTGTCTGCTCCAGAGCATTTCTGCAGTCTTGATGGGGAAAAAATAGCCCTTCTCTACAAATGACTTGTTTTTCCTAATTACAGCTTCTTTTCTTCAAAGATTTTTGTTTACATGGGGTATAAAGGAACAAATATCAGTTCATACAGTTAGCGGAATTCAGCAGGCAGAGGTTAATGGTGCGGGCTTGGTGGATGGGCTTCTTACAACATGAAAATCTCACTTCTGCTCTTTTGTCAACCTGAGCTGCTGGCAGCGGGACAGATCATCCCCTGGGGCCCTGCTTCCTGTTGGCCTCTTCCACAGATGCCTGCTATGGACCATGTTACTGGACTAGAGGGACCACTGGTCCCACCAAGGTAGAAGAATTTATCATGATGGTCCTATATCACAATTAGAAATCAAATCAAAGGTTATGTTTACTGTTGAACAAACTGAACTGTTCACTGTGAACTGCAAGACTTGGTACTATTGGTCACTTCTTTATCTTGTAACAATCCATATCAATAAATTATGTGTTTTAATAATATTCAGGAAGGACTTACAGAGATGAATCTGTTACTGAACAGAGAGAGACATTTGGGATAAATATACTCCTGAACAGGGAAATGTCAAAACTCTACATTAGGTGTTCATTAGGATGCACACTAAGCTTTGCTGCTTTTCATTTGCTTGTTGCCTTGCGCTGCAGTTTGAAGGGGAAGTGATGCTGAAACTCTTGGGAAGTGCTGAGCTCCGGGATAGCAGAATGAGTTGCAGGAGGCTGCAAGCCCTTCTGTCAGTGAGGTCAGCGGCATGTTGGAAACCTTTCTGCCTGCATGGTGGTGTAAAGAAAGTCAGAGACAGACTACAGGATTTTTTTTTTTTTTGGCTATCAGAGGGAGCTGCTGTTTATGTCATGTCTGGCTTCTGTTCCTTGAAGGCTAGGCATGGAGAGGGAGGTGCTTGTCTCCACTAACAGTTAACAGCGCTGTCTCCATGCAGGGAAAGGCGTAGATGTCTTCTGTCATCAGCAGGCCACTGGAAGCTCCGTGACAATTTTGGTTTGCTTCTGTCTTAATCCATATCCACAGCTTTCCAAGTATGTGGCACAGGGGAGGTTACTATGGGTCACTTAGCAGTTTCCAAGTTCATTGAAGCTGCTGTGCAGTGCTTATTAAGGGGATGGGAGTATAACAGGTAAGCCCAGTAAATGGATTAGCTGTAAGCAGTCCTATTGTTGGCACTGCCTGGAGATGGGTTGTGAACCAAGCAGGCGTGTCTTGCAAGCGATATTCTTTCATCCCCCATTACAGAAGAGCATCATAAATAGAGTGGCCTACATCAGAATGATTCCTGGAGGAAAAAGGCATTTAAAGCCAGGGATGGTTACTGGTTCTTGGAGCAAAGTGTTCAGCCCACAATACCCTTTCCAAGAAGGAGGAGAGGGGAGAGGGGAAGGAGCATTAAGCTGGGCGTCTCACTGTCCATCTTTGTTTGAATGCTTGAGATGTTAGGGACAAATGATTCCTTCGAGGCACGCAGCGCTGCGGTTGTCTTTAGGACCTTCATAGTGCAGCTTTTACCTTTTGACTATTTTTGTGGTTGGCTATTGTTGGCTTGAGGGGGAGTTACATGTAGAAGGGTGCTTAAGAGGATGCCTTTGTGTTTTATTAGCAAAACTGGTCGGGGTAGGGCAGAAGCGCTGTATGCTTCTGATGGTGCACATTGACATATTTAGAGAAAGTATCAGTCTGCAGCACAGCAGCTGCTAATAAAAAGTGTGATTTGTGCTTGTAGTCCCTGCCCAAGAAGGATATTTATCCTTTGAGTCCCCTGTGCCCTAAACATAGGAAAAGGTGGCTTGCCCATGCTGGCTGGGCAGGCAGGATGCCCATCCACCCATGTGGTGGCAGCCGGGGTGTGTGTGGGATGGGAATGCTGGCTGGCTGGTGTTTGTCCCTGGTTTTGGAGGGCGAGTTCTCCTTTCTCCCACTCTGTGGCTTGCTTTTCAGCAGAGCAGCTAGCCCAAATTAGTTTTCACTGAGGTACGGCATGGTCTGCTTGGTGGTGTGTTTTTGCTGTCTCCCCACAGCCTCCTGGCAAGGTTTGCAGCATTGCAAGCGTTTGACAGCATGGCTTGCTGGGATCAAAGGAGCACAGAAGGCTTAGTGTTGGATATTTATGCATTTGTTTATTACCTACTATTGTGACTCATATTATCTAAGATTAACTGAAAGAGCTTGGGCAAAACAGTCATCTCTGCAGTTTTCCATACTGTGTTCCTATACACTCTGGGCTGCTTCCAGAGGAAGTTGTATCATCCAGAGCTGCTTCCCCACCATCATCTCCTCTGGGCACTGATACATCCCCTGACACATGGGTACCCAGCAAGGGCTGTGTGTGCCCAAGGTGCTCTCTCTGTGCAGCGGAGGAGAGGGTCATCTACTTCTCACATCCTTGCTGGCAAACTTGCTCCACTCCCCATCTCTTTCCTGTTATGGTACTGGTACCACTTAGCTACCACAGGTACCTAATCTGGTCTCTTTAGGTCAGAAAAAAAGCTCTTTCCCAATTGAAGCATCGCTCTGGACTTTCTATCTGGGTATAAACAAGCCCTTTCAGATGGGCTGAATGGAACTATAAATACACAACAGATTTTGGGCAGTTTGTGTCCTACCTAACCCCACCCCCATTCTCTCTTTTTTTTCCCTTTTTCTATTTTATTAAACTAATGGGAGTTTGGGCTGATAGCAGGTCTTTGATGAAGATAAAAAAACATTTTCCTATTGTGTGCATTAAAGCCCCCTGTAAGGTAAATGACTTCCATGCAAACCACATTGTTTGAAGTGTCCTGCTGTTTCTGCCAGGTGGAGTTGCAGAATTTAACAGTTTATCACCTAGAAACAATCTTTCGCTATCTGCAGGCAAAAAAAGATTCTGAGAGTTAGAATAAAAACTCAGGCACTTTGTAAGTGGAGACTAAGGCTGTTGAGAGAACAGATTAAGCGTTAAAGAATTGCAGGGTCAGCTTCTCTCTGGGGCTTGTCCTCTCACCATTGTAAACCGCGTTCTGTAAAGACTTGAACATAAATGTCTGTGAATTGGTTGAGGGAGCTGGGGGAAGCGCACATCCAGAAAACAGGCATATCTGGCATCAGCTCGTCCTCTTTTCTCCCTCATCCTCCATTTGTGACCATAGTCAGGGTCTTCAGAGTGATCTGGTTCTGTGGCAGATTTATTTCCACATATAAGTGGAACAAGCGTTGCAATTTCTTTAAGCATCTATCTACTTTTTGGTGTTTCTCCCATTGAGTAACAGGTTGAAAGTCACAGCAACGACTGAAGCCCAGTTAGAAGTAGAACCTTCTTCTGACAGCTCTCTGGCCCAGACCTAGCATGATGGGCAGCCTGCAGCATTGCCTTGGCACTAAGAGGGCCCACTGGTGTTCTGTTGGATGGTGTCTTTTCCACGACCACTGCTGCAGGAGGTAACAAGCTCCTTCAGCAACTTGCATTCATGAAACTCCCTAAGAAAGCTTTCTGTTGGTGCAAGGGAGGTGGAAATAGGCTACGTGTTTTCTAGTTTAGCTGTTAGCATAGACAGATTTTAGGGCCAGAAAGAGCCATGTAGCTGTTTACAGTATCAGTTTATCCAGCTCTTCTTCCATATCAAATGGGAATTTGTTGGAAATACAGCATGTTTTTTAGAAAAACATTGACTTTAAACAACTGGTCTATTAGGATTACTCATTTTCTGATGCATTTGATTTTAAATCTTTGTAAATCTCCACATGGCTCATTTCCCCCTCAAAATTTTCTTTTTCTGTGTGAAATAGTCTATAGTTATACCGAACGAACAGAATTCACATTTAACATAGCATGGAAATAAGTGAGTATGTCCAATTTTAATTTGATTATTTTTTTAAGGATTTCTATTAATGCAGATCTTAAAATACCATGCAGTGTTGTCTGCAAATACAGTCATGAAATGACTGTGCTGCTGAGCTGCCTTGAATTCACCAGCAAGGCTGAAGAGCTTTCCTGGTGCCTTGCAGCAGGTCAGAGGAACTGTGATTCCACATTTCTTCAACTGTAGGAATGATAGTGGCATTTCACATAATTTTGCTCCTTTGGCAGTTCTTCACAGAGAACTTGGCGAAGCTGCAGTGATCCACTTCAAGCACTGAGTGTGTCAAAGAGTGGGTACGTGCCATCAGTTTTGGCCTCATGCTATGTGAAAAATTGATGAGTTTCATTTCAGGAATGTTAATTGGGCCGTTTGAGTTCAGGTATGAACTCCTTGCATAACTGCCTTTCATCGAGGGAGTGAATTCATATGACCCTTGCCTGTCGTGTCTCACTTGTGTAGTTTCTTTTTTTCACTGCAGCCCTGCTCCTAGTTTATTCCATAATCTAGATTATGGCCAAAGGCAAGACCTACATAAGCATATGGTGCACGTTGCACATTGCATTATCTGAAGTAATGAGGGTGTGATTAATGGGCTTAGGGTTTTAATTTGGCCTGTCTTACTCTTGTGTCTCTCTCCAGAGAGGTTGCAAAGCCTGACAAGTGACTGTGGGGTGCGCACACCGAGTGGTGAGGTGACACTGATTTCCTTGAAGTGCTGGGCAGCTGCTGAAGGTAGACCTCTGCTGAGAGGAGGAAGGGGAGCTTGCTTCAAACTGGTCAGCGTGCTTTGGATGGCATGTTTTTGTCAGATCCTGGTGTATCAAAGCAGCTCAGTCTCTGCCTTCTGAGTTGCAGTGGGGAGAGTGGGTGTTCTAATTAATGGGTCACATCAAATGGTGTCAGTTTGCTTTCAGGTGTTGCTTGGCCTTGTGGAGCAGTGTAGATGCTGCAGGTTTGTAGGAGGGAACTGCTTGCAGCATACTTGCTTGTAGTAACACATCTTAGAAGGGAAAAAAGTTGAAGCTTCCGTTTCCAGCCAGTTTGCTTCAGGTAGTGCAATTAGCTTTAGAGATACAGAAATTGAAGTTAGATCTGTTTTATCCGTGGTGTGGTGTCCAAACAAACTAAATTAGAAGCTTTGTTTGTGGACTGATAGTCAGAATGCTAAGTTTTTATTTATCTTGGAAAGATGTAATGGTTTGTTTTTAGTAATAACAATTCTGCTAATTTTTATGTGAGGCAGCCAAATGTTGTTGGCTTAGATAGCTGTGTCCCTCAGAACTGCTGGTTTTAATTTTTGGATTTGGAATGAACCCAGCATCCTAAGTTAAAAGCAAAACTTTTCTCAGCAGGTTAGGACAAAAAAGAAAGCGATTGTATCACAGAATACATGCACTTAACAGCTAAGGTTTTTGATTCCATGGTTACAACAACAAAACAGAAAACCCCACGCATATAGCCAGTTGGTGATTTTATTGTTCAAGTCGGATGGCCTTTCTTAAAATGAATTTTAATGGACAAGCAAGAAAGAATGTATTGCTGAACTTGTGCAACTGAAGTTCATGAAATAGGATTGGAAAAAGACACAGAATAATTGGGCACATCCTGTACTTAGTGAATCACCGAACTAGTGCAATAAACATTGCCGCGTTCGGAAATTTAGATCTGTACCCTGTTTTTGCCAAGAGCATTTGGAATCGCTTGGGATTGTGGATGGCCCTATAACATGAGCTACCTGAAACTTATCCTGTGCAAAATCTTCTTCTTTCTTCTTTGCATATTTTGTGTTGTGAGGTAATTGTTGGTTTTATGACGTAGACATTAGTCCAGTTCTGTGACACCTTGCATCTGCTTGGATTAATGTGATGGAACCCAGGAGACAGGCCAGGATCCTCATGTAGCAGGACCTCTGCAGGTGTTGGTGTTGTAAAGGAGAAAGATTGTGAGCACCAAAGGATGCAGTCTAACCAACCTCTTCCTTCAGAGAAACAGTCTTTTGTCATCAAAAGTAAAAACAAAAGCTACAGACATTTGATAGCTTCAGTATTGCTTGCCAGATAAGAGGGATAAACTTGTGAACATGTTTAAGAAATCACAGAATTTCCAGAAAACAGGCTGTTATTTAAGGGACATGTGAACCATTACAAAGCCAGAAATAAACACAACATCCAAGTCTGCTCTTGGATACACACATGGCTCTTGCAAATTCTGAGAGAGCTGCACATGCACAGGCTTGATGAGATCCTGATGGAAACCATCCAGGACTGGAGTCTGGCTCCTGGTGAAACTAGGACTGCTGTCTGGCTAGGAGTGATGTTCGGGTCTCAAGCGAACTGATGGGGATGTTTTCTTCCCTCAAAGGAATATGTGTTTAGTCATCAGCCAGAAAGATGGGGTGGCTTGTGTACGAGGCTTTTGCCGCATTGCTTAGTGTTCACTCTGGGCTTCTTCCATCTTCGTTGCTTCCTCAAATTGTGACAGTCCTTTTAAGGAGAAACTTTACTGGTTTTTCCCAGTAGCAGAGGGAGTGAAGCAGGTGTAAACTGAAGAGGGTGTGCGCCTTCTCTGTCACCCTGTGAGGACAACTGCCATTCAGGAGATGCAGATGTGCCATTCATTTCTGGTACCATTGAACTGAATGGCAGAATTTAAGTTTTCCGTCAAAGCAACCAGTCTTTTCCTCAATGTCTGCAAATAAATCACCATGGGGTCTTCTACAGTTCTGCTTCATGTAGGGAGCAAGAGCTGAGAAAGTAGGAGTAGGCTGGAAAAGTCTCACTACCCCCAGGGAAGTGCTTCTGTTTGGAGCATCAGGACGGACAGACAGAAAGAAACGGCACCACTAAAACTTCTATGTTAGCAAAATTTCTGGAGATTAAATTTAAAAAGCATAGTCTTTTTTGTTAAAGATGTAGCCTCTCTTGGGGGAAGAAAGAAACGGATTCAGCCAGCAGAAAGTGCCTGCTGGTCTTGCCCTCCTGGATAAAACCCATTAAAGGTTCAGGACGTTCCTGGGTAGGGGAAATCAATTTTCTCCGCTCCTCAGTTCAATGCAGATGCAGCCGTGGCCATACAGTAAGTGACTCATTCTGTGGCCATGTTTTTAGTGATGAAACTATTATGTGATACATCACCCATTGAGGCATTTTGTTTTCTAATTCTCTACTCCTGTTCCCAGAAACACGAATAATGAAGCTTTTAGCAGAGAGGTGGAAGTGCTCTCCGAAACACACCACCAGGGTAGGACATGCTGTTGGTTGATGCTGTGGATAATACTAGGGGTATGGGGGGACATAATTGGCTTGAACTTTTGCTCACCCCTAGAATTAAATCCAAAGCTTTTTCAACAAGTTCAGGTAAGGTTCCTGCCTCTATTTGACTCCCGTAAGAGCTCTGGCCTCCTGTGTAGCTCTTGGTGGTGTCTCTTCCCTTCTTCTTGGGGTTTCAGGTGGGAATGGCAGTGCATTGCAGATGCAATAGTTGAACCCTGTCCTACAAAACCCAGTGAGTTTAGACAGTAAGGAAAGATAGTTCATTACTTTAAGAGCTGCCTTTCCCACATCAAGTAGATTTGCATCAGACAATTGCATGAATCAGGTCTTGAACTTCGTTACCACAAAATACAGCAAGGAAAATCCCATTTCTGGGAGTCTTTCTACTGTACACAGCTCCAGATGTAAAGCACTGCTCTGTGCACAATGAATGGGACTCGTATGTATTTTATTAATGTAAGTGTAATGTAATTATTCTCTTGTCCATCTGGCAGGTGGTGTTTTCATTAAGAAGTGAATAATCTAAGCTATAGGCTCTGTAGAGGGGGATGAGTATGGAGGAGATTCAGGTCATCTGCTGTGGGACCATAAATAGAAGCTAACAAGGGAGCCCTTACTGTCCTTGTCTACTAAAACTGAAAATCTGTTGCTTTCATTTTTCCTTTAGCAGACTGCAAGCTTAGAAGCTAGTCTATTAATGAAATCTTTTTGCCATCATGCAGTTTAACTCCTCAGTTATGATAGTGGCTGGAAGGCACAGTGTGGAAAAATAGGCATTATATAAGAGAACAAAAAGTAAGCCCTTATATAAACCACTATGCGTACGAAGATTAGATTAAAATCATGATTCCGGAGGTACCCGGTATGTGTCTGGGTGTGAAGCACTGTTTGAGAAAAAAACATGGATTACTTAAGTGTTTTTATTCATGTAGAAGGTCCTGATTAAAAAAAAGCAAAACAAAATACACACAGAAGAACAGCAAACCTGCACTGTCCTCCAGAAAGTTTTGGGAAGTGTGGTGTGTGGAGCTTTCTAAAGGAAATCTGGCTGCTCTCTGGCCGTCTGTGTGGCATCTTCTGTTTCCAGACTGAGTTTTCTAATGTCCACATGGAAACAGGAGCAATTTCCTCTTTCCATGTCCTAGCAAGACTTTTCTTGGCACGAGTGACAGTACAAGGCCTAGTGTGAGTTTTGCCCTGGGAAGATATAAATATCCTGGCCCCATCCCAGGAACGTTCAAGCAAGGGTTAGGTTTTATTTTTTATCTGGTAACATTCAGGGAAGCCTATCAGGGTGACTAGCCTGGGAGGGGTGTTCATTTAGTAAAGCCTCGGAGTCAAGAAGAAAACTGAGCTTTTAAAAAAATTATTATTAGCTTTAATTCTGTTTGTTTTTAAATTTAGGAGGGGGTGCTGAGCTTCGTTTATTTGTGTATGGTGTAGGTGTCACCAGGCAGGAGGTTAGAGATTGCTGTTGCCCTTTTGTAAAGGCGCAGATTCCCATTCAGATGGGTTTGTCCTTTCCCAGAGGATCCTGCTTATTTTCCTTTCCAGTAAAGCTGGGGTTCAGTCGCTGTTCGGACAGGGTGGAGTGCAGAGCCTGCTGCACCACCGCTTCCAAGGAGACACCTCTAAGGGTGCTCATCCCCCTGGCTGCAGATAATGGGAAACTGAAACAAAACCTGAGCAACAGCCCCTTGAAAACAGCTTAGAGGCTCGATGCCAAAGAGTTTAGTGCTGTCTGGAGTTGCTAGTGTGATTCCTTCTCATTAAGGATGCTCCTGAGCTGCTTTCTTTTGTGGGTATTGAGAATGCTTGAAAGGAGATATTTAACTACAGCAGAATTTACTCAGTACAAGGACCAATGGGAGTAGGGACAGTAAATAGAGCATCCCAAGCAAGTGGTGAGTTAAGAGCTTTGCCAGGCTGTAATAAAGCAAAAGTGACCCTTTGTCAGGCATGCTCTTTCCTCTCTGTTTAAAGATATTTATAACCCAGACTTCATGAGGTGCTATCTGGATAGGCTGGCTGTGCAGATCAGGCTTTGCCCTAAGCCTTCTTTGATACACTTTGCCTAGGGGAGATTCCTCGGTTTCTGCAGGATTCAGTGATCTTGATGTTTAACGGTTCTCCTGTTTCAAGAGAGAATCTGCTCCTCTGGATGCATCAAGCCTCTGTCATTTGTATATATGTGTGAAGGTCAGTGGGCTTGTCAGATACCCTATTGTAATTCCTGTCACTAAATCAATTTCTTTTAATTAAAATAAAAAAAAAAAAAAAAAGAAGTGCTGCTCTTCAGAAGTTCAGCACCCTTTCAGCTGGACAAACCCCATTATATCCCAACACAAACACAATAGCTGTGAGCTCTCTGCTAGTCTCTCGGTGGCTGCTTGTTCCAGGTGGTACGTTTGTGGTCTGGAGCTCTTGATGGCCAGAGAGGGCTGCATTTCCCCTTCCTCTGAACAAAATGGCTGCTGTTATTACTCTGTCATTATCTAACTTTGCAACATCAGGAGCAGAAAGTCAACAGTGGAAAACAGGTATGCCAACAGGTGAGAGATGTTCAACCCCCCTTCTCGCTCCTGCATCACCTGCACCAGAAGCATGCAGAAGACTGACACAACAGCTAGGAGCAGGATGGGATTTTGCGTTCATTTACTAATTCCCTTGGGGCTGTACTCCTAGATGACTTAATGACTTAGTGTATACCCCGTCTGGAAGATAAGCAGGCATAATTCATTGCAGGCAGGTCATTCATCCTTCAAGATAACAAGCAACTACAGGCCATAGGGAGCAGGGAGATAAAGATACTATACATCAGCAGCAGTAGTTCAAGGTTTCAACCTCTCCACCTCCTTCTGTGACCCAGAAGTCATTTGCAGTTGATTATTAAGCCATTTGCTTTCTTTAGAGAGAAATACACTGCCAGTGGTTGGCGAAGTGAGTACATTTTCCATTCTGCCTGTGCCTTTCAAGGCAGCCACAGCATCTCTGCCTGGAAGTAGGCATCCTCACGTTCCTTGGAGGCTTTACGGGTGCGTTACATGCTTGTATTGAAAACATAGTGTAAATTGATTCCAGTTTTTCTGATGTTACTTAAATGGTGACTGTTTTTCATCTACTTCTTGGGATGCTTGCATGGGGGTTAATTTTCAGTTTCGGTCTGAGAGAAGCTTTTAGGGATCCAGTTTATGTGTTAGCAATACATATGGTCCAGACTGAGGCACAAAGAGAAGAAAGTGTGTACATAAAATAATATATTACATTTCTTGATTTTCTTTGAAAAATAAAATGAATTTGAGTGTCAGCAAGTACATTTTAGAACTGAGCAAGTTACACAAAACCATGCTGCTCGTAAGCCCACAAACATTAGGATCAAACATCCAATGTGGTCTCTCCCTAGTTAGCGTTTCCTCCTGCAAAAATCTGAAGTCCATATTTTTTGCAAAGAAAAATGCCTACACCACACGCAAAACGGCAGTCTACATCTTGAGATCCATGGCATTGCAAAGATAAATGATTGACTCAGCAGGTACTTTATGATCACTAACTCTAAGCAAAACATTTTTCTCTTGTCTACACGCGAAGCAAAAGAAATAGCAAGTACGAGGCTTTTGGTACAGACATCTGATGGCTGTGTTTTGATTCACAGTCTGTGATGTTGCTTTAGTTGAGGAGAAGGGGGGAAGAGAAAGAAAAGTCTGTTTTTGTTTGTTTGTTTTCTAATTACTTGAGCTATTTTTTCATTGACTCAGCAGCTCTGAACAGTATGTACTGTACTACTGTAACTGGCAGTCAGGGCTGGGAAGTCGAACGATGGTGATGATAAAAGTAAATATCCTGCGTTCTCAGAGGGATTAGAGGGAAATGGAGGAATTAGTCACATGGTTTTGTGTAGTGTCCATCCCTTTCTGCATCAGTGCTATCCTGTATGTAATCTTTAAACCCGGATTTCTCAAGTGAAATAAGGAATCAGAATAGTTTTATTTTCACATATTTTTTTAATCTATGAAACCCATTTGTTTCGATGATGGAAACATATACCTCACACAAAAAAACGTGCTGCAAAGAAAACAGTCTTGTTTTTTCCAGCAGTGCTTATGGCACGTTTGGAAAGTGTCTTAAAAATGGAGTGGAGGCTGATTTTAATTGACATGAAATAATTTGATAATTAATACGAAAAAATTTGATTGACATGAAATACCCTGTACCTCACGATGCTTTCCTGTCAGTCTGCATGCTACACTGTAAGAGGTGTACTCATCATAGTACCCGTTTGCTTGGCTGTCTCATTCAAAATGGTTTAAATCCTACTTTCCAAGGTGAGCTTTTACTACTCTTAAAGGCATTAAGTTGTATTTGTGTTTTCACATAACTTAACACTCAGTCCTGTAATGGACTGTGAGGGATTCTGTCTGCAAGGGGAAGAAGTGCAGCCCATGGACTGCTTTGTCCAGGAAGGGATGCTCACTAATGCACTTGTCATCTTTTGTGTTCTGTGCCAACCTGCTTTGTTGATGCAAGACATTCACATGTCAGGATATGTTTAATACAAGACTTTCTGGCTCCTTGGGGGAAGAGCCTCTCTTTAGTGAGAGTTGTTCATTAGAGTTAGTTGGGTGTGAATTTGAAGCAGGATATCCAGGCAGAAGAGTTGGTGTTGATAGTCACTGGGAAGCAGATTCCAGAGACTTTGTTTCAAAGATTCATGACCCCTCAAGATCTGGGAATTTAAAACAGTTTCTTATTCTATCTTACAGGCTAAAACCCCTGCAAAGCATGTCTTCCCCTTTCCAACGCACTCTTCTGAGAAGTTTCAAGCAATGAGGAGGCTTTGTAGAAAGACAGTGGGGTTCTTGGGAGAGTTTCCCACCCAGTTCTTGCATGGGTAGCAGCTCCCATTTGGTTCCTTTCTAAAGAAGATTTCCAATGTGTTACTCCATGTTCTTGCTTCCAGTGTTCATCACAGTACTAGAAAACCTAAATATGTCCTCTTGCAGCCTTTAATTATGCGGTAAAAGCCATGGCCATTTTAAAGCCTATTCTTTTTCCAGACAGGCTGACCTGTGGATGGCATTCTCTTGTGAAGGAATAGGGCTTCACATTTGCTGTTGCTGGCTTTCCCTCTTTCTCTGTTCCTTGCTGTACTTTTTTTTTCAGTTCAGAATGGTTTCTCTGTGATTGTAATTGCACTAAATACATTCGATAATGCAGAAGTGACCTATTTTGTGCACAGTTTAGCTGATTCCGCAATTGCCTGTAGGGTTTCTTAGCAATGTTCTTCAGCTGCTCCATGAGTTACAAAAGCCTGGTAAGTTAAGCATGGCCAGCACGACATACTGGAGGCAAGGAAAGTTCAAGGTAATGGAGAAGGGTGAGCCATACAGGTGTGAATACCTTGAACTGGGTGTTTGTAAGGCAAGGTGGAGGCCTCTGGAACAGCCAAAGCTGTTCTAGAGGACTAGAATAGATGTCATTAAAAATATTAAACTGTTGGAGATCCTTTGTACAAGTTTGTTAATATCCAGTGACATGGTCAGATATTGTGCCTCAGTAGGCTCAGCAGTCAGTGTGTGATACCTCTGGCATCTAAGGCAAGTACTCAACTATAAAAAGATAGATGAGCCGGGACCATTAACATAAACACTGTCTGCAGCACTAGCCCTGGTAAGAGATTGTTCTGTGCCTCATTAAAAGGAGATAGCACTGTCAGAGGAGCCATGCTTCATTTTTCCATGTTTGCTACATAATCAGTTAATTTTGCTTAATAGTGGATTGCGTTACAGATGCGCAAAAGGGCATAGTCACTTTCTGCATAAAGCCTCCGCTCTGCTGCAGCTGCAATGTTAACGGAGTGTGGTAGCGGGCAAGCTGACCTCAGCTGGTGTCCCCGACTTACCCCTCTGGGTTCTCCCAGCTGTGCTCTGGCCAAGCTCTGTGCTTGTAAAGATTAAAGGTACGAGTTTGTCAGAGGAACTTAGATACAAATATAGATGAGGGTAGTCATTCAGTGTCTGCTCTGCTCTTTTTTTAAAGAAAAAGCCTTGCATAAGGTACTGTCAAGGACTTCCCCATGTTTCATTGGGAAGTTCTTTAGTGCCTTTCATCTAAGCATTACTTAGAATATGAAAGTTAGTATTACTGATTTCTAATGAGTTGAATCCAAGTATGTCTGTCTTATAGTGGATCTTGACATTTTACTGCCCTTTGAGTGCAGCTTTCGGGAAGATTATTGACAAGTCAAATACGGTAAGACAGAATATGTGGAGAAGCCAAGTTTAGACCGCTGCTTTGGGACAGATTATTAAACATCACAACTCAAGAGTTTAGAAGATTAACATACTACACAGTAATATGGTGTATCCAACATTTAGTGCTAAGCATATATTGCTTAAATTTGTAGTGAAACTGGGTATGTGTAGACTGTTGTCTTCAGATTAAAATTAATGTATTCATAATAAGTATCCTGATGGATTCCTCAACATCGGACACTTTTAAGAGTTAGCTGGACAAGGTGCTGGGCCATCTAGATCATGTTTTGTCAAGAAAGGTCGGACTGGATGATCCTTGAAGTCTCTTGCAGTCTGGTATTCTGTGATACCTGTACTCACATATCCCAGTTTGAAAGTACTAAGTTTATAGACTCTCTAGTGTGGTGGGAATGTCTTGTTTAAAAAAGAAAGCAAACCAAGCAAGCAAGCAAACAAACAAAAAAACCAAAACCAAAACCATGCAAAAAGTAATACTGGCTGTATTGAAGTGAAAGGCTTCTTTTCAGAAGCACAGGTAGACATGTAATTAAGTTCATCTCTCTTCAGAAAAGCAAGCAAGCACCTACTTAAATCTAAATGTGCTTAAGTTGTGTTTACTTCAAGAAATACTTAAGTTCGTTTTAAGTTAATCATCCACACAAATGATTTTCCCTAGTGAAGACTTGCATACCCGCAAAGGGAGAAAGGCACTTCAAAACTTAAGTATGATTATAGGTGTAAGCAATGGGCTTGATTTTAGAAGAACCTGAAGGAAGTAAGTGCAAAAATCTAATTGAAATTCAGTGAGTCTAGAGCATCTAATTCTCTTGAGTCCCTCTGAAAGCCTCGACCTCTTTTAAATGCTAACAACTGAGGGAGGTGCTGGCTCTTATGAACTGGTTTCACATTAGCACACCACCATGGTGGATTTTTCTCTCCAGATGCTAAGTGTGGGAACGTAACCTTCTGTGTATGGTTTCTCCAGTATTGCCAAATACTGGTGTTGCTTTGTGAACTAAAACCCACATATAAATGCCAGTGTGTTTACAAACTTTAGTATTTATTAGTGTTATTTAGTAGTTAGTAAATGGTGGTTCAATTGCAGTGCTGTGAAGTTGTAAGCAGAAAAGCCTTCTGGAAGCTAGCAAGGTCCAGGTGAGATTTTTAATTAATAGATGCCTGACCTGGCCCCCTACCTTAGTCCACAGGAAGATTTGGATCTAAATTTTGCATTTTGCTCTTTCGCTGCTTTTACAAGATGAACCAGGTTAAAAACCCCCAAAACAAACAAATCCTTGAATTTGCAGTGCTTCATTGATTTCCTCTGAAGTTATGGCTGTAACTTCCCAGGTATGTTCCGATGCTCACTGATGCTAGCTGCATCTCAGAGCACAGAAAAGAGTACAGCTTCTAACAGCCACATTTTCCGTGGTGATATAGGCTTAACCTAAGAAGGACTTCGGTTGTCCTTCATTCCCCCTCTTCTCCCTGCATCCTCAGGGATTCCCTGTTTCCTCCCTTTCCTCGTGAACATCAGCAGGCCACTTCAGAGATCTGATCTGGCCAAAATCTGTCAAGAAAAAAAAAAAGGACCATGGGAGCCCGTTTGGACCATGCAACTCAATATGGGTCTCCCATTGTGGTGGTGGAGCTGTGTGTAGGCAGGTAGTTCTCTAGGTGGGGAACTGCTAAGAGTGGAAGATGATAAACCAGGAGAAAATAAAGGGTATTTTTATGTTGGGTTGGTTACAGCACGTCCAGAAAATCCCAGGGGTTGGTGCAGGAACAGGCCTGGGCAGTGGGCGAGAGACCCGCTTGAGGCAGCATTGCCTCTGAAGAACGTGTTCCTCATAGCACAGCTTCCACCCTGCTTGGCAGGTACGTGCTTCACAGCTGTAGCAGCAGAAATGCAATGCTGCTGCAACCACATGCATTGGGACCAAAGACAAATCCCTTTAAAGAGAAAGAGGAAGGTTTGGGGGTTACTGGTATTAGTTCTTAGGACAGTAGAATGGGAGTCTCAACAGTGCAGTGTGCCCAGCAAGGCCAGCCCTGATGTTTGTGTGGCCCATGGGGTCTGGGGAGATTGGCAGGCAGTGGCATATGCTAGTCCCAAATTGCAGGTTGTTCACATCAAGGGGTCTTGTGTAGCAGGGCCCACAGGATCTTTGGGATGCCTTTTATTTATTTAATTTTATAAAAAATAGCTGGCAGCAGTATGACCTTCCAAAGTTGGCATACTTCTCCATTAGCTCTTCCACTTGCACGTAGACACATACAGCTAAACTCACGCAGCAGCCTGTCACATGCAATTTGTGTTCTTTGTTTGAGAAGCAGCCTATAGACAAAACCCCTTTGCTTCTCCCTTTTGTTTCATTAAGCTAGTACTGACGGGATTTTGGAGGCGCGGATGCGTTAGGCACCTGATTTCTGCTGACTTGGGTAGGAATCAAGACACCTACTGCTGCCTCTGGTGACTGAAAATCTCCCCATGGGTTTTGGCTCACTGAAAGCTTCTTCATTTTGTTTGGAAAAGGATGAATAGGTTTTAAATAAGGAGTGCACACTCTTTGGGGTGAAGGCCTCGTCTTGTTAAAGCTCTTACTATGCAAGCTAAATAAAATGAAGTCCTAAATGCTAGGGCTAGTGGTAGCTTCATTATGCCTTTCCTTTAGTCACATGCTGACGCTGCAAGGGAGCAAGGCAGACGGCCAGGACTTTCTGCTGCCTTGCCTGGTTCCTTCTTGTGTTAAATTTGGTTAAATTTTCGTGATAGTGGACCATGTCTCCATGGGGCTGCTACACTGGGCTGGCTTCTAGTGTGGGTCGTGTTCACCATAGCCTGGGGAGAGAGGTTTGCATATGGGGTTTTTTCAGCCTGTGCTCTCTGTGTGATGGCTGTTTCTTGGGACCTTTTTCTGAGTCTCACAGTTTCCCAGGTTGTCTCCTGCAGCACAGAAGTGCAGTTTCTCAGGTATCTTTTGTTTTAGTTAACAGAGTTAACCCTGGTTATTTATCAGGAGGGGCACGAGCTGTTAGATGCATGAGGAGTTTGCAAATGATAAATACCATCGCACTGGTAATAGCAGGTTTACATAGCTAGTAGATTTCTAAAGCTCACACCAAAGCTCGTTGTTTTTGAACAGGGAACCACTTTGAAGGCAACCAAAAACATCTCACATAGTGCAGTCTTCACTTGCTATCTCCAGTCGTTCCCTGTCTCTTTATAGTAGTCAGTCCTTGATATAGCATAAGCACCATAAAAACTTAATTTTCCCTGGATGCTGTTATGTTTAAATCAGAGTAAGTTAAAACGTTTAATAATTTACAATTGCGCATGCAGTATAATTGCATTTCTGTTTGGCTCTTTGTGGCTGGGTTTAACACTCAGGCATTTACCAGAGTCCTCTGCATCATGGGGCATGTTCTGCTCTTGCTTCGCTTGCTGAACTGCTGCTGTCATGAGAGAGAGGTCCTCTCATGAGCTGCAGGAGAGACCAGGGTTGTGCCTTTTTTTCTTTTTAATGGCTATTTATTTTCTGAGGTTCAAGTTTGGGTTTTCCAGCACTGTCATAGAAGTTAGTGGTCAGGATCCCAATTGGTGCTGCACAGCTGTTTCTGCACCCGCTGCCTGGGGTGCTGAGGTGGGAACAGTAGGTTCTGCCTGCTTTGCTCCCACATGACACCTACAAAGTCAATCTGCTTTTAAGCTTGTTTGTGCTCACTTCTTGAACAGTGTATGCTGTGTATGTTGTTTGCTTTTCAGGCTTTTAGTCAAGCAGAAAGGTAACTCTTGCACTTTCTGCCAAAAGCAGGGGAAGTATTTTCCTAATGTTCGTAGTTGGACTCAGTAATGAGCTTAACTATTTAGTATCTATTAAAGCAAGCTTTGAAGGAAGGATAAGGGCCTCAAAATTATTGTAGTGTAGGCATGGAGTGAAATGCGCTTCTGCTTTACTGAGAGGCGTGTGGAAATTCTGGACAGCAATAAATACAGAGGATCTTATAGTGAAATATTAAGCAATCTTTATCATGGATATTTTGATACGTAGATTAATATGCAACAAATAATACATGTTCTGTTTTTTGAGCCAAGGCTATAATTCATCTAAGAGGCTTGATACAGCACAAATGAGGGTAAGATCAAAACTGGCTCTTTTCCTTTATTCCGACAACTTTTCTAACCTTTCTTCCATTCCAGTTCTTTGTTGGGCTCTATCATAATGCCAGTGGAAAAATAGAAAAGGCTAGTGGGCTTACCCTCTGATTTTCATGTCATGCCACCTATTTATATATGGGGTGTTTTTCACCAATTCTGTATGTCTTCAGAGGAACAGTATTTCTAGCAGCAATCCTGTGAGTCTCAGGAAAGGTACTTCCATATTTTTTCAGTTGAGAAGGCAGTGCAATACTGCAGTGTGTATTACAGGCTTGGAATAGCCTTTATTAGAATCACAAGTATTATAATTAATGCCATGACATGTGAATTATTTATTTTGCAATGCCAGTCACTCCAAGCATCCTCTGTTGCACTGAACATAAATACCAGCATATTTTGTGGGACAATGTCTTATCGAAGGCGGGGGAGAGGGGGAAAGAGCAGACTGCAGTGCTTCCTGTAACATACTGTTTATTTTCACCGCTTACCCAGGCTGACTTTTTCTGGCAAAAGCCGAGCCCCTACACCTGAGGAGCTCTGTGCCAAGCGTGGCAGGTCTGACTAAAATGGTACAGCAACACTGATTTTTTTGCAGAGATTGCTTTCTGTAGGAAAGGGCAGCATGAAGGCTCTCTTCACCAGGATCACTAGTGACAGGGCACAATAGCCTCACCGCTGCCTTATTATCACCATATTATGAATGTGTTTGATGGAGTGTCCATCAATAACATTGCCAGCTTTCAATATGTTTCGGGAGGGCAAGGTCTCCATTAAAATCTTTACTCACGGAGTGGGGAGGTGAAGCTTGCACCTTCTCCAGGCTGGGCAGGCAGCCATGCCATGCTAGTGGAGGCTCACCCTGGAGGGAAGGCAGGCAGCGTTGATCCCACCAGCCCAGCCCCAAGGGCTCTGCTGTGGATAGATGGCTTCATCCTGTGGATAAGGCAAGAGACCTAGCCTGATCGTGTGGGTGGGGATTAGAGCCAGAGGCTGTTGAAGGAGCCTACCAAATGAGTTTACATCCTGGCAGGGCACCTTGCTGGCTGGTGGCACCCTTTTGGGAAATGCTGGTGAGCTTCCCATCCTGACAGTCCCGGGCTATGCTTGTAGGCTGCTGTCTGCCCACCTCCAGGCTGGCTTTTCTGCTCTCTGCACACAGCTGATGCCACTGGACCACAGGTCTTTCCTCAGCCCAACCCGTGGGCACAGCCTTTCCTCTGCATCCTGTGAGAGAGGCAAGTTTCAGCATCCTCCTTCCTCCTGCCTCAGCAGCCTGGGGAGTGAGCCCTTCAGGGGACTGGGGTACCAGCAAGATGGCGGGTTACAGAGCCTGAGCCCAGGTGCTCAGGCAGGCCATGGACACAGCGTGAGCACAGTTGGGTGCCTGTTGTGGCTCGCACGCCTGCTTGTGTCCCTTGGGTCTGGGCTCTAATCCTGGCTGGAAATGTTAAATATTGACGGAGTTAATTCCCCACTGCTTCAGACTGCAGAAACTGGTCTCTGATAAGGCTGTGTTTAATAAGGATATTCTCGGTAAAGAGCTTTGGTGGCTAGACAGAGCTTTACCTTGCCCAGTTCTGCGCTGACAGGCAGGGAAGAGGAGGTCCTGTTCTAGTGCCCTCCCTTCTTGCAGCCTGGCAGTGCGATGGAGTGGGAGACACAAGGGGGATGATACCTCTTTCTTGTCCCCAACAAATAGCCACAAAATACTATTGGATGCCAAAGGTGGCTGTAGGCAGCATGAGGAGCCAGAGTAAGTGTACTGCTGCAGTAGGCCTAAACTCTTATTCAAATGCCAAAAATAAAAGCAGCCTAACTTACTTTTTCCACCTCACATAGCAGTTTCCAGCCACATCAAGTGAAAAGTCTAGGTGGGTGTATAGTGTTTATAATCACTGAGTAATACACATTACAGTAGCTGGGATGTTTGTTTTGTTCCTGACTACTGGTTTAAAAATGGGTTTATTGAGGGCAGGAAAAATGATTTAAGTTTATATTGTCACCTAAGAGATATAGGAGTGTGTTCCTGTTTTGGGGAGGAAGGCTGGAAATGTAAGTAATACTGCTTTTTTTAATTCCCCTCCACTACAACTGCAAGTAGGCAGACAGTGAAAGTGCAGGATCCAGTGTAATTTCTGTAAGAGACGGTGTCTGTAAGAGCGGTTTCTGTAAGAGTGGTTTCTGTGCCCGCATTCATGTGCAGCAATTGTGTCCTCCGGTATCTAAAAATTGTTTACATGGGTGGCAGCAAAATTTTACATCCAGAGTAATGAAAAATTGAAAACAGATCCACATCCAAAACTGTGCTGTGTTCTTCTTTCTCATGTGGTATCCCTTGTATGTAGTATTGCAAGCTTCTGTCCAGGGAGACTTGGCCCTGGCTAAACTGCACCCAAAGGTGAGTGCTAACCAGTGCACACAGAAGGGCTCACTGCAGTGCAGGAAGCAGGTGATGGTGCAGCATCTCTGACCTGGGGTGGTACCAGGGGAGTTGAGATCGCTGAGGGAGCAGCAGGCATGGTGTCTGTTGTAGGGATGCATTGCAAATGAAGGGGGCAGGATTTGTCAGCCATGCTTGTGTAAGGTCTGCACAAAAGCACCCAGAATGGTGAATGGGCAAGTCATGGGACACAAAAGTTTCTGACCCTATGCATGCTGCAGACAGGGGTGGTGTGATGCCAAGGCTGAGTAGGCTGCGGGAGGATGTTGCCAGTACGTGGGGAGGGATGGATTGAAAAGGCAAAGCCCAAGGTTTTTATAGGCTCTAAAGTCAGAAACATACCAAATGCAGACCCAGAGGATGCGTAAGAGCTAGTGTAAGGGGAATGCTGGTGCATCTGGAAGTGCTGGACAAAGAAAATCATGTTACCTTGCAGGCCTTTAGCCTTTGATGCGTTCATTTCAGTCATAGGATGTTCCAGTTTAGCCAGGAGCTGGCAGACAGATGGACCGTGAGGCAGTTCGCAGAGTGACTCAATCTAGGCAAGCATGAAGGGTCATCTACATAAAGGTAACCTATTACAGTATTTTCACAGAAACTCCTTTTTTGTTTTTTGGTTTTTTTTCCCTCCCTGGGTTTTCATGTTTTTGTGGTAATTCTTCAGGTTTCATTCATGGTAGTTTTCCAGTTGATCCTTTCCTTCCTGCCTGCTCTGCCACCCACTCGACACAAGGATTTGGTTTGCCTGACCCGTGGTCTTGCCTTTTTGAGGAGCAGTCAGGCAGAACTGTGGTCAATGTAAAAATTGTGGCAGCGTCCCTGTATTTCCTCACCACCTCCCCACAATCCTTTGTTGGCCGCAGCGGTTGTGCTTCCTTCTGTTAGCTTCATGGAGGACTAAGAAGCATCTGTGGTGTGTGATTTAAGGCACTTGTCTGGCTGCTTATTACTTGGTGTGACCCCGTTTCTGCTGTCAGGAAAACTCTTGAGGAACAACTGTTTCACTTGGCCTTGCTTTCTGGAAAGCTGTGGCCTTCAGTCTGCATCGTGGTGGCGGTGGTGGTGGGCTTTTTCTAAATGAAGAAGGAAGGAAAAGCACGGTATCTGTTTGTGCTGGATTTTCTCAGAGGAAGATGAGAAAATTTCTGCTCTAAACGAGGGTAGAGAGTTTTCTCCATTGGATTGAGGTTGATCAGTTTGTTATCTTGCCATTTGATGCCTGATAAATTGCTGTGGAAGCACCAGAGTGAGGAGCAAATGATCTTTTCAGAAGTAAAAGAAATTGAAAAATGAAGGATTAAATAGTTTACTCTCTGAGGCTAAAATTACGGGTATTGAGTGCTTTGTCTGTTTTATTGGTAGGGAAACCTTTATTGTTTGTTACAAGTTGTTCACTTGAGAAGGGCAAGAAGAAAGGCCATTTGGATGAATTACCGTGTGTCTTGCTAGTACTAATTCCACTTCTATACCTCTCTGCCTGCCTGCCTTTCCCCACATTTTGGGCATGAGTGATGTGCCCCCACTCACTTCGATAGAAACACCATGGTCTTGGGAAAGTTTCACCTTTTTCATATGCTGTTATTGTAATTTGGTTTATTTCTCTGGACATGCAAAGATGAGAACAGCTTGCACAGAGCTTGAGATCTTAGCAATGAAAAGGGAGAAGCTAAGGGAAAAAAAACAACTTTGGGGAGAGAGGAGAAAATCGTCACTGTCTAACTTCAGATGCCTCTGTGCGTCACACAAGTGGTTGGACAGTTTTGATCTGGGGTGCTCTGAAACAAGCCTCAGGTCTCAGGATGCCCTCAGGAGCCTCAACTGCCAGCTTGGACAGCCAGGATGCCTAAAGTAGGGGTCATCCTGCTCTTCCTCACCCTCTTGTCCCCTGTGTGGTGCACATCTGCTGGTGATTGAGAGGGTATACACCTTAGTATTGAAATGTTTACAGTAGGGCTCTTAGGTTGGTTTAATATTGAAGTAGTTTTAAAAACAACCAGGCAAGCAAGACAGTGGCTGTTGGTAAAATGACTCTGGGAAGATGCCCCAGGGGGGGATTAAGATACGCTGAAGCTATTAGCTAGGAAGATCCTACCTCCTTAGCTCCTTAGTTTGTTTTGCCAGTGTTAAGAAGGAACTGATCAAAGGAACTGTAAACAGTTAAAAAAACCCTCTGCAGGCAGAAAGGAGGCAGTTGCAGGAGCTGCTCCCTGTGAGTTTGCAGGAATCTCGGCTTATTAGCAGTTCCTAAAACATGTGGTGATGCAGGACTGAGCGAGGAGAGACATATGTCCTCTTTTGTATGGATTTTAGAAAGTACTATGCTGCCTGTCTTCTGTTGGTAGTAAACTGTATTTTGATACCAGAAAGCTGTTTCATGGGGCTTCAGGCCCCAGGAGTCCCTGAGTGCTGTCCTGAGGGGCTGCAGTCCGCAAGCCCTGGTGGGTGCTTTTGGAGAGGGAGAAAGGATGCAGCAGTGCTGGGGAGCATATCTGTCGGCGTTTGCCAGTCTGTTGTGCACTGACCCCTGCACGCAGGGGAAGCAGTAAATCCTTGCTGGCCCTTGAAGAGGAGGGTGTGATGGGACTTGGGCAGGTAAGGTCAGGGACCTTCCAGCCCTCCAGCAGCAATGCCGCGTGCTTTGCAGGGGGCAGTTGTGGCTACTGGTACCAGCACAACCTTTAGCTCAAGGCATGTAGCTCAAAAGCCTGAGCTTTTTGAGCAGTCTCCTTTTCAGTCTGTCCTGTCTTCTCTGAGGGTTTTAAGAATCTACTTTTCCAATAAACAAGAGTCTCGGTCTTTCCCCTTGTGTTTCCTTGCCTATCCCACTCCAGAAAAAGGAGTTGCTTGGCCTCGCTGGCAAGACAGCCTGTCATAAATCTCTGCAGGCCAGATGGTTTGTAATTTATTGCCCCCTACCCCACCAGATATTTTCAGATTATTCATGTTACTTGCTGCCTTGCCTTTTGCCGTCTGTTTTCCCCTTCTTTCCCTTCTAGCGAAGTATTTATCCAAGGCCTTTCACAGATGTAAAAAATTCTTCAATTTAGATACATCAATTTCAAAGAAGTCTGTCTCTTATGCTTTGGTATGGTTTGTCCCTCTTGACTTTGACTTCCCTGTAATAGGAACCCGTGCTGCAGAGGAATCTATGGCTATTGGGTTTCCTGCTGCATCTGGTAGAAGTGTAACGTGAAGGAACAGCCTCTGAATTTCAGAGGCTTAAACCGTGTCCTTTCCTGGATCTCTCCTGCCACATGTCACTTCTTGTATGTGAAGTTGTTTATTTGGCTAGATGATGGCAGTCTGTGGCTTTTGCTATCTCTGCAGACGCATATGGTCCTGCTGATAGAAAGTCCTGTGTGTCTGCCTGAGATTTGCAGGTGACAGTGGCATGTGCCGAAAGAAATGGGTGGAGTTGGCTGCACTGTACAGCACGCAGGGCACTGCAGAATCCCTATCTGTGGGAATTGCTAGTCAGCTCTTATCGGTCACATCCCAACGCAGTGAGCTGTAGAAATCAAATTAGCAGACAAGTCAACTGCTTACGTCAGTCAGAAGTTTTGCACTGGGGATGATGTGATAGTCCAGGGCCCCTCGCTGGGGAGTGTCTCTGGGTTTGATTATGAGGGTTGTAACAAAATGAAAACCTGACAGTGCAGTTTTGTTTCTGTCTTGCCTTTTTTACCTCCTTTCTCCAAAACATTCCTTCTCACTGTCACTTGGGGTAAGCAAAAGCAGAGAATTTGTCCTTGCTGTGAAAGCAGAGAAAGCTTTGCCCTGTTGTTTTATAAAACAAGTTGTTGTGACATACCACTTGATTCCTCACATCTCTCAGTAGTTCATTAGTCTGTCACTGTACAAGCATATTAAATGACAAGCTAAAAATCACAAGACAGTACAGCGGTCCATTAAAATTTGTAAAGGATATCAAATATTCAAGGTAAAGGATGTAAAAAGAAGCCGTTTGCTGTAAATACCAATACCTGTAGTTGCACAAACATAATGAAGTGCTGTTCGCTGCCAAGCAGCGGATGGCTGCTGACAGACACGCGGCTGTGGGAATCCCCACAGTTATTTATTTCCAGACAACTGCTACTGCTTCAGCAAAAGGTCTCCTTCAGAAGCTCCAGCCTGTCATGTGAGCCTCTTCTCCTAAACAAACAACATGGATAACTTGAAATTAGAGGCAAGATGAGTTACTTTCAAGCTCTCAGTGGCACAAGGCATGGTGTTATTAATTTCTCATGTGCACTGCAAAAGCAATAGACTCTGGCTTAACGTTTTGGGAGGGCTGTTACTTTTTTTTTGGTTTTTCCCTGTACTGCTTTCCCTGGATATTTAAGTCATATGTCATGATACCCTGTGGTAATTCTTAAGTTTCTTTATATTAACTTCCCAAGGGCAGGCAGCAGGCAAACTAAGGTTTCAAGGGCAGGCCTTCTGAATAAAAGCTTCAGAGCTCACATCAGCTCTTTCAACAGTAAATCCCAAATTCAGTTTCAGCTTCATCCCACCGTTTGGAAGACTGACTGGCTATATATTCAAAACCTAAAAGGTAGAGTGGATTCTCCATTGCTTTTAAGTGTGTTTTTCAGAAGGATAGTTATCTTCACTGCTAATAGGTACATGTTATTTCTGCTGTGGTTTTGGTTCCCAAATACTTGTGCCTTGTTAAGGCTTTGCTAGTAATACAGTCCCCAGCCTCCTCTATCCAAATCTGTAATAAATTAGTTTCTGAGGCTTTTGTCTGTAGTGATTCTAAAAATAATTTCTTATTGGAATCCAATTGAATCCGAGGGAAGCGAGGTGATAATCAAATGATGTCACCCTCACTTCTTGCGCTGCATCTCGCTGCCTGCCAAAACTAGCAACTGTTGCTATGTACCCAGGGGAAGGTGATACTCCCAGCCTTGGTGCTGGAAAGCACTCCTTTCTAGTGCTTGTCAGGCCCCTGAGAGCTGATGACGTCTGTCCCAGGCTTTTCATTTTACCCTTACTTGTTGGGATAGCCATGAAGAAACATGAATTGTGTCCTGTGGGGTGTGTTGAATTCTTCCTCTTTGTGAAGAAGACCGTTTCTCACAACCAGTGCCAGTCTGGAGAACTGATGTGGTTTAGCTTGTGAAGTGTGGTGCCTGAGCTGAGCTGTGTGGTAATGTCTGTGCAGATCCGTGTATCGGGACAATGGCATTACGCCATGATGCTTCCCAGACAGTTTAGTTCTTTTTTTCAGTAGCACTCCTGTACACTTGGCTGGTGGTGGGACTCTTCCCCCAGCTTTTCTCTGGATACTTCCAGAAGATCAAAAAATTCCACCAGAACAGGAGGGCTCATTGTCATGCAGCACATGGTGTTCCAGAAGTTCTTCAGTAGCGATCCCAATCCTGCTCTAGCAGCAGGTGGGTGATGTAGCAGGTTGCTCTTATCTCCAGTAAGAGTCAGCATGAACTGGGGATTTAGTACCTGGCAGATGCTGTTCAGCACATTGCAAGGTCCAGTTGTCAACAAGACCAGAGCTGTGATTTGTTTTATTTTTATCCCATGCTCTCCTAGTAAACGTGCTGTTGGGGTGTCCCAGATCTGCTGTTAATACGGCTTCTTACTGGTAGTGTGTGCTCACAAAAGGGTAAATGCTCCTCCTGACAAGCATGTGACAACTATTAATACTCACAGGCATTAGGCTCTGGCACTGTTACCTCCGTCCTGCCAGCACTGCTCCTCTGCATGGCACAACACTGGGCTTGCAGAGACCTCTCTGACATGCCCAGCGTCGCGCTGACCTCTCTGGGTCCATGCCTGGAACAGAGCAGAAACTCTGTACTCCCCTGTGCTGTACTGGCTGGTTTGCCTGGAGCTGTGGGATGTGCCCTCCTCTGTCTGTGCCAGCTGGCCCCTTCCTGGTGTGAGGGCAGCGGCAGGTACAGGGCTCTCCCAGGCCTGTGTCCCCAGATGACTTCCACCCACCAAGGACTCTGTGTGTAAACCTGGGAGTGGAACAACTCAAACGTTCATAGGCCCTTGGTTAGCACCAGCACATCTTGGCAGCTGCTCCCTGCCCTGTCTGCATTTAAAAGGGATTGCTTATAGTGCTTTGTCTTCGCTTTGCTACAGTTGTTATCTAAACTTCCAAAGTTCCGTCTTTGTGTTTTTGGGCAGTGTAAGGGTGCTGGATCGCAGGCAGCCTGAGATACAGTCACGGGTTTGTACAGGACTCCCATTTTTAATATTAAGCATGCATGGTTGCAAACAGCACTGTGCCTGGTTCCAGCAATGTCCTAATTCTGGGGAGGGAGCAGGGGATGGAGAAGGGGCACAGCAAAAAAAAGCTCTCCGTATTCACTGGCTGGTGTACCAGAATGATGAGGTAGGGTTGAAGAACGGAGGCATTTTATGTCATCATAATTCCCAAGGACTCTTTTCCAAGAAGGTACACTGTCCCAATAAATAGCAGCAGGCCAGAGCTAACTGACATGTACGTGCCCATAAGTGGTGAAGTTATTTAAAGTTATTGAAGTTATTTAGCCTTTTACCAGGTGAAGAAAAACGAAGTTATCTAGGTGGAAACAAGGAGAGGAGTAAAAATGGGCAGAGTACCAAACTGTGAGTCGTGACTTGTTCCGAGTAGCTTGTGAAAGTATCTTGAGGTCTTCTTTCCTAAGAGCCTTTGAAATTCGAAGACTATGGACTCCTGCCTCTTGGGACATGGACCAATCCCTTCTCCTCCTCCTGGCAGGTGCTGCCTAATGGTTGCCCTTTTTTTCGTCTTTTGAATCCCCCTGAATCACAGGGCTTGCTCAGTCTGCTTTTTCTCATTCAGGTCTAAAACCTTAAGGACAGTGTCAAAGTAGTGACGAGGACAGCATGTACTAGATGCTAGAGCAAAGGAAGGGGGGTGGGCAGGAGGAAGAGATGACCCTGTCTCTAGGCTTCTGTCCTAATCCTGCAAACTTTTTCTCCAGTTCTGCAGAGGTCAGCCAGACTTCCTGCATGAACAGCAATTACTTGCTATTCAGCATCATGCTCGGATTATGCTTAAAGTAATCATAATAACATCGCTAGAGTTTGTGATAAGGCATGGATGGGGTGCTTCAAGCCAAATGAATGGAGAGGCTGCGGAAGACATGTGTGGGATTAATTAAATAGAAGTTTTGCTTGTTTGGCAAGCAGGACTGAGTTAGGCCAAGGTCTGGAACTCAAAAAAGGTGTCTCCCTAAAAAGAACATAGAAATGAAGTGCCACCAGTGTACAGTGTGCACTCCCTGGCACTGGCCCCAAGGAGGAAGGTTAGTCCAAGAGCACATGATCTTTTCAAGAAGTATCTGTCCAGGTGGCCCAGTTCCCTGTGTGCTGGTATCTTGTGTAATCCCATGTTTGTCACTGCTATCAAATCAGGAGACAGCGTTTTGAATCACCGTGTACTCCCGTTGCATTTGTGATTATGTTGTTGGCTCTTGCAGTGGGAACCATCTGGGCCCTGGAGCTCCAGAGCAGCTCAACCAGTGTGGCCCAAAGGGGCATGGTCATTGCTCACAAGTGTAGCACTTCGGAGCCAGCAGGAAGGAGGTGAAAATGGCCAGAAATTTCACCCTGTTGTGCTGGAATGCCTTATGAATGCATTCAGGGTCTCCTAATACAGAAGGTCTGTCAGGTAACTGCAGTTGGTTTCCTGGAAAATCATCTTCATTCCTTGCTGTTCTACTGGACAGGTGTTTTCTGTCATATGCCTATGTTAAGCTCCTTCACTAGAATGCAACTTATGAGTGACATGGAGTCCGAAGTGCCCAACAGTTCTACAACATTGGAAAAAAGGTGCTCCTCTATGCCTATAGCTTTATGGTGTCTCACCATCCTGACTAATTTCTTTTGACACACTCATTTCAGGGCAGTGGAGTGGGGGAACAACTCTTCAGCCTGAGTTAATAGGAACCCAAGTGCTGCCTGCTCCTCCCCATGCAGGCAGAGCATCACAAGGGCAACAGCTACCATAGCTGGCAGCTGCTGCAGATGCAGGAGAAGACAAGTACTCATCTGCTCCCTCGCACTGTCCTCCCCCTCTGTTGACAGCATTGCTGTTTGTCCTGCCAAATCCTTATGTGGCTATCGGTACCTGTCTGCTTGAATGTCCAGAGTATGGTGAAAGGCTGGCCTGCTTCTTAGCCTCTTCCTTCTTATCTATGTGTCACAGGAGGAAAAAACCTAGACAGAAATAGGTTGTCCAGGGTCATCCCGATGATGATGGCAACAATTCATAGCTGAAGCATTTGATTTGTTAACCTTATAAAAAGATGCCATTAAATACTGTATTTAGCTCCTCAGGGGAAGTAGCCTAGTTTCTTTTTCATTTTCCTTTTCTCATCCCTGTTTTAACATTAGTGACTCAGCTATCACTGTGCTTTGGAAAGACCATTGGGGTTATAGCTGTGATTGGATGGTACCAAGAACCCATTTCTGCTGAAAATAATTATTATGGTGCATTTTCATCTCATAAGTCTGATGTAAAACTACTGGAAGCTTTTCATTAACTTTTGCAAGCTTAGAAACTTGCCTGTGAACGAAATTGGAAATTTCTGTGTATCTCCTCTTGTTTATCCTCCTCAACAAGTCAAAGTCTGGCGAAGACTGGTGCATACCTAAACCTACAGACTGAGGACATTCCTGTTGAAGTCCACAATGCATCTCACAGGGTATGCGTTTAGATACCTGCAAAAGCCTTTGCAGGTAAGAATCTCGCTTTGCAACAGGGCACATGGTCAGATCCTATGAACAGAATAAGTTTCCATCAACTCTGAAAAAAATCTGACTAGAGGCAGGTGTGAACTCCTCCATCTCCCTAATTTTTTCATTCTCTACTTTGCTAATCTTAACCAAAAAAGTATCCTGGTTCATTTCTGTTTTTCCGGCTATCCCATCTCCTCTAAACTTTAATCACAGGAAAAAAAGAAGGAAAAAAAAGGGGGCATAGGGGTAGTGTGTGTTAGCCTGTTCTGTGTTTTGCATATCCGCTCCTATTACAGAAATACTAGCAGGCCTGTCATGATGTATGTGCATACATGTTGCTCAGGGTATTTTGTAGTGGGTCCCTTCCCTTTCTCAGAAGGAGGGAAAATTTCCCCATATGCATTTGCCCTCATCTGATCAGCTGCAACTTGAAGGTACTTGCTTCTTATGTACCTTTGTTATGAAAATGATACTTGGCATACCTAGGAGGCCTTGCATTCTTGAGCTATGAATACTGTGAAGTGTCATAAGAAAAAGATGATGTACAAAGGCACAATCATTCTGAGCATCGTCCCTTAAAATTTGCCTTATGTCTTGAACGTGTAGGTGTTGAAAATGGACTTACTTCAAGCAGTATGGTTCCACTAACATAACTCAATGTTTTCCACCTAAAAGCAGCATGTTATATGTGTCCATCCAGCCCACCTGGGGTCTGGGACCAGTTTTTCTGAGAAGCAGAAATTCATCCCCCTGTCCAGTGCTGGAGACTGGACAGGCAGATGAATCCATCTGGAGGGATTGTGTGGCCATCACAGTGTACATACGGCTTCTGGAACTCCAAGGCACATAGATTTTGATTCAGCAAGTCAATACTTATAATTTTCCGGAGCAGGGGATGGTGTCTGTGAAGTGACACTATCTCAGGGTACTGAGAGCTTGCCTCAGTGCTTGTCCTGAAGGGCAAATAAGGCAAAGCTGGTTTGTGCTAGCAAATGAAACCAATTAAGTCTCTCGGTTTTGTCTACTGTGCATCTTTATTGAATTGAAGCTTCTTTGTTTGCCTGTTGAGGCTGTAAACTTCCAGATGCAAGTGTCTTCTACTTCTGCAGTCCTTCCCGTAATGGGAGCTCAACCAGACTGCAACCTACAGTGCAGGTAATTCTTGTCCTAGTACCTGGTGACAGCCGTGACTACTGGTACAGTCAGGGTTCTCAAAACCATCACCCTGTGGCTCTGTAGTTGTCTCTGAAAAATGTCCCAGTCTGAGTGATACAAGGGCCTCACCGTGGCCTGAATGTTGTCTTCAGGAGGGATTACTCATGTGAACAGGTTCAAACCGGGAACATGAAAGGGCTCCTCCACTCATCGGTCTGCTATTTGGGCTCTGGTGTCAGGGTGGGGTGCTAACACAGCATCTTGAAATGCCAAAGCATTTTGACACAGCCTAACTTTAGGCCCAACATTTAGCACTTACAATTGTGATTGTATTGATGACAGTGATTTTAGTTTCTCAGATTAGGTAAATAGCTTAAAAAGTAAAAAAAAAAAAAAACAACCAAAAAACCATAAAAAGATGACTTTTGTACCTGTGCATTTACCTGGGTTGTGAGGTTTCTGGGATGGGGCTGTTGTATGTGGAACAGGAATGTCCTGCTTGCTGTAGCAAAGGGCTGATTCACTGGCAGCATAGGAGGTGTCATCTTCCCTTTTGTCAGCTCCTCAGGTATATTTTACCCTTGCAGTAAACAGAAAATTGATTTTAAAAAATCCGGTAAAACCAGTAACATGCAAGTCATGCTTGACCTGGAGCTGCCCAGGCTGGGTAAGGAGAGGTAAATTTTAGGGCTGTAAAAAAGCTTTTCTCCATAGGGGGAAAAAGAAATAAAATCAAATGCTGTCAACTTGGAGGTTGCAGCCAGGGCATCACACTGTTGAAACTGAAGCCTTGTGCCGCAGCAGTGAGTCTGTGGGTAGGGCAGGTTTTGGGGTTGGGTATCACAGAATCAAAGAATGGTTTGGGTTGGAAGGGACCTTAAAAATCATATAGTTCCAACCCCCTGCCATAGGCAGGGACACCTGCCACTAGACCAGGTTGCTCAAAGCCCTGTCCAACCTGGCCTTGAACACTGCCAGGGCTGGAGCAGCCACAGCTTCTCTGAGCGACATGTTCTATGCTCATAGTGAATAATTTTTTCCTTATATCTAATATCAGTCTCCCCTCTGTCAGTTCAAAGCAATTTCCCCTTGTCCTATCACTACATGCTCTTGTAAAAAGTCCCTCTCCAGATTTATCGTTGGCCCCTTTAGGCACTGGAAAGCTTCCCAGACCCTTCTCTTCTACAGGCTGAGCAAGCCCAACCTCTCATCCTGTCTTCATAGGAGAGGTGCTCCAGCCCTTGGACCATCTCTGTGGCTTCCTCTGGACTTGCTCCTTCAGGCCCAAACCTTCTTGTGTTGGGGGCCCCAGAGCTGGATGCAGTGCTCCAGGTGGGGTTTTGCAAGAGCAGAGGGAGAGAATCACCTCCCTTGAACTGCTGGCAACACTTCCTCTGATGCAGCCCAGGACGTGGTTGGCTTTCTGGCAGGCTCACGTTACCAGGTCATGTTGAGATTCTCATCAACCAACACCCCCAAGTCCTTCTGCTCAGGGCTGCTCTCAATCCATTCTCTGCCCAATCTGTAGCTGTGCCTGGGATTGCCTTGGCCCAGGTGTAGGACCTTGCACTTGGCCTTGTTGAACTTCATGAGGTTTGCACAGGCCCACCTCTCAAGCATATCAAGGCCCCTCTGGATGGCATCCCTTCCCTCCAGCATGTTGACAGCACCACACAGCTTGGTGTCATCAGCAGACTTGCTGAGGGTGCACTTGATCCCAATGCCCATGACCCAATGTAGTGCACCTGTGGAAGTCAGATTAAAGACTGGGCTGAAGAAAGACTCCTGCAGTAAGCCCACGTCCCTGCTGTTCGTATAAAAATGGTGAGGAGATGGATGTTTTTGTCCACCCTTGTCATCTGGCACAGTATGAACTTGATTTATGTATACAGAAAGCAAGTCTGTATGATTTTTCAAATATGTTCTTAAATGCAGTGTTTAAAGTATGTTTCCCAGTGCAGAGGGAAAACGTAGGAAATTGTACGACACTGAGAGGCTAAGGAGGACCCATGTGTTCTTAGGACGAAAGCAGAATGAGCGTCGGAGTACATCAAAAGGAAAACTGGTCACTTTCTGCTTTCAAAAGGTATTAATATTTTACAGCTGCCAGTTTTGAAGAGTGTGCAGGTATTTATTGGTAGTGCCACAGCTACCCAGTCCTGAGTCCTGAAGAAGGAGATACCTGTTTTTCAAGTTGTTCTTTTCGCTTGTCCCTTGTCTCCTAATTCACACCCTGTCCACACCAGCACTGCACTAACTCCGTGACTATCTGGAGTTGCGGTTGTGTGTTTCCACACAGCCTGCCCTTCCCATGAGGTTCCCAAGGGTTTTTTGCCCCTAAAAGCCATTGGGTCAGACCCACTGAGAGTCATACTTAGGTGTGTCCCTGGCTTCCCCTGGTGCTTGGATGCATGGACCGGGGCCCGTCCCTTTGCTACGTCATCTGCCAACTGAAGCGCATCATATTTTCAAATGCACTTTTTAAGCAGATAGTATCTTCAGGTTCAATAATAAACTAATCATGTGCTTAAAATAGCATGGGCAAGGGGTCCTGTTTCAGATTAGTCTACATAGCAGAAATGCCGGGGGCTGTTCTGGAGATTGCTTGAAGGCTTTCTTGCGAGAAGGTCTCAGGTGCCTGTGCCGGCTGTTGAAGAGCTTGCTCAGGCCTGATCAAACTCAGTCAGGCGACAGCGTATCAGATCTATTCCTCTCATCAGTCACACGTCAGCCATAACTGTCACCAGATTTGCAATTTAATGTGCGCAGCTCAACACTTCCAATTAATCCAGCCTGGGTATTTAACAATCTATTATTTCAGAGCTAGCACTTCACTGAGCCACGTGCAAGGCAGCCCTGCACTTCAGAAAGGCAGGAGCCCTGGAAGGCTGTTTTCATGCACACAGATTTTACTCTTTCCCTGCCACTGTGTGGTGGAAGTTACTGCTGGTCTGGTTGTATTTCACAGGCTTAGGAAGTGTTAAAAGAAATCAACACGTGACCGTGAAAAAATGTCAAAAAATGAAGATTATAATAGGTGATTCAGCAATGAGAGGCTTCTGTGATCTTCCATGGGAAGCTACTATTTTTAGTGAATTTTTATAAGCTGTAGCATCACTCACATTTATTTTTAAAGGCATGAAAGAACGCCCATACGTGTTTCTAAATAGTCGATGTATAGTAACGGCCATATGCTGAGAATGAGCAAAAATAAAGCTGAGCACTCTGGTTTCCACACTGCCGCGTGAGGGTTGTGCTGGGATCTGTGCATCTAAGAAACGAAAAACAGAGGGTTGTTTTTTTTTTTTCTTCTAGTTGTTCTTTCTAGCAAAACAAACCCCAAGCCTTGGGGGTGAAAGTCTGCCTCACAGTAAAACTGCATTGTTTTCATTGAGGTCTAACTGGGTGACCACTGAGGTTTGTGAGGACTCTTCCAGTAGCTTCAGCAGCTGGTGGACTGGGGCTGTGCTGACAGTGGTAGCTGTTTTTATGACACTTACTGTACATATATTTGGGTTGATTAGTTGCGTGTGCCTGCGCTTCTTGGGGGGCTCTGTGGCACAGCGGAGGAGAAATGCAGCAATGCTGTGCTGAAAGGGCTCCACAAATACAGAGTGGCGGCATTTCCAAAGTTCCTACAGTGGAAAAGCGTCAAAGGCTGGGGCTTGCCATTAGGAAAAATACAAAAGAAATAAAGGTGCTGGTGACACCGCTCCTGAACAGAAATGAAAACTGTTTTGATCTGAGTCTGCAAAGCCCCAGCCGCGTGTGTCTTTCGCAGCCTTTTTGTATGCAGCTCCTTGGGTTTAAGTTCAGTAAGGGGCAGGCAACATCTTCCATTTTCTCGCTGTGTTCGTGTCCCAGTCAAACCTGCACTGAGGTGCCTTGGGATTTTCACAAATCAGCACCTTGCAAGAGCCATGCCTTAAAGTAAATGCCTGCTGATAATTAAGTTAAATCCTTTGATGGAAATTAACTGTGTTCTTCCATTTTGGGCAGCTGTGAGATGAAGTGTGTGGAAGGGAGTAAAAAAAGGCAGCTCTTGACAAGGTGTCTTTAGCAGCTTCCTGGTGTTGGTGCTTGCCTCCTGATTCCCAAATCCTGTTTTAGCATGGAAAAGCATCAGTATAGCAGGCAGAGGCAACACTTTGTATTTCAAGGGGCTTCCTATAGCAAATGGTGCCTGGGGTACCTGTCTTCTGATGCTGGGAGGAGTTGCTGAAGAGACCAACTTTGTTCTTGCTCCACAGCTGCATTAGTTAAAAGTATCAGCACTTTCCTCGTTCTCTGCTTCCTGTCTCCCACACAACCAGTGGAAAAAAATATACGACAACCATCATGCTCTGCTCACAGCAAAACAAATGTTATTTATTAGAGTCCTCCTGTGGTCAGAGGATATCTGACTGTAAAATAACTGGAGATTTTTCTGCTAACTGGAAGCATGATGCTCTGAGACAATTTCCAGGCAGTGTATATTTTCAGCTAAGTTTTATTTGCGTCAGCGTAGTGATTTGCAATATCGCTGTTTGCAAAGAGTGAGGCAGCAGTTGTTGTAGCTAGAATTAATTTTTAAGGTTGTTTTTCTCTAATTAAAAACTTGATTAAGTTGTAACTCAGTTCCCATAGCTCTATGCACCGAGATGTTTTTCTTTTCGAAAGGGAGAGCATGAACTTCCTTGGCAGGCACATGGCCCACATACTGTCCTTGTGGCAAGGAGCAGCTGGGGCGGTGGGGAGTGAGGCACATGTAGTTAGGGAGGGCTTGTTTTCCCCGTGCTAATCACCTTCTCCTGTTGTAATTTGGCACGGCATGGCGCCCTGTGTGTAGGATGGAGGCAGATCCGCGGATTGCTTTCCTATCTGAGCCAGCACATTTCAGAGGATAAATCTTCGCCACACTTCATGTTCTCCCAGGGAGCTTTAATATCCCTCAAGGCTTTCTGCTCTTCCTAGGGGTTGGGAACGATGGGCAGAGACGGAGGCAGAGAGCTAATTGCAATGAGGGCCTCTTCTAGCCGTTCCCCTACCACCAAGGTCAGCAGTACTTCTTTGAAGACAGGATGAGGAGGGGAATCCATAGAGCCACCCTTCAGATGCTGAGCTGACTTTTTCTCCCTAAATCTGTAGGGATATTTTTCCCCCTTTTCCTGCAGGAGGGCTTGTTTGAGTAGGGCTGAGCCTGTGTCACCCTGCTTATACTTGCCAGGGCTATGAGGACAGTAGCCTTTGCCAGCCAGGTGTGAAGGGATGTACCCTGCAGGACCCTGGTGCGCTCTCACCGCCTGCTTATGCTGAACATGTGGTGGGATTTCTGGGAGCTGCCTTGGGAACTTGCAGATGATACCAAACATCGAGTATTGAAAACATTCGGGTGTCAGGAATGCTTTCTTTTTCTGTGTGTTATTTGCTTAATGCTCCCCCCCCCCCCCCCAAAACTTCCACAACTTTGAGAGAATATAACAACCTGGAATGCATAATATTTGGTTTTAGATGGAAAACATGTATATTGGTACAACATGGATGGATGGATATTGTGGGAGGACTCTCCTTATGATTTAGTTCTTGCTTTTACTCTGGTGCATCTCTAGAGAATCCTCACTACTTTATGAAATTATATGTATTTTTCTAGTTTGCAAAAACTCATGGGTAAGAGGTGGCAGTTCTGAGACCTTTTTGGGTTGGGGATTTCAGAGTTCCTTGAGAAGAGCAGCACTGCACCCTTACAGAGCTAGGCAGAAAATGACCGTATGGAACCTAGAGATTGGTACTTCCTAAAGATCCCCTTGCCTAGACTCACAAATCCCTTTCACCAGAAATTCCTACGTGTGTGCACACAATTGGCAACTTTAATTATTTGGAGTCACTATTTTCTTGATTACTTGCAGTTGAATCTCATTTGGGACTTTAAAGCAAACAAAGTGTAAAACTGGTAGTAGAAGCAAATTTTGAGTTACTTCATGAGAAGTCACTGGTCTGGACAGGTGGGCGACATATGCTAGGATTATCCACAGCCTCCTGTTTTAGCAATAGCTGAATGCAAAGAAAGTAGTTTGTTTCATTTTGCTTTTCTTAAAGAAATAAGCTTTAGTGGAGGCCCTCTGTAGGGTGTTCACCCCAGAGGAGGTTCGTGCTACAATGTTTTGAGCAAGGTGACATAGGCTGGAAGCTGAAATTCAAGTGAGCAAGCAGAGCCATGGTGAAGAGGGGCTCCCTGCAGGCAGTGGAGGTTGATAAACTGCAGTTATTTTCATGGCTTCTTTTCAGTGGTGTTAGATCTGATGTCTGTCCCTACTGTGTGGCCAACAGACAACTTCATATGGTGAAATTAGAACATTAAATATGTTAATACAGTATAAATTAAAGTGTAATTCTCTCAAGTGAGCATTAGCAGCATTTATGGGTCTGCGGATAGCATTTGTTTTTCTCCCGTCATGTCCTGGTATCCCACTTGTTAAAATAAACAACTGCTTTTGATTTATAGCCTTAACTTTACAGTTTAGGAGCCTGTATCTGAAATAACGAATTAGCTACTCACTAGAAAACACTGAAATAAAGACAGACCAGTGTGTAACTTGGACTCGGCAGCCACCAGCTGCACCTCGTCTTGGTAATCTTTAGGCTTGCTTTTTTATTTTTTGTAAAGTGAGGGCTTTTAAGAGTTAAGTTACACAACTCTTTTTATTTTTAAAGCCAGTGGATTCCTTGTTGCGTTGTTGAGGATGATAAATTGATACCACATGTTGCTCCCAGACAAAAAAGACTCTGTACTGCAGTGGAAGCACTTGCAGCTGGTGTCTGAGTTAATGGACAGGCTCCACAAGGTAAACATGGCTTGGAAGAGGCTGAAGCAGGCACGGGAAAGGGGGAATTTTCTCCATTTTAAAGGCTCAAGCATTTGCTGCTGTTGCCTGACCGGGATTGAGTGTTGAAATAATGTACAGTCCTGTCCTTCCCGGGAGACTCGTTCAAATGTTCGTACCGAATGAGGTATACGGCATTTTGGCAATGTTTGAGTGTCCTCTCTGGGAGTTTACCCATTTGCAGTCGTATCGGAATATCAAGGGAGACACGTGTAATTAGGACATGGTAGTTGATCTTATTTATTTCATTTTTGTGAGCAAAATGTGGCTGGTTCCCTCGAGGAGCATTAACTGAACAAAATGCGGTGCAGTGGGCCGACATTTGTGAAAGCTGACAGCATGGCCCTGAGTTTGGGCAAGCTGCTACCACCCCTCGTGTTGCTGCCCTGGCTACGAGTGGGCACCCACACCACTGCACCTCTTCTCCTAAAACCACTGTCCTAAGCCCATGCAGGGTAGTAGCGCTGCTTCCCTGTGGCACTAAGCCACCCTCTGCTCACACAATGCCTGCCCTGCCTCTTGTATTCCACGACCCTAGGTCTTCCTCATCTCCACGGCTGGTCATTCTTCCCTGCAGGACCACTTCCCTAGGGGACTGGGACCCAGCTGGTCTGGGCTCCCTGCCATATGGGATGCTCTTGATCTTATCTGCAGGACCCTTGGGCTTCTGGCTCTTAGCAGAGCACACAGCATTCTTGAAGTCCAGTATAAATAGTAACACTAATAAAGGGAGGAGCTCATTGTATTTCTTTTCTACTCTGCTCTTGTACAGTCCATATGTTGTACCCATTGGTGGCATCTGAGCTCTTTCCAAGGTGTCTGCAGCCTGGCTAGCATCTGTCCCATCTACATATGGTCTCCAGGGCAGATGATGGAAGTTCCTTTATAGATCTTTTAAAGTTCCTCATTGCATTTTGGCATGGAAAAATGTGTTAGGTTTCCATCATCATGGCCTAATCTCTCCCCCACATAAGTCAAAGACAAATCCTCATTAATTTGATCAGCAGCAGGTTCAAATGACTAACTGTATTTTCATAAGATGTGTTTTCTTTGCTTCCCCACCTCCTTTATGGTTTATTGCGTGGTCATATATTACTAATGCACGTGGTTGTGAGCGAAGATTGTCCCGTGATACTTTCCTATAATTTAAGCAGATGGGAACATGATTTGACAGCTCCGAAACCAGGTAGAAAATACAGTTATTTCCATCCTATGCAGCCTGGTAGCACAGCACAACAGCCTTTACTAATGTGAGTTGTCAGTCTTGGTGACTCCTGTAGCAAAACTTGCATGTGAAAGGATAGTAAGATCCAGCCCTAATTTGATTTGGCAGAGCATCCAACACAAGGAGAAACCAAGAAACTCAGATACTGTTGCTGGAGAGGTTAGTGGAGGAGGTTATGTGAAAGAAGTGGGTTTTAAGGCAGTGTTTGAACAGAGGGTGGAGATAGGGTACACAAAAATAAATTGGCCCATAATTATGCTTAAGGAAACAATCTTCCTACAGAAGAAAAGTAAAGAAAAACAGAAGCTGGAGTGTAAGTAGCATATTGCTTAATGTAAAGGAAAACAAACTGCTCAGATTTTTTATAACCACCAATTTTCAATGCAGAAGTATTATTACATTATTATTTGAGCAATACCAACACTGAGCAAAAAGATATAATAAGAAGAAAATTACACTTGTGCCTACACGTATCCACACATGCAGGACCCCTCATGCTGAAAGGTGCCTCAGTCTCACGGTTTTACCATTTAGGACTTTTCATGGGTTTAGACTAAATAGTTTCATACTACGGCTACCACCAGCACAAATAAGCCATTTTATGATGAGAATACTAGAGGTTGAGAACTGTTAGCTGCTGGCACTTTGGCTGAGTGTTTTTATATCTGAAGGTATGTGGCGCACTGTGTATGGCACCTTGGGTGTTTCTTTTCTGTGTTTTCTAAGATTTTTATCATGAGAAGGAGTCACAGTGCTGTGTATTCTTATACCCAGCATTTATAGGTGGGGAGCAGCATGGTTTGCATAGCTCTTGTAGCCATGTGTAGTGGTTTAGCTCTGGTCGTCCTCATCCTGTCGCTGGCTCTTTATGAGGAGAGATTCCCCAGGCAGATGTTCTCACAAGTGGCTGTCCATGGAAGTCCTGGGGGATGAATGTGAGAGCTACCTGCACTGATGTGGTACAAGCTGGAGTATCAACATTTATATTTATTTAAAGAATAGCAGTTCTTCTGCCAGTTGGGAGAAACGTGAGCAAGTAGGCAGTGGCGCCTACTTATTAGAAGTTAGAAACAGACTGTTGCCAGACTCAAAATGTAGTTAAAATGTCATGAGTTAGATTGTAATAAAAAAATTGTAAATCTCTTTCCTTCCTTAGACTGAAGACCTATTATGCTGCAACTCAATCCACTATATTTTGATGGCATGAAAGTCCCTTAGAAAAGGACAAGTTTATAGCTGAGGCACTGACTCAAACTCCTCTCGAGTATGTCTGCAAAGTCTGGTCTGCTGTTTTGTGCAAATTGTTTAAAACATAACAGTTGCTATTTTGAACCGTGGTCCATATGATTTCTCTTTTCATTAAGTGATAATCACAACCGCGTCTGCTGTCTGCGTGTGAGAAGAACTTCAGGCATGTTTTCCATTTCACAATCTGACAAAAACCACAACACTTAACAGGGAGAAAAAAGGCATTTTATACTGAAAGGAATTGTTTAAAAAAAGCTGGGCTGTATTACTTTATACATCAAACGTGTCTCCAGTTCGCTTATGTCAAACATCCGTTCATACTAAGGATGCAAATGTCAAGATGCTTGTGAATAATTTGTCGATTGATTCATTCTTTCCCCATTTAACTCTGGAATTTTTTCAGTACTTTGTAAATGAAGGACACTTACTCTGGATGGTTTGATTATGCTATGGTCCTGTGGATTTTGTGTTTTTAAAGCACACTGATAGAACAAATGTGATTTTTTGCCTCTTCATAGATACACCTGGTAATTGCCAAAATTTAAGAAAAAAGAACTTGTGTGACTTTTAAAACTTGAACGTCTTTAACCTGAAGGAATAGCATACCTGTTTTGTCAAAGGAATATGGGATAGCTCCCAAGATCTTTGGACTTGCACATGAAAATAAAAACAACGCAAACCTGGAATCATTCTCACTAACAAATCCTACTTGCCTGTCCTTTCTTCGAGCCGTATTTTAAGCCCAAGATCAGCAGGATGAGTGGAGTGGGATTTTCATGTCAGTTATTTTGGTTTAAATCTGGAGTCTTTTCACTAGGGTACCATGTGCTGGTTTTCTTGGCCTCTTTCCTCATTCTGAGGTGATTATCGTCGTTTTGAGCCAACACAGGCTTTAGATGGTAGCTGTTGCTGACTAGTGCAAGCAGGTACTAGGCAAGAGCAGGCGGTGCATGGGCCCCCTCAAAAGTACTGTATTTTGTAGCATCCTGTACTGTGTGGGGTATCCAACTGCGTACATCAGCTTTACACAGCTCTGTTGTCTAGCAGCTTACAGGGACAGGGGTATTGTCGTGTACTGTGTCACATCTTCTTTTGAAGACTATGAGGATAATATAGCGAGGGGACATCTGGCCAGCTACTGCAGTACAGGCGTAATTCTGGTGCCTGTAATCAAGAGAGAAAGTACAGCTTAGTCATGCACAGAGTGCCTGTGGGAGAGGAGCAACAGCACTTGCAGTTTCCTCGAGAATTATTATAACAAATACACAACACATGCCCATGAAGAATTAAAAAGACATTTGCAAAGGCTGTGATGAGTGTGACTACCCCTCCAGTCAGATTTTTGCAGTGCCTATGCAGTTTTTATTTCAAGGAACTGATGGCAAGATTGCTGATAGTATAGAGCGAGGTCTGTCCTGAGTCAAGAGTAAGGGAGAAACATCTAACTCCTTGTTAACAGGAGTGGAGCTCCTCAGTGGAGGAGTGGGGCTGTCATGCTCTTTTCCTTAGGATGAAGCTTTTGGGAGTGTAGAGATGGACACCAGCAGCACACAGCTAGTGCAAGCATGGGGCTTACTTACAGCAGCATGCTGGCATGCTGCAGTCACACTCCAGTCTTTCCATATTCACCACCCAAGAAACCCATGGTGATGTCCAGGAGGGTCTAATGCTTTTATTCATGTTGCTGTTTTCATGTGATGTTGGTTTAATGATTGAGATTTGGGCAGCAAAAGAAGTGGGGTGCCAGTCTTGACATTTTGTTTTGTTCCTTTCCTGCAGAATTCTATCCGGCACAACTTGTCACTCCACAGCCGATTTGTCAGGGTGCAGAATGAAGGCACTGGGAAAAGCTCTTGGTGGATGATCAATCCAGATGGTGGGAAAGGCGGCAAGGCACCCCGGAGGCGCGCTGTGTCAATGGACAACAGCAACAAGTACACAAAGAGCAGAGGGCGAGCAGCTAAGAAAAAGGCAGCCCTGCAGACCGCCCAGGAGACGAGCGAGGACAGCCCTTCTCAGCTCTCCAAGTGGCCAGGGAGTCCCACCTCCCGCAGCAGCGACGAGCTGGATGCATGGACAGATTTTCGCTCCCGTACAAATTCCAATGCCAGTACGATCAGTGGCCGCTTGTCACCAATTTTGGCAAGCACCGAACTAGATGATGTCCAAGATGATGATGCACCGCTTTCTCCCATGTTATACAGTAGTCCATCGAGCTTGTCCCCTTCAGTAAACAAACCATGTACTGTGGAGTTGCCTAGGTTGACTGATATGGCTGGGACAATGAATTTGAATGATGGACTGACAGATAACCTCATGGATGATCTCTTAGACAATATAACACTTCCTCCCTCCCAGCAGTCACCCACGGGAGGGATGATGCAGAGAAGCTCCAGTTTTCCTTATGGTTCCAAAGGTTCAGGGCTGGGTTCCCCATCAAGTAGTTTCAACAACGCTGTGTTTGGGCCGTCATCCCTGAATTCCCTCCGCCAGTCACCCATGCAGACCATTCAGGAGAACAAGCAGGCCACCTTCTCTTCCATTTCTCATTACAACAACCAGACGCTGCAGGATCTCCTCGCCTCTGATGCACTTAGTCACAGCGATGTCATGATGACACAGTCTGACCCACTCATGTCGCAAGCCAGCACAGCTGTGTCCGCCCAGAATTCCCGCAGGAATATAATGCTCCGCAACGACCCCATGATGTCGTTTGCCGCACAGTCCAGCCAGGGCGGTCTGGTCAATCAGAGCCTGCCCCACCACCAGCACCAGTCCCACAACTCGTCTCTTAGTGGCAGCCGTGCCTTGTCCAGTTCCATCAGTAACATAGGCTTGAGTGATTCTAACAGCTTGGGATCTACCAAACATCAGCAGTCACCTGTCAATCAGTCTATGCAAACACTTTCTGACCCACTCTCAGGCTCCTCTTTGTACTCCTCTAGCATGAACCTCCCAGTAATGGGACACGAGAAATTCCCAAGTGACTTGGACCTGGATATTTTCAATGGGAGCCTGGAGTGTGACATGGAGTCCATTATCCGCAGTGAACTCATGGATGCAGATGGGCTGGACTTTAACTTTGATTCCCTCATCTCAGCTCAGAACGTTGTCAGTCTGAATGTGGGGAACTTCACTGGTGCTAAACAGGCTTCATCACAGAGTTGGGTACCAGGCTGAAGGATCTTTGAGAACAGGGAAAATGGGCAAACAGGTCAGTGCCCCGTAGATGTGGCAAAATAATTGGTTTCTTAGTTTTATTGGAGTTTGCACGAAACCCTTAATAATTAGTGCACACTAATAATATTAATTTGGCTTTTGATGGCTTGCTATGTGTTGGTATGCAACAGGAACAACCAAGAAACATTTGGAGGTGTGGAGGGAAATGATGCTAAACTATAAAAGCTGTTCAGCTGCAACACTGTCAGCACACATCTGATGGTTTGCGTCCTTCCTAATTTAGGCATGAGAAATGGTAATGACAAATCAGGCAAACCAAGGTGGAATATTTGTGGGGTTTAGGAATCACAGAGCTCCGACTCGTAGTCTTTGAAGTCACAACAGATGGATTCTTCTCTGCAGCTGATGCCACATGTAGCCAAGATGTGTTACATAGGGAGAAGGCAGTCAGTGGAGCGATGTTAATGCAGGGGAGGAGAAAAAGTGTCTTTGCAAGATCAGTGCATGCACTGAGGATAGGGAGTGTGGAACAGATCTGGGCTGAATTAGAGTTGTACTGCTGCTATGCTAGCAAAACTGTTTGGTTTGGGGGGGTTTAATTGTATTTCTTGGGGAAAATCACCTCCAAACAACCAGTAAATGGAGGAATTAAATAATGAAATAGGAAAGGTGGGATCCTGGTCCCAGGAATGTCATGGGTTTAATGTTTTAAATGCACTAAAATTGTTGGCTTATCCTCTCCAGGACTGGGGTGGGTATCATTTTCACTTGGATTCCACTAAGAGAATGTCTGTAGGTTTGGGTTCTGACATTGGTGCTTTTCACATGTTAGCCCTCTTCAGATTAAGTTTTTCCAGATTGTTGTGTTTTTTTCCATTGCTTCTTTTCCACAGCTGGGGGCATTTGAGCTTGTAAACATTGTTTCTGTCATCCTTTCCTGATTCTGCAGTCTCCTGCCCATACCTCTGCCTGCTCACACGTACATGTTCACTGACTCATAGGGTAGGTGCCACACAAAGTGCCCTTTCTCCTTTGTTTATTTATTAGTATAAGGGAGTAGATTTCAAAATATAGTAGGATAAAAGGTTAGCTATAAATAATTGAAAGTGTTCTCTTAACTTCAGAATAATATGTAGAGTATCCCAGTGGTGAGGTTAAACAAGGTATTCATTCATTTTGCAGCTTACTTCCAACTCTCTAATTTTCTACATGAAGGATGGAAAGGAGCTGGTGTCTTTGACTTTATGGTTCTTAATCTGCCCCTTTCATCTTTAATTGAGTTTTCATTCTTGTGTTTCACAGTTGGATGTTCAAGGGGAAGCTTTGCAGTAGGTGAGCGGCAGTGGTGAACCTCCTGAATGTCTTCTTGTGTGTACGGAGTACCCCAGGAGATGTGTGCTGTAATCTGCTGCCTGTGAGGGAGAACAGGACTGCACAGGAGTCCTTGTTTCAGCAGTTCAGCAAAGAAGCATGCTCCAGTGGAGCGGTTGGTTTGTGCAGTCTTTTCTCTGTCAGTGGGAAGATTTCCTCTGGTTCTTTCACATCTTCTCACTCAAAGCAAGAGCATTTCAGTGCATGGCCAGGAGCCAGGCTGCAGAGGTGAGCTGTAGAGGACACCATGTCCCCCTGACCCTGCATGTCAGGGCCCTGCATGTGGCCCTGTGGTCAGGGCCACAGCTGAATTCTGGTTTTCCTTTAGTTCCAGTGCTGGAGAGCTTAAGGAAAGGGAAAAAAGTTCAAAAATTGACTCATGAACCAGGAGGAAAGATTTGCAGAAGGTTGCACTTGCTGACCGGTTCCGTCTTCCTCCAGGTGCACGAGCTGTTTGGATTTAAAAGCCCTTTTTATATGAAGTAAAAGAAAAGACTGTAGGAACTTTATCACTGTAAGACATCTAACGGTCTGACAGATGGGGCCTAAAAAATAGATGTTATTGACACCTTTGCTTGGCACAGGCAAATAGGGCAGTCTCCTACTTTGGTAGCTTTGTTTGCTGTGTATAGGCAGAAGTGGCTTGTTGGAAAACCTGCCTGGGCTGTGCAGAGGAGGCACACCACACCACCTTCTCACCAATGCTCACTGCTGCCTCTTTACCCCAGCCTGTGCCATTCACAGAAAGCATATCCGCTGTGATCTTTTTCAGGCTACTCCCTCTGAATAGAGGAGCTGACACATCTGTATGAGCAGAGTCTCATTGCAAAGGACGGATTTATTAACAAGACAGCTCTCCACGGTGGATTACTGTCCAGTCATCTGTGGAAGCCTCTTTTACTCTTTCTGATAAGTGGACTGGCTGCTGCGGAGTGCCTCTGGTATCAGGTGCAAGTGGAGATGATTTCTGCTGAGTTGGTTCATCAGCACCCTTCCTTGTCTGTTAAGCAGAGCTGTTTGAGAGTTTATCTCCCTATGAGCATCTTGTATTTTGATAGGGGCTCCTCATGTGACATCAGGTGCAATCATTATGAATTGCTTTCTCAGTTACTTCTTTGCTTTGCTGTAGCAATAGGGACCCCTGAATTAAAGTCTTCTTTTGGCAATGCTCATGACCTCCATAATGAATCTTTACAGGCTTGAAGACTGGGGAACGCTTTGAGCGGACCAGCCTGGTGCTTGCTCATGCTAAATCCATCTCAGGAGGGCAGCCAGGTGTGTTTTGCAGGCAGGCAGAAGCAGTTACAATGGATTATTGGCATACCTGGGAATAGGGAGTGCTGTGTTTTCTGTGAAAAATAAGAGAAACTTTGGAGTCAGTTTTCAGGAAGGAAAGAAAGAAGCAAAACCATGGATATTTAGTTTATACTTGCTCTAGGTGTAGAGGGGGATTTACTTTAGAAGAAAATCAACTGCAGTTTCTTCACAGGGGAAGTAAGAAAACTGTGCAGAAAACGCCACCGTTGTGGGTTTCATGGCTGTGCATGTTTGCTGCACATAAGCCTGTGCACGGTCCCTGGAGAGAGCCTTGCCTGTCCCACTGTGCTGCCCTTGTGCATGTGAGGCTGCTCATGCCCAGCCTTTCAGAAATTCCTAATTGAGGCATATAAATGAATTTGGGTTTGGCTTGTGGTTTTGTTTGGGTTTGGGTTTTTTTTTCTCTTACAAGAAGGAAAGGAGAAAATCAATATGCTCTTCTTTTGCTTTATTCACTCAGCCGCAATTTTCCCTTCTTAAACTGGCTAGGCCTCTATACCTTTATCTGTTCCTGCTTCCCAAAAGCCCTGGGTACGCCTTCCACCTACTCAGATAATCATCACCTTGTTTCTTCAGCTTGTTTATCAATAAAGATGTCACTATTCCCTCGCCTGTCTCTAGAATACCTTTTATTTTGAAATTAATGGGTCTTCTCTTAGCCTGGAGTCTCCCACAGCTCTGTACCTTGCTCCGTGGTCTTTCTCAGCCAGCAAGTCCCAAGGAACAGTAGTCCCAAAGAGATTGTTATGGGAGACTTTCCGGGACATTCACTGCATCAAGTTCAGTTCAGCCAACATTTCCTCTGGTATCAACCATCCAAGAAGTTGCTTTTACCTGGATTGTTTTAGTGATCCAGTTTACAGTAGTGCCACGCAGGCAGTGATGCTAGCAGGGCTTGGGCAGGAGGTAGAGGATGGCTCAGGGCAGGTAGGGCGTTTTGCTGTCTGAAAAACTCATCTAGCTACATCTTCTGAAAGAGATTTTAATGTGCCATTTAGGAGGATACCCCTGGGCTCTGTTCTGGAGCCACATTGACTTGTTTGAAAACTACAAGTAAAACACTTCACAGGTCAGTTAAAGTCACTCGTTTCCCCCTAGCATCATCTTGGTCCTTCATTTTGTTATTGTAGCAATGGAGTGCACAAGCTACTAATATCAGCGTCATATAATGTTTGCACGATTTGATGATTAACATCTCTCATAAAGCAAAATCCTAGGAAACGTAACAAAAGATCTGTTGGTATTTCATTACTCCATATCAGTTTGAACTACTTGCCAGTTCGTTAATTGGTGTTCATTCTGTTTCTGAGTGAAATTCATACCAAAGACATATGATAGGTCTGAGGATGACTGTTCGCTACACCACCATCTTAAAAGTTGAAATAGATAGTAAAAGATCTCCCATTTGTATGGAGTTTCAAATCAGAGAGCTCTGGACAATATGCCATGAGGAAGATGATTTTTGTTCTTTACCAGAAATCTTCTTTTCTGCTTACGGAAGCTGAAATGTGGAAACTAGAATTAGTGGACCTCTTGCCTTAGGATGCTGACTGCCTTGGTACCATAGCTTCCTCCTCACTTATGTTCAGCAGTGAGGTTTTAGGGGTAAGCCTGACAGGTTTCTTACAAGGAGCCAAGATGGGGTTGGCTGACTTTAAAATATCTAAAGGAAATTCAGGAGCAGCAAATTCTTCTGCTCCATTTCTAACAGGTTAGTGGTTAAGGAGGTGGTGCGCTTCTAACATTTCAGTGTTGTTTCAGCCAGCCCAAGTTTTGAAAGGTGGTTTTGTGACTAGCTGAATGTCACGCTCACCAAGTTTAGTCTTTGAACAAAAATATCCGAGTGGAAAGCATATTTCACTGGGAACAGGGATCCTATTAACTACCAAGGAGCCTGCCCCAAGCAGGCTCCTCACTCCCTGGGCAAGCACCAGTGGCACAGGGGCAAACTCTGTGCTTGTGGTTGCTGGAGAGGAAGAAAGGGGAAAGCTGGGCAAATCCTGCTTGGGTCTGCCCCCTGTGTGGTCCCACTGGCCACAGTGCCCCTGGAAGCCCTATGCACAGAGGGGCCAGTCCTAGACTTACAGGGATGCTGTGGCTTTTGCCATGTGAAGGCAGCAGGAGCTGACACACAAACACAATGAATTGCTTGTTCCTTCTGGGAGTAGGGCTTTTTGGGTTTGGTGGCTTTTTAAATCTGGGTTTATGTTTTGGGGTTTTATTAACCCGGGGAAAAGGTCTGTAAAAACCAGGATTGCTTCTGCAGGCTTGTGTTGTGAATGTACAGCAGCTGGAGCCAGGAGAGTGGTCTGATCTTGTGGTTTGGGTGTTCTTCTAGTGGTGTTTTATATAGATCTATTTTTTAGTACCTCATGCTTTGTCATGTGATTCAGCAGCAATAATTAGGCAGAAACTTGCTGTCCCTGCAGATGCCAAGATTACAGGATGACATACTCTCACCAGATGACAGCACAAACTGATATTTTTAGAACAGCCCACATCAACTGGTCTCCCCAGTGCTTTCCTCCCTGGATCAGCAGCACGCAGGTTTTATTACAGAATGAGTCTTCACAAACCATCTTTCTCATGTGAATGAGCCATAATGATTGTTTAGAGCTGCAGATCAGTGTTGGTCCCCAGACATGCTGTTGCCTGATAGCTGGGCTGGTTACAGGTGGTTTTTCATTTTTCTTTTCTTCTTGTGAGCCAGACTTTAAATAGCCCCCCTAAAAACATTTTCTTGAAGAAGTGCGTAATAAGAGATCCTTTTTAGACACATAGCGTCATGCAGCTGAGGTTGAGATCTTTCTTCATAGCAATTCAGCACTCACCTGAGGTGATGAACTGACAGCTGGTGAGGTTTAAGTCTTGTGTTGATGACAGGCAAAGAGCACAGGTATAGCGTAGGCAGCAGGAGTGCACGTATTTGAGTAGTACCATACATAAATAGTCTTTCTCTCCTGGCCTGGGGAGGGAGGGTGAAGGAAGGATGCTCAGGCAATGCCACTCTGGACTCCTGGTGCTGCCGGTGGAGAGTGTCAAGCAGGATGCTCCTGTCAGCACTGTCCTTGATGGAATGCCACACAATGGGTTGGGACACTGTCACCATTAAATCAGGTACCTGCAGCTGGGTAGTGGGAACACTGTACTGCGGTCCAGTCTATGGGGCTGTTTAATCAGCTTTTCCACTCAGATTACTGCACAGGGTAGTAGTTGTTGGAGCCTGGTGCAGGAGACATCTGCTGAGCAGTAATCAGGTGGACGTGCAGCTCAGCTAAAGGAGGCTGCTGTGTAGCCATGGTTGTCTGCCTTTACTCCAGGAAAAAAGCCACTTTTCCCAGACTATGCCATTGTGTTTATGCACTTCTACAGCTGAGCTGAATATCTTGCCTGTTGTTTCTCCCTTGTACTATCTGCTTCTGCTGGCTTTCATAGGTAATTTATTTCATACAAATGTAGAGAAAATCTGGGTTTGAGGAAGGACCTTCCCTCCCTTGTGTTTTCTACCACTTGTAAGTCCTAATAGAGGATGTCCTGCCTTATATCAACATGGTGGAAGTCATTTTGTATGACCTGTGTGAGCATTATTGTCATGTCATTTTCAGCTTGCTGCAGAGGAAAGTGAGAACGCTTCATAGCAGGGAGGATGTTTTAAATTTTTTAAAATAGACTTAGTACCTGGCAGAGAAAAAAACTCTCTATGAGGACATTCAGACTAAAGAGTGCGTAGCATGTTTCCATAGTGCTATAAGCCCATAATTCAGGATGTTTCCAGCCATGCTGGTACCTTTTACTCTAGAAGCGGCCCTTATTCTTCAGATGCAAAAGCAAAATATTTGTCTCGTCTTGGCACAGGTGCAGTAGTTATCCGTCCTTTTCTGATCCACAGTAGAGGTCTCCTTCCTTGTGCTTCAGAGTGCCTAAAGAAAGCACCATTTTTCAAGCCCATGTGCCTTACCCCTCGCCGAAGATGTGTTTTGCAAGCATTTTTGGCCTTCTTCCTCTAGTCCAGCAGCATTCTGCCTTCAAGGTGCTGTGCTGAGTACCCAGGCTGACGCCTCTCAATGGCAGCATCACCCGTAACTGGCAGGATTTCCACCCCACTCCTCAGGCCCATGAACAAAAGGTAGGGGATAAAATTTACAATAAGGCGGTCAAGTAAGAAGCCTGGAGACCTTGTAGAGAGATGCTGTTCTGTATCTAGCCTGTGTTGGCCAGAGAAGAGGATTGAACCCAGCTAGATGTAGTGCAATTGGTTATCAGCAGTGCTTGTGCTGGAAAGCCAGCATAACTGCACACTGACATATCTATGGGTGTAAAAACAGTTCTGTCAGCATATGGTCTTCTTGTATGGACAACAACAAAGTGACATACAGTGGAGTCTGCATGTGCCTGCTCCTCTTGCAAGGAAGTGCAGAATTTCCAATGTTTCTGGTTGTTTAGTATCCTGGGTGGCCCTGATACATTAGGGAACCACTGTCTACTTTTCCTTTCAGGTATGTGAGCATGGATGGACCACTTTCTGGGTTTCTCCTTTTCATGTGTACAATGGGTAAAAGGGACCTTACCCACCACTCACAGTAAAATGAGCTGCCTAGACGAGTGGTGAATGCTCCCTTACTGGGAATATTCCAGCCTTGACTTGACAGGGGCCCGAATAACCTAACCTAAGGCTCTGCCTTCAGATGATGCTGAGTCCCTTCCAGCCTGGACTTTTCTGTGACTCTGTAGACAAGTGGGATATCACACATATCAGTAGTTGTGGCACTTCACTGCAGTTCTGGGCAAGCCTTTCGTCCGAGGGAGCTGCTACAGGGTGAGAGAATGATCTCCTGTCTTTAGTTACACTTACTGCCAAAATACTTGATTGTCTACTGTGGTTTGCAGTGTTTCTTGGAGTGGATGAACAGCAACAGGAAAAGAGACACTTTTGTGCTTTATGTGCATGCACAAGTACCAGCACAGCAACTTTCTAGCTCCCGTAATTTTTAGTTCTGTGCCAGCATTCTTCCTCTTCCCATCCTTCTCCCTCACTCTTTGTCCCCAGTTCTGAGCTAAGAAGGGATCTAGTTTTGTGAGTAGAACTTAGAAAAGGTGCAGTTGCAGCATGCCTGAAAGTTCATGAAAACACACTAAGCTGCCAGCTTTTATTTCCCTTTGGGCTTCTCAGCATCACCTCAGTGTTGTCTCTCAGCACAGATCTGTCCTAGTGCATCATACACGAAGCCTGTATGGTGTCACTGGCACACCTGCCATGGCATCGGGGTTCCTAATTTTTATTCTGCTTGAACAAAAAAATCTGGTGCTGCAGTTTGTCAGTATGGAGTGATTAGCCACAGTAGTTGTCTTCCTTAGTTGTTTCTAAATAAATACTGTGTATTCAGTCTTTAGCTGGGAAACCTCAGGCAGAATATTAACTTGTAACCCCACATAATCAAGTCTTGCTTTTTGAGCCTACGCCCATTTTTGAGTAGCAACTGCATTGCTGGTGGCAATGACAAATGAAGGGGCAGAGGCACCAAGATGAATACACATCTGTCACTAAAGGATGCAAGTTTACTCCCAAATGTTTGCTTCCAAAGTCTCTGGAGAGTAAAAGCAGTTACTGGGGTTTTCTCTGCCTGGGGAGTTGCTGCAGAGTGGTACCCAAGAAAAACGCTTGTTTTACAGACCTCCAAGTGGTGATACTTTTCAAGAGGCAGTCCACTGAACAGGAAGCCTTCCAGTCAAATCAGGATGTCCTTGGTAGGCTGCTGTACAGAGGAGTTGTGTGTTAGTAGTGTGGTTTCTTATACCATAATTACGTAAAGGAGCACATAACTTTTCTTTAACAGAAAACTATATGTGCTGATTGTTATTTTAGCTTACTGATAAACTTGCCGCCAGTGTACGTTATCTGTGCCTGGCTCTGGGGAGCATCGATGCATCACCTTTCTATTGTGAAGAAATTTCCAGTTTATATTATGCAATTGTTGCATAGTCGGCACCACTGGGAATCAAAAGGAGAAAGCAACACATGGAAGGTGATCCTTCAGAGCTGGTCTGATGGTGCATGAGCTGGCATGGGGCTTGGGAGACAGCTATCCAGTTAAGTGGTTGAATGATGGGAGACAGATGAGGAAATGTTGCTGCTGGAGGGAAATCACAGCCAACGGCTTGGCCATAGAGTAAAGCAAGAACAGCATTTGTAACTGGTCAGGAGTACAGTAGAGGATGGGAAAGCAGAGAAAAGGACAGAAGGGGCATTTCATCTCCCACATAATTGCTTGCAAACTGAAGAATTAGAAAATACAGAAATACTTGCTTTTTATATGGCACTCTTCCACCAAATAGGATAAACGCATTTAGAATCTAGGGTTCAAAATGTCTGTAGAACATGAGAAAGCAGTAGTTTATCCTCACCTCTAACTTAATGCTTTTTCTGTTGGTGTTTTAAAGTGATTATTTTCACCAGCCATATGCATATATGTTTGCATAAGCTGTAGCTTGGTATGGTGTTAACGGTTTTTCGAATGTCCAGCAGATCAGCCTTATGTACCGAGGCAGTCAAAACAGCCATAGTGGAATGGCTTCTACTTTCAGTGTGTGTGTGCATGTGTGTGCAACAGAACCCAGAAATCAATGCATTTGTGAAGACTGCCCTGTGGAAAAAAGCCTTCACGGAAAAAAGCCTTCACTATCTTCAGAGCACAGTCTTAAGAAAAGGAAGTCTCTAAGAAAGTATAAATTCCTCCTTCTTTCTATTCCCTGATGATTGAAGGTGGGCTTCAGGTTTGGCAGAGGAGCTCTTCAAGAGAGGACTGAATTTTCCAAGGTGTGGCTTAAGAAGTACAGGCAGATATTTTCCAGTAGTGCCCTTTTTTGGGCAGCTTGAGAAACAAGAAAGCATGCCACATGTAGGTGGGGGCTCTACACCTTTGCGGTGGCAAGTCGGCAAACACTGCTTTAACCTACTGAGCCTGCTAGACTTCCCCTTTATTGTACCCTTCCTTGCCCTCTGTTCTGTTGTTTGGGTTTTTTCATCGCTCCCTGTGCTCATACCTCTGCTGCTTTTATCCCCCAAAACAGGACACAATAGTAAAGACCAAGAAAAAGGATAGAGTGGAGACTGGAGTACTTTGCCTGAAGAGCAGTGTGTTGCCCTTAGAGGACAGCATTGTCCTGGCTTACTCATCTACCTCTGCAAATTCAGGGAGACACTCCAGAGGATGAGCTTTTCCTTATGGCTGTCAGGAATGCAAAAAAACCTCGTGGTGGCTCAGGATGCAGCTGGAGATACTGTGGGACAGGGAGAGAGGAACACTGATAAATGGAGATGTAACTGGAGTGGTCGCTTCCCTGCCTGATGCAGTTTTCATGGCTATGAAGCAGCAGGCCACTAGCTCAGGGCTAGCAGAGGCTTTTTGTGGAGAGAAGGGAAAGCGAGAGTTTGTGAGTCTATTGTGGACTTTAATGGGGTAATTTGAAGGCAAGCAGGTTAAGACTTTGATCTGCTTCTTTTCATTATTTTTAATCCATTTGCAAAGTCCATGTAAACAGAACTGTGAAATTGAAGTTGGGTTTAGTTCTGCTAAACAAATTTCACCTTAGTTGTGTGCCTGTCTCCTAAACGTTGGCACTGTCTGCAGGATGGGTGTCCCTAGGAAAAAATACGGGGCAGTGCCACTTCCACAGATGGTGCCCATCATCATCCATCCTCCAGCTTTTTCTGTTATCACTTTGGTTCATAGTATATTTTACATGAATTTTTAATTTAAACAGCAAACACTACTTTGGTACTTTGGTAGTAGTTTGGTACTTTCTCTGGAGTTTCTGTACTCATTTACTTTCAATTAATGGCTCCATTCAAAGTCAGCAGGACTCCTCACATGAGGCGAAGCTAAACCTGTGCTCAGCAAAACTGGTGGCTGCCTGAGAGCAGGCCAGCTTTCTGGGCTGTGGCATGCGGGAAGTGAGCTTTGCCTTCCTTCAGATGAGGTTGTGCTTCGGGAAGTCACCCGTTTCCAGCCCCCTGGTGCTAAGACTGTAAGGAGAAGTAGAGAAAAGGGCATGCAATCATTTGGGCTGCATACAAGCTGCTAACCAGGTTTTACTGGGGGCTACCAGGCCTGTCTGGGTGGATATCTTCTGCTGACCTTGTTACGGCCGTCAGGACACACCAAATGGAGTCGTTGCCAGGCAGTCACATTAACGAACGGCTAGCGTTAATTTGCCCTTTGAAAATGAAGAAATCAATATGTTGATCCAGGCGGAAATCCCTTTACTCACAAAACAGTCTATCCCAAACCCTTCCCCATAATTAAGGCTAAAGCCAAATTTTGTTTGGGTGAAACATGCAATCTGTCTGCTTCCTAAGCTCTGCTGAATGAAGTTCTTTCTCCCTTAATGGCACAGGGAGCAGCTGTCATGCTGTTGCTCTAATAACCATGAGACAAAATGATTAAATTTCCGTCAATCATTTAGCATTATCAGAATAGGTCATTTTAATAAAATGTTATCATAGTATCCATGCCCGTCACCTTAGAATGGAGAGAGGCAGTGATAGAGAGTCATCTCGTGACAGCCCTTAAGTGATCTCCGTTGCAGGAGGTGCTGCTCCTGATTAATCCAGCAGTTATGCTAAATCCACCATTTTTCATGAGTGTGCCTGATACCAGGATCTTTGAGAGTAAAGACATTCCTGTAATCAACTCAAACGGGTTTTGGGTTTCAGCAAGTCTCCACTTGTGCTTGCACTGTGGAAAAAAAGTCACCAATCATTCACCTCGGGGAAAATCCTCAGTGAGTTGTAGGTGGTGTGGGGACTAAGCCCACACCAGAGGCTTTCAGAAGCCATTTCAGAAGCAAAAGTTACATGCCCAGCAGTGCAGATGGCTACCACGAGGAGCTGCTGAAGATGTGAAAGGATTTTGTGGGAATGTTTAAATGTATGTACGTTCCAAAACCCTGCCTGGCACCTGCCTTCATCTCTAGGGCCCCGAGTACCTTTAAAAACCTGTCCTCTTGGCTCCCTTAGTTGAAATGATTGTTTGTTTTCAGTGTTTTACTTACCTACCATATCGCTTTTTAGTCATCTCCGTGCTGCGTCCAAGGTGTCTTTCCCTCTGCCTTGAAGTTTCATGGCTACAGAACAAGCTGGACCCAGTGCTGTTTTTAAAGCTGGGTCAACCCTGTCTGTTGATGGTGTGTTGTATGAGCAGGAAAATGGAAAACTCCGAAGTCCCAACGGAAATCCATGGCTCCTCGCTGCTTCTCTTGAGCAGCCTCCTTCAGCTGTCCTTCAAGCATGGTGTTTGATGTCAAACACTGTCAAGAAGATTTGTCCAACCTTTCGGTTATGCTGTGAACAGGTGATCTGGAGAAAGGGTTTTCCTTTCCTGCCTGGGAGCATCTAAGCCAGCAAAGCAGCACACTCAAGCCCTGGCAAGGGAGAATCATCTTCAGGCAGGATCACAGTGCAACTCACTCCTTGCTATAAGTTTGAAGCTGCTGGGCGCAAACAAATCAAAATCACTTGTCAGTGTAAACTGTTGTTGGGTTTGGAGGTTTGCCTGGTTGACTTTTTTGTTCGGTGTTTTTGTTCCTACATGCAACAATCTCACTTGTCTTTTCTTTTCCTTCTTCCTCTCTAGGCCCTCAAACTGACACGAGATGTAGAAAGAGAACCCTTTGCCAAATCTGCTGTCAGCAAGTGGACAGTGATACTGTTTACAGCTTACGACCTTTGTGAACCCTGCATTATTTTCCTAATGAAGCAGACTGTTAACAGCCCCTTATCGGAGTGAAGATCCTCTTTTTTTTTTTTTTTCTTTTTTTTCTTTCTTTTCTCTTTTTTTTTTTTTTCTTTTGACAATTGAACTAATTCTGAAGTATGCAAAATCTTCCTTTTCTGGGATGGCCAAGCACCTGCTGTGGAGACAATGTTCAGCACCATCCTGTTGAGAACACACTGTGTAGCCTTTACAGTAGTTACTTATCAATGAGTATGTGGTGTTTCAATATATTAATGGTTTATGGGATGTTTTAAGTTGGCTTTTCTTTTTGGAGGTTTTCCTTTCTGCCCACCCTCCTCTCTACAAACTCCAGTTTGATTTCCTTTAGATTTTTGACCATTGTTGCTTTCTCTCCCTGGGGAATCTGAAGTACTGCACACATGCAAGGAAATATTGCTCAGACGTCAAGGGTTTCTGAATATACAGCGTTTGTTATTACCCATCAACCGGCTGAATTCCAGAGAGAGGGGATGCGTGTGGTCTGTTTGTTTGTTGGGTTGGTTGGTTTGTTTCTTTCTTATTCTTCCCTTAAGTTTGATGGTATACCCCTGTTTTCTGTTAAGTGTCAAACCAGGGTTGATTGCAAAACCAGGGAAGCCAGCAAGTTTGCCTCTTGGCTCGTGAGGACGGACTGACAGCGGGTGCCATTGCCTGCACGTGCATGGAGGCAAAGCCTGACGAAACAGGCTCCTCTCCTGCCTTCCATTAGCAAGGCTGCCCCTGCCGCTGCAGCAGGCTGGTAAGGAGTTACAAGCTGAGCTGCCAGACAAATTGAACATAGCCACCTCTAAAGATGTGCTTGGAAAAGCAAAAATGAAAGGAAATAACACCACTTTGCAAAAAAGCTGAGGTTAGAGGCTGGGCATCGGCAGGGGACTTGCAGTGGCAATGCCAGGAGTTGAGGCACAGGTTGTTGCAGGGTGTATTACTATATCAGTGATCCTTTTGTTTGTTTGGTTTGGACATATCCTTGATTATTTTTTCCTTTTTATTACGTATAATCTGTTATGGCAGGAGAAGCAGGAGAAGGAATGACAAGGTGACAGTATCATACAAATGGCTTTTCATGTGAGCATAGATTGTAACAGGATAAATGACACTGAAAGACAAGGCAGTTTTATATATTTTGCTTCTAAGATTTTCTTTTGTAAAATGAATAATAATTAATAATAATAATAATGAATAAAAGGTATGGTGCTGTATAGATCCTCTCTATAATCTGGAAAGTTTGATTACTTTTTATTAGTATCTTGGGGAGGGGGGGAGGGATACAAAGAGGGGAAAACACCAATGGTACATAGGAACTCAGTATGAAGAGGTTCTGAATAGGACAGTGTATACCTAATTCTCCAAAGCGATATATGAAGTTTTTTTTGTTTGCATAAAAGCATTATGCGTATAAATATATAAATATATTTTATTATGTACAGAAATGGATCATTATGCATGGATGTTAGGAAAACAAACTAGCATTTTAACCCAAAGTCTCAGTGCATGAGTTCCCACTGACCCGTGTCCCATGCAATGTGGAGTGACTCCCTCTCGCCACTGACACCACACATGCACAGTCATGCACACACACATACACACACACAAGCATTCGTGGGCCTTTCCTTGCTCCTTACGTTCCAGGTCCCCAAGGTGATATTGGTGAAACAACAGCTCCTAGTGTGATGGAAGTTTTGGTTTTGTATTGTACCCCCACGCTGTAAAGATGCACCTCCTGGTTTCTCCCTGCAGTTATGACTGTGTAGAATCTGTGCAGTTGTGGTAATCGTAGCCCTGTAGCATATCAACTCTTCCGAGCAGCCAAGGGTTTATCATTTGCCTTTTATACAAATGTCTATTTCTTTTCACACTGAGGTGGTCTATTTGTCAGCGTGGGGACTAGTTTATTGTGTTTATTGGAGTTAGGTGATGCTCATTGCTCATCTCGGTCAGCAGCCAGCTGCCCGGGATGCTCATGTTGCACAGCGACCACCTAGGCTAGAGGCTACTTTGCTCATTGGAGTCCAGGCACCTTCTACCAAAACTGGTCAAGAGCTTTATCACCAGGCTCCTCTGGTGTGTAGCATTAGCTCTCAGCTTCCCAGTGCAACCCAAAACGTGAGTGTTTGCTGAAGGACTTCCCTCTGGTGCTGCTTCCCCTGAGGCTCTTGTGGCTGCTGCCCTGCAGCTGGGCTTGTTCCCCTGCCCCATGTTTTTGGCTGCCACCAGAGCTCACACTATGGCTTCCTGTGCTGGGACACAGCATTTGGCCCCTTCTCAGTTGAGCCTCTGGTGAGATTTGGGTGCCTGCCTGAACACCACTGGCCAGGTCGCTGACAGCACCAGTAAGGCCTGACTTGGTGGTATGGCCAACGTAACCAAAATCCATCATTTTGGTTTTTTCTCTTGGTATAGATGCAGTTCTTGTCAAAGACAAGGGAAGGACCATTAGCTTAAACCAAATGAGAGCAACTTTTGCTCTGCTATGGAAGGCTATTCCTGTAGAGTTCAACAGAGCTAGATCTTGCTGGCAGAAATGAGAGAGAAAATGATGGTCTGCTCTATTCAGGAAATGGAGAAAACTCCCTTGATTTAGAGGCAGCCTATCAATGGCAGGCAATGAATAATAAATAAATAAACAAGGAAAGCATTAGCATCCCAAAGGCTTAACCTGCCTCCCAGCAGTGTCAAGGGCAGCATTTCCACTGGCAGGGCTGGGACCCTTTGGGACCCTGCTTTGGAGAACATGCTGGCACTCATTGAAGATGAGTGGATTTGGCCAACCTCTTTGGTTTGGTTTCTGTTGCCCATCTTTGGGGCCAAAATCTTCAAGCAGGAATGCCTGGAGTCAGGCACCCAATGTCAGGGACTCCAGCATGGTTGCAGGGGGTGAGTGGCTCTGCCCTTGTAGCTTCTTGAAGGAGGGAGAGGTGGCAGGTCCCCCCAGGCCCAGGGGAAGGTCACCACCCTCCGCACCTGCTGAGGTGCCCAGCAACACCCTCCCCTCCAGAGGTGCTAGATAAATCTCACTGAATTCAAAGGGCCACTTACTTAGGTGTCTAAACACAGACTTGAATGGCTAATTCTGGGAGCCTACCTTGTGAAAATTTGGCCTTTGAGTCTTCGAACATGTTTATGATTAAAAGTTTTCCTTCTGAAACTGTGTAAAGCAGATAAAGGTGCAGAACAATGACATAGTTACTGTTTAAACACTTAGTATACAAAAAAAAAAAGGTCTAAAAAGGTGACATTTATGCAGTTCCTAGTCACAGGTCTGGGACTTGATACAATGATTTTGTAAAAAAAACTTTATCTTGACAATAGTGGGATAGTTGACCACTGCTTAACTCCAGACATTTTTGTGCCACCGCTTCAAAAAGTTCTTTTTTAGGTCATGTATTTCTCTAAAATGATGTCATTGCTTGGCAATTGGTGTCCTGTAAGCGTTTCCAGTACACGACATACCTTTGGAATTGCCAACACATGCGAAGGGGGACCAGATACATTTCGTTACTATGGGTTGGAAAAAATGGATTGTACATTTGGCTTCACATGTTTAACTTTTTTTTTTTAAAAAAAGTTGCATGATTGGAAAAAAATATGTATACAGTATCTGTAAAACTGTTTTATCTGTTTTTGTTTCAAGCCATGTAAATTGGAAGAATATTAAATCCACAGCCTTATCGCGCATGGCCGTCGTTACATACCGAAGAGCTGAACAGTTTATACTTTTCATTTGGGCTATCTTGTACTTTCATTTGAAAGCAGACACTCTCACGTTGCAGTCTTACTGAGGATTTTATATTTTAAGAAAAAGAGAAAAAGATGCTGCCCTGGAGGAATATACTACCTTACTACACAGAGGTTGGAAGGAAGTTTGTTTCGGAGCAAAACCTGCCCCTTTCCGAGCGAAGTAGAGATGCAGTGCTTACTCCACTTGGTGTTAGTAGATATTGCCTTGTGTATTCCATTTTAAATTGTAATCTAGTTTGTAAAAGAGATGGTGACGCATGTAAATAAAGCATAATGGATCTCTACATTGCACATTTGCCTTTGCTCTGTTTTACTGTGTCATGGACAGAGATCTGAATGCAGGCCCTGGAGAAGCGGTGATTTCCAAGTGGGTGAAACCGGCTGGTAGGGGGTGTTGGGCTGGGAAGGGGGCTTGATACTGCATCTGCTTCCGTCTGTAAATGCACTTCAGCCAAGCCAGCATAGTTTTGGTGGTCAGATAACCCCTAATGGGATCGTTTACTGCTGCGAAACGTCACAAAGTTCACTTCATTTCTGGGGTCAGGAGAGTTGTCCCCTGGGATGGCGGCTGCACCCTGCAGCTGCAGCCTGGCTTGCCCGTCCTGGGAGACAACCAGCCCAACTGCACATCAGTGACACCCCGCTGCGGGCTTGGCTGGGCTTCAGGCTGTCTTTGAAAAATGCCTGGAGTACTTGAAACCACCCGTTTGGGATTTGGGCTAAGAAAAAAACCAGCAGCCTGACTTCAGCAGAAAGCTATACCAAGGGCTCTGGCCAAGGCGCAGGAGAGCGTGCTCAGAAACATGAGCCATGTCGGCAGAAAACACTTCTCCCACCCTGATGGGAAGCCACAGATGTATATGGGGGTTTCAGAGTCGTTTTTCAAGAGCAAATGATACTTTGCAGAAAGAGGAGACTCTCCTTGCAGCAGGGAGGGGGTTCCCATGACCCCAGCGGGATGACCGCTGTGTCAGCCGGGCAAAGCCTGTGGGAGCGTTGCGCCCGGGTACTGCAGCATAAAGAGCTGCTTGGGGATATCCCTTGTTTAACATAGCCAAAGCTCTTCAAGCCTTGTCCTAACTAGAGATAGCCTGAAACATTACAACATCCAGTCAGGAAATAGCCTTTGACCAAGATAAAACAGTGCAGAAGCCTGCTGGAGTCAGACGGTGCTTGTCCAGCAGCAATTACAGCTGCTCCTTTGAAATGAAGCTGCTTTGCTTCATTTCTCTAAAGGCTCCTGCAGCAACGCTCTGGCAGGGAAGGACCTGTGTCCTCCACCTCATTGGCATCACCCCAGTGGTATTTAGGACAAACAATGAGAGCGTTTGGCCCAGTGAGGTGCCTGGTGGAAGCTTTGACCTGAATTTAGGCAGAAGCAGCAGTAGCAACGATGAGCTGATCAAATCCTTTGTGAGTTTTGTGCTGAACCGACTTGGTTGTGTTGTGCAATGCCTTAGTTGTGACCTTCAGTTCACCGGCCTTGGAATAGATCATTCTTATCTTCCAGTGTACTTTCAAAATAAGTCCAAACATTTTAAACTTCTCCAAGTTGTCCCAGAAGACAAAAGGCTTTTCTTGCTGCTGCTGAGACTGGTGAGGCAACCGAGAGCTATTCTGGGAGCTCCCCACCACATATGCTGAGTTGCAAGTTCAACCAGACCAGGGAAAACAGTGTTTTACAGCGCTTGTTTGGCTACCGCTGCCAAGGAAGTTTGGGGTGCTCCAAGAAGACGGAGATAAGCAAATCTGGGAGGCTGCCTCTTCTTCTGGTGGAGTCATCACGACTGGTATCTCCCTGTTCAAAAGAAGGACTTGTTGCGTGAAGTGGAGCCCGAGCCAGATGCAGCAGATAACCGCTCTTGCCAGCGCGCAGATTCATCCCCTGCCAGCGACTTCTGCAGTGTCTCATCGCTCTCTGTTTGCCTGACCCAGCCCACAGAGCTTTTTTTCCCACCGGCTTTGCCTGTGGAGCTTTTTTAAAAGTTAAAATACTTTTATCGTGTAAACACAGAGCCCAGAAAATTCCATTAGAGAGAAACCAAGAAACGCTCTTTTTCTCTTCTACTGCCGTCTCAGTCGTTGGAAAACTTTGGGATTCTCTGACAAAATTCAGAAACTCTGGGCTGGAATTTTTATCTCTGCACTTGGATTTTCTTTTCATACTAATGACACCAGTAGTTCTGCATGTGCCACAACATTTACTTATTAGAACAAAGCGTCTCCTGCTTTTATTGTCTGATGCTTTGATGACATACCAAGGAACCCATTTAATCTAGAAAATGAGATAAAATGTCTCGATTCAGTAGGAACAATTGGCCTAAATGAAGGTAACTGTTGTAACATTCTTTGAATGTTACATTATGCCATGCAGCCTTAAAGATATCTATATCCTGTGAATGGCATGCTGTGAAGTGGAGGGAAACAGTAAAAATATATGACATTTCGTAAAAATCTTTCCAACTTCTGAGACATACGATCCTGAATGGCTTTAAACTGACAGAGGGTAGATTTATATTAGATAGAAAGAAGAAGTTCCTCACTGTGAGGGTGCTGAGGCACTGGCACAGGTTGTCCAGAGAGCTGTGGCTGCCCCATTCCTGGCAGTGTTCAAGGCCAGGTTGGATGGGGCTTTGAGCAACCTGGTCTAATGGAAGGTGTCCCTGCCCATGGCAGGGGGTTGGAACTGGGTGAGCTTTAAAGTCCCTTCTAATCCAAACCATTCTGTGATCCCTGCTCTGCCTCAGTTTTCACCCTCTTTTAAGTGATAACCTTAAACTTTGGTTTTGATGACTTCAAAGCACAAGGCAATGATTCTCAAGTGCTGCCTTTCCCTGGTGCTGAGCGTTGCTGTGATGCTGACAGGCTGTGCATGCTACCCTGCTTTGCACACCCAGATGGGCACTGAGGCAGCTGCCAGCACCGTGCCATGTGGCACCATGTGCGCATCAGGCTTTGGCTCTGTTTCATGCCCTGGGGGCCACTGTAAGCCCTGTAAGATGTTCGGGCTGATGCAATGAGGTGCCAAGGCAAGAGGATGGGGAGGATGTTAGTGGGAGCAAAGTACAGCGGATGCCAGCACACTGCTCTGGTATTCATGTGTTGCTTGGGACCTTTCTAAAGCTTCTGCTGCTGCACGAACAACAGATCCTTCTGTTTGTAACCACCTTGGAAAAGGGCAGTATTAGGAAGTGCTAGTTAAGAAACACAGTGTATTCTACCTCTGACCTCCAAAGCAGAAATGGAGGAAAGCTGCATTGCCATGGCCACCTCGGAGGTCCTCTCTGGGGAGCTGCAGAGGATGCTGCTGCTGACACCTGCCCTTCCTGAAAGGTGAGGTCCAGCCTTTCCAAGCCTCTGCTGTGAACAGCAGGCCTGGTGTCTGGGCATCCTTTCATGTCACATTTGTGGTTTCAGTAGGAAATTCATACTTCGCGAGCTCTTATTTTAAATCTCTGTATGCTCCTCTTACTTAAGGCTATCCAGGCTTGTACACCACTGACTAAGTTCATGGATGAATGTCCTGGAGAAAAGTCAGTGCTTAGAAAGCAACTCATAAAAGACATAAAATAATAAACTCCCAAACTTAGTCCTTTTACTCATTAAATGAAACCCATTGTCGTTCACACTTCTCTTGAGAATCATACTCGCAATATCAAACTGTGTTATCAGCCTCAGTGTGCATCTGTTAAGCAGAATTTATGGTGAGGCTGTCTCATTTGTACAGAAGTTTTGCTATGCACTGCCACTCAGCCTAGCAGACTCCTATGGAAAAGCCACAATTTAAGTCAAAACTCTGCTGTGCCTGAATGGTTATAAAATTACAGGGCCTTCCAGAGCTAGGAGATATCAAAGTCTCTTCCTAGAGAAGGCAGCTACCCTTCAAGTGTCTGCTCTGAAGCTTCTGGCCCTAGGACTACAGCTGGAAGGAGAAGGTAGCACAGGGGAAGAAGGTCAGGGTGGATGTACAGGGGGTCTTCACTTTGCAGCTGAGCTTGCTCTGCAGTCCAGGTAAGGTGGGCTACCTTGTTGTCACCAAAGGGTCAGTGCTAACTAGATTACCACGGAATAGGAGCGGTTATGTGGGAACTTACCCTGGAGTAACACAGGGTATTGCTTCCCTTTATCTCCTCGGTAGCAAGTACTGCAGGGTGAGCACAATTCACTCTGTTTTTCACTAGAGGACATCCCAGGGACGAGTCATCTGCAGAAAGTGCCCTGAATTGCTGGGGCTTGAGGGACTTGGCTGAATCTGTCGACACATTTCCAGCCTCTTCAAGCTCCTGCCTGGATAGCTTTGTTTTTCCAGAGCCCCTTCACCTGACCTTGCCGAAGCTGCGTTCCTTTCCTGAGACGGGCCTCGGGGACAATGACATAATGTTGCTGCTAGCGGGAGCCTCTCGTGGTTTGGTTTACCCACACAAATGCATGTGTGGGGAGCGGGGGGGGGCTGCTCCCACCTTACCTGTCTCGTGGCCCATGCGTCTGAGTGGGCTTCTGTGATTCTCTGTGTGTGCAGAGAGAATGTCAAGAGATCTGAACACACAGGAATGGCAAATAAGGTGGCACATGAAAAAGGCCTAACAAGATGCTGTCCTTTAAATGATAGGTTGCCATGGGGGCTCCTGAACCGCTCCTTCATGCCCTTCAATCATTCTTCGATCTGTGTCTGAAGTCACCAGTGTTTCTCATTGCTGTCAGCAGTTGTCTTTCTTTGTAACTTTTGATCCCCGTGAGCCTTTCTTTGAAGTCTTTTACCCTTTTTTTTCATTCTGACTCCTTTGCATTCTCTGTTTTTCCAAGGCCAGGTATTGAAATGTTTGTGGGGTCAGGAATGCCACTTGTGGATATGATTATTTTTAATGATGTTTTTATACAAGCAGGAAAGCCAGGTAACAGTTCTCTGACAGCAGCTCATTGCCAGTACAACTCACTCCATTACAGCTACGCTGGCAAGAAGCGCTCTTTGTTTTGCTGCTTCAAGCTACATCTGAGTCTGCAGGCACAGTTTGCTGGTCTAGCTACGCCAGCCACCTTTTCCTAACACAGGCTAAACCTTGAACATTGCTTCCTGTGGAAGAGCGAGTTTGCAGCCAATGTGAACTGGTGGCTGCGTTAAAAGGTCTGCTAAGGTCAGGAGATGCAGAGCTGAGAGTAAGTACAAATGGCTTGTGGACCTATTACCAAGTGCAGCTGCTCAAAGGGACATGAGCGCACCACTTCAGAGCAAACCACTACAGCCAAAGGAATGGGGAAAAAATGATTGCTCTTTTTAAAGTGTTCCCCTTTGTTCATGCTCTGCCGAGTCTTTCTGTGAGAGATGGGTATGATGAAGTATGTTCATACAGCCTAGATGCAGCCTAGAACAACCATCTAGGGAGCTGGTTGTGGTGCCTGCCCTCTGGCAGTGCTGGTGCTTGTGACTTGTCATACTTCCCTGGGCCTTAATCACTGAATAGTTTGGGTCGAAGGGGTCTTAAGACCATCTGATTCCAACCTCCCTCTGCAAAATAGAACTGAAAAACTCTGCTTATTTTTCCTCTTGAAAGTTAACAGAATTTGAACATTTTATGCTGATCACCACATCCCTACACTGGCAAAAGGTTTGTCTGTTTCTTTTCCCCTGTAATTGACAGTCCTCTGTGGATACATGTTCAGCATTTCAAGACTAACTTAAAGGTCAAATTTATGATGCGGGCAGATTGGATGAGCTCATGGTTGAGGAAAGACCACCTAAAGGTGACTTGTCTAACATACCTGTACCCACACACAGGGCACATGCACGTGTCTCTTTGGTCTAGCTTTGTCACAGACATCACCTGTGTACCAAGAGTCTCAGGACGAAGGTGCACCAGAAGTGTTATCAGTGGGTTGAGTGTGGCACCTGGAACATAAGATAATAGTGAGGGTCTGACCAAGGGAGGTGTATTCAGAAATGGATAGAGCAGAGTTTCTTTCTTCTGACCCCTCTTATCTGAAATCTTTATTACACCAAACTGCTGGAACACCTTGTTTGTGTTTCTGCAGTTCACTCCCAAATCCAGTGTACCCAGGCATGGGTCTGTGCCGCACCAGAGCCCTACATCGCACTGCACATGTCTGTGTATCAGCATCAGCTGATAACTGTACTGAAACAAACCCTGGGGACCCTCGCGCCCCACACATGGGACAGTCATCTGTAAACGATGGCCTGTAACCCCCATGTACCCTGGGCATGTACTCAGCTTCTTCACACAAAATTGAGGTACAAAACTCAAACTGTGATAAAGCTGTAGGCGCAGGTGAAGGTGTGAACTGAGGAGGGGAGGTGCATAACTTCCCCCAGTTAAAATCAGTGCGTTCAGTGGCATCCTCTCCACCCTATGTGGTAGCACGTTACAGGATGCAGACTCTCCTGCTGGGAAGCGGTGATCCGCTGGAAGTCCCTTTCCCCAGGGGATTTCTCTGCTGTGTCCCACAGACTTTTTGGCTGAGTGCTACTTTCCATCCCCTGCACCCTCCTCCTGCCATAGCCACAAGTGGTGGCCACAGGAGAGGAATTTGGAGGCGGAAACTGGTTCTCCACCGAGACACCTCAGCAACTATCGGCTCTCGCACATGTGTTCCCGAAGCGGGACCTGCTCGCTATCTCCCCTCCCATCCTCCTCCAGGACCCTAATCTCACGCCACACTTGTCCCCCTGGTACCTGCAGGGCCGGCCCTACCCAGCCTTGGCTGGGTGCCCACGGAAACCCCAAAGCTGCCAGCAGCCTCTGCCTGCTGTGGGGTCAGCCATCGCCGCGGCAGGAGGACACGTGTCTCGCACCCCAGGCAAGGCCCTTGTGCGGAGCAGGGAGTGACACCATGTGCTGCCGCAGGGAGCTGGGAGGGAAAACCAGCCGTCCAGCAGACAAGTGCTAAGGAGCGATGGACGCCCCAAGAGGGTGTGAGCAGCATCACTGGAAAAGGTGCTGTGGGTGCTGAGCTAGAAACCCTCTGAGCTCCTGCTGCGGTGTTACAGCACTGGGGCAGCCCCGAAGGCTGGGTCCAGCCTGAAGAAGAGCAACAAAAGTGAGCAGGGTCAGCAAAAATGGGGGCCTATTGGAGAAGGCTGATTTTATTTGTTAGAACAGGTTGAGAGGGGACACAAACTGCCCTTCACGTGGAAGATTGCTAACTGAACCCCTTCCTGCCCACTGTGGAGAGGACATGGCTGTGTTTCATCTCCAACAAATGTTCTCTTAGCTACAAGGGTAATTAGCACATTTCCTAGACGTGTGAACTTTTCTTCATTAAGGGTGGTTTGGGGAGCAAAATGTTTCCCTGGAATTTCCTTGGCCCTGCCTCCGAGCAGGAGGATGCTCTCCTGAGGTCCCTTCTCACTCTATGCTCCTTGGAGTGTTAAGACAGCTTTAAAAACAAACAAAAGCACGAAGGCGCCTGCCCTTTCCTACCTGAGGCGCAGGTCTCTTTGTGCAGTAGAAAACTGTTCTCTCTCCTCCCGGTTTGAGTGTAGCCGCTATTGAGCAATGTTGTCCCAGTGTGTTGGTGCATGAACCAGGGTGTGCCCCAGACCCCGAGAGGTATTGATGCAGTGAAACCGCCTGCTAGATGTCTGCTCTTTGGTTCCTTCTGCTCTCAAAAAGCATCTCCCTTTGCCCCCGGGGAAGCTGTGCCGTGTCCTGACTTGTCCTCTAGGTGCCATAGATGTTTCTCTCGCCCATTCCTGGTGAGGCTCAAAGCTCTGAGGAGATGCCCTCCCCCACGGGTTAACTTCTGCTGATGCAAACCAGTGCAGAAAGCACTCCTCTTGAAGCGCCACACGCCTTGACATCTGTCGACCCGTCTTGTGGCTGGATGCCTGCAAGGCAAGGTCTGAAGGACCCGAAGTATAAATACAGGTAAAAAGGCAGATGTTTCTGCAGTGGGTCAAGCTCATTTCAGAGTAGCCAGTTTCCCCTGCTGAGGGCATGTGTTGGCCTTCCTGGTAGGGACAAGAAACTGGATCAGAAGAAGATGTAAGCATCAAAGCCCCGTTGACCATGAGCAGCGGGGCTGGCATAGGCAAGGATGTGGGAGACATGGCAGGAAGAAGCAGCTTTGGATGAGCACTTGCTTATTAGTAAACCCAGTAGCTGGAGAAAGACTCAGCCTAAAGCCATTTGGGGTATCCCTGTTGCTGCTGCCAGGGCACCAAGGCTGGTGTCTGGGAGGGCGTCCCTCTGGGGCTGGAGGAGCCAGACAGCCCATGCTGGCAACCATGGGCAAGACCTGGGCACCTGAGTGCTTGTGTGATGGGCTGTGCCAGAGGACAGCAGGGATGCTCGTCGGTGGGATCAGCCTCTTCTCCTGCTGGCAAAGAAGAGCAGCCACTGCCTCCTTGCCCTGGAGGCAATGGAGCTGCTGGCAATGGAGCCAGCAGCACCACACACATGCCCACAACAGGGTCCCAGCATAGCCAGCCAGTAACTCATACTGGACTTGGGCTCCCAGACAGAAACAACAAACCACTGTGTGTTCGATGTTTACATTAGATGTTTATTTTACAGTTCATTTCACAATCCGTTTCTCTTCTCCCTTTGCCAGGAGTTGATTTATGGTGCTGCAGATCCTATCTGCCTGCCCTGCCCAAAGCATGGGCTTGGAGAAAAACCTCATAGGGAGGGTCTTTCCTTGTCGTTGTTGCTGCTTTGTTTACAACTGTCTTTACCTGAGCTAAACTAGGGTGGTTTCTTCCAAATAGCCATGAATTATTCTCTTACTTCCCTGTGCTTGTGTTGGTGTTATGAGGGATGGGTGGCTCAGGGTCTCTGAAGAAAACAAGAGCAAAGCATCACGGGCAAGAGGCTGTCCTGAGCTCCCCTCTGGCTCACTTCTCCCCTGGCTGGACTGGTGAGGTGTTGAGGACTCCCGACGTGCTGTGGCACTACAGACCCTGTGCCCCATCCGCTGTGCCCTCCCTATGACAAGATGCCCTTCCTGGCCATGGGACAAGGCCCTGGGCTGCTAGGATGGTCAATGACTGCAGGAGATAGCTGGTCCCTGCCTGTGTCATAAGGGACTGTTGGGCTGCTGGGGTTAACCAGGATAACTTGCTCCATGGCACATTTAAATGTCGATTTTTGTGTCTGAGCGGTCCTGGGGAAGGTGGTTTAGCCTCGCTGGGTTAGTCAGGGCCTTTGCTCCGCAGCTGAATGTCCAAAAGAAATGTGCCATGGTTTAGGGAGCGAATAAGAGATCAGACGTGAATATCTGGTGGGAAATCCCTGGGTAAAGCTTGGCCTTCCTTGCTGGCTGCATGCTTTGGAGAAGGATTCACTGGGTGCTCCCCATGAATAACTGGACCCAACCTAAAAGCAGAAGGAAGTGTATTTAAAAAAACAGAGGTGTGGTAATGACACTGTCGTGTTCTAAGTGCGTTGTGTAAGCCATGAGGTGTGCGTGGCTCCTGAAGAGCCTGCTCCCAGTCGCGGCCAAAGCACTCCTTGAAAACAATGATAAAATCCTAAGAAGCTGACTGGCTACGGGGTTTGTTCCTGTTCCCCATGGAAATGGTACTCACCACAAGCAAATGTGTATTTCTGTGTGCTGAATTCTCATGTGATGGACACGGTGGCTTCTGTACAGCCAATGCAAAAGCTGTGAAAGGAGATTTCTTTCCTTCCAGTTTTCCTTATCACCACTGTTTGCCCTGACTACGGCGATGTGGATGGCTAGCAAGAAAACACGAGTTTCATGTACAGGGCACTGAGGATCTGTGATTGCTTAAATTAATAGCTAGAGAAGTGTCTCCCCACAAACTTGTTTAGCAATTCACACCTTTCAAATTGCAGTGGTACCAAGTGGGGGGTTTAATCTTGACAAATTGCTTTCATGTCCTACTTGGTGCGAACTAGAGTCTAAAAGAAGGGAACTGATTTGGCAATACATGCTTTCGAGCTCTAGCTCGTTGGTCTGAATTTAGCCTATTCCTGCCCTGGTAACTTGTTGAAGGCAAGATAAAAAGACCTTCTTTATTCTCCTTTCCTACAAAAAGCATATGTACTTTTCTTTAGCCGTGGAACGATTCTTTCTTATCTGTAATAATTCTGAAGCCACTGGAGAATGATGTTGGAAATAGAGAAATGAAACGGTTTTGTGCGCTTTTGTGCACACGAGGATTAAATACTTAAAAGGAAGATCCGCTACATTTCACCTTTTTATATGTCAATAACACATCCAAACAGTACATTAAAGAATAACAATCCAACTCTGTGAGTATAAAAATTGACCCTAGATTAGCCAAAATTGTATCTGATGAGCCCAAATAGAACCTAACCCATTTGCATCAATACTGTGAAGCTAGCATAGGGCTTGGGGGTTTCTTTTCCTCTGGTTGAAACTGAGCGGTTTAGGACAGGCGGCAAGGCTCACACTGCTTGGAAGCCTGCATGCAGACATTCCTAAAACCTTGTAAGCAAGTCAAAGGTTGAACTGAAAAGCTGAGGGGCAGGAGCACAACTGAGGGCAAGGATGATTTCTGCAGGGTGATCAGGAGGTGCATTTCGTAAGAGAGAAACCTTGTCCCTGGATAACTTTCCATAGCGAGCACCCTTGAACCGAGCCTTGCAGCCTCTGTCTTGCAACAGAAGTTATGCAGAGAGTTTGTCTCCTGTCTGAACTGTTCCCCCTGCAAGAGGGCCATGAAGCCTCAAGGGAAAGACCCAGCCCCTGGGGACTCCTGCTGACCCCTCCTCGCCCGTCTGTTGTCCCCCGCAGGGTACCCTGGCACTGCAGAGGTGCTGTGGGTACTCTAGCACTGCAGCGTCACCACAGACAGCCCAGCACTGCAGAGGTGCCAGGGGTGCCCCCCAGAATTGCCCATAACTTCTCCCGCCTGGTGTAAACTCTGCCCAAGAGGCATCGGCAGAACATGGGCTTCCTCCTTGCAAGCCTGCCTTCATGTGGAGCAGAAGTGGAGAGGTTGTCCCCGTCACCTCCTGCCAGCCTTGCCTGCCCAACCAAACTCAAAATCCCAAGGGAAAAGATTTCACTGGTATTTTGCCAACGTCCTTCCTCTGGTTTTGCTGAACTCGTTTCTTGGTCTGTTGGCTAAGGTCAGGCATAGTACAACCTGGTCCCATCCTCTGCTCCTCAGGAGGAAACAAGAAGGGTTGCGAACAGAGTTGAGAACCCTTGTTTATATTATTTTGTGATTTCTCGGCAATCTTCAGTGAAGTACAGCAGCCCATGAACTGAAAGTAACCCAAGGAAAGCAATTAGTAAAGGGCCTGTCAATGTACGCAATGGGGACTGAAACATGGCGAATGTAACTCTGCTGGAAAGAATGGAGACATAGCTGCTGGGGCCTGGGTTTCTTCAGTTTGTAAGTCGAATTCAGTGCCCAGCCAGTATGTCCAGCTCCCACGTCCTGAACAGTTTGGCTCCTGAAGCCCTGCTCCTTGCAGTAGGCTCTGTAGGTTTGGGTGTGCAGTTTTTCCCCACAACAGTTCTCGTGGTTCATGAGGAAGGAATTGCCAGCACTTTATTCCACCACACGTCCCAGGAACGCGGTATAGGATTAAGGCAAGTCTGCAATGTATCTTTAGAGCAGTTTGTACTTAGCGGTGCAATGCCTGTAGTATTTATGCAGGTAAAGATTCCCCTAAGTGTACGTGCTAGACATAGGACATGAGCACAGGGCTCTCCCAGCATCACCATAGGAAGGTACCCAGTGCAACATCAACAGGGCAGCCGACAGCACATCCCAGGGAAGGGCAGCTTCGTGCTATATTGCCATCTCAGGGGTCTGCCACAGGGTAAACCGTGAGAGCTCTGGACCACCGACACGCAGAGCAGATGTAATGGAGCAAACTGCTGGCATAAAAAGAGCTGCTGCTCTTTATTCGGCATCCAGAAATGGCCTCTGAAATCAGGAAGGGATGGATCAGAGATCTGTGGAGTGCTACTTTTTCTTGCTGATTGCAGGGGACTGCTCTAATAGGACTGCTGAATGTTGATAAGGGCTGTTATAGTGAGGGAAGCCAACTGATAGGAGAAGACATGTATTTTTGTGTCCTGTTTCAAGCCATTTAATACTGTTGGGGGGGTGTGCGGTGTGAACAGGAGCAAAAGTTGGGTTAAAAGATGCCCTTTATATTAAAGGAACCTACCTGAACTCACTTTCCTGTAGCTTAAATGAGAAAGTGGGTTAAATTAGTTCTGATAAAGCATTAACTGCATGAGGTATGTTCACAGACGGGAAAAGTGCAAATTTCTGCCACAGCTCTGCCCCTGCAGCCTTTTGGATTCGGGGTGGGTTTTGTATGGCCTCCTGTAGGACTGCACTCCAGGCTTTTCCCAAATAATAGCATCAATTGTAAGAAGCTGCATGAGGATTCTGCATTCCTGCTAACCCAGAGACAGGGATGCCAAACTTGATTCATTGCAGATGATTTGATTCACCTTTTATTGAGTCTGCGGAAGGCTATTGAACCGACTCACACACCCTTTCTGTGTTTCAAAGACCAGAGGTGTTTTTTACCCGATCCCTCCCTCCCCTTTCCCTCAGAGCGCAGAAAGCTGCAATTACAGGCAGCTTTCAAGGCTGGCAGCCCTCGCTAACAGCCAGGACTTGTTGGGGCGCAGAGTGGAGGAACTGAATTGCACTTGGACCAGAATGAAAGCCATTTCAAATGGTGCCATTCAACCCCCTAGGGCTGGGACCTCCCCTTATCTCTGGATGTGCACGCTCAGAGGCCAGGATTCAGCCCATCGTTCAGGTTGTAATCACTTGCTCCTCTGCTGTGGGGAACAAATACCTATATATGTGTGTGTGTGTGTATATATATATGTATATATATATGTATCTATCTCAAACATATATATATATGTATAACATATATGCATTTCCATGTCCTCTGCCAGCACCCCTACCCCCCTGGTCATGCCTCCCTGTGCAAACCAGGAAAGGGTAACATTTGCATGAAAACCCTCAGGGACTGGGTGATCACAGAGATCCTCACGTCCTGCCAAGCTTGACCAAAACCAGCCAACGGTTTCACAAGGTTCTATACAGGGAACGTCTGAGCTTATGCGTCTTGAACCTGTAGAGAACTGAGCTCGAACAAATCCTGAGCTGACGATGAAATTTCTTCACTTGTCTGCTGTTCCCCTGCAGCTCTTCAGAGGGGACTTGGGCCTTTCCACGGCTTTTTTTAAGCCCTCCCAGAAGCCTAACCTAAAGTACTTGAATATGCTTGCAAGATGGTGTTCTTCCCCAGGAGGCTATGGTAGCATTAGCATGTGGCAACATCTAGTGAAGAGCACGCAGAGGGCATTGCTGGAGGAAAGGGGAAAGGCATCGTGTGTGATTTCTGGTCTTGCCGGTGAACCTCAGGGACTTCCATTAGAAGGCTTGTTCTTAAAATGTTACTGTGATGAGGTGGCTCCCTTGTGTAGGACTCACCTCCTGGCTCTGAGGTTCCTGGATCTAGATTTGATCCTGGCTGTACTGCTGGGTGCTTCACGATGTCAGACTTGTCTCCGGAAGGGAAGGGCTGCCTCTGGCGCTGCAGGCAGCTCTGCCCCCTACAATTTGGGGAGATAGCTCATTTTTACACTACTGCACTATGTCGGGAGCGGGGGGGGAGGAGGATTTTTCCTCCTTTAGAGGCGATTCTGGGACTTTCTGTGGCATGAGGGCTGGCAGCTTTCTGCCTTGGCTCGCAGGGTTGTTAGTGTTATTAATGGTCATAAAGTTACTGCACCCTTTCCTAATATCGGTTGACTTTGGACTTGGAGCCAGTGCTACCCTTTGCATGTTAGCATTTCACAAGGACTTCAGATGCTGGCAGTGAGAGCTGCTATGAACTAATCTGGGCAGCAAGTTACGGCGTTGCTTCACTCAAGTTTTTCCACGTGTTGACTTGAGGATCAGCTTCTATGTGGCTCCGCTGTGTGTAAATGCGAGAGTTCATTTTTTCCCCTGCACTTGTTGTGACTGAGCTTGAAAAGTTGGTTCCTCTGGAAGCCGCCCTGCTTCAGGTTTTGCTAAAGTGAACTTTTCTTTCCAGGCAAGCGGAGTACTGGGCTGAGATTCACCTTTGTGATTCAATCCTTCCGCTCGCAGCCCTTTCTTCCTGTTGGCATGAGGCTGAGGTGACACGAAGGAGAGGCGATTCCCTTCAAAGAAAAAGCAAAAAGTTCTTCTAAGAAGGCCCAAAATACCTATGGCCCGAAAGCTCCTGCAGGAATCAAGTTATGGTGCATGTCTGGGGCAGGGAATACCAGGTAGATGTACCCCATACATCTTCACCTGTGCACATCTCCTTTCGTGATCCTTCACCCAGAGCTGTATTTTAATATTGCAACTGAAGACATGCATTTAATTGCTGTGGTGCCTATAAGAAACTACAGGCTCCTCTGAAGTCCTCTGAAACTGAGATGTTTCGCAATGCCTGAAGAGGTAATTTGCATTGAGAATCAATATGCTAATTGTTGTGTCAACACTTACTGTTTTGGCGTGTTTCTCGGCTTCTTGTCCCAGGGTATACAGCCGCGTACGGTCCCAGCTCATCTGCGAGATGTACGATGTGCCTTGGCTCTGCGACAGTCACAAGACTTGTTAAAAGAGATGCAAACTGAGGGAGACCGGCACAGTTTGTACTGTCTTATCCAGCCTAGCTTTATTCTGTCAGGGAACATCAATTAAATCAGATTAAGAAATTAGGGAGCTTTTGTCTAGCCGGGAAGTTAAATAAATATTGATTAAATAAAATGATCGTTAAACAGATGAGTCAAAATAACTACCATACCAATCCGTGTGGTTTATATAACGTCAAGTGCTGTTGGATTACAAGTGTCAAATATGGGCCCAAAGATGTTCTCCTTTTTCGCTGTATTTACTCTGGAGATGGTTGTGCCCTGAGTCAGGGACCAGGAATAGCCGTGCCCGGCACTGCGCTACCTCACAACGAAAAGGTGAGCTTTGCCTCGGGGCTTCTTCTGCAGCCTGAAGGCTGTTTGGGACACCGGGGCAGGGCACACGGGAGGAGCATGAGAAACAGGCGGACAGTAGGGCTTTTAACATCGCGGCTCCCAGCATGGAACAGCATAAACACAGGATGCACACTACGTGTGGCTGCAGCATGCTGGGCCGCACAGTTTGTGCTGTGTAATACTCCGTGACAGGGTTGAGAACCATCGAGGTCAGCCAAAACGGTCCTGGGAGCAACCAGAAAACACCAGCTCTCTGCTAGACTTGCTAGCCGCTCGGTGGTAACCAGTAACTAAATTGCATAGGAAGGATTGTAACGCAAACTTGGATTACGCTTCCAGCCTTTGTAAAGAAGTGCTTGCTGTAAGGGCTATGTATACGTTTGAGGCATGGGGAAGGCCACTGAAATGAAAAAGTGCTGTGGGTCGGGATAAGCAGCTGTGCAGGGAGAATGTGTCTCTTTACCCACCCTCAGCTTCTCTGGGTACATTGAAAACTGGTGCAGGCCAAAGGAACAGGTAAACACGTGGGAGCTCCTCGCTGTCCAAGTGTTCACAGCACAAATGAGAGTGGCTAGAGCCCAGATGGCCACTGCAAGCTTTCTGGCAGATCAGTTTGCATCTGGTTGTTGCCCCCTCACCTGGGAAAAAGGCTGCTGGATTATTGCTTTTCCAGACAGCGGCTAACCCAATAGCACACAACCAAGTCTGACCCCTCACTGGGCTCAGAGATGCTTATCAAGCACTGTTACACATCCCTGCAGCAACAAAATGGCTCTTAAACCCACCATCTGTATGTCCTCCCTGGGATATACAAGTATCTACTCTGGATCCCAGTCACGGAGGGCCAGGGACTGGTGGTGGGGTGGGTGATGCTGGGTCAGCCACACACCCTCTCTGGGTCTGGTCCAGCACAAGAAGAATAGTTATTCATTCTCTCTACTGCAAAGGTAAAAAGCAAAAGCTAGGAAGGGGTTATGGTCTATTGGTATTTACAAATAATTTTCAGGTACTATTTCTGTAAGTCTCTGTGACGAAGAACTAGGAAGAAAAGTGCTTGCAAACGGTGCTACTCCCCACCTCAGGCAGCCTTCAAAGCCTTTGTTTTTACTCCCACAAGTAGCTCTAGTTTTACTGTACCAAGGCTGCCAAGGACCTTCAGAGCCTGATGACAGCCTTTTCGTTTGAAGAAGCACATTTTTGGATGGGTTTTCTCCTAAAAGGTGAGAGACGACACACACGCAGGGTGAAGCGAACCTGGAGATGTCCTGCCCTGCTGCTGGCTCATCTCCTGGGCTTTTTTCTGTTTTGTTTTGGGTTTGTTTTACTAGCAAATTTCAGGGCTACACGTGTTAGGCTTGTGTTCTAACACCTCCCCTAATATTTCTGCTTTGAATGTCAGCTTTTCGCTTTCCCATGCTAGCTACTATCAGATAACTGAGCTTAACAGAGGTTTCTTTCATTAGCTGTAACTTAGTAGAAGAGCACTGAACTCTGGGTATTCCTGACAAGTCCCACTCAAAACACGGCCGTGCGTTCACTTATTTACCTGCAGGAATTAACCTCAGCCTCCCCGCTGCCCCTGGTGAGCAGCTCTGCCTGCGGGACCCTTCCAGCAGCGGCTCTTGCAGGTGGGCACAAGGGCTCACAAAGCAGAAATGCCTTTTGGCCCCAGGGGTGTCAATAGGTCTGCTCAGCTATGCCAAGTGTAGTCATGCATTGTAAGTTTCTTCCTGAACCAGGGTCTTGATTCTTGTGCCATTTTAATGGAACAAAGAGGTCGGATTATTTATAGGTCGGTCGCCTTTGTATGCGTGCAGCTAGCAATGCCTTCAGTGCTCTAGTTCCTGGGACTCTTTTTCCCTCTGGCTCTTAAGTCTCAGCTATTCTCTCCTAATGCAATAACAGTAATTATCCTATCGCTGGCCACTGCAGCACCCTCCATTAGCACCCGCCTCACCTAGTGTACAGCACAGGCTGGGAGCCAGGTAAAGCCTGTGTAATTTATAGCTCATCAGAGAAGCCAACCAGCCCACGGTCTTCCTGTTTTGTAAAGAGACAGACCTATCACCTAGACACCGCTGCGATGGGTGCGCTGGGAAGGCAGGAAGATAAAAGTAGTGCACAGGCAAGCTCTGGCCCCATCTCTGTTTGTGTTCTCTGTTGTTTCATCCAGGCATGCAGTCAAGCAAAATCGATGCAGCCAGAAGACAATATTGACGTGGTTTTTGCTCCCCAGTAGACCCGTGACATTTCACAATGTAATTGTTGTTTCATATTTGGCTGCTGAGAACAGAACAAGAGACGTAGAGCTGGCCCTGCTAAGTTTTCATCTAAGGCCAGGATTCAGCACAAGGATGACCTCGTACATGTTTTATTTGATTGCTGTCCTATAGCATCCTATAGGGCATGCTGGATGGTGCACAGACTGACTTTACAGCTTCTTCAGTCCTTCTATGTTTTCAGGGTACCTATAGCTCCTTTGGGCTGAAATTGCCACCTAATCCTCTGGTACATGGCTTGATCTCAAAACTGCAGAAAAGGGACCGAATGAAGAGAAAAACAAACTGCTTTGAAGGGACAGGGGAGTTCGGCTCCCAGCTGTCTTTCTGCCACCAAATCGCTTGGCCTGGGGCATCCTGGGGCCATCTGAAAACAAGACCCTGATTGTGTTCTGGCCTAACATCCTGCTCTTTTTATGGAGAATTTCTATTTCACTCTCCTCACCCAGGAAAGTGCTGTGCCTACAACAGCAAGTTGCTGCCTGTAGGGGACTTTTGTGCATCTCCCCCAAACCGAGCACGGACACTCTGTTGGGTGACTCGAACCATCAGCAGGCACCCTGACAGTCCAGCGTCCCATCTCAGGCACCAAAGAACTGCTGTCACTGTCAAAGATGATGCTTTCAAAAATGTAACCAAAAAGAAAGCCAGGCTCTATAAATAAAAGGCTGGACGGGGCTTTGAGCAACCTGGTCTAGTAGAAGTTGTCCAGGCACATCACAGTGGGTTGCAACTAGATTGTCTTTAAGGCCCCTTCCAACTGAAGCCATTCTATGGTTCTGTGAAATTCTGCCCCGTGGTAGCACTTGTGAGACATCTGCTCTTGGAAGGAAAAGTTATTTTTCTGTAGCTGCTAAGCCGACCCATTGAGCAGGAATTGGAGGGCAGAGCTGATTGATGTGGTTAGATGAAATGAGAGCAGATCTTGAGAGAATCACTGCTGACGCAGATCCCAGCCTCATGCAGGCAAGGCCAGATAGTCCTTTGTGCAGAGGATGCAACATGAACCTATCTGCACTGAGAGATTGGTCAAGGAAAATCTTCTCCAACACCATTTGGGCTTGGTAGCTCTAGGCAGTGAGGAGTATTTTCCACCATGCCTTAGAATACTTCGGGCTGATAACCATGCATTTCCAGCATTAGAGTGTCTGGCAATGTTTCACTGAGAAGATCTTGCACTTAAGATAGTCACACACGGCCTCTGAAAGTCAGCAGGAGCAAAGCTGCAGGGTCAGAAATACACTTTGTCTTTGTTCCTTTAACTGCTGCTCGTGTTTTTGACTGAGATAAGAACTCTTGGGAATTATTCATGTCTTCATTCAGTGCTTTGGCGATCTGAGGAGACTGCATTACTTGATTATGCTTCAGCTAGCACTGCTAGGGCACAAATATTCTTGGATTTGACAACCAACAAATGTCTTCATCAGGGAACTTGTACAAGGTGATGTTGTTTTGATGTGCAATTAAGTTACGAGGGATCTAGTCACAGAGCAGAGCTTTGAACTGAGTAGCTTTCGCTGTTTGAAGCAAATAGGGGAATAAACACAAATACATTTGCATCTGAGACTCTGTTTGCCAGAGGGCAAACTGATCAAGTGGGGGATACTCCTCAGCAAAGCTGGCTCAAGTGGAGAGGTGGAGGCATGAGTGCAGGGGAGGTACAGGCGTGGAGGTGAGGGGTCCCACTCCCTGCCTGCTCACTCCACGTGTCCATGGAGCTCAGTCCTCTGGTTAGTCCTGGGGAGCCTTGGGAAGGCTGTTAGGAAGACACAAGGGTTCACAGGCTGCAGAAAGAGGACCAGATCATTTAGAGGCTAAGAAATGCCAGTGGAACTGTCAAAAACAGCTGAAACTTGCAAAGTATTCCAGAGAAAAAAAAAAAGGGAACAAATTCTTCAAACCTCAGTGTAAGAAAGCAAGAAAAATAGAGTCAGGCTGCTGTGCAGTAAATGAGATTGAAGATAATCTAGGCATGGACTACAATCAAAAGAGCATTTTACCTCTGTTCTCCTTTACGGAAGACAAATCCTAGGGGCAAAAGCAGGGTGGTTAATGGGAACAGGGAGATGGAAATGGAATTGCTACTGTGCTCCAAGAGCAGACTGCGTTCCTCTTGGGGGGCAGTCCATGTCTGTTCAGGAGTTCTGGGAAGACCAGCGTGTGAGGTGGCCCGTCTAATAGCAACTATGTTCCTATGCATCCACCAAGTCAGTGAGGGACCCCATGGCTGCAGAATATCCATTGCAATGCGTCTGGTTGTGCAGGGTTAAAAAATAATCCAGCCAACCATTGTCCTTGTAGCTCCGACCTCACTGGTATGCGGGGCTTTGGAGCATGCCTTGAAGGTTAATTAAAAATGCAAAGGCACATCGAAATGGGATGAAATGCAACGAGAGCTGCATCCTGCCAGACTAACCTGATGGTTCTCTTTGATAAAACAATTATTTTTCCAGACAGGTAATATCTGCCAGATTTCCTTTATCTCGACTACTTTAATGTACTTGCTATGATGTCAAATGTGAAACTGATGTTGCAGGAGACAAAATAGATTAGTAGAGGAATTGCGTTGTTGGTAAGAAGAGGAGACAATGAGTGCTGAGGATGGAGATCTCAGGCCAGGAAGAGTTATCTAGGAGAGCTCTTCAAACAGGAGTTCTGGGACCAGTTTTGCTTCAGTGTTTGCATTAATGGCACACTCCTGACCCATGCGAGCATTGCGCTAATGAAATGTGCTGCACAAAGCTGTGACGCATTGCTGGCATGGAGGTGGTTTGCAGGCCAGGCAGAACGAGTGGGGCACCTCAAGAACGGCCGTAATAAAAGGAGGATGACATTCAAGTAAAAGACAAAGAGTCTTGGAGGTGAAAACCGGTGTCAGGGGTGACTTTTGTTATTAACAGGGAGTGAGTCAGTTGGGAAAATAATTGAGGGAAAAAGAAAAATCAGCATTAAATAGTCACAGAAGAGTTGTGCGTTGCCAGCTCGATCCTTGTGTTGCATCTATTTCCAGTTGAGATGAGAAAATATTAGTGCCAGAACACATGCCCCAGATCAACTCTCCTCCTTTCCTGCCCCTCCTTTTGGGGAAGATGCATTAGCAGCAGAGCAGCTGCAGAGAAGAGCTACAAGGGAGACCAGGGAACCAGAGATCCTCTCTTCGAGGATGCCACAGGAAGGTCCTGGAGCATATGTGTGTGGTGATGGGGATGGAGTTCGACAGAGCAAGTACTGTCCTGCAGTCTTGGGTTTAAGTATCCAAACGCCACCTGCACGGTGCTGCTGTTGCCTAAAGCCAGCTCACAGCCCTCTGCTAGCTGAGAGCACACTCACATTTGTTTTCTTTGGATGAGGGGCAAAAGCAGTCCCCTGGGGCAAGCGGCATAGGTTGGGTTGGGTAGAGGCTGGACCAGCTCAGTGGTCTCCCAGAGCTTTGGTACCCCATGAAGCGCCGGTGCAATGTCTCACACTCTGCCCAGGGAGTTACCAGCCCTTCCACCAGCACCTCGTGCTGCAGCCTGGCTCAGCCCGTGCCAGCGACAGTGTGCCATGAGGAGCGGCTCCAGTTGCATGCAATTACCTTTGCTTTAATATTTTTCCTCAAAGCTTGGAAAAGCAACTGAAAGCTGAATAAAAACAACGGCCTGTCTGTGCGATTCACAGCCAGAGCGATAAACCGCACATTGCTCTGCCCAGCAATTACCAGAGGTTTTTCTGCATGTGTTGTGGTGAAGGGAATTTTCAGGAGGGCCCCAGATGGAGGCTGAACAAACAGGTATGAACACAGTCCAACTGTCTCGTCATGCCTTAAGCCGGTCAGACATGGAGCAAACTGGGCCTGGAAGCCGCATTGCCACCTTTGCTGAAGACGCTGTTGGAGTGATGCTGTTGCTGGGGGCTGTCAGATAAGGCCCAGCAAGTTGCTAAGAGTAATGGTTTCCACCCGAGTTTGTCACCCCAATACTCAGGTCAGCAAAGGGAGCAGAGGCGCTTGGGGCTGCTGAGACTGGGCTGCAGGGCTGTGCCCTCTGTGGAGTCATTGCACGGTTATGTTTCTTTGGCTTCCCTAGGAGCTAATGTTGTCTCTATTATTGATGCCTTTCTAAAGAGGGGTGAGAGGGAAAGGCAGAATGTGAGAGCAGGGTAAATAAGAAAGAGAAGAGCTGGATGCCCACGCGAAAACGCAAGGATTGAAAGTGGAGGGTCTTAAAATCTGTGCAAGGCTCACACGGCATCTGCAGGTTTGGCAAAGCAGCCAGGAGGGCTCCTGCTCCTGTCGTGAGAGCAGCCGGGAGCAGGGCAGGACTCTCCCACCGGGAACCCCGGCAGCCTGTTGATAAACACGGCGGTGTCGAGAAGCTAAGTCAAATACAATTATTAAACTGATTATTCATACTGCATTCTGCTCGCTGTGGGAAGATACTCCTTTTGGGGTTAGGTTTATGGGCCACACAGATTGTCACAGTGAATCTAATTAGCAAAAGAAATCCAAATGGAACAATGACTGGTAATTGTTGTTAATGATGCAAGCGTATTATAAAATGAAACTTTGGGTTGCAAGCAGCACTGAAAGGCAAATGAACATTAACAGTTGTTCGCTGTATGTCCCTGCCTCACTGATGTCAAGTGTGGTTAAGATGAGCTTCCACATATAAACCAGCAGTGACTTGCCAAATGCTTCCCAGCGGCCACTGGAATAAAATGCTGCAAGAAATTAATGACCTGCAGAGCTTTTTTAGGAGAGGTGGTCTGGAACTGGTGAACGGGCTGAAAGCTATCCCCTGCCTTGCTTTCACCAAAGCAAACCTCAGCTGCTTCCAGAGCTGAACTGAAAAACAGGATCCTTTTCACTTGCACGGTCTCTGGATTGTGCCTCCCGCCTGGGAGTCAGACCATCCCAGGCTCCCCAGCTGTTGGTGCTGCTCTTGGCATGCCGCTCCAGCTCCACCAAGCAAGTGTGGGGCGGGCCGCCATCCAAATATTTTGGATTAAATTTGGATCGTGAATTATGCAATGCACACAGACGCACACGCACAAAACCTACATTGTTCTGCTGCCGGAGGTGGGCACGCAGGCCTCCCAACCGTATGGCAAGCTGTGCGGCTGAATTCATTGGAAAGATGTGGTCGAGAGCCTGCATTTTGGTTAGCAGCCCCCAAACTGGAGTGCTGATGACTGGTACCCTCAGTCTGCGGAAACTGCGATGCTTTAACAGCCAGTGGAACTGGGACAGCTCATAGCAGTTGTGGATTTGATCCAGCACTGAGCTCCAGCTTTCACATGGGATGGCCCTGGTCCCATGCCTTGTTTCTCTCTTTCTAGCTTTCAGAATGTTTTGGACTGGTCTTCAGTTAAAGTCCTATCTATTCCTCTGTTTTTTTGTGTATGATGGGTTTGTAAGAGGTGAATTGCATAGAAATGTTGTTGAGAAAGGTGGCTCCAGCTATATAATTTTGTTTTCAGATATTAAACACAAGTTAGCTGGGTTTTTTGGCAATACTGTGAATGTAACTCTGATGGGAAGCCTGGACAGTTGAAACATTTTCTGCTTATTCATCCTTCCAAATGTGTGTGGGCAAGACAACCTGGTACAGACAGAAATGCAGACTCTCCCTTACATTGTTTTACATTTTCTGTGGCATAAAAGAGGAGACTTATAACGGCCAAGTGCGGGCAGGAAAGCGGAAGGAAGAATGTGAGAGCGGGAGTTTTAAGACCATAGCACCAGCTAAAACCTCCTTACCTGCAGACCACTGCGCCCTCGACCAGAATGTGCCAGCTGGCTGTTAAATATCACTTCATTGATAGAGTGTTGGAGCTTTGGAGATGGAGCTGAGCGCTCAGATAAATGAAAATGTTTTCATTAAAAGAGAAAAAAAAAAGTTTATACTAACAGTTGTAGAACTTGAATCAAAACAAATAAAAGAGCTGGCAAAAGCTAATGCAGATACTTCTGCTTGAAATAGCATTAAAGAATGGTCTGAGACAGCTGGTTTCTTATAAAAAGCCTCAAAATTGTAACAATCAATCATTTTCATTAAATAGGTTCATCGGCATTTTTTAAAACCGAGAGAAAAGAAACCTTTCTTCTGTGTAGTCCTCCTTCTCCCGCTGCAGGTTTGAGTCATTATAATGAGTCCATTGATAGGCACTCAGTTTTGCCAAGGACGCATAAGGTTAAAAATTGAAAAGCTGTGAAAGTCCTCAGTACATGTAGTATATATTAAAGACTTTGAGGTTTTCCAATGACTGGCATAGAAGCTTTTTTCATATATCCAAATTCATACATAGAAAAGTATTTTCCACAGCTACCAGTGTCATCATAACTTCGTTTTTGTCTCTTAAAAATAATGATGAGATTTGACTTTTTCTATGCTTCTATTTTTACAGGAGTATAAATGGTGATTTTTTTTTTTCCTATTTCTCTTTGCTATTCAGATGTGCCAAGGAATTTCAAAGGAAAACAAAACTTTGCCATTCAAAACAAAATTCCTACGGTGTCAGGCACCCCTTGTTTCAAACATCAGGAGTGGATTGTTTCTTCGTAAATGATTAGAATTAAAGAATGCAGAAATCCAAATTCTCCATTTTTGCAGATTTTCAAAACTCAGTGGAACAAAGCACTGAAGAGCCTGCACTAGCGAGGAAGCCGGTCCAGCTCCAAGCAGGGTGTTGTACCACATAAGCGCCAGAGGTCCATTCCAACCCAAACTATGCCATGATTCTGAAATCAGATTTTCGCAGATTTCAGTATATTCCTTCTAGTCTTATTTGATTCCAGAGTTCTTCCAGTGAAGATTTGAATGCTTTTTTGTTGTCATCAGAACCTGGGTCAGAGTTCATTTATTTCTTCATTATTATCAGTTACAATAAATAAATCTGTCACCTTTAACTGGAAGGCTAAGGAATGATTAAAAGTTACAAAGAGACCTCTTGGTATCCCTTTAACAGACTGAACAAATGCTCAAGAGAAATCTTCACAAACCATTTTGCTAATTCATTTACAAGTACTGCGTAAGATGGCATAACAGAACCAGCAAGATATCTCTGATCATATTATAACCAAGCTTTATTCTGTAACAGCTTCGATATACTAACAAAAACCTTATGTCTTTATTGCCAAAAACCAGCACACTGTGTCTAACTTAAATTGCCTGGTGTTTTAAATATACTTTCACAGGCAAATCTCTGTAAAACAAGTTTCTCACATATATGCCTCGAAATTATCAATGAATGGAACATTTAAGAATACAAGAATGGGCAGAGTGTGACAGTATGGGCTCCCCAGTACAGAGCAAGACTTTTTTTTGCAATAACTTAAAGAAAACACAGTATACCTCACATAAAATCCCCCAAATACCCAAGAAGATTGTCTTATTTATTCTAGAATCCATGAACCTGCACAGGTAGAAATAGTTTATTTTGTTAAGCCATAACCTTCCAAGCCTTAGCATGGCAGCTGTGGGTTTTCAGGAACTAGAAGTATCCCACCTGTGACTCTAGTGATGGAGAATGGCTCTCAGTAGCACAAAGACTCGTTATCAGAAGGTTAGAGGGCAAAAATGGCAGTTGCATTTGTTGATTTAAACTGCTTCATCACTTTTTTCCTTGATGTACACTTGATGCTATTCTAAGGCATTGTCCAATGTCAGTGTCCGCTCCTCCTTTTTGTCCACGTTTCTTCTTCTCCATTCATTCGCTTCCCTAAGGGCTGATGTTCTGTCTTGTCTTTTAGTACGGAACTAGACGAGGCAGCAGCAGGAGGTGAAAAAACAGATGCTATCCAGGTGGATGTGAGAAAATATTCTCCCAGCATGTGAACATGGAAGCATGAGAGGAGATCTGCATCAGAGCAGGATGAGGTTTACGGCATCCAGATTACACCTGTGCTGTTGGACATTCATTCACCTCCTGAAAAACACTGATGAAGAAAAACCCCAAAGTGTTCTAACCTCATCTCCCTAATGCAATAAACCTTCTTAACCTTACAAAATGTGATTATTAAAGAAGAAAGAATTCCACCTACTTTACTTATTATGTATAATTTACATACTACCCCATCCTTCCAGTGCAGGTTAGTAATATTTAAAGGGCACTGAAATACGATAATAACAAGTCCTATGCTTGCTGATATATTATGATATGAAATGCATCCCATTAGTCACTTTGTATCTGAAAGGCAGGAAAATATCTACCTAGCAACAGTGAGGCTTTTAGGATTAAAAAAAAATATTTGGCAGGCAGTAGGCGTGCTGAACTACGCCAGGAAGAACTCAACCGGAGGCTTCTGAAGGCAACAGGAGCATAAATAAGTTGCCACCAGTGTTGCCCACCACAGAGCTGGAAGACAGTTCAAAGCTCTCTAACCTGAAGGAGCAGAAGACAAGTGAAGGGCAGCCCAGTGGCAGCCGTGTGTGGAGATCTCTGGGAGGAAGCATCGCCCTCCAAAGCTGCAGAGAGAAATGTAGCAGCAGACGCTACGGCTCACCTGATCCCCACTGTGCCATTATGCGGGCCACAAAGATGCCGTCTCAATTTTGTAGTTTAGAAAACAGATCCACCACCAGAAAGGCTCTATTAATTATGGGGGCAGTGAGAGAGATGGAGAGGTTCTTGCCAAGTCTTTCCTTTTTTTCCTCTTACATAAGTGCCTAGCTGGTGCAAGAGATGTGTCATGGTTTAAGCCCAGGCTGTAAATCAGAACCACGCAGCCCTCTCGCTCACTCCCCCCCCTTCCCCCCACCCCCACTCCCAGAGGAACGGGGAGGAGAATCAGGAGAATGTAACTCCCATGGGTTGAGATAGGAACAGCCCAGTAACTAAGGTATGACACAGATCACTGCTACTGCCACCATTAATAATAATGATAAGGGAAATAACAGGGGAAGAGAATACAATACCACCCGCCGACATGTAGCCTGATTGAGCACCGACTGATACCTAGTCCAACCCTGCGGTCCCTGGCCCTTCCGGGTAACTCCCAGTTACATCCTGGGCATGCCGTGCTGTGGTATGGAATACCTCTTTGGTCAGTTTGGGTCAGGTGTCCTGTCTCTGCTTCCTCCCAGCCTCCCCTCCTCCCTGGCAGAGCATGAGACTCACAAAGTCCTTGGTCAGAGTAAACATGACTTAGCAACAACTAAAACCATCGGTGTTATCAGCGCTGTTCCCAGGCTGAAAGTCAAAACCACAGCACTGCACCAGTTACTAAGGAGAAAAAATGACTGCTACTGCTGAACCCAGGACAAGATGCTACCACTGGAAAATGGAGCAAGCAGAACACTTTCATTTTGGACACAAAGCAAGCCAGACAAAGGAAAGGAACTTTCCCTGTTTGTTTATATCATTAACTACCTAGATTGTTTTTTCTGTCACCTGTAATTTATCCAGACACAGCAATGTTCTTGATGGGCCAGGCAAAACCTTTTTCCAAGAGGACAATGTTTCAATCACATTAAAATTTCCATTTGATTCTTTTCCTCCGGAGGAGGAGCTCTTTTAGCAGAACAGGAGTAAGCAACCAGCAACCTCCTTGCATAGCTCAAGAGCAGCACACTGAAAACAGGCAGCGATACTTCATTTCCCAGGTGCATCCAAGTCCAGGACGAGGGATTTCAGAAGGCAGCCAGGGAACTTCTGCAGGCTTTGAGGAAGATCCAGAATCTTCTGCCTCAGAAGGACGTGTGCCTCACCCTCACAGCACATTCACAGCAAGTCATCCTAAAATGAAGATTGGGAAATTGCTTTTCCACCTGTGAAGTGACACTGCTTTGACATCTGACCATGATGGGTAAAATGAGCAAAATGAATACAAGTGAGCATAGTGAATGCACGTGACTCCTCGCTCCGGCTTCTGGAGGGAGCTGGTTTCCTTACAGGACAATATTTCTGCTGCACAGAGAAGACCACCAGAGGAAGGAGGTCTGAGGAAGGACAAGCCTTGTCAGCCCCCACCTTGTTGAAGAGGCAGGCAGCCCACAGGAGTCAATGTTTCTGCCTTCTGCCTACGAGCCATTACATGGACATTGCTGGACATCTCTGGCTGTTCGTCTGGAGGAATGGATCACATCCTCAGCTGGGACTCACCAACAAGACGTTTGCCTTATTTTATTAGTGGTGAGTGACAATATCTGCGTCAAAACTTCAGGAAAGACTATGCACTGCCCAAGACAGCAGAAGGGTAGCTCTGAGCTGGGTGTTCAGCAAAGGAACACCATCCGTGCCTCCTGCAGCTTGTCCCCCAAATGGCTTCCAGAACAAACAGCACTGTGGTACTCCCATGAAGGGTGCCAGCAAGCAAAACAGTGCTGGGCAGTGGAAAGAGGTTTGCTGCTGGTTATCTAAGAAGCCTTCAGATGCTTTGCTCCTTATTCCCGTCTACTGGAGATGGTGCTGAGGCTGATAAACTTCTGCCTGGAGTAAAAGTCTTCCCACCCTTTACATTAAACAGAGCCCACTTTACTCTAGTTTGGGGACAAGCCATAAGCCATAATTTGAGGACAGCTAAAATTGCTGTGAACTTCCCTTCTGCTCAGCTCAGTCTTTGTGTTTCCTATCATGAATTAGGTAGGGCAAACGAAGCCAGACAAAACAAGGGCTGAAACCTGCCATCAGAGCTCAGCCCCATCACACAACCAGTGCCCGAGGCTGGAATTCGATCATGGGGAAGCTAATAATAACAACACACGGCAAAGAACAGAGTACTTTGCTGCTGTTGCTGAAAGCATGAAAAATACCATCTTCATTTAGAGACTTATTATGGCATATTATGGCAGGGCTTGCTGTTAAATGTGGAGCGAGGTAGAAGTGCTACGCTACGGTATGTGCTCTGATTGCAATAATAACATAAAAAACCAATAAACCAACCTTCTAAAACTCACAGAATGTCACAGAGTGGTTGAGGCTGGAAGGGGCCACGGGGGTCATCTGGTCCAACCTCCCTGCCCAAGCAGGGTCACCTTGAGCCCACTGCTCAGGACTGTGTCCAGGCAGCTCATAAATACCTCCAGGCAAGGAGACTCCGCAACCTCTCTGAGCAACCTTCTCCAATTATCGGTCACCCTCACAGCAAAGAACTTCCTCATGGTCAGGTGGAACTTCCTGTGGTTTAGTTTATGCCAATCGCCTCTCATCCTATTGCCTGGCACGACCAAGAGGAGCCTGACCAAAATACAGTTTGAAGAAAAGAAAGGATGTTCTGCTGTTTATTCAACAATCAAAGCAAAAAAAGCTATGACATACACAAAATACTCTCTCTTTAAAGTGACCGAATATAAACTAAAATGAATCGTTACTTTTCTGCCTCTGAAAACCTGTTCAATGTCCCTGCGGCCTGCAGAATATTCCACACAAGTGCTTGAAATCTTTTTCAGATTTTTCATAGTACTGGACTTGTCCTTTTCATCAAATTTCATGCTTAAAACATAACAAAGCTCACAGCCAAAGGAACACAGGCACTGCAAAAGCCTGGTGGTACTCCATAGCTTTCATTTGAGGCATTGCAGCCAGCTTGGTTAGGGGTACCAGAGGTGGGAGCACACATGTGGGTCCCACCATCTGCTCGTGTGCTGCTCCGGCTGGGAAAGCAGAGGTGGGCTGCAGACCTGCTGGAGGCTCTGGTGGTTAAAGGAAGATTTCGGATTCAGAAGGACCGGAATCCCTTGCTCCTCGCTGCCCTCAGCTACCTGTCAGACCAGAAACAGGCGAGGTGGAGAAACTTAGGCATACCCTGGAGTTGCTGTTGACTGACATCCCTCAGGACCATCACCTGTACTCTGTAGGCACCAGGGCACCCCAGTGCCAAGCTGGAATCAGACTGCTCTTTGCTCTTCCACGGCATCTCCTGTAGCACCATGTAAAACCACCGTGGTACAGGAGCAGGCTGCACCACCACCACTAGCAGAACAGTCAGAGCCTTCCACACGCATCCTTGGAGGTCACCTGTATTTCATTTAACAGGAGCTTATAATTACTATCCAGTAGGAGGGTTTCTTAGCAAAATACTAGAAAAATCCTAAATTTGGCTGGAAGATGATCAGCCTTTTCTGTTTGCCGTTACTTGGTAGAGAGATTATGCTCAGGAGTCATAAACCATTCTCCAGCAAGGAAGGAATGTTTTGGATTTCCAGCATTAATGCTTGTAAGAAATCATTTGGCTGTCACTAACGTTATGTAAATAGATGGTTCATGTTTATACTCTACAAAATGCATTTACAAGAAAAAGGCTGACTAATTCAGAGGTCACCTTCTAATTCAAGGTTAGTACTTAACAGGGGTATTTTTAGCCACCAAAGGCTAAATGAAAACCATGTGCTGTAACCTACCTTTATGTAGTTACTGATATAAAGAGGGTGGAAGCAGTTTTGCTATCAAACTTGATGCCACTCTGTAAGGAGTGAAACAAATCATCCCACAGAAGCTTTTACACAAGGACACGCACATCAGGACTGCCTGACCTAGAAAGTGTGAAGTGCTCAAGTACACGAAAGTCACCTTTCAGTGACCTGTCGCTGTTATGGTCTTGATTTCACAGGAACACATTGCAATAAAAAGCCGTTTAATCAACAAATCATCCTCTTCATTAGGAAGAGTAATTGGCCACAGGGAAAAACAAGTGATCAACACGATATTTGATTCTCTTTCAGGTGTTTGGATATCCCAGTCACGGTGCAGGAGGTGAGGCCCATTAACTCCCCTAGACCCACAGTAGGTGGTGATACTGAAGATGGGTGCCAAATTTCTGAAAACTGTCAGGTGCCCAAATTTGTACCAACGGTTTATTCTCCCTTCCAACCATTTGTTTGTCATGACTTGAAAATCACCTGGCGTTTAAAGGCTCACTTCAAGCGGAAATAAAAACTGAAGCCCGCTCGTTATTAGCTTCTCAAGTAAAACTTGAAGTTTACCCAATACCTTCTTAAAATGTTTTGCCTGGAGAGAGTGGGAGCGTTCACCTGAAAACCCGAGCAGAATGTCAGTGATTCTACTCAACTGCAGTGCAGCTGAGTACAGTGTTTCTGTTCAGCCCCATAAGCACGCTCCCAGACAATTTGAGGTGTGAGATGTATCTGGCCCCATCTCTCAATCCGCCTGTGTCTAAGAGATATTTGGCCCAGGGCTGTGAATGCAGGTCAGGGAGATAAAAGCCCAAGAAGATGCAGTGCTTGTCAAGCGGTGGGACTGCAGCATGCGGGCATTGTGCCCCCATGCAGAGCCAGCCAGACCAGGAGCTTCCCAACTCCTCCGCCACTGAGCTGTGGACCTTCTGGGGTCATGTATCCTCCCTCACAGTTCCCAAACAACATGTCTAGAGCTTACTGCTGCAGAAGAAATCCTTCAGTTTATGAATGGAGTATTCGGTTGTGCAGCATTCTTCCACAGAGCTAGCCAGCTCAGAGAGCTGATTTCTTTCTGGCAAAATCACTCTGATTATCTGAAATAATCTGCTAACTTTGGAGTATAAGATATAAGCTGAATTATGAAATAAACAAATGTTTGAACTTCATTGCCCCAGTAACAACAGTAATACACTTACATATCACAGTGGGTGACGTGTATAACACAGACTACTAGTGCTGCAAGGAAATACAAATAACGGCTAACTATAGGATGCGTCTTCAATTCAGAGAAGACCAGGAAATAAAGAGGATTCATTTATTTAACTGCTGCAGGCAGGGGCAGCATGGGCATAGGGTTGCTGTATACGGGGCTGGGTTTGCCGTGCCGGTTGCATGCTCCCACCCAGGTCCAGAAGGCTCCCCTGCCCCTCATGAGACTGGAAGGGCAGTGAGAGGATCAAGCCTGTGTCTACAGCCTGTAGCCAGTGCAGGGTGGATATGGCAAATGAGTTTCCCAAGTGCTGGGTATTTGTGTTACCTGGAGATGCACCTTGCCCAAAGTAGAAATAAGACCTGGGGCTCTTGGTTTAAGGAATTCTCTCTTATTTCCCAAATCCTCTTTTATTTCAGGCATTACATCCATATGGTACCTTTAAACCCAAAAGCTCCTAAATTTATTTACAAACTGAGCCATCACCAAAATGCAAAAAGATATATTTTAAATATAAGCCCAGACTAGAGATGGTGAAATGAGAAGAACTGCAGTTAGGTTCATTTCAAACGCAAAACTTTAGTATCCAAAAATGGTGACCACACACTTTAATAATAGGTTCAGTACTGCCTGTAGGTCTGGCACAGTGTGCAGGGGTGTACTGACCCATCAGAGAGTGGGAATAATCAGGATTATTATAACCTGACGTTGAGTCTATGTAACTTTAATCTATCGCATTGCATCTGTACCTGGATTCTGACGATGACTGTAGTGGTAACACGCCTTCCGAGAGGCAAGGTATGCAGTCTGGAAAGAAAAAACTTTAGGTTTTTGCATTAAGTGGAGAAATGGTTTTGAATGGATCAGCCAAGATAGCAATAATTGCCACAAGGCTTAATGTAGTTTGTGCAGAAAATGTTTCTGAATTGCTTATGGTTGATTGTCAGATGTAAGAGCAGACAAACTGAGCAGCTTGTGAAAATAATCTCAGCATAGCTTCCAACAACAGAAGCTGAACTTTTTTGTTGCTAAGAAATGTGAAATTATAAAAAATGGTAATACCAGTTGCTGCAGAACCAACAAAAGCATAAAATATCGTTAGATGCAATCATTCATTATGCATCATCTGATTAAAAGAACGTGCTAAGTAGCATTTTCCAAGACTTGCCCTTAGATAAAATGATACATTTTGGCAGAAAAGGTCTTCTGTATTGACACGTACAAAGTGAAGCTCTTTGCAAATTGAGAAAACAGTTTTAAAAACTTTGCTGAAAAGAGCATATTTTCCCCGCTGTTCACTAGAGACTCGAGTCATATTAAAACACTTCCAAAGGTTTTCATTATCCGAAAGGGGACTAATCAGTTGTTTTTCTGAGCATTTTCAATGTGGTAATAACACAATGTTAGGAAGTTTGGAAAAAAAAAACAAACCCAACCTAGAATACAACCAAATTAATTTGGTTTCAAAACTACCCGTATTTGGAGATGCCAGCGTTAACTTTGGGAGATGCTACTTTCTAAACAGAGAAAAATGAAAAATGAGAATGAGTGATTGCTGCCAGCTAACTGTTGAAAACATATATATTGCATACATCTATAATAGATGATCATTTAATCTTCACTTAATCTTGAGGGTTCTGCATAGCTTTCAATCATTTAGGGGTTTTTTCATCTCTCCAAATGTCAGAATTAGCAGCGTCAATCCAACAATAAGGCATGCCCTCACATGACAGTTTATCCCTACACCCTAAAGTTGAAAGTAAAATGTTTTCCAGCTAATAAAAGTTATTTTTGTCCAGTAGTTAAGAATTGCTCAATTGCCATTTTAAAATTCCTTAAGGATGAGAAAGACAGTGATGAAGGAAAGATGTTCTCAGTGACTGAATACTCCTTATCTTCATCTCATGCTGTGCTAAAAGTTTGACTGTTCTAATTTTAAAGCTATCTAATCTTTTATGTGCTAAAGCATATGAAATCATGCATTATCAGAAGTACGAATTACAAGAAGGGTTCATTTATTTGGTGTTATATATAACTTTTATCTAAAATGCATGTGGTTAAAAGTTTTTCATTTAGTAATACTCATTAAGCCTCAAACTTTTCTTTCAGAGAACAAAACTGCTTTAACCTGGTTCAGATATTTTATATGGGGGAAAAAAGTTACTTTTTTACAAAGTCTTATAAGCATTAGTGAATGTTTTGATGCTTGACAATGAGTTGGATGTGAATCCTGTGTATAAAGGATGTTCATTACTGGGAGATCCATTCAAGTGAGTGTACAGGCCTCAGGAGTCTCACACTGGGAAACAGTTACATATTCTTTCTTCAGAAATGCAAGCTTTTCAACTTCTTAGAACATGTGGAATATGTTAGATTCATTTCACTGTTCCATCTGAGCGAGGCATGTATGAATATTTTGTTTGTATACACATGGTTGGAAAGATTGCAGGAATATATTAAAGGCAAACTCCACTAAAGGCTGAGCTTACAATTTAAAGTGTTTTTAATTGTAGAAGAAGTAGTTTCATCAATTGATGTTTTAAAGTTGTGCTTAAATGCTACAATGATGCTTATCAGTTTACCAATAAACTGAAGCTTAGCAGAGTGGAAGGCCGCGCTTGAGAGCAGTGGACATTTCCACCTTGAAGAAAATCAGACAACACTTGAAAGGCAAAATAGCGTTTCCCCGAAGTGTTGCTTAAAATAACGTTCTGAACTCCTATCCAACCACCCTGCCCAGAAATGATGCTTTCAGGACAGATGGTTGGTTCTACAATGAAAACACAGTTCGAGTCTGCACCCATGCTTTTAGTTAAGGCTTAGGACTTGGGAGTTTGGTTTTTGTTTTCAAGTGTCACTAAATCTTTCTCCCTGCCCCTCCACTGCTAGATTAGTTATTTTCTGTGCAAGGGCCCTTCTTTCAAAGTCCTCCATTATTCTGTTTTGACCATACTGGGGAACTTATCCAAGTCAACAAAAAGGCAGCCTTTATCACAGAGAGGCTGTTCATGAAGTGGATAGTTTCATACATTACTGGGGGAGAATTGCCTTAACATTGCCTATTCACACTGATGTGCCAGGTGCATCCACTTACATGGCTCAAAACACTGCTACCACCACATCCTGCGCTGCCAAGACCATTATGTACTCTGAGTGATGGAGCAAGAGGCAGGACTTAGATCTTCTTTGCTGGGAAGTGCAGGGAGAGAGAAGTGATCTTTGTCTCAACAAAAAAAGGCAAACCTGCTGTAGGGAGCCTTTTAACTCTCTGCAGGTCTGCAACTGTGAGAGCTTCGGAAGATGGGGAGGAAAACAACATGAGTTTAGAGTAAGACTCTGCTCTGCATCACTGCCCCGAGATACTGTAAAGAGGACAAAGGGAAACTGGGATATAAATAGAGAATGACATTTTCCTTGCATTGTCCACAATGAATACATTTGTACATGAACAAAATCGTTGGAACGAGACAACATGCATGCCTGATGTTGAAGAAAAGCCTGTTTGTGCTTAGTACATTGGAGACATTGTTCGAAAATAGTTCATCCTTTTGTAAATATTGCCTCGGTATTGGTGCCAGGGTCACTGCTGCTTTGCGCTAGCAGCTGAGTGAGTATCAGTCATGCACATGCTGCTGGGAGAAATTTTAATACGGGCACCACATTTAAAAGGAGAAAATTATCCTCCTAAGGACAGTCCCATGCACTTGTAGCTAATACTCCCTGCTTTCCTCTTCTTCCTGTTTCTTCGGAACTTACTTACCCTGTTTTTCCTTACACCTAAAGGGTCCCTGGGAAATAAAACTTGCCCTATTCCTCAGGTGCTGCTTGTATGCGCACAAAAAGCAAATGCCCTTTGCAAACAAAACCCTGATCAGTGGAAGCTTTGCCTTTGTTTTTCATCTGTACTGGTACAGCTACAGCAGGTCCAGGCTATGCTCCCTCCTTGTGCAAGGCGGCTGATGTCAGCTGAGCGGCGCCGAGTTGAAGATCTTGGCTCTTTGGTTTGTTTGCTTGTTTTCTGGAAAGACATTTATGTGGCAACGCTTTCTTTTTCCTCCAGAAGTTTTGAGAATCCAGCAAAACAAATACTTGTATCTCATGCAAAACAAAACTTGTGAATGAGTAAAATATGTTCTGCACTCACTGAAAGCCTCCTTGTATCCCTGAGCAGAAGGCAAATCTGATGAACAAGATACTTTTGTATTCATCCCCACACCCAGCTTTTTTGGCATGAAATATAGAAAAAAAAAAAACCCAGAGTTCATTAACATACTGAGATAATGGACCACAACTTGTCTTTCAGTATGCTTGTGCAGCTTCACCGTTATTAGTAAGAACAAATGGGTGCAAATGAGGCAGACTTTAACCATCAAATAAAAAAACCTCTTCCAGTGATGCATCACATCAAAACACTTGTGATCCCAACAAATTGGGCAGCCTCCCTTTAGTCAGTAGGAAAAAACGGGCTTTCTGGAGCACAACTCCCATGACCTACTTCAGATCCCTAGTTCAGGGTGAGATGACCCGGTGCTTATTTCTCTCACACGAACATAAGGGGAGTTCAGAGAAGAAGAGGCGTGCGCTGTGGATGTTTAAAGGTGAGTGTGGTGAATCCAAATATTTTTGTTAACAGATCTGTATGAAGAGCTTTTAGCAGCAGCTATAGCCTTGGATGAATACTTAAATAAAACTGAGAATAATACTAAGAGAAGAACAATTGCTCCAAACAAGAATGTGGCTGTTGAGATTTCCAACGGACCATGGTTAGTCTGGCAGGTAATTCTTACTGCTAGACTATTAGTTTAAAAAGCCTTTAACTAATATGCTGGGTTTGGCAATCCGGGAATCATGCAGGTGGGAGGGACCACAACGGACCATGATGGATGGCAGAGTTAGTCCAGTCTTGGGTGTGCCACCTGAGACCTGCTTTCAGAAAAGTCATTGGAAATGGAAGGGTTTTAACTGAATAGTCTTTGGGTGACCCCCAACAGATGACTGCTGGTTGTAGGTGGCCTTGGCCTCTTCTTGAGCCCCAGCTATCCACACCCAATGGGGCTGGTTTAACAATAATACAAAATAGAATTTTATACAATTTGATTCAAACAATATTATCATTTTTCATATTTCCTTGTTGTCCAAAAAGCAAAGTTAACACTCTTACACGTGCACCTTGTATTAGATTTGCATCTATTTTGTCTCATTTTGGATATGCCATGCTGCCCTCATTTCCCTGCCTGATTAGGAATGGGCTTTTATTTCCTGAAAACCACCTGCTCCAGAAAGGAAATGAATGTATTTGTAAACTGAGGATACTGTTCCACATCAAGATAATCTGCAACCTGAAACTACAGAAGTTGCAGGGCCCTGCAGTATGCCATGCTCGCAGGCAAATACAGTTATCCCTATGATACTGACAAATAAATCAGGGGAAAGTGAACTACTGACTTGCCCAGAAAGTAGTCAATGGAAGAGCTGAAAATTATACCTTTAAAAAGTGCTATGATGTTCAGGCAATTTTCAAAACGTTTCTCTGCCTTAAAGAAGGTATAGTTCAAGTTCAAACGAGATGTGGTAGGAGCTATTGTACCAGGCTTATGCAGCATCTGACGATAATGATGCCACACATCCTGAAGATTACTATATTCTGCGACTCTGCTTTTATCTCTGCAGCCATGCTGCAAGGTTAAAAAGTGGCACCCTTCAAATCAGGCCTCTAGATTTTGCAGTTGGCAGTGGGAGTTTCATTAAGCTCCCTGACAGAACAGCAATGTGGTATTTGTATTTCAGCAGGCATTGCACCCAGTTTGAAGTTAAGTCGTGTTGCACTCACCCACCTTCACCTGGGCAAAAGGGCCAGGTGCTCAGTCTGCTCCCAGTTGGTGGGACAGGGCTCAGGGGACACAAGTCCTGCTCTGTTGCTGGCCTGCTGTGTGATGGCAGACAGCTTCTTCAAGAGCCCTCTGGAAGGAAAAAGACCATGGCCTAGATGGGCACCACAGGAACCTCAGTTTCTGAGGAAGTACATATACTTCAGTTCAATGACTGCTTTTTGTGCATTTGACCTCTGCCCAGGTTTATGGCTCAGATGTGCCCTTCTGGGCATCCACTGCTCAGGTAGACTTTGTCATATTACCACTTTCATTGAAATTGCTTAACTGATTGCTGTTTCCTAAAACCAAGAAAAATAATCTATAGGTCAAGGATGAATGTCCAAAGACTGTAGTAATCAATTAATAGAAAATTTATTTAATATCTGATAACAATGATGTACTGGAAATTAATCCATCATGTGTTGCTTCAGGCTTTCCTGATAAATACCTTAATGCAGTCAATTTTCATGTCTTCTAATTCAGGTCTGCCAGGAGCTATTTGAATTTTGTGGAATATTTGATATTTGTCTGCAAAACAGTTGCATCTATTTAATTTCTGTTTTCCAGAAGCAATGCCGTGCCCCCCCCCCCCCCCCCCCCCGACAAAGACATTTATGTGCTTTCACACATATAAGCTTAAACTAACAATGGTGATAAGTATAGAACTGGAAGAAAAGGAGACCACTAAAATTCATATTTTGTGTGGGTTTTTTCATTATTATTACAAAAACCCGTTCTAGTTTCACTGCAATAGTTGATGAATGGATTTTTTTCTTTTCTATTCTAGATTGGTTACGAACTTTTCTGAACTAAGTTTTTGAGAAGGCTGCTCAAAGCCAACTACACTACCCAAACAGCTCGTGTTTGAGCTTTGAAACACCTTGGGTCCTCATTTCAGTGTAGCTCCCTGCACGTTTTCCAGCACTATAATTGGGCCGGGATTCCATCCTACCTGGGTCAATGGTTCAAAAAGAATAAGAAAATCTAGGGGTCAAAGGAAAACAAAATGTTTTTGTAGTAAAATTATGTTGACTAGAAATGTGAATTTAAATGAGAACTAGAATCCATTTCTCTAGCTAATCACTGTTGTGATTGGCTTTCATATGTGGTAGAACTCGGCAGACTTTGAACATAAAATTTGTCTATTTGTGTGTTTGTACATTTTATACATTTGTATATTTTATTTGTATATTATTTAAGTAAAATTTATGTGTATATATATCTGTATAAAAGAAAAGGAGTAAAAAAGTTCCTCCATCCCAGCAGAAAACAGCACATCAAAAAGTTGCCGTTTTAGAAGTGTGGATCGATTACTCAAAGAAATAGATGACTGAGTAGTCAAGGAGACAGTACACTAATTGTAAATAGGCATAGTTCTCTTTCCTAGCTGCTCTCTGCAATGGGTACAGAGCCTTGACTTTGCACCGTATTTCTGATAAGAAGAAAGGAAGTTAATCTGTATCTTCACAGGACAGAATAATAACAAACCATTGTGATACAATGGAGTTATTTCAAAATACAGTTTCTCTCAGTATTGTGTGGTTTCTTCATAGACCATAAATAGGGAGTTAAATATAAATATTCAAGAGAAAGTACTGTCAACAAAGGAACATCCTACACCTTGGGCGTGATTTAAAGTAAATGTATTAATAGGATTCTAGCAGTAGCCTATACTACAAAGTTTTACTACTGTCTTTAGATGACAATCTGACATCAAAAACACCATATATTATTAATTGCAATTTGCTTTTATCATCCAGGTGTCCCACTTCAGACCAGGGACCTTTCCTCTAGGCACTGTGAAAATTCATTAGAAATGTGTCTGGAGAGATTAAGATGAGTACCTGGCTACATCTTGGCCTTGATTGCAAAAGAGCACACTGTCAAGCATCTTAATAACATATTTACTGGGTTCAATTAGATGCTAGAGAACAAAATTGATCACCACGCCTGAAAATATTTGCTGCTGCCTTAAAGTGGTGAAAAGTGTTACCATCCATCATTTATATGGCAGACCCACTGGCTGAGCACCAGTTCTCACAATCACTCTTCATGCCTTGCAGAGGAGATGGTAAGTGCATCCAGCCCTGCTTCCTCGTCGTCTTCAGTTTTCCACACATACCTGAGCAGCACAGATGAGGAAGGCTTTTGGAGTCAGAAACAAAAGCCTTTCGAAACAAATATCCCATCCCTGTCCATTTGGTTAATGACCGCAATGTTTTTTAACCAGTTCTCTCAAGTCAAATCAAGCTCCATCTTGTCCTGAACAGCTTTCTGCACATGATTACATTTCACATTTCCTGAGCACAGGTGACCCAGATCACAAATGATACTGGTCTGGAAAGCAGATACTGGTAATCCCGCATATGCACTTGCTACTCCCTGCACCTGCATCTGCTTCTTTCCCAGCTGCATCCCTCCAGTGCCCCACAGCGTCATCCTGTGACCTTTGGAGATCCTCCTGTCTGTCTAGGAGAATCTCACTTGTAAACTCCCATCTGTAGCTGAAACTCCTCCTAGTTCCTTAGTGTGCAGATATGGGCTTTAATTAATTTTCACCTGCTTTTATTGATGCAGTGGACACTACCATCCGCTTCCACTCTTCTATACTGCCACCGACTCCCAGCTCTTGCCTTGTTAGCAGATTTCTCCTGTACAGCTGATACATGGATTGTGTTGGTGGTACAGGTCACTCATAAATACATTAAATAATCCTGATCTCTGAGGTACTCCTGGTTGCTTCATTTAGGAAACCATGTCAACAGAGTCTGCCATCACATCTCATCTGCCCAATGTTTTCTGTGTGTGTGTAACAACCCCACTCTCTCCTGCTTACTGATGATTTTTAGTGCCGCATTGTAACAACTGCTTTACCATTATTAATAGATTTGATCTAGGAGGACAAAAGAGTGAAAGACAGGTGAAAATAAGGGCCAAACTATAATCTGATTATTCTACATACTCATATTCTACAGACTCACCTTCATTACTCCTTAGCGTGTTTCCAGCAGCGCAAGGGCTACTCTCTCACATTGTTTCTTTTCTTCTTGGCCTTTCTGAAGGTGGGGGAGAACCCTGTGAAGTGAACTGTTGTTTTCTTTTGGTACAGTGAGTTTTGTTTGTTTGTTTGTCTGATATTGGCTTTCTAACTTTGATTTTGTAATGTTTTGCAAACAAACACGTTGCCATGCATTGATGTTCAAGGCAGCCAGGCCAAAGAAACATGTACAAGATTTGGATAAGTGTTAGAAAAGTTTTAATAGCACCATAATCAGGTTGGGTTTTTTAAAATGTTGTTCCCATTCCCTTTCTTTGTAACTCCTAAGGTTTTGCTTGCGTTTTGAACCACTGCCAAGCAGAACATTGATGCTTTTGTGGAAGCATCCATTACAGCCCCATGACACTGCTCCGGAAGGGTACAGCCAGCTGAGACCCCATCATTTCCCCCTGTGTATCACAGTGCAGTTATCTGTGCTGAGGTTCTGCTGTTATGTGTTGCTTAGTCACTCAGCTTCATGGTGTATTCCCTTGTCCTGCCTTTGTGTTGACAGTAATCTGTGCAACTTTCATTCATGCCCCTTCCCAGAACATTTCTGAGCACACTGGTCGAGGAACTCTGCGGTTTGTCTCCCGTCACCATGAATAGTGAGCATTCAGTTCTGTCCTTTGGTTCCTCTCTTTTCATATGTCATTTGTCCACATGCGAAGCTGCCTCTTGGCCCATGCAGCTTAATTTCTTTGAGTGCCTCTCCCTATACAGAGGGACTTGAGGCATTGCTTCCCTTCACAAAAGCTGCCTGTTTCTTGCCCTAATCACACTTGCCCGTTTGTTCACTAACTCTTTTCTGAACTAGTTCACCTGGCTTGGCCATCAGGCCTAATAGTCTGTAGTTACCTGTATCCTTCTCTAGAGCCATTGCTAAAAATTAGTGCCACGTGAGCCAGTAAATTTTCCTTCCAACTCATTTTTTATATAGCAAATGGTGTTTTTACATATATAACCTGCCAGATAGGCATTCTTTTCTATTCATTTTCTTCATTTGGGTGTAGCTTCAGGTTTTCGAAGGATGCCTTGTAACCTGCAGGAGCCTTACCCAAGTTGTTTAGCTATGCTCTCTTTCTTTTAAAGTCTTTATAAAACCTCCAAGATATAACCAGCCCTTGGTGGACAGGTTAAGAAGTGAGGTGTGAAAATCCTGGAAGAATAAATTGCAGGATTTAAAGGCTTTTATGTCTATGGTCTTCTCATCTACATGCTAAAGTCTCCAAGAAAATCCATGTTTCCCTACCAACTCTGCGAATGAGCTTTTCCGTGAATCCTTTAGATGGAGGCGAAATGGCAAAAAAAAAAAAAAAAAAGACCAAAAAAAAAAAAAGACATTTTTAAAAGCCACCAAACCCTACTTTTCTACATCAAGGAAATGAGTTGACCAAACCTGACTGGACTTCAGGAAATCATTTGTTCATACGCTACTTGGAAAGCAAGACAAACAAACTAAACCTGAGACAGCAATTACTAAATTAACTCTTAATATGAATAAATGCTTGCAAAGTAGTTTTGAAGGGGAAGGCTCAGGCTAGAGAAAAGTAGATAGTGGACTTCCTTAAAGAATGATTCTAGACAGATCTTACTCATTATTTTCACAGACTACCTTAACCTAGGAATGATCAGCCAACGACACAAAGGTATTGTTTGCACAAAGTGGGGCTGGAATATCAAATAACGAAGGGCTCTAAAGTGATTTTACATGATGGGCTTGACTCACTATCCTGGAACTCAGCATACAGCGAATCTAGCAAAAGTTCTTCAGTACGGTATTTTCGCTATAAACCTCAGTGATCGGGTTTCTACAGAAGTAAAATATATCAAATAAAATTGCTATATAAGAATACCACAATACAAATTTTATACAGCAAGTTCCGAGGGAAGACAAAGAAAAGAAAGAAGAATAGGGTTTTGCTTATTGAATTAGACAGTCATTGTGTTATTTAACTTCCAGAAACACAACCACCGAAATCCTCTAGATTCTTCTCTAAAAAGCCAAATTAAAATCTGATTTTTACATGTTATTCAAGAGTGCCACACAACTCTCACAAATCCTGCTCTCCCGCCAGTTTCACAGGCACGTCCTGCAAACTGCAGATTAACCTACAGGATCAATGGAAACAATACAATGCGACACCGAGTCCATCTCCCCTGTTGATCCTGGAAAAATAACTCAGAATTTGGCCTCTTGCTCCCAGAGCTGTCGAATGAAGCCAGTGCAGGACAGGGAGTCAGAAGTCCTGTACAACTTTCTGAAGGCTTACCTGAAATAACACACCGTGTTGTGCCTGAGGTAACATAATACAAGAGACAACTCTGTTCCATGAGCCAAACTTGCTCACCTGTAAAGCCCTGTGCCGTATCATGTGCATGTGGCAGCTCACGTCCGTAGCTGTGCAAAACATAGTGATTGCTGAACAAATCTGGACATGCCAGAAAATTCACGGGAAGCCCATGCCTTGGATGAAACTGATGACACCCTTATGAAAAAGCCTTTTGACACCTGTGTCGTGCAATACCAGTGTAACAGTGCAAGGGTCAAGGTCACAAACTCGGAACAAAGAAAAAGAACTTGTGCTATCAGCATCCACAAAAAAAGGTAAGTTGGGTGCTTCGCTCAGTCCTCAAGGCCCATGAGATGTTGCTAGCAGGTAGCTCTGAATATAAACATAATTTAAAAAAAGCAAATATATCAGTTGTTGTATATCTGGCAGGGATGGGAAGGCACTTATGCCACCATGAGAGGCCCCGGTGACAGCTTATCTGGAGTATGGTATCTCCTTCTAACTCTGCATGTTAAAAGAGATTTACTGAAATTGGAAAAGGTGCAAAGGAGGGTTAGAAGAATGGTCAGGGAAAAGCACCCTCATCTACAACAGGTACTGCATGGCTGTTTTGGCTGAACAGAAGCTGAGCAGGTTTCAACAGTAACTTATGAAAGCTCAAGGGGTGACAGATTGGAAAGGACTTTACACTGGGAGAGAGAAATGGTGTTTAAACTGAAGTCAAACACCTCGCAGAACATAAAGTGTTCAGCTGGTCATGATACACATTATCTGAAATCTTTAACCATCCAGAGGAGTAGAAAATGAGGAGCAACCTCACGACAAGGGTATCCTCAAGATGGAGCCTGGTATCTCTGCACGGAAGTTGAACAGTGCAACACAGCTGCCTGCAGTAGCTGGGATCAGGCCTGATGGCTGAGGCAGTCCTCTCGCCTACATCAAGGTCAGAGCTGACTAGGAAAGCTCTGATTTTCAAAATGCATTATCAAATTTACACATTTGTCACCAGCCAGTTTATCACCACCTGCTATCTTTTATTCAGTAGTGTTACACAAGAGTATAAATTAACATGGAGTGCAATCCTCCTAATTATTACAGTTGGGGAACAAATGGGCTGTGCATATGCAAGTGTCTAATTAGTCATGTCGTGGTTGCATGTGTGTGGAAATACCCTGTTTGACTATGAAATCATGCTGCCTGCTTTGGCTTATACAATGATGTGTGTTGCTGTGACTCTTGCACAAGGAGAATTAAGCCTCCTGTTTTAATAATACTGCTCAATTCTGCGCCCTTAATCTTGCATCACAGTGAAACATGGTAGCAGCAACGCATAATTGTATATTTTTCCAATTTTCCATTTTGTAAAATGGTAGCTCCTGACCTCTGCTAAATGTGTACAGTGGCCTACCTTGACATAATACTAATCTTAACTGAAAAGAGTTCCAGTGTAGCTGTAATGGTAAAAAATAATATGACCTCACCTACTCAGGAATTTCAGTTTTCAGCCTTCTTTTCTCAGAACACCACTATCATCTTAATACATCACGTGTGTAGCCTCACAAGATCTGTTTGGTTTAGATCGAGATGACTTGGCCTTATTAGCTCCTTCTATCCCCTTCAGTTTTGCTGGGGTCCCAGGTGCCTCCTTAGCCGTATTACAAAAGGAAATCCCCATAAACTGCATAAAGCCCTAAAAAAAGCTGAGGGCAAAACTGAGTGAATCTCTGCTCTCACAGACAAGAGTCCTCCCCTCGTGCAGTGCTGCAGTGGGTTCAATGGCAGCTCTGCAAAGAGAAAGAGAAACACAGCCCACAGGTTTTGCTCGCTCTCCGTGTCTGAAACCTCACCCAGGCAACATCTTCTGTATTTGCTCCGTGTCTAAAGGAGTTTATTGCTGGGATTTCCAGGACAGACTGATGTCCCTGTAGTGCTTGTGTAATTTACAGATAATGGGTGCCAAAACAAAAATGCAGTTTGGAGGACTGGGTGCAGTACAGGGTCATGTTCTCTAGTGAAATACTTGCCTTTCTGCTCAATTTGTAGGCGCACTTGCTCATTTCTGAATTATCACTGTTTCAGTTGGATGAAAGTCAGCACTGGACACACAAAAAAATGATTTGCATGGTTTTAAAAATACCTGGATCTTTTCTCCAGAATATGACAATTCCTTTTGCTTATATACATAGCAATTCAGATTCCTCCCAATTACTAATTAATTTTAGGGTTGATTTTATCTCCTTTTCCCTCTCCAAACACACAGACATGCATATACTTACGTACATGCACATACGCATACCCCATCAAAATTATTTCAGCCCAAGTATGAATGCCATGAACGGAAAGTTTGGCATCCCTACTACAGTGAAAGCTGACTGCCACCTATGGGCAAGAGCTCATGTTAACATATTTTTAGGTAAAATTTCAATATTATTCTTTGTAATAAATTCAATTTGTAATTATCTAGCAGGACAGAGTTTTGATTTGTTTGCTATATAGTTTGTCATCAACCAGTGCTTATCCTCTGAAAGCTGGGTATTAAACCCAACTCTCTTACGAAGGAGCATCAGCTTTACGATGAGTAAAAAAAAATGGGGTATGACGTTCCTATTTTTCTTATTCTAAATAAGGAATACACAGAAGTACGTTAATTCCCTGTGCAAACAAAAAAGACTCAATGCTACACAGCAAGGTGCATCATATTACATAATGCTGTATTTAACGATTACTATAAAGTTTAGCCATCTCGAGGTTTTAATATTTTGCTTGCTGCTTTCTTTTACTAAACACATACAAATAGCTTGGCTATGCAGTCTCATGAAAATGTGTACATAATCAGTATGTCATAGAAATTTACTATTCAAAATCTTTCATTTTTCAGAGTAACTGCAAAGCTAACGGGGGGAAGGAAGACAGTAGAAAAATATATGGCTTGATTATGTAAGCCTCAATTTTTCTGATTATCAGTCTATGTAGCATTTACTTAGAAAACTCAAAAGGAAGTACAAGTTGAAAAGCCAAACTTATTGTATCAGAAATATGTGTCCTGATTCAGCCTTCAGGTACTTAAAAGCAAACAGTCTGACAGTTCTGAATATTTGAGTACCGAAGAGAAAAATGCTAGATTACAGCTGCTATAGCACAGAAAGCTGTATTACAATGGACATCGCTATCTATTTCTCAGAAATGCCATAGGTAAAAATGGCTGGAAGTCTAACAAATTAATGCATATATTTCAGTTTGGAAAAAAATCATCTTGCTCCAGTAAACAGAAGCTAATTGTAGCCTTTGTATTTCTCCTTTTTGGGGCAGGGTCATAACATTTCTGAAGGAAAAGAGACAGAAATAAATTTACAAAAGGGAAAATAACATTAAAAAGCAACTGATACAAACTAAAATGAGTCTGATATTCATTTTTTTAAAACCTCTTTTTTAAGTAATCTTATTCTCGGGCCTTCTTATTCATACTCCATAAAATATGATAATCAGCCCATCTAAAAAATCTGAAGTAAACATTACACTAGTGCTTGCCTCGTGCATTTTCACTAGGTTTATATTACTAAACTCATGCTATAGACTTATGAAATACTGTAAAAGCAGTCATTAAATGCCACTTCAGTATTAGAGGTTATCACATCAACATCTATGATTTCATGCTTGCTCCGATAGCATCGGTACCATTTATAATCTATGTAATTCAGATGTTTATGGTAAAATATTTGTGCTTCGTAGACAAAAGCATCTTGTATTTAAAATAACTCTGCTCCACAGCAATATATTTGTGATGTATTTTCCTTCTTACTTCTGATCTGACATATTTTAAACACCACAAAAAAATGGCATTCTCCAATTTACTTCCTTGCATCCACTTTCGCTACCGAATCAAGCTGTCGACCGTCCAGTAGCATTTCCCATATTGAAAATAGCCTTGTATTTTCAAACCACAGTTTAAAGTTAACCCATTTAGTCTCCTTGGATGGGAACTTCATATCACACAGAAATTACTCCTTATCATGTTTGATGAATCCAGCTTAAAATAAAACATGAGAACTGCATGAACATCTGTGACAAATGACTTGTCTCAGCCATTCTGCTCTTTCTTACTTAATCTCCCACTGGAGTACAATTTAGTAGGTATGCTATTTTATAGTGCAGACCTCCTGCCACCACCACACTGCTTGCAAAAGAAATAACAAAAATATTTCCCATGTGTCATACTGAAACCTAAAGAGAATATATAGCTGATCCTTTCAAAATAATTACAAGTATTTGTAACTATTACAAAAGGGAAATAAACAAATAAGCTATTACCCTCAAATTTACAAAAGCAACAAAAAGGTAAAGATAATGTAAAAATGCAATAGAAGATGGATAAACTAATAGATCTATTAGTGGAACATGAATCAAACCCCTCCTTTCCTGGTGACACATCGCTGAGCTACTACTTGTACACTTCTACAAGTATAAAATGAGAGAAAAAAAAATTCTTATTTTTTCAGTATATGAAATTTTGAGATATTCCTATTTCAGGATCTTTATAACTGCGGCCTTGTTTAAGGACAGGGTACTTGGAAAGATCTCCATGATTTGGAAAGCCGAGACAGGTTTCTCCTGATTTTTTTTTCCACCGATGTGCTCTGTGTTTGATAGAGGAAAAGTAAAACAACAAAACCACAAATCAGGCAGTGCACCTAATTCTCTACAGTGCTTGTCGTTAATTTTATGCCTTTACAAAAAAGACGGGGAAAATTCCACTTCCCAAACAAAGAAATACAGAACATCATAACATAACAACTTTAAAAGATGATTCTTTCTGTTCTATATAGATGTCTCATCAATTTCACTTAAATGCTGCTTATCCTGTATCACATATATTTTACTATAAATAATAGTACTTAATGCCTATATGGATTTTTTTTTTATCTAATAGCTTTTCTAGAACGGTCACAGATTTTCTACTATGCTATGTATTTTTTCAGTATCTAGTTACATGCCTGCATTTTCCAATGGACATTCACAATATTACTGCATTCTGGTCTATTCCACCGTGCTTTGACTCTGGAGAAGTGCGTTCAGATACTCATAGTGTAATATGCTTATAGAAACAACCAAACAAAAAACCAGATTACCTTGCGATATACTGGAATGAATGGGACTTTCTTCTAATGGGGGGAAAGCTGCTTGTTTATAATAATTTAGTTTATAGTTGAGAGAGGGAGCAACGCACCTGGAACTGACTCACTGTAAATGCCAGAAATACAAGGAGCTTCACAAAAAGTCCATGGTTACCTTGTTTTTTAAGTAACCATGCAAGGCTGACAGCTATTAACAGTAGCAAGGACTTGCATAACGAGGACTTGAAGGAAGCACTATCCATGCTGGAGTGATTTGAAGAGAACGAAGGCACGCATTTCTTTATGATGCATTATGTAACAACATAGAGGGCAATCTGAGGCATTGAAAAAAATACAGGACCCACATTTCAGCTTATACTTGTTTGTCACATGAATATTTAATAGTGCTTATACTCTGAGGCTTGTAAAACACCTAACTTAGGAACGTTATCCAGTACAAATGAGTTTGAAATGATTTAATGACATATTTTGTGGTTTGCACATCTTTAGAAAAAATATAATAGGTCCCACGATTAATTTTCTCCAAACTTCTGCAAATCATGAAGTCTCAGATAAAATAAAATTGTCAAAATCAGTGATAGCTGGACGTTCTGGTTCACATTAGTGTGAAGAGAAAACTGCTGTTGAGCTGACACATTGATAGATTATGAGTTCTGCTGAAGAATAGCTAAAAACGGTGATTCAATCTTGTCACTACTATATAAGAATAACAGAAGTGGAGATGGTACTCATGATATCGAGTCTTTTATCAAAACCCTAAAGGGTTCTGGTACATCGGACACATTCTCTTCCTGAGAGCTTCTGGCTCTAAAAAATACCGGTGTAAGTAAATGAAAATAAATTGGCCTAGTAAAAGAAAAAAAGGATCAGCTTGTGCACTAAATCTATTTAAACATGAAAATAAAGATCGGATTGTAAAAATACAATCGTTTAAGGGGTATTTTCCTCTTCCTCCTTTTTTTTTTTTTTTTTTTTACAATAGAGCTACAGAGATATTGGCCTTGTAATGATGAAATGGAGAGCTAGGAGGATTATGAAACACAAGTAACATGAAGGGCAAATGTGACTGGAAGAGAGGGAAAACATTATTCCAATTATTTAAAATTTAGCTGGGTTAGTTTCTTAACTAACTTTAATCAACACAGAAATCAGTAAGGTGATACAGGTTCACCCAAGACCTATCTAGCATGTAAGATAATGCAGACCATCATCTTCTGTTACGACAATAAACACAAACACATGGGGAGCATCATGTTTTCTAAACAGCTCCTTAATTTTTAGATATGCAAAAGAGAACTTTTAAAAGAGGCGTCTTAAGTGCTTCTGCTGTTCTAGCCCTGGTCCTCTGCTTATACTGAAGTCAGGTGTAAACACTGACTTTAGTCCCTCAGTGCTTCATACTTCTCTGTGCTGCCTGCAAAGCACCACAGAAGGCTTAAGATGGAGGGAACAGGGCCTTGGTGGTTTGTGCCTTCCCACGGACATCACCAAATGTGCTTACTTCCGATTCATCCAAGGAGTTCTGCAACAACAGAAGGCAAAACAAGGCTGCACAGTCCTCGTCCTTCACTGAGAGAGGTAACAGGTAAGGAGAAGGAGGAAACAGTAACGGGGAGGGGGGAGGTGGGGGAGGTGGGGGGGTGGGGGGGGTGGGGGTGATGTGTTCTTATGACAAGCTTCCCTCTCCCAAAGGGAAAAACCTTGACACAAACTTCATCACATCACACAAATATACATAGGTAGGCACCTCAGATTCCTGGTAACTCGGTGGTTTTGTTTCAGGGAAGGGTAAAGTACTCTTTTTATTTTTGCTTTTAGCAGGGCTTCTATAGTAAGTACTTGCAGCTTCTCCTACAATAATTAATGTTTCACGTTGCATAGGAATTTTTTTATCTAAAAAAATCTACCCAGCAAAACTGTGACTTAAGTTTTGCTCTTAATTTGAGGATAAATGGGGAAGAGGGGAAGAAAAGCAGCAAGGCAGGAAGTTCATCACCTTGTTCTAAAACATAGGCAGAAACCGAGATTAAATCCAAGAGATGGCTCAATCCTGCTCTGTTTTGCCTGCAGTTCTTACACACATATTTGCCTTTTGAGTATGCATGCCAACATCTTCAGGATATTCAGGCAACGTATTAACACATTGTGGATAAGGCAAAGAAACAAGTCAGAAATATTTGGAGGGTGTGAAGCAGTAAACAGTAACCATGTAGAAATGTTTTAAGCAATCCCGTTACGGCTTGATGGCACAGTGGAAGCTCCTTTCAAGCTTGTAAGCTTGGCAGCAAAAGAAATGAGTTCTTTTTTTCAGATTTTGGAATGTAACTGAATTTTGGTTGTTCCACAGTGCTATGCAGCTCTTAAGCATAAGAGCTGTTACAGATGAAAGTCTGCTTTTAGGACAGGCCCCGCAGTGACAGGCTGCGGCATGGCAGGGAGAGACCCAGGTAATTCTGGCGACGCTCGACCCAGCAGGTATCCAACTCGCCTCACTTAGGGATCTCATTTTCGTCACACTACATCTCGCCACCGCACAAGGCAAAGGAGAAGAGGCTATTCCATCTCCCCGTGCAGCACCAGGCCCAATATCCGCATATTAATTTATTATTTATTTATTTTCCCTCTCCAAACAGCACATCTACACAGCGGTGTTTACCTATTTGCCCGAGCCGTGGCTGCCATGCAACCTATCTGTGCGGCCGGCCGCAGACCCTGCGTTCACCGGAGCGTTGCCGAAGAGGAAACCCCCGTCCCCGGCTCCTGGCGAGCAGCTCTCCCTCAGCGGCGGCGGCGGCGGCGGCGGCGGCGGCGGGGCGACGGGCAGCGTCCATTGCGGCTCGGCGGGGAGCAAACATCCACGGGCTCCGGCTGCGTGCGGGGCACCCAGCCCCTCTCCGTCTCTTTGCCTCCCTCCCCTAACACCATCACTACCATCACCAGGTGCGTTTCTCTCTCACACCGTCTTCATCCCTGTGCCGTCTGTGCCCGCCAAGCCCCCGCAGCCCGGCGAGTCCCCCGGCCCCTCTCTCCCTTTCTAAGCTTTTCCCGGGGAAGCAGCGCAGCCGAGAGGACCTCCTCTCTGCCCGATGCCCGCCCTGCATTCCACCTCCCCTGAAGCCCTTAAAACAAAGGCGAAAACTGCTACTTTCCATGCTCTCCCCACCGTGCTACGCGGCTGGCCGCAGCAGCTGGCCTAGCAGGGATGAAAACCAAGGGGGGTTAAGGCAAGGGAGCGCACCCAGCCCGCCCCACGGCCGATCCCCATCCCCGGCCGGCGGCAGGATGCAGCTCTGCCCGCACACCTGACAGCGCGCCGCGCCGCGATGTATTTCCCTCCCTTAGCGACAGGGGAGGGGCGCGGCGGCAGCGGCCCTGCCATTGGCGGAGGGGAGAGGCGCGGCGCGGCCATAGGCTGCCACCGCCGCCAATGGGGTGCGCTGTATCCGGGAGGCAGGGGGCTGCGGTGCTATTTAAATCCATCCCGGTGATGTCAGCGGGGCTGGCGGTTGGCGGCGGGGAGGAGGAGGTGGTGCGGTGTGGGGGAGCGGGGCGGCCGTGGCTGCGCCTGTCAGGCCGCGTTAAGCAAGGGGCGGGAGGGGAGCGAGGAGCGGCCCTGCCGAAACATCCCCGCGTTACGGGATTCGGCAGCCCCCTGGCCGCTGGGCCGCTTGCTCCGTACCACTGAGCGCCCGTGTGGGTTAATTCTGGGGTGTTGGCAGAGCACAGGCAGGTGGGCTTGGTGGTTGTGGAATTTTATGCGAAGCCACCTCTTGAAGAGGAGGCAAAAGGGCTGCTTTCTGCATTAATACTTCTGCAACTGCTTGTGGGAGGGGTTACCTCACGGTACCTTTCTACGCTGCTCTGATTCACTTCTAGGGCCTCCCCATGGACTGCAGAAGCAATTAAGTGCATTGAATTTCATCCTCTGCACCATGCCGTCAGGAAGACACGCTGTGCTGGAGCTGCCTGGCTTTGACCCAGAGGGAGTGCCACAGGGGGGAAATCCCCAACGGGTGGCACTGGTTTAAAGGTGCATGTTTGGTCCACAAAGCATGGCAATAGTAGGTACAGACATTTGGCTAATTTTCCTTCTGCATTTCTGATTGTAGTTACAGCAGGTCATGTCCAGGTTGCCAGATTAGCATTAACAAGTCCAAGGAGGACTTTCAGGTGCTAAAACTTGATAGATGCTTCTGGCCACAAGTGGTCTGTTTTTGATTGTCTCCCCAGCACAGCAGTCACAGATAGAGTCAAAATATTGTAATGTTACAACAGAAGAAGATAAGGGAAACCAAGATCCAAATGCACCAGTCTGTCTTGGTAGAAAATGTAATTTGCTGTGTTCTTCAGTTTGCTGGGGACCTGTCCAGAAGCTCAACTTGTTGAGCTGAATGAAGGCTGAAAAGCAGGATTAAAGTCAACTTGTTTGACTTGAGGTATGTAATCATCCTGTCTGCAGCCCAATGTCCGATACCGAAATGCAGGCATCTCCCATCATACAGTGGTGTGTCACTTGTGATGGGAGTGCACACAAACATCAGGTAACACACTGCAAGTTTTTCTCAGTTTGCAGATGGATGTGTGCTATGACCATAGGTTTTGGTCTGTAACTACAGGTGTTTTGGTTGCCAAAAAGTGTGTATTCAGTTATATGGCTGCAGAAGGACATATGGTGTGGGGATCTGTGGAGGTGGTTCCTTAAAACCAATGCTGGGGTATGGTAAGCTGAACACAGGATGTTACTGACCTGAACATTTCTGGTGGCAGAGAAGATTTATCATGAGGAAATTGGGACTGGAAACCAGGAAGAAGGAAGTTGCTGACAACCAGGGGACTGAAGGTCTCAACAGCTTCCCAACAGGACAGCAGGAGCAAACAATCTATGCTGGTTTGTGGTGGAGTTTCATAAACTCACAGTCACGATAAGTATGAGAAGGCAGATTTGACCTAATACTTAGCAATTAAAGCTGGAGTGAGGAGCTGGTATCCCCAAGGAAGAATGAAAAGCCCTGACTAATGTGTGAAGGAGCTGCCATTAAAATGATGTTTCATCATGGTGGCAGGATGTGGCAGCAGGAAGCAGACATCAGAGGAAGGCTGACTGTGGAGGTAGCTTCTGAGTGGGGAGGGGAAGGCATGTCATAACTTTGGGTCCTCAAGGTGAATTTGATTTTCTTTTAAGGATGTTCTTTCACTGAGAGTCAGATGGAAGAATCTGAAAGCCCCTTTCAGGAACTCATTCTGTGCCTTTTCAGTCCCGCTGGCATTTCCTTGCTTTTTCCTATTTGTAAAGCTGCTTGGAATAAAGATTACCTCATTACACTCAGTATGCTGTTAACGTATTGTATTTGTCTATTAATGCCACAATCCAGATTTTCTGAGTTGCTTGCAAGGGTCAGAAAATATATATATATTTATTTATTTTGTTGTTGTTGTTATTTTGATTGAACTTTATCCGAATCTGGCTGTGTTACTTCTAGGGTGACGTGGTGTCATGGTTTAAACCCAACCACAAAGCTAGTTCACTCACTTCCCCCCCCCCTTTTCTTTTTTCTCCCTCTTTCTTTCCTTCCCCCACAACCGACCCTCCCTGCTCCTGGAGGGATGGGGAGGAGAATTGAGAGAATGCAACTCCCACGGGTTGAGATAAGAACAGCCCAGTAACTAAGGTATAACACAAATCACTGCTGCTACCACCAATAATAATAATGATTAAGGAAATAACAAGAGGAAAGAATACAACACCTCAACACCAGCCGACCAATAACTTGCCCCACTCCCCCCAGCTGAACACTGACCGATACCTCATCCAACCCTGCGGTCCCTAGCCCTTCCAGGTAACTCCCTGTTACATCCTGGGCATGCCTTGCTGTGGTATGGAATACCTCTTTGGCTAGTTTGGGTCAGGTGTCCTGTCTCTGCTTCCTCCCAGCCTCCCCTCCTCTCTGGCAGAGCATGAGACTCACAAAGTCCTTGGTCAGACTAAACATTTGAGCAGCAGCTAAAAACATTGGTGTTATCAGCAGTGTTCCTAGGCCAAAAGTCAAAACACAGTGCTGCACCAGCTACTAAGGGGAAAAATAACTGCTACTGCTGAACCCAGGACACTTGGGTAAGTGTCAGCTTCCTCTAAATTATCAGATCAGTATTAACAAGAGATTAAAAGCTGGCCAGAGGTGTTTGCGGTGGTCCTGCTCCAGACATGCTCACATGCTTGGAACTCAGCCTGGAGAAGAGAAGGCCCAGGGGACCTTAAAGCAGCCTTCCAGTACTAAAGGGGCTGACAAGAAACCTGGAGAGGGGCTTTTTCAAGAGCATGTAGTGACAGGACAAGGGGAAATGGCTTTAAATTGACAAAGGGCAGATTTAGATTAGATAGTAGGAAGAAGTTCTTCGCTGTGAGGGTGGCGAGGCACTGGCACAGGTTGCCCGGGGAAGCTATGGATGCCTCATCCCTGGCAGTGTTCAAGGCCAGGTTGGATGTGGCTTTGAGCAACCTGGTCCAGTGGGAGGTGTCCCTGCACGGGGCAGGGAGCTTGGAGCTAGATGATCTTTAAGGTCCTTTCCAACCCAAAACCATTCTATGGTTCTATAATCTTATGATCAGATTTGTATTGAGAAGAAAATTTTTCACCCAAATGCAACTTAGGCCATTGGATTTTGGGTGAAAAGTGGGAGGCATTCGCTCTCCTCTGCAAGACAGAACATGATTTGCTTTGTAAAATGAATGTGAGTATTTTGGGAGAGGAACTGCTGGAATGGACCTTGGCCATTTGGCCCTTGGCCTGGAGTAATACAAACCTGAAGTTTATTTTGGGGTGTATTAATATATGTGAGTAGAAAAAGGAAGGTCACTGAATCTTTCTGGATTTCATAGCTATGGCATAAACTTCCTGGGATAGAAAGGAATGTGAATAGTTCATCTGGCCCATCCTGTGATTTTACTACCATAAAGCAAGATGCAATCTCCTTATTTCTTTTCTGGTAAATATCCCAGTTATGCAAAGATCTTCAGGGACAGCATTTTATAATCTCCTCAGGCATCTCTTCTAGTGCTCCACTTTCCTTAGTATAGGACAGTTTTCTGTTGCCTCCAATTAGAAACTCCTTAGGTGCAGTTTAACCCCATTACTTCTTGCTGTGTCCATGTAGAGAACAGATCTTTCCCATTGTACCATAGAATTTATGTATTTTGAAGACTAAGCATGTGTACCTTCAGTCTTCTCTCTTAATCTGTTCAGCTTTTGATCATCAGTAATTTTTTCTAGTTGTCTTCATGAGACCCTGGGAGACTGCAGTCCCTGACCCCTCCTCATTTTCAGTCCTACATATCTGTTTAAGAAATGTCTGGAGAAAGAAGGCAAGTAGTGATGTCAACATTTCCTCATAGTCCTTCTTTTTTGTCCTGAACAACCATGGTGAATGAACAACATTAGTGTCAGGTGAAATTTACAGCTTCTAGGAAAGGAGTACACACTGCAGTGGAAGATGGATGGATGGTGCTGAAGTGGTGACACCAGCTCAAAAGAGGGACACAGGGGCAGCTGGCTGATAAACGAATTTGTGCAGCTCCCATGAAAAAGAAGGACCAAACCCCAGCAAAACCCTGACTTTAGGATGCTTAAGGAAAGGGGATGCTGAATGATGAACAATAAAATGTTACTGTAAATGACACTCATTGGAAATCATGGTGTGTTGCAGCACCTCAACTCCAGAGTTTCAGAGAGTGTGCAAAGATTGCTGCTAAAGCTGAGTAAACTGAGGCACAGCGAAACTGGGAGACAAGCGAGTGACTTGAAGTTTAGACAAGGTGGAACTGGAAATCCCCTCCCAGTCTTGACACTACTGCTTCCTGGCCAGTCTTTAGAAATCCTTCTGGCTTCAGGCTAGTAGTACATGATACCATGGTTTGTGTGTGGGGTTTTTTTGTTGTTGTTGTGAAGAACACATTCTGCACAAGGGTCTGTCTATAATACTGTGTCCGTTTCAGCTGAATTATCATTGATAAAAATCTATTTTAAATGTTCTGGTCAGGACTAGTGAAACTTTTCAGTTTTTAAATGTGTTTCATGTCCAAAATCCCTCTTAAATAATTAGCAAGTGCTGTAAGCATTACTGCATATTTTATATTTCATCTGCCTGGAAGAAATGGACAGTTCTGTTGCTACAGTTTAACTGCAATTTATTTTGTGATACTCTCACTGCTGGAAGAGAGACTTCATAGTTCATTTGTTTTACACCTGATTATTTGAAGAATGGGGATGGACAGAAAACATGTTTAACCACAACTTTTCTTCTACTCCAAGTCCCAGCAGACATTTGAGTTTATAAAGAAAAAATCCGCACAAGCTGAGAATGTGAAAACCAGAGAGCGAGTGGTTCGACAGCACAGAGGACTGCAGTGCTGGCTCTTATTTTCTTGGCTGGCATTGGCTATGATGGTTTATTTATTTTACCTTTGACATAGCCTTAGTCCACATTTCAATGTAAATTTTTCTCAGGTGGCAAAAAAAAGATAATCATCACTGCAGCTGCTATTGCATGAATTAGTCTTAGGTACCAATGGGCACTCATTGTGTTTAAAATTAAGAATTTGGCACAAAAAGCTGTTCAGATTTAACCTTTTCCTCACAGAAATGGATTTACAAATGATTCCTTTTATGAAATAAAAGATAAGATCATCTTTGAATTAATTTTGGTGATCAGATCTGTGTTCCTCAGGTTCTTTGAAGAATAGTTTATGTCAGAAGCATGTTCCTGGCTCTGCTGTGGGCAATTCTGTACATCTAGGTGCTATACCATCAGGCCTTGCAAAGCTACACAGGATGGTAACTGTCACTTCTGTTTTCCTAGAGAGTTGTTTTGTCCTGCCTTCAAGACAAAGTTTTGTAATTGGCAGCACCATTCCTGAAGGAATAAAATGCTTCTTTATGTGTGTTGGACCTAACAGCCCCCCTGGCAGTCAGCGGGAGGCTTCAGTATGCCAAAAAAAATGCAGACGTGGGCTCTTCAGCCTGAAGAGGTTGCCCTAGATTAGAGAGTACAGACAAATGTTGATTAACTAAATGTGCCTACAATACACAAAAGTTCTCCTAGAGTATGAGCTAACTTCTAAGCTTTCTCCTCTGGTGTAGCACCAGTAGCTCAGAGCTCTAAGCAGTCCTCTGTTCAATTTCACAGCCAATGCTTAGGTAGCAGATCTAGTTCGTTTTCTAAGATATGTGATATAGAAGGCCACATCAGCTTCTTCCACAGTGTTGCCTAGTGAGTACTTGCAGCAGGCATCTTGTGAAGCCTTTGGAAAATGTCTCTTCCAGCTTGCCAGAGACAAACACGTAGGATGCTGGTGACTGCCTGGGATTACAAAGAGGATGGCTGCACTAGTACTCAGTGGTCAATTAAAGGCCAGATCAGGCTAATGAGGATTGCAGGGAAAAGATCAAGAACTTGAATAAAGCTAGTTCTCCATTCTGGCAATCAAACAGGGGAAATGTGTGTTTTCTTGCAGCCCTGCTGAGGCTTGTAAAAGTTCTTCCATCTCTAAAATATTACTAAGACTGATGCCAATGAAAATAACACACAGAAACATTTTTAACTTTTATGCCACTCATTTGCAATTCAAGTATGGTGAACTCCTGCGTGCTGATGTGGAGGGAGCAGAATAGAACAGGCCAGTCTACGAAGTCTGAAGGGATTATTTACCATCACTGAGACTCAAAGGATTTTTAAATGTTATTGATCAGTATTCCTAAAATGGACTGAATTGTAGCTTTCCTGTTGTGATAAAGCTGTGTGACTAACATTTTGATTATTTTGTCTGTTAATAGCTTGGGACAGCATCTCAAAAGGCAGGGGACACCAAATAAGGCAATAAGAATGTGCTCAAAATAGCCCAGGGAGGTATTTTATGTATTTTTTCCTAGGTACAGTATTCCTAAGGCAGTACAAAATTTCATTATTTCATGAAACTTCTCTATACATATATAACAATGTCTGGTTTGTTAAGTATTGGGCTGTTTGGGCAACTACTCTTAGATTTGGGATGATCATTTTAGTAGGTAATACTAATCTCTGCACAATTTTCCATAAAGAGCAGGGAACTTGAGAGGAATGGCCTTTTATAATGAAGGGGGAAGCTTGTCAGCTGAATTTCATGTATATGGAGTAGTTTTGTTTTTAAAAACTAGCTCTCACATTTCAGAGTTGCCTTCCTTCTCTCCCCAGTCCTGAAGAACAGCCTATTCAGTAGCTAGCATGAAATTTTAAGTCCAGAGATGACTGTTCCAGTAAATACCAGCGTGACATTAAATGTAAGTTCTTGCTTAAAATATCTGCAATAAAGCCTAGATCCTATAGATATGTATGTGTATGTGTTGGTACTAGAGTATGATCTAGGTAGGGTTTAAGCACCACATTCCAAAAAAGCAAATTCATTTAAACCACTTGTCACCTCTTCATCATCTGAGCATATGCAGACACCTACCATCTTTGTGACGGCTTACTGAAGAAAGCTGCATCTTTGGCATACATGGAGTTTACAGAGTTCAGCACAGAGCTATTTCCAGTCAAGAATGCAAACCAGCAGAGATGGCTATTGTCCACCTCTTGTCCCATGGTCACCAATAGAGGCCTTGCTGAGGAAATGAGACTTTCGGCACTCTCAGTCAATTCCTGCTTACTAAATAAGAAATATCACCCTAGTGGCATAAGTGAAATCATGACACAGCCTCTTACATAGTCTTCAGAGTTGATTTTCATTCTCTGCCATGCTTGCATGGGACTTTTCTATAACCACTTAAAATGCTCTATTTCTCTGGTTTCTGTGGAATTCCTGGTTTGGAGTAAGAAAAGGGGTAATTTTAACACAAGAACTGAAATTGTGTCTGACTTCTGAGTAGACAGACAGAGTGCTATTACCTTAGGTCTTTAATTTCTGAGATAAAAAGTATACACCTTCACTCTGGTACGCATACTCTACTTCAACTTCTCTTGCATCCTTTGAATAATTATTCTGTTAGGAGTTGTAAGTTACATAGTGCTTTTCAATTTATACAATTCAGCATGCAGAAGTGTGTATCAAATTTATGGGCTGAAATGGAATCATCAACCATTCACAAGGCAACACCTGTAAGAAGAAGCATTCACAGGGCATTTCTTGTCCTGAGCAACACAGAACACTGAGCAGCTACTGGGTTAACTTGTTAACGCAAACCAAAAGCCCCTGGAGCGAATCCAGTGTTACTTATCTGTTCAAGGGCTGTGCCCATGTGTTTGGTTGGTATCATGTTTTGGTTTTGTTTTTCCAAGGGAATTATAATTCATTTGCACAAACAATCCTGGTCCATAATGAATATACATACCAGGATTTATAACAGATAAATTAAAGGATATGTGCTCATGAGACAGGAAGGCATGCAGAAGTAGAAAGGATAAGAAGTACCCTTTTCATGCTGTCTGATAAGAATGATCACTTAGAGCAGAATATAATTTTCATTTCTAATTTATCCAAATAGCTACATCAAAAAAGGAAAACAAATAGGCATTTATGGACACACTGATGTCACAAAGTGCTTTGGTATCCTGCTTTTGTACAATGCATTCGATATCTGGTAGGTAACGTACAGCACCAAAGTGCACAGCATTCATAAAGATGTCATTAAAGAATGTGACAGTCTAGGCTGCAGGATAAAATAAGAAAAAGCACGGTCGCACTTAATCATTTGCTTGAATCTTGCATGACTTTTTCCAGGGTAAATAAAATAAAGACTGTTAAGCAGAAACCGTGTCTGATGGCAAGTCAGCTGCTGCTCAAAAAAAGAAATGAAGCTCTGCATGGTGTCCTCAAAAAAATGAGAGCCAGGAAGAAGTTGTGATCTGCAGAGAGCTGAGGGCACATGTTACTCTTTAATTTAGGTAAATTTAATTTACCAGTAAATCAGCTATGATAAGATGTTGGGGAGAGATAACCATGTTGTAGGTGTGGGTGGTAATAACATGCACAGCAAAACAAGCTGGTTGGGTATGTGGAGAAACGTGTTGCTGGAAAATCTTGTAAGACTTTTCATACTAGCTGCAGTATCATATATTAACTTGTGTCACATGCTGTTGATCAGGCAGAATTCAAATGCTAACTTCTATTTTCTGCTAACTCTAACTTCTACTTTTTGCCTGTTATGACTACACAGTGCCGTTTCATGGCAATTCGGAAGTTATTTGAAGGACTCTGAGGAAGGGAGTCTGAATGGCATGCAGCACTGGAATGGACACAGCAACAGCTGGAAGGTGCAAGGATTCATCGGAGCAGAAGGCAATGGAGAGAGGCAGAAGTGAAAAAGCTTGGAGTGCAAAGATGGAACAAAAGTGTATCATTATGGTATAGTTTAAGACCCCACCTAGGGATACTAGTACCTGTGGGAAGCTGTAGAGTTTATCAGTGCTCTTTGCTTAGCATGGCGGACCTGCTTATCTAATAATTTTCTCTAGTATTTCTAGAATACAAGTAATGTGCAAGCTGTACTGCAATGTGGACACAGCAGTACAGGCAGTTCAGCTGCTGGGATCTGCAGATGCTGATCCCCCTAATTTGGTATGTGGCTGGCAGGAAGGGAGGAAGCTTAGTAAAGGACAGCCACGGCATACTTGGTTCTGTGGTTCAAACAGCTATAACTGTCAAACAATAGTGTTGCTTGTTTGGGAGTTAGCTTGGGTTAAATCTCTTCAGACCTACTTGCCTAGGGCAAGCCTCCAGGCTGGAATGCTGTTAGGAATTTGCAGCTTAAAGCGCCTTGGCAGCAGTTGCCATTTTTCAGCTTCTGTGGCAGTGGAGCAGGTTCCTGAGAGTCAGAAGGGAAATCTCAGAGAGTATTTGTGAGACATCTGGGAGATGTGTGTGCGGATGGAATCTGGGAGAAGCCAGCAGGGTGTCATGTATCTGTGGCAGACCTGGTAGGAGGGGGAGACTGTACTCAGCCTCTTTTCCATTTCTCAACCTGCCCTGTTTCTTCCTCCCAGGGGTGGCTCCTCATGTTCTTGGAGTTTCAGATTGTTTCCAAAGTCTATAACTGTCTCCTTCCCACCTTATAGCTGCCTTCCTCTATCAACTCAATTCTGCCAAGAAAAAAAAACCTCCTCATGGCTTTGCTGTAGCCTCTATCCTCTGCTGATAAGAGGACGATGCTGGTGTGACTCATGTTACAAAACAAAGAGGGGGCAGAAGGTGGGTGAGGATTATTTAGGCCAGAACAGCAGGTTCTATCTCCCATAGCACAGGCAAAGGAAGTTTTCAGCTGCCCCTACCTTGTCTTGGTCTGCTGAACTGACATCACTCAAGTAGTCCTGCTGATGTTAAAGGCCCACAGTTTGACCTTCATTATGTTGTTACATAGTTGTAAGGGATGTAGGTTTTGTTAGGTAAAGCATGACAGGTGAAGTTTTATGAAGAAAACATAACTGGTGGAAATAACAGAACTAACCTAATACAATAATACGTGCCCAGTCACTTGCTACATCCATCATCAAGCAACACTTCAGAGCAGATTACCAAGTAAAGATCAGCCAACTTGGATGGTGGTCTCTACGTCAGCCTGAAGGACAGTAATACAACCCTGCCTTCAAGGACACCTGACCACGGAGGACTTTCAGGAACATCTGGGACCAAGCTTGCATAGTTGGAACTAGCACACTTGGCACCACTCTTCCTGACTAGTGTCAACCACCAGTTCTGTTAGCAAAGAAGGGGGAAGTAGAGATAACCACTTTTCTGTAAATCTGTAGAGCTCTTTGCATTATTAATCACTCTTTCACAGAAGTAATGAATATCCACACTCCTACACATACATCCAGTTATATATAATAATTAATGCATGCATTTAGCTCATCCTGACCTAAACCACAAGATGCCAAAGTCTTTTGAGTCAGTTTAAGCCTGCCTTGTAAGTTTCTAAACCAAGGTCAATTAATGGTATGTATTTCCTGCACACTCTCTCCAAGCTCCTCTCCCAGTTTCTGCCCTTCAAAGTCTGTTTCCCAGTGCAGTGATACTCAGACAGGATCATAGCTCAATGGGGACTGTGACCTGGCGGGCACAGTAGTCTCTTTTGTTTCCACACCTTGGAGTGCATGTAGAGGTTACATGCATGCAACTTTGTGTCTAGCTAAAATGAGCAAGGCTGAGTGTGTATGGATGGAGTAAAAACATTTTCCTCTTTATTCCAGATCTGATTTCTGTCCAAAATAATTTCTTGGCCAGTTGACCTATCCACCCCATTGTCCTCTGTTTCCTCACATAAATAAACCACAGTTCTCTGTGTTTCTTGCAAGCTATGCTGACTTAGATGACTAATAATCTCTTTATTCAGGTGTTGCCTTTGGTTTCCTCAGGGTCCTCATATTCCTGCAGTGTGTAAAACTGGCTGATTCTTCCCCTAAGTTATCCCTAAAATAGTTCAGTCTTCTCAAATAATTTAAACTTATCTGGACTTTTTCCATCACATAGCTTTACTAAGGAAAGTCAGTTTCAATGGTCTGAGAAGCCTTTTGTTCCCTCTCCTGGTTTTCAAGGAAGCTGGTTCCTATCTTTACTCAGCCAATGCTTGCATACTGCTTTCACTATGTGAGTTTCAACTCATGCTCCAAAATGCTTTCTTCCTCACTAGTCTTGAAGTCTAAGTAGTCCTTCACAAACATGTATGGTAGACCACTTTAAATGTTACCTTTTTGCAGACACTCTCCAAAACTGCCAACTGCCTGTCATGATAGGAATCTAGTAGCAGACATTCTGGGATTTATACTTACCATCATAGCCACTCCTTCATAAATACCATCTCTCTCTCTCTGCATTCACCTCTATTTTTCCTAATAATTAGATTGCAAAATCTCTGTGAATGTTGTCATTTTGCTCAGTATTTAGAGAAACATCTAATGCCATTGGCTTATCATTCATGACTGAATTCCTAGATATTACAGAAATATGCATATTTTTTACTTTATGTATTCATTTTAAAATAACAGTGATTTTAGAGAGTATTTTAAGAGATTTTTATGGAATATTCCTGAGAGAAAAATCAAACTTACTGGTTCAGGATTCTATTCACAAAACTTTTTCTCCATTGCTCAAATTGCCATGGAGTCCCTCCTCTTACCTTGTTTGTAAACCCAGCACTTTTAGTGTTTATCTGGGCCCTCACCTAAGACCATAAACCAGATCAACCTTCACTGCAAGAATGCTGTGATATCAGGGCAGAGCAGTTTCAAAACCTCAGTAACTCTGTATTCTTTCAGATACTTAAAGTAATAGATTTTCTAAGCTGTATAATCTCACCAGATTCTTAAAGAACACCATCTGGCTGAGCCATCACAAAGTCCAAGAATACCCTCCCCCTCCCAAAAAAATGCAAGATGTTTTTTGTGGCATGATCATTGAATGTATTTTTACAATTAAAGGAATTTAATAATGTATTTGAAGATGAAGGACAAGACAACTAAGAAAGGAGATTGTGGGATTTACCTCTGGAAATATCTGAAAATCCCAGACCTGATGGGAATGTGGAACTTGAGCAATGCTTGTCCTTTGTTCCCCCAGCTCAGGAGTACCATTCTTCCAGCACTAGAGCCAAAAATCATAATACAGATCTCTGGATGTACCATGGGAATAACAGGGCAGGATACAGAAATTAAATTTTTACTTCTGACCAAGTCCCACTCTGTTTAGTGCTTGCCTGAATTTAATCTTACTAGCAGTAGGTTTGATGATAAAGATGATCTTTCTCATCAACCTTCTTTCTACTGAACTATGGCTTTCCTGTATCCTGCAAGCCTGTAAGTCACAGCCCAAGCTTTAGTCATGCTGCATCAGCGGCCTGGTTTATATTAAGATCCCTCATAGATGAGAAAAGCACTCAGCGTGTAGGGGAACCTAAGGCTCCATTAAAGCCTTATTGTGTGTTACTGCACATTTAAGATGATCTGCAGTGCTCATCTGGATGAGATATGCTACATCCTACCCGTGTGTTGGCTTGTTTTACCAATGAAAACCCCTTTTATTTTTGTGTGCTCTCATTATTTTCCATCAAAGAAATTTTGTTAGTATACTCAAGTTTCTGATGAGGTAAGAGACAAAATCTGTGGGTCAGTAACTGTTTGAAACCTATGCAGAAATGGATAAATGTACAATTTTTTAATCTTTTCACCACAGAGATTTGTTACAGTTTCACTGGTGCTGGTCTTTTATTACTACTTATATTGAAAAGGTGAAGAATATGGTGAGGTTGATACTAAGTTATTTAGGATACTAAAGTAAAAAGCCAGCTGTAAAGTGTTGCAGAAGGACACCACAAAAAGCTGAATGAAAAAAGAGCTGACAAAATTAGGTTTATTTAAGAAAATCTTAACTTTTCAATAGACTAATGGTTTCTAAACTAACATTTGCCATTCAAGAAAGAGGCCATGGAATCATTTTGACCAGTTTGATTAAAATAGTCACAGTTGAAAAGCAAATCCCAAAGAAAGAAATTGAGAATAAACAAAAAACACTGATATAGCACTGTACTTTTCTCTATCTCTTACTTCTCTAGGTTACAAGACAGAGCAAGAGGAATGATCAAAGGTGTGGAACTTTCCCATATGAGGAATGAAAAGTAAGCAGACTAAGATGTTTCTGTTTGGAGAATGGGTAACTGAGGGGCTACTATGAAATAAACCTATGAAAATGGTGACTGGTATTAGGGCAAACAGGGAGCAATCATGCACGGCTTCTCACAACAAAAGAACTGAGTGGAGTCTATAAAATTCTCATTTGGCAGGTTCAAAACACAAGGAAGTAATTTTTCCTGTAATGTACAATTGGATGTAGAATACATATACTGTTACGGTAACAAAAAAGGGAATGGGTTAAAAAAGGAGTCAGAGCAATCTCAGAGGCCTATCAAAGACTATTATACAGTGGTCCAGAAAGAAATCCCCAGCTTGGTACTATTGGGTGCTACAGAATATGCCCTGGAAAGAATCAATTTAGATGTCTAATAAGCTTTTCATAAGCACCTACAATTGGCCACTGTGGGAAAGAGGGAACCAAGCTACAAAGACCTTTGGTCTGTCCAAGTACAGACATCTCAACTTTTACTTTCCAAACAGAATAAATGAATTTAATGAGGCTTCTAATATCAACCACATAATGTGAGGCTAGCATAGGTGAAAGATATTTCAGATATTATATTTAGTTCCATATTGCCTTGATAACAGCAATGATATATATCCAAAGGGCATTACTGGGCATCCTTCAAGTGGCACTGGTCATATGCCATGAAGGCAACAAGCCTACATATGAGTCCAGAGCTCGTTCTCCTGGTAAACACCATGCCATATGTTTTTATCAGGCACTAATTTGGGGGAGAATTAATCTTTATATAGTTATTATGTTAGAGTGTCCTAGTTATGTCAAAGTATAGAGCTGGGGGCTCCTTTATTTATACAAATATTGCTGAACATTTAATTTCAGATTCTTAGTCTGCTAGGTAATAAAAAATGACTACCCACCAAACCTGTAGCATTAAATGGAGACTGTATTTTTGACAGATCATCAGAGAGGGGTGAATACTACTGAAACTGCTTTGTCTCTCAGCAATGCCTCCTTAAAAACAGCTTCCTCTGAACACATTTTTCTATTTTATTGAGAAAAGGAAATACGGTATTAGAAATCAATGTTTTTAAAGGGTAATTTAAAGAAATCTAATCTTGGCAGATGCTGAAATATTTTCAATTTACAACAAATAGTATTTCTGTCATCCAGTCAGCTTTTTAAAATTAGACCATTACTCCTTGATAAGTTAATTACAAAACAGAAAGAGACTCAACCAATATAAAAAAAGTATTAATGAAAGTATAGAGCACACATCTAAAATCTGCTTTTACTGATTTATTGTTGAGATTTTATTTTTTATATGAAAGACCTTGTCTCCAATGTCTTAAGTCATAGTAAAAAATGCTCAATTTTTCACCCAATCACAACTAATTTTTTACACTGGTACACTGATGGACTATTGTTTTTCTGTGCTACCATCCGTTATAAAAAGTGACAGCATCATAATTGAAGTTATTTAAAATATGGTGCATTTAGATAATGCACTACTTCAGTATAAATATGACTACATAGGAAATGCTGCTACTGGAAATCGCTAGGATGAGCTACCGAAATGGAACTGTTGCTCAGCAGGCTGGGACCGGTGCTGTTTAATATTTTCATCAATGACCTGGATGAGGGAACTGAGTGCACCCTCAGCAAGTTTGCTGATGACACAAAACTGGGAGGAGTGGCTGACACACCAGAGGACTGTGCTGCCATTCAGCGAGACCTGGACAGGCTGGAGAGTTGGGCGGGGAGAAACTTGATGAAATTTAACAAGGGCAAGTGTAGAGTCTTGCATCTGGGGAAGAACAACCCCATGTACCAGTACAGGTTGGGGGTTGACCTGCTGGAAAGTAGTGAAGGGGAAAGGGACCTGGGGGTCCTGGTGGATAGGAGGATGACCATGAGCCAGCAATGTGCTCTTGTGGCCAAGAAGGCAAATGGCATCTTAGGGTGCATTAGAAAGGGAGTGGTTAGTAGGTCAAGAGAGGTTCTCCTCCCCCTCTACTCAGCCTTGGTGAGGCCGCATCTGGAATATTGCGTCCAGTTCTGGGCCCCTCTGTTCAAGAAGGACAGGGAATTGCTTGAAGGAGTCCAGCGCAGAGCCACAAAGATGATTAAGGGAGTGGAACATCTCCCTTATGAGGAGAGGCTGAGGGAGCTGGGTCTCTTTAGCTTGCAAAAGAGGAGACTGAGGGGTGACCTCATCAATGTTTACAAATATGTGAAGGGTAGGTGTCAGGATGATGGAGCTAGGCTTTTTTCAGTGATATCCAGTGATAGGACAAGGGGCAATGGGTGTAAACTGGAACATAGGAAGTTCCACGTTAACATCAGGAAGAACTTCTTTACTGTAAGAGTGACAGAGCACTGGAACAGGTTGCCCAGGGGGGTTGTGGAGTCTCCTACACTGGAGATATTCAAGGCCCGCCTGGACAAGTTCCTGTGTGATGTACTGTAGGTTACCCTGCTCTTGCAGGGGGGTTGGACTAGATGATCTTTTTAGGTCCCTTCCAACCCTTGGGATTCTGTGATTCTGTGATTCCTCCTGGGGTAGGAAATGAAAAATATCAGAAATTCCTTCAAAATGCAAAATGAGAAGAGAATTGAAGGAACATTTTTTGTTGCATCTAAGGCCTGGTCATCTTTAGTCAAATTTTTACGCCAGATACTCAGTATCAAATGCTACAGTTACACACTGCACAGACACTTAGGCTCCATGCAGAAATGGGAAACATGGAAAATGCTTCAACTGGGTTGAAATATCCCCAGGCCTATCAGCTGAATTCTGGTCTCATTGAAATCCTTGGCAAGTCTTTCAGTCCAATGAAGTCACAATTCCACCTGAAGGATTTTGGGTAGACACAACAACAAAAAAAAAAAAAAAAAAAAAAAAAAAAAAAAAAGCATTGGGTGATTCACTTGGTAAAATCTTACCAAGGATGTCTCCCTAACTGTGCTGCATGGCTGCATTTTCTGCTTCTTACAGGAAGAACCAGCCAAAGTGCCCAGTGGAAATCCTTCCTGGTTATGTTTGAGGTCCCAAGTGTGCCTGATCCAAAGTCATGGCAAGTATCAGTCTAATAATTTAACAGTATGAATAGTGGCAAAACAGAACCCAGACTAAATGCCCTGTCCCTGATTAGTTTACAAGTATAGAAATTGTACCACAGAGTGAACTGTCCTGGCAACCTTTTTTGGAGCCCATCACTTAGCAATGCGTGCTGACTGGTAAACCCACTTCAACTAAAATACTATTTAGACTCAAATGAGTGGAATAAAATATAATGGAAGAGGAAAAGGTTTTAAGCCTTAACTAAAATATCAATACATATCTTCCTTACCCCAAAATGTTAGTGTCCTGAAGTGAAGAGGCAGATTTAGCCTTTTCAGATACTGTACAGTTTTGTATAAACACCACTCCCATAACATAGATTGGTTATCTTTGCCATTATTTTCTGTAGCTCCACAACAGCTGGCACACATAACAGAAGCTGATAATATCTCCTTGCATCTATTTAATTGCATACATAGTCCCGTAACAGCCCTCTGAGTTCATGGGGAATGATCTTAGCTCCAGTCAGTGTTTAATTTTCTGGCCTGTATTTCAGCAAAATGTATTTCAGCCCAGTATATCAATCTTCGAGTGCTTCCATGCTGCACATTTTTCCCTCTTGACTGAAGCCAGATCTACAACATCATCTGCATCAGGTTGCTGATTTTATTTTCAACACTTACAATGGCTCAGTTGGTCAAGAAGTGGTCAGAGTTTCATGTAGACAAGGTTGTGTGACCTCAACAAGGGCAAGCCAAGATTGTGATAATGGCGGCTGCTGCTGCTACATTGGCTGTGTTATAGTTAGAACAGACTGGAATGGAATGGACAAGACTAGAGTAACTATTTCAGTTGGAAGGAACCTACAGTGATCATCGAGTCTAACTACCTAATCAATTCAGCACTGACCAAAAGCTTAAACATGTTATTAAAGGCATTGTCCAAATGCCTTTTAAACACTGGCAAGCTTGGGGCATCAATTGCCTTTCTAGGAAGCCTATTCCACTGTTTGACCACACTCTCATAGAGAAATGCCTCCTAATGTCAAGTTTGACCTTCCCCTGATGCAGCTTTGAAGCCATTCCCATGCATCTTATCACTGGGTACCAGGGAGAAGAGCTCAGCACCTCCCTCTCTCCTTCCCCCCCTCAGGAAGCTGTAGAGAGCAATGAGGTTGCCCCTCAACCTCCTTTTCTCCAAACTAGACAAGCCCAAAGTCCTCAGCTGCTCCTCATAGGACATTCCTTCCAGACCTGTCACCAGCTTTGCTGCTCATCTCTGGATGCATTTTGACTACCTTCACCTCCTCCTTTATTGATGGGGCCAGAACTCCACACAGTATTCCAGGTGAGGCCATACCAACACTGAATGCAGTGGGATAATCTCCTCTTTTGACTGGCTGTTTATATTGTGATGCTTGCCAAGATGTGGTTTGCTTTCTTGGCTGTCAGGGCACACTGCTGCCCCATATTGAGCCTGCTGTCGACCAGCAATCCCAAATCCCTTTCTGCAGGGCTTCTTGCCAGACACTCCTTTCCCATTTTATACCTGTACCCAGCATTACTCCATCCTAGATACAGAGTATGGCATTTGGACTTGTTAAATTTCATCTCATTAAACACAGCCCAGTGTTCCAATTTATCTAGATCCCTTTGCAAGGCCTCCTGTCCTTCAAGAGTCAAAAGCACATCCCAGTTTGGTACTATCAGCAAACTTGCAAATGGTGCATTCATGCATTCAATACCTGCATCCAGATCACTGATAAATATAACGAACAGAACTAACCATAGAATTGAACCCTGAAAAACACCACTGGTGACTGATCACTAGTCAGATGTAGCCCCACTAAATTCAACACCAGGTAACATCATAAGAAATTTTAAAGAAAAAATGCTTGCGATTTCTATACTTCAAAGACAATTAAAAAAAAAAGGCATAGGATACAGTAAAAAAAAAACCTTCAGTGTATACTGTGTCGTAATTTTTTAACTACATGTGAAGATGTGAAGTCTCCTTTACACAAGGTTTTGTATATTACTCCTCACATCAGTACTATCTCAGACATAACAACCACCTAAAAAATGCAGTATTACTCACCTTCCTAAACATGGAGCAAAATTGAGGCAGACAATGGCCTTCATCTCTATCCGCCTCTCCCTTTTGATGAACAGCAATACAGGTACCACTGTAAAGTTTGTAACTTGATACTGTTGAACGAGAATGAACAAAGGGAAGCAATTATGTCCACTATCAGGAAGTATATGAGTATAGTGTCCAGAATCAGCTCCAGATCCAGGATGTATCTTAGATACAAGGAAGAAGTTCTTTACTGTGAGGGTGCTGAGGCACTGGAATGGGTTGCCCAAAGAAGTGGTGAATGCTCCATCCCTGGCAGTGTTCAAGGCTGGGTTGCCTTTGGCAACATGGTCTAGATAAGGTGTCCCTGCCCACGGCAGTGGGGATGGATCTAGATGATCTTAAGGTCCTTTCCAACCCTAACCATTCTATGATTCTATGATTGACAGTCTGACCATTTCTTTAAAAGTTGTATAGCAGGTGAACATCATTTACCATGTTCTCCTGTAATCATGCAGGTAACTAAGCAGCACATCCAAGGTGAGTCCAGGGAGCCCTTAAAATTAAATCCCTGAGCCTCACAGTGGTATTGTAATTACCTGACTTTCTTATTAGTTTTATTTGTTTTATTGCAGCTGTCCTGTGCCCTAGGGATAACAAACCATAATTTGACACAAAATACTTAGAATTGTTTATTACTAAGATGAGGGCCGATTTTAATTTTCCCAGACTACATGCTCTTTCTTTCCTTTGCTTTTAATCAAAGCAAAATACTCATGGCAGTGACACACAAAGTAATAATGTTTACCCCTTCTATTTAGAGGGAAAACCTGTCTGGTGATCTTTATTTTCACCTTACAAAGTGACATAGTCTAAGTACCCTGAAGGACAGGCATGTTAGCTCTGCAGTTTTGATTTGGCCTTTTTCCAGGTTAGACCATTTTTTAAACATCACTAATTACCACTGCAGAACAATTTGTATTTTGATATAAATGAAATCACTTTATTTAAGTGCAAACTTTAATTTTCACAGAGGAAAAATGGAAGTCAGAAGTTCTGTATGAAAAATAAACATAAGCTATACTGAAAATTGGACTTTGGATCATTATTCATTCGTTCACATTAGTGTGCAATAGGGAAGTTACTGTTAGCATGACAGCAGAGTTCTGAATCCAGGTTCCAGTTCTGTCACCTCCTTATGGCTTTTCAGCAGGAGTTTCTTCAGTTGCTCCACCACGTTGGGGCAATATGCAAGGTCAAGTGGGGAGCGTCACAGAAGACCTGTGTTAGGGATTGTGTCTGGCCTGGGAGAATGTAGTCGCCCAAGCTAAGTCCATTATCATGGGCTGCATTTGACTCTTGTGGTATTTATCATAGTTATTAATGCACAGACTCAAAAGGTCAAGTGACTCTCATGACATTCTCAGCTTTCATTTGAGGAAAAATGTGTCCCTAGCCTTGTACTTCTGGAGAAAAGATACAAAGGTTTAAGGAGTAGAAGAATACTTAAAAAGCAAACACGAAAAGACACAATAAACATGAAGAATTTTTTATCTGAAATTATGATCTGAGGGGCAAATTCATGATTTTTGAATGTCAGGGATAGGAAAGATTAGAACGGACAATAGCCCTGATGGACGGGGTAGAGCAGTTGATGTCATCTTACCTGGACTTGTGCAAAGCGTTCAACACTGTCCCACACAACATCCTTGTCTCTAAATTGGAGAGAGATCAGTTTGATAGATGGACCACTCAGTGGATAAAGAACTGGCTGGACGCAAGTTCCAGCGTGGACACACGCAAAGAGTTGTGGTCAATGGCTCAATGTCCGGCTGGAGACCAGTAACGAGTGGTGTCCCTCAGGGATCAGTGTTGGGACCGGTCTTGTTCAACATCTTTGTCGGTGACATGGATGGTGGGATTGCGTGCATCCTCAGCAAGTTTGCCGATGACACCAAGCTGTGTGGTTCAGTTGATACGCTGGAGGGAAGGGATGCCATCCAGAGGGACCTTGACATGCTTGTGAGGTGGGCTGATGCCAAGTTTAACCATGCCAAGTGCAAGGTTCTACACCTGGGTTGGAGCAATCCCAGGCACAGCTACAGGTTGGGCAGAGAAGAGATTCAGAGCAGCCCTGCAGAGAAGGACTTGGGGGAGTTGGTCGATGAGAAAATGAACATGAGTTAGCTGCAGTGTGCGCTTGCAGCCCAGAAAGCCAACTGTATCCTGGGCTTCAACAAAAGAAGCGTGACCAGCAGGTCGAAGGAGGTGATCCTGCCCCTCTACTCTGCTCTCATGAGACTTCACTTGGAGAATTCTGTGCAGTTCTGGTGTCCTCAACATGAAAAGGAACTGCTGGAACAAGTCCAGAGGAGGGCCACGAGGATGATCAGGGGACTGGAGCACCTCCCGTATGAAGATAGGCTGAGAAAGCTGGGGCTGTTCAGCCTGGAGAAGAGAAGGCTGCGTGGAGACCTCATAGAAGCCTTCCAGTGTCTGAAGGGGGCCTATAGGGATGCTAGGGAGGGACTCTTCATTAGGGACTGTAGTGATAGGACAAGGGGTAACAGTTTAAAACTTAAACAGGGGAAGTTTAGATTAGATATAAGGAAGAAATTCTTTCCTGTTAGGGTGGTGAGGTATTGAAATGGGTTGCCCAGGGAGGTTGTGAATGCTCCATCCCTGGCAGTGTTCAAGGCCAGGTTTGATGAAGCCTTGGGTGGGATGGTTTAGTGTGAGGTGTGCCTGTCTATGGCAGGGGAGTTGGAACTAGATGATCTTAAGGTCCTTTCCAACCCTAACTATTCTATGATTCTATGATAGAAAAAGGTGTGGAGGAATCTTCCAAAAGAAGATTTGCCACATGTTTAAAACATGGGATGATATTTTATTGCTGTTGATGAAAGAAAATAAGAAACCAGTCAAGGCAAGATAAAGAATCCATGCACTGTTGTAGGCTATGATCTTTCTGATTGTTATCTCTCTTTAGTCAGTTAGAATTTTACTGACCAGTAACTTGACCCTTGTTGTTGCAAAGTACATCCACAAAAGCCACATCTGTTCATGTAACACAGAATTTCTCTTCCACAAGGTCCTTGAGACCTGCTTCAGGGCTGGCACCTCCTACCAATTGAAGATGTTTAATTTCATTTTTAAAATGTAACCAGATTTTACATAATATATGATGGGGCTCTGCTCAGTTTCATTAACAATGATCATTGTTAATTAATGATGATTAACAATAGCCAGGCCTGAAATGGGGGAGGAATGGCTCTGCTGCCTGCATCGTCTGCAATAACCCAGAGGATCTCTATCTGCCAGCCTTTGCTGGAGGAAGGTTTCAGTCCTCACGTCCAATTGGAATGAAGGTGACACAGTGGGGAATCAAAACTGTGGCTGCACATCCCACTTCTGGCTTTGAATTATTGCACTGGCATTCAAGAGATGGGACAGTCTTCATCTTCTACTGTGTATTCTAATATATCCTTACTGCGTGATGATGGGGGGTATTATTATTATTTATTTTTTAATTCCTGTGCTTGAGGGATTTTTTGTGGTTGTTTTTTTTTTTTTTTTTTTTTTATAGATTCCACATTTAATTTGCAGTTTGAACTTCCTGGGACTAGAAAATGTATTCTTTTATTAGCACTTAACATCGCTGCCAGCGTATGAAGAGAGAACTTCTCTATTGAACTTGATGGCTCCAAAATTCCCTTTTGATTAGCTAGCCAGTGGTCAGATTTTCAAGGGAAGGGCACAGTTGCTTCAGAAACGATGTCTATTGGTTTTTCATAGATATCTTTCATAAGCCTGACAGGAAAAACCTCAATATCTGGGAAGAATTGTCTTCTAAAAATTATAAAATTAGAAAATTTGCTCTAAGTGACCAATACATTCTTATTTTTCACCTTGAACCCAGCTGAGGTTTAGCTTCATTTGTTTGCTTCATCTATCACTTGCAGACTAGTAACGCCCTGGAGTCCAGTCACAGCTAGTTCTTCACAATGTCAGATGATATATGAACACACTAGCAGAATGATGCTCCATCCCAAAGATGACATAGAATTGTTGTTAAACACAGTCCTAAAGATGCCTAGACACCCGAGGAAGTAGAAGTGTTGGTCAATACACTACATCACCATAAAACATGATAGGCTGGCTTTAGCTTGGCAGTAAGTTATCTTTTGTCACATATTTGTAGTTGCACCAGTAAAGTATTTCCATCTCACATTTCTTAATGTTATGTTGTTCTGCTTGTATCACAGCTGAAGACTGTTAAAAAGTATTTATAAGCCTACTGAACAAAACTTCTTGTATTTTTCCCTTGTGTGGGCTTGCTCCAGGAGCAGTGAGTAGAGAGCTGAAAGGTAGAAAAGCACTGTCTAAAAAAGTGGTGAGATAAATAAGTCAGCTAAAAGAAATACCAGAGATTTAAACCCCTCCCACCTAGAAATGCTGTTTCTTGTACCTTCAGTTTCCTCTGCTTCTCACAGTCTGTCCTACCAAATATACTTGCCTTTCAAAGTTACCCTGGTTTCGGAATGAAGGTGCCAGCAGCTGCAAGATTCCAGAGGGTGTGATTATCTTATTTCCTGTCTGTTGGCTATGTTTAAACATATGCCAAACTGGAAAGGTAATATTTCTAGTGTGACTCTGGAGTACACTTAATGATAGTCTTGTTAGTGACTGACCTCCTGTACCTACAGAGATTAAACATCTTGGACAAATTTTCATTGCTTGAATCTGTGCCAAATCCTTTTAATGCATGAAGGACTTGATCACTTTTAAACCAGCAGTATAGAGCAAACGAGGTTCTGTCATTTGATGCCCAGAGGCCTGCTTGATTTTTGCAGTTAAGAAACAGAAATTCATAATCATTATGGGAATAGCAAAAGAACATGTATCTGCACAGATCTTTGTTGATAATCTAATCTGATTGCAAAGTGCATCCTGCCTGGGCCAGGCTGAGTGACACTGCAGCAGGCAGTGGTACACAGTCATGCTACCTTGCATAATGAAAATACTTTATCTGAGTTCAATCTGTCTATGCATCAGAAGCATAACCTCAGCTTTCAAAATAAGGGATATACTTTTAAAGTATTTATATTGTGGAAATTAAAGTAAATTAGACCATGTTGTAGTGTTGGTTTTAGCAACTTGCACTTACTCTACTTCCATCAAATTTAGACTTAAATGTAGCTGAAAAACCTTATTAGATCTATAACAGGGCTATCTTTAGGGCTCTTTTTATCCAACACTGACTTAGCATTTCACGGCATCTGGCAATGCTAGCCTTTCTGATTATATTGAACCTTGCTGAATGGGAATTTTTGTATCATTTATGAGCACTTCTTTGCTCTGCCTGTATTCTGTATCTTCCCAGGGATGATGACAGGTGATGTCTCAAAAGATAAGTAATCCTCCACTACATACCGTCTGCCTACAGTAAGTTCCCTAGATGTTCTACATGAGGTTCTCCAGGAAAATTCATCATGGCATGTTACCTACTTTATTTATCCATGCCACCTGATACACCTACTATAAATAGCTGTTCTTAGATGACGGAGTCTTTTCGTCTCACATGTGTCAGTCTGCAGGACCTAATTCTGTAACTGATTTTACAACATTGGAGACTCATAAGATGAATGGGCTGCATTCCAATACTAACAAAACGTGAAATTGTATCCTCTAGGAATATTTTGATGATTTAAAAAATCCTAAGGATAGATGTCATTTAGAAGGAAAAAGAAAGGGGAGGAATTCCATCCCCCCTTTCACACTTATTTCTTCACCATATTTCCTTTTATCACTTCTATACTCAGGTAATCTTTGTGTCACAAAATTAATTTTGCCATTTTGTGCATTTTTTTTTCTTCTTTACTTTTGTGTAGTCGTTGTGGCTTAACCCAGCAGGCAGCTAAAAACCACATAGCCACTCACTTCCTTCCCCTCTCAGTGGGATGGGGGAGAGAACTGGGGAAAAAAAGTAAAGTTTGTGGGTTGAGATAAAGGCAGTCTAATGGGACAGAAAATGAACGGGGAAAAATAATAATAGAATTAGAGTATAGAATATATAGAACATAGAATACGTAGAATATAGAATATAGAAACAAGTGATGCACAATGCAATTGCTCACCCCCTGCTGACCGTCACACCCAGCCAGTCCCTGAGCAGCAGCCCCTGCCTGGCTTTCTGCAGAGTGTATATGCCGAGCATGACACCACATGGTATGGAATATCTCTTTGGTCACTTGGGGTCAGCTGTCCTAGTTGAGTCTCCTCTCAGCTTTTTGTGCCCTTCAGCCTACCTGCTGTCAGGGCAGCATGGAAGCTGAAGAGTATCCTGACCACTGCTTATCAACAACTAGAACACTGGTGTGTTATCAACATTGTTCTCATCCTAAATCCAAAACACAGCACTGTACCAGCTACTAAGAAGAAAATTAACTATCCCAGCCAAAACCAGCACAATATTCTATGTTACACTACCCCTATGTGAGAGAATATTTCTACTTATTTCCAGGTATTTTCTGTATTTTTATTATTAATAAGAATGAGATTGGAACCAAATTCAGCATCAAACAATGTCTGATCAGCAATCTTAGTATTTGTGATAAGAATGGGCAGATAACAATTCAATTCTGAAGGAGAGGTTAACTATTACAAAATTTTGTGCACACCCTGGACCTTCCTTGGTACCTTAAGTAGAAAAAGTACATGACTGAATGTAACCTAGCTTCTCACCACTAGAATGGTTTTCCTTACAGTATGACTGAAGGCTGCGCTGACAGGAGGCCACATTAAAGTTTGCAAAACCTGAGCTTGTGGTTTAACATTGACAGTAAATCCCCTGCGCACTATGACAGAAATGATGGCCCAGATCGTAGTTTGCATAGGGACAAGGACAACATTAAAAATAATTCACCCAACCCTTCCTTTCTGTACTCAGGGGCAGGTTGTAGAACACAAGAAGAGTTGAAAAACAGTGGCTGCAAAAATCCAAACCAGCCCAACCTATCTTTGGAGGTGGTGCTGAGCAGGCCAGCAGGGTGCAAAAGGAGGTGGGCTTGGCACAAGTATGAAGAGAGCACATGTACAACAGTCACAAGGTCATGCAAATACTACTCAAATACCTATGCATATCTGAGCTTCAGCTGCTGCCAGAAAGTGCTTTTTTGTCACTGTAATTCTACAGGTAGAATTATATTTTTACATATAGGATGGAATCACGCCCCACATGCAGGTTCTTGTTTCAAGGTAACAATGAATGTCTTCTTCCTTCGTTCATTTATCATGGAATGGAAGTGTCCACTCAGGGAGCTTTACATTCATAAATATACTGCTAGATTTTTACTGGTTCATTTTCAGCGTAGGCAAGTCCTAAAACCACTACTTGATAAAAAAACTTGAGGAAGAACAGGAATTGATGCTGGGATGTCCTGGGGATGTTACCTTCTTATGTAGAATCCATTGCTGTGTACGGATGAATCTGGACATTACACAAAATACTGTCAGCAATGAAACACAGTGTTTAGCAATTTAGGAAAGACATGTGAGGCAATAGAAAAGAATTCAGAAAAGCAACAAAGATGGTAGACACATGGTTGTGTGTTTCACAAACACTTAGCTCTCTTAAAATAACACGGAAGGAAGAAAGAAAAGCCAGAAAATTATATATCAGCAGTACTATTTCTAAAAATAATGGTTTTCAAACTTTTCCATGAGGCATTAACAGCTCTTTAAGGGATAATCTTTATTGCTTTGTAATGTACAAAGCAATAAACAGCTGCCTAGATTGATTAATAGCCAAAGCAAAGTTGAGGCATGTAATCAATCTAAAAAGCCATTTATTGTGAGTATACTACAAAGCAATAGAGATTATTGCTGTTGCACAACAAACCATAACAGAGAAAACACACAGACACACACACACACACAAAGCGAAAACAGTTGTTTTCTGTTCAAGGCTCATAGTGCTACACTGCCTCTTTTCTCAGCTTTCAAATGGCAATCCATTTGAGTAAGGCAGGCAACTGGCCTTACAGCAAGCAATCTGCTGGCAAAACGAATACCCTAAAAACTTCAGTGTTACCTGAGGGAGAAATAATATCTGGGTTTTTTTTAGTTTCTATAATTAGAAATACAAAATTCCACAGGTATTAATCTTGTCCTTGGAACTGGTACTGCTATCCATATTACCAAGTAAAACAAAGAACTGGCTCACCAACTGAAAAATTACTTAAATTTATGCTAATGCAGAGCTTGTTTAGAAATGAAGGCTATTTACTTTTGCTTTTTTTATGAATGGCTACTAAATCACTTCAAAGTTTTCACAGGAATACTGAATGGGACAAGTGGGTCTGAGCTCCAGCTATTTCGGGCAACTGCCTCACCCCATTCTTTTTATACAACTTTAATACAGCTCTTGATATATTTCAGGTTTTGCCTCCTCCAGTGTTCCAGGGAGGCTGTTTCAGAATTCTAAGTCTCCAGTGCTTTTAAACCTTTAAAAAATTTTGCATTTCCAGGTCAGATAATGCCCATTTGTTCCTGAATCAACACTGTCTTCTAGCGTAAACTGCTCTTTATCTTCTTTAAAGGGATTATATGGAGAGAGCCTCTCCCCCTTCACTTTGGCAGAAAAAACTGTGCCACTGTAGCCTTATGCCACAGTAGGCTTGTGCCTTGATCATTCTCGTCTAGCACCCATCCCCATCTTAATTCCTCTCACCTGAACACAGATGCTCTAGATGGCACTGAGTTCCAGAGGGGCTCTCAGCACTGCCTTCTCCAGTCACACTCACCTACCGGAAATAATTTCACCCAGTAAACCCAAGGTTCAAATTCGCCTTTTTCACATTCCCTTAGCATACGAAGCCAGTGGTCAAATTGCACTTCCAGGCACAACTTGCATATTTCTGTTTCTGAACTGATGACCTTGCAGCTTATAACAGAAATTTGTGTTAGTTCACAAGGGCACACACTTGCTATTTACACTATTAAGTTTCATTCAATTTCTATTACTCTAGTTCTCAAGGTTACTCAGTTTTTCCCGTATCACATTGCCATCCCCTTCCATACTAATCATGTCTCCCATTTTCTTGTCATCAGCAGATTTCATTAGCAAACTCCTTCTTCCTATTTTAAGGTAATGAATAAGAATACACCAGTATCCTTGAGCATAGTAAAATATCATTCAACGCCAGGTATCACAATAGCAGGAAGTGCATTCTTCAATTTCACACTTGCAGGAAAAATACAATTCAGCTGAGTGAAAATTAAATTTCATATCCTAGTGGATATAAACTTTCCAACCTCTTGCCTTTGCAAATCTGAACTCTTTCACACCTGAAATATTACTTGAAATTTAATAACACCTACTTAAAATATTAGAATAAGAATTTTCATAATTCTAAGTATGGCATATTGTATTCCGTAATTCCATACCTCTTTACAGCTAAAATTTGGACTGTATAAATTGTACTCACGGTGTAGTGATCACTTTGCTGGTTTCTAAGCATTTAACTCTGGTACTTAGAATATTTGTTTTAAAGTTACTTATACTGTAGCAGTCAATTTTACCCTCTAGCCGCTCTCATATTTAATTTCTTTTGATTTTCATACTATTCCAGCAAATAACAGCCTTCCTGGAACAGATGATCCCCACACTTAAGATCACATTCTCTGTGAATTCCTGTTCTCTGTGGGTCTGAAAGATCACATGTCCTCATTTTGCCACTTTGGGCTGCCATACCATTCTTCTCGCAGGGTACACTGGGCCCAGATTCATGACCTTCTTAGCCCTTCTCTACTTCTTACCGCTTTTTTCCAGCTGGAGAGTTCAGTATCAGCAAAATCAATCAAAATATCTCAATACTGATCAGCGATATTTCTTTTTTCCTGTTAGTATTTTATTTGCAAAATGACTGTCACTGCTGTACATGATCTTTTGTCAAAAATGTTGAAGTTCCACTTACAGCAATCAAACTGAAGTTTGTACCTGTCTCACTACATGTGTCTAGTGCTGCATTTGTGTTGCTGATCAATCTGAAAAGAGTGTAAGATTACTTTTTTTTTCCCCAACAAAGTGTAGACAGAGGCCTTTTATCATTTAGCAGAAAATGACCTACTGGAAGCTGGGTTTGCTGCATCGGCATAGCACTGCAGAGATGGGACTGCTGGTGATGAGACAGGAGTAAGCCAAGTAAGACGGATGGACGCACAGCAGCCTAGTGAGAAGTGCTGTGTAACATCAGTGTAACTGGACCTATGAAGAAGACCCCTGCAGATCAACTGTTGAATATCAAGAGTTTCTCCTAGCAGAACTTCTGACAGTAAAACTGCATTGTTCAGACACGGCCAGCAGCAGAAGCATACAGAGGAGATATGGCCTGCACTGGCCTGGGTGTTGGTGAGGAGAGGGGCAGCTGGGCTCTCCCCTTACCTCTTGCACTGCTGCCACTGTGCAAGCAGCCACCAGGATGCCTGCTCATGAGATGCACTGAGGCATCATGCCCTGAGTGCTACACATAGCACTGTTACTGCTGCTGCTGGCCTTGTTTGACCTAGAAAGTTTTACTGGCAGAAGTTCTGCTGGCATGTGCTACCGACATAGCTGTTTCGGCAGGATGTGTTCACGTTTGGCTGGTTTTTAAAGATGCAGTATGTCCCCAGAGCATTGGGCTTTTATCAGCAAAAGAAGTCTGGCATTATGGCAGGCTAGCCCTGAATACCTTGTGTCATGTTTGGTAGACTGCCTTCTGTTAATTTATTGCTGCATATTGTGGAGCAGCCGTTGTATACTGTGAGTTACAATTTCACATCACAAAGTCTGTGTCAATATTGGGTCAGATTTTAAAAAACTTCTATCTTTCACAATAACCTATTTTTATATGTATTGTTCCTCCACATTGCAGATTTCTCACTGCCAGAAACCTAGAATATATCAAACAGCAGAGCTCTTTTGTTCATTTAGGGCAGATGAAAGGATTCTTCCATATCTAAAGAGCAACCCAAAATATTGGGTACTGTGGACAAGTGCAACAGAGAGACAATGAATGGTAGCTAACTATTTGCAGTAAGTATTTGCTAAACTACAAGAACAAATTGTAGCTTTCAGTCATACTGTGAACAATTTCAGAGTTGAATGTCAAGTTTGTGTTAACCTCATAACTCATTCACCCTAAGTCACAAGCTGTTTTGAAAGGAGACCCTGGAGGAATAGGTGGTGCCAGCTTTTTGAAAAGCTGTTCCGATCTGGGCATTTTGGCATTATTTGGGGTGCTCAGTCTCCAGGGAGCTACACAAAATTAAGTATTTCCTGCTGCATGGTCTTTTCGTGCTGGGCAATGTACTGGAAATATGAGATATACCTGACACAATGAGCTTTGCTAACTGTGGTGGAACAGCAAATAAGGTTTGTGTCCAATTTGGTCCCACCTTGCTTTGAATACAAAAAATGAAAGCAGTGCTTCTCCATGGTAATCTCTAGACAGTATGTTACATGAATGTTGTTTGGGAGAAAGCCCATACTTCTCTCCCCATCTATACTGTTGTTATTAATAGTTACAAAGCCAACTCTGGTAACAGAGACGAGGCAGCTCTGGTTGGAAAGGTGTTTGTAAAAACAAAACCCCTGTAACTGAAAGAAAAAAAAAGCAACAGAAATAGCCACCGAACCAGAAAACTCTAATTTAGTGGTCTCCTACAAAAAACAATGAAGGGTCTCAGTGGGTACCTTCATTTACTGAGCAAAGTTTTATCCCGTTGCCTGAATTCAGCACAAAGCAGTGCTTTAGTGCTTTTTTTCCAATGACATTTCCAGATATTACACACAAATGCATTCCTTCTATCATATATGTAGAATAGATAGCTGGAAAATACATAGAGCTTGGAGACCATATGCATGCATGGAACCTGATGGCCTGAACTGCATAACCACATGTGTAATATGAGTTCCCAAACAATGAGTCTGACACGTTATCGACATGCAGCACCTCTGGTCTGCAGGCAGTCTGTATACATACAGTAAGTACAAATGTGTTCTGGACAGGTCCAGTTTATCACATATTCACAGATACTCTGCTTAGCACATGCAAAGAAGGTCTGGCATGACTGTATGCACTGTGCTGCACATGGACTGAGACTGCTGTTTTAGATTTCCTGGATATAAGTCAGGAATTCACATTTCTATGGTGCTATTTATTCACTCATTTGGTTCCACTGTCTCTAAAAATCATCTAAAGTAATTTGGGGTTTTTCCAATGATGCTGCATGTTATTGGTTTTAAAGCAATACAATGAATGTGCTCACTCACTGCTTTGCAATAGCTTCTGCTCTGTGAAAGTTTTGGTTTCGACTTTGACTTTTGGCAAATACTGACATTTCAGTACTCTTAATATACTCTTAATATACTTTTAATATTCGCCCCCCCCCCCCAGCAGTTGGCTGATACAGTTTGAGAAGAGAATGTGGCAGGAGGAAAAGTCAAAGAATGCCTATGCGAAAGAAACCCTGCAAAAGTAAGATCACTATGTTAATACACCAGCCCTATTACACTGATTTCCCGTCCTCAATTCGCTATGTGTGTTCAGCGAGCTCCCTAAGGGGTTCTGTATCTCAGTAGTTTTGACTCCATCCCTGTCTGTTCCTCAAAATCTCTTTTATTAAGCCAGTTCTTGGTATCCTTCATAAGCTTATGTGAATGATAGCAGTATACCAGCTCAGTATGTTCCCTGCAATGAACACACAACCATCAAAAGGCATGCACAATAAACCAGTCCTAAAAGGAACACCTTGGACCTCTAAACTTAAGGTTGTGTCCTGCGAGAAAATAAACCACCTTTTCTTCTTTACCTGGCACTGGGTCTTATCTCTGCTTTTACACTTTACATTGGATTGTGGCTTCCATGAGCTTCACATTTTCTTTCCATACCTATTTTTTATTGAGAAAAGGCTGTTTCCTCAAGCATCCATTAGAGGTCTGCCTGTAGAAATTTGGGTTTTAAATTAAGCAGCAGCACCAAAGTCATGTGGAGTCCTGTCAGTCTAGTCGGGTCAAAAGGCAGACTAGAAGAAAAGCAGGTATTCTGCTAACACGCCAGGGATTTCCAGTCACTCGCAGAGGCAGCAGAATTAACAGGAAATCAATGAAAGCAGTCATTGATGTAGGGACAATTGCATAGTGGGTGTGAGGCTGGTAGATTGCTTACAATGCTTAGTTGGTACAAGAAGTCCTTGCATGCTGTGTGTCAGCACAAACGTACCAACTGAAAGGTATTTCACCCAGGAAGCCAGCACAACTACATCAGGAAATCTTAGGGGTTTACTGATGGGACTGAACAGTGAGCATGGAGGGAATCAAGAGCTGGTCAGAGTGAAGGTAAGGTGCAGAGTTTGCAGGATGCTGGCACAGTGACCATATCACACTGAGCAACGCAAATCAGACATGGCAATTTCCAAAATCTTAAATTTCAGCCAAATCCGAGTAAGACTTTAAGGAATAAAAAAAATAAAAAAATAAAAAAAATCTATCACACAATATTTAAGGTTGGAAGGGACCTCCAGAGATCATCTAATCCAACCCCTTTGCTCAAAGCAGTCAACTAGAGCAGGTCACTCAGGGACTTTTTCAACCAGATTTTGAATACCTCCAAAGATGGAGACCTCTATGAGCAACCTGTTCCAGTGTCTGACCATCCTTACCACAGAAATTTGTTCTGTTTAAATGGAGTTTCTTGTATTTCCATTTGTGTCTACTGCCTCCTGTCCTATCACTGGACTCCACCAAGATGTCTGACTCTATCTTCATTGCACCCTTCAGATATTTATACACACAGGTAAGATCCCATCCAGAGCCTTCTCTTTTCTGAGCTAAACAGTCCCAGCTCTCTCAGCCTTTCCTCATACTAAAGACAGTCCAGTCCTTTAGTCATCTTAGTGGTCCTTCACTGGGCTTACTCCAGCATGTCTGTGTCTTTGTTGTATGGGTAAGTCTGGTCTCAGCACTCCAGCTGTGTCCTCACCAGTGCTGCGCAAAGAAAAGGTGCTCCTTCCACCTCCTGGCAATGGTCTTCCTAATGCAACCCAGGAGGCTGCTGGCCACCTTTGAACATTGCTGGCTTATGTTCAACTTGGTGTCAACTGGGATCCCCAGGTCTTTTTCTGCCAACCTCTTTTCCAGCCAATTAGCCCCTCACATGTACTGGTGCATGGGGTTATTCCTCCCCAGGTGCAGGGCATTACATTTCCCTTTGCTGAGATTCTGAAGATCCCTCTTGGCCCAGTTTTCCAGCCTGCCAAAGTCCCTCTGAATGGCAGCTCAACAATCTGGGGTAACAGCTACTCCACCCAGTTTTGCATCATAAGCAATCTTGCACACTGCTGATGACCGGCCTCCAGCTGCATTTTGTGCTGCTGATCTCAATCCTTTGAGCTCTGCAGTTTGGCCAAATTTCATCCAGCTCACTATCCACTTAAATGGCCAATACTCCACCAGTTTGTCTGTGTGGATGTAATGGGAGACAGTCAAAAGCCTTAACTAACATAAACAGCATACACCACTCTCCCATAACCCACCAACTGGTCATCTCATCATATAACCAGTGCTCTTTTCCGGTCACAGATTTCCCTGCTGCACATAGTGGAGATCTTCATAAACCTGTCTGATTGAAACTTACTAGGCCATGTAGTACAGGAGTTGTTTCTAACTGCTGTTACATGAACTACTTCACCTGCCTTTGTAATGAGCTATGAGTGATATGAAACACAGAGCTTACTTAACAGCACATACCAGATGGCCTATGCAAAGTTGAATATGACAGGAACATTTTTGTCCAGATTGGGGGTGGGACTGTTGTTTCATTTTGAAAAAAGAGGAAAGAAATAGGGGATTGCACTGCCACTTGTGTTGATGAAATTGCACTGGAGGCTGCTCTTAACAGGTCAGCAGCAAGAAGCAGCAAGTATGATAAACGAACACTTGGCAGGCAAAGTGTTTAACACTGTTAACTAATTCTGAATTGCACTGAAATATAGGCCTTGTATGCTTAGATATCCAAATAAGTTTCATTTTGAGACAGATTTAAGTTCGCTAAACTGAAAATGGAGACTGGATAGCAGCACAAAATCCCTTTCATGATTTTCAAATCTGAAAAATAATCTGAATGAATATGACATAACTGAGTACTTGTGTTATTTCATTAGTTAGACAGAACTGCTCAGAACACACTGCTTTCACCTCAGCAATCTCTTGAGCTAACACTGCTTGCCTAGACCAAATCAGTTTATGTGTTTTGATGATACTTCCATTCTAAAGCAGTGTTATTGCGAACAAGGAGATTTAATTAAGTATCTGGATTTCAAATAGGTGCCAAGAGAGTTCATGCAATAAAAAGCCCATGAGAAAAGGGATTTAAGTGAGAAAGTTATAACAGTTGAGACACAGCAGAGAAGCAGCACAAAAAAAAAAAAAAATATTTGCTGTAACTGCCAAAGCTCAGAAAATGAATAAAAAATTAACTCTTCAATTTGATGACTTAGAAAATAGAGGGGAAATAATGTGCATATGAAAAGGATTAAAGAAGATGCCAAGAAGGAAGGCTTAGTGGGTTTAACTGGGTGGATTTAAAATTTGTTTAAAGTATGATGAGATGATAACAGCTAAAAGAGCTCCAAACTGGCTTTACCAGGAAATAGATCTACACATTTTTCTGTGAAACTTCACTTGTATTACCTCAATAGTAGAAAGGTTCAGAAGAAAACAACAGAGAATGAGCTAACTGTGACTGATCTGAAAATAGCGTGCATGCACATGAACACATTCTCTTGGCTTTTGAGGAAGAATGTACAAAGAAAAGCAAGTACAATACTAACAGGGTTTTCATTACTTCTGAGGTATTGAGGTATTGAACTTGGCTGCAGAAGAAAGAGGACTAGATGTCTAATAATTAGAGATAATGTAGAAGCTAGCAGAGATAATGGCATGTGTCATGTAAACTGGGTAGGGTTACACACAGGGATCTTTTTACTGCTATCATAATGCCTGTCAAAATCAAAAGAGGAACTGTAAGAGGACATTCTTCTAGAAGAAAGGGGCATAACAGATGTATAACAGCATTCAGAAAGACAAATTAAATTTAAAATGTCCACAGGGCTCTTGTCTAACAAACATGAGGAAGCAAAAGTTATGATGTTTGTAAGCAATTAGCAAAAGGAACTTCAAATCAGAAATATATGTGTATTTACATACAAATATATACACAAGATGAATTTATTCTGAGAGTGCTTTCAGATATATCATAAGTATGTTATAAAGGAACCACAGAAGAAGGTTGTTCAGATGGAGCTGTATTTGTTGCGGCTTTCTATTATTCACACAAGGCAATAATCACCCTCCTATAGCAGTTTTTAGATAAATTCAAAATGCATTCAGAGATGGTGAACAAAGACTGTCTTTGTCAGTCATGAACAACTCACTTGCCACAACAGATCCATCTTGCTTGTTGTTACACATCTGGAGACTTCCTGACACAGGCCACAATCGCATTCCCCATCCCTGAAGTGGAAGGCATGCGAGGGAGCAGTTCCGCAAGTGTCTGGTGCACCTGGGCAATGGGAGCCAAATCCTGGAGGTGGCTGCATCTTTGGTAGGACCTTGCTCAGAAGGCACCTTGGGGGAGACACTGCAGGTGACCCCCTTGTGCCATGCCAACAAAGTTCTCCAGCCTGTGGGGATGATTTGTGAGGAACACTGCTACGGACATTGTGAAAATGGCCGCCCAGAGAACCGAAGGGGAGCAGGAGATGCGATAGCACTTGTGCCCTGGTAGGAAGCCATCAAGATGAGGGATCCGACCCTCGATGCCTAACCAGCGGGACCCAGGGAAGAGGTTTTGTGCCAGCTGCTACACTGTGCCCAGCTCATAGAATGGTTTGTGTTGGAAGGGACTTAGAGATCATCTAGTTTCAATCCCCTGCCATGGGCAGGGACAGCTTCCACTAGAGCTGGTTGCTTAAAGTCCCTTCCAACCTGGCCTTGAACACTGCCAGCGATGGGGCACCCACAGCTTCTCTGGGCAACCTGTGCCCATGCCTCATTGTCCCCCAGTTTTGTTTTACTGTGACAAACTTTCAACATCGCTGTGTCCACTCCGTAAATCAGACCTGAGAGAGAAGGTGTCATAACGGGTCACATCCAGCATTTCCGAGTAACTTTTGTCATCCTTAACCCAGGGTTTTGCCACCTGCTCCTACACTCCAAACGCGAGCCAGGACAGCGCAGAAGTGCCCTCCAACTGAAAGCCACCATTCTACAGGCCAAGGCTGCAACAGAGCCCCTCGCTGCCATCACCCCTGGGCGCGCAAACCCCACACCGAACAACCACGGCAGCATCGCCGCAACGTTACCACAAGTCCACCCGGGCCTGCGCCGAGCTGCGCATGCGCCTGCAGGTGTCTGCGCAGGCGCCCTGGCGGCTCCGGACTCCCCGACCCTGACCCTGCAGGTGCGGCTAAGGGGAGTTAGCGGCGCGTACCGGTACCGGCACTGGCGTTGCTGTCTCTCTCGGCGGAGGTGAGTGAGGGACCCGCTCGGCCCCGGCGCGCTGCCAGGTAGGGCCGCTCTCCTCCCTCTGCTCGGCGGCCATGGTGTGTACTGTTGCCATGGGAACCGCGAGTGCTGCTGCTGCTGCCGGGCGCGGCGTGGCGGGTGAGGGCTAGCAGGGTCCCGCCGCTGGGGAGGGCGTGTCGGCGGCACCGTTAGGCAGCAGGCCCCGCGGTCAGCGCCCGGTGCCGGCGGCAGCCCTGCCCTGCCCCGCCCCGCCCCGCCCGCCGGTAATGCTCGTCCTCGGGGGTGCCCCCTCGCCGCGGGGCGCGGAGGCCCGGGCTGGGGCGTGCGGCAAGTCGGCCGGAAAGGGAGACCCTGCGTTCGGTTTACCGGCAGCTTGCTGTCCACCGCGTCCGGGAGAGTCGTTTGCCGGGCTTGGTTTGGTTACTCCGCAAAGCGCCAGTCAGCGTGTGCTCCACGGTGCTGCTTACTTGGAACGTGGTATCTAAGGGCTGAAAACCTTGCTCTGTTTATTGGGGCTGTAGGCGCAATTTCTCATTACTTTGTCCTCGTTTCTTTCTGATAGTGATTGCTGCAAAATTTCACCATGCTGAAACCGTGACTGGTAGCTCACTGATGTTTAAAATTGTATCTAATAATACCCATTCTTAGTTCACTCTTACTAAACCTGTGTTTGGGTGCTAACTTTTCTAGAGATTTGCTTGGGAAGACAAAAGCTGGGTTCAGATGTTGGTGAGCAGAGTGTTCAGGGCTCGAGTGCAGGGTTTCTCCTCACTGTACGTGGTGATTGCAAGTATACCCACTCTATGCAGTAGCAATTAAGCGACACTGGTTTTGTGATGGGAGATAGGATGCCAGAGTCAGTGTGGTGCCGCATCTGGTGTCATCAGCCGTGCTTCTCTTATGTGCTGGTGGGCCCCAGGTAAGTGTTCAATGGGTGCAGCATCTCACGAGGACTAATTCCATGTTCTCTGATCCTGTACCCCTGTCTACTGCTTTCAAGCCCTCCTGTACAGAGAAGACCAGTCCTCTGGAGTAAACAAATGGGGAAGAAAAGGCAAGAACTTAAGTATGGCATTTCTGACACTGTTGTAATATTCTTACTTCCAGTTGAGTCAGAAAAGAGCTGTTCATGTGCATGAGTTAAAAGGTACCTGGGGAACAGTAACAGCAGTGGGCGATAAGATCTGTGTGTACCAATTATGCTGTTCCCATTGGCACTGTGACATTCCCTTTATCTGTCCCCTGCTATGACTGGGGAGCAAAATGGGAACAATAACGGGTTTTCAAGAAGAAGCACTAAGAATTAGAATTATTTCTGATTTGCAGTTGGGATACTTTATTTAAAGGATAGAGTTTGTGGAAAAAAATAGAAATTCTTACAAATAAATACAAAGGTAGAACTAGGCTTGTATAAGCAATGAAAGCCAAAGGTAAAACCAGATTGTACGCTGCTCAGCCAGCCCAGTAGTTTCCCGTCCACTCTTGTGCTGCTTCTTTATCCTGTACTTCTACTTTCTGCTTGTCGCACTCATTTGTTGCACCTTAATTTAAAATGGTATTTGGCATTGAGATTGAATGATTCAGGTCCTTATGCTCATCAAAATCAAGAAAGCTTCTGGTGACTGGAGGGTTTTTCCTGTATGCACAGATCTAGGTGGTAGTTTTCTAGGAGCAGAACTGGTGTGATATAGCTGAAGGGGCTTCCTCAAAGCTTCTGGGGTGTGGGATGCTGAAGAGCAGATGAAGCTTCTCTGTTGAGGGCTGCTGCAGCAGAGCAATTGCTTCATGCTTGAGTGAGTCAGCCTTAGGCCTACAAGAAAGATGCAGAAGGACTTATGAGAGCAAGTAGGAATAGAACAAGGGACAATGGTTCTAAATTGAAAGAGGGTAGATTTAGATTAGTTATTAGGGTGAAATTCTTTATTGTGAGGGTGGTGAGGCACTGGCACAGGTTGCCCAGAGAAGCTGTGGCTGCTCCATCCCTGGCAGTGTTCAAGGCCAGGCTGGGTGCGGCTTTGAGCAACCTGGTCTAGTGGAAGGTGTCCCTGCCTGTGGCAAGGGGTTGCAACTGGGTGAGCTTTAAGTTCTATTTGAACCCAAACTATTCTATGGTTTCAAAACAGTACAAATTTTCTTTCTCTAGCTGTCTTTTGAGAAAGAGACAGTGATTGCACAGTGATGGCACAGCAGCCAGACTCATTCAGATAAAAAAAAATTACTTATAGATCCTTCATGTTTGCAAGAAAGAGTAAGCTTTCTTGCCCTATCATATGTATCTACACATCTCATTTTGTGACACTGCTGACTTGTTATTCTGTGTTCTGTTACATTTTATGGCTAATAATTATGGGATATCTATGAATGATATATTTGTGTCGTATCACTGCCTCAATTCCGAGTGTGTCTAATTACGCCGAAATGACGAGGTGTTAATGCTGTCATCGATTCGGCGCTGTCCCAAGCTCTGCTCGGTGCCGCCCCCCGGTGATAGCTCCCACTCGGCTCTGCTCTCGGTGCCGGGAGCCGGAGGCTGCCCTCCGCCTGCGCCGGGGGAGGCCGCTCCGCGCCTCTCCACTCAAGTATCAATGCAGCAGTGAGCTCAGTCCAGCATCCGAACTAGGCCACAGGTTCCCTGTGCGACTTAAATTGTTTAAACTTTGTTTTTAATGGATTGGAAGGGTGACTAACAGGGCCCAAATAGTAAGACTTCACTAGTTAAGCTCATAGCAAAGCTCTTGTGACAGTTAAAAAGAAATAGGTAAGAGATGAAAGCTTCAACAAAAAGTTGTTATAATGGAAGCTTGATCTTAACTGTGGCAAATAAGTGTACTTCTAGGATAGAAAATTTGCAGTGGACAGTAGAATTAACAAAACCTTATGCTGATAGTATCAGTGATGTATCAGAAACACATCCTATGTCTCAGGTTGTTTCTTAGTTTAACTGTGAGGTACATGTATGTAAATCCCATAAAATATGTTTCAGTGTCAGAGCACAGAGATTTTAAGAACAGTGCCCTTCAGAGATTAAATGTAAGATAGTTGATTACTTGAGAAGATTTATTTTAAATTTTAGCAAGGTGGATGGAAATATATAGACCAGAAAAGAATATTTGTGAATTAATTCAATTTATGATTTGTAGAATCATGTTAACTATGGTTTAGTGTTTATTCATAGCTGTTGTTTCTACATCTGCTTGATACTAATAGTGTCAGACATATGGCCTATGCGGAAGACCTTCCACGTAAAGGTCAAAATCTTGACTCCCAGTAGCTGGGAGAATAAGGAATAGAAACCTGCCTTCCCTGTTCGGTGAGGAATGGCTGTTTAATTGCTCCAGACAGACTGCTGCAGTGGAATTCCTTACTTAGCTCTTCTGAATCATGTTGTAACAGAGGGAAGAGTAGGGAGCATAAGGAGCCAAATTCAGTCACAGAGATGTATCAATGGTAGTCAGAAAGATTAAAAACACTGATAGGCTCAGGCTCCTGTTCTGTTCCTGTGTTTTGTAATTGTGCACCTTTTAGTGAAAGAGGTTGGTGCACTGCTTCTTAGCTTCCAATTTTATCTTGTGTAGTTCAGCTGAAGGTGTTCAGTTGTGTATTAATTAAAGAAACTGTGCCAGAATGTACAGACTCTCAAAGAAAGATCAGAGGCAATTGGACATGTGAAAATGCAGAACAGGAAGAAGTGAACCAAGAAACTAGAGAAATAGGGTTATTTTTTTCCCCCCATAGTTTAGAAATAACAGAGATATTGGTGTCTGATCTACTGTCGGTTCATTGTCATAAATTATGTGAGAGAATAGAAATTACCAGATGGTCTGAGTCACAGGCAGTGCAGAGACATATTTTTCTTTTTAGGTAAGTTTGAAAAGCATAAGAGGAATTTTGAATGGTTTAAGGCTTATGATGAATTTTCTGTAAAATGACAAGGATGGTATCTGCAGAGAACTGCACCAGGATAGTGATTGATTTTGGAGGGCTCCAGAGACAATGAAGCAAGTCTTTCACTGCCCACTGCATTTACTAGAAGATGCAGCAGGACAGAACACTGATTGAAAGTTTGGGTTGACAATTTATCTTATTTTAGTGTTAAGTTCATTTGCATGTGCTTGAGGGTAGGTTGGGGAGGTGTTTCTCTCAGATTGGATTGCTTATTCTTCCTTGTCTCTGCGTATTGGTTACTGATAACTGTGCTTCTGTTACTGAGAATAGTACCTCTTTGACTTATTAGGAAACTGCCCTTGGTCAGGTCAATAACTTGCATTTGATTTCCTAAGTTCATTGGAAAGGAAGTGTCTCTTTACAGCGTATTACTGAATTCCTGTTGTGGCTATGATGGTTTATAAGTAATCAGGTGTTAAGAAACAGATTTTCTGTAGTATTGGAAGTATTCTGTAGTATTGGAAACTACATTTGGCCCAGAAAGCACTGTGGTACTGAGTGTGGTGTACTTCAGCTTCCTCTGAAAAACGGAAGGTCCTTCATGTCAGATGCTTTCTGCTCTTCAGTGTTTTCCTACAGAACTGAGAAATAGTGCAGGACTGTCTAGAATTTTGTTATAGTATCCTTTTTAACTGCACTGTGGGAGCATGACCTTTGATGAACTAATAATTTGTCATTTTGAACTAGCATTATATTCTGTGCCTTCCATATATGCTGTAGTGTTCTTCCTGTACACTACTTTACAGAGGAATGCAAGCTTCAAAGAATAAAAATACAGAAGAGGCAGAACCATTCTACGAGCTTTCAGTGCCAAAGCAGAAGACTAGTTCTGAGATTATAAATGAAGCCAGAAATTTTCTACAAACACTAAGAACTCAGAGACCATTTACACCTACAGAAGAACAAAGGAGACTTTTTGGATCTGAATCCTCACGAGCTCCTCAAAGTAGACCCCCTTCAGTTTTTAGGTACTGTGGCTTTAAGGTTTTTTTTTTTTTCCAAGTATGCTTTAACAGTAAGAGATTTGAGTCTGTAATTATGTTTCCGGTGAATTTTTTTCCCTGTATTAATCTGTATTCCTAATCCTTCGCCACCTTCTAATGATCATTACTGTTGGTGTTAATCTACATGTCCAGGAAGTTCCTGTGGATTAGAGGTACCAGAGGCAGTCTTGACGGTAGTTTTGTATGTAAAGAGTAGTATAAGAAAATAGTAACTCACTTTTTTCTTAAGGCAATGTATGTTTTTAATATATGTTTCAATTTTTTCCCTGTGAAAAAAAATGAAACTGAGAAAGCTTGCTTGTTTCCACACAAACTGTATGCTAGATCTTTTTTTCAGAGCTTTCTCAGGTATTTTTAATCATAAATTGTAGGTCTTGAAGTTTGAAATGCTCATTTTTAATCAAAATTTATACTACTTCAGAATTATTCGTGTGGCATTTTGTTAAGTACTATAATTCACAGCTCAATAAATCTGTCTCTTGTGACAAAAGAGAAAAAAAATTGTATATTGGGCTTTTAAAATCCATTTTCACAGTTATTTTTTTAGCTCCCGATACATGCCCATTCTGTAGTGACTGTAGGGAGGAGATATGGACTGTATGCATAATGTTAGGTGTCAAGCATGCCAGAAAGGATACTGAAACTTGTTGGAAAAGCCATACAAGTAAGTCAGTGTCCATGCTGTTTTCATGGCAGCATGACTTCAGGCACTCAATATATCTGATACTCCTTACTGCATCGTGTTGTGTCCTCAGAGGAGGTGAGAGCCTGAGAGTAACTTTATGTTTGTTGGTGACCAGGTAATGAGATCCCTCTGGCTGACATCCATGCTTGTTCTGCCTGTGCTTCTCCTGTGTACAGGAAGGAGCATGCTTATGCCTGCACAAACCTGGGGTTTCTGCCCTGTGGTGTTCTGCAGCTTGTGTCAGGTAGCTTGGGCACTAACCACAGTTAGTTTGTGGGTGGATTTAGGCTTGTGTTAGAGAATTGTTATAGATGTGTATGAAATAAGCCGTGTGATGGCAGGTGTGCAGGCGACCTTTTAATTCTTCTCCCTTGGTGCCGCTGGATTCCCACATATCAAAGTTAAATAGAATTCATGGAAGAAGAGTGATAAAGTGCTCTGTCAGTCTTCCTTTCTTCTTCCTTTTCGCCATATTCATTGGCAAATACAAGAAGCAGTAATAAAATAAAAACAAACCAACCAAAAGACCCCACCAAAACCAAAATCCCCAAAACACACAACGTTGGATCTGCTTTATTCATATTATGTTTAATTTCTTTATACTAGTCTTCATGCATCCAGTTTTGATTTGGCTGAATCAAGACCGGTGTCTGGTGTTCGTCTTAGCCCACTAAAACATGTAAGTACTTGTTCCAGAGTTCGAGGATTCCAGGTGAGAGAAAACGAGAGACAAATAGAGAACTCGCAACTTGTTTATTAATATAGGAAAATACAGAGATAGTAAAGGATATGGTCAAGGATACTTCTGATGTTTGGTTATCTTACCAACCCCAAGGACCCTGTTAAGACGATCAGGAAACCAGCTCTGAGAATCATTGCAGTGCAAGGTGGCAGTCTTAACCTTAGCGGCCATCCCTGCGGAGACAACATTGACCTGGGTGGTATAAGGTTCTGCCTCCCCTACATGGCATGAGGTTCAGGCTTTTATACTGACAAAAATGCACACTCGTTCCAACTCAGGGGGCCAGCCTAAGTCGGAAGAAGTGGCCAGCAATATCTAGAAAGGTCTCCAAGGGTCGAGACTTTTCCCGGGATTTCTAAAGCGGAACCTTATGGGTATGGACCAAAGCTGGCCTTTCCAGGGAGCAGCCAAAGCAGGACTCTCTGGGAAGAAGTCAAAGTGGGCAAACAGTACTCTTCTATCTTTGTGTGTTCACCATGAACATTAACAAGAATCAGAAGATGGATCCTTGAGTCAGCTTTCTTGTGTAAGATTACTAAAATAGAAAAAGGTCATGAGCATCAACATGAGCCAGCAATGTACCCTTGCCACTAAAAAGATGGCTAATGGTATTCTGGGCTGCATTGGGAGGAGTGTTGCCAGCAAGTTGCCACACCTGGAGTGCTGGGTTCAGTTCTGGGCTCCCCATTAAAAGAGAGACATATAGCTACTGGAAGAAATCCAATGAAGGGCTACAAAGATGATGAAAAAAGATGATGAAAGGCCTGGACCAAGGCTGGGAGGGCTGGGAACGTACTATCTAGAAAAGAGAAGGCTCAGGGGGATCTTGTACATGTATACCCAAAAGGAAAGTAAAAAAAGAAAAAAAAAACCAAAACCAACAAAGAGAGGGGGGAAGAGGGACAGAGGCAGTGTTTTCTTTCAGTGACAGAACCAGGGGCATGAACTGAAACACAGGAGGTACCCTTCAAACTTCAGGAAACACTTTTTCTGCCATGCGAGTGACAAAGCACTTGCACAGGTTGCTCAGAGATCTTCAAATCTTCCTGGACGTGGTCCTGAGCAACTGGCTCTGGGTGTCCTACCTGAGCAGGGGGCTTGAGCAAGATAACCTTCAGAAATCCCTTCCAGCCTCAACTGTGCTGTGGTTCTGTGATCAACGACTTGAAAGTAACTAGATTGATTGTGCTTTCTATTTGACTTGCACATCTATAAAATGTAATGATTGTAGTGTATTTAAAAACAAAGAGAAGTACTTGTAAATTTTTTCCCCCTCTGTGAAAGATTTTATTTTTTTTTTCAATTTATAAGCATATCTTCTGTTTCAAATTTTTTTACGTTTAATCTTTAAATATAAGATTGAGTCATGATCATTTGTTTAGTACCTGAGAGAACAGAGCATGCTAAAACAGGTAAGTATGCTTGCTGCATATATTGTTCAAGATAGTATTCTTTAGGAAATTAGGGAGGGGAAATCTAAGAAATGTTATACTTCAATAATTTTGATAAGGTAACATGTTTATGTGAATAAAATTTAAAAATTATGACCATACTTAGATTAAATGTATCTGCAGTTGTATTTAGTAAGTGGTGTTAAGTTTCCATGTATCTTGTGCATGATAGTGGAAGAGTATCTGTTAAGACCAATGCAAAACCTGCCTTTTCTACTTTACCAGTGGAGAGAAGTTAGTACATTGTAAATGAAGAGCTTGTGTTAGTCACGGTGGCTGTGTGGAGTGCATCTCACCGGTTTGCTAATGGGGAGAGCTCTGGAGGATTGGACTGGAGACTTTTGAATGGATCCTTTATTGTAAGGAAATTGGTAGAGAGCCTTGATCTTAGAAGGCAATGTCTTTATTTAGGGCAAAAGAAGTGTTCTATACCAGAGGTTCAGGGCCTTGGCACATCCTCAAATGCAAGGTACTGACATAAATAAAGCTGGAACTTGCATGTATCTGGATCTGCATGATTTGTTTTAGTGTGATAGGAAGTGGTACATGTGGTATGGACAGATTTGAAGTGTTTTGGAAATACTAGTTTAATGCTCAAAACCAAATCATGAAGAACAAATATGCCTCAAGAATTGTTAGTACAAGTCTTTGGAACAACATTATTTTAGATTTTACTTTTTTTTTTTTTTGCAAATAATCATACTGCAGATGATGCTAAATGAGTATTTATGAGGGAAATAAATGTTCCTGAGTTTCAGTTGCTCTACTCAGGCTAGTTTTTGTTTGTTTTCTGCCCCTCCCTGAATATTTGCTTTTAAATGACTTTCTGTAGTGATAAAAGGTAGTGGAATCTATATGAAAATTTCTTAATGAACAAATCTATAATACTTCTATCTGTCCTATTCTGAACATAATTTTTTGTGTAAATAATTTGCATTTTTTGCTTACTTGAAAGCGAAATTATCTGTGCTTTTATTAAAAAGTTGTCTTTGTCACAGAAACCGGTAGCAGTCACTTCTGCCAAAGGTGAAGATTCTTCCATTTCCTTTCCAAAAACTCTTGCTGATGCTGCAGAGATCAGAAAAGTCAGCAATGCCCGGGCACGCTTATTTAGAAGAACTTCTTGGGGAAATTTCCTCTCTGCTAAAACGCTGCCTCCTCATCAGAGTAAGAATATTTTAATATATATTATTTCCTAGAAAAATAACTGTGTGATTGGTTTTAATATTGTTACTTACATGAATTAGTCTATTAAATGACCTGCCTGTCCTTTCGTAAATTTAAAAATGACTTAAATGGCTTTAAGGCAGTTTTGAAAATATGATTTAAAAAATTATACTGGCTTTCACTTCTGAAAGTGAGTTGAAAGCTGCTCGTGCCTTTTTTTTTTTTTTTTTCCTATAGGTTTCTAAGTAATGGAATTTTTACTGGAAGTTTTCTTCAATGGGTAAAATTAATATTAACTGCTGAAATGTTTAAAGAGATAATGAAATGGCATCCTTTAAGGAGATTCCTGATGGATTATTGAGTGTAAAGGAGGAGTAAAAAGAAATGATATGTCTTGACAGACTTCCAGCTACATTGCATTTGTTGTTAAGAGTTTTGTTAGTGGAGACTTAATAAAGGTCACAGAACATGGACTTCAAAAGTAATTTTTTGCAGATGGAAATGTCTTGACATCTTTGTTTCCTGCACATTGGCTCATCATAAAATGTGCTGGAAATCTGTCTTTAATGAAGACTTATTTGTAATAATGACAATTCTTACATGGCTTGGGATTGTTACTTTACATGATAAACTGAGTATCTCACTTATCTACTGCAAAATAAGTCTTACACAAAAGTACTAAATTTTACTTTATTATTGTGTACATATTCTATAGATGTATATTTAGTAGTTTATGCAGTTTATCGTATATGTAGTTTAATCTATTAGCCTGAATAAGTTGATGTTACTAACTGAAGAAGTTGAGAACCTAATATACCTATAGCCTGAGTTTCCCCTCTTCTCGAGAGATCATGCAAATATTTATGTAAGGCTTTTTGGGCATGTTCTTGTCACGTGTAGATACCATGGTACAATAGTAACAGCTACTTTTTGATTGAGTTCCTTCATAATGTTTAGATCCTGAAATATAATAACTTTTTTCACATGGTACAATCCACCTATCTCTAAAAGGAAAATTAAAAAAATGATTAAAGAAAAAAAATGTTAAAACACAAAATGGAATGCCCATGGCAGGGGGATTGGAACTAGATGATCTTAAGGTCATTTCCAACCCTAAATATTCTATGATTCTATGGAAGGACTTAACAACTTTATACTTTGCTCTAATTATTCTTAAGCTTTCTCACTTTTTAAACTGATACAAGCACATTTAATGTAATATGACAAACAGTAGTTCATTTTAGCTCTGTCTTGTGTATTTATTGTGTATGAGTACTTCTACAAAATGTATTCTCTTTGGTTATTTCAGAGGAAGAGAAGCTAGATTCTCAACAACCAGCTATGATGAATAATCTTTGCAGGACTAATAATGACTGCTTAGCAGAGCAAAGGTCAAACACACCATGGAATGGTGAAAGCAGACAATTAATTTGTAATGAGCATATCAGCGGATTGGAAAGTAGAGACTTTGTAAGAGGGACAGCTGGAAAACTTTTGTTTCAAATGGGAGGAGAAAGGTCAGTATTGACTGAGTATAGTAATGTGCGCCTTCCGCACAACCCTCTTCCTATATATTTAGGTTTTTAAGTATCAAATGGGAGGAGAAAGGTCAGTATTGACTGAGTATAGTAATGTGCGCCTTCCGCACAACCCTCTTCCTATATATTTAGGTTTTTAAGTATCAAAATGTTTAAAATTGATGGGATTTGAAGGTAGCACTATTCATGCATTACAACAAAACTATGTTTAGGTTATTAATAAAAAAAATAAATCTTTACACTTCTGTTCTTAAGAAGTTTCTACACTCAAAAGACTTGATTTGTCCAAAAAATTGTTGGTAGTAAGTTGCATGATGTGAAATAACTTTGTTTGATCGTTAACATTTTGAAATTCAGTTATCTTGTAATTGCATATAGAATGCTCAAGTTTGATTTCAGTGTGCTTGCTCTTACAGTTCAAGCCTGTTGTTTTAAGGTACTATACATTCTTCCTTTAGCTCCACAGATGAGTAGAGCTGTGTTTTCAGTTCTGGTATTGGGGAAATACATGATCATACACAAAAATCAGGCTTAAACTCATTGCCAATACAGACAGATTTTTTTTGTGGCTTTGAATTTTTTTAGTTCTTTTTTTTTTTGATGACCAAACAGGCATGAGTGATTGATGAGATGCATGTACATGCTTGAATCTGAACCTAGGTCATTACATCCATTCTGCAATTCATAATTGAGTCTTTTTTTTTTCCTTTTTTTTTTTTTTCCTTTTGATTCAGATCTGAATTCTTGCACAGGAAGAAATAGTCCGTGGCACTATGTTCAGCAGGTGTATCAGTTGCTGCATTATTAGTTGGATGAACAACTGTTTTGTGCTAATAACATTGACAGAACTAACAATCTCTACAACAAAGAATAAATAGCAGTTTATTTTCAAAACGCATCCTATAAGTACTTGGTCAATGTTAAATGTAAATATTTGCCCATACATATTTTCTTTCTAGCATGCATGTATGCTTAGGAAAAAATTATTTACCTGGATATTTTAAACACCTTTGGTATTAATGAGTAGATTCTTAGCTTTATAAAATGAAATGTCTTTCATTTGCTAACTTGTTGATAGTATTGTATAGTTTAGAGGATGTTGCCCGTTGAGGCTCTTACAGCAAATGATACATAGCAGAGCTATTGTAGCACTCTTCCTGTATATTAAGCTGAAAGAGGACTTAAGAAAAGACTTGTAGGAGCAAAGAAAAAGTTTCTTGAGTATGGAGGGAGAGAAAATGGTTTTATTTTCATAAACCCAGCAATGAAAAATGTGGGTGAAGGACACATTTCTCTACTGACATATTCTTAGGAACAGGTGGAGAAAAAAAGAGAAAGGCCTGTTAGCAAAAAGACTGCTTGTTGCAACATGAGGTCTTATAGGACATTTTCTATTCTGTTTCTTTGTGTAAGAGGAATTTTAGAAAATATATGAGGAGTTAAAAGGGGAAAATGATATATTTTCAATTTTATATTCTTCAAGTACCATTATGGATATTTGAAGAATATTTTGTCAAGCTTTGTTTTGCATAACCTCTGTTGGCTTAATTTCTTTTTGACCTGTTTACTCACTTTCCTGACTCTTAAGATGATAGCTAAAATAATAATGATTCTAACCATAAAAGATGGATTGTTAATGCATGTAGCATTATGCATGGATTGTTAATGCATGTTATGTCCATGTTTGAACTAGGGAGAATACTTCTGTAAGTAGTTGGATCTCACTTAAATTAGTTCTCAAATTACTGGCCTTAAGATAATAAAATATTTTCCAATTCTGTTCTGACTATTTTTCTCAAAATAGAAGAGCAACATACTATTCCTCCCTCTTCCTGTGTTGGATGCAAGATCTGTATTTTTGAATGGTGCTTTACCTTCTCCTGCAAGTTATGCATGCTTTCTGCAGACTTGAGACAGAGATTATTTTTGCCGATGTTGCCTGTGCTGCTTTATACCCTTGTGCCAAATATCACTAGCAACATTTAGGTGCTCATATGGCTTAGACTACCAAACATACCTGCAGTGCTGCAGTATGCACAAAAATAATACAAATGCTTTCCCTTTAGTAAAGACAAAAATTCTTCAGGCAGATCCTGATCGATATTCTTTTCCGAGTTCAGAGATGCCATTTCTTGTCTGACAGGGTAGTTGAAAGATACCATAAACCTATCCTTCAGTATAGTTCACCGAGTTTGGTCTTGCAGGAGTTGTCTATAAAAGGTTCCAGTACCATAGAGGTGTTATTGCAGTAGCAGAGTTTTGTCATTCTTTCTCAGTATAACATATTTACAGGTACTAGATGATTGCTCTGATTAGATTGCTCCTATGTCATAAATACTTGAGGCATCTTGTATGAAATTTAAAGATACTTCTATTTAAAATGCATTGTATTCAGGAGTAATAGGATGAAGGCTTAAAGGAATGTGAAAACTTGTATCACCTGGAGTCCTGTCATTCTCCATGTGAAGCAGTTGTCAGCCTCAGTTCTGTATCCTAGTGATTTAAAATCCTTGCAGGAATTAAGAAGGAGAATTATAGAAACAGTACACTTCGTGCAGGAGAAGGTGCATGAGGCTCCTTACTTCCCTTTCCCCACAGTTCCTATATATGTACCAAAATAACTTTTCCAATAAAGCTGTTTGGTTTTTTTAATTATTTTTTTCTGATGGAACTGTAGAGCATGCCAAAATATCATGGTGATTCTTGCCTTTAATGCTATTACTAGTATTTCAAAAAGAACAGAAGGGGCGTATTCCACAAAGTGACTTGCTCACTTTCCATCTTGGATTCTTTTGTTGTCCCAAGGACTGATGAAGAGATGAGCAGTGCTGATGAAATCACTGCTGCTTTATAAAGATACTGAGGGGTGAAGGGGAGAGAGGAGGAGAAGAGAAAAAGACCTTTTGAGGAGAAGAGTTATTCATCATTTTGTCTGCAATTCTGTTTTTCAAATAGCCATCTAGTTAGAATAGGTAGATTAATTGAAGTAGATTGAATTTATTGACATGTTGCCTCAGGAAAGCAAGGAGCAATTTCTGACAACCATAAGGAAACTAAGTTTTGTTTATATCTTCATCCAGCCATTGTGCCTTGCCATCTATTGTGATTGCTATAGAAATGAAAGTTCTAAAATGTTTTCTGCATTCATATATTTCAACAGAAGTGTCAACAGTGATGGCAGATTTGCTGATGAAGAGCAACAGTTTCCCTGGTGAGAAAAAATGAATTTTATTCCTTTTTTTTTTTTTTTTGTCTTCCAATTTTTCAATGTTCTGAAAGCTTAGATGTCGTTGCAGGACTCTGTAGATACACAGGTGCCTTTGGTGAGGAAAAGCTTGGTGGCAAACAGTTGATTCCCAAGTGGCCTGCTCTACACTTTCTCTAAAGTGTATAAATATCTATGTATATAAAGTCTATAAATATCTGCCAAAGGATTAGAAGGTGCTGTAAAGAAGATATACTATGCCCTGTTGTCTTTCACCGTTGCTGTCCATGTTAAATGCCTGTTTGACAGATTCCTTGGGAACTACTTCCATAGGACTAGTTTCTCTTTTTTTTTTTTTTTGTGCCTTTTATAGTTTTGGAATGGTTCAGTAGAAAATGATAAAAGCAGGGGACAAGTGATTACTGGAAATCACTTCTGTCTGATTGCTTAAATGAGCTTCACATCTGTGCCCGAAATATTCATTCACCCTCTCCTCAAAGAAAAGGATTCCTATGGAGGCGGTAGATTTCTTTCCTGAAGGGAACACCCATTCTGTTTTGCTCTGAAATGAATGACATGGTGTGGACATTAGTTTGTTGTGTGGTTTAGTTAATATTGCTGCAAAGTCTCCAGACTCCTTTCAGGATTTGTCTTATTATGTATATTCACAATTTTTGGAGTTCTCATGAAGACATGGAAATGGGAAATTAATCTACTCCTAACTAATCTTTCTCTATTTCTGCCTCAGTTCCACTAGCTATTGAGGCCACTAATTTAAGAAAGAAACAATTGAGTGGTGGCAAAGCTGTCACAGGTAGAGCCTTCTGCATTGTTTTCCAAGGACATATGACACCTGTCCTAAGAAGGTACTTATGTAGGGTTAGGGAACACTGATAGAAAATTGGGAATGAAGAATTCTTTTTTCATAATTTTCTTTGGACTTCTGAAGAAAAGAGCAATAGGTAGCTGTTATCTCTGGTCTCTTCACTTGTGAAATAGCGGAGTTTAGGCTCACTTCTACTGCCTATGACAAAGGGAGTCTCTCCACTGTAGTCATTAATTTCAGGATAAGGCCGTTGGTGTCCAAGTGTGGGAGATCTAGATCTTGAGAGCCCTAATTGCCAATTGAATTTATCCAGTGATAGGACAAGGGGCAATGGGTGTAAACTGGAACATAGGAAGTTCCACGTTAACATCAGGAAGAACTTCTTTACTGTAAGAGTGACAGAGCACTGGAACAGGTTGCCCAGGGGGGTTGTGGAGTCTCCTACACTGGAGATATTCAAGGCCCGCCTGGACAAGTTCCTGTGTGATGTACTGTAGGTTACCCTGCTCTTGCAGGGGGGTTGGACTAGATGATCTTTTTAGGTCCCTTCCAACCCTTGGGATTCTGTGATTCTGTGAATGGCAATTGTAGAATGGGAAAGTGTGCCTTGCAAGGGGAAAAGAAGGAATGCCAGTTCAGTCTAGGTATAATAATGATGGATTTAGATTGAATTTTTGTTTAGAATGAGAATGCATATTCAAATTAGGAAGATGAAGATGCTGTGGTTTTCAGACTCAAATATATTTAGGCTAGTATTTTAGGTGGTTTTTATCGTTAGAATTAGGCTGTCAGTTGGCTGCTTGCTTAGAGATACTCCGCCACAAATAGATATTGTTACTGTTTTCTGTATTAGGCAGAAGATGCAAAGAAGAAAAAAGGATAAGGATATAGGTTTTTAATCAACCTCTATTATTCTTTTAAGCCATACTATTTAACATGTGCATGAAGTTCTTCATCAACAGCCTGTATAAATAAAATTCTATATTCTTTTTATCACTGGAGCTGTCATAGGTAATGGACTATGCCCATGTTTGTGTTCATAGAGAAATTGTTATTTGCTCATCTTTAGGATGACTCAGAGTGTAGTTGGACTATTTGTCAATGTATTTTTGCAAATTATGTTGCCTTTCTACTATTTATCCTTTCTCGTATCAGTGGTATCAGTCTCAGTTATAGTTTTCACTTCCTTTGTTTTTGTCTTTTCTGGTGGTGTTACTAATGATATAATCCTCTATAATTCCTCAAGTAATTTCAGGACATCTATATTATCAGTTTTTAAATTATTTGCATGCTTTTGAAAAACTGAGAAACAGGACTGACTAGAGGTTTGTGTAATTGGTTTAATACTTTAATTCATATTTCTTTTAGCTGCTGCAAGTGCTTTACTATGTATCCATTGTTTTCTGAAAGGAAAATAGTTAACACCACCCCCCCCCCCCAAAAAAAAAAATAAATCAAGCTGTCTGAGAAAATTAATTGCAGCCTCTCTTACTTGTTCCAGCTCTACATCTGACTCTTCTCCTTTGCCTTGGGTTCTTCCACCATCCTATGCCCTGCTGCTGACTCAGGATCTGCTGCATCTTGCTCTTATTCCCAGGATCACCATTAGTTTCTTTTAACTTTCCCTGGAGATGTCATTCTTCTTTTTGAGATGAAGCTGCTGAGTCTGGCTGTGCCCTGATAAACTTGATTATGCCTTATGCATCTTTGTACTGTGCTCCTGCCAAGAGATGTGATGGGCAGGTCATGAGACCACAGTTGTGAATAATTTAGAAAAATTACAACTGACAGAATATAAGCAACCCGTTGTCTCATACACCAGAGGGTTGTGCAGCCATCCAGAAGGATCTCAATAGACTGGAGAAATGGATTGACAGGAACCTGATGCAGCTTAACAAGGGCAAGTGCAAAGTCCTGCACCTGTGGAGGAACACCCCCAGGCACCAGTATATACTGGGGGACATCCATCTGGGAAGTAGCTTTGGGGAAAAAGACCTCAGGGTCCTAGTGGACACCAAGTTCATAGAACAGCTCAGGATGGAAGGGACCTCAGAAGATCATGTGGTCCAATCTGTTGGGGAAAAGGGAGCCTAGATGAGATTATCTAGCACCTTATTCATTTACATCTTGAAAGTTTCCAGCATATGTGAAGTGCTGGGTCCAGTTCTGGATTCCCCAGTGCAACAGAGATACAGAGCAGCTGGAAAGAGTCCAGCTACAATGGAGTCCTTCATATGAGGAAAGGCTGGGAGAGCTGGGACTGTTTAATTTGAAGAAGAAAAGGCTCAGAAGGCATCTTATCAATGAATATAAATACGTGAAGGGAGGGTGCATTATGACACCCTCATTAATTGTGTGGCAAGTGCTTTTCCTTCTGTCCCATGGCAGACACTCAAAAGAATTAAAAATAGCTGGTTACCTGTTAATATTCCTTTTAGAGACTTATTGGTTGAGACTTCCACTTTCATAAGTACTTTCCTTGTAGCTTTTCCCTTTGTAGTCCATACAGAATTTGGGAATCTTTGATTGAAAGGAAAATACACAACTGCTTAAATAGCTAAATGATTCTTATCAATAGAAGGTATGCCATCCTGGATACTGCTGTCATTAAAAATAGATGTAGTCACACTATAAATATACATGTCAGTAACATCTCAAAGAAGCGTCTTTCTAAATGACATACCTGTTTTGTGATTATGCATAGTCGGGGGGACTGAGCTGTGATCTAGTCTGAAAGAACACCTTTGTGCTTAGTAGTCCCTTGACACATCCAGCTTGCCTGAGCCAGGCCCCCAGGATCTTCTTAGCATTGCTCTAAATCTCTTCTTGATTTTTTTTTTTTGGGTGTAGATACATCATGTCTGGCTTTCCAATGCACACAACGTATGTTTGTAAAATCAGATGTTTGGTGCTTGTATTTATGTATAAACAGTCTGCATCTTTTACATACTGCAGCGTCTAGGCTGTTTTTAGAGCCTTGTGAGAAGTTGGAAATTGTTCTCCTAGACATTTGAAGACCTGAAAACATTGATATATCAATGATCCAAAGTAAAATTTGTAAAAATTTGAGTCGCATCTTGGAGTTTTAAATCAACTAGAAGAAAGGAATGATGTGGGGGCTGAAGGAGGTGGAATGAAGAAAAATACAGTGGGGAGAAATTAAGTGACTATAGGGGGGAAAATAGAAGAAAGTAGAGTGGAGGAATGCATCAAAGTGAAAAATGTGAAGGCAGAAACTGAAGAAAACTGAAGGTAGGGCAGTCCAACAGCATGCTCTATTGGCTGGAGGCATCTCAGAAGCTGTTAGAAGGCACTAAGAAATGTGGACTTTCAGCATGACCTGTTACAGCCTTTGTATGTTTTTGTTATGTAAATGGCTAGTGTACTTTTAGATAAAGTATCATTGGTTTTGTTTGCTTTATTAAATAAAGATGAAAAATAAAAGGGCTCTAAGGACAAACAATGAAACTATTAGGGGCTTAGATTTGCTTATGAGTAAGTAACTTAGGAGATTAGAATTGTGGTTCTATAGATACAAAAAATGCTCTGCCGTTATGAATGTGCTGAAATTGTATTTGCGTAATTGCAGTTTTCTGACTTAGAAAAAGGGCATCAAAGAAATAAGAGGAAATTGAGAGACAATAAATGCCTTATAAACTTATTTAAAAATAAACTGAATCCCACCCCAAACCAAATATTACTTTACTTTAGAAAATGCTACTAGAAGTTAGCAATGAGGCCAGCATTTTATCGAGAACAGATGGATGATAAGAGATCTTTCACGTGGTGGCAACACAGACTAAGGCTTCTTATCAGGAAGGAACTTCTGAAGAGGTTTTTCTGTGTCTGTACTTTCCAGTCTTATGTCTTCTTCTGATACAGTAAAAAGAGGTAGCTGAAGACAGGCTTTTGGGCTAATTAGACCATCCTCTGTTTTGTATTTGAAAAAAAAGTTTCTAAATGTAAATTTCAGTATTATTGTAGTTTAAGCAGGTGACTCCTTCAGGAGGCAGCGTGCGGTGTGTTTTTTCCAACTATCTCCAAGTTAACCTTTTCTGGTTTAAGTGTTGCTGATGTTTGAGATTTACTGCTATTTGGAAAATTTTGTGTGAAACTCACTGAGAGAAAATGGTGTTTTTGTTAGCCTCCATGAAGTCCTTGGATGTTAAGCCTAATACTCGTTTTATTTCTGTCAGTGGAAAGCAGTTTGGTGCTTCTGATGTCTTCAACCACCTCCTCCTCACCCCCCAAAGAAGTTGCTTTAGTCATGTAGAAATTGCCATCAAAAGATGCCTATAAATATAAATACAGATGCAGAGCACCTTATTATCTTCTGTATCACAAAACTGGTGATTAATTTTAATTTTCTATTTAAAAGTGGAGAAGAAATCTATTTCCAGACATCAGCTATTTTCTACTGTATATGGCTTCCTCATAGTATTTACTCAGGGCATGCTGTGTACCATCTGCATGTGAGTAGCACTCTGCCTTTGTAAGAGTCTCCCCAAACTCTTTTTAAGAGTTTACATAGGATAGTCCTAGTTCCTCTCTCTGCTTTGATAGAGAGTCCACACGTTTGGTTTATGTGGGTGCAAGAGGGTCATAATCTCTGGAGAAGCAAAGTCATGTGAGATCTTGGTACTTGCAGAAGTAGATAGTATGGGGCTTATGGACTTTTCCATACCTACTGCTCATTCCCCATTACTCCTACTCTTCTCTTTGAAAACTAACTCCATATTCTTCATCCTTTATTGCACTGTTTCCATTAACTGTGCTCCCCTGTTCTTCTCCCACTTCCATATTTTCGAGTTTTGCTTCCCAAAGTTGTAATAATATGTAGGTGTTACGAGAACTACTTTGAGTTCTCTTTTCTTTCTAGTTAAGCTTTGCTACCTCACTGATCAAAAGTGCTTGCTAGAGACAGTTCTGCAGAGAAGCATTAACTTGTTAACATTAGGCTTTGTGTCCCTCTTAACTGGTAACTAAATAATCCATGGGGCACCAGGGCTACATCTGTACTAATAATTAATAAAAATTAAACAAAGGAGTTAGTTTCTGGCTTGGTGGCCACCTGCTGTGTCATGGGTTATGTTACAGTGAAAGTATTTTTAACCCCCTCCCTACCACACAGAAGTAGGAATGTCCCTGCCTCTGCTTGTCTGTGCCCTATGCCCAAGTATTTGTCAAGGAAAGTGCTACCTTTCTTGGGCCAAAACTGCACCAAGGGCCATGTGAAGGGTCTAACTGTATGTAAGGCTGTGTGGGCCAAAATTCAGGCCCACTCCCAGACTCTGCTTTACAAGTAAAGAGGTAGCCAGGTTCTCAGATGTTTAAGGCTCTGCATTGTGAGGGAAGAGCCCAAACACTGTTCTTCTGTTGGGATCTTATACAGATGTTTGTGAATCAGACCTTGCTGTTGTGTGCAGCTTCTTGGAGAGAAATAGCCCAACTCTTTGCCTCTGCAATGCAATTGTATTTTTCCCTGGAATACCACTGAAGGTGAGAGTTTGCAGATTTACTATTAACATACGGCTCGTGGCAGGAACAAGTAAACGTCTAAACACACAGAGTTTCTGAAGGAGTGCCGCTTTCACTTAATTATGCTTTCTTTCACCAGGGAAAAATACTGAACACACGTATTTGGTCTGGCTGAAATGGAGTTAATTTTCCACACAGCAGCCTTCATACTGCTGTACTTTGTATTGGTAGCTAGAAAGGTGCTGGTGACACATTACTATTACGGCACAGCATTAAGGCTGTCTCTTCAGCGTTCCTCCCTCACCAGTAGGTTGGGAGGTGGGCAAGGTCTTGGTGGGGGACATAGGCAGGACAGCTGACCCAAACTGACCAAAGGGATTTTCCATACCATACCATGTCTTAAGCAATAAGAGAGAGACAGGAGGAGGAGTAGGGATATTTGTTATTATATTGCTTGTCTTCCAGAGCAACCTAAAGTCCTAATTCCCAGGAAGTGGCTGGATATTGCCTTCTGATGGGAAGTAGAGAAAAAACATTTTGTTTTCCTTCCCTTCCATGTGCAGCCTTTTATTTCACTTTATTAAACTGCCTTTATCTTTACCCATGAGGGTTTTTTCCACCTTATTTTCTCCCCGTTGTTCTGCTGAGGAGGGCAGTAATAGAGTTGCTTGGTGGGCACCTGGAGTCCAGCTAAGGTCAACCCAGCACAGCACTCTACTGCAGCCCTGGCTCGCCTTCTTTTGGGAAGTCCTCATGGTCTGTGTCCATTCAGGAAAGCAGTGTTCCACACAGGGGCTGCTATGATCTCCCTTATATGAGAAGGATAGAGATGATCCAGTTGCTAAGTTCTTCTTTCTCTATAAATCATCAGAGCCTCTGTCGGTTCATTTCTTATCAGATGATCAGATTTCTGCCAATTGACTTTGTTTCCAAGGCAACCACTCTCTTGACAAGCCAGTTCCCTTCAATAGTAGGTAACTTATTTTTTAGAGTAGGTTGATTACATTTTAACTGCATAGTTCTTAACAAGATATTGCTGCTTAAGTTTCAGCCTTGCATGCAAGTGAAAAGATAACAAAGATGCAAAAGTCTCTGTAGCTAAAATGGAATTGACAGCATGGTTAAGATACATAGAGGGATTTTATTATCTTCACGAAACTCATAAATTGTACATAATTCCTAAAGATAAGCCTGCTCACCAGTCATTCTCATTTATGGTTGTGTTCAGTATATTCTGGTTTTTCGAAAATAATGAGAGTTCCAGTTAAGCTGTTTAACTTACGAGGATGCTTCCCAAAAGTACAGATAGTTCTGTAAATACCAGCAATCTGCTTTCCTACTTGCATAGGCCTCTAAACTGGGTGATACTGGTGTTTAAGAGATAATAGGTTCCAACCAGCATTTATTTATTTTTTTTTTTACCCATTTCAGACTTTTACATGGTCTTGCCCTTCACCTCATGTATGTGGTGTTTCTCTGTGATAAGTGTTCAGGTTACCACATCCTTTGCTTCTGTCTTTTCTATTCGTCTACTTTTGTTTCTTGCAAAACTGGTAGGATTGTCTTTGTTGAGGTTTCTTAGATTCAGCCTTTGGATTTCTATCTTGCGGGAAGAGGCACAGGCAGGATATAGTTACAAAGCGCTTTTTTTCTGAGGAAAGCAAACTCAAACATCCATATTCATATAGGTAGATAGCACCATCATGCCTACATAAAATTCTGAATAATCTGATTTCGTAATATATCTGGGTTAGGATGAGGTGCCTGAATTTGTTTTTTCTCTTGCTTATCTAGTGTCCTTTCAGGTTGTAGTCTTGATTTCACGGATGGATGAACCTCGTACAATAATTTCTTAAACTTCTGAAGTTTGTAGGACAGGTTATTCGCATAAATGGAACCAAATTTTGCTTTATATTAATAGGCCAAACTGTATTTAATGTGTGCTATAGAAATCCTCTCTATTACAAATGTCAGTCTATTATTTTTTTACTATTTTTTTTTAAGCATTGCTTCCCCAGCAGGGTAGAAATTGCCATGTATGAGCTGAAATAATCTCCAGGTAGTTTTGAGAAAGCATTTGGGTTTTGGAATGCTTAAATTCTGTTGTAAAAAGAAAGCATTATTCACTGTCAGTGATGTTAATGAAGCAAGGGTTCCTTTGTAATGTGATTGCTTGGGAAATTTTTGACTGATCATAGTGAGCTATCCAGTCCCTTTTGTTAGGGAAGTGATCTTATAAGAGCTTTGTCTTTTATTTTGTCTCCATCTGTTGATAGGATGACTTACATCTTCTGTCTGGACTGGCAGACAGGATTTAGGCGCCAATCCAGCAAATCACTTAAACAACAGTTTAGCTTTAAGCCTTATAGAAACTAAATTAACAGGTAAAAAAACCCCACCAAAAACCAAAAAACACCAAAACTGAAAAAAAAACCCACTGCTAGCACACAACTGTTATCTTTAGAAGGAAATTTAGGAGACTAGGTTTTATTGGTACATGAACTATAAATAGAATTAAAAGGGTTAAACATACACTGAAAATAGAAAAGGTAGATTAAGACCTTTGTCTTTAGTACAGAATTTAAAGGAGGAGGGACCCCTGTTTAATAGCAAAGAGAGTCTCTATCTGATGTATTTCTTTAGGTCAGTGCTGCTTGAGTGTGTACCTAGGCAAATAGAGTAGGTTTATCATAATGTATGTGGTAGTTTCCTCTGGCCCAGCTAGCAAAAACTGTTGCTTTACAAAGAAATGACAACATACCTTTTTCTTGCACTAACAGAATTAGTGACCACTACTCAACAGTAGTTCACAGGCAAACCTGGATATTCTAGTATTTACATTAAAGGTTGCTGAAGTGTTTGTTTCTTTGCAAATTATTCTCATAATATCTTTCAAAAGTGTTAACTCTATCAGAAGAAATCACTGTCCTTGTGAATGGATGAACTTGCAAGTTTTAAGCTAGTTGAATTTATATTCATTTAATAAACTGATGATAAACCAAAAATCTGGTCTGAATTTAGTTTAGTTTAGCTTTCAGATTTATTGTACAAGTGTAAATGCTTTAGGTTTTGTGTTCTATAACGGTGACCTCTTGTGGTGAAAATATGTCGGTATTTCTGAAGGAGCTTTCTGTACTATATACTGGAGGAAGTTGTATTTATTGTCATTTTTGATGAGTAGATAGCCTACTAATTTAGTAAAATAACTTATAATCTTCTACAATTAGTTACTAATATGCAGATCTCATACTGAGTGCATATGAAGGAAGAAGCATTTTGAGCACTGTATTCTAATATACATTGTGTGTCTCTACTTTATCCTTTAGTGAGCAGATGAAAAAGCCAGGCACAAGTCCGTCACAGCCAAGAAGTACAGGCTGGAAGGGAAGAGAAACAGGTACTTCATAAGGCATTTCAATCTCCAGTCGAAAAAAATGTGAATTAAAGTAAAATAGAAATAATCTAATTTTTGTGATTTGAAGATCTTTTCCTTCTGTATTCACAGAACAATATTTTAGGTTTTCTAGGTGTATGTGGTTTTTTACCATTATTGGAAAAGAGAAACAATATTCAAGAGATCTTGACTCAAAATCTGTTGCTTTTTTCCCTCTTATTTTTCTCATATGTAGGCTTAAGAATTTGTCAGTCCGTTAACACCTTGTTTGCCCATTGCTTTTTGTAAACAGGCATAGTTGCGCAGAAACTAATGAAGTCATGCCAGGCAATATTGTTTGAAGATAGAGATTCTGCATTGCCCTGTAGGGATGCATTTTGCTGATTTTACATAACAGATTTTAATTAATTTTTCTTCATAGCTAGCACATTTCATACATGGCAAGTGCCTATTTGAGAGTCTGGTATGGAAAGCTGAAGTTTCTGCTCTGCTATTATTATGCTTTATTACTGTTTTTCTAGAACTGAGAAGATGCATTATTCTGGATCATTCTGGCGAAGGCTGAGAATATTTACATGTCATGGGAGTTAGTATTCTGTGGGGCTGTATTTTCTCTCTTTATAGGTCTTTTAATTTATTTGTGCTGTTTTATTGGTGCTATTGAAGATATAATATGTATTATTAGGATTGTTTCTTTTTTATAACATTATGTAGCTTCCTTAGCTTGTGCATACTTCATCTTTAATCCCAGGATAAACAGTGGGATAGCAGTAGGAATTCTCAATCATTTCTTCTCTATAGTTGGGTCCGGAGGGAGTGTTCATTTTCTGATGTGATTTATGTTTATACTTTCACATTTTAGAGAGGAGGTAGACTGTTTTAATATAGATATATTCATAGCCACTCAGTATTCCGTGAAAAGGCTAAACGTGATAAGTCAGGCAGCACACAGCTTTTGAAACTCGGTGTTGCTAAGGCTCTTGTATTTACATGCTAAAAACAGCAACCAATAAATGTAGACTGATTAGTGAGTTGGGTTGTTGTTTTTTTTTTTTTGACCAGAATGCAAAGCTGTGGTTAACCTATGAAAAACTGAGACAACGAACTTCAACTTGCTGAATGCTTTTGCTTGAATATTTTTGCTGTTGAGTTGTGATTCACTCAATCAGAAAGTTCAGGGCAGCTTCTGCAGTATCTTAAATGCAGCTTGTGCTGTAACTTTTCATCAGCACCTTAAAAATCTCCCAGGACTGAGCCATGTGCAAGTTTACAATTTCTTAATGTTGCCTTTTTTCATAATAATGTATTTTCTGATTATTCTTATTGCTAGGATTAATATTTTTTAGTAAAAGCTGATTGTTTGTTTTCCTAATTACAACAAAAGCTGTTACAACTTTTAGATTGCTATATTTTTCTGATGAATGTGAGGCAAGCGCAGCAGTGGCACAAAAAATCAGTTCTTTTAGTTCTGAACTAAAAATTGAATGGCTTTGTTTGGTTGGTTTATTTGTTTGGTTGGTTGTTTTTTTAAATTTTTTTCTAGTAAGGAGTGTGGTTGTATCTGCAAATGCATATGTGAGCTATTCTATTTCTTGCTTAATAAAGTTAAGCATGTGCATACTTAGAAAGTGAGTCCCATCTTTTAGTTTGAGAGGTAGCTACAAATTGGAAAGAAAGTAAATAATTGAGTCAATATGTGGGTTTTGTGGCAGGAAGGAACAGAGCAAACTAATCTAGTGTTCTCACTTTAGCTGTGCTGTTATATTATCCAGAGCTGAACTTTCACTTCATTGTAAATGCTGCGTGGTGTTTTATTAATTAAGCTACTCATTGATCTAAATAAGACTATTAACTCTCAATCTAGAAAATGGGAAAGGTCTGCAAAATAAGTAGTATTACCTAATAACATGTATTTACGCTAATACGTATATATGCACAAACCAATAATCTATGGCTATTGTAATAACATACTTACATAGTTATTACTTGTGAAACAGCAGCAGTTTTTTATAATCTGATGAAATAGATACAATTGATAGATTAATTCTGTGTAAAATATAGGTAGACAGTTAAAGTTAATAAGGATTAAGTTAATACAGTCTTGATTTTTTTTTTTTTAAGAACAAGCTTTTAAAATAGGAAGGTTTTAATTGTTTCAGTATTCCAAGAAACAACTCAGTAATTTTTTCAAGTTCTGTGACTGTTCTTGTGATGCAAACCTCTGAATGTGAGTGTTCTCATGTAGAGCATTCTCTCAGTATTTTCTGTGTTAATGATTATATTAAGAATTTACATTGTTATTTAAATGCAGGAGTTAGTGATGAACAGTAGGAAACACTTCCTTCTGACAAATCTGTCACTTAATGTATATATTCTAGTCTTAATGGTTTTCTTCATGTTATTTAGTGGAGCTGTGTGACTCTTACTTCCCTATTAAAAAGACAAAAAACCAAACCAAACAAACCAAACCCTATCTTAACTTGCAGGCAACCAAAGTTGTTGTCATTAAGGAACTTAACCTAATCCTGAACTCCAAAAATATGCCTACATACCCCTTGTAAGCACTTGTTAGATCCTTTAAAACTCAAGTTCTGCAGAAACTCTGGTTCTGTAGTGGGCCAATGGGCAAGACCAGGATTCTGCCACTTCACGTAGTGCCATGTGAATGTGAAAAGCATGTTCAGCAAGTTGGAATAATTCCCAGTGATAAGGAGGGAAACATGCATTTTACAAAATCTAGCTAAGAAGTTCTCAAAACTAATTGCATGAAGTGATTAGAATTTTAACAGGATGTAGTAAGACTGTTTTTTCTCTAACTGACCAGAATCTTAGTTAATGAAGCTTAATGTAATATTGTGCATGTGTACTAGGTAAAATTGTACAATCCTGGAGGATTGCCCCTACTATGGATGTTTTCTAACACAGAATAAGTTGTCATGTGGACACAGAGCTGAAAAGTAGCAGGACATGTTGATGTATAAGTAGCCATTACCTTCCAATTCAGCAATCAAATGAAACAACATCAGTAAACAAAACCAGATCTAGCTTTACAGTACAGCTTTACATATCACGGCCAGGTTGGATGAAGCCTTGTGCTGGATGGTTTAGTGAGAGGTGTCCCTGTCCATGGCAGGGGGGTTGGAACTAGATGATCTTGAGGTCCTTTCCAACCCTAACCATTCTATGATTCTATGATCACAACATTTATCCATCTAGTTTTGTTAGAAACTTGTTTTTGAGAAAACGCAAATAAAACCAAAAGCTTGAAGAGGCAGAATAACCTAGAATATAGCAAAATGTGACATTTTTTGATTATTTCTTTTTTCTGACTGATGAGTGAAGTATTTGTAGCTATTTGTGTAAAAGTTGAAACCTTTGCTGAATATGTGCTTTTGTTTTGGATGTATTTTGTTAGGCTTACAAGTTGAAACAGGAATAAATAAATCAGAAGAGGAAGAAATCTTTTGGCATGTAAAGGTTCTACCAATTCTTCATGAACTGGAAAAAGGTAGGTAACTGTTGTTGAAAAGGTGTATTTTCTATACTGTTTCCTGCATGAAACATGGGACTCATTTGTGTTTACTACAAAAGGATAGCAGTGGTTGAACTATGTAGCCGTTTATGCTTTCATATGTTCTGTGACTTTGCAGTGTAAAACTGGCCTGGGTACCTCTCTCTAGTTGGCCCTGGTTGAGCAAGGGGATTGGACTGGATGACCTCCAGATGTCCCTTCCAACCTCAACCATTCAGTGATTCTATAAAAAAAATAAAATACAGTACTGGTTTAGAGAAGACCTTGTCTTGTAAGAAAAGAAAGAAAAAAACCCCAACCAAATCTCTTGAATTTTAAAAATAGGCAAGACTTTTTCTTTTTCCTGTAAAGCAAACATGTACATGATTGCATTGTGTTGAGATGCAGATGTGTAATAATTTACTGCAGGTTTTATTTTTGTATTTTTTAAATAGTGTCTGAGGGACTCTGGTAAAGAGGTAGATGACTTTCTTATCAGTAGCCAAACAGTCCACTCAGATATATCTTGCACCTCTACTATTCATTGGAAAGTTGTAATGAATTTTTACATTCACTTTTTCTTAATCCCAGCAAGGTTTCACATATTAGTTTATGCATGTAGACAGAAAAATATTCCTTAACTGCAACTTTTTCACATGACATGTTTGGTGGAGCTTTTTAAAGAATATGTTCAGTAACAGTTTCCTGATAGGTATTTAGTCAGTGTGATTATTAAGCATTAAAGGTGAGTTTCATTTTAGGTTTAGGTATCATTTTGGCTTTGTGATTGCTTGGCTTGAGTTTTTTGTTTTTGTAAGAGCAGAATAAAACTGTTTCTGAGAATCACATCATTTTAAGAGATTCATTGGGTGCCTTATTTTTGTTGTTGTGTGTGCAACCCATTCTTTCTTTTGTTCTGTTTCTTTGTCTATTGAGATGTTCTGAAAAAGGTTGTACTGATCTTTATTTTTTCATTTTTGTCTCCCTTCCCACTCCCTTCAAATAGAAGACAATGTAGAAAATCTTTGTCTGGCTTGCACCAAGCTCTATCAAGCCCTGAATGAAGAAAATATGCTTGGAAAAAGATTTAAAAGAAGAAATATGCTTCTGAAGATATTATATAAACTTGTAGACATTGATTCAGACCCACTTTGCCTAAAGCTGGCAAAGATTATTCTGTCTGTAAGTGTTTTAAAATGTTGTTTGTTAGAATATGAAGTTCAAAATCATGAACTACAACTTGCATTTAATTTTCATTTCATATTTTTAAACTGTGTCTAAACTAATCCTTTCCTAAGCACTATTTCTTGCCACACAGATACTAGGCTCCTAGTCATCCAGATCAACACTTGTTGGAGCCTATTTTTTGCAAAGAAATTGCATCTGTGGGAGGAAGGATATACGTAAAATAGAATTACTGGTGTATGTTGGCAGGAATATTGCTTAGGCATGGAAAAGGGACAGTGTCCTAAGCCGGGATACGCATGCAGGGATTTAAACAAAACAATAATTAAAAAAATTACACATGAAAATGGGTCATAGAATAATGGTTTTGATTGGAAAGGACCTTAAAGATCACCTAGTCCCAACCCCCCGTGATGGGCAGGGACACCTTCCACTAGACCAGGTTGCTCAATGACACATCCAGCCTGGCCTTGGACAATTCCAGGGCTGAAACTTAGTTCTTTTAATAGCATCTTGACCATATTGAACATATGTATTTGAACACGACAAAATTGTTCTTTTAGAAAGTAGGTATAATTATCTCTTTTCTCTAGTATTTCAATTTAAAACTCTCAGTTAATTGGTACTCTTGAACGTATTGGTTCAGCTTCTAAGTATGTATGGACAGTCCCTGGTGAAAGGATACTAGCTAGCACAATATGTGTGTGTGTCTGTTGGGGGGAGGGTATGTGTTTCCTCTGAGAGGTATATGTGTTATTTTTATCAGACGATATAATTATAAATTTAAATACTACATAGATGTCAAGTGGTGCTTATTAAAAAAAAAAGTTCTGTCACAGACATTTTTCTGTGGTATATTTTAAAAATCATTAACAAGATAAAAAATTGTCCTTTTCATGATCTCTCAATGGCCATTAGTACATCATAATACTGTGTTTTCTGAGATTTGAGAACAACTTTCATTATGACGTGTTGTTGCACTGGAGTTCCTTATGCATGTCCATAGATGACAGACCAGTGAATATGTGCAGAATTTCTTTGTAAGAGTGAATTACAGAAAAAAATCTGCCAGTTATTAATATACTGCAGAGAATACATTAGAAGTTTTTATATCATCTGTTATTTTAAAGTCAGCCAGCACAGTTTGCTAAAGAGAGCTTAAACTAGCTAGGTTTCAGAGTCCTGTAATTCTGCAAACTTGACAGTTTGGCTGAGTGTGCTCTCAGGGTTTCGGTTAGAATTTAGTAGTTCTGTGAGAACACAAGTTGGCCATGGTGTCTGAACTTGTAAAATGTTATGGTACATTTTTGTGTGTAGATACTGGTTGTGATTTTTATGTGTTTTGCATGATTTACAGATGAAAGTGGACGGAAAAAATCTTCTCAGTGTTTGCAAGCTTGCATTTAAAATTTGCAGGAATGAAAAAAATGATTGCATTGTTCAAAATGACGGTTTATTGGGTATGTATTCTGTTCTTGCATGTAAGTTAGGGGTTGAAATGCAGTAGTCAGATCTTTCAAGAAACATTCTCAGAGTTAACTTAGTCATGCATTAAAAATTGCTTACTGCATCAAACTAACAGTCCATCTAGTCCAGTATTCTGTGTCTAATGATGGTGACAGGGAATGCTCTTTAGGGAGAGTATGGAAGCCCACGTGTTTTCTCTGATCCATTCCCCTTGTACTATCACAGCATCTAGAATTGTTATGTTGTATTAGGGACATTAGATGGTGCATCCTTGCCTAATCCTTCTGAGCTTCTGTTTATAGACCTCTTGTTCATTAATTTGCTAATTCGTTTTTGAACTTTCTGCTTCTGTCTGTCTCTACAATCTCATAGAGCAGTAAGTTTCAGAAGTTCTCTGTCTGCTGTTTCAAACCTATCTACTTTTCATTATGCCCCTGCTAAATCAGTTTTGCATGATTTAGAAGAGTTTCTACAGTCAACTGACCTTCCACCTTCATGTGATATGACTGCAGTTTACCAAATCATATCTTTGCCTTCTCCTTTTCAGACTTGGGCATCTCAGCCTTTTAGATGTCTCTTTGAAATAGTATTGTGTCATTCTCTTGGTTGTTTTAGTAGCCCTTTTCTGTAACTTCTCCAAGAAGTTACAGAATCTTCATCCAGAATCTACATCCTGATCCTTCTTGAGATATACAGAACAAAGCTGTCCATAGAAGTCAGAATGTGTCTTTACCAATTTTTATACAAGTGAAATAATGCTGTCTGTGTTGTTGGCCATCATTGGGAGGGGTATTGAGAGCAATCGTTGCCTTTCTAGCTGCCTCTGCATGTTTAGCTGATAGTTTTGGAGAATTGGCAGCAGTGGCTTTAAGATCTCTTTTGTTATTGTAACTGCATTTATATCATACACACACACCTTACAAATACCAGGAAAATGACAGTCTGTGAATGATACTCAGTATCAATTGGTGGTCATTCCTTCCATTAAAACTTCACTATGTTTTATTAATGTAGACTTTGACTTTGCAAATAATCTTTTTTTTTTGTAGCATGTGCATAAGTTAAAGCATGTGTGTATATCTGCTGTTGAGAGTGTTCACGGTCTTAGAGTTTAGTATGTAAGTGTTGTCAGAGATAAAGACCAGATAAACCTTTCCAGCAGTAAGATCAACAGGAAAGGACTTGGAGAAAAGAGAACAGCTCAGGTTGCTCAACTGACTTTGAATGCTGAGAACTACAGTTTTGTAGAGATGAGCATCATAAAAAAATATGGACGAGCTGAGTGGCTATGTCTGTTTAAGCACTGGGTTTTTTGCTCTCATTTCCATCTTTCCTCACTTTTCTTTCACTTGCTCATCTTTCCCTGGATTTTAAAACTAGTGAAGGAAAGAGGCTTTTGGTAGGGGTTTTCTTGTTTGTTTATTCAGTCCACATTTTTGACCCACCTTACCCAGGCTGAAGACATGGACCTCAACATAATCTGGGTTGTCATCATAATTGAGATTCCTTATATTCAATTTGTTTCTCTGGCCCTGTGAACCATTTATGTGCATCTGGAGTAGCTCCAGTAGAAGAAAGAAATTGTTTGTTCTAAAATAAACAACTACTGTTCAAGACCCAATCTGATACTGAGCAGAACAGGAACCTGAAACTGATTTCTCACATTGCCACAGCGCACTTGATTTAGCCAACCACTAGGCATTTGATGAAAGTGGGAGTTGGAGCAAGAGCCTAGAGTGTGTGTACTTCAACCATATGCACCCATGTACTTGGAGAAAGTTTCAGCTTGAGACTGAAAAAACTTTAGAAATCTCTTAAGTTTAATGAGGTGGGAAATTGTTGTTATTCAGCTGGATGGAACACAGGAAGCAGGAGTAAATATCAGTTTCAATCAGTTACTAGAAATTATTAAAAATTAAAAAATGGGATAGGATTACTTATTTAAGATACACCTACCAAATTCAGAATGTCTGACTGTGAAAGATGCATTGGGCTTGAGCTAACAGCTGTTAATTTTAACATTTCAAATACCTGACAGTGGTAGCATAAAGCAAAACCTTTACAGTAACTTTACCTACATAGAAAGTAAATCTAAAAAGGCTATGAACAGAATTCAGATGTGAGATTTCAGTTAGACACCTGTGCTTTTTAGTGCTCCATTTGAGAAGTTTAAGACATTTGACTTTTAAGAAAGTAGTAGAATAAACCTCTCAAGAATGTCTGAAGTTTAGTACTTAGAAGATTACACACGCACACACACACGCTTTTGCAAATCTTGACTGATTTTCAGTGTTTACTGCTATGTGTGTACAGCTGGTGCTGATTCTTGAAGCCTGAGAGAACAGAAGTCAGGCCCATTCTCTTGTTCATCAATAATTGTTTCTTGGTTTCAATCCAAATGCCCAAGTTTTCTGGCCCACTTATTAGAAATGTAACAGTTCAATCTGAGTTTTTATCCCAGTTGTTAATCTCTTCAGTAACGTGACTGTATCAAATATAAATGTTAATATTAGGCTTTCTGAATAATTATTTTCCTTTTAGATTGTTTGTTGGAGGCTCTGAGAACCGAAGATCTACAAAAAAACAATGAAGCTCTCTTGTATTGCATGGGAGCTATAAAATTCATGTCTGGAAATGCAGTACTCCTTAATGAAATGGTGAAAAAAGGAGCTGTTGAAATGTTGCTGCAATTAATGAAGCAGATTAATAATATAAGAGAAAATGACAGATATTTCTCCAACTTGGGGCACCTATTAGTCCAGGTTAGCATTTACTTTTATTTCTAAAAGTACACACTTAAAAAGTAAATTCGAAATTTAATTAAAGGTGATAAGATAACCCTGTGTGCCACAGACAGAGTTGTACCTGTGTTTGAATAGTCCTTAAGAAGTTTACATGAAGTTGTTCAGGACCTAAATTTAGTTATCATAGGTATTTTTGTGTAGTCAGTTTTAAAGGCTTTAGAAATTTTGAAGTTAACAAGTATTTTTATGTACATAATAAACCAGTTTCTTCTTATTACTTTATGGTGCTGTTAATAATATGGATATTATAGTAAACAGATAAAAATGTTTTCCCTGTCTAAATTCTTTAAACTGAAGTAGTAAATACAAACTGGTTTTACAATACTTTGGGAGGTGACAAAACACTTTTTATGACAAGAATAATATATTTCAAAGAATGCATAGGAAAATATAACTGTTTCTCTGACAAAGTGTTTTTGAAGAACTGATTTAAGGAAAAGGTATCTGTAAAAGCCAACACTTTTTGAATAATTTTGAAGGCAGCAGGCTCAAAACTATCTTTTCCCATATAAGGTACTTTGATGAGGTAGTGGATGAGATGTAGCTGAATCTTAAGGTATGTATAGGATGTAGGGTTTTTTTGTATTTGTCAAGGATTTGTCTGGTAGGTTCCTGGCATTTGTTGCTGAAATTATTGAAGTAAAAAGCAGCGAGTGGTATAATTGTAAGGTTTTGGGGGACTTCATAGGAAAATACACTGAACAACTTACTGAGGTCGTGTTTACATTCAATTTCTCTATGAATTATGCCAGGTTTTTTTCGTTCTCTGCTAATTTACAAGCAAGACATTTTACGCTACTTGAAATTATTTGAGAAACAGTTTACATCATCAAGTTACTATTACTGGTTTTTGTCTGTTTATTTTAGTGGAGCTATGAGGTGTGTCTCTCCAGGATAGTCATAAACCAAACTGGGAGATGCTAGAAAGTGCTGAATGAAATGGGAGATGCTAGAAAACGCTGAATGAAATTATGTGGCTTAGTACATACGTTTGGCTAAGAAAGTCCCAAAGTGGCAAATCGCTGAAGATTGGAAGAATATTTGATGAGACTAGAAATTTTGTGCTTGTCATGTTTCTGTTTTCTTTCCTATGTGGTCCTGTCATCATTAAATTCCTATATAAATCACAAAATTATCTTTTACACACTTCTGTTTTTAGAATGGGAATGTTAACTTTCTTGTGGCACTGTGAATTCTCCAAACAATTCTCCCCCTGAAAGACGGTAGATTGAGATTAGATATTAGGAAGAAGTTCTTTACTGTGAGGGTGGTGAGGCACTGGCACACGTTGCCCAGAGAAGCTGTGGCTGCTCCATCCCTCACAGTGTTCAAGGCCAGATTGGATGTGGCATTGAGAAACTTGGTCTAGTGGAAGGTGTCCCTGCTCGTGGGAGGAGGATTGGAACTAGATGATCTTTCAGGTCCTTTCCAACCATAATCATTTCATGATTCTATGATTTATAAAATCATCTATAGTAGTGCAGATACTTAAGTTTTTCTTCCTCCTGTGAGAAAAGCAGTACTTCCTGCTGCTATGTGACTTTTTCATATCAGTTTACATTAATGTGCACCATTTCTTACATGTGAGTTAATTGTTCAGTCCTTATAGACAGGCATGGGAATAGTTCTGTCTTCAGGTATATAGTATTGAAGTAAGTTTTGTTTGCGATTTATGTTTTCTGAATAAAGGAAATTTTTGTGGCATACTTAAACTTGTAGCAAAAGATCAAATATCCGGTGGCATACAGAAAATGATGAATAAATACAAGTCTCCAGGAATAAAGAGAAAATTATATTGGAGGAGAAAACATCTTAAATAGTCATAGTGGTCTCTGAGGGAGGCTCTGCCATCTTTTAATGTTGGTGACTGAAGGAGCTCAGTTAACGGGTACCAACTTTCTGTTCTGTAACTGTATAATTGCACAATCACCAGATGGCAGTGTTACACATAATCTCGCCAGGTCCTTTTTGTGGGAACAATCTCCCTCTCTGATTTCTTCAGTGTTACTCAACAGATTTTATGTAGAAATTCCACAATACAACAATAAAAATATTTGTAATAATAATTATTTTTCCTTAAGAGAGGACATGAAACCAAGATCATTTTTGACTCGTGTTACATTGCTTCACTTAATAGTCTGATTATATTTGTATGAAATACGGTAATGCTTATTCAAAAGCCAAGGCTTTTGAAGTGTTGCTGACAAGACTTAACAAGTATTCCATGTTCTTTAATTGAAAAGCACTTACAAAGTCTTCTCCTTTAAAAATAGCATTTGTCTGCTATGAAAATTTTCTGTTTGGGTGAATTTGATCTTTTGCATGGCAACATAAGGATTAGGGCTGGTGAGGATTACTAGAGCCAATTGTTATGCATTTCTTCCTGAATCATGGCATCTGCTTGAAGCAATCAGAGTTATCTCTGGAATTCACTTGCTGTCTGGCTAGCTTCTATTACTTTTTAATGTGTACTCTTCAAATTTCACTTGCGTACTTAGCTGTTCTTTTGAATCTCATTGTCTTGCACATTTAAATGTATACATTATTTTGCATTGCTTTTCCTTTCCAACTTTTTATTGCGAAGTTTAGCTAGACCTCAACAAGTATCATCCTAAGCTGAATATGAACGTCTTGTATGTGAGCGTTGAATGGAGTCTTCTGTGTCTATTCCATTTGGCAGGAGTTAGTCTGCTAAAACTTCTGAATAGCGAAGTATATATTGGAACATTTTTATTTTAAAATATTTCTCCAGTATTGTGTTGATTTTTGAAGCATTATGACTTGTGTTTATGCTTGTGAATGCATATCTAGAAATGTATTTTTTGCAGTTGTTCAGTTGAAATAACAAGAAACTCCAGGTGTCTTTGTAAAGTATGAGCAATATGAAGCAAATGGCTTCCACTGATTCAGTTTCTGTTTATTCTGAAGATAATGTGCATTTCATATTTAGTTCTGAAGCTAAACCCATTTATGTATCACGTTCACATTGTATCACTACTTCCCCCACACACCTTGCTTCTCTCATTTTGACACATTGTTCCTTCTCCCATTCCTCCATCACAGAACATTGAGCAGTAACTGAAGACATACACACTTTCATCAAATTTGTTGAAGCAGGACAGTGAATATTAAAGCAGTTTGAGAAGGGGCAGAGTAGTGCGTAAAATCCTATGAGCAAAAGCTCCTCAAACACAGCAACTTAACCTGCTCTTTGCCAGATTTTTCCTTTGAAATTAACAATTACATGTAACTGCACAGGAGGTCCAATTCAGTGATAAAATACTTAATTTCTAGAGGTTTTTTTGTCATAACAAAAAATTTAAACAAGCAGCTTTTGTGTATTATCAGGCTACATTTAAAACCAAATTGAAGTTAAATAACTTGCTCCTAGAATAAAGAAAATGTGAAAAATTCCCATATTCACAGAGATTAAATGGCTTCACAGTAATTTTACAGTAAATTCTGGTTTCGTTCAACCATTAACTTGCATGCTGTTGCCTGTCTGACCTTGCCATTTGAATACCCTTACCTTGGAAGAGAACAGGAACACTTCAAAATATGCAATAGATTATTCATTTTGCATATATCTAACCTACAAGTGATTAGATATTTTATGCTTAAAACGTCTTGAAATAGAACAATATCTTCTGAAAATATTTTGTTTTCTCCAAAATAAACTTGAGGACTTAAGCTTTTCATTTTTGTACTGTTCAAATAGTAAATTTATCTTGATTAACTTCTAAAATTTTAGATAACAATAAATTTTATTGCCTTTTAAAATAAATTTAACGTAGTTTGCAATTTACAGTTATTATAAATATATTATCAAATATATAATATATAGTTATATATACACTATATAACTGATATATATAACTGATATTTTATATATTATATATTATAATATATAATTATATGATATAATATACAACGTATATATTGTCAAAGGATTACTTTGTAAGACTTCAATGTAAATTTGCAAATTTGGACATTTTGCAAAAAGTCACTTTATCCACAGCATTTAACCTAATTTCCAATTGGTATATGCTTGTATAGATGCATACAAGATTTTAAAACGTATGGAAGTTCATGTTTCCCTTAGAGAAGGAGGCTGCATGCAGGGAAAGGCCAGTATCAAGCTTTCATTTTCAAGCACACAATTTTGTTACTCGCACATTTCCTTTTACAATTTATTGGTAGATACATCCCTGCAGAATGTTAGCAGAGCGTTCAGACTGCCTTAGACATTACGCGTGAGACGTGAGCTTTATTAAGTTTTCGGAACAGCGTGGATTCTGCTGTAAGCAGCTGTGATTAATAAATCTTCAAATACTGTGTTTGCAGCTGACAGCTACCTTGCGAAACTTGGCTGACTTGGCTCCGGCGAGACGCCAGCTCATTCGCAGTGGTGCAGTCTCTGAGCTCTGTGTGGCGCTAGAGCAGCGCATGAGGGATAAGGATGTGTGCACCTACATTGTCAGGATATTCAGGTATGTGTAGAACGTAGTCGTGTTTCTTCGTGCAGTGGAGTTGGTGTTACTGCTTCGAGTGACCCCGCTAAAATTGGAAGATTTACATTAAATTGTTTTCTTAAAAGCTCTGTGTAGATCTTAATGATTTTGTACAGTAATTGTGTCCTGGTAGAATTGTTTAATTATAGCCATACAAACTTGGATTCGTTATCCCTGTGAAAAATGTTTTGTTGTGTTGTGTCATTTTCTGATAAATTCTATAAATTCTGATCAAGTTTTTTTAAGTACTGTTTCTTATATTTTAAAGCTACATACATTTTATGTTAGGCCGTGTTTAATAAAAATAATGAGATCAATTACACAAGCTTAAATTGCATCAGGGACTGTGTTTTATGAAATAAAATGCAAAAGAGAGAAAATGTGACCAGTGTTCATTGTTCTGAGCTGTCAGAGGGTGTTTGAGATTAATCTGTGGGATCAGGGCTTGAGTGTGCAGATGGAAGCGCTGAAAGAATCTCCATTTTATGAGCAACTCAGTGGCTGCTTCCCAAGATGTGTTTTTTTAGAGGGAGATGAGTAGGAGTGAATCACCCCAAGAGATCCTTTTGTAGTCTGAATAGCTTCTCAATCAAAAATCTTCCAGCTACCAAGCACCAGCTTGCAGTATCCAATGCTAAATGAAGTTGCAAACAGTTTAAAGATTTTGAAGAAGCTGTGAAAGTAGTAATTTCAGGAGGAGCTGGGTTATAAGCATAGTTTATGAATGCTGCTCTGGATGAAATGTTTAACATTGCTGCTTTGTTACTGTATTGAGTCATGTCACCTGTGGCTCCGTGTTCATTGAGATTCTGCTATGGACTGCTTTTCCTGTTCAGCCCCTCCAAATTATCCATCGCATTCTCCTTGCTAGCTGAGATTGAGTTGGGCTTGGAAGAGCAGCTACATAAAGGGGTGTCATTCCTTCTTCCTCTCCACAGCTAAAACCAGGCAAATCTTGTCCTTTGCTGTACCTGTAAAGCATGTGAATTGCTTCCACAGTTCAAAGCCACATTGTCCACATCTGTCTCTCTAATTTTATTCCTAAAAATAAGTTGAGTTCTGGCAACAAATTACACTACTTTGAGCATATTTAGTTCTTCTAAGGAGAGAGCATTTCTTTTACTTGGAAAATGCCATGGAAAGTGGGGTAATGGGTTTGTACTTGTAATCAATGTCGATATTTATACTGTAATTCTGACAAGGACATTTATTTGATCTAGCATTCAATATGGAGCAAAAGCTATTGGTCTTATTTAAAGTTTCCTACTGTTTCACTATTTTTTTCTTAAGTTTAGTGAACTGCATGCTCCAAGGATACAAATTAGCTATAAAATCAGTGTAATTAGCTTCCTGGAAATTGCAGTCACATTACAAAAAATAATGTACCTTACAGAGCACAGATTTGAGTTCTGTTTTGTCTTCTAGTAATACAGCATGATTATTCTTTTCTCTCAGTCAGTTTACTTTAGGTAGCTTCCTTGTAGAGAATATGTTCCATCTGTTAGATGATTCATTTCTCCAAGTCTGTAGGTCTTGTTGTAATTGGTTGTAATTGAACATCAGCACAGTTATTTGCTGGTTTTGACTTTACGGGAAGTAAGAAGTTGTCCTAGTTTGTTCTGTCGTTGCAGTATTTCTTGTATGACCAAAGCACGTCCAATTCTCTGTTTTTGTAATGGTCAAGGTGAGCAGTGTAGGACAGCAGCAGCTGTTAGGGAATGCACAGGGATAAAATTGCAACTGCACAAAGGCGCATTCTTCATATTTGCTGGTGAGAGATGTGTTCTGTCAGTGCTGGGCTCCACGAGGTGTGCATTAGGAAGGGACCCTTTATTTCCTCTCTTGTCTGACTTTCTATGTCATCTTGAAATGACAGTTCTGCCATTTAACACTAAGAATACACATACTGTGCCCATATGGCAAGCAGGTTGGGAAGCTTCTTATGTTCACTTTTTCCTGTAATTCACTGTGGCATGGGTAGCTAGACTTCTCTCCTAGAAGTCAGTGTTGGCATTCATTTCATTTGTTGGAAAATACAGCTCTGAGAGTCAAAAGTAGAGTGATTTTTTTAAAAGGATCTTTTATGGGAAAAAAATGCTTTCATTCATGTCTGTTGTATTTTTGTATCTTTGTAGCAAACTTTCTTCCTACAATGATTTCTGCGCAGCTTTAGCAGACTGCTCCAGATGTTATGTCTTATTTTTAGCCCTACTAAACAAACACCAGAAACAGCAGGTCAGTTTTTAAATCTCTTGATTTTTATATATTAATCCTTGGATGTGTCTGTGTATTATTGTGTATAAGCTTGTTTTCAGTGACCTACTTCTATGCATTTACCAAATGAAAATTTTACGTGGTTGACGTAAATAATTGAAATGAAATAATTTAGATTAAAAATCCAAAGCAATACAGAGGACAGACAGTTGATTAACTTGTCTATCCTTTGCATGTGTAGAAAGCAAATTGTTTATCTGAGTATTTAATAATAGGAAATTACTGGGATTTCTCCTGCCCTCCTTCTCTCCAAAATGAGTGTGGGTTTTTCAGAGTTAAGCAGTCTGAAATCAGAGGAAAGTTTTTTCCTTGATAACTGCATTAAGGTATCAGAATGTATCATCTACCAGAGAAAACCATATGCCTAGGATAGTGCATTTGAAACATTCACCTAGAAATAAATGTTTAAGTTTTGACCCTCAGGGGTCAGATGTTGCTATATTGTCCTGCTGTATCAGTGATCTTTCCTATGTTTACTGGAGCACCAGGCTCAGGGGGTTTGATGTAGAATCATGGTTTTAAAGACCGCCACATAGGTAAGAGTGGTGTTCCCCATGTATGGCAAACGACTTAGCTCTATTGCCAGGTCAGATTTAAGAAGAAAACAATTTTTATGTAAAGCATAGATGCTCAAAGGTGGAATGAGGTTTCAAAACATAGAACCTTAAATTATATTCAGGTTAGTCTTAAAAGTAAGGAACTTTCTTGGCTGCTCCAGCATCTAAATTAGCTTGAGGACATTTGGTTATCCTATACAATTTCTCCCAGGGTTAGTAATTCCTGAAGAATTGTTGAAAGGAGGTCTTCCGTGCTGCTATTGTTAAAGGCAGAAGGTAACCAGATCAGCTACGCTGAACAATCTGTTCTCTCTCTTGCCAAATACAAAAATAATTTCTCCCTTTCCTGTTTACCTGCATCCCTGGTTTTGGTGGTAACACTCATGGAAAAGGAACAAAGATGAAGTTGTTTCTATTCTTCTAAATGCCTGTCGATTAACATTTCTTCAGCGTATCTGAGTATTTCTAGGTTCAGGCTGCTCTTGGATTGTATGGTCTTCAAAGACACTTTAGTTAAAAATGCTATGTAAATGCTATGTAAATAATATGAGAAATATTAAAGGTGTGATATTTTGCTAGATTTATAGGGTTTTTTTCTTGTGAGCACTGTATTAAAAACTCAGCAAATGATGGGACTGGGAATAAATAGCTTAAATCGAATTAAATCTTCCTCTCAGTCTTCATCTGTAATTTTAAGGGGAAGTTTTCTAGGCCTCTGAGATAACAGTTTTGCGTTACAACAAATTGTAGGCTCATACATAAATTCAAATCATTTGTTGCCAGATAGTGCTGAGAATTTAGCTTCTCATTTGTCTACTTTATTAAGTGGTCCTAAAATACATCATTCTTCACTAGATTAGCATTGCTTTTTGTGTTAAACTGTCAGCTGTTTTATCAAAATACAAGTTAGTAAAGAAATAGCTCATGTATTAAAAAAACCTTAGTTATTATGTTGTGATGATTATATGTGCAGTCTTCAGAATAATTATTTCTTGCTGCAGTTTTTAAACACGCATGCAACTGTCAGTTGTCAGCTTAGTGAAGCCCTGCAGAAACAAGAAGAGGGACATAGATAATGTAATGCGCCACTTTTTTCTGTAGTATATAATAAACACTTGAGCTGTGAGGAGTGCAAATGTTTTTCCTGAGGTGTAGTTGGCACTGCTAATCTTTCTTTTAAAATGCTGACAGCTAGTGAGTTATAGCATGAGTTGGGATCTGTTGAAAGGAAAGCAAGTAACAGCAGCGTGAGTAAAATTGCTGGGGAAGAAGCAAAGAGAAGGATAAATCAGTATTATTAACTCAAAGCATTAAAAATCCTCAGGACTAAGAACCAGTATGTTAAGAAAGGAAGTGTGTTTTCTGTATTTTCAGGTTGCAGAGTTTATGGGATCAGGTTTTTTTGCTAGCAGTCATGGCAGCAGAAATCTAATGGGAAAAAATAAAAGAAAATGAGCATTCAGACTTTCTCATAAGCGTGACTTTAAAAATAAGCATTAAAGCTTGTGAAAATGAAAATGTGAGCACTGGAAATAGGATTAATGACTTGCTCCCATACCACTCACTGAATTCCACAGCTGCCACCCAAATAGTGTCTGTTTTTCTCACCACACTGCAGTTTCAGCTCTATTCTTTTTTTTTTTTTTCTTTTCCTCAGCTCATTTTCTCTTGGGTAAAAGAGTCAGAAGGAATGGGAGAGTAGTAATTTAACTCTGAGAAAGACTTTTTGGGAAATGGAGTTGGCAAGACTTACTAAATTCATGTGTAATTCCTTGGGTAAGGAAGGATTGGAAAAGCTGGATCTGCAAGGTAGGACTTGAGTATTCAGCAGTGCTTGTCTACACATCTGAAGTACATATTCTGTTGGACTTCACTTGTCAACTTGGGGTTGGTTTTGTGACTTACATGTGTGGAATAATAAAAAACCCCTTGGTAGTTGTCACATGCTGTGAAACCTGTCAGAGGTGTTCTTGTAGAGCCTCTACCTTGAGGGTGAGCTTTGCATGCTTCTGTTTCTAGTCAGCATTGTAGGCTTTTGCCCATCTCCAGAAATCTTTTAACGAGATGCTGTTCCCCTTTCCCAGATCATAATCATCTCTAAGCTTTTCAGATAAGCTATATAAAGGATGACTTTCCCAGGCTGTGGTTAATGTCATAAGTCACAAGGAAGCCATGCTTTTGGAACAGGGAGATTGCCTAAACAGGGCAGTAGCTTCTGACACTACCCAAGCTTATGCGGCCTTCTGTGGCCCTGCCAGCTTCAGTGTACTCTTTTATCAGTGTACAGTTAGGAATCTGTTTTCAATCGTAAGTGCATAAACACAGGGTGTGCTGCTAATATTTGCATAGAGGAAATCTTGTCCCTGTTGTATACAAAAGCCCCTTTATTCTTTAGTGTAGCCTACTTTTTAATTAGGAAACGTTTGTAAATATCTGACAACGCTGGATGCAACAACTGCCTATTCAGCAAAAGAATAATCACATTAGGTCACGTGGAAGATTCATCCAGCCTACTATTCATACTCAGCAGTGGTGAAAATCAGGTGCCTAAAGAACAGTAAAAACAGAGCAAGCACATGTGGAACTTCCACTTCCTGTGTATACTTAACCAAACCTCCAGCTCTTTCCAGTTTGGAAACTTCCTCAGCCAGCTGTAGATTTGTGTGTATGCAATAAACCTCAATTGACTTCCATGAAATTTGACAGTCTCTCCTCTGCCCCAAAGAAACTTCTAACATGTTAACCATCCATTGGCAAGGAGTTGTCATAGCAACTGTCAATTGCACAAATAATTCCTTTTGCTTGTTTTGAATTTGGCCTTTACTGTCTTTATTTGATACCCTCAGGTTCTTGTATTGAAAAATTGGTAAATATTTAATCCTATCATTCACTTCACAGCACCTTTGACTTTCTAGACTTTTATCATATCCTCTCTGAGTTGCCTGTTTTCCAGGCTGAAGGGCCCTTGCTTAGTTAAGAGTCCTTGCTTCCGTAGTACTTTCTGATACAGAAGCTATTCCATACCATTGTGCATCTGTGTTGCTTTTCTCAGAACTTCTTACAATCCTGATTCCTGTATCTTTATTTTTGAGATGAGGTAACCAGAACAGGGCAATTAAGATGTGGCCATATCATAGATTTACATGCCTTCGCAAGTTTATTTCCCAAAAATTCCCAGTAGTTTATTTGCTTTATTTATCTCCTGTGAGCATTAAACCCCCATGTGGAATCTGTCATTGTCCCTAAGATTGCTCTCCAGGAGGTTATGGTTGGTTCAAAGGCTGTAATTTTATAAATGAAGGTATGTCTAGTCTATGTTTTTCCACATGCATTGTTTCATGTTTATCTGCATTTAAATTTCATCTGCTGTTTTATTACCAGTTGACTACAAATCCTTTTTCTGCTCTTCAGTCAGCCTTCATCTTTGCTGCTTTGAATATCTCAACATCAGCAGCAAACTCTCCCATGAAAAATATTTTTTCCTTTTGAAAGCAGACACACCACAAGTGCTTTCATGAAGGAGAATATCGTAGAATCACAGAATGGGTTAAAGCTTATCCAGTTCCAACTTTGCTGCCCTGGGCAGGGGCACCTTCCACTAGACCAGATTGCTCAAAGCCCCATCCAACCTCGCCTTGAACACTGCCAGCAATGGGGCAGCCATGGATTCTCTGGGCAACCTGTGCCAGTGCCTCACCACCCTCACAGGGAAGAACTTCTTCCTAATACATAATCTCAGTCTACTCTCTTTCAGTTTAAAGCCATTCTCCCTTGTTTTATCACTACATGCCCTTGTAGAAAGTCCCTCTTCAGGTTTCTTGTAGGTCCCCTTTAGGTACCGGAAGCTGCTCTAAGGTCTCCCTGGAGCCTTCTCTTCTCCAGGCTGAACAAGCCCAGCTCTCTCAGCCTGTCTTCATAGGAGAGGTGCTCCAGCCCTCAGAGCAACTTAGTGGCCCACCTCTGGACTTGCTCCAACAGGCCTATGTCCCCCTATGTTCGGGGCCTCAGGGCTGAATGCAGTGCTCCAGGTGGGGTCTCATGAGAGAGGCACAGAGTGGAAGAATCACCTCCTTTGACCTTCAGGTCACACTCCTTTTGATGTAACCCAGGACATGGTTGGCTTTCTGGGCTGCAGACTCACACTGCTGGCTCATTTTGGGCTTCTCATCAACCAACACCCCCAAGTCCTTATCCTAATGCTCTCAATCCATTCTCTGCGCAGCCTGTATTTGTGTGTGGCCCACCTCTCAAGCATGTCAGGGTCCCTCTGGATGGCATCCTTCCCCTCTGGTGTGTCAACTGCATCACACAGCTAGGTGTCATTGGTTAACTTGCTGAGGGTGCACTTGATCTCAATGTCCATGTTGCTGACAAAGATGTTAAACAGTGCTGGTCTCAGGAACCAGCCCTTGAGGAATGCCACTCATCATTGGTCTCCACTTGTATATCGAGCCATTGACCACAGCTCTCTGCATGTGGCCATCCAGCCAGTTCCTTAGCCACTGAGTGGTCCATCTGTCAAATCCATGTCTTTCCAGTTTAGAGAAAAGGATGTCGTGTGGGACAGTGTCAAATGTTTGCACAAGTACAGGTAGATGAAATCAGTTGCTCTTCCCTTATCCACCAAGCACTGTAACCCTGTCTAAGAAGGCCACCAAATTTGATAGTCAGCTTATCAAAGCAAAGAACTCATTTTTCTTCTCTGTAGTGACATTTTCCTTTCTGAGTGTTTCTGTCTCATCCTGATCATCAATTAGTTCTGCAGATTCTGGACAACTTCCTGGTCCTGGTACGTTTGAAAAGATTTGTTATTGGTTTTGCATCTCTTGCATCAGCTAGTAGAACTGCACTAATTTACAATTCTGATTTGCATGTTGCTTTACCTGTTTGAGTTAACAATCAGTTTGTCAGAAACAATTTATTAAATGAAGACTAGACTGATGTTGTCTTGGCATCCTCTCTAAGGATATGTCCTCATTTATTGGGTTCACTGACTGTTCCTGGATTTGCTCAGCTTTCTTCCCAAGTGCATGTACCAGGTAGCAGGTCCTAAATAAATTTATAGTATTCTGTGAGCGTGCAGGCTTCTGCTTGTGAGGCTTTTTCTTGCCTCCCTCCAAGAGAAAGACTCATTTCAGGGCTGTTGAATGTCCTTTTTGCTCTTAGGATTGCTGCAATGGGAAAGGTTGTCACAGATGGGGCCTGAAATGCATAGAATTTCCCCACAGGTGGGGCCTGTAAAGGCAAAGAATTTCTCCACTTTGTTTCTGGCTTTATTTGTTAGATGAAGGCTTATCTGCTTGCATTGACTAGCCTTACTGGCTGGTTTTTGGCTGGTTTGTGAAGAATTCTGTGATGAGCTCCCAGGAACGCTGTCTGTTTGTCAGTCATATAACATGTCACCCAAAGCAGCCACAAGCTCTTAACAACAGAGGCTAGTGCTGCAGCTATGTTTAGCTCAGATATACATGTTTCCTTTGGAAGTGCTGTGGTAGTATTATTGGTACTCTGCTCAGTGACGCCATAGTCTTATGAGATATGAATGAAGCCTTTTTTAATTACTGTTATCTTTATTGGGGGTGGTGGTGATGTTTCTGTATCCATAGTTTGCATTTAAAGAAATGGCCATCATTGGCTAATGCAAGTATTCTTTGTGTTTCGGTTACTTATTTTTCCCCTCTGTGCCGTCCCTCATTTGGGCTCAGGGCAGCTGTTTGTGTGACAGAGTGATACATCATGCCACAGAACTGATCCAGCTTCCAGTAACTTTAAAACTGGAAAAAACACCCAATCCCAGTCCTTTCCTGGATAATCGCATCTTGCTTTCCAGTGTAGTTTGCTGAACAGCCACACAAATAGCTCCTTCTTCACAGATGCTGAGGAAACAATATGGGAGAGGAACCAAGCTGTGAATGGAGGGTGGGTGCTATTTATGCCACCACTTCTGTTGAATGCTTGTCAAGATAAGCTCACGAAGAACTTACATAGGTAATGTGTTCTTTTCTCTTGCGTTTACAAATACATATTTTCAGTTGCATTCCGCCTTGCCCAATATTATAATAGTGCCTTGGATACTGAAAAAAAGCTATGAAGGGAACATAGTAATTTTCCTCTGTTATGTGTATGCACATGCATATTCATAACTCATAATTCATTCTCTCTGAATTAACTGTGTTTTCAAAAGGAATTAACCATTTTAGGATAAATATTCTGACAACTCTGAAGGAATTTTCCTGCTGATAAGTCTGAATAAACACAGAAGGTCACTCTTTCCCTATAGAATGATTTATGACAGTATGCTCAGCTGATGGTGTATTTGCATCTTCCTAATACTTTGATTGTGGCGGTTTTGTTGTTTTGGGTTTGGTTTTTGTTGTTGGGTTTTGGATTTTTTTGTGTGTGTGTGAAAGAAAAGGCAAAGGTGGTAAGGAAAATTCAGAATATGTGGTATGTACTCTGAATATAAAATGACCAGGAATGCAGAACTCAAAAGTTTGTGGTCAAGCAGTCTGCACTGGCATATATCATAAGAAACCTGCTGTTCTGATATATCAAAAGATACAAGAAAATTAATGTAATTACCAGATCAGTAAACATTAGAATATCAAATAAAAATAAGTAGATATTAGTGCTTGGTAGGACAGACGCTTTCACTAAAATATTTTGCCTTAGTTTTTTGGTATTAATTTCTGCAAAACGTTGAAAGATTTGGAACAGCTCTGAAAAGAGTTAAAATAATGATGTGTTAAAAAGACCCCAAGATTTAATCAAATTAATTTATTGGTGACAAAAGTCAGACCATTAGCAAGTTGTCTATTAGTAGAATGCACAAGGAGGACATTTCTGTTAGTAGACTGTTCTATAGGAAAAAAGGGAAAAAGAGAGAGTGGCTGAAGCTGTACAAATTTAAACTAGTAATAAGAATAATGATTTTAATGAGGGAGATCAGTAATCACTCGAGCAATACTATGGGGAGATAACAGTTTTCCACTTCTTTTTCAATTTGTGATTTCTGAAATGTGTTTTTAGAGAGTGTATGTTGCTTTTCAAATGTTGTTTTGGTGACAATTTGAGTGCTTTTCTTCATTTCCACATGTCCTCAAACAAACGTAAGTGCACGAAGTTCTTCATTGGTAAAAATCACTAAGTGCAGTTGAACCCTTTTCTGAAAAGTCTAACTAAATAGATTATATTTTGGGGATGTATGAAATTATAGGGTAGGGTCCTAATTGTGGTGCCTGATACACCGAGATATAACTATGTTCTTGTAATGGCCTCTTCTCAAATTCATTCATATTTGCAGGGGAGAGAGTACTTTACTGGCAAAGTACTCCCTGCTATCACTGTGGACTAGCTTCTCTCTGCTCCTTATTTCAGGTCCCACAGTCAAGAACTTCATTTGCTTTTGATACTTCCAATGTATTTTACATCCTAGTCCACCCCTCCTTTTTTTTTCTTGAAACTGAGTTTCATTTTGACTCATTTGTTATTTCTGGACTTGACCAGGAATTTTCACAGCCAGTTTGTCACTTCAAGATGAATCCTAACTGTGTTTGTAAGAGATTAGCTCCAGGATGCCATAACTACTGTTATTTTGTCTGTAAGCAGACTATCAGAACCTGCAAGGAAAACTCTCAAGTTTTCTTTCCAAGGTACATAATAAGGCAGAAATACAAATTTGAAAATGAAGTGTAAATTAGATTTGAATGAGAAGCAGTTCATACTGAATTTTGGCTACCTCCATTGAAGTCTGTGTAACATGGAAAGCACATTTCATTTGGAGATGGAGATTGAATAGGAACTCGGCTCCTGACATCTGAATATTTCTCTTTTTCACACTACTCCTCCCTTTTTGAGGGTGCAGCCACCCTAACAACTAACAACAGACTAACAACTAACCAGACTAAGGACAGGTACTTGGCCAACTTGTACAGACTCTAGAATGGAGTCCCCTCCCTTATTTATCTTGTTTAGTTAGAAATTGCTGATCTAATTGTCTTTCCTTTCCTACTGAGAAGCAAACCTGTGTTATTTGTATCTCTGTTCATCATGCTTTACACTGAAAGGCAGGTACACTTTCAATTGCCAATATAAACTGCTGTCAAGTTCTGTGACTCAGCAAGTACATTGGGTACCTTAGCTACTAGGGCAGTGCAAGTAACAGATTTTTAAAGTAGATAAGCAAAGAAATCTTTCATTTCAGTGATCAAATGTATATGTTCCAGTTGTCAGAAACATAGGAATGAAATGCTGATGAAATATATGGTGCCATTACCACTTCAGAAACAAAAATATCACAGTGGCTTTGCAGATTGGAAGCAAAGAAAAAAAATCAGTTCTCTTTCTCAAGCTTTTCTTGACTTGTTTCTTCAAATTTGTATAAGTGAAACTATGTGGTCTCATATATAACCTTCCAGTCAGGTTTTGGTGCACACTCTGGACAGCATGTCTCGCATGAATGCCTCCTTATAAAAAGAGGAAATGGCTGAGTGTAATTCCTGTCTTTAATCTGTCTTTAATGGCCTACATGTTAAAACCTCCAAATTATATAAATGAATGTAATAAATGTCATTTGTCTGTAAGTATGCAAGAATGTCTGAAATTCCATATGCAGTTAATATTCCAAACATTTAGAGATGCATAATAATCTCATTTATTGTACTGATTTTTTTTTTCACTGTGTACAGAAAGGCCTGTGGGCCTTGTACAGGTTTAGTCTTGCAAGCAGTTTCAGAATGCCATTCATCTTTACATGAATTTCTTCACACAGCAATTCTAAGCTGGTGTTTCTTACTCTTGTAGTGCTTACTAATGAGCATTAAAAAAATATATAGCCAAAAATAATACAAAACCTTAAGTATGATACTACTCAGGAGAAGTTGTACCAGCTTTTCTCTTTGACTCTGCAAGTGAAATTTTCACTGCAAGATAATGAAGCTTTGGTAATGTGCTATTAAAATTGGATGTGCTTAGCTAAAAAGAAGTACTTTATAAGTTTGTTTTGCTAGCCTGTAGGTGGAAAGCACAGTTGAGATCACACTTCTCAAAATATCAGTTGATTGCTGTACAGTACCTGTTTGTCTGTTTTCTGATTGGGTAGAGCTGTTGCTGGGCTGATACTGTTTTGACCAAAATTAGAAAGTCAATATAAACGAGTCAAACTAGACTGCCTGCTCTTTTCAGTTCTCTCTTCTGATTCATCAGTTGTTTGTTTCAAATTCTTACATCCTTTGTGAGCTGGGGGTTGTGCCAGCAAAGGTGAAAGCTGTTAGTGGTTAGTCAGTAAGAATGTTCATAGGAATTTGTCTCGATGACATTTAGATGCTAGCAAAAATATGGTGCCTAGTTAAAAAAAATAAGTGGGTCCTGTGGAATGATCATATTAAATACAGGAAAGTGAGAAACTTTTCCTTACTTAGGCAACTGCCTGCTCCTCATATTCAGGGATAGCATTCATCTTCTTTACCCTGTGATTTTGTGCCTCCTTGTCTCACCTAAGAGGATGTTATTGCCAATGTCTTATGGCAGAGGCTTAAGACCTGAAACGTATTGATAAAAGGCATGTATGAAAGAAGGATTCACTGCTGACACATCTCTTTTTTCCTTCAATATTAGTATCTATACTTGAACAAGTTAGGCTGTGCCTGGTTAGGTTATGTTGTTAGTACCAGGGAGGATTAGGATGTCTGTCAATATAATTATATTTGAAGATAACTAGCATGTTAATTGTTTAGTGAAATTCTGGGTTAGTGGAAGTACAGCACTTTAGCAGCCAAGAGTGGATGGTTGTGCTGTACTTGAAGAAATGTTGTTACTTTACCTGTACTGTTAAAATAAAGCTATGGACTTTTCTTTTGGGAAATGAGTAGGTTTTGATGCAAGTGACAGAGGAAATGTTGTAAGAAGTTTATACTTAGGTCAGTTCAGACTTCAAAATTGTATTTTTTTTCTTCTGTACAGGTGGGTAAGAAAAAGATGGGCATGTTGTTGAATACTGTTTCTCGGTATTCATGTCCCAAATGAAGCAACAAGAGATGTAATTCTGTATTCCACTGAAAGGCAGAGATAGAAAGTGCTTTAAGAGAGCAGCTTGGTTAAATCGTAAGATCGAGATACTATACAAAAATAGGAATAGGTCTCATTTAGCAATCGTAAGAATAAAAGGGTAGCAAGAACACATAAAATCATCATCAGAAAAGAAAAAGCACAAAATGAGATGCGACTTGAGAAAGAAACACAATAGCTTTGTATGGTACATTACTTGTGAAAAGAAAATAAGGAAATAATTGCTGCAGTGTTCAGATGATTATTGACAGATGCCACTGTGAATAGTGAAGTGTGGAATGCCTTTTTTTGCTTCTTTTTCTGAAGGGGTTAAGTATGATCAAATGATTAATCTCTACTTCAGCCTGAGTTCTTTTCTCACTAGAAAATGAGCTGAAGCATAATTAAGTGTCTTCAAACCAGCTAGGCCTGATGAAAGTTACCCTTTGATGCTTAAAAAAGGACAGAAAGGTTAATGTCTCTGGGATTCTTGTAAAGTTGTGTAGGATTGCAAGTTTGTAGGGCTCCTGTCTTTAAAAGAGGAAAGAGGAGAAATTGGGGTCTAACAAACCAGGCAATTTAGATTACATTTCTGGTAAAAATCTGGAAAAAATAATTCAGCTATCTGTAAGACTTAACAAGGAAATAAGTAAGAGCTAACATGGATTTAACAAATCAAGGGGAAGTAGTTTAACCTCTGCAATGGGTAACCGGCCTAGAGAAGAGAAGGTCATGGTCTTTGGCCATCCCAACTGACACTTGCTTACTTGAAAGATTAATAAGGTCTGGCCTGTATTATTATTCTAGTTATATAAAGTGCTGGTTTAAGATGTTTTAGGATTACTGTGGGCTTGGTAAAAATAGATGACCTTTACTAAGTATATCCCATTAGTAACAACCCCAATTCTGTTAGTTCTGTCAGATGTTTTTGATTTCTTCTGTAAACCGGTTTATGAAAAATAGTAGCATAAAAATTATTTCTAGTTGCTGTATTTGGCATTCCTTCAGTTGTTCTGGACCTGTTACTAAGTGAATTGTGAAGCAAATTAAGTAGTATCTTCTTTTTAAGCAGCTAATAGCTTGTGATGTTTTCTGTGTAATATGGTTTGGTTTATTGCAGGATTTGGTTATCCGTATTCTCTTCATTCTTGGTAATTTAACAGCAAAGAATGACCAGCCCCGTGAGCAATTTTTTCAAGAAAAAGGAAGCATTAGCACCTTGATATCATTATTCAAAGCCTACCATGAACTTGATTTGAATACACAGAAATGGTACCGAGAAAAAGGAAGGGAAGAAAAAAACCAACCAAAGCGTCCTTCAGAAGCAGAAGATATTCTGATAAAACTGATAAGAGTGCTGGCCAATCTCTCTGTTCATCCCAGCATAGGAGCAGCTCTGGCAGTTGCCCATCATGTTGTAGAATTGCTTGTTACAGTACTAGGTAATAAAATCTATGTTGTGTTTGTTACCTTTGTTCAGTCTATAAGAAGAGTTTAGGATTTTTCTACTTGACCTTCTTGGATCACTTTTCACTATGGATCAACACACAAGTTGATCCGTAACTAAATTGGTTCCATTGCTAAATAACAAAGTCAATCTGCTGATATTCATAACCTGTTTTATATAGGAAGCCTGTTTGAGACAGTGGAGGTGTTGCCGCTTTGCTACTGACTTTTCAGTTTCTGGGGAAAGATGTAGAAACATTCAATTCAGTGATTAGATTTGCAGATATGATCATTAGGGAGGAGTAAACAAATTTTACTTTAAATACATCTCTCAGAGTTCATATATAAGGGAAGTCTGTTCTTATCAGGGGCTACACTGATGTGTTTGGTAATAGTTGTCTTTTTTTAGGTTTGCAGGTTTTGTGACTGTTCTGGATTGAGTATTCTTTTTGTACCCATAACTTTCAGCCTCTTCTTTTTCAAATTTCCAACCTTTTATCTCTTTCAGGCAGAAGAAAATGGCCCTTTCCCCACAAACGGAGGCTTAGGCCTGCAGTTCCTTTAGCACTTACCGATCCCATTGTAAATCTAATTACAGGCTAGGACTGTGTAGCCTTTTCTCCCCATAGTTTAGCAGTGACAGGATGCATCACAAATAACTTAGTGTATTTTAGGATGTGATGAGAGCATTAAATATTATGCAAAGACAATCAACCTTATTATATGCTAGCTTACAAGTCTTAACCACCAGACATGGTGAGTTAAAGAAGGCAGACTTACAATTTTGTCTGTTCTGTCTTAATCCGTGTAGGAGCTTCCTGCATTGGAACTGTGTTAATCATTAAGTGCTTTTGAGCCTCAAAGCTTCTCTCTGCCACCCTCCCCTCTTCTTGAGCACTGTATCAGTTTATTACCAAATGTTCTCTCTGCCTATGAACTTAACCTTCTTTTTATTTCCTTCACTCTTGGTTTCTGAGGCCAGAAACCTCAGATAAATTGGTATACATGACTTTCAGACTTGCTGATGTAGTCTTTACACTGGTTAACATTCTGTTAGGAACTCTGAGAGAAAGAATCTTTCAAAATACTGTTAATTTCTTTTCCCCTCCAATTTTTCATGGTACCTGACACTTCAGTATAACAATCCTTGGTATTTGTCTATGACTGTCACACAGGCCTATTTCTGCATGTGGATTCTCCTCAGTTCCATCTTAAAATAGCAAATAGAATCTGTAAAATGTCTTAACTAAGTAGATTCTAAACCGTGTTGCCTTAGTCACAATGATTTCTGCAGATGAAGAGCTGGAAAGAGTGACTTTATATTGCCAGTTTTGGATCAGCTGTTCCTGTTAGCTTCTGCCATGTTACTGCAAAACAGAATAGTTGTCTGTAATAGTGGCCATGTAAACTATGATTTAGCTCGCTTCCGAGATATAATGTACAGCTAAGTTAGACTCATCTCTGTGTATCTGCATATGCATATGTTCATGTTTGTTGGGGTTTTTTTCACTCTCAGAATACAAGTCAGTTGATGAGTGTGAGGAGTTGGTCATCAATGCTGCAGTGACAATCAACAATTTATCCTACTACAAAGTGAAGAGTTCTGCTGTTCAAGAGAAAAAGCTACACATTGCTGAAAGTAAGGACTTTTAAATTAATACTTTATGTATAGGTTTTTGAAAGTGAAAATATTTTGACACTACAGGAAATAAAGACACTGCTAGTGTTTGGTGGTATCATATTGCATGAATGTAAACTTCATAGGACTAAACTCTTCCCATAATGATTTCTCATTCTTTTGGAACGTAGTTCTACGACTTGTCTGAAAACAGCTAAGTTGTTGACAAAACCACTTCTTTTACTTCCTGAAAGGAATCTGCCATATTGTTTTCTGTTCAGCAATTTTGCTAGGCTTGTTCAAAACCCATATGCCTGAGCCAAAATAATCATGTTACTTTTTACTTCTTATCAGAGTATAGTAAAAGTTTTGGGTTTTTTTTCTTCTTAATATCTTCTAGACCTGCAAAATCTGATTTATGTCTATTTCTGGCTCATAAATCCATTGGCAGTATAGGAGTTGTGTGATTCTCTCACCTCTGACAGTAGTAGACAATAGTCATATTTTAGCGATGTGTAGGAACTGCATCTGAGTTCTGGGACTCGTGTTACTGTTACACAGAAGGTAGAGTCTATGTCTTGCATATCTTTCTGTCTAAATAGACAAAACAAGGGGGAGAGATGGAGCGTGAAATTTGCCCAACAGGTAGAATGAAGAGTAGAAAAAAATATTCTGTCAACCTAGTGCCCTGACTGGTAGACATCAGAATCTCTTTAGGTAACATTCTGCTGTTCCGTCGTGAGTCATTTTATCACCCCTAAGCCAGCTGTCTCTTATTGCTACGTGGAGAAATGTGGAAACAAATGACTTCTCTGCCTGCCCCATTTGCTCTCCCTCTCCTGATTTTATTGTTAGCCTGTGGAAACAGCCCCATCACTTTTCTCTGCCTGAACTGAGGAGAGAGAAAGCCTGTTGATGGGAGACCAGCAGGCTTCCTCCTCCAGGAGATGTTTTGGGAATACTTGCTGTTTGATACAAATGGTGGATCCCAAAGAGAAGAAAGGAATCATTTCAGATGTCTCTTTAAGAGACATCAAGGCATGTTCAGTATTGCAACATTCAAAGATGGAAATAATGGAAGTGAAGTCAAATCTTTTCCTAGGATTTTTCTTTCTCTCACTTTTCTGTGGTAGAAGAGTTAAAGGTTGACTGATTTGAGTCCTTTACATTATAAACTGGTTTCAATGGTTCACTTCATGCTCATAGGAGAGTGATAAATGTAACTCCTCTGACACTGCTCGTTGCTGTGCATCAAAAACCTACATTAGTAGCTTTTCCTAGGAGGTACTGAAGGTCTTATTCTATCTGCTGAAGACATACACTAGTCATATGTGTAACCACTAAGCAGAAAAGCAGCAAGCAAGTAAATGCTTCAGACAAGGGGCAATATTAAGTAGCCCTGTTCAGAGAAAATGTATTTGCTTGTTATAGGAGCACTGAGCTAAAGTCAGAGAATAATTTGAGTTTTAGGAGACATCCCACCATAAGACCATCTGTTCAGGATCTAAATCAATTCTCTTATATATTACAACATTTTTTTTCTTCTTTGTCTTCCTGGATTTTCACATAAGCCCACTCAGAACTGTATAGCAAAACTGGCTCCCATTATTACCACTGTGTGTAGGCTGTCTTCATAACTCCTCATTTGTTCCTTTGCGTTTAGCCCCATATTGGAGCTCTTTGTCTCATCTTCAAAGCCCTACACAATTTAGCTCTTGTTCTACCATCAGCTCACCCCCTTCACTGCAGCCAGGCGATACATAACTGTTCCCATGTATTACATTTATTGCTGTTGCTGTTTGTGTTTTATATTTATTGATAAAAAGCCAAGCACATGGTTGTGGTATACAACTAATTGTTTTTTTTATTCCTCTGCAAACCAATAGTGCTTTTAAAGCTGTTAATGAGCAACAGTATGGATGGAGTTGTGGAGGCTGTGAGAGCATTTGGCAATCTTTCCCAGTATCATGAGATCTGTGACTTCATCATACAGAAAAAGAGTGAGTTACTTTTGCATTTGTAGGAGTCCTGTTTTTAAATGTCCATAGTTCTAAAAAGGGAGGATTGTTAATAAGCTGTCTTAGTTCAAGGGTAGAAGCAATCTTCTCTGATGTTTTGCAAAATTAGGCAAATGTTAGAATCCAATCACAGGCATTATAAACACCCTTTTATTTCAGTTTCATTAAAACAGAAATAGTGGAGTAGGAAAAATATGCCATGGTGCCCTTTCTCCTTCAGTTTTTCAAATCCTGCAGGTTAGTAGTGGTATGATATAAATGAAAATCCAACCAAATTCTCATTTAGGCTCATAATCACAGTTCAACAGCTTGTTAGCACTTTGTAATATGCATTTAAGATGTTCAACTGTCTCAACAAAGACATCTCCTGTTTGCCTCTGGGTGGAGTAGGATACAAGTCTTCTCAAGCCTCTTTGATTTTGGGTATCTGAAGAGCCTTGGGAAAAATGGCAATTGCTTGGTATCCACAGAGGATGTGCCATAAGTTTAATTAAACACCAGTTCACACGTACCTGTCAGTGCTGAAATTGAGGTGATACGCAACAATACACAACTCCTGCTTTGAAGGGTGGACGTATTACTGACTTTGGAGGAGAAGGTATCTGCAAAGGGCAAATTGACAATATCTGGTTGCTGATGAGCTGTCTCAGGCAAAGAACTGAGTTTTCCAACTAGGACTGTGGTATCAATGTGCCAAGCTGAGGAACAGCTGAGAGGCTGCCTCTCCATTAGGCAAGACTGAGTCCCTCGCTGGGGTTGCCTTTTACTGCCTCCTGAGTTCAGTGTCAGCAAGTGCTGCAAGATGCTGCATGTCTAGTGTCTGATTCTTGCCTGTCTCCTGCAGGAGCTCCAGGCTGCAGCACTTCCAGCTGGGCTTGGTGCAGTGTAGGGCAACCTGGCCACTCGCAGAGGTGAGAATGTCCCTCTGGGAGTACCAAATGCCGAATCCCAGCAGTTTCTGCTGACTGCAATGGAAAGGAGGGTCATACTTTTAAGAAATAAGGTGTAATTAATTTTGCCAATTTAATTTCTTCTGATTGGGTTTTCACATTGTGTCAGTGTATTTTTATAACTGTGACTCTGTATGTGATTTATTGAAGAAAGCTGGTGTTCAGCATGATGAAATAATCATGGCTGTTACAATGGGTCATGTGCCTACTCTACAAATGTCACAGTAGTATACTACAAGGTTAAATTTTGGGGTAGGGCACCCTGCATTTGACTGCTTTCTGAGTATACATGTTTAATAAGGATGTTGTAATGCCACTTGTAACATAAGTCCATCTTTCCAGTAATACTGTCTCCTCCTTTACAATACAGTACACAAGTTCATGATTGCTTTGCTTGATGCCAAAAAACAAGATGTCTGTTTTTCTGCCTGTGGAGTTCTGCTCAATCTCACAGTAGATAAGAACAAACGAGCATTTCTGATGGAGGAAGGAGGAATTGGAAAGTAAGTTCCTGATTATGTTTATGAAAAAAGGCAATTTTGAGCAGTTTGGCCGAAGAGTTTCAATCAGATTCTTATTTTTTAACTGGGGCAAATAACTTCTAATAAGGATATATACTAAATAGATCATCAGCATCTAATACTCTTCAAGAGCCTTTCATCTTTTTTCCTATGTTGTTTTGCAAAAGTATTAGAATGGTTTAGCCTACTGCAGAGCCAAACCCCATAAAATAATCTCCCAATGATCCTCCTGATAGATACAGCAGAGGAGAGTACCATACAACAAAGCAACTAAGGCATGGCTTATGCTTGACTTAACTGGATCCTATGTGGACTACAGTTAATAGGCACCATTAATGTGTATCATCTGTTGTAAGGGTGAAGATTACTTCAGGAACTAGGATATCCCATATGGTCTCTTGCAGTTTTTGTAACTACTTAGTATTGCAGGGAAAACTACCAGATGTGGCCAAGCTCAGCAGAATAACTCAAGTTTAAGGCACTTTTATTATAAGGGGTATTAGGTCTTGAAAACCCACTGTGGATGCAACACTTGTAGCCTTGATGTTCAGATAATAGCAGATCCAGCTTAACTGGAGCAACGTCAAAGATCATGTTGCTGTGCTTGTAAAGCAGTTGATACAACTTACGTTTATGCAACCGTACGCCTAACTTTGAAATGCTTTCTTGCTCATACATCATATAATTACTTTTTATTGCAATATAAACTATGCATAGTATGCTCATCCTTCCTTCCCATGTTCTAGTTACCAGACCAAATATAAAGCTGAAAAAGAAGAATAAAAATGTTAGAGGCAAATTGAATAATAAATGTGAGAAATTTATATTCTGTCAAATACAGAACTTTCTGTACTCTCTCTGAAGATTCGTGAAGAAGGAAGGGGAAAAAAGTAACACTATGAAATAAATCTAGAGAATTTGGAAGTGATTGTTAAGGAGGTCACCCTGACTATGCCAAACTGGCTCTGTGGATTTTTGAAAATGAGGTTATTGTATTAATATATGGTAGCCCTAATAAAACATGGAATTAGTCTCATCAGAGAGTTAAACTTAAAAAAGAAAAATAGGGCAAATCCATTTGGCTTTTCATTGTATGCCTCCCGGTCTTCCACAGTGCCTGCCTTCAGAGAGGAGAGAAAGAGCAAACCTCTTTTGGTTGCTTTTCAATTACTGCTATTTTCAGCCATACCCGAATGTAATAGTTATCCCGCGTTCCCTTTACTAATCACCAGATGATAAATCTCACAGTGCAGCAGAAAGAGAAGGTCGTAGGGTTGGGGAAAAGAGCAGCAGTGAAGGGTTACTATTATGAGAGGTCACTAGGGACACCAAGTGAAAAACAACATTTACTTCTGCTGCCCTGGGACTTGTGAACACTGCTGTTTGGTAATGGGAATTCTGGATAGCTGGTGCAGGCATAAAAGTTACAGCTTAATTTCAGAGTCCTGCTTATTATCGAGCCTGCCTTTGATACTTGCAAGGAAATGAGACTGGGAGTAAGGTCAAGAACCTAATGGTCCTTAATAAAACTGGCATTCCCAGTGGACGGGAGGAGCACAGGTTGAGGAAATACAATAAAGGGCGAGATCTGCAGAACAGTCAGGCTTCACTGAATGTTAAAGGTAATTCTGTGAGTCATGGAAGTAGTAAATTCCTTTGGATTTGTCTTCTGGTCAGATCCTCTGATGTGTAATAAGCTGGATATTCTGACCAAAGCTTTTTCTGCATTCATACCGTCTGTTGCAGACGAATTCTTGGTGCCTGATGAGGTTTGGCTCCCATTGCAGTCTGTGCTCTACTGGTAGCCATGGATTTGGGATGGTTACAGACAGTCATGAAATCTGATAGAACTTTAGTGTCTTTGAAATGGTTACATTTGTGATGTGTGTGATTGGAATTGGTCATTTGGGTTAAAACGTTCTAGGGGATAGACAGATACAGGCAGGCAAACGCACATACGTGTAGACAAAAGGCACGTTCACATCCCTAGGGAACTAGACTAAATGGAAAGGAGAAGTTACTCAGGGAGAAAGTAGCATCTTAAGTTTATTAATAGAGAATTTTTCTGCAGACTTCCATGGAGTCTGCATACATTTCTAGACTACCAGATTTTGAAGGGCTTAGAAGAAAACTACATGGAGCAAAACACTGGTTTTTTTTATACCAACAGGTTAGTTGACTGTTTACAAGACTTTGGGCCATCAGACTGGCAGCTGGCTTGTTTGATATGCAAAACCCTGTGGAACTACAGTGAAAACATCACAAGTTTGGCCTCATGCTTTGGAGAAGATACTGAGACGTTGCTGGTGCTGCTCAGATCACTCTTAGGTGAGATTCATAATCTTGGTCTCTTTTCCTTAATAAAGGAAATAAATAGAGCAAAATCAAGGCAGTATTCTTTTGGGTGGGAAGTCTGTCATGCAGCTTTAAGTGGTTGGCTGGTGTGGACTATCCCAGCAGTACACTGGTTCATTGCCATTCAGCACATTCCCCCAGATCTTACGGATTGCCAAGGTGGAATTGGCTGTTGTCACTCCCCACTATAGTTTGTCTAGTTAGCATGCTGCTAATGCTTGTCACCAGCTGCCTTTTTGCCTGCTTGAGCCAACTATCCCATAGACCTTCAGTGCAAAACATACTTTTCATTGGATGTGGGCCCTTCTGGCCTCAAAGCACTGCAGGTATTGACAGAAGCAGGGGCTCAGCTGTGATGCACCTGGTTACCGCACAGCACGCACAGGGAATGTGGCTTTTCCCCTCAGCCTAAGGGTTGAGTGGTAAAACAGGCTGAGCTTGCTGCTCAGCCCCTTGGCCGCCCTCCTTTCCCGTCATCATCTCCTTGTGGGCAAGGACAACGTCTTGAGAATTTCTCATCTGCTCCCTAAAGCAAGGGAGGCTGTGCCTCTTCACAGACACAGGCTGGAAGGTGCCCACAAGTGAATGTTAAGACCCTGATTTGCTTACCCACTTGGATCTTTTCATCTGCACATTTGTGTTTGCTTCAAATTTTACAGAGTTTAATTGCTATGTAATAGTTCTATATAGTCACTATATACGCAGTTTTTTTCCTTTATGAGCACTGCTTTGGATATGATTTTATTTTGGGTAGGCCAGTTGCAACTATCTTTTAGAACAAGATCTTTAAAATGTAAATGAAATTGAAGCAAACCTTAACTAATTTTGATTTTATATGAATTGGAAATTTAATGAAGATGTATGTATGCTTGCTGTGGAGAAGGCTGTGTTAGTCAGACCCAGACAGAAAGTGAAATCCCAGTGGTCTGGTTTGGTTCTAGACAATCAGAAAAGTGGGCGGATTTGTGAGGCCAGAATTACTGTTATTCTTGTTGTAACCTTTCCTTGCGTTACATTCCTTGCTTTGATGGAACATATCTTAATGTGAGCAGTAATTCCATCTATCTGTCTGAAAATCCTGTGTTTCAGGATCATTAGTGCACTTTTTAACATTCTGAAACAGAACTGCACACTTTACAGCCACTGTCATGCTTGAATTTTCTGGCATGCAGCAAGAAATATATGTCTTTGTCCAGGAAAGTTCTTACTTATTTTTGGCTCTGCATTTAACACTGCTTATTCCAGCAGTTAATTTGATTGCAGAATCTAGGCTGAGTAGTAATTGGAAGTCTCATTAACTGGTACAGCTTTAGTGAACTGGAAGTTCACGTAGAATTGCAGTTGCAATTGTAATGCAACTGTAATGACAATTAATTAAAACTAGGTCACAATTAAATGAGAAGGCAAGTCTGTCTCCACACTGCTCTGAAGAATAGCTGTAGAAAAAGTGCGTCTTATTGGATCTGGTTCTTCTATGTGTTAAGAGCCAACAAATTTTAGTAATAGCAGCTGGTTAATATTGTCCTACATCTTCCTCCTCCCATTGTATCCAGTAACAGCCTTGAACCGTCTTTGCTCTGATTCTATCATTCAGGAAGCAGGAGGCAACTGCTGACAGTCAGTGGACTGTACTTAAGCATCAGCACGCCCTCAGGAAACGGAAAAAGTGGAGCATGGCACAGCAGACACCTCACTTCACCTGCTGTGCTTGGCCTTGTCCCCTTTGTTTTCCGTTCCCCTGCCTGGCACAAGATGACAAAAGATACGAGGGAGCCAAAAGGGAGTGGAAATAGCTTCAAAAGATGTTGGGCCCAAGAAAGGTTGGACAAAAGGCACCCTTTGTTTTTCTTTTTTCCTGTCTGGTCCCAGCAGCTGAGATGCAGTGGCACTGCTTTTCAGTGACGCTATCATTTTCACAGCTGCAGGCTGGTGTTTCCAGGCCCCTGGCAGCAGCTTTGCTTTGCCCCTGTCCCTCAGGAGCAGCAGTGGAGATGAGCCTCTGTCTTGAGAACATTATTCTCTTTGGTTGTTCAGTGAAATCTCCTTTCTACCTCTCTTTTTTCCAGACCTTCTGTTCACCTTTACTTGCACTATCAATTCAAGGGGGTTATTTTGGACTCTCAGTACACATGAACTCTTACATGGCAGGATACCAGCTTCCAGGGCTTCCTGGCCCCTGTCTTGCCAGAGTTATAGGGATGGGTAGCCCTTGCAGGCAGTCTGTACTCTGGCTCTGTGCTTCCCTCATAGCGTGCGGACCGCATGTGCTTGTCTCACTCCTGGGCTCGCAGCCAAGTTCATATGCTGTTTGGCCAGTACCCAATTTTGCTAGTTTTGAGGAGGGTCGTGGGAGAATTAAATTCTCCAAGGATGCACAGCTTAGATGTGGGACACTGGGCCTTGCCTATCCCGTCTTACTTTCATTCTACTTTGGGAGATAGACAGACATACTGTTTTGGTTCCACATTTCAGCTTTTGAACTGGTTCTGACCCTTGTTCTGGTAGACTCGAATTCCTGACCTCAGTGATTCCATTAAATATTCAATCAACTTCTGGGGGGCACAGCTGTATCATAAAAGAGATTAATGTCTTTTGCTCCATGTTTGAAGATAGTTACTTTGGCTAGAACAATCATTCAGGAGTAGGCAAAGCAATTCTCCCTGAAAACAAAACCCATAATCCTTTATCTTCCTCTCACTTCTCTGCTGCTGAGATTCATTTTAGGTATGTTGGGTCGTGCTGTTAAATGGGACAAGAGGTACTGGAGCACAGGTTGCAGTAAGAAAAATTTCTATTAAATATTAGGAAGTTTCCACCATGGCAGGGGCCAAGCACTGTTACTTGCTGCCCAGAAAGGCTGTGGAATCTTCATCCTCAGACATACTCAGTACTCAACAGTGCATAGACCAGAGCATCCTGATCTCTGGTGGCTCTGCTCCAGAGGATCATTTGGGTTGGACAGAACCTATGATGTATCAAATATAGATCTGGTATCTGAGGCTGGATTTTATCTCTGATTACTGGGTTTCTTCCTGCAGAGGTATAAGTCTTCTTTCTTGAAATACTTTCTTTTTCCCTCTTTATCACAGAAATCCTCCATATGGCATCTTCTCCTTATGCAGAACCCCTTTTGGAACCTACCTCACAATCAGCATCTCTTTAATTTTGCTCATTTAGACACACTGTAGTGGCATAGAAGTCACGTATTGTTTGCAGTTACTGGTAACTGTCTGTGGAATGGAGCCCATCTCTATGCCAAAGTAACATCATCTCTTCTTTCATAGCCGTGGCAGCTCAGGCCATATGCTCTGCATAGGCACCTTGGCATTTGCTTAAATGGGGATAATTGCTGTTTGAGCATCTGTCTTCTACACAAAGTTTGACTTAAACTTGGAGCTGAAGATTCCCATATTTTATCTTCAGAGTTGTCTTTTACCTGCTGTCAATGTGCAGTGAGCTCCCCTTACAGCATTATTTATTGAACAGATTCACAGTCTAGGACAAAGATAAGTCAGAGTGCCCATTGGGTGCAGGGTTGTATCTTCATTTTAGGAACATTTATGGCCTTAAGGCTGTCAAATAGCCGCCTTCTAAACTGTATGAAAACATTTGTTCAGTGTTACCAGTCAGGAGCAAGCTCCGGGTTGCAGACTGGTTTCTTCTTTTCAGTGAGGGTTTGTTTCTGTGTTTCATCCAATGCTATGTGAAGTGGATGTGGAATAACGAGTGATGACCTCCTGTCATTCCTAACATGGCTTATCTCTCAAGAGTATCCTACTACTTTAATTATGAAGTTTGTGAGGAAGAGGGGGCATCAGTGATACAGTAACTAGTGTGTGGTTAAGTTTTTTAAGTATAATAGTAAATACAATTTGAAAGTCTTAATGAACCAGATTAGCAGAGCAATTTGTGACATGAAAAACATAGTGGTAGTCAGATTAACTGATTGCTTACATTAGCAAAATTGCTGTGGGTCATGTTAAAACTCCAGTAGTTTCCAGGCTGACAGCCACAGTAAATGCTTGATATTGGGGATACAGTTTAGCTACACCTATGAGGTGTGAGAATAAAAAGAACTTGCAGTCTCCTTTTTACCATGTTACTGACCTTAACCTCCTGTATTTTCAGTTAAGTCCCTCAGATAGTGATGCTTAGTTTGTCTTCCACATAGAGTTGTCTTGAATCCACCAACATACACAAATGCCAAGTTATATGTGCTGTGGCCATAAAGTACATAGTTGGGAATATTTTTACTCGGAACTGCTGATGGTATTTTCTTTGATTACAGATGCAGAACTAGTGCTGGATTACAGCCTCGACGGAGATGTAAGGGACTACCACAAACTGTATTGGGAAAGAGAGTTCAAGCCTGTGGCAGAAAAACTTCTTGATAGAATTCAAAATCATCAGTCCTTCCACCTGTGACTGGCTATTACTCCATTTTAATCAGTCATATTTTTTTGGTGCTATAGATTGACCAGCTTTACATTTCTAATATACCTGTACTTTGCCATTGGTAAGTATATTGGACAGTGTGGCAATTTAATTTTTAAGAAGTCAGTAAAGCCTGGCATTTATATACTGGATCCTACCTGTTGAGAAGCTTGCATCCAGTTTTTGCATGTGTAATTACTTTTTACAAGGTATTTAAGCTGATGAAGCAGCTGCTCGGTGTGATCTGTCTATTAATTGCATAGTTTCTTGGCTGGGAAAATGAAACGAAACTACTTGCTGAACGTTTCATTTTTAAAAGGTAAATTACCACTGAGTGGTACCAGTGGGCCTCTGTGGTACCAAAAATGCTGTGCACTGTAAAAGTGTGTTACGTGCTTGGAATCGCAGCTTGCCTACAGGCTTTGACACACTTTTACTTTCTATGAATTCTCCAGCAAGAGTAACCCAAATGCACTCTGCTCTTAAATCCTGAGCTTCATTCTCCAGATCAAGTGCTGCCCATGGCCAGGGGGAAAGCTGCTTCCTTTTTCTTTGCAAAATCCCCCTTTCTCTACCTGATACTGTGTGGCTCGGGTATCTTAGCTCCTGCCTTGGTGGTTGTGGGATGTAGGTCCAGCTGTGTTGGAAAGAGGCTTTTCTGAATTGGGACTTCAAGTCTTAAGGCAAAACACCCCTATCCCTGATGTAAGTGAAGATTTTAGGTAGTCTGGTGTGTTGTTCTTTCAGCTGTTGCCACGTTCCCAGGCCTGTGTGCCTGTACTGCTCAGACTGTCTTGGCCAGCCATCTCCCCTGGGCTCATGTTTCCATCCACAGGGCACAAAAAGGCTTTGCATCCTTCACGTTCCTTCTGACTGATGCTGTCTTATTGCTAAGTTTTCATCCTTTCAGAGTGTAGAAGTCCCTGCTTGTTGCTTGTGTAATTGCGTTGCTCAGCAGGTGCATCACTGGCCTCAAGCATTAACAGCCTGACTGGCTAGAGAAAGCTTCACAGACCTGACCCATTTGCTTCTTTTCTGACTGCAGATCACTAAGAACAAACCACTGAGCAGGGGCTGCTGGGCTGCTGGCTGTGATCCTGAGGGTCAGCAGCCTCGTGTTGTGCTGTGTGCATCAGGAGAGCAAGTCTTCCCCTGGCAATCCCCTCAGAGAGGCTGGAGGAATTGGTTTGAGGCAGCAATTTGGAGCTCCCTCAGTGGCATTGCTGTAGCTTTGACATTGCCTGGACCTCTGCTTCCAGGTGAGGAGATGAAGCGAGGAGGCTGGGAAGCACAGCTGTAGTAGAAGGGCAGGGAAACTTTCTTCGTAGTTTAGGTCCCTGCTTGTCAGGGACTTTGCTGTTAATGGGACAGGGCGGACAGATTTCATGGTCCTGGTTTTGGGAGTGGTGCAGAGGCTCTGTAAGAGGTGCTTGGTAGTCATCAGGGCTTACAGCCTGCAGGGGAGGCCAGCCCATACCAGTGGCCAAAGCAGCCCTGTGGCTTCTCCCTCCTGCCCTGCTGTCACACACGGCTGCTGTTGCCACTGGTTGCCACTGTACTTAACAGCTTTGGCTTGGTTGCTTTTGCTTAGCACCACAGACGCCTCAGCATGGAAAATGCCCAACCATCTTCAGGCCCTTTCTCCAAAGTAAGCAGCATGGTGTGTAGTTAGGGTTAGCTGCAGGTTGTGGTTACTGCTGCGGTTGAAAATGTGACCGTATGAAGCCACTGGCACACACATGCTGCAGTGTTTGCTGCTTGAGAAGGCAGAGTGTGTCTGCAGGTACCTGCATTTGCCTGGATAGCACAAGACAGAAACAGCCAGTTCAGGCTTCTCAGAAAATTTCCTGTCAGCCTTTGACCACCCCCAAAAAGCAACCAGAGTATCAGGTGCTTCAGAAACTCCACTTACAAACTGGAGAGGCATTGCTGAGTCCTTAGGCAGGCAGAGCTTAGCTTTATGCTGTGGCCTTACACAGGAAAGTTTTGCTCTGGCTGTGGAAAATTAAAAATCCTGCATTTTTAGTTAAGAGGAAACAGCAGATGCTTCCTGTTAGTCACATTTTTTGACAGTTTATTAATCTTTCTCCCCTCGATCTTTTTAGATATTTTAGCTTCTTGGACTGTAAACTTAAAACTGTTCTCAGAATGTTCTGTATTCAGAGCAACCAGTCTGAGCTAACTGAGAACCAGGCCAAGGGACAGGAATCTTAATTTCATTCTGCTGGTGGACTTGGGAAAATCTGTTTCTTTCCTGCCCTATGGATAAGGCTCCTTCCTGTAAGCAGGTGGGGTTTCTACACTTACAGGGTAACCCCCATCACAGCCAGCAGTAGGAGCGTGTCCAAAAGGCTTTGTCACTCACTTGTGGCAAACCCTCCTGCTGCCTGCTACCTCTTGCCATAAAATCCTCAGGGTAGCTGCTCAGACCTGGTTGTCCTTCCAATGGCAAATGCCCTTCTGGCACCAGGCTATGGAAATCAGCAGCCAAAGATGGAGCTAAGTTCACTACAAGAGAATTTTAAAATCAGTTTAATTCAATTCTTAAAATAATATTTAGAGCTGGTTATTGAAAATAGGTGACTATATAAATATACAGTTGTAATCTCTGCCCATTACCTGGGAGGAAAGAGAAAACCCAGTATGACAGAGTATTCCTCAACACAGGGTTGAAGACTATGGGAAGCATGAAAACACTGTAATAAGAGATTTAGATCTTCACTCAAACTATGTTTTTTTAAAACTGTGTTTTCTCCCATCATTTTAGACTCAACTGCACAAAATCTCCTTTTGCCATTTTCAGCAGGTTTCCTCAGTTACCAACAGTTTACAATGGTCTCTGAACCGTTTCTGAGTATACCAGCAAGAACGGAAGTGCAAAGTTCAACCACGAGGAAACGCCAAGAGAAAAAGTTGTTACCTTTATTTAAAAAATACCAGTAATACTGACAAATTTAAAAAGCAATTCACACTCATACAAAAGTATTCATGTGTTCTCCAAACCCACGGTGTATTAAACGTCAGCATTGTAATCATGTTTTGATTTGCTAAAAATAGATGGGTTTAGCCTAGTTATTTAAGCAACTGCAAAAATCAGTAAGACCAGCATTGGGCACGTAATACAGTAGGACTGTTTGGCAGCCTAGAACACATTCCCACACCTGTCCTAGCTCCTCCTTGATTATCCTTGACAAACAGGATGAGGAGCCACTCGACACTTTGCGCAGTTCCATCTCGAGAGAGCTCTGAGGACACGAGTCCCCTGCTTCCCACAGGAAGCCCATTGCACTTTGGAGCTCACCACACTATGCTGGGCAGCTGTCCCTTAGCACTTTAAGGCTAAACTATTAGAGAAAACTGACTGCTATCTTTCAAATGATCAGTGTGGACACAAGAGGTTTCGTTCTGATTAAAGAAGAAATCTAAATAACAAGGCTTTTCGAAACCACACACAAGGAAGGCTCAGACAATAGCAGTGCTCACTTTCACTTGTAGCTTAACTGGAACAGCCCGGGGCTGTTCGCTTCACCAGCACAAATAGCAGCATCAAGATTTTTCTAAAATTATTCTCATAGGGAAAGCAAATGTCATCAAGTCCCACTTTGTTCACGCTCCAACTCCCATAGGATTTGCCTTAACACAAGATCTATGCATCTATCGGTTGCTATATTGCCACAAGTTCACAGGGAGTCCTGTGCTGTCTAAAGCCAAAATACCAGGAGCAGGCAGCACTGCCACACACCCCTGTTTTTTCAACTGCCAAGCGTTCACTGCCGAGCAGCAGCAGTGATATTCCAAACACGGAAATAGGTGAAACTAAAGGAGTTATGGCACAATGGGCATTGTAACTTAGAGCTACCATTGGTCCTGAGGCTTCGTATCTTCCTCTGCCACGCTGCAGAACATTCCAACATCGACAGGCAGCTGGAGATATCAGGTCATATAGCGAGTAATAGCTCTCAGAGCATAAAGTAGTTCGGCTTGCATCCGAGCTTCTACCAGAAGCAAATTTACATGGACCTTTAGGAAAGAAAACAAGCTGCACTTTAATGGTGTGCTCACAGCGAAAGCATGGCTTTGGGGCTGTGGGTTTCCTATTAGCAGCAGCAGTGGGGCAGCACTTTGTGTTTTGGCTACCCAGATAATTAGTTCTATCTGTAAAGCTTGCTGAGGGAGCAAAGACTGAGCAAACATGTCTGTATCGGGTCACAGAGACCCTTAAGCGGGGCAGGGTCACAGGAAGAGGCAGTCCCCTTTAACAGACCAACTGGTTTAGCTGGAAAAAACAGAGCAGCTTTCAAACACACAAGCCCTTCTGCAGCAGCAGATTGTGCACAGCTTGGAAATAATTGTTCAAATTTAGCTTAAAAGTTAATCAATTAAAGGCAAAAGGGTAGTTGGTACCTGTGGAGCACAGGGGGTTGTTAACAAAGGAGGAGGTGATAAGGTCGTTTGCCCCTGTGGGACAGAGAGAAACACACAGGTAATTATCACCTGAACAGGATGGAGTGGTGAGCTGAGATGAAGCACAAGATAACATGCCATAAAATTATTGTCTTTATTGAGACAGTAGCTTTTGCAGGTAAGAAATGAAGTTCCCCAGGTCATGTCCTCCATGTCTTTACTGTGTTTCTTTGAGGATGATATCAGAAATTGTGTGGGGAAGAAGGTGAAGAATACTCTCTCACTGACAGCAGGTCAGCTGTGAGTTTGTTGTGGCATGGAATGGCTGCATGTGCTGCCTTCCATGAGGATGGATGGTGATGGCATTCAGTGACATGTCCATGTATGGTCTTTGGATTTTGATGGCTTTGGAGATGCAAAGTTTGGGGCTTTAAGGATTTGTGTGCTTGAAAAGCTTTTAGTCTTAACTAAAACACACGTATAGTATTTCACTTGAACAACCTTAAATCAATGTGGTTATAGTACCCTATTATAACTGGGTACCTCTAAACTATTTTCACAAGTTTAGCCTTTCACAAGTTTGGCCTTTCACAAATAGAGCCTCCAATGATATGAGCACTGAGTAAGGCACATTTATGTCTCAGCACTGTATCAGCATTCATTTTTAAGTGGGGCTTTTCTTCCAGAGAAGTTCTGGAGAATATGAACTTGATGGAGCAGATATCCTGAGAGTTAACAGCACAACATATTTCTGGGAGGTGCAATTCAGACTGTCACACAGCAGCAGGACTTTAGGCTTTAACACGAAGTAACAGCTTTGGGCCATTCAGACTAAAAACAATCACTGGACTGCAAAGACCCTGGGCCAGGATGGTGGCTGCTCTGGGTCTGAGGGCCTCACATCACCTCACAGCCTTTCTGGGGCACAGGAGCTAACAGCCAAGGGGAATGCTGCGCCACTTAGGTTTTATCCTCCCATACAGTTCAGAGCTTGTGCAGTCTGTGTCAGCTGTTTGCTTGCAAGCATGCAGTAGGAAATAAATTATTTCGGCCTAGGAAGTACTATAGCTCCTAAAGAATTTACTGGATCTGAGCAGAACCCCATTAACACCAGCTAAAAGCCTCAATGCTACTTGGGTGACTGTGGCTGTTAAGTGTGGCAAGTGGACCTACAGTTCATATGCAAACCATACCTTCTCAGAGTGTTCAAACTGCCTCCAGAAGCTATCATACATTCTTTTTGTGGTCTTTTCAGGAGTGCAAACCACAGTCTTGATATAAACTTTAAAGCTGCGGTCCAACAACTGATTAATTTCACCGTAGTCATAATCATCGTATCTGTTCAGAAAGAAAGAAAAACACTTTCATTTTCCAGAGCGAGTTACATCACTTGCAGTGGTTTTAAGTTCCTATGGCAAAATAAATTACTGTGTAATTTGTACCCTCTGTCCCTCTCCCATAGACAAAATTATGTTTAAAAATACCTGCATGTTTGCTATAACTAACTTTGCTTCAATCTGATAAAGAACAAAAGGCCAGTGCTAAAAAGTGATGTGTTTGCTTAGAACAGAAGCAGTAAAACTGACCTTATTCCAAACATACAATGAATATAGTTCCAAATAGCTCGTCGTAGCATTGAGGTATCCACATCTTTGTGCATGGCCATGGTGTTGTAAGTCAGATTATAAGCAATGTGAAACTTCTCATCAAGTAGTTGTCCCACATCTGGGTAAAGACGATTAACCAAGGAATAGCCATGGTCTTCCCAGGAATAATCCTTAAAATAAGTAAAAATGGAGAATGGAGCATTTCAGAAATTAACTTGTGCACACCTAGCACTTTACTGCAATTTATCTTGGGGCAGGTGATCTGTGGGGGGTGTTCATTTGCTTGCTTTGAGCCTTTGCATCCAGGGGGCACTAAGTTACAGCCTGGCAATGTCCAGGTTTGGCATCTGGTACAACAAACTGACAGCACCCTAAGCCTCCTGAGAGCAGCCCCCGGCCTTGTTACCTGAACACGAAAGGTGGGCACGTGCATCCCATGTCTGGAGAAGTCTTTGTAACCATAGCTGGTGTCCTCAAAGTGGCGAGACACATCTCTTGCAGGTGCTGATTCTTCATCTTCTGTAAATTCAAACAGAATTTCACACAATTTCAGTAAGAACAGACTGGACATGTACTAGCAGAACTCTTGCAGAAGAATGGGGGTCTCTGTGCTCTAAACTCACACTTTCCCTGGCCTACCTGTATTACAAGCTTTTGTTACAGCTCAGTGTCACTGCAGCTCTGGGTTTTTGAGGCAACTCCAGAAAAAACACTGATTCTTTCTTACAAACACCTCTTTCCCCCTTCTTTTGTCTGCCATTCTTCATCCTGTCCCCTATGTCTAGGGGACGCTTTGCTCCTAGCTCAAGAGGTCTGTGAAAATGTCAAGGGAAAAGCTCTTATTCCAGAACACAGACCTCTGAGACTTCCACACCAAGTTTATTTCAGAGGGAACTGCTGAAGAGTGAGCAACCCTAAACTTGCAAGAGATTAAGTACTGTCTCACAGTTGTCTGGAAAGCAACCTTTCACACGCTCTAATAGCTGCTCGTTGTAAGGGCTTCTTTTTACAGTGTCTTGTGATATTTTTAAATCTCTTGCAATCTCTCTCTCTTGAGATTCTATTTCTGTTGGAAATTTCTATTAAACATAATATTGGCCAGTGGGTGTTACAGCGTTTTTGAGAGAGGCCACAGATCTTGGCACTGCTTTGCTCTGAGGCATTCTCGAAAGAAAACAAGGCACCCCCAACCTTCATCCCTTCAAAGAAACTGTGGTGGATTTGACACATCTAATAACATTCCCCCCCCCGCCTTTTGTGGTAGTATTTCGTCAAGTGATTTGGGAAAGTCTAAGTACATACACACACACTGCAGCTGTTCTACCTGAAGAACAGACGAACATGCTCTCTCTCTTCTCCCTTTCAAAACGCGTAGCCATCTCTTCCTGGCTGGCTTCCTCTTCATCTCTACACTCTTGTAGCTGCTTCATTTTCTCCATTAGAGCTTCAACTTCACAGACAGACTCTGTAGACTTGAAAAGGAGTGAGAAGCATTTTATTTCCATGTCCCAAGAACTGTGACAGAAATCATCAGGAAATCGGATTAAAACACAACTTACATCCTTCAGTTACATCTTCAAGTACTGAGTTCCTGAGGAAAACAGTTCTCAAAAGAAATCTGTACTGACCCAATGTTCACATTTAGTCATTATCTTTTCTCAATTAGATCCCTGGTATTTTTTTAGCATATTTTTAGCTTCACAGCTTTTGGGAACAAGTGGTTCTCACACTAAAATTAATTTCTCTTACTTCATCTAAATGTTTAATAACTGAAAACCAAGGAGCTGTAACAGAAATTCTGATAGAGGAAGTAACCACAATTTACTGCCCAACTGAATTTTCCCTCCTCTCTGCTCACAACGAAACATATTGAAGGAAAAAGGAAGAGTGAGTGTAGAGGCAGATTTAACAAAGCCTCAAAGGAAAGCTAGTGCAAGATAACTGTATTTCACAAGAGCTCTTTCAACACCACGACACACTGTTAATTCAACATCTGGCCTTGTAAAAATCCATCAATACATAGCAAAGTCATCTCCAGTCTATACACTTCTGCCCCTTTCCCCTCTGACTTTTGCAGTTTGCTCCTTCAGAGAAGCAGCAAGCTCCAGCAAGTAACATTTAAATGCCACCCACAGCACTGCAATGACCTCTCACAGCAGGGAACCTGCACTGACGATACCCTGTTACTGCTGTTCTTCAGCCAACGCTTGGTTCACATTGTGCTCTTCACTAAGTGGAAGCAAGTACAAATCAGCTAGCACAACTGCTGCAGGCAGGGAATTTGCATTTAGGGACAGAGAATTTGGCGTGGTATGTGGTGTGATGTATCACAAAAACCTCACGGCAACAAAGTCAAAGACCGGAATCAAAGGGAGAGCCAACTTTCTCCGGCACCCATGGAACAAGCACTACTGCTCAGAATATACATAACAAACTGGCTGAGATCTGGAGTGATCTCAGTTTGTTAGTATGAATGACAAGAGACCAGAAAAATAGACAACTTAGAGACTGTATCTTTGTCTGGCCCTTTGGTAATTCCCCCTAGTTTAGCAGTGTCATTATAGCTTCTCCTAAATATGTTCTGGCTGGTACTCATGTGGATTAGGTTCATCGACCCCACTCTCACTGAATGCTGACAGGCACCCTCCATGTATTAAGTTTACAAAGAAACTACTGCAACTCAACAAGACTGCTTGTGCAGACAGGTACTTACTGGAATACTTCCAGTTGGGCTGGCATGAATTTCATCCACCCCGTGGTAACCATTTGTAATATCACACATGCAGTAGTTACTGACAGAAGGGGGCCTGAAGGTGTGACCCCCTTCACAGTCGATCTCTGGGCTGATTCCACAACCAAACGTGAAGGAAGCAAGGGAGTGGTAATGTGTAAGGAGAACGACTGCATGGATGAGCTCTGCCAGGGACCAGCTGTTCTCTTCGGTCTTCAAAAGTTGCTTTAAAAATAACACAAGTATTAAAGTCATTCAAATGATTCCACCTTAATGCAGTTTATCAACACAGTTCTTTACTAGGTAGAATTATTTCTCCAATGTCCGCACATGCTTCCTAACCCTCTGCTGCCAGTAGCATGCTCAGTGCCCTCACCAGGAGACCTGCCAGCCATAGACTCATGTGGTTGAGCCACAAAGGAGATGGCTTCTCTCCCCTCTCTGGCCTTCAGCTATTCAACCAGTTGGGGTTTTCACTTTGCACCATATGGTTTGTACAGGGGCCAGACTGACTGACATCAGAAATTTCACACCTCTGGTGGAAGAAGGAACCACAACAGTTGCATGTTTCTTCAACGGGCCTTTACAGTCTCAGCAAACCCTGGCAACTCCTTGTGCACCAGCTGTGTGAAAACTCAGCACCAGGGCTGGGCTCCCTCCATCATGTCCCTGTGGGTGGTGGAATGCTCTATATTTGACAAGAAGCTTCAAGCCCCAACTTCCCCTTCAGGCAGGAAAGAGTGGGAGGTTTGGGGCCTTCTGGTGGAGCGCACGCCCTCCCCCCTGGCCCAGCACCCTGCCTCACATGAGCTGTACAAGGGCACAATATCGCACAGTATCACAGTAATACAACACTGAAAGCCAGTATCACAGAACATCATTCACCCTGACTGGTTCTTAACCCTAAGAATCTGTGATTGCATTACTGATAACTAAGGGTACACTCACATTACCGCATGGAAGATTTACCTCAATATGCTCCTTGGTGATAAGCCAGGGTCGGTGAGCCAACATTTTGTTCAATTCTCCTAAATTTTGCAGTTTTTGAGGTGCATTTTCTAGACCATTCAACCATTTAGGGTCTCCACCGACATGAAGGAAGTCATTCACATGGAGGTTAACAAGGTAAGAGCACTGGTGTCGTGCTGCAGCCTAGAAAGGGAAAGGCAGTTGTGATACTGAAAACAGTTACAGTAAGTTGGTGCTTTATGACAAATACCACAAGTCATTGTTTCCTCAAAATATTCAAGAATAAGACTTGCAGTGATCAAAGGTTGAAGTAAGAACAAGTTGAGATTAACAGATCAGCCTGTTTTGATTATTGTTCTCACAACGTAATTATTCCTCATTCCTCACACATTATAACTATGCTGGCTACAGATGCAACGTGCCTGTATCCAGGGAGAAGCACAGACACAGCTTTATGGTGTGACCTGAAGTAAGCAATCCATACTGCACAGTACTGCCCAGGGGAAGAAGCAAAGCTGCCTCCTCCAGGTGTATCTTCACCAGCAAAAACAAAAGCAGGTTTCAGAACACATACAAGCAAGAAAGACTCAGGGCAGCTTTTCAGCAAAGAGCAGACCCAGTGTCATTCATTCAAAAAGAAACAATCACAGAATCCTAGAATGGTTTGTGGTGAAAGGGACCTTAAAGCTCATCTAGTTCCAAGCCCCTGCCATGGGCAGGGACACCTCCCACTGGACCACTTTACTCATATTAGGACACAGCCCAAGATTTTAATTCAACTTCAGCGAGCAAAGACCACTGAACTGGCAGATTGCAAGTTATGAAATCAACCACTTCTGGCAGAAAACTTGCTTAGAATGTAGAGGTTCAGAAACAGATGATGGGATGGACTATCTAGTTAGAGGGAGGTGTATTCGACAGGACACATACACAAAAAAGCCTTCCTGAAAAAGATTCTGAGATACTAAGGAAATCAAAATGAAAGAATTGTCTTATTTTTTAACAGGTTTGTTTCCCCCCCTCTTTCTCACAGTCCCACAAAAACTATGAACAAAAAGTGCTGCTCTTATGAAACAATTTGTAAACCAGACACAAACAAACCTACTCTGCTTTTCCCCTTAGCTCCTGATGAAATGCCTCTCCAACTAGAAACTGCAAAACACAGTAATCATTGCTATTAAACAAGACCCGACTGTTGCCAAAGCGGCTCTTGCTGCTTTCTGTTCCAGCATACCATTATCCCGATGTAGTGTCGGTAATGAAGCGGGAGCGGGCCATCCATTTGCAGCAGATAGTGCTGAGTTTTTAGAAAGCTCTCAAGATACTGGGGGTGGAAAACCATCACCAAGGTAACGTTGTCCAACCGGCCCAGCGCAGCGAAAGAATCCGCAAACAGTGCGTGCATCGTGGCGTCTTCGTTTCCCACCTGGATTGTCTGAGTGAACAGAAAGAGCAATCAGTAATGCTGTCAAAGAAGTACCAGAAAAATAGCAAATACATAAATTAGCCACAGCATCCCAGAGATCCTGGTGAAAGAAATTGTGTTACAAATCTGTTAATGGCATTAAATCAGTGCGCATAAGGCAAGGCATATAAAATCCCTTTAATACCTCTCATTTAGGAGATCACAAATGGTTTTATCAGCAAAAGGAGGTGTTTGGCTTTACACTTTCTTTTGTACAGCACTGACTTCTCATTTTTAACTGTCTCCACTTTCTTCAGTGCCCCTATTTGATCTAACTTAGTTTATTAAACAACAAAAAGCTAACTGAATAATCCTTTTTACTATGGGGAAAAGAAGGAAAGAAGCAAAAAAGCTACGATGCCAAGAGAGAGAAATAAAAGGAAATTGAAACTTTAGGTTCTAAAATTCCTAGAAAACCACAAGCATATTACTAATGTTTCCCCTGCTCCAAATTCTCTTACCAGATGATCCCAAGAGAAGCACCAGAAACACTCAGCCACAACACTCTGACACTTCTCAGATTATTCAGAACGGTAGAGGCAGCTCAAGATAAAGCAGCCCCAGAGCAGGGGGCAGGTGCTTTGTAGACCAGTAGGAAACTACATCCGGGTGTTCACAGGGAAACAGACACTTAAAGCAAACAGTATTGGGTTTCTCTTACGCTAGATAGCAGTGTTAAAGGAATCATAACTTTTCCAAAGCTCCCCAGGGCTCTCGCTGCTTCTGTACACTGGAACCATGGCCAAAGTCTCACCAGGACTGAATGTGATCACAAGTGAAAATCTTTGACAGCTCAGCAGCTGTCCTGAAACCAAGTGTGGGTTACTACTAAAAGGGTGTTCCTTAAAAGCATAAAGTTCACTGTGTACTTGAAAACATTACCACACCTCCTTCTCCGGGATGAATCTGCTTGGTCCGTGTCCCAGTGGTCTAGGAATTCTTACTCCAAGTTCCTAGAAAAGAAAATTACACCATCTCAGCATTTAGTTATAAACAGCTTTTAGCTGTGGCTGCTAGAAGGAAAAGAGTTCTGCATTCAGAGCTGGGCTTATCTGGGTACTAGTGGTACTCTTACACGGGTACTTCTACTAGTACCGTTTGTACAAACACAAATCATGTTTTATACAAGTGCTTTATAATTAGCCACACTTGTTTACGGTGTACTCCCCACTCCAGCAACAAAAACCGCAACAACAAAGGCCCTGCCAACCGAAGCAAACACACGCAAATTCATATGCACACTACAGCCTGGTTCACAGAAAATTCTGCATCGAGCATATTTTGGCAGGGTGTCCAGGACAAGGAGTTCAGTACACAGCCGTCTGCTGTGTGGTTATGCCACTGATACAAAACGAGACTGGTGTGTGTGTGTGTGTGTGTGTGTGTACATCCGCAGTACACCAGCACATAACACTCTGTGCATCTGTCAGGAAATAGAACAGCTGTAACCCTAATCAGATTTCTTTTTCCCAACCTCAAAGAGCTCTTAAACTGCTGAAAGTACCTGATCTACATTTGCATCTGCTTCTTTTCAAGACAGGATAAAAAGCTATTCACACTGGGAGGGAGGAAGGGGGTTTTGCTCAATCAGAACAGCAGCAGCCATGCTATGGCCAAGTTGCCTTGCAGATGAAAGGGAGGCTGAATAGGATACTCCTCCAGCAAGTTCTCTACTTGCCCTCTCCTTTGGCTAGATGAAGCTTTCTGCAAGCCTACAGTACCTTGGGCCCTTCCTGTAGCCAAGGAGCAAACTGCATAAAAGACAAAGACTTGGGTGCATTTGTGTCCCGCCTGTTAAACCATTCTGCTTGGAAGGGTGGGAGCCATGGGCCCAAGAGCAGCTTCTGTATTTGGCATGATCAGCCGTCACAGAAGACCCAGCAGGGTCCATGGTGCATGTACCAAAGCAGGACATGGCCTCACCTTGCATAGTCACACGTGCCCACCTCCCCATCACCACAGAGGCTCACTCCTTCATGTGCACAGCACTTGCTGCAAGCCAGCTCGACTGTGGGGACTGGTCCCCAGGCAGTGGCATGGCTTCCCCAGGAAAGATGGGAGCTCCCAATGGGGCAAGCTGATGGCACAGTGCTCTTAAAGACGGATGGAGACCTGGGATTAAAGCTGAGGATAGAGCTAAGTGCTAAACACTAGGCTACACATAAACTAACAGTCTGGGATACTTATCTGTTCTTCTCTCTTCCCTGGTCACCTTTTAAAACCTATCCATTGCCACCATTCCATAGCCTCCACACATCATCTTCTGATGATACCAACTCCATCCAGGTTCTCAACTGGGTTTAGGTTAATAAATATCTTGTATGGAGCATTGAGCCAGTTCAGGCCATGTAGAGCACAGGGACTCCTTCAGCTGCTTTAGGCCTCAAGAGCAAACCAAGTCCCTAAACGCTGACTGCAGTTTTTAACCTTGCTACATAGGCAAAGGCTGTTGTAACAAGCAATACCAGCTGCGCTCACTATTGCACTTCTTCTGTCTCAGCTGAGGTTTCTATTTGCACGAGAAGCAGTTTTATTAATCAGTTACTGTTCCCTGAACTTTCCCCTAAGATTAAAAACCAGCTTCAGAGAGCCAGAAACAATCATAGCAGATCTAAGGCAGAACTGCTGAAGCCCATCAGAGTCTGTCAGTCTCCTTAAATCCTAAGTGAGATGCCTTCATTTCTCAAGTCTTACTTGGATAAAGTGAGATCAAAGGGCAGCTCTCACTGCTTGTCTTTTCAGATTCTCCCTGGGACAATAATGTTTGTGATGTAGCTTTATCCTGCTGAGGGTCCCAACATCCACAAACAGATTCTGCCTGCCAACTAAGTCTCTAGTAATGTCACTCATAGGATGTATTTTTCATCTTAAAACCACCTTCTCTCCTCAAAGCCCTAGCACAGTACTTATCTCGGCTACAAGTACACCAGCAAATTAGAGAAACATCTTACATCCAAATGACAGCAAGGGAAAAAAGTCTGTACACGTCATTTAACTTAGCAGATGTCTGCAGTTGCCTGCAAATGAGGCTCTCCAACAGAAATACCTTGAAGTTTAATCCTTGAACACGTTTCAATCTTCTTTCCCAGAACAATTATAGGAAGAAAAAACCAAACCAGAACAACAGCAGAAGATTAAGAACCTGCTATCAGCAGGCTGCTGTGTTTTGCCTCACAATCTAAAATACATCAGTACCAATACACTTTGCATTTTTTAAAACCTTGCAGAAGTCAAACTACTCCGATTACACTGTATCTAACAGGTTACATTACTGAAGTAACCAAACCCTCTCTGCAAAGGGACTTAAAGAGGTTTTTAAGGATTGAGTGAGTTCCATCCCCCTCATGGCACCAGCCTAGCACCGGAGGCACCTGGGTTCACCTCTCTGTTTTGACTTAGACCTTGCCAGGGATCTGTGAAGATGCTCCTCAGTTTCCCATCTGCAAAACGTTTCTTCCAGAGGGTGCTCAGAACAGATTCTTATTGTGAGGCCCACGGTTACCACAGTCATGAGAGCTGTATAAAATCTGGCCCTTTGGAAAGCGTCTGAAAATCGTTATTCTTAGAAGCTGTGGCAGACCTTTTAACAAGTGCTTGCCCTCTTTTTCAGAAGCAGCATTTAATCAAATTCTCCTAGTACTAGAGAAATAGCAGATACCTCTGGGTGCCCCCAGTATCCCAACAATTCAAATACTATATAGACATAATACTCAAAACAGTGCTAGAAGTATCTTCCCTTAATTTTGAACATATTTCTATGCTCCATGTTGTCCTTCACTAATCAATCCATCTTCCAAATACACTCAAGAATCACCACTCTCCAGCTTTCCGTCTCCAAGGCAATACCCAAATCCTGACCAGCCATACCACCAGGTCTCTCTCCAGCACCTTCCCCATGAAGAAGCACCCGGGACACCAACAAGGACTTGGCAAAGCAGCTGGGGGGGGGGGGGGGGACTGGGGCAAGCAGCAGTTGTAAGCAAACAGAATCTATTTTGGTTATTAAAGAAGCACCTTCCATGTGATTCCAGACCAGGGAGTCGGACACCAAAGTGACCTACTTAGTGCCATGTTTTCTGCATCAAAATTCTCCTGGCTTCGTTCCTTCCCCTTCTTAGCCTTGCCCCTCCACCTCCATTCGGTCTAGAAACTCTGCAGCTGGATACAGCTCCAAGCTCAGCAGAAAACCAACCACAAGTGAGGTGACAACAGCAACAATAATAACAATGACAACAACAACAATACATCAGAGGCACTCCATCTTCAACGCCAGAACATAAAACTCAGATGACTGCAAAGCTGAGCACCAAGGGTAGAAGAGATTCTACTTTCAGCACCCAGAAGTTCTTGGCTAATGGAGGAAGCTGGACCTCGCCAGCTGGCAATCCACTCCACTGCCCACTTCCCAAAGGTACCTTGACAGAGAAGCAAGACTTTAGCCATACAAATGCATCACTGTGCTGGCAGAGACACTCGAGAATCACAGAAAAGCCTCCTCTTTGCTCTTCTGTGATGTAACTTCTATTTCTCTACAGCTACTATTATTACCTCCATGGGTCCTGTGGTCACCAGATACCTACAGTTTCTGAATCTACACATCCCTCATCACTGCCCTATCTGAGCACCTCACCTCATGCATTTAATTCATGCAACAATCCTGAGGCAGGGCAAGAGTATTACCTGCCATTAAAAAAACCCCACACCTGAGAAACATAAACACTACATGTCTATCAGAGGCTGCTACAGAAGACTGGCGGCTGGAGCTGAGCTCTCTCAAGTCGTGGGCTAATGCCCTAACCACCAGGCAGTGTGTCTTTTCAGAGACTTCTCAGCCAGGAAATATGCTTTATGCAAATCTGCACCAAGAAACAGCTCTGGAGGGCTGAGACAGAAGAGTTAATGAGACCAGTCTGCAAACTTCATTATGTACTTCCCAGTCACCATTCTGCCCCACCAGTCTGGCCCTCTTACGGTACGTCCAACTTCACAATGACAACCAGACCCAAAATCTGTATTGCATGCACATATGCACTCAGAGAAGACCACTCTAAAGCCACAAAGACATACAAACTCACTCTACTTACTTACAGCTGTTCTGTATCTTAAGACTCTGTCAATCAAGACCACTTTCAGGTAACTTTTTTAAGTGCCTTGACAAGAGCAGGATTCCCATGGAATTTAAGTAACAGTTGAACTGCAAACGCTTAGAAGAGCTCACCTCTTCAAGTGACAGAATACCATCTCCTTTGGTTCTGAACCTCTTCAAAATATAAGTGAAGAAAACAAAAAAAGGCACCTTTAAACAGACACCCAATATCAGAAATTCCACCTAAGAACACTGGAGCCAAGTTAAGCAACATGGCAAGATGCAGGATCTCTAGATCAGGAACAGTTCCCTACCTCAGGCACAGCTCTTGCTCCATGGGGCACCTAAACTGCATTTTCAGACCCCTGTTCCTCTCCACTGCTGACTCCTGGCAGCCAGAGCTCTTCCCACAAAACCTCTCCCAAACTCTTGAGTGTTGTCAGATGAGTATGGGGACTTGTACCAAACTGTTACTTTTCAGTCATTTGGGATTCAGGAGCTGAGCACCAGCTATGAACCACAACCTTCAAACTGCTTCCCTGGTGTTAGCACAGTGAGTCATTTTGCTCCCCTCAAGTACAGTCAGTACCAATATCAAATGTTATCTCCCAGAGAAACTTATTTACATACTTACTTAAGCCTCCTCTAAGTGCAGAAGAACATTTTATCATAGACAAGCCACAGGCAAAGTGAAAATACAATTATCAATTCACTAAACCACATTCGGATTAACATCTTCATCTGAATCATCTGCGTCCCCACTAAGCATTAAATACTGCTAGAGCCAAACAAAATTATATGAAAATCATGCCCTTATGCAATATAAAACAATCTAAAGGAAGGAAACAGAGAAGGGAAATTAGGTTGAGGGGACCTTTTTTGGAGGTAACATTTTCCCAGACAACATAATCTAAATGCATTCCTGCCCAAGCTTAGGGTTAAGAAAGGCACAATGAGCTGTGGCTTACAAACTCTTCCAATATAATCTCCTAGTAGAATAACCTCCTCCCCAAAAATAAATGTGCCAGCGCTGAAAATTCAGCTTAGTGTGTACTACGATGAATCTGAAGCTGACATAAAAAAAAACAACTTAGAGCTTTATATGCTTGTAAGACAAAATGTCCCAAACCACCCAAGGCAGGCTTTGGCACTTACCAGTCTAAGAGGCCTTGTGCTGCTGCTGCTTCACTCACTGTGTCTGGTTCCTATTTCCCCTTTAAAGGTCACCAACAGCAAAACCTCACTGTGGTGACACAGGCTACAGATCTGGACTTTTCTTGTTTAGAATCGAAGTGGCAAGTGATTCATCACTAAACTGATACATACTCAGCTCAAAAGCTGTTATCTTCAGTTCTGCTAAAGGCTCAGCCTATCATTCAGCTGAAGCACTGGACATGTCCACACTTGCACTGATCTTAAGAAGTGACAGCAAGTACTCCCTCTCTGTTACAAAGCACTTTGTTCCCCAGACCTACTGCTCTTTACCAAGATTAGAGCACAGCAAACATTGAACTGTTGCTGTTTCACAGAGAATACATTATTCTTACATGAATTTAAATACATAAATGACTCCAATTTAAATACCAGTAAGTGTACTTTCTCTGAGCATCTCAAAGTCCTTTGAAATACCAGGTTTTAAAAACATCCCCAACCAGTTTGTGTGATTTGATTCAAGACAGAAATCAAGGTGACTGTGTGCCCACGGTCACACACCCTGTTCACAATGGCAGGAATAAAAGCAAAGCCCAGGCTCCTCACCCTCAAACTCCAGCACCTCTTCTCTGGCCAGCTTCTGGCACCGAGCAGTACGAGCAGGTCCAACTGGAGCAGTCTCAAGTGCTACCTATTCTTCCTTAGCAGTAATAGCTCTTCCTGAAGTGGTTTTGTGACACAACTGCCTAGACACCACAACCCAATTTACTTTTGATATGAGCTCACTGAAACCAAGAGGGTGAATTTCAATGATTGGTGCTTGGCTTTTCTATATGCCAATTCTGTAATATGCATAATGACAGAAAAAGTATTAAAGGGGAAGAGATTTAGAAGACACACCTGCAATGTCCATGCCATCAACACTGTTTAAATGACAATAGATCAGTGACACAGAACAAGTTTAAACATGACAGTTACAGTATGCACTATGTAGACTGCACTGCTGGGTCATGTCAAAGCAAAGCCGTGTGTATCTAAGAGTACCAGATCTATACAAACAAGAAAAAGAGGATTTAAAAATATCTTTTAAAAGAAAAATCTTAACGTCGTGACACTAAGAAACTTACAAAAGAGATCCAAATCAGCACTTGAATTCCTGTCCAAAATGCTATTGACTTGCCTTTGTTTGCAGTTACAGCAAGCTCTTATCAGAAACACAACGCCGGCCCCACTGTTTCAAAAGCATAACCCAAGTCTGCGCAAGAACGAAATAAATACCGGGCAATTCATAGGCAAAAAGTACTTGGATGAGCCTAAAACCCCAGCAGACACCCCACCACCAGAGGCGGTGCACAGCCCTTCTGGGACCAGGTGGCAGAGGGGAGGCTAACGACAGCATCCGCACTGGTACTGCAGGCAGCAGCTGGATGTCCCCCAGGAGGGAGCTACAAAGGACCTGCAGATCCCCTAAAGTCACCTCCTGTTGCAGTGAACGTCCTCAGGGGTCGAGCGAGGAGCCCGCAAGGAAGCGCTCCCCCTGCCTCCCAGCTCGCTGCAGGGGGGCCCCGCCCCACTTCCAGCAGGGATCTCTCCCTGGGGATGAATCCGGACAGAAGGAACCACCGACCATGCCGGGGGGTCCAGCCATGCAGGGGTGCCCCGCGGCCCAACCCCTCTCCCCCCTCAGTACCTGCTGCTGGGGGCCCGACCTCGCCGCCCTCACGCCAGCGCTGCGGGGCGAGGGCCGGGCACCCTCCCCTCGCACCCCACGGCAGCTCCACCGCACGGCCCGGCACCGCCGGCACGGAACTGGCCCTCGGCTCCCCGCCCGGCGGCCCGGCCTCCTGCCCACCCCGCGGGAGGAGCGGCGCGCAGGGCACTGCCCCGACGGGGCGGGGCGCAGTGGAGCGGGAGCTGCGTGCGGGCGGTTGCGCCGTTTTCCAGCTGCGGGAGCCTCAACACGTTTCCCGGACAGGAAAATAAGCCCCGGTTCAGAGCCGGCCGGAGGGCAGGGCTGAGGCGAGGGGTGCCTCTCCCTCCATGGAACCCCGCTCTCCTCAGCTCCCCTGCGCTTCCGGCACGGAGCAAATCCTCGGACAACCTTTCCCCCTCTCCCCTGTTCCTTATGCAAGAGTTTCTACCTTCTCTTTAAGCAACAACGTAATTATGGGTTTTAAACTGAGAAATCGCAGGAGGTTAACGTTTTGTAGCTATCTGTGTGACTAAGTGTGCTGCTGCAGACATCTGGCCTCCTGCCTATTCCCAAGATCATAACAGTCCTGGGCAAACATATGTTTTGCAATCTCGTCAGCAAAACACTCAGCCTTTGTTTGCAGCAGGCTGTACTCCTCTCGCTGACCCCCCAGGGCTGTAAACTCTGCCAGATGCCTTACATCTCCCACCTCTTTTTGCTCTGGGGTTTTATGGCACCAATTATTCCAAAAGAAACAAGCCCCCTGAGCTGTCCTGTGTGATTCTGTTGTTTTGGGGGTTTTCCCTTCCTCAGCAATGTAAGATTTAGAAAGCTACATTTTGTTAGATCACTTTCCTTTAAATATTTTGAATGGAAATAAACTCCCATAGACCACAAGACGAGAACTTAGGTTGCATTTTTGATGGGAGTACAGCTCTGAACCCCTGAACACACTCATATGGGGGAGGAAGGCCTCTGTCTGCAATTCAGGCAGCTCATTTTCAAGTCCTACCAAGCTATCTAACAACCAAGCAGGGAAATTCCATGACACTGAACTTTACACTTCCGTTAAATGTAAAACTGAGCACTGAAAAATTGTTTACAGGCTGTTCCTGTTAGGGGTGTAAGAACCTTGCAGTGAAGCACAGAAAACACCGAGGACAGTGCTGTCAGGGGAATGTGGCAACATGACTCGAGGCAGCAGTTCTGCACATTTCTAATGCTAAAGCTTTAAAGGCTTCCTTTCCTCTCCACTTTCTAAATACCACCACCAACCACTCTGGGCTATACAATTAACTTGGTGAGCCAAGGGCTACTCTACTTCTGAAGGCTTAGCAGCAGCTATGAGGTTAAATTAGCTAGGGATGCCCAGGTATCACAGCTCCGTACCTGGGGCCTTGGCTTTAAGCTGGTAAGTCTTTCCAGAAGAAATGAAGTGTGCTTTACACCTGCTTGTACTTCAGAAAATGCTTACCAGAAGCATGGAAAAAGAAGAATGTGATACTGGCAAGGAAGGTTGCACTTTGTGAGGTAATAAAATAAACTAATGAAGAACACTGTTTCATTCCCACCAACTACTTCCTTACTTCAGGCCAAGACATAACAAAACTAGAAGGAATGGGCTCCTTTTGCTACACAGGCAAAGAACTGGCTTGTGCTCTGAGAAACTGTTGAAAAAGAGTAACTCCCTGGAAGCTGAAATGCAAGATGCCGCCTCACCATAAACAGTCTTCCCAGATGTCAGCTGAAAGGCCACCCCTTCCATGAACCCGTTAACACCTTTGGAAGGAAGGGGCAGGAGAGGGAGGGCAGCACTCTCACAGTTCCCAGAAGTGTTTTTCCCCACTGTGATGGCTTGCCCTGCCTAGATATTAGTTTTGGAAGCCTGTTTATGTTAACATTTGTTGCTATACAAAGAACCTTGGCAGATACAGATTTTTCTCTGACATGTTCCAAGGGAAATTCTCTTGCATTAACCAACTCAAAAGCAGAAGGTAGAGAATCATACCGCGTTCTTTGCTTGCTGCATCAGGATAAATGAAGGCAGTGACAGCACATCAGAAAAAGCAGGTACAAAGGGGAAGAGGAAGTTGCACAGCCATAGCAAACAAATAATAATGCTCTTAAAAGCTCTCCCATATGGCCTGAGTACACAAGCTCTGCTCAGGCCCCAGGTATTTCTCTGCCATCTCATCACCCCACTCCGCTGCATGTTCTCCACCCCAGCCCTCACACCACTACTTCCAAGGTGCGACTCCTTCAAATGGAAGAACACGCAAAACTGAAGTACTGCTCATCTATAAATTAGTACACAACTGGAGACTGAAATTATTTCCTCTTGGGGGCTAGTAAGACAAGCTACAGGAGCACCTTCCTGAGGGCATTATGGTCTGACACCTGCACAAAGCTCATTTGGGTACTAACAAGTGCAGACCCCAGTGCTGCCAGGAGATATGCGGAGAGACCTATGGTACTGTTTGCATAACTTGAGTGTTCCCCTGGGGAAACACAACGGTATGTTTGACCATGTATCGATGCAAGTAAACAGAGATCTAGTAAAATGCTCATTAAGGAAACAAACAGCAGCAAATGTTTAGCATGACAATATCGATAGATACCAATTTTCCTTTCACCCAGAAAGAGCATAGGATAGATACACATGAAGTCACCTAAAGCAAACACCACCTAAAACATGGAAATGTACTCTTTCATAGCAGGCACTTCCATAAAAGCTGCTTGCATAAAGGGATGACATTTAATGTCTGTGCAATCCAAGTGAAGTCATCAGAAACGCAGTTTTTCCTTATTGCTACAGTTAAAGAAACGTCCTGGTGAAACTAAAAGAAGACCAACCAGTTACAATGTGAAAAGCCTGATCCTGCATAATCATATGTCTGTACTTAGCCACTGTAACTGGAATAGTTCCATTTCAGTCCAATTGGGTGACTTATTTGAGTCAAGTGCAGCACAAACAAATGACTGTGAAGAACTGGCAAGCCAAGGTCTTAAATTCTTTCCATAGAAAAGCTATCCAAGCAGGAGCACTCAAAATGCCTGTTACTGCAATGCCCTGGACATCAAATTAATATCCCAGCGGATGATCAGACAGTCCTTTCCCAGGAACATTTACAAGTAAAACCAGATAATTCTTTGGGGCTCTGAGCTACCCCATTTGCATTAGTTTGTAGGACTAGATTTCTCTCTTGTGGTTTCATAGGGTAGTGCCAGCTGTGGCAAGATGTAGCAAGCTCAGCAGAATGGATGTAAATACCAGCATTCACATCCAAATGTTTTTGAACCCCCCCGAGATGAGAGAGGGCCCCTAAGGGCTGCTAGGGCATGGTGTCTCCCATGGCAACTAGCCCTCCAGCTGAAGAGGTTACTCATACTAACCTGAGTGTCAGTGCTCCTCGGGGAGAACAAGTCTCTCTCCTAAGACCTGCCCACCCAGCTGCTGCAAACAGCACGCCGTATTGCACAGTCAGAGTAAGCAAATGGAGGGCTATTTTGGGTTGGGTTTTCTTTGATTGTTTGGGGTTTTTTTAAATTGTTTGACTTTTTTTGATACACAGAGATTAGGTACTGCTAACAGTGACCAGATCTCAAGGGACGTAACTCCTAGCCAAGCAGCCGCAATAAAAGCATAGGGGCAAGAATCAATTCAACCAGAACAGCTCAAGCAGCTCCACTTAATAGGTTGCCTTAGTGAAGTCATCAGGTGTTTCAGCAATGACTAAGCAGCCCCACACTAGCCACTGTGAACACTTCCCTGTGGATTCCTCTCATTCCAAGCTGTCCACAGCCACTACCCTTTTCATCATGGATTTCAAATGTATCTCCTAATCTTTTCTGTACTATACACCTGTTATTTCTAAAACAGTAAAAATCTTTATCGTGATAACAATATGGCAGGCACAGCAATCAAACCATTCATTACAGTGATGAAAGAATTTAAATTAAATAGAATGTACCATCCTAGTATGCAGGGTCAGTAGTTCAAAGCATTCTTGATTTAACCTTAACAATCTGATCTGTCAGTCTTCAAAAAACTCACTCTATTATTAGAATTAGTACATAATTCTGGGAGGAGGATAAACTGTGTTCTCTGTACACTTCAAATTCTTGCTGTATGTGTCAAAAAGGATCAGCACTTAGGAAGGGCATTGCACCCGATACCTTTATAATAATAACAAAACCAAGTTGTTTAGCAGAATGGAGGGCTGACAACTGGCCACATCAGGAAATAAGTTTAAACCAATATACAGAAGTTTTCCTTTTATAGTCTCTTGGATTGCAAGGCTGGCTAAGACTGAACTTTTTACAATATTTAGAGATTATATTTATTGCCAGTTCTTTGAACATTATCCATCCTTGAAATGCTGTTTTTCTGTTTCTAGGTCTTTCTTACGTGCTGCTTTCTTAATGGCCGCACCTTCAGCTTTAATGGGCAAATGACTTCCAAGTAATTAAGGTGGTTTGTGAATAATTACACATCAGGTCATTCCTAGCCCACTGTATCCCCACTGAAAGAGACAGCATCTTTCCTCTCAAAGTTGCAAAAGGCTGTAAAACTCGGTTGTTATATCTGAGCTGTTCTCATAGCTGACTTCAACTTGCCAAGCAAGCTCCGAGAACTCCAGTGAACTGAACTATCTGCTGTTCCCTGAACTATCTGCTTCATCACTCAGGACTCATCCCCCAAAATAGTCATTCTTCTGGTAACTTCTGCCTTTAAAATTCCTACAGCTCACCCCCACCTCTAAACCACACATTGTTTTGTTTCTTCTCTCCCTAAAGCTTGCGCAAATTTAACATTCCCTTCTGCAGTTATTAGCTAGAAGAAGTACTAAGTTCAATTTAAGGAGCTGTAAGAGGCTGAGATCTTAAGATTATTCATGCTTTGGCAAGGACACAAAAACAGACTTATGGTTTCTCAGACTACTACAAATAGGTAGATGAAAGATGCATATCTGAAGTTTAGTAGATTGAAAGAATGTCTTCCAAGATTATTCTCACTCCTTTTTATAAGGGTACACAGCTCCTCCGAGGCTGATAAACAGCAGCTAAACTATGGAAGTTGTTTGTCTGGCACACTGTGAGTAGCCAGTATTAGAGAAGTGGATTCTTCTGCTTGTGTTCTGAGGTGGCCCCAGGCACACACACTATGCAGGAATACCCTGGTTAACCACTCCCCCCAGACCCAGCTCCCTCAGAACGAATGTCCATATTCACTAGTTTCAAAACTGACCATGGTAACTCACAGGTACCTTCTGATCTTTTGGTATCTAGAACGTGTATGGAGAGGGGATCAGTTGTCTATAGCTGCAGATTGCCACTCTCTGGAGAACAGGACATTTGCAGGCTGCCAGCCACTCTGCAGTCTCCCTCAGTATTAAATAAACATTAAGGATAAAGAAAACTGGTTTAACCTTATTAGAAGAGTATATCTGGAGTTCAGTCAAGAAAAACAAAATTTAACATAGTTTATAGGTGTCTAAAACTGCCTTGGCCTAAAGAGGTCTCCCCTCTTCCCTTCAGTTAGCAAACTGCTAACACCAATGCCCAAGGCATTTTGCACAGCTCCTTGGAGCTGGGATCCATTTTACTATCTTTTCTCGGGCCCTCTCTCCCCAGGACGAATACTGAAAAGGGACAAATATCCTTTATCAGCTGAGTGAAATTTCACCTTCGGGAACTTACTGCAACTCCTAGTCCTCAAAATTGACCCAGTTAAGAGCAATGAGACAATGCAATCCCTTACTTTCTATGTTGCCTGGAATGCTGTCTGACTGTGCTTCACCCCTGCTGTGGAAAGATGCTGTTGGAAGGCCTGTCCTACAAGCATGGAGGTTGTCTTACCACTCTGGGCAATCCACTGCAAACAAAACCTTTTACACAATGCAAGTATCTGCCTTCGTGGGAAAGGAAGGCCAGCTGAATCATCTCTATGTGAGTTTAAGGCTTCTGGGTTTTTTAAACTGCATTTGACCTTGGAAATAATCTTTACATATAAGGAGATGAAAAAGCAATGAAATGTATCTCCTTATTAGCTTCTGACAGAAACCTGACACAACAGCAAGCACACAGGGAAACAAATGCCTTCAGCAGTACCGGTATGTTAACACCTCGCTTACCGGAATTGGGCAAAACCATCATATTTGAAAAATCATGGCAGTCAGGTGAAGTTCCCAACGACTGGAAAAAGGGAAATATAACCCCCATTTTCAAGAAGGGGAAAATGGAAGACCCGGGGAATTACAGACCAGTCAGTCTCACCTCTGTGCCTGGCAACATCTTGGAGCACATTCTCCTGGAAGGCATGCTAAGGCACATGAAAAACAACAAGGTGCTTGGTGACAGCCAGCATGGCTTCACTAAGGGGAAATCCTGCCTGACCAATCTGGTGGCCTTCTATGATGGGGCCATGGAACTGATGGAGAGGGGCAGAGCAGCTGATGTCATCCACCTGGACTTGTGCAAAGCGTTTGACACTGTCCCACACGACATCCTTGTCTCTAAATTGGAGAGAAATCAACTTGATAGGTGGACCACTCGGTGGATAAAGAACTGGCTGGATGGCCGCACACAAAGAGTTGTGGTCAATGGCTCAAGGTCCAGCTGGGGACCAGTAACGAGTGGTGTCCCTCAGGGATCGGTGTTGGGACCGGTCTTGTTTAGCATCTTCGTCGCTGACATGGACAGTGGGATTGAGTGTGCCCTCAGCAAGTTTGCCGATGACACCAAGCTGTGTGGTGCGGTTGATATCCTGGAGGGAAGGGATGCCATCCAGAGGGACCTCAACACACTTGTGAGGTGGGCTGATGCCAACCTTATGAAGTTCAACCACGACAAGTGCAAGGTCCTACACCTGGGTCAGAGCAATCCCAGGCACAGCTACAGATTGGGCAAAGAAGAGATTCAGAGCGGCCCTGCGGAGAAGGACTTGGGGGTGTTGGTCGATGAGAAAATGAACATGAGCCAGCTGCAGTGTGCGCTCGCAGCCCAGAAAGCCAACCGTATCCTGGGCTGCATCAAAAGGAGCGTGACCAACAGGGCGAAGGAGGTGATCCTGCCCCTCTACTCTGCTCTTGTGAGACCTCACCTGGAGTATTGTGTGCAGTTCTGGTGTCCTCAACATAAAAAGGACATGGAACTGCTGGAACAAGTCCAGAGGAGGGCCACGAGGATGATGAGGGGACTGGAGCACCTCCCGTATGAAGACAGGCTGAGGAAGTTGGGGCTGTTCAGCCTGGAGAAGAGAAGGCTGCATGGAGACCTCATAGCAGCCTTCCAGTATCTGACGGGGATCTATAGGGATGCTGGGGATGGACTACTCATTAGGGACTGTAGTGACAGGACAAGGGGTAACGGGATAAAACTTAAACAGGGGAAGTTTAGATTGGATATAAGGAGGAAATTCTTTACTGTAAGGGTGGTGAGGCATTGGAATGAGTTGCCCAAAGTTGTGTACTCCACCCCCGGCGGTGTACCCCATCCCTGGCAGTGTTCAAGGCCAGGCTGGACAGAGCCTTGGGTGGGATGGTTTAGTGTGAGGTGTCCCTGTCCATGGCAGGGGGTTTGGAACTAAATGATCTTAAGGTCCTTTCCAACCCTAACCATTCTATGATTCTATGACAGCAAATGACCCAGAGCTGCATTGCAGTGAGTTACACTGAGAATGCAGGAAATGCTGGACGAGTGTCTTGTGGGGAAGTTGCAAGTAAAACCTACTTTCACGCTCTGGTACAGACAGACATCCAACCCAGAAGCTGTTCTCCTCACCAAAAGCATTTTGTGATCTTTACCCTTAAGGGCTCAGGTATATTTCTAGAAAATTTACTGAAACTCTGACCTGAGGTTCAGGCCTGACTTGGTTTTGTATGTACAATAAAGAAAAAGCTTATTTCTGCAGAGCCTTCACCAAGGAACAAACTAGCAACTTATAAAATGCTTGGTTAGACTTTAAGTCAGCCTTTAATCTCACATATATACACACTACAGCCAAAACCTAAGCAACTTTTTCTTTTTTAAATAATTGTTTTCCCCATGAAAAGACAAGTAAGAAGAAGAGAATGCAACAAAGGCATGGCATGTCATTTAATGCACTTCAAGAAGACTCACAGCTATTTTTCTATAGCTTGCTTCTTACAGTGAGATAAAATCAAGTGAAATATTACTAAATTAACATGGCAAATACCACTAGAGATTCGTGAACCTTTATATCAATTACTGCAGTTCGGGGAACTGTTTTGTGGCTTTCTTCTTACACTTGCCACTTTCAAGCGCATGCTCAGCGTGCCTCAGAGCAGCAGACAAGGGGAAAAAAGAAAAGAAAAATCAGGGGGTTTTTTTCCTGTTTTTACAGTCTAGCTGTGACCCAAATAATAGATGTTAGTTATCTGAGTTTGTGAGTTTTGGAAAACCAACAATGTTGTTGTTTTATTAGGGGAAGATATCCAAATACCTATAAAGCTCTATTCCCCTTCTGTAATGACCTATCTTGATGGCAAGTTTGCAAGTTCCTTGAGACAATCTCTCTCCATAGCTGTTTCATATATAGAGCCAAGAATAATAATATCATAGGATTTATCAACTCCTCTAGAACATTATCTTGGCAAAAAGTTAAGTACAACAGTAAGTAACATTATCCTAGAAGAGTAAACCACATCACTGATTTAATGATAGCAGTTAAGAAAACAGATCATCCTCTAGGTACTACTATTCAACACCTGGTTGTCATGAATTAAGGAGGTAATACCAGATCCGCCATTTTTGTATCAAATCTGGGTTTTTTCACTTTTATATTCCAACCCATGCAGACCTCTGCTTGAGAAGAAGCATTAACACCTCCCCTACATCCCCCCAAAAAACCCCATGAACAACATGTTAATCATGTATTTTTTGCCATTTTTGGGGAGTTATTACTAATGTTTTCTTTAAGTTCAGACAGTGCTGTAATCTTCATTCTTCCTGATTTGAGAAGATGACATGGCTAAGACACTTTGACCTGAATCAGCCTTTGCTTTCTAAAACAGCCTTTGCTTTTTTTTTTTCTGAAAAAAGCCTTGCTTTCCTGCTGATACAAATTCTAAAAGATCTCGTCTTCTATTAAGCAATCAAGACCACTTCCCAGACTGGGTTTTACTATTTTAATGCTCGCATTAATATGCTGTTTCTTTCTGTAAGTTGAAAGGACACTGACATGTGCCCAGGGGTACATCAGGAAGCAAAGCCCCTCTGCCCATCATGAGCCACCCCTGCCTTGTGATCCGCAGTAGTGGTAGCCAACACTGCTCCTACAAGCCCCAGGGTGGGCACAGCAAGCTGCAGTGCCGCTAGCAACATGTGCTTCAAGGACATTGTACATGTGCCCTGTTTAACACAGCACAACTTCTGCATCCTCCCAAGTACTGAAGTAGCTTGGAGCTTAGAGAGCTCCCTCAACACCACTGGGATAAGCTGGCCTGCCTTCATGCTGCCTGCAGGTCCACTTCCTTGTCCTCCAACCCCCACTGCCAGCCTGGTGCTTTTCCACTGTCCACAGAGGCTTTGGGTCTCTGCAGGACAACTGTAAAATCGCAGGGAGATCTCTGCAGGTGAGCTGCTGGGGATCTCAATAAACCCACAAACTTTTGTGCACTTTGCAATGCTGCTGTCTGCAATGGTGACCTCCAGACAGTGGAACTGCTAATACCTTCCCCCACCTACCTTCTCAAAAGTATATTTGCTAGAGAAACTAAGTCTAAACAGGCTTGAAACCAATTCTGGCACTTTCTGCTCAAATACTGTTAAGTGTCTTTGTTTGTTTTGATTTTTTTTAAAGTTAACCACAATATTGGAACTTAGCCTTAAATCTACTGTTTGTTAACAATCAGAATTTTAAATCAACCACTTGCTATTGTGAGAGAGGAAAGGCCACCTACTGTTGCTGGACCACCCTGACTACTTACTGTACAGCATTTTAAACATGCAATACTTCAGAAGTCCTGGGAAAGGCCAGCACTGTATGTGTAGCCCCTCAGATTCAAATGCGCCGAAACCACATACAAAATACTCACAGAAGTATGCTGCAGAAGACACAATGCTCTCAGATTTCCATAGCAGAAGCAATATTTTGCAATCGAGCTAGCATTAAATCCTGATTTATAGCAGTTTTCAAATGTCAGTAACAAAGTACAATAAACAAAAAATGCACACAAACCACAGTAAACACACAGAAATTTTAGTAAGTATTAAAATAGGGATAATGTCCTTAAATAAGGGGTTTGGTGCTTTCAGTTGACATTTGAGCTTATAAATCTGTTTTACCGGATACGAAGCTATAGCAAACACCTTCTCCTTTTGTCAGTAAAACTACAAATCCATACCTGTCCCCCTGTTTATCACCAGTGAGACAATTACTCTCTAACTGCTTAGCAGGGATTCCAAAGTCAACAAAACAAGGCAACAAATGAAAACCTGGGCAGAACCGGGCAACATTTCCACTACCAGTGTAAATGCAAGAATGATCACTGAAGTCTATAAACTGAACTACTAGCAAAAAACTCTGGTTCATTTGCTGACATGCCTTAATTACTAACAGCAGCAGAGAGGATGATTTCTCTTTATCAGAGTGTGTTTGAGAAGTCTTCTTGAGAAGTCCTCCTCTTGAGGGAGACTACCACAAAAATAATTCATTCTATTATTTTTGTAAAGATAAATTTAATTATACCTTAATGTGAAATGTGACTTCAAAGAAATTTGCAGGTACTGTCGTGCTCTGCTAAAGCTGGTACGGCTGAGGCTTAACCAAGTTTGGATCATAGCCACCAAGGGCCAGAGACCAACCCCTAGAGTCTGGAGTTGTCAAGGATCACTGCACAATGGCCAAAAAGCAAACAAGACTGGGATGAGTCCAGAATAAAGCATTTTGGTGAGCTTAGAGCTGAGGATCACAGAGAAACCAGAGCTAGTATATGCATTAGGATTTGAAGTGGTGAAGACAGGCAGGGCATGGTTTGGGCATTGGGCTAGGGAGAGAGAGGACTCCTGAGTATCATCTGCCTATATTTAAGCTTAAGCCTGGTGGGAGTCATTTTGTTCAGGCAAGGTGTTTGCATGTCCACAGCCAGCAGGTGAAGTTTAGAGTTGCACTAATCAGGATCCAGAAAGGGAGGTTCAGCTATGGAAAATGAGAGGGGTCCCTGGGCCCTTCTTGTTGTTTCCAAGAGGCTGATTCTCTGCTCTGTAAGAATAAATAAATAAAACCCTGTGACCCTGAATTTATATTTCAATATCATCTGTATTCTTTCTTTCACGTGCAAGGGCCAAGTTTTCTACAGTAAATTTGTTCTCAGGGCTATAGAAGATTAATGGAGCATTACACACACAAGCAGGCACTTTCTTAATAGCTGTCCTGCATTAATTATTTTGTTGAAATACAATCAAGAGATTGCTGGAAGGGAATGTTTTATGCTAGGGTCACTTGAGACTTCAGGTTGTTCCTGGCAGCACATTGTGCTGGCTGAGGGAAATGGTCCTGTAGAAGCAACCAAAATTCATCATCTGACCACGCCTAAGCTGACCTCAACAGGAGAGAAAGATAACCCCCATATAAACTTGTACAGCAAATAGGTTAGGAGTGGAGGACTGTGCCCTGTTTCCCATGACACAGCAACTGGACAAATTCTTCTAACGATTCTGAACCTTTCTAAAACACAGCTGCTCTGAGGGGCAGACAGAAGAAAGCAGCTAGTAGGCAAGCTAGGGAGTTGATTCACAGGGAGAAACTCAGTAAATGGAATCACTGGATAGGGGGTCTGCATTGCTGGATGGGAATGTGGGCATAGCATATATACATGGCGTTAAATCAACAAATTTTGAAGAAATATGAAAAGTAGCTGTGGTGCATCCAGAACACGTCTCACTGGGCAGTGACCTCTCAAGTATTGCATGTATAATAGATCTGAACCTGACCCAAACGGATCAGACACCTGTGTGTACACACACAGCATTCATTTTACACTGTGTAGCTAGCCACCAGAAGCCCCACATGACCACATTCTTTCTTATACTTGTCTATACAGTCTTCCAGGAGCAGAGGAGAGGGCAGGGGTGGAAGGGACAGGAATGTGTGTGGGTAATGACAGCACTATTTATGTAGTCCTAAAACCAGACTAACGCTCTGCATGGGTACTCACTGATTAAAAAAAACCCAGACAACTCCCTGCTCTGCCTCATAACAAGGCAGACGTTCACATAAAACAAAACACACATTTAGATTTTTGGCTCAATATTCTTGCCTCTGAATTGTTGTTCTACATATCAACAAATGATCCTTTGTTTTAAGAAAGCCTTACCGGCCACAAGTTTCCCAAAACAGGGACAGTACATTCTCAAGCACTGACAGGCCTGCCTGGTAATAAGCAACAAGCATGTATGGGATAGATGGCACAAATCCAGGTCTGAGTATAAAGGAATCACAAGCATACTCTGCAAGAGAGAGGGTGAATTAAGAAGGCATCTGGATACAAGAACGACAGAAGGGTACTGGCCACAGTTATCCTACACCCCTGCTATGCTGCCTGGCGTGCTTGTTGACATTTATGTGGCTATTAAAAAAGAGAGAACAACCACAAACAAGTCACAATGCAAATTTTTTTCTAAAAGCACAACACTAAGGAACATCAGGCACAGAGGGGTCCAATCCAGTTTAAAGCAATCAGCTTATGTTGAGAGACACTGGCTAACAATTCTTAGTCAACAATAGCTGAAAACATACTCAATCCCAAGCACCTAGAGCATGGGAAGGACTGCAGCCTATTTAAAAGTCAGTAATATCATCAAGAGGTGTAGCAGAAAGAGAGGTCTGAACTTTGCAAGTAAATGTCTTTTCCGCTCCTCTTTAGAAGAAACTCTCTTGATGGGAGTTGTCCAATTTAACGTCATTGAATTTGAGTATCCTACTAAATTCTCAACTGAACTATGTATGGTTAAAATTTTTATTTCTGTAAAATACAAGAATATAACTGGGTTTTTTTTGTGATCAGTTTGTTGACAGAATAAAGCAACAACACTTTACAGTATAGTTTTCAAACAGTAAATAAAACCTCTGAAAGCAAATTTATTTTCAGCAAATTATCAACTAAATGTTAATGGCATTTATCCTGCTATTTTGATCACTATCAGATTTGAAGGAATACAGCTCCATCCATTTTTCCCCATATGTTTTATACAAGTCTCTCCCTGAATATGTTTTCCTCCTCTCCTCACACAAAACTTCCACCAACTGCTGGAGAAGCTATGCAATTGCATTTGACACTAATGTGAACTTCCTGATCAGATCATCTACAACCTTCAGCCCATGTTCCCAGTTGTCTCAGGGGGCAAAGGGAGTGGGCAGCTGCTCAAAGTTTGCAACTAACAGGGCATTGTGAAAAGAACATGAAGGCAGCTAGAGTCAACAACTGAGGTTTGAAGATTTAAGGGAACTGCCCAGAGAAACAAGCACATATTTTTAGTCTGGTAACAACCTCAGTCATTACATAAGTGTATCATTACCCTGGAAAGCACACAGGTCTTGTGGTGGAAGGGTGCTTCATCTCCATGGCTTGCTGCTTACATGCAACAGTTTACATCAAGCAGGGCATCCTATCTTAGGTGCTGTTAAACCAGCGTGAAAACTTACTGAAACAGTGTTGCAATTAATGTGAAAAGTGGCTGGGGAAAGACCCAGAAAGAAATTTTCCAAGATTTTCAGTTAACTTCTAAGTGACACTTCTAAGGATCAGCTCGTCTGTTCCATCTTGAGAAACTTTTCCAGCCCTTTTTTCTTTGCCCAGTATTTTTGCAAAATGGCTAGTACAGCCAAACACATGCAGGAGACTCTGAAGAGTGCACACTAAAAGACATTTCAGCAGGACTCTAGGTTCATGACCTATTTGAAATAAAGGAAATCTGCTTAAATATGAATCAAATGTAGATACTGAAACTCCTTACATTTAGATTACATTGACCAATGTGCCTATTCCTTCATACACGTGTACAGGTAAGGCTTGTACACTAAGTTCTTCCCTGACAGGGAGCCCATTCAGCAAATACAGTCACAAAATTCAGTTACTGAAGGCAATACCTAAAAAGATGAGAATGTACAGAGAACACCTGGGTTTTTAGATGCAGATCAGTGCACACTAATCACAATTCAGTCACAAGCTGACTTTCTTCTTCCAAGCCGGGGCTCCCTCCTCCCTACAACATCGCCCCTTAATTTCTCTCACTCTTCCACCTTCCCCACCATTACTTGTCTGTTTAAATGCAAAGAACCAGACATTACTGTAGAGTGAATCTGATTTCCTTATTACCCTATCTTAAAAATTACTTACTGTCAGCCTGGCTGGGCTGTAACTAACTGAATAGTGCTCTGGATCTGTACAGCAGCTCTGCCTGCTTGTCTGACTCTAGACACTAATACGATGAGCACCAGTGATTACTTAGTGGTGCCATGCGCAGAACAGTGGATGTTCTCCCTGGAGAACATGCGCTAGTTCCAGCAAAGACCTTCTTTTATGGTATGCAAAAATCTGATTTCTGCTAAGTTACAGGTTGCTGCTATTTCCAAAAGACCTCTAGCTCTGCAAGAGCGGATGGCTTTGCTGACAGCTTGCTATCAAAGCCACTTGCAGGCTGTAAATGTCTGAACTGCCCCAGGAAAAATAAAGTCTGGCAGAAGTTACTGGGGCTTGATCTTATTACGCACCTGAAACTTGCATGAGTTCGCTGAGTGCAGACTGAGTTTCAACTAGCGCCACACCGCAACTTCCTTCTACCTCTGAACTCAGAGGGTAGAGGTTGAAAACTCTCTCTGTACATCATACCCAGTAAAAGAAAACAGGCTGCAACTCCAGGCTAGTGCCTGACAGCTGGACTCACTGGTCATTAAGGACAGGGGAGTGCAAAGCTGGAAAAGGCAGTTTCTGGAAATGAAGGATGGAAACCAGAGGCTTAGGTAGGGAAAGTAAGAAATAAAATCTGGGGCTAAGGACTCCTAGGGAAAAGCATCCCCCTACTTGTCTGGCTTAGGGACAGCCCCCTTAGTATAGGGACTCACCCAGGACTGCAGCTTCATAAATTGCTCACCATAATGCATAAATGGTCATCATCAGCAATGAGCAGAAACCACATCTCTCAGACTAAAAGCTATTTTCATGGGGTGAGGTTTGGTATGGGATCCAATTTCATTTCAAACAGTGAAAGTTCATACAGTCATTTCATGGAAAACATGGGTTACCTGAGTTAGTGACCAAACTGCAAAAAAATCCTTCCCAACGGCCTGAGAGCTTTGCTGCATAACCTCTGCAGAGGGATTCAATTCTTATAATTGAACTTTCAAGTTTTAGTATTAAGCAGAGCTGCTAGCAAACAGAAACACACAAATTTGATGTGAAAATAAAATGGTAGCCTATCTGTTCCTTCCACTGCAGCTACTTTAGTTGTTTTCTCTTTTTGGACAAACACTACCCCAAACTTGGGACAATTCCAGCTGGTTTTGTCAGTGGATCATACAGCAGCAGTTAGATACAAAAACTAGTCTCCAGTATAACTCTATGGACTTTATTATAATTTCCTTCTAAAATCAGCAGCATTATTTAGAGACAGCTTTATATGTTATTAAATCTATAGCATCTGAGAAGGAAAATCCAGGTGCCTGCCTTTATTTTTCCTCTTCAGAAAAAGTAGAATAAATTACAAAAAGCATCTATTTTTCACCCAGATTTTTCAGAATTGACTTTGCAGTTAACACTACAGGCCAGTGCTAAAAGATGTAGGAGCACCTGTTAACACCATTTAACAAAACCAATTAAATCCCAAAGTAAAGAAGGACTCAAAGTCTTTCAGTAGGCAAGCAATAGTGGACAGCTGGCAACACGAAGAGAGTTAATGAATACAGCGGCATTCAGCAGCAATTTCAAAACTGTCTGCTTGGGTAAGGCTGAGTTATTAAAAAAATCTCCATTTATAAACAGTGTTGATGGGATTTAAGCAGCCTGTGTAAGAAGGATTAAAAGTCAATTGAAAAGCCCTGTACAGATAAGAAAGCAAAAAGAAACTGTGCCCTTGAATTCTGTACATACTGTTTAACCTTATCTCTGTTTCAGTCTCTTGGCACACAGCATGGGTAAAAGAGGCTGCCTTATGCACAGCTGGTGAGGTGGGCTCTGTGTTAGAGCTATTCAATGCTTGTACAGTGCTTTATGCTATATTGTTCCTCACACCCCACCTCCCCCTTTAAAGCTGTATACATTTATCCTCCCCACCAGGTACAGCTAGCAGATACCAAGTAGAGAAATAAATTGTAAGAGTCTGTCCAGGCATGCTATCACAATTAGGTGTTTTCCCTCCTTTATGTAACAGATGATCTTGCTATTCTCTGTTAAACTTTTATAACTGTACACCTTCAATATAACTAGTGTAAATATTGACAGTGGGAAGGCAAGTGGGGGTTTCTGGGAGGAGGAGGAGGAGCTGGTGGGAGATGAGAACTGGGCTTTAAGGGTTTTTTTTCTTCTTGCCTCCAAAGTATCCTGGAACATTCTGCTTTACACAAAAGTTATTATGGTTTTTAATTTATATATCACTTCTTAGAATAAGACAACAGACAAACACACAACTAGCTCTTTTCATTCATTAACCCCTCCCCTATCCTTTCTCATCTTCCCATCATCCAAACTCCAGCCTATTCTGGTAATCTAAGTTGCCTATTTCTGATGTGCCTTTTGTAAGACAGCCAAAGCTAAAGAGCATTCAAGGTGAAAATTTACAATACCACGTCTTGTCTTGGTTTCCCTAGCCAGTAACATAGCCTAACATTTGATTTGCTTCCCTCAGTCTTGCCCAGGATACAATAAGAGCTTTATGAAAAAGCTCTGTAAGAATTTGGGCCATTGATTTGAACAAGGACTATTTAGACTTGACACACAGCACCAAAGAGAACTGCTCAACAAGACAGCTCTGGAAGCAGTATTACCATTTCAGTGCAGGGCTAGGGAGCAAAGCTGGACAGCTTCTGGGACCTGAGGTTATCTCTTGATGCAGTCCTTTACCACACTGCACCAGCCTGTCAGAGCTAGTTCAGGTGTGTCCAACACAACACCACAAAACATGTTGTAAACATACTCTGATTACTTATCTGTGATATTTATCAGCCTATGCTTTTTCCAAGGGATCGCGCAAACTATTACATAAACATAACCAGAGTATTACTTGCAGAAGGGGACAGCTATTCTATTGGGAAGTAGAGTCATAGTTAAGAAACCAACAAACAAGACACAGATATTGGGAGTACATTGCCTCCATGCAAATTTAGGGTGGAAATGAAGAACATCAATATACAATAGCCCTAAGGAGATTCAAATAGCTAATCAGCTTACTTGCTGGTTTTGTATAAACCACAAAAAACACACAAATGCTGTAGGACATACGCTTTCCTAACTCTTACGGCTGCAAAGTTAATCTTTAAAATGCAATTTTACTGTAAGTCAGCACAACCCCATTTCCACTAGTCTGCTAGAGCATGAAACTGCCATGATAGCAGCAAACTTCTCGCTCTCCCTTGCCTTCATGTAAGTGAGAAAGCTAAAGCCCTAGTACAAATACTGTTTGATGAATATCTCCAACAGATTTCATCATACAGTTATCTGGTTACTGTATGCTCTCTGTATTCATGAGTTCTCCTCCTTGTATTTTGCAAATATGGTTTTATGTCCTGCAGAGTAAGAAGGATATTGTCATTCAAAACACATTTGTGACTACTCATTTTGCAGAAATGTTTTCATTGTCTAGTTATTACTCTGGATGATATACCCAGGGAATCCCCACCAAGGACATGGAAATAAACACAGCAAAAGCAATCCCTCTTCAAAGCTCATAATTCTTCTATACAGCTTCTACTGCTGAAAAAGGTGGAGTTTCTCTGTACTTATTTCTGTTTGGGCTGCAAAGTCAGCATAGATAAGATAGTTGGGTCTTCCTATTTATTAGTGCCCCAACCTGTTTATATGACAACAAAAAGGCCTGGACTGCCATTTTAGAAGGGCTATGAAAGATGGGGTGAACCTTAAACACTGAAAAAAACACCTTGTATCTGAATATACTCAGGCAGCTGCCTTACTGAAACTCCTTACGAGTATTAGTCACAGGTCCCCTGCCTCAGTGCACGTAGTTAGAGAATTATGATCTAAAAAAGTGCAGTTTGGCTCCCTCACTGTAACCTCATGATGTTATTTGGGCATATTTATGAATAGCCAGATCTCCATGTAGCAGAGCTGCTAATAGCATGGCATGTACCAATCACACTGCAAAGCAAGTGATCTCACCTAGGCAGCTTGTGTAAACATATCACAGCCACACAAATATGACAAGCTTCTGAGTGTACTTAAGGTTATTCTATGAAGAATATTTATTGTGTTGCCTTGAAACATATAAGCAGGGCTTTTGGGGGGTTTCTCCTCCCCTACCTCCCCGCAAATCTTCTGTAAAGAAAATTTACAGAAACAACAAAAATTCCTTCAAAGAAGGGGTTTGCTATTGCAGTAATTTAGCATACCATACTTTGAAGAATAACTTTTCTAAACAGTATGTCCCAACTCAGAAATCTTGCTCTCTGAATACCTATTTCCATTAAGAAGTATTCTGCTGCTATACGCAAGAACTGACAGCAATTCAGAGTGTCCCGTTTGAATAAATGTACACTGCTGGAACAGGATGGAGTCTCCCCATTAATACATTTTGGAGAAGTACTCTTTAAAGCTCCTTGGACACGACAGTGAAACCGAACGTAAGTTCTGACAGAAAAAAAAGTTCAAACAGTTTGAAGGAAGTTATTGGTATTTGTGTACCTTATTCCTTAACCCAATAGATATTACTTGTTGGCAAACTGACAGGAAAATCAAGTCTTTGGTTATTTGCAAGGTCTATCAGAAAGTGACTAAAACCCAAGAATGGGTAGATTCAGTTCTAGTGGTCTCACACAGAAACAGCTAAATTCCAGTTCTGCCCAAATTACAAGAGGGTAAATCCTATTTGCCTGCATTTAGGCTCCACTATACTATGTCTTCCATTAATAATACTTAGAGCAGAACTTATTTCATGTGGAGCAGCATTCTAGAACATAAGTTCCATAGAAATAAATACGAAGATCACTGAATATGAAATTTCTGGCTTGCAAAATATTTACCAAATAAACCTGTAAATAAGGTTTATTTTTAAATAATGTATTTCATTAGATCAACTAATGCAGCTGGAAAACTACAGGGGGCAAGCTCTACTTCAGATCAGGCTTAAAACCTTATCTACTTTTATTAATTGTAGGAGCTCATCTAAGTAAAGCCACTACCTCTCCCCACAAGTCTGATTTGCTGTTATCACAGCTACAACTCTATTTTTATTTGAAGAAGAACGAACGAATTTAGAACACTTGCTAAGAGGTTTTAGTTGTTTTTTCTCCCTACGAAAATAGCAATTCTTTCCTTAAAGGCTCTACTGATACAAATATCAGAGCAGGAGAAGAAATACTGGTCAGACAATTAATTCTAGACATGCATTCTCAGCATTAAATGGGATTTCAGAGAAAAACTCTGTAGCAGCCAAGTGATAGCGAGGTTTAGCCAACAGCTTTGCTATTTTTCAGACAACTTTGTAAAGTGAGCAGCTATTTAGTTTCACTACGTAGTTATTGTAGTTATGAATATAACCCCTATTTCCCCTTTTATTTGTCAATCAGTGCTAGGTTTTCTTCTCTGTTAAACTGGCTGTTCATTCATCATTATGGCTCAGTTTGAGGCAACGATCAGGAACTTCAATCTACATGGAATAATTTCCCATGCAGATGAAGTCTTAGAAAGACATTTTTCCCTACTTATAAGTTTATAATCTCATTTGAAAGCAGCAGAAAGAAAACATCATGCTACAGCAGTTACCACAGTGGGAAACCCAGTCAATGACAACTTCTAGGAGCTGCTATAACATAATAGCAATAAATGAAAACTAGGGAAAAAGACTGAAATCTGTTATTTGTCAAATTATATGAATTAGTACACTAATCCATGACGGCAAAATGTCTGCATATGTAATCAAATGCAATGTGAAATCCCACTCTACAAATACCTGATAGAGATTTATTACTATGATTATTATTGTCCTCTTTAAATATGTTAATCTTATTTATAAAGCACTGTACTGAAGCTCAGAGCTTACTTTATCACGAGAGGCAATTCTTTTTCCACAGTTTAAGTCTAAAAGAGTCCTTTTACATCTGCTTTAAAATATATTTGTGTTCAAGCAGCATTATTTGATTGCCCTTACACAATATCTCAGTAATTCCATATGAAATATACTGCGCCCATTAACAAAGGGGTTTTTAAAAGTTTTATACAATTTTACAGCTGGGCTTGCAAATTTGTCCAGGTCCAAAAGTCTAAAGTGCAAATGTACAGAGTGAAGTCCTACACTTACTGTGCCAGTGCAAAAATGTGTCTGAACACAAGCCAGCTCCAGTGCAGGAACTGTATCACCATGACACTGTTTTCACCATTTCAGAGCTAATAAACCCTGCCTCTTAATGTGAGAAACAGGTCTATGCCTCCTGGAAGACACCCAATCATTATGAAGGTCAAGTTACATCCAGATACATACTTGTAGTATCACTCTGCTCAGATCAGTAACAACCATACAAAACTAGAAATTATATCGGATTTCAAGCAGCTAAAATGGCTTTGCTGATGCTGCTTAATCCTGGATCACCACCTGATTCATTCTTACTCTACTAGAGAGTTCACAAACTAACAAGAGTCAAAAGCGAGTATTCATGCAAATTGGTATGCTCAGAAAATAACTATACTGAGAGATGAGACAAGATTCATTGAGAAAGCAGTCTTTTCTAGCCTCAACTATATGCAGTATTTGTAGTTAAAACTGCTACCAGTTATTTAAAATGGGTTTGGTTAAACTGTCACAAACTATATGTGTACCTTTTTAAACACTGTTTACAAGCGGCTTAAGAAAGAGATAAAACCAAATCAATAGGAAGCTTTTATAAACCAGTGTACATTTATTTACATCAGGATTCAAACCAGCCTGTGTATCCCTGATGAGCTGGGTTATGTATGGAACAACATTTGTAAAACAGACTACTGACAAAGCTATGCAAATGGCTGCTGTTGTTCTCGCAGTACTGTCAACTCAGCTTGGGAACAGCTACTGCTGTGGTTTCCTTGTGAAAGTCTAAGCACTTTACAATCTGATAAGAGACACTGTAGGAGTATATACCATAATAAAGACAGAAATTCAGTTTCAACTCTTCATCCTCATACATACACTAGGATAACAAAAGCTCCTTATGACATATGTGCAAGTTATTCTGCGCTTTAAACATGAAAACTGCAAGTCTGAAGCTTAAGTATTTGAACTTGACACTGCCTGTAAGTACTGAATGAGCCAAGCAAGATATCAAATTTTGGCCCTTTCCAGCTTCAGACATTTATGAAAAGTTTAGCTTCCAAATTAGCAAATTTAAATATGCATAATCCACATATCTGCATGTTACTTACCTATAATTCAGAATCAGGTACAGTTCTCTGTAACAGCATTCAAAAAATTCTGCTGGATTACTGATGCCAACTTATTGTTGAAATGTTAATTTCATACAGAGAGTATAAATGGCAGAGGACAGAGTGGAAACACAAGAATCACTCACTCAGCCCTTACTTGGTCATCCACAGAGTTTGCATGCTGGAGACACAGCCTTCTTTACTTCTCAAATATGGTAATATACCCTCTAAAACAAAAAACACATTACCTGAACTGTAATAATATGGTTTCAGAGAGATGCATAAGGAAAGCATGAAGGGGAAGTGGCTCTCTCCACTGTGTGTCTTCAGGTACACGGAGAAAGTTCTGGAACTGACAAATCATAAACCTCAAAACCAAAGAAACCTGCTTGCTGCATAGGCTGTGTGATAACAGCTCAAAATGATACATTTTGGTATATTCTGTAATTAACCTCTGTCTACAATAACACCTGTATAACATGAATACTTCAATGCATGTCATTTTTCATAACAATAATTGGCAGGGAGACACTGGTTATGTTACTCCAAAAATGCACGCTACATGGCTTAATGAGACTAGCAAAAAAAAGCTTAAATAGATCTGCAACAGTCTTTAAAGTAGTCAAGAAAGCCTCCCCTTTCCAAAACAAAACAAAAAAAAAAAGGCAGAGGTAAAGGATGCTTTATTTGCTAAGCTTGGAAATTCTGGTCTTGTCTACCTGAGCCACTGGAGAATGAGCACAGCTACACTGCAATTTTAAGCAAATAAAACTCTGGTCATAAAATATAGTGTGTATCACCACGCTTGGCATGACTCATTCCTTTTGAAACTGTGCCTTAACACCTAAAAGGCCCTGCCAATCAGCTTGTTTCCAGGAATACCATCTTTTTTGTACACCTGCCTAATGGCTTACAAGTAGGTTTTGTTTGCAATGAGAAAAGCCCAAGCTGTAGCACAGGTCTGCCTTTCAGGGCAAGCTCCTTCCAGTCATATGACACAGACATACAAGAGTAAGCATCTCTGGTTTAAATGGTAGCCTTGTTGACAAGGCACTTTACTCCAGACTCTTTGGTCCTCTGGTCCGGTCTTAGGCCATATGACTTGACTGCCAGAGACTAATACTCATCTTGATAAGCACAAGGAGAAAAACTGAAATAAAGAGTGGCTACAAAAGGATTTCATTCTGGATTAAAAGGGGATTTACAGAAAAGGAAGGAGAAAGGAATCACTGGTAAACTGTGCTTCTGTTAAGAAAAGATTATTTTCTTTTTTACTTTGTGTCACAGAATCACAGAATGGTTTGGATTGGAAGGGACCTTAAAGATCATCTAGTTCCAAACCCCTGCCATGGGCAGGGACACCTTCCACTAGACAAGGTTGTTCAAAGCCACATCCAACCTGGCCTCGAACACTGCCAGGGATAGGGCAGCCACAGGTTCTCTGGAACAGCCAGCTGTTCCACTGCCTCACCACCCTCCCAGTAAAGAGCTAGTTAATAAACAGAAAAATATTACAAAGATTAGAGGTAAAATACACAGACATATCTAAAATATTTAAATGTGCTTACAGTTTTATTGAGTTTAAATTAGCATGATGCAACCATTCAAAGGGAACTTTCTTCCTGACTTTGAACAGGACATTTCTCTTTTCATTTTCAACTTAATCAGACAAAGATTGTCAAAGTCTATCACCATGAAAATTTAGCTGTCTTTCAAATTCTGAAATAAACATTCACCTTTTCAAATATGTCTGAACACACACACACACACGCACACACACACACAACCCCCTACCTCTTTAAATAGCTTGAAAGATTCACCTTAATTAATTTGATTACAAATTACTGGGACTTTGGTAAATAATTCACAGCTATTTCATAAACAGAGGGACTAGTGCCCTGCTTAAATGCTATTCATAAATTGAGAAGACCTTCTTCCACAAAAATGGCTAAAAACACTTGTATTTCAGAGATCCTGCTTTAAACCTTTTGTGTTAACTGTAACATAATGTGTCAGTATGTGTGTACACAATATGCATGTTTTAAATAAAAGCATTTTCCTGACAGGGAAACTGGTCTCAGCTACAAAAGCCATAGCAGACTTCCTGCTCTTTCATTAGTCCTAAATGAGAAGTCAAGGCAAATAAAAAAAGAGTGTGTGTTGCTGCTTCTCCAGGAAAACTTTGGTACAAGCCAGTTAAAGAGTTTCAAGTTAAAAAGTATCAAGGCCAAGCTAACTTGATATTATCTTAATAAAAATCCTTGCCTTCTGCCTTGTCTTATGGATCTTATGCCCATATTCCAATTAGAAACAACATTATCCTTGCCTGCTGATCATATGTCTATATTGTTAACAGTCAAAAATAGCTTGAATTATTTGGTACAGCTGCTATTTCCATTAACATATGCAATTAGGACCTCACAAGATGTTGTGACATAGGCAACGCATAGACATATGGCTATATATAGGAAAGGTGATTGTTTGTTCTACCTGATATTCCTACTTTCATGCATTTTAGATCGAATTACCTTTCTAGGCACTATAAATGCACAGTAGAGCCTGATTTTCAGTTCCCGATGTTCTTTTTGGAGATGTTCTTAGGGATGCTGAGGAGGGACTTCATCAGGGACTGTAGTGACAGGACAAGGGGTAATGGGTTAAAACTTAAACAGGGGAAGTTTAGATTGGATATAAGGAGGAAATTCTTTCCTGTTAGGGTGGTGAGGCACTGGAATCGGTTGCCCAGGGAGGTTGTGAGTGCTCCATCCCTGGCAGTGTTCAAAGCCAGGTTGGATGAAGCCTTGGGTGGGATGGTTTAGTGTGAGGTGTCCCTGTCTACGGCAGGGGGGTTGGAACTGGATGATCTTGAGGTCCTTTCCAACCCTAACTATTCTATGATTCTATTCTATGATTCTATATCATGGAAAACCCACTTACATCGCCCTGAAAGGTGAAAGACTGCCAAAAACTCAAATTCAGAAGGTCCAGTATTTCAGCATCTATTGTCCTTCTAACCCAGAATTAAAAGCAAATATTTTTTTAATAATATTTTTAAATTATCTCATTTGGAAATGAGATAATAAGTGGAATGGAAAATAACAAAAAGGTAACAGCACTCATACAAAACCATCTGAACTTCCTTTTCTAACCCTCAGAGCTCAACATCAACACAAACTGTCAGAATAGAAGACAGAAAGTCAGGCTAGAGAGAACTGAAATAATCTTTTTAATTGGCTGTGATTCTTTAATTTCACCTTAAACATATAAAGAATTGACTGAAGTGGCAAGTGTTATTTTCAAGAAGTACCCAAAGAAACAAGAAACATGGTATTTTTATTTAAAGAAGGAAACAAAAAGGGAACCAGTTCTGCCAGCTGAATTTCAATTCCTGAAAAAAAAATGGAACAACAAAAAAAAAAAAAAAAAAAACACAACCAAAAATTTGGCAAAACAGCTTGTAAGAGCCTGGACAATAATTGCAACTTAAGGAAAGCCAAAAATCAGTTTGACATGCATGTTGAGGACAGGTCCTCAACAAATTTTTCTACCTTCCTTTTTTCAACAGGAAGATACTAGTATATGTTACAAGTATGACCATAACTCTTTTTGATGAAACTACAGCACTATGAACACAAAACTGTTGAATGCTCAATGGCTCACTGCCACCATGACAGGACATAGCACATGGGATTCCAAAGCAAATGCCCACTAAATGTGGTTCTACATAGAATGGCAGCTTGAATTATAGTCAAGAGAATGATTAAATTTATGAACCCGTAATACAAAGTCTGTAAAGACTGAGGGAACCTGAGAGGACATACTTGGAACTTCTAAAGGTTCTTGAAAAATTAGGGAAATGTTCTAAAATCATCTAAAAAAGAGAACACAGTTCTTCGGGAAGATATTTAAATTATTACTCTGGTAGAAATTATGAACTATACAAAGATAAGAAAGGGTAACAAGATGTAAGAGACATCTGGCTTTGAAAAGAATTAAGGGTATAAAGGATTATGGCATCATGAGGTCAACATGAAACAAACAATCAACAAAACTTTAATATGATTCATGCACAGTAATTTAGCTTGCGAGACAGGGGAAGCAAACCTTTCTGTTCTACTCTGCAGGAACACCCCATCGTTGGTCAACACATATCAAAGTTATCAACTGAATGCTGTCCTCCGCATTCTCACCAACAAAAACAGTCAGATGCCCAGAAAAGGTAACTTGAAAGACTAGGAAAAGGGAGTAAAGCATCCCTGGCAGTGTTCAAGGCCAGGCTGGATGGGGCCTTGAGCAACCTGATGTAATGGGAGGTGTCCCTGCTCATGGCAGGGGGTTGGAAGCAGATGATCGGAAGGTCCTCTCCAACCCCAACCATTCTAGGATTCTGCGATTTTTTATAAGCAAAACCAACACAATGACATTTGATCTAAGGAAGAGGAGACTGAGAAGAAAGATTGATTCTTGACTGCTGCTAGTCTTTAAAACAAGCAGCTAAACTTCTCATGCACAACTTAGATGTGATAATTGGTTCTTCCCCGCTGAATCTTGATAGATGTAACAGATCTCTAAAGATCCTTCCCTGTTCTGTGGGTTCTATACAGCTAGCTATCACACACATAAGGACAAAATAAATAATCAACATGTCCATATGGGAAAGTAATTTTGAAATCACTGTCTCCAAAAAGAACATTGGGAACTGCAAATCAGGCTCTACTGTGCATTTATAGTGCTTAGAAGGGTAATTTGATCTAAAATGCACGAAAGTAGGAATATCAGGTAGAACAAACAATCACCTTTCCTATATACACTATGTTGATCTGACTTTTTAAGAATAGGATGACTTTTCTGGTGTTAAAACTATCTGGAAGTACTGGAAAGATTTTAATGGCTCTTGTTCGCTTGATAAAGAAAAGGGCCCCTTAATACACAGGTTAAAAACCTCAGTCTAGGCAAATTCTGAAAGAGAAAGTTGAGAGATTACTTCATTTTTTTCACATATATGGACATATATATTTATATACATACATACTCCTAAGACTCATTAAGATGTCTGAAAAGGAGAAAAAGACGGGGGTGGGGGTGGGGGAAGAAAAGGTTTTTTTTTTTTAGGTTCATAGATCAGCTCATAGAAAACTACAATGAACGGAGACTGACATCACACGAACATATCTTGCAGGGATATCATTTCCTATCAGCAAGAACAATTAAACTCTGAAAGCTCTTACTACAGGAAATGGACATCACTGCTTCAATTTTTTAAGGTTAGATATTTTTCAGAAAGATATTCTTATATTCAGCTTTTGGGAGAAAAACAAAACTCCATAGCTTCCATATACAAAACATCGAATCAGATTATCACAATTCTCTAACATGGCTTAGCAGCCTCACAACATCTTTCCCTCAGCTATTCCATTAGATACTTCCTAGTGTATTCATTTTGCAGCAGAAGAGAACTAAAGGAACTGAATACAAAAGTGACCTGAAGCAGAAATAGGTAGAAAGAATACTTTAGGGTACCTCAAAGGCAATAGCCATATAAAAATCATTCCTTAAATTCCACAAAGAAAGGAACTTTTAAGACTTGGCAAGTAGAAAACTCAAAAGGCCAAGAGAAAAGATGCAAGGAGAAAAACAAACATAGCGGGAAGAAGATGCCCACTGTCTATCAGGGAAGAAATGGTGAGTTGCCTCCTGAAAAGGCTCAGGGCACGAAATATGTGCAAAAAGAAATTAAACTAATGTGGTCCCAAAGGCTATGAAAAAAAAAATAAAATTACACTTTTCCTAAAAGCTGCTTGACATGTTCCATGTTAATTGTACCTGAGGCTTTCTGTTGTTCCTCCATAAGCTCAAACTTGCCTGATAAAGCAGTTCCAAAGTCACTTTGCTTTCAGGAATGTCACAAAAAGCAAGCAGGCATTTTATTGTTATTGCTGTACTGACTAATCCATGTCTAAGCCTACCCTGTACATTACATACAGTCAGCGTTTACATTTTAATTACTGTACAAGCTGTTCCAAAGGAATCTTTCCCTTCCCTATAGTAACAACCAGGAAATAAATTTCCAATAATAGACTGTGTTTCCAAGTGTGGTTATTCGTCATGACAATTTAACCTTCAGGCCATCCTAACAAGTACTGCTAGAACAAATTCTCCCAGCAATGCACCAAGTCGTACTCCAAAACACTGTCAAGGCTGCTACTGGATCCTCAGCAGAACACTTCAGCAATGTAACTAATTCATGCTGCCTATCTGCTAAAGAAAATTTAAGATTGCTAGCACAGCTGGACCTTTTCTGTGACAGCAAAATAGCATATCTGACATTATAACTTACAGGTCCCAGGCTTAAGGTCTCAATATTTTTGCCACTAAGTTGTCATAAAAAAATTAATAATAATGACATTTTGTATGTCAAAATAAATTATAAAGTGATTGGAAATCAGAACCTAAGTTAAATATAACTAATTTTTAAAAATTGAGACATTACTGTAGAAAGGATTCCTTAAAATCTAATAACATGAGAGATTAAGCTGCAAACACATATATGACTCCAGAGTACCCAGACATTTACTTATAGAACAGAAGAGGAGAACCTTAGGACTCTTTTGCTGTTTTGCAAGACATGTCAGAGTAAGCTAAGTTGAGAGAGACAGAATACACTCATACTCTATAGCCATGAATAAATATATTTGTGATGTTGAAAGAAATCAAGCCATATATACACTTAAATTAAATTACAGTTAGTGTGCTGAAGCTTGGACAGAACATTCAGAAAGGAGTCCTAAGGGATGATGACATGGGGAGCAGAGTGTCCCCAAACATAAGAATGAAAGGATGTTATAATATAGGGTTATCAAGCTTTCAGAGACTGCTAAGAGATGCAGGGGAATGCAGGAGGGACATACGAAGATAAGGAGCCACCGACAGGGTTAAGTGTGGTACATGTTAGATGAGAAATCAGCTACGGAAAGAACTTTGTGATCTGGAGCTGAAGTCATGTGGAGGAAAATAACACGAGATCGCAAATTTCTTCAGAGTAAAATTGTGATTTCATAATACAAGCCAGGCCTATGGTTGTCTTACATCAATCTCAGTAATAAAATATTTAGGATTTGGAATCATATGCATATCTACCACATCTTTCTAAAACAGTGCTATAAATCCACAGAACAGAGGGTGATCTGGAAAGGTGCCCTTCAAAAAAACAGGCCTAGAACAGCTCAATCCTGAAGTCTCATTTCTGCCTGAATAAAATTCTAAGTTCATGGAACTCAGAAAATATAAAAGAAATATAAAAGCTTGTTCTATATGTGATATGGAAATAACAATGTGGAGTTTAAATATGTAAAGAAATATATATATACATTTATTTATATATATATGTAAGAAATTATAATATATGTAAGAAATTATAATACGGCACACATCACTGACCTGAATTAATGAAGAGAATGAAAATGTCATCAGCAAGGCATACAAGAAAAGAACAAGCTGACTATGCTAAAGCACTTCTGGAGCTGAGCCATCTAACAAACACGGGAAACATTCTGGGAGATAAAACGCTCTACCAAGCATACTGAGACAAAGGGTTTGTTTATAAGGTGGAGATTTTTCACAGTATTTTAAGGTAGGTTCTGCTCCTCTTTTCAATGTTTTGGTTACTTTACAGCCACTTCAACAGCTTTCAGTTTAATATTATGAATTCCTAAAACTGCAAGATTATCACAACCTCTGAAATCCTGCTTTTAAATGTTCATAACACTTTAACTGAACTTCAGATATCTTATAGACAGTGCTTCCTACGCAGAACAACAGTGTGGTATCACTAAAGCAGAAGCCTGAGTGATAGTACAGCAAATGACATTAAAAGCAAAGCATCACTTTCTGAGGTATTTTGGATAATTGCTTTTAAATGTAGATATTTAACATTAGTTCATATTAACTGGACTCCAATTAAATGCTGTAAATATTCTTATTTTATTTTTAAGCTGAAGGCTGAATTTTAAATTCTTGCTAACTTATTATCCAGAGGATGCATTAGCAGCAATACCTCCTTACTGAACTATGACATATACATATTACAGGGTATTTGTCAGCATATTAGAAGTACTTATCAGCTGAACAGGCCAACCAGGAGTTGTCTGCTTTGGTCAAGACTTAATTTTCACATGGAAGCTAAGAACATATGCAGCCTACCTGGGAAGAACAACTCTAAACTTTGCAAAACAGTCAGGCTATTGGTTTATTTTTTACCCCAGTATCTGTACCAATGCCAACACTGCATAGGTGTTCCCTAGTCAAACTACTTCAACCAGCCAATATAAAATTCCTGGGAGATCAAATGCTCGGTCCTACAGAATCCAGAGCAGGTATGAGTTTTTTTACGTAACATAAAATTCATGTTGCAATGCTGTTATACTAGGAAGCAAACATTCCACATACTTTTCCTAATACTGAGTCTGTGGACAAAGAAGCAGTACTGTATTGTACTGTATAATACTGTATAGGCTTGTATTTTAATTGCTACTACAAAACCATTCAGCTTACCATTTATTGATTCATAGTGCTCTGATAGTCCTAGGAGAGGTTGTAACATATTCATATTTCTGATTTTCATATGTAAATTAGATTTTTAAAATAGGGCTTAATTACAACTTAAATTCCCCCTCCTTCCCCATGATGAAGAGATACAGTACACAGCTTTTACTGTAGGATAAAGCTGATGAAAATGATTAAAATAGAACTTGCTGTACAGTTGCTCAGAACCGTGCTCTTGTTTTCTGCAGCTTCAGCATTTCCAGAACTTGCAGGAAGGCATAAATAGACTACAACAATGAAACAGAGCTCCACCAGTGAGCTGAGACAATGTACGCAAATACAGGAACTTCCCTTTTTCGACTTTTGATAGTCCCTAACCCATATAATATCCTTCATCAAAAAGTTTAGAAGATACAATCTGGACAGGGGAAAATGCTAAACTCACCCTTGACTAAAATTTTAGTTTATATTCTAGAATTTAACTGGGCAGTGATTGTGGTGAGGATCACATTTCCTGTGTAACTGAAGAGAATGTCAAACCTCAAGGGGACATAATTCAGGTTGCATGAATGATTTCAAACACAAACAGCACCCTGCATAAAACCCCACTAAGCTGCAATCCTGGAAACTGTGGCACAATGCTGCTGCCCCATGGTACAGGGATAACTTTATTCACAAATAGAAGTTTCTTTACACATCACAGGCTCTTAGGCTCCAGAAGTTTTGGTGAACAGCAATTTTATACCCATATTCTAACTGTAATTTTACCCCATTTCACCTCCAGGGGAAAGGAAAATCTACCATGACTACATGACTAGACTGCAGATTTGTGGACAGAGCCATTTTACCCTCCTACACCTCCACTCTCACAACTAATCTGACAGATGCCTCCTATTCCTAGGCAATACCCATAACATGCTGTTTTCATGGGCATGTGACTGTGCAAAGGGAAATCCTTCTTTTTAATGTTTATACCCCTGAGAAATCTGAGTGGTAGTCATGGTAAAAAAAAACAAAAACCAAAAGGCCTCTTGTGTAGTGCAACTGCTGCCTTCAAATATCAAAAATCTGCTGCAAAAAATGGACAGATTCTCTCAAAGTCATAACAATCCTTTCCAAGGAAAGGTTAGGGCATATCTAGAGAGATTTTGCATATAATGTTACCTCAGCAATACAAAACAATGCTAATTTAGAAAGAGATACAGATATAGCTATAACCCCCAAATTTATAGTAACAAGAAGACATAAGTACTTCTATTGCTACAGTTTATAGCTGTGGATAAAACGGAGAATTTGTGATGCTGACATTTTAGACTGACAGAAACATTTCTGAGCATTATAAATAAAACAGGTAAAAAAATAGGTAAAAATTGTAAAAAAAAAGGGGGGGGGCAAAACCCAAGAAGCAATAGAAGTTGCAAAAACACTGAAACCTACCTTGATGCAAGGTGATTTCCATCTTCTATTTGATCTATAAGCCAGCCAACCAACTCAATTTACTGAATCATGCATTTTCCTCTAAATCAAACCCTACTCAGTGCTTTTTCCATCCCTGATTTAGCGGCCTCAAATGTTAGATTACTCGCTTGTAATGTATCTTTTTGCTTCAAGTCCTTCTTTACTCTTAAGTACACTTACTTCAGGGGATTTTATTCTTTTCCTTCAGTTTTTTTCAATACAGAGAGGTTACAGCCACCTGTCTGCATAAGTAAAAACAGAGAAGAGGGGGTTTATGCTACAGTGTTTGGAGTGTTTACAGTGACTGAACAAACTGTTTACATATATTTGCCTTAGTTTCCACTTGAAGCAGAATGGTATAACTCAGTCCAATCCCTCTGTGCAAGAGTCAATTATTTATCAGCTTCCTGTTGGCAAAGATTACTTTCACCTCTTATTCTAAGGCACTGAGGGTACCAAGGTGTTTCCTGCTTTGTCATTTATCAGAGCAGGCTTATGATTTATTTTAACAAGAAACAAAAGGCTATCACAGAAAGTGTAATGCCCCACAGTACAAGGAATATAATTCTAATAACTACCAAGGCAAGCTTCTAACTCCAAATGTTCTCCTACCAAAGCAAGAGCTGTTAATGCATGCTTATCCACAGCATTGTACAGACTGCTGGTATATTCAGGCATTACTTCCCCCCTCTCCATTCTCCCCAGTGGGAATGTTCACAGTATTATGAATAAGTTACACCTAACCCCATAGAGATAACTCACAGTTTTATTTTTGTGTGCATACACACATGTGCGCACACATGTACAAACACTCCACACCATGTTACTAAAACTCAGGGTTTCTCCTGTCAGGTCTCACCTTCTAAAAGGTGTGTACATGCTGTTCCAAAAGCTAGCCTGAAGAAATTAACTCTTCTATGGCTTCCACCTCCATTTCTAGATTAAGATTCTTCATTCGGCTAATGAAGCTAATGCTTTGGTTAAGCTTTGAAATTGGTACCACACATCTACTATGAAGTCACTAAAGATTTGATAAAATCTATTTCTTTATTTAGCTTTTAGTTGCTGACACAACAGATATCTTCCTAATTCCTCCAGGAGACATGTAATTAAATTCCAGAATTCATTAAATGTTTGTGCTTTGCCTATTGCCTGGGCTGCATGACAAAAGATCCTGAATAAGAGAGCACAACTGAAGCTAAACATTTCCCTCATTCAAGGATAAAATTCTGTCCTCTATCTTCTAGAAGAAATCCCAACTTTTTTAAAAAATTCACCTCTTCCTTGAAGATTTAAAAGAAGAAACTTACACACAAGAGGACTTTGCACTTTTTTCCTCTTAATTTTATCTTTATTATTTGTAAACTACTGCACCCTCTCAGCATAAGGAATTAATCAGTTCTCTGAGCTACCCAACCAATCCACTTTGTTTTCCCACCCAAGCATCTGTACTTGCCGTTCCCCATCTGCTGTTCTTACTCTTGAGTTAGCTTACCATATCAACCGCTGCAACTTCCTTTACAGTTTCACAATAGATGGGTGCTTTCCTGAATGAGGATGCCTTCCATCTTTTCTATCACTCCATCTTTTCCTCATGACTAAACTGAGGTGATAAGACAAAACACATTATACAGAGGCTTGTTCATCTCTTTTGTTTAAACGTGGGTAAGTCAGGCATGCCAGTTTTTCCAAGATTAAAATTAAGATATTAAAAAATTAAGACAAATGCAAAGACAAGCCAAGAGCAAGGACTCAAAATATACATACATACACATCTATATAAAAAAATATATAATATATAAAACCATATATATGCTACATTTGTTCTAAAGCAGACTATGGAGAAGGCCATTTAGAGTCAACATGAACACATTCCTCCAAACCACTGTAACAGTCGTTAAACATTTACTTGGTTTTGCCTGTGTGCAGTGTTACTCAATTGGCCATTTCCATTTCATTTAATAACATAAATGTGATGAAATGCTACAGAACCCAGTGTTGTCAATTCATAACACATTTTAGTCATATATGCATTGCCCAGGTTAGAAAAACCTGCAAATGTAAGAATCTTACAGGAATAAAGAAATTACTGTAGTATATACATCCCACAGGCTGAAGAACCAGAAGGAAATAAAACCTAGAAGTCTCACTGTTTTAGGAGGCTGCTGGGAGCCAAGACCAGACTAAGAGGTCAGACTGAGGAACAGAGGTTTCCCTACAGCAGAGTCAACAGCTTCAAAACCAAACCACTTTAACATTTTATCATAGTGATCTGACATTAAAATGGAAGACTTAAAATAATTTTCTTAGAGTAAAACAAATGTAAGTAATTCCTGGTTTTCTTGCATCTATGGACATGGCCAAAATCTGACATGCATTTCTCGGGGAAGGAAAAAAACCTTTTAAAAGAAAGCATCTCATTTTGCCTGCAATGCTCATTTCGCTACCACCCAGTAATGCCACTGAGAGCTCTTTATTCTTCCAAATTAGGAGGAGTCAGAGAAATACTGTTCCTGTTCTCAACACTACTGATTTAATAATGTGCCATACCACTACTTCACTATTCTATTCCACCCTGGCTCTCTGTTTAGTTTAAATATTTTCCCTCCTTCTGGTCATCCTTGCCCCACTCCTCCATTCACCCTTCTTGTTATTCTATTTTTTCATTTTATTAACTAGAATACACCTTGCGTTACATTAATTGTTAACGATGCTTCTTTATTTCACGCTTTGCTGTTTGACCAAGAATGGAACAGAAAGATCTGAGTAGTAAACACAGAGCACAGCCCACCACATATGTAAACCGAGAATTTGTTTTCCCTTACATGCCTGTCTTGCACTTGTCAGTACAAAACGCCATCTGTGATCCAATCACACTTTTTGAAGCTCTCTGCTACCAGCTTCCAGTTTTATTAACCAACTTATATTTGCAACCAGCAAATATTTTCTGAGGTTAAGAAAGTGTCATTTAAAATAACAAAATAAGAACTTTGAGGATTTCCTCACTAGTTTTTTTAAGCCTAGAAAGAAAACTTGAAGCCTAGATTCATACTTCAAGCTTACCAAGACCTAAGTTATGCAAACATAATGCTGGTAAATTAACAAAGCCCTAAATAGTTTTATCAGCAGTAAAGCATAGCTATAAAAAGTTTTTCTCAAGAGTCCCTACAGCTTACATGAAAAAAAAAAAAAATAGGGATGCGGTAAGCAGCAAGAGAAGCCCCTTTCTTTAAGCCGGTCTTCAGGAACCTTTGCATCAGCTAACAAGCTTCCCTCCTTCACATAGCTATCCTTAATTACACTAATTTAAGGATTTCCAGTCACCAGTTATTAAATTGAGCATAAAAGAAATAAGGTTGCTAGCTCTCCCATTCTATCCAACAGGAAAAATACTTTCTCTATAGCAAAAGTCACTTCTCACTTCTGGTTGTTAGATAGCTTGTAATTAGCAACAACAAATTAGAAATCACAAATACCATTCCCATTCTACTCCTCCATTTGTAGCTGCTGAATTAAATATTTATTTACTTCTTCAGCTTCTAAGGAAATCTCAGTCACTTTTCCGGGTTAAGAATTTAAACAAAGACACTTGTGCATCGCAATTTAGAATCTCTTTGCTGGTAATTCCTCCATAAGCACAGGTGTTATTTCCTCATCACTTCACTCCAAAGAGCAAGGAATTTTAATGGGATAATGTGGAAGCTTATAAAACCATCACTGAGGGTGCAAATATTTAAGAATGGAATGCTCACTACTGGTTAAACAGCACCAATAATGTAACAAGGCTAATCTTTTGAAAATCTTAAAACATTGATTCTATTCAGATGAGGAAAATGTATGTGCTTAACCAAAAGCTGATTGGCAATTTAAATATTACCAATTACTACCTTTATCCATATTTAAATACAACAGAAGCAAAACCAGTTATTCAGGGTGGATGGTGGGGGCGCTGAACTGGGGTTTAAAGAGCTTTCTGGCAGTCAGTTTCTCTTGTCTTTAATCTTCCCTCTGGATCCATTTCTGTTCTCATTCTCCTGTGTATCTTTCCTCTTCCTTCTGAAGACAATAACCCCTATGGTCAATGTTCCTGTATTTTATGCTTGTTCAAACCCTTGCTACTTGATAAACCCCACAAGTTCCTGCTTCACAAACTAGCTTTTCACAGCCTTCTGGTTCTGCATGCATCTCATCTGAACCACAACAAAAATCCTCTCTACTTTCTATATAATTTTCTTCCCTTTTTTTTTTTTTTTTTTTTGAGAAGAAGTAGGTTAATGAGTTCTGATGTAATTAGTTATGGTAGATACTCCATCAGCTGGAACATGCACTGCAGTTTATCAAATCTCTCTTAATACAGTTATGGTCTGAAGTTACTGTACAAAGGACTTCACAGGGTTTTACATCCTTAATTGTTCTTTTTTTTTGGGGGGGGGGGGGTGGACGCAGCAGCAGCAGTCACAGCTCACTAAAACATAATCAGGAATGGTAACTCGGTATTTACAGGAACAATGAAAGACCTTATTGCAAGTAAATAAACAAAATTTTACAGAACAGACATAAAAACAGTTTTAAATGAATAACTGCTTTCAGTATAAGCTGAAGTCAGTACATTATGAAATCTGAAAAACAACTTTCAGCTCTAGTTAAGACACAGGAAAGTTCTTCAATACCATACATACCCACCCAGCAAAATACAAAACAGATCTAGACAACTCACACAGGCCCCACTGTACTCAGACGAAAAAAACAAAACCACCCCAAAAATAACCCCCCCTGAACTCAGTCTACTCATTTAGCTCAAGCATTACAGCTGTTACAAAGCGGTTAACTGTGCTCATTCAAGTTTATTTGGATATTAAATGCAAGATAAAAGATCTCTAGATGAAACGTAAAAGATCATATCTTATTTTTAGGAGATAAACAGATTCGAGAGGTGTGTTCCAGCCCAGCCAATCCCGAGGCTGTTGTGCAGCTCTGCCACCTCTCTAAGCCCAATCGCAGCTCTGAAGGGGAAACTCGGCTTTGCTGTTTGTCTCAGCCGTGCTGATGATGAATGGCTGCTTCAGGGGTAGAGATCAAGCTGTGTGGTAAATCTTTCTATTTATTCCATTTGCCTTTCTATTTTAAACAGCTGCAGTGGTCTGTCTGGCACCCTGCATTAAGTACATGTGAATTTCATAAGAGAAAACATTTATGTAAGTGAAACATGGCTTTAATTTGTCCTCTCATTCTCAAACTGAACACTGGAACTTCTGTAAGCAGCTGTGGAAATTTACTATTATTTTGTATCCACCTTCCAGAAAAGGTATAGCATAACATAGCTTGATTGTACAGTTTTTAAAAGGTCAGCTTTGAAGTGATAGCAGGTTTTAAGATGATGGTGTTCTCCACCTTTCTTCCTCCTGCCACTGCGACTTTGCAATATGACTTTTAAGATGGCAGGAGAAATAACATGCAAGCAGAGTATGTTTATTAGAGTATGCCCTTCAAATAGACAAAGACCTAACATACAAGCCTTGCTTATCTTCCAGTTGTGCTGAGGTTGTGCTAGCATAATATATGCCAATTGAGCCTGGCACCAAAGGTCACCATTTTAAAGGAATGCTTTACACAAAAAGCTACTACTGATTTCTAAACTGAAGAGACTAGCAAACACACAGAGACAAGCAATGGGGTTTTTCATTTGTTTTGAAACACCACTCTTGACTTCAGTTAAGACCAAACTTTCTGGCCAGATTACAGTTCAGCCAAATCCTGCTTTCTCTTATAATCTCAGTATGTTGTTCTTTGTATCCTGACTTCTCAAAGCTAGTTAACATTTCAGTGGCCAACAAAAAAAGCTCAGTGCCTTGATGGAAATATCTAGCTTAGCACCAATTTCAAATGTTTTAGGATTCTAAGGAAAGCAAGTGCAAGCACATATTGATTCAAAGCCTGTAAAATGGTTATTTTCACCTCCTTTTATTAATCATACTTTAGTTCTCTCCCCCAACTTCCATTCAGTTTCTTTGAAAGCTTGAACATGTTTAGTCACTTACGAATTAAAGCAAATTAAAAGTGAATGAAAGTAAATTAAAAGTGAAATGCCAATAAATTGAAATGAAAAAGCAAATAGCAGCACTGTAGGTTTTCTGTTCATAATATCAAAAGAAATTATTACATCTCTTATTTGAGATAACTTCCACCAAATTCCATCTATCTGTAACTTTGTTCTGTTTTCTTAAGCACAGTAGTATATAAAACTTCTCTGGAAATACTGCAGTGTCAAGTAGACATTTCTCTAACTTTATCCAAGCAGCTTTTCGTATAACTTAAAATTACTGTAAAGTTCCAAGAGTGTTAATTCCATTTTACAGATAAGCAAGCCGAAATAGGGCTATTAATTCATCCAAGATCACACAGCAAATCGGTGAGTGACAGGGCCAGGAACAGAACTCATCTGTACACCCAGGCCAGTCTCAGAACTGTTATGCCCATTTCAGTATTACTAAAGAAGCAGAAGGTACATTTCTGGGGAGAAAAGCCAGGGGAAGATTTCTTAGTAAGGAGTCTGGAGAAGCCAGTGAGAACACTGATGTATCAAGTCCTTGAGAGATCAAAGTCTCCATTATACTTCCAGTCCCTTCTTACAACAAACCAACACACTGAAGTATCTTTCAACAGGACACATGAATGGGAATGTAACACCAAGCTGGCAAAGCCCTCAGAAGTTACAATACGATCCTAAAGGTTACCTACAACAGCTTTGATTACCAGAATTTGCAGCTGACAAGTTCATAGATTCACTGTAAAACTTTGCAAACACAATGACTGAACAACAAAATAACCACAACCCCAGTGCTAATCTCTTAGGAAGAAATCAAAATAATTTCATTAGAGAATTGTCTGTTTGTACAGTTTACATTACAGTATCATGTAAGTTTCATTTTAGAAAGTATTTTAATCTTTAAATCAGTTTTAAGATTGTTCAAGGAATTTAGCACCTTCAAGAACAATTCCAGGACAGGGATTGCATTCTGTGTTCAGACAGGCAAACTAAAAATTTTGAATGATATTCTAATGGTAAGACAAAACACAGTTAAGTCATGCTACCAAGGGGTTTTTGTTTGGTTCACCAGTAAGCATTGGAGAAATAGCGCAAAAAAGCTCTGCACAAGCATCTTGAATAAAACACAAAGTAACCTAGCAGGAAAACAAACAAAAACCCAAAACACACACAACTAAAAATGTACTACTACGTTTGTCTGCTTTCAGCCCTTAGAGCTGTGTTGTCATGCTCCGTCAAGGAGCTGCAACTAAATTGTGACTTCATTCTTTCATTTTGGATTTCAGACAGTTAAACTTTGTTTGCTTTATTTCCTCACACACACACCCCCACTCCCATGTCTTGCCCCAGCAATACCTCTTCTGTTATGCTACCATGCGTCAGAGGGATGCGTTACTGCAGCCACGCATCCTGTATGATGCAAGTATGTGCAATCTGGAAGGACTGTTATTGATATAGGCCCAGTATGTTATGTGCTTTATAGGCACACAAAGTTAGACAGATTCTGTCTGAACAGTCAACACAAAAATCAATAGCCTCATGTAGTAAGTGCCAGTAAAAGCTGAACAGATGTTTAAAAAACAATGTTTTGATTTCATGACACATCAGTTGGCAGCATGAAATACTGTAGGAAAATAGTAAGATGATGGCAGAGTTGTAAAGAAGAGCAATGAGAAGTCTTGATGAGAGACAAGGGAACAGAAAGACTGAAAGAAGTTCAGCTTAGGATACTCTAACTATGGTAGTCACCAAGCACAGGCATGAATTTGATCTATGCACAGACTGCTAAGATGGAAAATGGAGTCTGCAAATCAAAAATAAGAGATGGTGTACCTCAAAGAAAATTAATATGGAAAACATTGATAAGTTTGATGGTGTAAAGTGCAAAAAAGGGCTAATGATATGATTTTATTTGGCAGTTGATACAAAATGGGCATTAGGGTTATGATTCACTACTTGGTTGTCTTAACACTGAATGAACATCTTTCTCCCTGACATTTTGTAATTGGACTATTAAAAGGCTAAAACAGGCAAAAAGGTTTCCAAAAAGTTCTCTACAGAAATCTGATATTTCATGGGGCACTTTTCAAGGACAAGAACACCAAACAATCAGCCAGGGGTGTCTCAATTCTAAAGCAACATTTATCATGTTACTAGCAGCTATACTTTTTCCTCATACCTTTTCCTACTGGCCCATTTAAACACTCCCATGAAACTCTAACTTAGTGAAAAATGCTGGTTAGTTTTTAATATATTCTCAAAGCTTTATGTTCTCACAGCCTTTATAGAGTACAGAATTTTCTGAAAGGGGAAACCTAAGGGTACCAGTTAAAGACAGATAACCCTGAACAAGCTTCCAAAAAACCTTCCTAACTTCACATGCTACTGTGTTGATCCCCCTCACTCTTTCCCCCTCCAGAAACAGTAACTAGACTTGCTCAGCTCCATCTTTGTAGAAGCCAGTAGGATGCATTACAATCCCTGCTTGATTCTGAGCACTATTCCACCAGCACTGTTGGACAAGGCTCCAAACTCACATGAAGCAATGGGCCCAAAAGCCTCTGTCTTCCAAAAGGCTGGATCTTGAGCCAGAAGTGCAAACTGCTGGACTGTCATAAACTGAAAACAGCATCTCAAATTCTTCTACCCTAAGTAAGAAAAGGAATTACTAAAAGGAATGAGGTTTTTAGAGCATGGACCATCTCCTCATTCTGTGAAACCTTATGCCAAAGTTAATGTCTGGTTTCCCCTTCAGCTTATAAAATAATTCTTCTAAAAGTTAAAGCTCATAAGCCAGCATTCAGACAATGTAAACTGTAGGAGCCCCGAGAGCTTTTTTACTCTTTCCTTACATCTCTGCTATTTCTGGGCTCTGTTTGGTCCAGGCAGAGGTCTAACTACAGTCACTCAAGTCGCTATAGATCACCCTCTACCCAAACAACTGGGTCTAATAGACAAGGCCTGACTGAGCAAGATCTTAGGACCACAGTGAAACAAGCCAATGTGGAACAGGTTAATTAATATACATTGTCTAGGCTGGGGAGATTCCAAGGTTTCCAGCAGGAAGAAATCAAGCAGTGGATCATTACACAAGCACAATGTCATTAGATTCTACTTTGCACAAACTGCTGCATTCCCTGGTACCGCATGCTAGGCGTAAAAATCCACAAGCAAAGGACTGAATGGAGTCTGTCCCTGCTTTCAAGGATACTGATAACTTAAAAAGAAGGCTACTGAGTTTTGTTTTCCTCTGGTTTTGTTGCTTGTTTCTCCATTTGATATTTGAAGATTAAAACTTTACAGAAGAGGGAAGGACTCACCGCAAAGGAAGCCTGCTAACCTGACAACAGGCCAGCCTTTAGTTTTATGCTAGCTATTCCAGAAACAAAAAACCCTGCACCATTTTGAAGTTCTGTATGTATAACTCTAGGCTTCTGAACATTCATAAAAGCTTTTACAACTAGGAGGTCACTAAACAGTCACCCCAGGAACTGTGTAACTAATTCATGTCACTTGGGGAGGTGAGGGAAACTACTAGCCCAGTCTTGTGGAAAAACAGGGAAAGAAGCAGCCATCATCTGCCACCTTCTTTAATCTACTGCCAATAGATTAAACCAATAATTATCTACAGTACCACTTGATGTTTGGCATTTGCTACATTTCCTTCCTCTTCAAAAATCTTTTAAGAAGAAGTTTTGAAAGTGATAGAATATATGCCTTAGCATGCAGGCATGTTTTAACACAGAAGGCAAAGTAAGCATTAATAAGAAGGCGCTGTTACCAGAGTGAGTTCACACAACTGCAAACAATCAATTTACTACAGTCTTCTGAGTTAGATCTTGTCGCTGCAGCCACAACTACTGACAGTGTGCTCCCTGATTGACATGTTTTACACAGTAAATCAGACAAGTCAGTTTTTACAGATGAGCTACTCAGAAGTGCATGGTAATTTAGTTCACGTGCAGTCATGTGAAGTTACCCTAAAATCAGAAGGCTTGAGTATGAAGTGTTGCAGCATACCCTGTGAGTCAGGTCACAGATTTTCACAGTACTGTTCACAGAATCTCTGGCATTTCAGGATGCTCATGGCCATCCACTATGAACAAGATTCAACTGCACACAGATTTATGTTTGAATGAAGTTCTGTTAAACAGAGTTGAAGCACAGTGTCACTAAAGAAGCATCTCCTATTGTTTGAGATAATTAGGGGATAAGAAACAGGAAGGCCTCTGCACATTTAATATATGTTATTATGCCATCTAGTTGCATGTCTGCTAGAGGCTTACTTCATTTGGCCTGAATACAAACTTGGAAGAACTTCAGGTTCTTTTAATGGTAATGATCTAATTCCTGTACAGTACAGTCAAGTAAAAAAGCCTGGCATGGGAAAACTTAAATAGCAACAAGAATATACATTTCTTTTCAATAAGAATTTAAGCTTCACTCTATTAAAAATCAACAGAGTGTACAGTACTTGCTGACACTATTTTGCTCTTCCTCCAGACTGTTCTGCTGGTTCTGTAAGCCTGTTAGCTGCAGCAGTGCAGGTTACACACATCTTGTTGCACCTGGGTTCTGAAAGCAAGTTGCAAATCCACCTGAGACCAATTATTTACTATCCAAGGTGCCAAACTTTACTATGAAGTCTTACATTTTAAAGAACTATTTTTCTTTTCATTCAATGTAAATTTATAGATCATAACATTTTTCTCCAAAACTAAAGATAAAGAAAACTCACAAAATATTCAAGAGATACCCAGTTCTAGTTCAAACCTTCACTACAAGCTTGTAGAGCTATTCAAGTACAAAGGAATAATGAAACCACAGTGCCCTCAAGTGTGGGGGGATGTGAACTGGAAGAAGGCTAGAGATCTACTGGGAAGGGAAAAGCTCTCAAATCTTCAGAAGGAACCTTGACTGAAGAAAAACCTGCTTACTTGAACAGGGGAACACCACAAAGGTAGTTTAATAATGTAGTGTAGTAGCCTTTAAATGGTATTTAAAGGAAGAAATATCTTAGTGGAAGGCCAAATTTTACCCTGCAGAAATAAGTCCAATGATGCTCAAGACAACAACACTTCAGTGCCTGCATCTCTTGGCAAAGATCACACTTTGGTCTATCAACAAGAAACACATAAGTTATATTTATTTTAGTTATATAACAATTGAGGTGGACGGTACACCTTAACTAGCACTCACAAAAACCTGTAGGTCAAGTTAGAAGCCACCTAAATTAGCCAACACCACCCACCAGAAGGCACCTGTTTCTGTTCAAGACCACAACCTCAAGACCAGAGACTGGCTTTCTCACCTCAGCTATTACATCACTTAAACAAGACAGAGCCCAAGTTCAACTCATTAATAAGCCTGCGGTGATTTCAGCTTCCCCTGCCTAAACAAAGTTAAGCTATTTAATGATGGCAACACTGTCAGCACTTCTAACTGCACTAGTCCTGCTTTAGATGTAATCCTCAAGGTGCTCACTGGCCCAGAAGTGAGCACAAAAGCTAGTCCAATTCTCTTGTCTTGGGAGCCCAGGCATGCATGAGGCATGACTTTGAATCACCTCAGGCAGAAAAGGTGCTGAACCTAGAGTCCTCACTCTTTGGGAATGCTCTAACCACTATGCTATTACTCAGGAGTGGGAGGGGTAGCTCTGGTTTGTTTTGTGCAAAGCCCATCTGATAGTTCTTCAATAAACACACTGCGAGAACACTATGTTCTGTGAGCTCTGAGAGGAGATAGAGAGGGAAACATTTAATCTCTGGATCCAGAGCAAGTTTGAGCATAGGTGTGGAACTGTTGCCCACTTTCAAAACTCAAATGCTCTTACACATGGCTGAACATCTGATGGAGTTGTGCCTAGCTGCTCACTGACTTTACTTACGGGGTTAGAAGAATCCTGAGTTTTGAAGCTCTGAGTTGGGACATAAACACAAGCTTTCTGAATTCAGCTACAGTCTTTGGGCTGCAGAATTGTCTTTCAGAGACTTAGTGAAAACCAGGACCTTTGCCTTGATGAGTAATTACCATACAGGACAAAGGAATCCCCATGTTGCTGACTGTAAGTGCCACAAATCTTAAGGTATCTTATTCCATTAAAAAAACAAACCAACCCTGTATTATAAAAGCATCGCGTTTGGAAAGCATGCCATTCTGATGCTAGGAACTACCAGAAGTTGAGTCTGCCTAGATGATTCCAGCTTTCAAGTTTACATTCTATTATTACAGGGAAATCTTCTGTTGGGGTTACCTTTTCCTACAGTTCCACCTGTTGCAGAACCTCACCTCTTACGGTTACCATGAGCTATGTACCACAAACAAAGCAGGGACAAATCGGTCAGTGAAAACACTGCACACTAAGGTCACAATCATGATCTAAATGTACACCAAGTGGCTGAATTACCATTCAAATTATCTTAGGAGGCTATACAATGCACATCCAGAGCTGTAAGAAGTATTACAGTATTGTGTATGAAAATGCCTCAAAGATAGAAGCTGTGTAACTCTTTCAGTTGCATATATGCATGAATTGAAGCAATTTGAAGAGTATTTTCATCTAAGAGGCCACAAGCTCCAACACTTCACCCTCCTTCCCCCCTTCTTTAATTCAAAACACCACCTGTATTCGGATACATTAGAGCCTGGTAGTGAAACTTTCAGCATATATGCAGTCTGGTGGGGCACTGCTACAGCCACAGCTTAATTGAGTAGAACACCCTTCTACCTGCAGCAGGAGAGAAGCTAAAATGCAGCACAGCAGCCAGTAAATTTTACTGTGCAAGGTCCCTTTTAGCATGCCCGAGCAAGTCCTTTGTAATGGACCACAGTCACAGAGCAAATAATGTAGTTTCTTCTAGCAAGCGTGAACTGCCAATGACAAAGAATTACCTTTTCCACTATCTTTCTTTATAATAGGAGACAATAAACAGTATTTAAATAGGTTTTTCCAAAACTCAGCCTGGACAATGCAGTGGTTTTACTCTGCTTGTAATGGGGGGGGGGGGGGGGGGGGGGGGGGGAGCGAGCAAACAGCAACACTACCACACAACACATGATTTGATTTTACAGGTAATAGAGTTCAGCAGAAAAATTGATTTTATTCTAGAGATAGCTTAAACTCATTCACTGGTTAAGTTTTGCTTAATATGAACTAAAAAGTCCCAAAACATTAAATGTCAGCCCACTCCCCTCAACCAGAATCTATGCTTTTGTAATCTGTCAGTTTAAAGTATTAGTTAGCTGCCATATGCTAATCTAAAACTCTTCACTGGTAAATTCATTATTAAAGTTAGGAGCTACCTAATTTCTCAGAGAATTTCATTTCCCCCTCTTACTAGATCACTCAGAAAAAGAAAACAGACTGATTATGGCTATTATTGTCTTCTAGTACCTATGCTAATATTTTCTGACTGTCAGGATAGAACAACATTCTATCATGTTGTTGCCATGGCCAGCAACAGAAGACACCATCATACATACTCAGAAGACTGATTTTCTTCACAGACATCTTTTTGAGTCCCAACAGTTTCAACTATTAAAATGTCACTATGATTGGGAAGGATGCTTATTTTGTTTGGGTTTGGTGGATCTTTTGTTTGTTTTATAATATATGGGAATGCATGTCTCCTGTGTTCAGAAGAGGAATATGGGAATGCATGTCTCCTGCTGTTATGTGCATTATTTCATTTTTGTTTTTAAAACACATATTGATGCAATATCTAATAACACTACAGAGATAAATTTAGGAAGTGTCCATCGAAGATAAATTCCTTATAAAACAGAGCTACCGAGAGTCAGGAATTAAAATGGAAATAGGCATGCAATTTGAATATAACCGTGAGCATTCATAACTACAGATATATGAAGTGCTACAATGATCTGGTTCACCTACTATCACAAACTTCTTATTCACTCATTACACCTCTTTTCCCTTCCCAACAACTGTATCACTCATCATTGCTTTCATAACTAGGCAGTCACTCAGTTACAATTATGTAATTTTTAAAGAAAACCAGTAATATATCATCACCAACAAAAAATACATGAAGTCTCCCCCCAGTGTTCCTTCAAATTCATTACATCTTTCTGCAGTGGGTGCATCAGCTTCAGTTCACTTAGATCCCCTACACATTAAAACAAACCTATGTAAGAAACAAAAGGATCTGGATACTATCCAAAGAAAATGGTTTGCTCCAGTACAGCTTGGAATCTAAAAAACTGCTATTCCTTTCTCCAAGAAGCGTGGCAGAGCTGAACTGTAGCAGCTTGTCATCTCAAGACTGCTGTCTGCTATCAAACCCTTTCCATGTGGAATTCTGTGAAACATGTTCAAGTGAGCAGAAGTTTTCTTAAGCTAAATTAACTGCAAGCACTGGCATGGACTTTTTATCTATTCACTGCTATGGTAACTGGCATATCTGGTAGCCAATTTGGTCCTGAAAACATTGCACCTGCATTCACATGACATTACATTTAACCTCCTAGGCCCTGCTAAAAGGTACCCCACTACACAAATAAACACACTGTGCTTCCAGGCTCATTATGGCATATTCAAAACCTTCTTCCTACATCTTCTCTACTCACAATATAACTTCACAGATTAAGAGACAACTGTGACTGTCAGCTTGGCAAAGGGAGCGCAGAACTTATGGCCACAAAAGGTCCAGGAAACCTGTAAGAGGAAACACACAATTGTTCATAATAAAAGGAAGTACTAATAACATTTTGAAATGGAATCATGCAGCAGGGTATCAAGATGCTTTTGGACTAACCAACTAGCACAGAGCCTCAATCCTGCAAACATGTATATGCTTCACTCTACCACACGAGCAGACCTGTTAATTCAGGGCTGCTCACAGTAAAAAAAAAAAAATTAAGCAGTTGTGATTTTTTTCAGGATAATGTGAAAATTGTCTGAAGTACACAACATTTTTATGAAGTACCTGTTGGTTTATGAAGAAATCTGTTAGTTTATTTTTCATCCATAGTTCTTTGATCGTCAGATGATAATAATGTAACTACCCGTAATAAACTGTTCCCACTGCAAATGTGAGAGTAGGTGGCCAAACAACTATTGCTAAAACCACAAATACTCCAGGTCAAAATTAAAATATCTATGTAAAACAAACAAACAAAAAAAAGCCATTCACAACAAAGTTCTAATTAAATAGATATGTTTAATATCATAGTACGGGATATAGGGAAAGAAACCTTTCATCTGAATAAATTAAAAATGCTTTGCCCTTGTGGTACAAGAAAATCCTGACCTATTTCTATAGTACAAGATAACATTTTTTTCCTCTCTCCAAAAAAAGAAAAAGATCCCAGTAGCTGAACTTTAAACAAGCCATATAAACATAGAATTGTAGAATAGTTAGGGTTGGAAAAGACCTTAAGATCATCTAGTTCCAACTCCCCTGCCATGGGCAGGGACACCTCACACTAAACCATCCCACCCAAGGCTTCGTCCAACCTGGCCTTGAACACTGCCAGGGATGGAACATTCACAGCCTCCCTGCACAACCCATTCCAGTGCCTCACCACCCTCACAGTAAAGAACTTCCTCCTTATATCCAATCTAAACTTCCCCTGTTTAAGTTTGAATGCATTACCCCTTGTCCTATCACGACACTCCATAACGAAGAGTCCCTTCCCAGCATCCTTATAGGCCCCCTTCAGATACTAGTTTTCTGAAGTTCATGTATTTAGAAGTGTTCTAAAAAAGAAACAGGAGATAAATACTGAACATTATAATTGGCAAAATAATTTTAGCATGTTTCAATCTTCACCAAGATCAGCATGCCTCATTAATTTAAAAAATAATTTACAACTACTTTGTCAGGTAAAATCCTTCATCCCACCTCATTGTGCCTTAGAAACTTCCTCACCACTTTGGCTTTAATATAAAGTACTTTTGCACTGAGGAAAATTAATTTCACTTTAGAGAAAAACATGAAATTTATACTGCTTGAGAATATCTACCTTGTCTATTCAACTGCCCTCTCAAGTCAGTGATGGGAGAGGGGCAAAGCACGGACTAGAATACAAGACTTCAATGCTCACAGTTTCTGGCTATTCTAAGTCTATTTTTCTGTTGTAGTCTTCACAGGACTTTCACTTGTTACTGAGAAGACCTTCCCATGCAAGCCCTTTGTCAAAAGCAACATGTTTTCACATAAAACATGATGATATACTGATCATCTTTGAAACAACCAAGCAAACACTGATATCCCAGCAAATTCTAAACTTCACTTTCTAAAATCACACCAAAGAAATAGCTGAAACACTGTGGTAGGCTGACCCTGGCTAGAAACTAGGTGTCCACCAAAGCCACTCTATCACTCCTGTCCTCAGCTGGACAGGGGAGAGAAAATATAACAAAAGGCTCAGGGATCAAGATAAGGACAGGAGGAGATCACTCAACAATTAATGTCAGAGGCAAAACAAGACCTGACTTGGGGAAATTACAATCACATCAGAGTAGGATAATGAGACAATGAAACCAAATCTTGAAACACCTTCTCCCCCTCCCTCCCCTCCCTCCTTCCCAAGCTCAACTTCACTCCCAGTTTCTCAACCCCTCCCCTGCAGTGGTGTAGGGGGACAGGGAATGAGGGTTGTCATCAGTTCATCACAGGTTGTCTCTGCTGCTCCTTCCTCCTCAGGGGAGGACTCCTCTCACTCCTTCTCTGCTCCAGCATGGGGTCCCTCCCATGAACTTCATCAACATAGTCCTTCCCATGAGGTGGAGTTCTTGAACTGCTCCAGTGTGCCCCCCTTCCACAGGATGCTGCCTTCAGTAACAGTCTGCTCCAGTGTGGATCCCCCACAGGGTCACAAATCCTGCAGCAAATCTGCTCCAGTGTGGGCTCCTCTCTCCATGGGGCCACAGGTCTTGCCAGGACCGTGCTCTAGCATGGGCTTCCCACGGGGTCACAGCCTCCTTCGGGCATCCCCCTTCCCCAGTGTGGGGTCCTCCAAGGGATGCAGCTTGAGATCTGCTCCCTGGTGAACCTCCACAGACTGCAGGGGCACAGCCTGCCTCAGCATGGTCTGCAGGGGAATCTCCACTCTGGCACCTCCTGCCCTCCTTCTGCACTGACGCCGAGGTCTGCAGGGCTGTTGCTCTCACATATTCTCACTACAGCTGCTCAAGGCTTTTTTCCCCTTCTTAACTCTGTTATCCCAGAGGCCCTACCACCGTCACTCATGGGCTTGGCCTTGGCCAGCAGCAGGTTGGTGTTGGAGCCGTACGGCATTGGCTCTGTTGGACATGGGGGAAACTCTAGCAGCTTCTCACAGAAGCCACCCCTATAGTCATGTCGCCCCCCTTCCCCCTTCCCTGCTACAAAAACCTTGCCACACAAACCAAATTCAAATACAGAGAAAGGGGTACAGGGGAATCAATTCAATAACCAGCCCCACATGCCTCCTAGGCTTAGTTCTACTATGAGAGAAATAAGAAACTGTTTTAAGACATTTCTAGAGCTTCATAATTTGCTCCAATAAGAATTAAGAATTCACTAAGAATTTAGAGTTCGTTCTTAGATCATCTGCCTCTTACCATATTGTATATGCTTAACAACAACTTACAGCACATGCCATTTCCAAACTGATTATCTTTTACATTTCTTGAAAGTTTGGGACAACAAAGGAACCAAATGCTTTTTGCTAGTCCTACTTAGCTTGATTGTCTATTCTGTTATTTGTAAACAAATATTCAAATATTATATGGAGGAACTATTTAAAGATTAGTATTAATTTTTCTGCTGAAGTTATGGAAACACTCACATGATGATACAGATTTGTATATTTGTATACCTGATGGTATCTCCTCATAGCTGCCTAAGCCAACTACACATAAAGAAAAATACAACCCAAACCAAAAGCCCCCCCCAAAAAACCCCACCACAAATAAACAAACAAACAACTGAGGTTTTTTGTAATGAAATTTAACTCCTTTGGAAAAAATATAGCATACCCAGTTAGTCCTAACAGAACTGGCAACAAATGAACTATTTTCAGCAGCAGCAAGTGACAGGATGTGTCTTAGTTCCAAATTTGCCAAGCTCTAGACAGCAGAGCCCACTATGCTTGATCCTATATAGTTCCATTCAGTTCAGGACCACTGCAGCCAAGGTGAGACTGTAACATCCAAGGGACTAATTCACAGCTTAAATATGCTTGGCAAATCTAGAAAAAGTTTTGGAGTAACTCAGAAGAAAATATCTTTCTCCCTAGCCTATCCCTCCACAATAACAAGCTATTTAGCAAGTGCACCGAGACAAATTTTAAGCCATTGCAGACAACGCCAATCTGGCCGGATTTCTGCTTTGGCTGGACTGCTAATGCATGAGGGACTGGATGAACGCAACAAAGGTCACCCTAACAGATTACCACTCTGGCATCTGGCCCATTTGATCTCCCACCAAGATACCTTTCTGGCAACTTCTGTGTGCAAATATGAAATAAGAGATGTAAGGTGTTGCTACTGCAGAATCTCCACGTACAGACTAGACTTCTTCACACAGGTTATACTAGTGAAGGATGACCTGGGTTGCACCCAAGCAGTATCTTCAGCACAAGGCTTTCACTGAAACATACTGCTTTGGATGTCCCATGACTGCAACCCTGAATAAAGTGCAAATGCTGTTACAACTGCCAGCTGAAACCTGCCATTACAAACCAGGGTTAAACGGGGCTAGCACTTAAGAGTCAGCTGTCATTGCTGCATTGATGGATTTGCAACGGTATTCTGGTTTATCAGTAAGAGGTAAGCACTGAGGCATCTAGGTAACAGGTACAGAATAACAAAGGTCCCAAACAGGCCCTAGACAGCACACCATTTAGTCCTGAAATTGAGAAGTTACAAGGATTTAGGGATATGTCTACATTTTGCCCATTTACTTCAGAGAAAGCTTCTCAGGTTGCATAATAAGCATTTACAAGAACTCAGAAATTTCTGATGAGCTGCACTGAAATGAGCTGTTTCAACCAACATGAAAAAAATCTGAAGTCTTATTTCTGAGGTGTGGGTACTTCAAAGGCCCATTTCGTCCAGATTTTTCCTCTGTAGTCATGCAAGTCTACAATTACAGTAAATTTTTAAGTTAACTGTAAAGTTTTCTCAGAAAAAAAAAAAAAAAAAGTATTTTTGACCAGTATTTTACCTTAATGCCATTTCTGTTTATTTAACTAACACTGTTACTGAAGTATATATGCCACCACAGATCTATTTGGAAGTTTACCAATATTAAAAATTAAAACCCAAGAATCTTTCCTTCCTGACTGAACACATTAACTGGAAGGACTTCGTGCCTTGCTTCATATGTTAAGTTACTTCTTAAAAAAACCCAATTCCTCCATCTGGTCTGCCCCCTACATAAAATCTGATGCTATATCTCAGAAGACATGTTTATTCCCGAAGTCATCTTTAAACAGACGATTTGAAAGTGTACATCTATAGAAATCCTCAGTTTCCCAACCCCATCAAGAACAGGCTAGGGAGTTGATATTAAAATCTGAATTTATTATTTGTAAATTACTTTGGATTTTTTAACCTTAAGGACACTTTCAAAGTATTTTTTTAGAAACTATTTTTTGAGGGAACAGCAAGTAATTCAGCTTTCACATGAGATTTTCAGAAGAATCTTCTTAATCATTTTACCATGATTAATCTTCATGCATGAAGATTTATTACTACTGGGAACTAATTTTGAGACATGTGGCTACGCCACCCCAGAATATCCGAGATACAGGAATTATACCTCTCCACAAACTTGCAAATCTATGAGATACATTGCATTGCTGAGCCCTCTAACGCAGACCTCTGGCTCTGAGAGGAGGAACATGGGTGTAAGCCACATACATAGGAAGCACATCACAGCCTGTCATTATAAAATTAATTCTTGCACTAGAAGCACCATGAAGCAGCCATATTTTCCACTGGCCCTAGATGCAATGAATGATTTTCACCCTGGATTCAGAGTCTATGAAGACTGCACTTCCCCCAAGTCTCTAATAGCACTGTGAGCAAACACACTAGCTAACTCTAAAAGTAGAAAAAACCACAAACCAACCTATGCTTCAGTATCAGGTATTCATTTAATGCATAAGCAATAACAAGTTAACTACTACCTTTAGAATCTAAAATTTCAAGGTATTTTACACTATGCAATACAATCAGTACTTTCTGCATTAAAAAACACAGCTTTTATTCCTGGTGAAACCTTACCCAAATACTTGAATCCTTTAACAGAAATGTCTGACACCAAGTAATGAAAGAAAGAGAAGCATTTGACCTTTCGGATCTACACATACTCTTCTTCTGACAGATTCCAGAAAATATCAGCCAAGCAGAGTTGCCATGTTCTGAACAGTTAGAAAAGCGGAACACTAGAAGCCAAGATACCAATATGTCGTCTAAAAGCCAGACAAAAACATTTCCATTTGGCTTCTTTTTCTCCACCCTGGAACAGAATAGTAGCAATAAAAATGTCAAAATAAAGCTTTTCTTATAGAAAATTATTTAAATATTAATTTCTAGGTAAATATAAGCAACTTTTATAAACATAGCTCTTTTTAAAAAAAAAAAAAGTAATCAAGGTAAAGTTACAATGCTTTCAAATCCTTTTCTGTAACACAAATGGGAAGGACAAAATGGATACATATGAAGTTAGCTCAAATTGTTTCCTGATAAGGACTTATCTTCATAACATGATGAGCTTCAGAAATCCTTGCATGCACAGCAGCTGCCAATTATTTAGTACTGTTAAACAGACATAAGTTGGCACTCAGCACTGATTTGAAATTCAAAGAAATATAAAGTTTTTCTTAAACTTTTTTTCTCTTCAGTCTTTCTACATGGAAATCAGTGCAAATCTAGATTAGAACTAAAACTGAAATAAATAGAAAATCCAAACAAACAGTTTAATCTAAGTGGAATGTGCTGTTGGCAAACAGGCTGCATTTTAAAGCTAAAAGTTTTGTTGCACCAAAACACCCAGGAACAGTGGAGGCTCAGCAACAAGCTGCAATGGAAAAAAGTCTTTCAGAAAAGAGGTTCCCTTCCTCCTCCAAAAAAAAAAAGTGCACAGGAAACGCTTAAGAAGTTCCAAGTAAGTTTCCATTTTCGACGTTGTTCCTCCTTTGAACAAATATCGTATTATTCCATGTTTACTCTATATGAGCTAAGGAATCCTTGACTAAAATACCTATTTTTGAAGAACAGCTGTTTAATCAAATAGCAATTAAATAGCAAGCAAGAATATGCCAAGCAGAACTAAGAGCTGTTACTTTGAATCTCAAAAGAGGCTCACAGAGCCAAGCAGATATTTACAAAGACAAAAGACCTGCGACTGCAGAAAATTTATTACTGACTCCAGAAAGCATAGAAAATTTAAGTTACAATTTCAAATTCATTTACAGTAAAAAACAACCGCATGTTTTCACAGAAGCACTGTGCTTTCCTTTAGCACTATGGCTGGATTGAAAGTAAATTCTTGTAGCTGCACAGAAGGAAGACTTACATCAGATTACATAAGTAGCAGTATGTGTTCTAGCATCACCTCTATTTTTAAAATACCAGCCCGGTATATTTTGGGGTAATATTCAGGCACTAATACACAACACTGGGTGATACTTTTGACCCAAAATGACTTGAAAGAACAAGCTTGGTTTCTACATAATGCTGGAGTAAGGAAAATGGTTAATTGTTTACTAGGTTTAAATATAACTAAACCAGTTCACCTTCCCAACCCAGCTTTTGGCAGCAATCTAGTATAAGCTTTCCAGAAGAAAACACAAAGAAAAAAAATAAAGTCAAAATAATTGGAAACATCATGAAAGTGGTAAACAAGAAAAAAACCACCACTTAACTTTTTGGATTTAATTCATGTATATAGCTCCAAGTGAAGATTTCCATGTTTCACTTGATTTTTGGAGAGAGAGCTAAGCTTCCCCCTTTCCTCCCCCCTTAAACTGTAAACAACTTACTGGAATAGAAAACCATACTGACAGCAAACCATATTTTTGGAAATTTAAACACTCAGTATCCACGGGAAAATATACTCAAGCCTTCAAAACTATTTTTCTGTCCCACAATGGTATATTCAGTACTTTTCCACTATGTTTATTTTAAAAGGAGAAACCCTGACCTGGAGAAAAAGTCAAGAGTATGATGACAAAACAGCAAGTATTTCTTCAATGATCACTTCACACTTGTCACAGTAGGACAATATCATTTTCTTTTAAACAATGTGCTTTGGTCAAGCTAATGGAAGATGTATTTTACACAACCTAGAAGTCCATACTTTTTTTTTTTTAGTTAATATTTGGCATATTGCATGCTAATTTCTAAACCTTTCCAAATTCTTAGTGGTTTTCACTTTGTTTGAACATCTAAAGATGAGTAAAATTTCTCCTTATGTTAGCAAAAAGCATGCAAATGCATGCTAACGGCCCAAAAGGAAGACAATTATTTATATACTAAATAGGAAAAACAAATAGTAAATTTTTTTATTTATTTTTTTTTTAGAAAATCAAAAAATGTTGGCTTTTTGGCAACTGAAAGCAGAGCAGAACTTTTATCAAAATCAATGCAAGGAGAGGAAAAATCCCTGCTACCCATACACCACTATTATCAGAGTGAGAAAAATAATTTTAAGATAAGGGACTAAATTGACACTGCAATACATAAGACTGGAAGGGATCATCTCCAGCTATGAGTTTAAAAGAACAGCTAGCTTTTAGAATTACCTCTAGAAAGAGAGGCAGAATAAAATAATCTAAACCAGAGCTGGTGTGATTCAGCAACTGTTAGATCAGGAGAACAGATGCTGTTATTTACAAAATGCATTCAAGCTGAAGCATTTCTTGTTTCTATAGATTTCTAGATATTACCTCCTATGGAAAAACAAAAAAAAAAATCAGGAAACAAACCTTTTGTTTCATGTAAGCCACTAATGCACATCCTACAGCTGCTTACCACATTAATAAACAGTAAGAGATTAGGAAATGTTTGTGTTCCATTTCTTCAGTTTAAAACATTTCTATGAAGTAAAAAATAAAAATCAATGCAGCCACATTATCAAATGTGTGCTTCATTCTTTGCTTCTTTTAAAAGTAAAAATTCTAGTTATGATGTTCATCAGAATCACATAAACCCATAAATTATGTTACCCCAAATAACCATAAGAAAATGTTGACTAAGCAATGCTCATTTCCATATACAAATGGCATACAGCTAGCATGGAAAATTATGGAAAGGCTCCAAACACAGAACCAGCATTAGAAGCGACTCAGCTATCTTACTACACATCATTTTGAGAACCTTCTGGTTTCAAGCAACTCTTTATTCCAACCAAAATGTTCTCAGGTTCAAGCAATTCTGCAGTTGACAAGCTCAATGAAAGAAATTTTCCCTTCATCTCTCTCAACTAACAGACTGAAACCCTCAGAAAAGTGGCAAGTAGGCTGAAGGAGGGAGGAGACAGATAGGGAAATCTAAAGACTACTGACAATTCCATCCTTTTTTTAAATATGCTCACAACCCTGCTCAGAACATTCCCTGACATGTCAAGATTAAGTCTTCTTCCTTAACTTCTCCAGCCAGCCGCACCCCAACACATGTGATATTGACCCATCATCAAAACATGTTTACAATAAATACTGCAGAGAGGCAATTATTTTTGTAGCCTGGCAGAAGCTTTAAATAAGACTGATCACTTAAGTGCATCATGTCATTACCTCGGTAGCTCTCCTGATATTAAGAACAAGAGTATCTGAACAACAAAAAAAACCCCACCATAACAAACGTTTTTTAAATTAGCAGTCTGTCAATGACATGTGGCCTTTGAAGGGAGCACCCTACAGTACATAATAAACCCATTCCACCTAAGGGCTGGAAGAGACAGAACACACTTCTGCTCTGAAGTGACCTCACAATAAGGAAAAAAAAGAAAAGAGGGGTCTTTATTCACTTTACGTAACATTGCTATGGGAAACAGAAAATTTGCATTGTGTAAGGACAGTAGTCAACTTCCAGATGGATCAGATTCACCACCACCGGCAAGAATACTATATTGGAATTCATAGGCTTGAATAGACTATAAATTTCATCTGAGACACAAGATGACTGATCAGCAGTAGGCATCACAGGGGAACATCACTGTCACGCATTAGGACCCAGTCAAATTAACTGAGAAAAATCCCACAACCTAACAGATCTGCCTAGCTACAGATTCCAAAGTTCACTAAAGAAAGTTACTTCCGTTGTGCAGGAAAGCTAAAAGACAGAGTCATGAGGTCATTTATCATAGATTATGCCAAAAGCAGGCTAAAGATCTGGAAAGTTAGCCAGACTCCTGTAATACTGGACTAATCAAAATAAACCATTTGAGAGTAAGGAGCCTATCTGAGTTTCATTCTTACTGCTCTTAAGAAGGATGCACCACAGAGCTCACACATGGAGCATAGATAAAGCAAAGAGAAACTAAACTTCATTGTGAGAAAATCTAGCAATGAAACAGAAAAGTAACCCCTATTTTATCTTTTATGGACATGCACAAGTGAATTACTACCTCCTCTCCTCGTAGAGGCTTTATTTGTCCCACACACTGTGATGGAGGAAGAGGACAGGATGCTTGCTCTGGCTGTGCCTTCCCATGTCACATTTTAGCATGTCTTCCTATCCTTTCTGGATGCTCATTTAATTTAAAACCATACAAATATTGTGCCAGGATTAGGAAAGGTAAGGCTTTTCCACTCCATGTCCCCTGCCAAACAAGCCTCGGTCACAGGTAGTACCCAAAGGTCATAATAATATTTGGCTGCTGATATGACCCCTCTTGTTACCTGCCATAGAGCCCTCTGCAAACTATGGGATTCTGTTACATTTATCCACTAGACCAGTAGGCCTAAGAAAACAAGAGGGTACTCAAAGTCCTCCCCAGCCCACCTGCTGCTTTTTAGTAAGAGACAGCAGTTATAGACCACAAGTTCGAGTGCTACATATTGGGTAAATACAGTCTCAGAGATCAAAGGGAAAGAGAGCACTTAGTGAGTCCCTCCAAGCAGTTACCAACACAAAACACAGGAAAAGAGGCTGGAAGGAAATATCATCCAGTCAGCAATGTTCTGCCTTTCCCAGGGAGAGATCAAATAAGCATATCACTCCTGCCTGATGTTTAAGAACAGTTTAGACAAGGGTTCTAGTGATGAACATGACTGGATAGCCTATGCCATCATCTTACTATGCTAAGCCTTGAAATTTTGCCACAAATGTCTAACCCAAGTCTTGCTGGAATTCAGATCAATAATCTTTCATTCTAGTTTCTTTCCTTTTTGCAGCAGTCTTTTCATCCCCTTCATCCCCCATTTATTTGGAACATACTATGTTAGCCTCCTTTTTAGCTGACCATACCATCATCACTTTTCTTCAAACTTTCCTCAGAAAAAAAACCCAGAGGTCTAGAAGATATGATCCAAGCTCTCATTAACTATTAACATAACTTTAAACTCTATGGCTGCTGTCCAGTATTCTTACTCTCCACCCAGCTTGTAATCTGCAATTCAACAAGTGCAAACCTTTGTTAATCAAGATCATGCTGGACAAGACCTTGTAGAGTTTGTACCAATCGCTTGTTACCTGACCTTGCTTACTCTCTGAGGATAGTTTTCCAGCTAAGTTTGCTTGCTACACAGTAGTTTCTAGATCATAATTCCTTAGCTTGTTAATGAGAATACCATGTTAATATTGAGGACCCCAGTATATAAAAATATTAATGTTATAGCATCTCTCTGTACCACAAGGCCTGTTACTCCACCATAGAAATAAAAGAAATGCTGGATTTAAAATAATTTATCTTGAATATGTCTGTTCTGGTTGTTGCTCAACTTCTTTTTCTAGGCACTAAAAAAGTGTTTCATCACTGCTCCAGTATTTTTCTTTGAGCTAAAGTTAAAAAACATCAGTTTAGTAAAGACACATAAATTTTTTTCATTCCAATTTGCTTCTTGCTGATGATCTTACTAGCAGGGAACAGTCTGTTTAATGGCTCTTCTGCAGTTGTGACATTTCCAGTCTTTCTTTTTCTGTATCTTTTTTAATGGTCATAGCATTAAAAACTAGGAAGAGGAAATACCACATCAGGCAGTGTTCAAGGCCAGGCTGGACAAAGCCTTGGGTGAGATGGTTTAGTGTGAGGTGTCCCTGCCCATGGCAGGGGGGGTTGGAACTAGATGATCTTAAGGTCCTTTCCAACCGTAACTATTCTATGATTCCCCTTCATCCCATCCCTTTTATCCCATACTGAAGAGATATGCACCATTATTCTTTTTGAGTCTGCTACTTCCCTCCACTATCTTGAAATTGCTATCCACTATATGAGATTGCTTCAGATAGTTGTTTCGGGGTTTGGGGTTTTTTGTTTGTTTGTCTGTTTTATTTTTTTGTTTGGTTCTTGTTCGGTTTTTTTTAAGCACCTCAGAACGAATTTCATCAGGCCTTAACAGACTGAAAATCTTGTTTATCCAAGCAACCCACAGGTTTTTTCCCCCCCTAGCCTAGGAGAGTATTTATACTTTTATCATGACTGTTAACTACAATGGCTGGATTAACCATTTCAGAGAACATTTTAATCACCTCAGCATTGTCTGTTAATCCATTAACATGAGGATCTTTTATTTCTTGCTTTCTTCCAATATCCCTTTTAGCTACACCTCATTATTTGACTGTTCCAGTTTTGTTCACGCATCCTCATGCACTTCGTGTGCATCTTCATGCACTTCATGTGCATCTTCAGCCAAACACTGGTTCCCATTTCCTGTACGTTTCTGGTGTTTATGTCAATGAAGATCAACAGAGATCAATAGAGAGCAACGGTCTTTTTCATTACCAATTCCCCCCCCCCCAATGAAAATCTCTGGTACTATTACAGTACTTCTCAAAGAGGTTGAGACCAGTTTCTTTCTTCCTTATATTTGGCCCCAGTCAAGCTTTCCATGCCAAATTCTGAGCTTTTTGACATTTGTGGGTTTTATTTTACTATCTGTCATCTTTTCTTTTCCTATGTAGTTTAGCATCCTGTCAATCCCGCAGAACCTCTCTTCCATCTATGCATTCTCTTTGTTAACCTAAAATACCATCAATTTACTTACTTCAGCAGAGCAATATGATCTGCTCAGCCTTTACCAAAAGACATTGGATAGTTATGACAGATTTTAAGTAGCAGATCTCACATTTTCAATGATTCTTCTCTCCAGTTACTGACATACACCATGTATTTATATCCCAGTCACACACATCTACTTGACCTGATTGAGACTGCTCAGAATATTTTTAATGATCACATGTTAAGACCTTCCACTGCTGTTCATTTCCCATATACCTGTTAATGTGCAGGCACCTAGCATGCTAGGTGGAATGAACCGCTGTTCTGCAAGGTCATAAGCAATATGCTGTAAATGCGTACAAAATACCACATGTGCTAGAAGTTAGCAAAAAGCTATGAGATATATTTGGGGGTTTAGCTCAAAAAATATTGTCATATGCAAACATTCAAACTCTTTTCACTTGGTTAACACGTTGCTGTTGAAGTACCTATATACATATGTGCTCTTCAGCAACCTCACTGTTATTAATAGAAAGTTTCAAGAAAGTTTCAATTAGGAACAAGGGGGCTTGGGGCTAGTTTGCTGATACTGTTTTTGTAATAATTCTTACAAAAACAACTTCTCTAATCTAAATGAGAGATATATTTTCTCAGGCTAAGAAAAATATATTATTATATATATAGCCTGCAATAAGAAACTCATTATCCTCAATACAGGTCAAAACAACAGGAATTTACGTTAAATAATAATTTATTTTTGTAGATTTTTATACTATGGTAGTATTGGAAGTAATACCAGGCATTACTATTTGTTAACAATGACATTAATACTACTATATATTGCTACTTATTAACAGCAAAGAAGAAAGTTGCACACTTAGGATTCCGCCATATTCCAGAGGAATTTTTCTCAAAAAGAAAGAGACTACAGGAAAGACAGGCTTAGAGCTATGCTGTGCTGACAGTGGCTGCCACCAAGCCTGCAGTTTACACCAGCCACATAAGGCATTGTACCACCTTGCTCCAGACACAAAGCTGCAAAACCACCAGCAGCATAGTTGCTCATGGAATATTATTTATTTAGCTCAACAGACAGGAGGGCAGTAGCCCCAGAAAGAAACAGCTGTCAGACCACATGGAAAATTCAGTTTTTTAATTTCCTCACTGACCTATCCTGGATGCAGGGCAGAAAGATGAAGAAAGCACATTTTACAATTCTCCATTTCATAGGGTGTGGGGTGTCAGTCTAAGCTCAGATGACCAGTCCGAGTTGGACCATCCCACAGGCCAGAGGAGGAGGGCAGGACAAGTTCCTAGGAGAATCTTTGGGTACAGAGTTGTCTCTCCTGCTCTGGGCTCTATGTCATTGAATAACTTGGAAGACAGTAGTAAGGTTTAGACATAATGGTACATATTGCTGTGAACTTGAAGATTGTTTTGTACTCCAAAACAGGGAGATAAGGTAGTACAAGTCAGTCCTTTAAGTATGGATACTGTTCTGAATAGAATTTCACATTTTTATAATGTCACTAAGCTATTTACCTTTAAAATCACTGCTGAAGGCCATGAGTTCTATGGGATAATTATATTTAATTTAATAGTTTGCTTTATCCACCATCTTCATTGCAGAGATTTGAATAAAATTCCTCTTGGCCATGAAATCAACAGAAAACCATTTCAAGCCTGACAGTAGCCCACAGCATCCAAAATGGAATACTTGGATGGGATTATTTCTTCCACAAATATGGGTCCAAAGATTACAATGAAAATTTAATGTATGAGTACCGCCATAAAAACTAAAACTTGCCGTTCTATATTCAAAGAATATAGAATACTTCTCTCTTAGATCTACTCCTAAAGAGAAGAGTTACAAAAGCAGTTTTTCAAGATTTTTCTTAAGGTAATGATGTATTTCATTTTATTTTGCTTAACTTGTTGTTAAACCTTTACTGCAATTGGTATGTACACAATTGGTTTCATATTTATTATATCTTTCCATTTAGTTTCACTAATCAAGCTGGGTATGAGCACAGGATTTGAATTTGCTTTATCAAGATGGACTTCTTTACTGCCGGAACTTTTTGACCTATTTAAAAAAAAAGCTAGTAACAAAGTTCCTAAACAAGACTAATAGTTGAACATGCCAGTAACTTCATATATAAAAATGTGGAAAGGGAGTCATTACATCATGTATTCTGACCTCCTCCAAGAGTTACGTGAGAGATCACCACCTGCTTGGCCTTTGAATAGGCTCTGATAACTTGTACCCGATAAAGGCAAATCTTCCCTTAGCAGTCTGTTCACTGATATCATTCTCACTGCTAATGGGCTCACTTCCCATTTGAATCTTTAATAGGGAAGATGCTGATGCAAAAGTGCCAGATTAAGTTTTCAACTTAAAGTTTTTGCTTGCTTGTTCTTGTTTTGGTCTTTTTCTTCTGTTGATTTGGAGTTTTTAAAGAAAAGCAGTACAGCTGTGAAGACTTTCACACAAACCATATACTGTGTTTGTAGCTTCCACTGGCAAAATCTGCTTTGAGGAAAATGCCCCAATACAGCATTTTCAGATTTTCTCTGAACCACCTCAAAATAGGACAGAGCAAATATGAATCTATGCATCTCAAGTTCCTTTAAAATACTAATATATATAAGAATACATGTATATAAGTGTATCTAATGTTTTATATTTAATACATATTTGTGTACATCATATATAATATATTCATAATGGTTTTATATATTTTATTTTTCACTTAGATTCCCCTGTATTAGACCTGTTAGTGTTCAGGGAGAAAAAGCACAATAGTGGGAATCAGGCACTTAACTCTGAGAACAGCTCTATGTATCCACTTGTGATTAAAAGATACCAGAATTTCCTTTTCCTACTCTGCAGCAAGTGGTATTGTTGGCAGTGCTGGGGACCCGTTGATACAAGCCCTTCACCAGAATTTCAAAACCGGCACAAAAACTTTAGGTGAGCACGAGAACTGCAATGCAAGTAACTATAATTAGACTGTAACAGTGGAAGAGTACAAAGTAACATTTATTTTTGTTAGCATAAAAGGTCAGTAAATGTAATCCTCTATTGGATAGACAGCCTACAAGCTATAAACAAAATATTTTTGATATTGCCGATTCCAGTGGAGAAAATATTTATCAAGAAACAACAAAAAGGGAATTTTTACATGCTCTGCCTTAATAGTCTTGAAGCTGACACAGCTTTTAAAAGCTAAAAAAACTTCCCATACCGATTTACATTTTTAATTGACCACCTCGAACGTTTATACCCAAATCTTTCCTGCTTTTGTCTTAAAGCAAGCTGGTCACATCACAACACTGGTCGTACAGACCAAAACCAGAGCACTACAGTTCTCATTTTAGCGCTCCCTTCGGAAGCCCCGAAGACCAGCTACTTTCCAGCCATTCATCGCTAAATCCTCTCCGCGGGATTACACTCAAAAACTTGACGCTTCCCCTCCGCTTTTTAATGTTTTCCCAACTGTTTCTTCGCGAAGGAAGGAGAAGAGAAGGGGGGCAGTTAGCACGTATTACTGCACTAATCAATCGGACCAGCCCGGGTCAGGCGCCCACCTCTTTGCACAGCTGAAAGCCGAGAGCGCCCAGTCCCACGGCGGAGGTGGGGTTTGCCGTGCTTACCTGCACCCCGCTGAGGATCGCTTCGCTCTTCTCCCTCACGTCGGGGAAGGGGCAGCGCTTGGAGAGCATGAGCAGGCGGGCCAGCACCTCGCTCAGCCCGTCGCGGGCGGCGGGAACCAGGAGCCCGTCGGCGGCCCGGGTAGGCGGCACCGCCGCCGCAGGAGCGATGGTCTCGCTACGGCGGAGAACGGCTTGCCCGATGGTGTCCAAGGCGGCGGCGCGGGCGGCAGCGTCGCGGCTGCACAGCCCGTCCCAGCGCACTTCACCTTCCCGCTCCTCCATGGGGCCGCCGGGCTGCTTCCCCAACGCCTCCTCAGCAGCCCCGACGCGGCCGCCCCATGGCGGTCTCCCGGCAGCAGCCAACCTGCGCACAGAGACGACAAACACGGCGGCGAGAGGAGATACCTCTGCCTGCACCGCATAGGGGCAGAGCGGGAGGGAGCTCCCTCAGCCCCGGCCGGCGCCCGCGCCAACCGCCGGCCACCGACGCCGGGGCTGCCGAGCGAGCAACGCCGCTGGCGCTTCACCTCTCCCGGCGGTGAGCGGGGCAGCCACCACCCCGCGGCGCCGGCGGCTCCTCCTTCCAGCCCCAGGCATGGAGGGAAGGGGACGGCCCCAGCCCTGCCTCTCCGCTGCGGGGCGGCCCCCTCAATCCTCCCCGCCGGGCCGGCACAGACCCCCGACGAACCCCTCAACCGGAGCGGGGAGGGGGCAGAGAGGGATGGCCGGGAACCCACATGACGGATGTGCCCACTCGCCAACCACCCTTCAGCACTCGCTGCCGGCAGCCCAATCGCAGCGGGGAGCACCAGCTCCTGAAGGGGGTGTTGGGATGTGTAGTCCGGCTAAAGGGCGGCCCTGCCCCCGACGTGGAGAACTACGCGTCCCGGCGGGCAGCGCGCAGCGGGCCCGAGCCGAGCCGAAATTGCCACCGCCTCCCGGTGTCAGCGCCCGGGGCTGCCGAGGGAGGGTAAGAGGGAGCGGTCGCCGCCGCTTCTGCGCAGGCTGTGCCCGTGCTGGTGTTTCGTTTTGTGTGTGTTGCACTGCAACAGGTTATCGAGAGCAGATACCTGGCTGGCTGCAGCCGGGAGTAAAGCAATGCCGGTGGTGGGCTTGCCTCAGAAATTTGCATTGGCAAAAAATGCAGGAGACGCGTGGTTAGAGCCACTGCAGAGGCTTGTCGGGTGTGGGCTTCAGGAGAAGCCTTTGATGTAGCCTAAGTAAACACACTGTGGAGCTCTCATTCATGTATATTAATACATGAAGGGGGTTGCAAAGAGAATGAAGCTAGGCTTTTGCGCTGACAGGACCAGAAGCAGTGGGCGCAAACTGAAACACAGGAGGTTCCCTCTGAACTAAAGCAGTTTTTCTGCTGTGAGGATGACTGAACCCTGTGTGAACCCTGAACGGTTGCCTAGAGAGGTTGTGGAGTCTCCATCCTTGGGAATATTCAGAAGCCTATGTCCTAGACATGGCCCTGGGCGACCAGCTGTAGGTGGCTTGAGCAGGGAGGTTGGACCAGATGGCCCTCAGACATCCCTGCCAACCTCAGCCATTCTATGATTAAGTAATCTACCACCAAACTGGCTGGTATTGGTGTTTCCCTTGCTTTTCCTGCAGGGAAAAAAAGGCGCTTTTTTGATAAGGTTAATTTTCAGCCAGATCACTTCCTTGATCCAATTCACCTCTTAGCAGAGGGAAGAAGGAAACAAAGGCAAAACCACCTGTTTGCAGCTGTCACATTAAAGCAGTCATAAAACCATAATTCTGAGTATACCGAAGCACAGAAGAATGCTTCCAAGGAAATTATATGATCCTATGAAATTGGAAACAGGAATCAGGCCCATAGGATCTTGCAGAATTCTTTCAGACTTCTCATGTATACACTTCCCTCTCTAAAATTTAAACCTCAAAACTGAAGTTAGATGGAGAAGCAGCAACTCACATACCACTAAAAGACACGTTTCTGAGTCAAGGAACAACGCCTGGACAGACTAACCAGCACCACCCATCAACAACTTTAAAGAATCTGGTTTCTTCCTCTGACATTCCTTTTGTTTTCTGGCACTGTATCTCTAAAGCTCGAAAAATAAGTGTCATTCTGTCATTACCTGAACCTTTCAAGGAAGACCAATCTCTTTTTTCCATAAAATCCTTTCTACAAGTAGTCTGCACTGCCTTTGTTTGGCAGCATGGACAGGCCTGGACTGCTTCATGCAGCTGCTTCCTGTAGGCCTTTGGCACCCTTGTGAACAATATATCTACTGAAATCATCACTACCTGTAATAATTGTGAGTCTTGACTTCTCTAAGCACTCAAGGCCTCCACCCATCGTAACTGATGGGTTCAAAGAAAATAATTCTGCCAGTGCCTTTTAAGTTTTTACATCAGCTACGACATCAGTTTCCTGTCCTGTTCTGTCGTCACTCGTTATGGTCTCCCAGTTTTCCTGTGAATAGGCATGTCATGTACGCTTGCTTTATTTCTATGTTAATCTTGGTCTTCAGAAGTTGGATAGATCTCCTATTTCCCATTATTCCCATTTCTGCATACATCTGAGATAAATAAAGTCAACCAGAATCATAACTGAAGCATTGGTATTAGACTTTAGTACAGCTAAATTCCCACACTGAATGCTAAGATTGATTGAAAGTCACGGCAGAGTCTTTTATCTTTTGGAAGTTGTTTTTTCCACAGGCTGCAAATGAACTCTGGCTACAGGAAACAGATTGCGAAACTGGCTCCAAGGCCTAAACTTCAGATTTCAGCCCTTTGTTTTATAGATTTTAATGTAGTACTTGGTAATGGAGATGGAGGTGGCTTTATTTTTTCCAAACAAAATCTCTGCAGTTTTCCAATACCAGGTCAAGCTTCTGTATGTGCTGCAAGACACTGTGGAAATCAAGGTCAAAGGCTACCAGTGGAATTAATCAGAGCCTGAAGTTAGGGGAATGTGTTTGTTTGATTTGTGTGTTCACTGACTGAGGTTAATATGCTTGGTTTTGATCCCTAAAAATGGATAAGAGAAAGGCAGAATTATGAAGGAAACAATCTGGCAACTCATCCAGAATTACCGCATTTGAGTTTCTAAAATGATAAGCTGACAAAACCCAAATTTGTGGCTGTTTTAAACCTCAGTATTTCCTTCCTTGATGATTTATCAACTTCCCTTTTTTTTTTTTTTTTTTTTTACCTAGATAAGGACTTCTATAGCCATGTGCAACAGCAGAATTATTTCTTGATAATACAATACATAATAGTTGTAATTGTATCTTTTCTAAAATATAAGATCTGAATTATATTTACTTTTTAAGATGTTTTCCAGTTTCTGTATGTCACAGAACAGCACTTTACTGCAGAATACACTTAGTCAGTTACTGGAGAGCTAGTAATAACACAGTGAAACTTGTGCAGCTTAGAAGGAACTGCTTTTTAAATTAGATACCTTCAGCTGCTTTCATTTACACCTAGTTTTGTTGAGGCTTGTTTCATTCCAACCAGTAGATACCAATAAATATCTCTTCTAAAATTTCACCCTCCCCTCTTAGATCTGTGTTTTGGCATGTTGCCACAAGTGGGCACTCCACAGTGTTTAGTGCATTTTTTTCTTCAGAGCAGCCCTCTGAAGAAGCAAAGTTCTGTGACTGCTGTTTCCAGAGAGACACCAGAAAGCCAGAGGCTACTTCTCTACTGTCTTTGAAGCCAGGCCCAAGCTTGGTGTCAAGCCGAGGCTCATGTATCATCCCACAGACTGACCTCAGTGATTGAGCAAGCTACAGCATACGATGTGGGAGAAAGCATCGCCTTGGTTTACTTCTCAGCACGTTTGTACATCTGCCATGTGTTCTGGCCTATTGTGCCAGAACCCTGCCTCCTTAGATGTCACAAATGCAGCAGGGATGGACAATTTAGTCACTGGCTTCTTTTTAGGAGAGCAAATTTTTCTAGCAGAAAGACTATAAAGTAGTTTCATGCTGAAGGGTGGGTTGCTTTGAGAAGAGCTGAGTTATCATGTACCAGAACTACAGGTCACTTAAAGTCATGTTGTACTTTGCCAAATCCCTGACTATACACCATTTAACAGTATAAATGTAGCCTAAAAAGACTAAGGGCTAGACTCCAGAAAAGAGTATGGGTAAACTAAAAATTCAGATCCGAAAACTACACTGAGCAGCCACCTAAACTCTGTTAGTCTGTTTCTGGATAGAAAACAAGCTGGGCATCCTGGCACCTTTGTGCCCATTTGTGGTCTAGGAACTAGGTAGAGCAGTTCCAAAAGAGGTCCAGCTGAGAGGAACGTCTCTGAGCTCAACAAGTCAGGTTCTTCTGTTATAGCCACAGTTGGCTTCAGTGCTCAGCCATATTTGGTAGAATGCACATCATCAGTGCAGTAACTCAGTGATGATAGAATTGGCTTTTAGCTCAAAGGGATTTACATCAACAACTTCTAACTCCCTGGAGAGTGTCCCAGGTGCTCTGAAGGACTGCAAAATGGAAGGGGAGCATTCATCACCTCAACTGTTGAAGTTGTGTCCCTATTAGGAAGGATGGCAAATGTATGACACTGGTGTGAGATAGAAGGAAGGAGACTCAGGGAACTGTAGGCATTTACTCCTGGTTTCTGGTAGTTATTCCCAAGCCAGTGCTGGTTTTTATCCATGAACTATTTACTACAAAAGTGTATAAGTAAAACCCAGGACACTTTCAACAATTAAACTAGGGGAGAGAGACACATCCTTTTTTTACTCTTTCTTTTGCCTCAGCTGCTTTCTCCTTGTCCTAGACTCTCACATGCCTTTCTGAACAGGGTCTTAACTTCAGATGAAAAGGTGGTGACTCCCCGTTTCCTTCCTGCTCGTCTTCCTCCCTGTCTAGTATGGTGGTCAGGGATGCAGCATGAATACTTCCCAGGAACTCCCACTTCCTGGCCATTGCTTTAACCACAGGGTAGCAGCATAGGAAGATAGACACTATTTCTTCCAGCTACACTTTAAAGGAAAATGAACATTGCTTATTGGAAATTTTTTATCTGCTGACAGCCCAGTAGGCCTTTTAAACACCTTTGGCAGGCTCTCTGTTAATACAAACCTTGGTGATTTCCAGTAATAACACAAAGAAAAATGTTGTGACCAGCAGCCATATGAAATGAAGTCATATACCAGAGAAGCTAGAGAAGATACGGGGACTCTATTCATTGTTCTGAAGAACAGATTTTGGCACTCACTGCTAGAAGAGGACTCCAAATTCTGAGTCCCAAGAGGAAAAAGGTGCCAAGTGCTAGTATAGGACTTCACGCACATCTAAATTGGTAGAGTTTCCCACACAGCTTTTGTTAGCTTCTCTCTGAGCATGCTGCTTGTTTTGGCCATATACCTGCACTTCTTTTACATAAAGGGAATGTAAGCCTATCACTACCAAACTCAGGATTCAGCAATGAGGCTGGAAGGCTCAGGCATCCTGGAACATCAGTCCTAGTCCCATCTCTTGGTGATTTACTAAGGTCACACAGACTAGCAAGAATTTAAGTCAAGTCCCTAGAGATTCACTAAATTACCTTGCAGTCGGAAACTGTACATCTAGTTAATAGGGGAGGAATGTCTCTTAAATAATTTATAATCAATTTAAGTTAGTTTTATATCTGCAACATTGTGCAGGAGTTCATAGCATCTTATGCAGATTTTCTTTGCATCTCTGAAGTCATGGAGGTTTAAATATACAGATTACATGAAACAGAGATTCTATTGCATGGCTCTGAACATTGTAAGTTTTCCCAGACAGTTTAGGGCAGAAGCAGTGATAGACCATTTTTAAGTATTCATTACATAGCATATGATATACAGACTATTTGACATTAATACTTAGGTTATTGTGCCTGTTCAGGATGCACAATGTAGATGTGTTGGAGTTGCTATGAATATTCAGAGTCATGTAAACAAATTAAATTATTTATTCTTCAACAAAATAGGTCTCCAAAATAAGATTGAGGACTCACTCTGACTCAGATCTGCTTTCAGATTTTCTGCCTCTTTAAAGACTCATCTGTTGCTGGGAAGCGGTGACTTTGGGAATCATTTCTTGCCAAGAGTGAAACATCTTTTCCTTGTTAGTACTTTTTTTTTTCTCATTCTTGTTCTTAGGTTGCCTGCTGTATAAATGCAGAATGGATTTCTTGTTCCCCACCAGGTGCCTACCTATCAGCAGCACAGAAATGAATATATGAAAAAAAAGGGGTGGTAGTAGGTAAAAAGAGACAAATCCTGTGAATAATTACCCTCTTTGTGTTTCTCTGCTTGTCCCTGCCATGCTCTTCCTGTTATCTGGGTAAAAATCTACCTTCTACTCCATCTTCGTGGAGCAGGAGTTAAAGGATGTTGGATGAAGAGACTGACACTTTCTCTGAAAAAGTATTGGTAAAACCAGAAGTTTACTTTGAAAATAAGTTCCAAGGAGACAGTGAGGACACAATCTGTCTATTTCATTTGCCTAGAGGGCAAGTTGCAATGTTCAGAACTATCTTTCAGTGATCCCATGAAATATTTGAGACATAAAAGGTGACAATTATCATGCAGTAGAAGTGTTTACTGTGGATAAGTTGGTATCCTACCTCATGTTATTTCTTCGCTACGATTGTCATTTTAACCCACTCTTACATTTGCCCCACCCTACCCTAATATGTCTTTTTGCATTTGCCCCTCTAATCTCTAGTTGTTCTGCCTGTGCATAGATACACAGTCTTCTATTCTGAATATACCCTTGAAAACCTTCCCTTTCCACAACAGCAAAGTCTTTCTCTTTTTTAATCAAAGGTCAAGAACCAGAGCCAGTAATTTCCTCCTGCTTTCCAATCTATCAGGACACTACGTGCTCTGCTTTGCTCTCTAGAAAGCTGTGATAGCTGCTTCCAATCTAATGAGCAAAAGCAGATTTTTTGAGAAATGACCAAGCTAAGCAAACTACATATGTAAGAGCATGATGGCATCATCAGCAGAAAATGACAGTGGGGAGAAAACGTAATTTTTTACATTCTTCATGTAGGGTACTGAGGAGAGCAAGTTCAGTTTCTACATCAGTCAGTGTACTATGAGCAAACGGCATCTGTTGAAACTGGGTTCTAAGTATGAAGGGAAAAAACTTGATAGTTACTCTCATGTGGGAAAAATAATTGGATCTTTTTATTTTGTAAAAAAAAAAAAAAAAAAAGAAAAGAAAAAGACAACTTTTTGTGCTGGAAGAGGGAGCGGGAGAAAAAGAATACCAAAGGGAGAAGAGCAAGCAACAAAGCTGTAGGATGATGTAAGTGCAATGAAAAGAGAGGCGATGAGGGACAAAAAGCAACTGTAACACGAGGGTGATTAAAAGGAGAAGATATGAGGAACAGTACTACAAGGGAAGCAAGAAAGTATGTTAGTGGCCATTGACAGCATTTGGTTTTGTATTTCATACTTATTACAAAAAGATTATATTTAATTACTTTGGACTGATTAAAGACTTATAAAGGTAAATATTTTGATAACACTAGCTTTCATGCTAATGTAGCAATTGTTACTAGATAGGAATTCGTGGTCTTGCTCCTCTGAATGCTAAGTTCAGTTATCATTTGCTCATCCAGGTTAAAGAAGTTTGCAACCACTCTATTTCCCCACACAATATTGAATCTGAGTTTATTATGCACTTATGAACGAAAGCCCAATTTAATGAGTAATTGGGTCTGCTGTGCTCATTAAAGAAAACAGCAAAGCTCTAATGACATTATGACCCAAGTTTGCTTTATTCCTAGAAATGTTGTCTTTCAAAACAATCTGTTTTTTTTCCCGCACAGTTATTTCTTCGCCTTGTTCCTAAAGTACTTAGAAAGAAAATGGAATGACTTACACAATTCTCTTTTATCTCTAGCAATAACGAACTAGAGAAAAATCAGTATGGATGCTTATAAGGTCTCACACAATGAAATAAAAGCCTTAGGAATTTTTTTTCTTCATTGAAATACCAGGTTTTATCATACTTCACAGTACATACAGTGTCATGAAAAAACACCACATAATGTATTTTCCTTTTTTTCCAAGACTGAAAAAAAAATTATTATATGAAAGTTCTGCATTTGAATTGAAATTCAGGAATTAATAGGTTTTGTTATGGTAGTACCAAAAAAGAAACCAATCATTTAACCTTTATATATCCAGTTCTGAGACTGTCAGTTTGTATGTCACAGCCTGTACAGCAGACTAATTCCCATGGATCTGCCTATTTCCATTTTTTAAAAAACTCCCAAGTTCCTTGATTTCTCTAACAAATTGTATTCATTTTTTCTAAACTTATTTAAAGTGGGACTTGACAGAACTTAAAAACACATTAAAATGCTTTACTGATTCAGTGAGGCTTCACTTCCTATTAGTTTTGCAGCTGTCACCATTTCATTTCTAACCCTCTTAGATTAAAGAAGGCACTGGAGTACCTGTTACTGAGATAAAGTTCTGAGCAAGGTCGTATGTTTCAGGCTGATTAAAGCAGTTGTGTCAGGATGCTACAGACTGGGTGTTCCCAAAACAACAAGGCAGTTTGCCTAGAACATTATTTCTTTCTTTCTGTCAGTGGAAAAGCTGTTCTTTGTCTGGCGGGAGTAAGGCTTGAAAGAGAGTTGCAGCACAGCTAGTACAGCTGACCAAGCTTTTTCCCTGGTTCTCAAAGGAAAATGAAAGGGTAAAAACCAGACCAATTTGGATTGTGTCATGAAAATGGCCTCTCACATAACCTTTCACCAGCAAGGCTTGGCTTGAATAGACAAAGCAGCAGCCAGCATTCTGGGAGTTTCTTGGTATAGCCTGTGTTGGGGCAAGTCTTAAAAATTTCTCTTATGTCAGATAAACAGTGAATCACTCCTTGATTCATGTGAAACTTTGTTTTCAGTTATGAAGAAACCCACTATAAATTGTGCATGCCCACTGGGTCAGGTCAAAAGATTGGTATCTGTATTGCTTTCTGAAAAATGCTTTGATCTGGTTTTTTCTTTTTCCTTTTTGAAGGAGCTCTGACAGCACCTTTTTGGTTCTAAAAGGTTGCCCTCACAGCGATTTTGAATGAACCAGGGTCTCTGTGAGATAACAAACATTCAAGAATTCAGTGGAAGCATCCCTTACATTATCACATTATTGCTGTAGTGTGTATCTTTTGGGAAGCTGTTAAGCCAGAAATATTCCCCAAATCTGCAATAGTTCGCAGTGGAAAAAGCCTTTTCCATATGCTGCTTTACAATATGGGACATAACTATATACGTAGCAAAATGTTTTTGAACTTTAACCTCAGAGAAAATTTTTTTTAAACTTTTGATGATGTGGCTAGGAATAAAGGGAAGGAATGGAAAGGAGGGGAGGAAGAGGTTGAGGAAGTCACAGCTGGCCTTTCTGTAACATTTAGCATTTCAGCGGTGTTCAATAACTCTCCTGTTGACATGCTTACTTGTGCTAGACAGAAGTAACTACAATGTCAATTGATTTTTACAGCAACCTGATCCAGTACTCTGGCACTCAATGCAGGCTGCATTCAGCAAAAACAAATATAAACAGTGTAAAGGTAAATCACATTAGTACTTACATGACCATGATGAAATGGGAAATTCTGTTTGTCTTTAGGTACCAAACTCCAGCTTGCTTACTCTCCTCTGGGGCTTTAAAGTCACGTATACAGGTATGGATCTGATTGTGGAATTGCTTCCTAACAGCCTTTGTGCAAGCTCTCTCCCAGCCTGCATGTGATGGTGAGCCAACAGGCAGAAGTGGTCCCACTGAAGGGACCAGCGCTGCTCATGCTCACATCCCAGGGGTGAGCACACCAGCTGCAGCAAGGTCAGAGGTAGGCAGTGTAATTGCATTAGTGAAGTGCTTTTACAGAGCAGTTTGCTGTGCCTGGCACCATACACAGGGTTGCAGCTGTGTGGCCCTGCACTCCAGGAGCCTCCTGGGTCAGGCTTGGAGTCAAACAAAGGTGGCTTGGCCAGGTTGATGGTTAATGGCAAGCCCATGGTCAGTATTGAGTTGCCCCATGCTTGTTGCTGCATATGTATGTACTTTGTGGGTTTCTTTGTGAATAACACTGGACATCTGAGCATCACCACTGCATCCACCAGCACAGACCGGGTCATTTCTGGTTAAAAAATCTAAAGGGCCGATGCTGATTCCAGATGCGACCTGCACAGTGCAAGTGCTTCACCCTACTCACCACAGCAGTGCAGGCTACTGGGGTGGGAGAGGAGTATTTCTTCCTTCTTCTTTACCTCCAACCCCCTCTGCCATAAGTGGGGTGTTTTGCCAGCTCTGTTTAATATGCATAGTTCTACCTTGGCTGTTCCCCAGGCTCAAGTGAGTGCACTAATTTGCTCAACGAAGGACTTGTCTAAACAACGTGGTTTGGCTGCTTTAGCGAGTGTTGTTCAAGTGCTAAATTCCCCTAAGCCTCATGCAAGCCTTAGTACAAACATCACTACTGGGGAAGCAGTATCTGCTTTAAAGTATCTCTCTAGGGCTGTGTACCGTCATCCACAGTAGCATGGAATAAAAGAGTGGTAGGTTAAGCTGGCGGTGGATTTGGGCTGTGAAACACTTTTTAGAAAACAAACTTGTCTGTGGTGCTTTTATAGAAACTTAAATACTTGTGAGGGAAAAAGCTGATGGCAGGACAGTTGACGTCCAAACATACGTCAAGCTACTTAATTATTTCCTAATAGGTTTCTTGTCCCAGTGGTCTGAAAGTGTCCAGGATGTTTGATGATGTCTTGCTGAAGTAGAGTGACTTGGTCCTTTTCCTGGCCCATGTCCTTCCTTGCAGACTGCAGTGTTGTCAGCTTTAGTCCTGTGCAGGATGGTTGTTATAAACTGTATTTACTGGCTAAGATATTAAAGGACTCATCTCCACCAGAGCACATCTACTAGAGTAATAACACTGACAGAGCCCCTAAGCATTACAGCAACCATTCCCTCAGCCTCTGCATCTGAGAAAGCTGTGGCAGAGCAAGGCGTCTGTAACTATGTCCACAGCAAGAGTTCTGCAAACATAGGTGTCTTGGTCATGCGGTGTTGTATTCCTTCATGCCCCTTGCGAAGCCTGTGCTCTTAGGAGTAGCTTGAGGAGCTCCCCTCCAGCTGCAGGGTGCATATTGCCCTCTGCTATGCTGGCAAAGCTGGGGGGGTTTATACTGAAATCTACACTATATTAGCTGGATCATTATCACCAGGGCTGGTGAGCTGGCCTCTTTCACTTTCCTCTGGCTTCACTTGCAGAACAAAAGGGGTTTGCTTCCCTTTCTCCTGAATAGAGTGTCCCCCATGCCCCCCCCCCCCCTTTGTGTTACTGATCTTGACCACAAACTCTAAAACCTTCTGGTGCTTTATTCCCTCCCTCTCTTATTCATTACTTGCTTCGAATCACCGCCCTCCTTACAACTGTCCACAGACTCATCTCCTTGGAAACGGCAGAAGTTGTTTATATGAAAGTCATAAGGAAACTAAAGCAGCTGCAGGTGTGCAAGGGAGCCATGTTCCACTGGAGGGCATAGGAAAGGTGAGTCTCCACTTATTCTGACTGACAAAAGGTTGAAGGCTGAGGAAAACCCACCATTTTCCTCAGAAGTTTCCAAAGTCGCCTTCCTCTGTTCATGGAAGCGGTGCAAAGCTCATTGCATGCACATGTGTGTATTTATACGGACCCTTTTTTGATTGTCTTTCATCACGAACATGTAGGGGTTGAGAAGCAGTGGAAATTTGGTAAGTCTTGCTATTTGTTATTTTGTGGAACACCGTGTTGGTGCACCATACCATGCCAGGCCCATCTCCTCTCCTGCCTTGACCCTGTAACCCCCTCTGTGGCCACAGGACTTTCCCATCCATATCTTGTGATTTCTGCTGCTCCCTGCTTTGTGCCCTTCACCGCCACTGCCGCCTGTGCTGTTGGAAATGGCCGGTAAACCTGCCTGGCCTAGCCAGCTGTTACCGGTTGGCTGTCCCTGTGCGGTGTTTCCCGGTCCTCCTGGACAGAGCTGTGCAGGGCTGTGAGCAGCCTGTGTGGCCACAGATGTGGCAGGGTCACCAGATGGGACCCCTTGCCAGTGATGGTGGCATGCCTGGCTGCCTGCAGTTGCAGACAAGCAGCCTGGGCTCGGGCAGGAAGACAGCAGGGCCCCATAGGGAGAAGGTCTGTTGTGCAAGGATAGCCTGGGCAGCTCCCCTTTTGTGGGTCTGGGTGGGACGTGCTGGTGCCAGGGGGGGCCATCCTGAGCTGTGGGATTTGCTCTGGGAGTGTTAGTCCCTAAGTAAAGAAAACCCTGGCGAAGAGATGCCCATGTCAACATCTCTGTGATGACAGCTTGGAGGAGGGAGGAAGGAAGGATTTCTGTGTAGCTTTGGTTGTGTGGATGGTGGCGTGGACAGGTGATACTTGTTCTCTCTTACACAGCCTCTGAAACTGTGCTGGGAGAGCTGTTCCTGGAAACTTTTTTCCGTTATCAGAAACTTTTTTCCCTGCCCACCCAATATGAATGGCTTTTCCTGGGGTGTGCTTCATCAGCAGGTTCCAGTCTTGGTGTGGGTTTCTTCCTCCTGTTACTAGATACCTCCTTTTGAGTGACTTTCTCGAGAACTAGTGTCTGTAAATAGCTTTGCCCACATGGGAAACCTGTTCCAGTTGCATGCCTAGAATTTTAAACTCAAGGGATACGATAGTTATATCATTGAACCTTCAAATAAGCTGGTTTTCTGTAAGCTGAAGCTGTGTATAACTCTTAATTTCTTACACTGTATCAAGTGAAATGCTTGGTCCTACTTTACTAGGTACCTGCTGTGTGATTTAAAACTTGCTTTACCTTCCTAGAGGTTGTATTAAACTAAAGCACTTTCTGCAATTTCACTGTCCATGTCTTGAGTGTCAAATAAATCACTATGTGACAGGGTGTAAACTATCTTCAAATGTGATTCTGATAAAATAAAGATTGTGAAAGGAGAATGGAAAATTAGGACTTAATACATACACTTAATAACAGGGAGAATGTTGGCGACATTGCATGTTAAATATCCTTTTGTTATCTCAACACTAAATGTGGAGAACTATATTATGTATTATATGTAAAAAGATAGGCAGTAGAGCAGTAAGAAGGCTGCAAAAGAAAACAGGCTGTAAAACTTGGAATGCTTGCTCTGCAGGGACTACTGAATGGGAGATACTGAAGTTTATAAAATAGATAATATAAAATGTTAATCCTTGGCTTTTAAAAGGACAAAAATCAGTAGAAATTATTAGAAAGCACCAAGAAACATCTTGGAAAATTTTGGGTGGTTGAGGAGAGGTATGTTTAATGTTACGAAAGGCATCATTTTGGAATTGCATTAAAATGCAGGATTCATCTGAGCATCTATGTTGTTTTTTTGGGTTTGTTTTTTTTTCAAGTATTATTTTGTTGCACATGATCTGGTTTGATATGAACAGGGCCAGGGACAGCACAGTGACATACTTTGAAAACTGCAACATAGTCTGTTAAAGACCTAATAGCCTTAAATAGCTCTGTTTTACAGGCTATGGATTCCGAATCAAAGAACAGTTTCATAGGAAGCATTCTTCAGCCACCAGATAGGATGCTTCCTGCTGGCTTTGCTTGTATAGAATCAAAAAAGTTGGCAGCTGTTGGTGGTGACAGGCCTTCTATCTCCAATAAGCAAGGTAAAGCCAAAATATGTCCTTAAAGTGTTCTTTTTAATTGTTCCATGTGAAATCTCTTGAGAAAACTCCCCGTTCTGTTTTACTAATTTCAATGACTTACTGCAATTATCAGACTGACATTGAGACAGGATGTATATGTGTCCTGCCGGAGTAGTCTCCCTGAAGTCATATGTCTGGAATGGAAACTACTGCAAGTCTTCTAACATCCTCATAAACTTTGGCTTTGAAAATTGTTTAACTTAGAGTTGTCAGACTTCCTCTAAAAGCAAAGGAAAATGCTTCAAACTCAACCGAAGCAGTTAAAGACTTCAAATACAGCAAAAAAAAAAAAAAAAAAAGAAGATAATTTGTGTGGTAGTACACTGACTTGAAATTGGCTTTGTGTAGTGCTATTAGACTCCCTCTAGCTTAAAATCACTTCTAAGGTTATTTGTGTGGAATGACTCCTTGGGAGAACTTTTGAATGACACAGACTCCCAGGAAAGTTAGCAGCATGTAGTCTGTACGAAATACAGGTCTATTATGGTTGTCACATGCCTTAATAGGTGATTAGTCTCTGGAGCTTACCAGAAAATGCTTGGTGGTTTAGCATATCCGGAGAGCTCCATGAATCGCAAGGATACCATGCTTGGGTTTGCTATCATGGAGAACTTTACAGTATTGCACAGCCTATGTGTGTGCATGTGTTCATTGTTCTTCACTTGAAGAATATGTGACTTATGTAGTAATCTTTTGTCATACAGAGCTTGGGCTTTTTGGATTAAAACGGTCAGTTTAATGCTATGCTGCTAAGTGCTCAAGTAAGGAAAAGTTTGGCATACCAATAGAAAGATGGAAAAAGATCTTTCTGCTCTCTGGTTTCTGCTTTTTTTTTTTTTTTTATTAATTATAATGGAGCTATGATAAGCTGATGAGAGTTGTTATGGAGCTAGCAATATTTGCTGGGTATTCCTTTACTGAGAAAATTGGTACTGGGAAACTATTAAGAATTATATGTCAGAAAAGAAGCTTGAGTTGTTACAGTGTATGTCTTAAACTTACAATGGTGTGTGTACCTTTTGGAGAGCTAGTAGACTTTTTCTGTAGCTGAAATTGGTTTAAAGGGTCATCAAATACAAGAAACTAGACATTGAATCATTAGCTTTTGAAGCAATAAGCTTTTTAAATGCATCATCTACTGACATGCCCCTTTGTATCTGATTTCCCCCGTGACCCACCAGTTGCATTACACCAAAACTTGTGACCTGACTTGGGTACCTGTTGTTCTCTGTGCCTGTGTAAACAGAAGTCCCAGGGTGTTACACTCAATTTGCCGCAGTTTTTTTTGTGCTTGCTGTCATTTGGAGTGAAAACAGTTTTGCTTATAGGACCTGTGCTTTACACATCAGTTATGCAGTAAACATACCCATTTTCTCCCAGAAAAGTTCTGTATGTGTTAGTGTATTGCTTGGGAATATAATTCATTTTATGAGTGATCCTGGGAAAATCAGTCATAAAATGAAGCACTGTTTGCTAGCTGTAATGGCAGCCATGAAGACTCTTCAGGAAAAGATGCACCGTCTACAGTTGGAGAAGTCAAAAGCTGAAGATAATCTGTGGAGCCTCTCCATAGCAGCTGCTCAGTATAAGAAGGCAGTAGAGCATGAATCCTACAAAAAGGACACAGTACATGAAGAACTAATGCAACAGAGCAAAGGTATTTCTCTTGAGTGATAAGGTGTAACTACAGCAACTCCAAGACTGCGTAATCCAGGGAGTGTTTGTTTTAACAGACTTCTAACTAATGCACTCCCCCTTTCTTTTTTTGATTCAGAATTGGGGAGGAGCAGGAACTTGATATCTCAATAAAGTTGAAATATTTTTTTGCATATATTAACCAAGTATTGCATAACCCATAAAGCTATTTTAAACCATGAGTAGATTTCAGGTGGCATATTTAACTCCTACAATAAGCAGGCAGCTGCTTATGTGTATTACACTGCTAACTTGAGAAAAGTGAGGAGAAGGGAAGAAACCAGATTCTGGTTAGATACCTGCTGATATAAATCAAAGTAACTGCAGTGCTCACACCTTTGGAATCCAAATTAGGAACTAGCTCTGGAAAAACTTTTTGATTCTCATGTTTTATATATAAAATGTATCTTAAACACACGACTTGTTCAGACTAACAAAACTTTTCTTGCATATTTTGAAGACACAGAATTTCTCAATGAGATGACAGACTGGCTAACTGTGTAACTCCCATTGCTGTACTGAATGTCTTTTGTTTCTCTCCTTAGATGTAAGTGTGCAGTTAAATGCAGCACAATCCCGCTGCTCTCTGCTGGAGAAACAGCTGGATTACATGAAGAAAATGGTCTCCAGTGCAGAACTGGAAAACAAAATGGTTTTAGAACAACAGGTGAAGCCCTTTAACATGCTAACAAAGTAGTAATATAGTTAAAAAGTGTAGAAATGTGTAAGATCTGAACTTCTTCATAGACATAATTTTTCCTCAGCTCTGATCAGCATGCTACCAAACACAAGCAATTTACTGTCTGACTGGTTGATGACAACCATTCAATGAATTGTATGAAAAGACTCCCTAGGTGGAACTCCTAATGAGCAAAACCATGCTAATGCTTGCACATTTGGTAGACAAAAAGGCTGCTGGAAACTTGAGTCTTCTTTGTCTGCCTGGTGTTTTTCATCACTTAGCAATTTAAGAAATATGAAATTTAAACTAGTTAAACACCTTAGGGTAGTGTGTTTGGGGTTATGCTGCCTGAAACAATTTGAGTCAGCTGCCAACTCCATTATTGCTTACTTTTTTCTAGGCCCAGCTTCAGAAAGAAGAAGATCAGAACTGGTTGAAACTGCATGCAAAACTTGAAAAGCTTGAAATGCTAGAAAAAGAGTGCCTTAAACTTACTGCTACTCAGAGAATTGCAGAAGTAAGCATGCATGGAATGACAGTCTGAAAGTCATTCATTTGATATAATTTGTATGTCAGACTTTTAATAGAACTAAGTTTTGCAAGAGTTTCCTCTGTTAAAGCTAAAGGTCATAAAAGCATACCTGACTGAATGCCATGCTGGCTTCATTTGCATGAGTATTTTTTCAGTCTGGGCTTTAAAAATTCCTACAGTCCTATTTTATCCCAGGTTACAACTGCAACCTACTTCAGACTTCTGATTCAGCATGGCAAACAGAAGTGTGAGTAATCATTCTTGCCTTCAAATGCAGGACAAGATCAAATGCTTAGAAGAAAGGCTTTGTAAAGAAGAGCATCGGCGTAAACTAGTACAAGACCAAACTGCTCAGGTAGACTGAAAAGGTTTTATTTTATCTTATTTTTTATGACTGAAGAATTCTATTGTCTGCCTAAAATACCCTTTTTAATTACATTAAACTGCACATGTTTATTACCCAAGCAGAACTCCTGGAATACTACCTAAACTACTTATAAACTACATAGTATAAAGCTTGCTAGGTGAATTGCATATCCCAGTCAAGGAGGATTATACTTGGTTTTGTATTAGTAATACAGTTCATCAGCCTAAAAGCTGCTGTAAGTGATCTGGGTAGAAAATTAATTTCTAGAGAATCTGCAACTAAATTGGGAAACCTAAACTTACAGTAACTAGAAAGTGGTCATATAAGAAACCTTATAACCCAAGCAAGGTTGGTTATTCTGTTTGTTTTCCTCTTTTTGCTCAGATCTGCTGAAATATAATATATTGGACTGTACATGGAAAAGTCTTTAATCAATGATTCTATTACATTGTTCATTAAGTGAGAGCTTGAATAATTCATTATTCTGTGAGGCTGTAACCAGTTTGTTGGACCACTATCCAAGAGAGGAATATTTGCCAAAAAAGGCAAAATCAAAGAAATCTTTTGTTAAAGGGGCAAAGTAGTAGTATTCCAAAACTCACTTCACTGAGAAGGACCAGCCATTTTAAAAAGAGGGCAGTTGTGGTGGCATTCTCGGAGCTAGAGGGGAAGAATTATACTGGAAGAACACAGCCATAAGCAGAGCTGACAGGTTAAATTAATTCATCACTGCTGGCAGTTTTTCTACCTCATCCAAGGACGATGGGCTTTCATCAGTCCAGGAAGCTTGAAATAAATTGCAGATTGTAGCCCAGGTATTTGACCACCTCCGGAATTCAGAAGAATGACACAGTTGAAAACTTGCAGGTTTTAGGCTTCTTGCTTCAGCTGTTTGCTGATGCAGAGCAGAAGGCCTAGCATGGAGATTTTATTTTCTGAGAAATATAGTAAGAATGACTTTCACAGATCAGATAGTCTGACTTGGACAGTAGTATAAACATTTGCTCAAGAGAGGACAAACCAAGTCCTAGTTTAGTATTTAGTATTAGTACCACCTTAGTTCACTGTAGGATGGATTTCGGTCTGTTGGATCTGGGTTAGGAAACATAGTGTGTGGGGTGGTTCACTTCCTTTTGATGACAGAAAAGCCAGAATTACCTCATTCTGTATTTTGTGATGGTCCTCTAGCATTGTTTAGCTGGAACTGTTATACGTGCCAAAACAAAGTCCTAGTCCTATGTATGACTGAGAATAGCTGTTACCATGTTTATCATGGGACTTTATGTCAGCTAAACTAGAGAGCAATCTGAGGATTGTCCAGCAGGTTTGACATCAGTGTCAGACAGATGCGCTCAGTTCTTTCTGCCCCCAGATCGTAGGATCCAAATGTTCATATTATTTGGATTTTATGATCAGATCCCCAGTGTGTGGCAGGATTGGCTTATCTCAGTTGCTGGTTGTCACAGTGGAAAAATACGGCTGCTGCAGCTGAATTTAAAATTGAGGACTTCTAAGATAGAGCAGAAGATCTGCCTGATACCCTGCCATCCTAGTAATCTGTTCAGTTTTTAAGTGTATTTTGTGTCTTCTTAGCAGGGCAGTTAATAGTGCCCTTAACTGTTTCTTATCATCTCATCCATGAGAACCTTAATTGTTTCTCATCCATGAAAGAGGAAATTAATTAAACCATGTGGTTTCATACTTCATTTTTTCTTTGTTGTTTATTCCCACAGTTCCAAACAGGATTTAAGATAAACAGAATTTTGTTGTCTTCAGTGACATCTCAAAATGAACCTAAAAAGGAAAACATGAAGAAGAAAAAAACTAAGAAGGTGACACGAAAGTTTTTATTTACCATACTGTTGCTGATAGCATCTGACTCATACAGAGACTGGAATTTGTGAAAAATGCTGATGTAAGAGGCACTTGGTGTGTTTTCTGCACTTTACTCCATTTGCAAAGGAAAACAGTGCTGAATACCTCTTTGTTTTGGGTTTTTTTTTTCCCCCTTTGATGATTAAGACAGTCCTAGGGCTGGTAGGTAGCACCTCGCTAGAAAACTTTGCCTTACCAGCATGACAGTAACCTCTGTTACACTCTCAACTGCCACCGCCCATGTCCTGTCTTAGCTACCTTTCAGTTTATCTGGCAAGATTAATTTCCAAAGCAATTTTAACTAGGCATCTTAAGATGGTGTGTTTTGAGGGGATTGCTGAAATCAAGCACATTTATTTTGTAACACGTTACAGGTCAGTCAAAATTGTGCAACTGTGGTTTTGCAAAATTAAGTAAGCAATGTTCAATTTCTTTTAGGTCAACCTAATTGTCAAAATATCTGCTAAATGCATCTGGAGTAAAGTTTTCTTGTCTTGGCTGTTGAAAAGTATTACTCTTTCCACTGACAGGTGGGAAATTGTTTTTTAAACCAGAGGGAAACAAAGGTGATACATTTCACTGCTTGTTTATTTGAATTTTACTTATTAGGGGAAAGAAAGAAAGAAAAAAAGTTCAAGCTGTTTGGTCACCAGTTTGGAATTTCTTGTGTTACTTTTTCTGTCTATGTTATGGCAGAGAAATCCTACAGTGAAGAAAATGCACCTTTCACAACTACATGTAAGGGCTGGTGAACTACCTTTTGTGGCTGGGAAGGTGAGTGAAACCAAATCTTGCTAAATTAGCACCTACAGTTTGAATAAGTCTCTTTACTGTAATTGTTAATCACTTATGCAAACCACTTAATAATTCTGCTTTAAGTCTGTCAGCTCCAGCCATTCTGTTAGTGCAAATGTTCAAAGTGTGTTGCACATTATGAAGCATCGCAATCCATGTATCTCATCACAAAGTCAAAGAGGAGCTACATCTGGGATTTCAGGACACACAGCCCTTTCAGGATCTGTATCTGTATCCTCTTGTTCCGCATCACCTATTGCCACCAGAAGCCTTTCTGACCTTCTGTTGGCCATGCAAGATGAGCTGGGCCAAATGAGCGTGTGAGTACTCATCCCTAATGTTATGAGTAAAAGTGACTTCAGTGGTAGCCCTGTGAAGCTACAGGTGTGTGTCATGGTTTAAGCCCAGCCGTAAATCAGACCACGCAGTCCCTCTCTCACTCCCCCCCTTACCCCACTCCCGCTCCCGGAGGGAATGTAACTCCCACAGGTTGAGATAGGAACAGTCCTGTAACTAAGGTGTAACATAAATCACTGCTGCTACCACGGTAAGGGAAATAACAAGGGAAGAGAATACAACCGCTCACCACCTGCCAACCAATACCCAGCCGACCCCGGCAGTGATCTAGCCCTTCTAGGTAGCTGCCCCCAGTTCTACATCCTGGGAATGACGTGCTGTGGTATGGAGTACCCCTTTGGCTAGCTTGGGTCAGGTGTCCTGTCTCTGCTTCCTCCCGGCTTTGCCTCCTCCCTGGCAGAGCATGAGACTCAGAAAGTCCTTGGTCAGAGTAAACATGACTTAGCAACAACTAAAAGCATCAGTGTTATCAGCGCTGTTCCCAGGCTAAAAGTCAAAACCACAACACTGCACCAGCTACTAAGAAGGAGAAAAATGTCTGCTACTGCTGAACCCAGGACAGTGTGCTATAGTTGAACCTGGCCTGTTTTAAGTGTAAGACTACTTGTTGACAGAGTGGCCTGAGCAGCCCTGACTGGTAGGATTTTTCTCATTCAAAAAATTCTTTGTCTCCTGGTGTTTAAATGATCCTGTGAGCAAGCAACACGCTCTTCAGCGGGGTTTTTCTGCTCCCACATCCTGTACTTAACCAAGCCACTACTGATGTAACAGCTGCAGCAAATGAAAAGTCTTTCAAGCTTGTGCTTTTCAGAAATTTCGAACATATTCTGAGACTTACGGAGTAGACCAAGGATGTTTTCCTGGAGAAGGTTGCAAAGGTGATGTTAACGTTGAGTAGGCCTGCAGCATGCAGTCAATCTGGGTGGTAGAATAGGTTAGTTCAGCTATGGCAGGATGAGGCCTGTTACACAACATGTAGGCTACTCCTTTGTACTCACTGTTTCTGGTATGTGGGTACCTGATGGGTTTTTGTTGATGAGACAGTCTGGCATTCATACTCTTTCCTTCTTGATAGCAGAAGAACTTGCCAGTCCTGTAAGGGGGTTATGGAAGAGGAACACTCTCCTGCCAGAAAATGGGCAGGGTGTGGAAGAAGCTTACTCATTAGACAGGAGTGTATGTATTTTTCTAGCCATACAAGTAAATGTGGATTACAACAGCATCTTCTGAGGCATTTTCTTAGGCATCTTCCCGTTAACGCAGGCTTGTAGGCCAAAGCTATATAGCTGGTCATAGAAGACATGTCAACATTATGAGCTGTGGTTTGAACAGAGGAGGATGTGTTGGTTAAACCAGTTAGGGTGTCCACACTGATTTGAAATCCTTGATGTGGCAACCAGTCTCTTCTTCAAAAAGCAGTGTTCAGCTTACTCATGGTAACTCAAGGACAGGCATTATGGTTTTTTATAGCAACAACCAGTTGCTTCGATTAACCTGTCAAGGAACAGCACTTACCAAGAAAGCAGAAGAGAAGCTGTGACCTTTGTAAAAAGATTATCTAAGGGAGTATCTCTGGTTTTTACTAGTTCAAATATCTAGGTATCACAGATATAATTGTGTATACACAATTTCTTTTAATTAAGCTGGTTAATTAAGCTGATTAAATTAATTAACCAGCACACTTCACTGCAAATCTTTTTGAGAAGAGTATTTTAATTTGAATAATCCATCAGGAAAAACTATAATTTAAATGTACTAGTTTAAACAATACTTTTCTGTATTAAACTAAGCTTTCAAAGGCTGGACTAAATGGGACAGGAAGTGAAAATACCATACTGTATAGCTGTTGTTCACTTTCCAAATTCTCATTTTGCACACTGTTTCATATGTAGCTGTTTTGGCTTGGCAAGAGGGAGGAATTAGATGAACATCAGCTACAAATGTGGAATAAGCAAATTAGTGGAAAAGCTTCTCCTTTTCTGGTGTGAATACATTCCACATTAATGTGTATTGTATGAGAGGGTAAATCGTGCTAAATTGATGTACTTTGGAGAAAATGGATAGCAACTCCTGGAATACACTGAAAATATTGGAAAAAGTCTCAGAGACAATATCATGAATACTTTGTGTGCTATTCTTGTCTTTAATAGTGAGCATCAAGAACTTCTGAAGCAGATACAGGAGACTCAAGACTCCACAGTTCGTGAACACCTAGAACAGGAGCTGGATTGCCTTGTAAAGCAAATGGAGATTAAAGGAAAACAAATATCCAAGCTGAAAAAGCATGAGGCTACTGTAAGAATAAAATGTAAACTCTGTGTAGTGATACACTAGTAATACAGTAGTGCTACAATCCTGCGTCCTGTTGTCATTAACTAGAGTGTGTCCTGGGTTTAGCAGTTTAAACCACGACAGAGTGTCACTGAAATGCTTAAGCCAGGGTGTTCAGTTCATGTGTTTGTAATTAGGCAGCTAGCTCTGTGTTCTTGTACCTCCAATTCCTTCTTTTGATAAAGAAAAAATGCTTACAGCTGGCAGCTAGGAATGTATGCCAGAGGGAAAGCTTTCTGCCCTGTGGCAGTTCTGCAAAACAGAGCTAGGTTGCTCAGTCTGTCAGTTCTGCTCACTACATTAAGACAAAACATTGAGATTTCATTCCTTTGTCTCTTGTCACTTTGGGGAACGAGAAAATAGAAGCTATAGGTCCCATACAAACTGTATTAAATGTCTTTTATATTACTGAAATATTGAAGCTTTTTATTAACCAAATAGTCTGTTGATCACATCTTCTCCAAAATCATAGCCAGACAAGTCTTTCAGTTTTGTTTAACTCCTAACCTGTATGCATTCTATCAGTATGTGTTTTAGAGCCATAGAGACATAAAGCCATAGAGCTTTTCATACATGCCCATACAAAGTCACACTTCTGTAGATGAACAGCTCAAACCCTTTTGTAACAGTTTGGTGTGGAACATATGATAAAAATGCAATCGCTAGTTCTGTCTGACAGTTTGCTTATCTTCCGTCTTATGTTTCCAGATAAACAGACTCACCTAAGAACTTTGCTTATACAGAAAACAAAACTCAGAATGAGACCTTACAAAAGGGAGAGGCGAAAGTTAATTTAAATCTGACCAGTTTTATTCACATTCATTCTGTGATAGATGTTACTTAAATCTTTTACTGTCCACATAACTGCAAGCACAGACATGTTAAAGTAGAATTGTCAGAATTGCCTGTTAGCGTTATGGACAAAGGACACTGACTTGCATCTTCACTACCTGTCTTGGCAATGTCAACTGTTTTTTTGAAAAATCTCTGGTATTCTTGAGGAGCCAACAATTACTGTGTTATCCCTTGCCTCAGAATCTTTCTGACTTCATCCTTCGGGAACCTTAGACAATGGACAAACAACTGCACCTGTGTTTATTCCTTTTGTATATCTTTATGGCTACAGTCTGCCTTCCTTTTCAGATGATGAGAAGAGGAATAGCACATAAAATGTAGTGCAGCCTTGTTGTCATCCTTGCCTATTATCAGCCTGCAGATCTGCTGGGAAGTTACCTGTGCCCTTGTCAGACCATAGCACATTCTTCATCTTTGTCGGATTATTGTTCATCATGCCCTGGTTATCGATTCATATTTCTGCTTTTAGAACCTGTCACACTAAAACCGCCATAGTCATCTCTGTGTTTCAAAGTTAATAATATGTTCTAGAATGCAATACAAGTTAATTATTTTTAGAAATTGACTTAAAGCATAAATTGGCATGTGGAATGTTTCCAGCCTAATTTTATCTTTGGGAGTGACCTTTTTATGCCAAGTGCAAGTCAAGACTTATTATTTGTCATTAAAAAAATGTTCTTCATCAGTCAACTCTATTTTGTTTTCCAGTTTTGTTATGAGGCTTTGAAGTAGGCTGCTTAGATACAGTAAACAGTAATAAACAGTGTACATTGTATAGGTTGGTTGGGGAAGAGGTTGCTTAGGGTTGTACAATCTGAAATGGAAAAAGACCATTGTAAACATAAATTGTTGACCGATGAAGTTCCATCTCTCTCAAGCAAGCATTTTTACCTTAGGGAGTTCAACAACCTATTAAGTGTGTGTGAGGTCAGTTTTCTGTAGTGCTTTCTGTTACAGTGAGACAACTGTGTGCAAGATTAGTAGGTTTCAATTTTCATTATTTTTGTTAAATGTTCCTTAGACATCTTTAGTTTGGAGTTGAGAAGTTCAGTAAATTCTACAGCTGTAGGTCTTCTGAGTATATAATATTCTGATCAGTAATCTTTTTCCTAGGTGCAGAAATTAAAGAGAAAAACTCAGAAATGGAAGCAAGGGGCAGCTCAGGTCAAAATGAAGTGTGATGACCAAAAGGAAGGAAAAGAGATTGCAGTCACTGTAAGGAAAAGTATGTGTACATCTTGTCCTGGGCAGAAAAGCAGGAGCTCTCTTCAGCTGCTAAAAGATGTACAGAAACTTCAGTCAACATTGAAAAAAGATGGTATCATGTGGTAATAATAGTTCTGAAGTTTACTGTGTTTTAAGTTTTTAATTTCACAAAACACCTTTAAAAAATAAAATAGATATAGCATAGACATAGATACACATTCCAAACTGCCTACTCATTAACAGGCCAGTTTGTTCACCTCAGAATTAACTTTCATGCAGAGTAGCTATAACTCAACTACACTGACTTGTAATAAAGTGTTTTAATGGATTAATGAAATGCATACTTGTCAACTTGTATAATAAAATGTTATACTTTTATTACACTTAGAATAGTATGCCTTCTTTGGTGTCTCATTCCCTGTGCTGCCAAGGAGACACTCAGAGCTTACGTTTTGAGAATGACTTGGGCTACTGATTTTGTTCAGATAAAAACAGTAGTTTTCCTTTTCCCTAAAAACTGAAGATTCAGATCATTGCAACTGAGGCAGAAGAAGAGGTATTGACTCTTATTTGTATATATTTTCATTATAATTAATGTTATTACTCTATAAGTGTTATTGACAGTTTAGGGACAGGTAGGGACTGGCATTCCATGACTTGGTGAAACCATAAAAACATGACAGTGTTCTTGATAATTGCGTGGAAGGGGCCACTACCAAAAGCTTGGGTGCTTGTCTTCGGAAACTGTTTCTATCACAATATAAAATAATTGAGCTGTCTCAAAGGAGACCTTGAACTTCTAGCAGTACATGTGGAATCTGTATGCTCAATACAAATGCCAGATGGATTTTTATGCTAATGATGAGTCTGCTCGTTTCCATCCCCCTCTATGTACATATGCTAAAAGGCATAACAGTGACTTCAAATCAACACTGGTTATTTAATTGCAGTAAGTTTTTGTCTTGAGGCTACTGACTGACACTGATTTTCCTGGGTGTTTGTGTATGTGAGAAAAAAATAGCTTCTTGGGGATACACCAGTGAGGTTCTGCTGCAAGAAAGAGAGAATGTGGTGATAAGAATAAAAATTGGAGTCATGCTCTGTTACCAAAGTTTTGAATGAAGGCTAGTAATGATTTATGGTCCTAATGGACAACTGGGCCTTTGGATTAGTAAATTTTGCTCTGCCACCTTTCAAGACAAAGGATTAAAAAAGGAATAAAATCAGAAAATTAATTCAAATTTAGAATAGACTGTTACAGTCTTTGACAGGAGTTGATTTTGTGAGCATTTAGGGGTGAGGGGTGGAGTTTATATGCCCTAAACATCTTCAGCAGAACTCTGGAAGACCAGGTTGTTCAGCTGATATTTAGGGATGTGTTTCCTTCACTTTGTGAAATTGTATAGACATCTTTCTTACTTATGAGTTATCTCTGGCTGAGAAGAGCATATTTTATAGAATCATAGAATCATAGAATAGTTAGGGTTGGAAAGGACCTCAAGATCATCTAGTTCCAACCCCCCTGCCATGGGCAGGGACACCTCACATGAAACCATCCCACACAAGGCTTAAACACAGTTCTATGAATGGTATTTTCCTGGTATAGATAGCATTTCTAAGGTAGGTTTACACATTTCTGGACACTGGAATCACTGATACCAGGGATAAAAGAAAAGTAAGCATTTCTGCTATTAACATTTTCAGAATGTAGGTATTCTGCTGCCACGAGATAAGCCTTTGCAATTCCAAGGGGTGGTTAAATAATCTCTGAACCTCTGTGCCTCTGTGTGAGAGCGAGCAAAAAGGGCCTTACTGAGCCCTAAGGAGCATAAAACATCCAGAGGTCCATCCTTCATCAGCCATTGGACTGAGGGAGAAAAACTGCCAGCAATTTTCTCCAAATGCATAAAACCAGTTGGAATGACTTTGTGCGGGGGCAGTGGCAGGAGTGAGAGCAAGAAGCGCACCTGGCTTGCAGCTGTGCATCTTCTATAGGTTGGGGTTGCTATAGGGACAGCTGGGACTGTCCCATCAGGGAGCTGGCACGTCAATCACCTGCTCCTTCTGTGCCTTGACCTGTTTGGGTTTTTTTTTGTTGACTATAGAAACTCAGGGAGAAGAGGCCATTTTGGAGCTAGAGCTGGAGAAGGAGGGCCCTGGTTTCCCTCTTGGACAAGGGGCTGTGGTGGAAGGCAAACAGCTTTGGGTTGGTCAACCAGGTACTGGATGGGGCAGTGCTTAAATGATGGAAGCATTGAATAGTTTACTCTTCAAAATGTGTATGCCAACAGGGACTGTCCAGTCCCAGAATAAAACTGCTCTGTTTGCCCTTCTGTGGGGCAAGCTGCTGGAGGGAAAGGGAACGAGCTGAATCTGGTCCTGTCTGCAGGTGGGCATTTTGCATCTTTGCCTGCTTTGGAGTGGGATGGGGAGCTGAAAAACCTGTTTTGCTCAGAGCCAAGAGCTGTTGATTTGAGAGGGAAAAATATGAATGAATGATACGTGAGCTTACAGTACCTGATGGGTACATCACTTGTATTTCAATTTGGAAGATTTCACTGTATTTTGATTATTCTTTGGTACTTTTTTTCCTGGAGCTTGTCTTTCTTTAGCACATATGTTTTTAAACAAGTAAAGCAGATGCATTTTGGTGTGGGCTGGGAGAGTCAAACCGGATACAGAGGAAGTGTATCCCAAACAAGTTTTCTTGCTTGAAGAAGCACAGAAAATCTGTTTTCTGATTGTATGTTGGGTGTGTGAGGTGTAGGGTAGGAGATCAGCTTGTGTGTGTATGTATGTATGTATCTGTTTATTCATTTATTCATTTATTGGCATATTCAGAGTTTGAGGCAATTGTCAATCACATAAAGTAAGTCTTCAAAGAAATACACAGCAATCAGTAATGCTGCAGAAACCTCAGTGATGAAGTTAAGCTTGTGCACGAGTGTTGGCAAAGTTCAGCTCCACAGGAATTAGGCAGGCACATCACAGTGAGTTTTGCTGGGATCTGAATGCTTCATGTCTTATGTTCCAAAAAAGTTTTGGCCTGGAACCGCATAAATGTACATTTGGAGAAAGCACAGTGGGTAAAGCAGGCTTCTTCACAAGAACAGTATGTTTTGGCTTAAGAAGTGCTTGCTCTACTCTTTTACAGATCCTCATTTTGATTTATATCCTGCATGATTTTGTTTGTCATTTCAGATGAAACTGCATAGTTCTTTCTTTTTCTTTCTTTCTTTCTTCCTTCCTTCCTTCCTTCCTTCCTTCCTTCCTTCCTTCCTTTCTTTCTTTCTTTCTTTCTTTCTTTCTTTCTTTCTTTCTTTCTTTCTTTCTTTCTTTCTTTCTTTCTTTCTTTCTTTCTTTCTTTCTTTCTTTCTTTCTTTCTTTCTTTCTTTTCTCTCTTTCTTTCTCTCTTACTTTCTCTCTTTCTTTCTCTCTTTCTCTCTTTCTTTCTCTCTCTCTTTCTTTCTCTCTCTCTTTCTCTCTTCCTTCCTTCCTTCCTTCCTTCCTTCCTTCCTTCCTTCCTTCCTTCCTTCCTTCCTTCCTTCCTTCCTTCCTTCCTTCCTTCCTTCCTTCCTTCCTTCCTTCCTTCCTTCCTTCCTTTCCTTTCCTTTCTTTCCTTTCTTTCTTTCCTTTCTTTCTTTCCTTTCTTTCCTTTCTTTCCTTTCTTTCCTTTCTTTCCTTTCTTTCTTTCTATGAATGTTTTGGATCTAGCTGTACAGGACAGCAGTCAAAAACACAGTGATTCCAAAAAACACTAATTGGTTTATTTACTCAAAATCCAGGTTCTTTTATGCTCTATGCAAAATTGCCACAACAGGTTTTGTTAGAATTTGAATCTAGGGTCATATTTTATGGCTAGACATTAAGAAAATTGGACTAAATAGGTAGGTCAAACAGTATAATTATAAATACAGACCAGCAAATTGTATCCAATAATAGTTCACTTTTCTGCTGCTAATCAAGTATGCTAGCACAAATTAATGGCTTGTTACTTAAGCATGCTTGAAAGACTTTGTTCTAGTACAAAAGGCATTCAGTTTGAGAGTGTGTGCTACAATCTTCTAACCAGCAAAGCTGGAGGTTGGACATAGCTATAAATCCAGTGTGTTCTGGGAATAGAAGCTGGCAAAAACACTCCCAGCAAAATAATCAGAGCAGGATCTTGCTGAGATTTGGACACTGGCTAACATAACTAAGTGCAGATGTTTGTGTGGACTGAAAGACATTCTCAGAATTAGAGTCCTGTACAAACACACGGTGATTTTTATAGCAGAAAAAACCCAAGGAAGTGGGGATAATAAAACATATGCTCGTATTTCTGATAAAGCATTTTGTTTTCCTCAGCTTGCCTGTACCGATGTGGTCAAGGTTACCTCTGCCACATCCTCAGCTGAGGCCTGTTGAAGCTTCTGTGAGTCGCTTGGGTTGTGGCTCTAGTGCTTACCTGAAGGTCTCCATGGGTTCTCAGTGTGGGTACCATAGTCTCTTTTCCATCAGCAGAAAGGAGTAAGCATTTCTGAAAGTGCTAGCCTAAGGTAACAGCTAAAACAGGTCAGGTTAATCTTATCCTAAATGCCTGGTTTTCTCTACCAAATACAAAGGGAGTCTGGGGATACTGGTGGGCTTGAATGAATATATTTATACTGTACAAAGAGTTTGGCCAGATAAATTCTGAAGAAATGTGGCTCTGAAGAAATCTTGCCTCTGATTTCTGTGAATCCTGAGTTAGCTCTTCAAAATCTTCTGGGGTATTGGGTAAGTCCTGGGCTGCTGACAGCCTGGCACTCCTGTGCATTGCCCTGCATGCAACCATTTTTCCTCCTGTTTTTGTGATGGCCTCTCACGCTTACTGTAACTTCACTGTGATGGGTAGTCTGACTGATCCAAAACTAGGAAAATGGGGTTTCAGTGCTGTATGGTTCAGGAGGACATAGACTACTATAGGATTTTATTTTGCTCGTGCTTGAGATGACTTCTCGTTGTAATTCGGATTTATTTATGGACAGCTTTACTCTTTTGCCAAAAGTTTTGCTCTGTACCCAGAAATAGTAATTTATATTCCCACTGCATCACTCTGCTACCCTAAGTTTACTTCGGTGTCCTCAAAAAGCTGAGCTAAGTAATTGCCATTAGTTTTACAGCCATAACTGAAATATTTTAATCCTTACTCCACCGCCTGCATGGTGACAAAATTTCTTTTCTCTTGGTTTCTTCTTATTTATGTAGCTAAAAAAACTGCCTGCTCTTTATTTTCCGTAACAATTTTTAATTTAGATGGTGTTTCTTGTTTTAATTCTGGGCTTCCTGGCCTTCTGGTTTCGGGGGTTTTCTTTTCCCTCTTTTTGGTTTGGTTTTTTTGCTGCTGTGCTTCTCTGCCTACTCATGACTTTTTGGTTGGCTCAACCATCCTCGCTTCCAGCTTCTTCCCCCTGCTTTTATTTTGAGGGTAAGTTCCAGTTCACTTTTTACCATTGATTTAAAGATTCTCCAGATTCATCAGTGTTAAAATCCTTGAGGTATTAGTTACATTTGAGTTTTCTAACTACTTTTATTAATTTCCCTAAATTAGGGTGTTTTGGATGTTAACACTTTCCATTCAGGTCTGCTTTTGTTCTTCTATTCTAACACAGATTATGATCACTTCTCTAATATTCTCACCATTTACCAAAACTGTCCGAAATATCACTTAGGTTCAGTAACTAATTGAAGGCACTTGTGCAGCACAGCAGACTGGTTTTTTTCAGTACTAATCTAGTAAAAATGTTTATCTTCATTCCCCGAAGTAAGTAAATCTAATGCACATAGACTCCCCTTGACCTTTGAATGGGGCTAGCCATTCATAAATGTCAATTCATTAAAATACCAGACTATCCCATTACCTTTACCATAAATTAGGTTTTTCCAAATCATTCCGTATCCTGCCAAGGTGTGGTTGCTACACTGCCTTGTTTATATTATGCCCACAGTGTCAGATTTCATGATTTACATTGTTAACTCAAGCTCTCTGTTTGTAGTGTATGAATATACTGGCTTCTTATCATTGATTTCACCCAGATCCCTGTTTGCATTGAGTAAAATCTTCTATTTTTTTTTTAGGTAATCCTTCCTCATTTTAGCCACCCAGTCCGCTGCTGTTTCTTTATATTCCTCTTTACCTGCATTTCCTGTTTTTCTGAGCTGTGAAATTCAGGTGCAGAGATCTGAATTCTCCAGTTCCTTCCCAGAGTTGCTTAATTTACAGCTCTTATTATCAGCAAGGCAAGTCCCGTGACAAGAGACAAGATTTGCCCAAGACCTTGGGATACAATCCAAGACGATCCCCCGAACGCTTCATCCTATACTGCTGTTTTCAGCCTTTTGACCATCTCCTGTGTTTGTCAAGTCAAACCTGTGAGTGGACCAACAGCTGTTATCTTTCAGTGTTCTGTCATGAAAGAAAAAAGGAGAAATTATGTGCCCAGGGCAGCCAGAGTCTGCAAACCTCTGAGAAACAGATCTTACAGATGGTTGTTCTGTGATTGATTAAAAATGAAATAGCCCATTCTTCCCCTTTGCTTCCAAGAAACAAACACCAAATCTTTCCACAATGGCTTGCTTCTTCCCTTGGAAAGACAATTTCCTTCTTTTTTTTTTTTCTTTCTAATTGATTATGCCCCTCACTGACAAGTGAATAGAGTAACTGTAATTCCAGATGTTGGGAAGAAAGCATGGTTATTTTAGAAATTCTCACAAAGCAAGTGTTTCCCATTAGATCTGAGTGAATTTGATATAGTAGTTTATTTGCAGACAGTACATTTATCCAAAAGTGGCATTTCTTGCATATTCTTTAATTCCTTTTATTCTGGTCAACTTCAAATAATAGCTTAAGGTGAGAGAAATGGGGAGAAAATTGATTCTGAATGTCAGCTTCTTTTGTTTCAGAAAAAAAGTGAAGGCAAGTTTTCAGTTCTTTTGTAAAAAGTTTTATTCAGCACATCAAAATTAATTATTAATTACTTAATCTTCCTGAAGTGTCCTTACGAAACAGGGTGAAGGAAGGAGGAGATGGCACTTGTTAGCTGGATGCAGGAGTATACTTGAAAATACTGGCTAGAAGCATTTTTCTTCTATTTTCCTCTTCTTGTTAAAGGAGATGCTGAATAAACAATTAGTTAATGAAGTTGCCACATACTATATATTGTCTATATAGGGAATTTGTGCTTTCTACATGGACAGTTCTCCAGGACCAGAATTCACAAGTGATTTGCTCTTGAGAAAGGAGCTTCTTTTCAACTGATTTGTCTTTTGGTCTACCAAACTGAAATACGCAAAATGGATGAAGTATAATAAATCTATTGTACTGAGAAGGTCCAGCAGCTGGAACAAGAACTAGCAGCACAGCTGGCAGAGGTGAAAGCAGAAACAGGAGACAACAGGATACTCCTGAAGGGAATACCAAGTAGGCCATACAGGTAACAAAAATTTTCCAGGGAGTGAAGGAGAGAGTCAGATTATAGCAATGCATTGCATCTCTTCTTGGGTTTTTTTCTGTCATGATACAAAAGTTGTGTCTATATAACTGTTCAATTTCACATTGGGAGCCAGGAATAGTAGCTTTTTCATTGTGTATTTACCACAGAATTACAGTTGAAATGAAAGAGAATGTCAAAACAAACTAAACTGATTTCATGTTCTATAAGCAAAACTTTAAACCTCCCTAGCATGTCAAGTATTCCTTCTTACAGTGAGGAGGAAGTAGCTTCAAACATAACGCTGGGATATATAAACACAATGATCACATACAAGACAAACGCTCTTGCTTTCCTCAGTGATGGTGAGATGCAAGCTAGCTATGACAATGTACCCAGGTTTGGCATAATGCCTCAAGGAAGCTGCGGACTACTTGGAGAATTTGCGGAGGAAAACAGGTGATGAGCATGTGAGTAGGACACTTAAAAAGGGAAAGAGCTGGACTTATGTCTCCAGTCCATTTTCTGTAGATTGTAAGTCTTCGGACAAGTGCACATGAGAGATTGCTGTAAAGATGAAGGGAATAAGCTTCTGTTTATACTTACGAACATGACAAAAAATAATGGGCTAAAATTCAAGCTTTCCAAAGATGGAACAAACACTGATAGCCAGAATAGGAGCTTGCTGACCATCCATGATGGCCATCCATCTTTATGAACAGAATAGACAAACATCTTTGAGGAACAAATTTACTTTTTCGTGTCTTAGAGCAGTGGAAGTAGTAGTTGATCACAAAACCCCTCCCAGTCTTACCTCTTCAGGGCTCTGAAATGTTCCAGCAGTTTCCTGTGTATTGCTTTTGGACAAGACTTAGGAGCCCTTTTTTTGACAACCGCATTTCACTGATGTTTTTCATTTTCATGCATTCATTTTATTCAGTTACATAAAGACTATGAACTGTATTCTTCCTGTGAACATATTGATCATAGAATCATAGAATATCTTGAGTTGGAAGGGATCCATAGGAATTATTGAGTCCAACTCTCTGCTCCTCACAGGACTACCTAAAACTAAACCATGTGCAGAAGAGCATCATCCAGATGCTCATTAAACTCTGACAGGCTTGGAACAGTGACCACTACCCTGGAGAGCTTGTTCTAGTGACCAACCACCTTCTCAGTGAAGAACTTTTCCCTATTGTTCATTGTTGATGCATGAGAATCAAAAAGTAGTTCTCCTCCAGAAGTTTACTCTGCCCTTCCTTCTGTGATACTGGGATATTAGGAAGTTAATTAAATTGTGAAGGATGCTTGTCAAGAAACTCCACTGCATAGTTATGGGTTGTACTATGTGTCCATAGAATTGACAAGCATCCAAATGAACTTTTCAAGGGCTTTTTATGAAAAGTAGAGGTGGAGGAAAACAGTTCGCCAAAAAATGTCTGCCAATTAAATAAATTCTGCTGCTGTAATGTACAATTTTCATACCATTAAATTTGCTTACTGGTAGCTTCACCATCTGTTGGGCCTGACAAATGTTTAATTTATACCAGCTTGTAACATCCTGCTGAGCATTTTTTGTTCCTGCATTTCTGTTGCAATTCCCAAGGATGCATCTTATTTCAGGAAAGAAAGGGAGGTAATACGAAAGAAAGGCTTACAGGTAGGTAGCTAAAATGTGTGTTGGCTGAAGTCTATTTGCTCTTCACTAAGTAGTAACTGAAAAGTAAGATCAGAGAAAGTGATATGGTTTGGGGAATCTGGGCCTGTAAAGACAGAATGGAAAGGATCATGATGTTGTTTGCCTGGTAGTAAAATAGCAATAGCATAATTTTCATTTAAATAATAACGTGGCCCTGGCTCTGCAGCATTTGGTTTTGTTGTTTGTTTGCAACTCTCAATTAAATTCAAAGCCTGAACATTTTCCTATATTTACCACTTGGTTTTTAATGTATTTTTATATGTATAGATACACAGCTCCTGAAAAAGAGATTTATTCAGCCCGTGCTCTGTTTGCAGGCGACAAAAGCAAAACCTCTTGTTATGCAGGCTGATGTCATGCAGAGGGAGTTAGAGAGCTGCTGGAGAAGAGAGCATGCACTAGCGAACTTGCCGCTGCCGCTGCACCAGGTAGTTGCTCCCGCTTGCTGCGAGGATCGGGGAGCTTTCCTCTGGCCTGCAGGTTGCACTGTGCACACTTGAAAGTAAAAACAGTATGAAACTCCTTCCTTAAAACGGGCACGAAAATGTTAGCGCTTGTGGCTGCCTCATACGATGTGAAAATTTCTTCTCTTTCTTTAAAGGACAGGAATCTAAGCCAGGACAGGTGGGCTGGGGCAAGAATTCCTGACGCTTTTGTGCTGTTCTAGTCTGTCTGTCTTGTGGGTTATTTTCTTTTTCATTTTTAAACTGGAGCTCAAGTTTCTAAGTCCATTGGACTGAGTTCTGCTATTTTCATGGTATTAATTGCTTTTCTTAATTCCCACAATGATGTTTTTCACTGGTACAATTTAGGGGAAGTACCCTTCATGGATAAATGTAACAGCGCAGTGGTCGTTGGTGTCTGATTAGGCATTTTGCTGTTATTCTGTGATGCTAACTGTGATCTATATGCTGCTTAAGTTTCCTCTAATGCTAAGGTTTACAAATGTGTGATTTGCTGGTGATCTCTGATTTGATTCAAGCATTTTACAGACAGAATTACTCAGTCCAGAATAAATATTTGCACATGCTTAGGTGGAAGAGCTTTTGTACGCACAGCAGTGCTATGGAACACCTTTATTCTATCGGGTGGGAACCAAAACCTAGGATCTAGCACATATATATCTAGCAAAGTATCTGTTCATGAAAAAGAGATATGTTAGCAATGGCGCTTTTTCCACCCAGGTATGATTTATCTCCAGGCATTCACACTCAGCTGTCTGCTTTCCGTCAGTATTAGCTGCTCAGAGAGATTTACTGTTTGGACTGAAATTCTCCTTTCCTCACTGGGTTGGAAATACCATTTGTAAGCGTTTAGGAAGGAAATAAGCCTTTGAGATTACACTCAAAACTAGAATTCCTCATGCAGTGGGAATGTAACCGCCTTCTAGCTAGTAAGGGAAGAAGATGCAGAAATGCAAAAATTGACAGTGTCTCCTTTATATACATAAACAGGAATGAGTTAGGCACATCACGGAGGAATACAATGATGCAGTTCAGAGGGCTGCAAGACCTTCAGCAGCAAGGGAAGGTTTCCTGACAGGAAAGAAAAATCCAGTGAATGTAGTGACACAGGAAGATCAAATGATTTACACCCAGTGCTTAGTGTGTTGCCTGCACTCTCTGGAGGTCATTCTCCATTTTCTCCAAGTAAAACAAGCATTTTTTGAGCAGTGAAATATATTTTGAAACATTCAAGTCTTGGATAAGAAACTAAACCTAGGAAGATAAAATTCAATGTCAGAGAAATCTAAGGTTTGTAGGTAATGAACTAGATTGCATACATACGACTTTCAATTCTTTTAGCAGATTTTTACTTGAAATTAAATAACACAATGGTAATACTGAATTTTTGTAAGTGGAATAATGAGATCCCTGGGTACAGTGTAGATAGTGTTGGGCTGCTTTGATTTGAGGAGATCCAGGAGGAGAAAGAGACAGCTTGAAGAGACCTTTCTTGTGTGTGTTATTACTGTGATGATGTTTTGATAGAGCAGGACACTGTCAAGGAGCTGAGTCATCTCAGTGAATAGTCTACAGACTTGAGTATTTGTTTAAGTGTCTCCTTTTGAAATCTGAATACTTGCTTATTTTATCTAGTTTCTGTAGTGATTCTATGAGTACTACAAGTCATTGGCAGTGAATAAGCTTCTGGAGTTACACATAATGGATAACTATGGTTTGTTTTTTCTCTTTTGTGTCTTATTTTATTACTAAATTTGCAACTGAACAGTTTGTATGCTTTCTAGATGATTGAGAATAACAGGTATGTTCGTAACTCCAGGTTCTCCAGCATTTGCCTGTTTCTCACAAAATGAATGTGGCTGATCAGAAACACCCTGATGTGGCCCAAGACAACTGGGACAAATTAAGTGCTTTTGATAAGAATTCAGATATTTTTAATATTGATGTGCTTGCCCTGTTCAAGAGCTTTAGGAAGAAATGGTGAGAAATTATCAGCTTTCCTTTAAAACCAGAGGTCCTACAGATAATGCACCTGTTGATGGATAATCTTTGAGAAAGGTTAGAAGTGAAAATGTTCCCATCTTTGTTTTGAATGCTTAAGAAATTTGGAGTGTGGTTTTTAAAGTCAGCAAGAATCCTGGAAATCTGGTGTCCACATTCCAAAGTGTGGAGCCCTGAATCTGCAGCAGTCACTGCTCTGGCCTTACTGTGCCCTGTGCTGCAGAAACAGGGAGTTCAGAAGGATACTTCTGGGATCGGCCTAGTGGAGAACACAGGATATTGTATGCCAAACCCTGAAACTCATCCTTCCAACTTTCTGCAAGAATATTACTGAAAATATTTTTGTGGGTAGCCTGATTCTGGAGAAGTTAAGGAGAGAGAACTATTGTTTTAGGACTTATACTGAAGTATCTCTAGAAAAATCTCCTTGTGGTTACTTTCAAGTTCTCCTTCAGTTTGAAGGAAGGGAGTGATGTTTATGTAGTTACCCTTTTGAGTGGTACTTAGCAGGCAAGGCAGCATTCCTGATGCAGAGTGTTTAAATCCTATGATTTAACCCGTGCTTCTCAGAATGGGAATGGCGTAGAACTGTGGGAGCTCACAGGATTGTTTCTGGAAAAGAACAGAACGGTTGTTCCTCTCTCCTAGGAACTAGGCAGGATGTGTGCCTCCTCCTTTGCAGTTGATGAAGGGGGCTGGCTAGGGTAGAGGAGCTGTGACTTGTCTTCCATGTCTCCTTTCTCCACAGGAAACCTCTACCACAAGGGATGTGCCTGGGGGTCTGCACAGGGGAGCAAGGCACAGCCCTAGCCTGGAGCTGCACTGCCCAACCACCAGTGGCAATGGATTGAGAACAGTACTAGAGAAAGTGCAGATTACCTGGGATAGATAAGGGGTCTTTAGCCCTTAGTGATCTAACTAAGTTCTAACTGGTCTAACTGTGCTGGTGCAGCCCTCTTTCACTCCTTAGGTTCAAGGGCGTCCCGTGGTGGTGAGCTACAGCCTCAGAGGTGCAGCGCCACCAGAATTAAGGTACAGGAAAAGGAGGGTTAAACTCTTCTCTCCAAACAAAGTCCCTTGAACAGGCCACGTTTCTTTATATGAGCAGGATGGGAGAGGGAGGGATGATCCATGATTTTAGATACCATGGGCTAATAATGTACAGGAAAGGACACAGGCCTACAGTGTTAGAGTTCAACTATGCCATTTGTTTTGCCATGGAGTAGACATTTATTGGTATTAAAAAGCAACTCAGAAGTGCTCTAGTTCATTTTGATCTTCAGTATCTAGTTATCTAATATTTGAGGAACAGTATCATATTACCATCATAAGCTTCATTCATCTGCTATCCAGATCTAAGCTTCATGGATTAAACAGCAGATGATTAAACAAGACATTAAAAACAAAGCTGAAGTAAAGCATGGAATGGAAACACAGATGGCCTTTTATTGCTGAAACACTGAGATAATAAATTAGATTATATGTAGCTCCACTAAACCCCAGGAGTTTTGCTGAACTTTAGCAAACTGTAACTTACCTGTTAGGATCTTTGTGTGTATCAGCAGTACCTACCAGTACTGGGTAAAGCAGAATCAATTGACACATATTTGGACTTGAAAAAATCTTTGGGAAGTAGTAGCAGAAAAAGTGCTGCTGTTTGTTATGGCTTGGCCTAAGACAAAACCCAAGCAACCAACTAAATACCCAGTGTTAAATATACCTGTCAAAGAGCTGAAACGAGGGAAGATGGTAAAACTTACAGAAACACAGTAGTTTTTGCTCTTCAAGGATGAAGGAATACTGATATCCTACAAAGCCTTGAGCAAGCCTGAGATGAGGTAAAGAAGAAGGAGAAAACATTTCAGTTCTTCTAAAAATGGGTTCTATGTTGCCAACAGACTTTTCAACACTGATACTGGGCCAAACTCAGCCATCCCCAATACCCTCTTGTTTCAGAAGTCTGTGATAGCAGCATCATGCCAGAATCAGATACTGTAGGAGTGATAACCCTGAAATAGTAACATACTTGAAGTTCTTTTGGCATGTGAAGACTGGGGAGGTGTGTATGTGAGAAGAATGTTGTACACTCCTGAGCCAGGACTCTGTTCAGGCAGTAGAATTTGTTAGCTGTGGTAGAAGATAGGCACTCCTCCAAGTACCGTGGAGGTGCCCTGACCTGCAACAGCTGTTAGTCTTTGGGGGTCTGGGGTAGAACATTTATAAAAGAGAAATTAAAATAATAAAAATCTATACAATGTGTTTTCCTCCCAGCCCTTCCATTCTCTGATATAGATTTGCTCAGGACAAAAAAAGAGGAATTATGGAACTTGGAATTAGATGATCTTAAGGTCCTTTCCAGCACTAACTATTCTATGATTCTATGATTAGGTGGATGCAAAGCAAAGGGCACTGAAAGCATTGCTTACAGTCATCTTACAGTCATGTTGCTTAGTGTTGATGTTCTCCAGCTGGTCTGATTGTGGCTTTTTGCAGAATCCTGCCACAAGGACACTGGATTCACTTTGCCCGACCACAGCACTGAAATCGAGGAGCTGAAACCTCAGCTCCAGCTTCTGCTTTCTCACTTTGGTATTGGCTATGACCTTAAGGACCTCAAGAACTCAGCTGATGAGATGCAACTTTTATCCTGGTAACTGAAATGTACTTCTCAGTACTAAAAACAAACAAACAAAACATCGTTAGAAGCATGGAAGGAAGTTCCATTTATTACAAGTCAGTGTTTTGTGTCAGGGAAAACTAAGATTGTTAGTCCAGTTTTGCTCTTGACAGGAAGCAGCAGGAAGGCTCAGCTTGCTCCCACTAAACTACAGTTAACTGCTGATGTTCATCGTGTTTTCAGCATCATGGCTCTGAGTCCGTACCTTTGTTCTTCCAGCTGTCACTAGTGCTTTTTGTGTGTTTTACTCGTGTTTCCCTGCCCTTGTTTGGTGTCTCCCTGAACTGTGGTCCTTCCACTAGAGGCCGGCTGCGACACACCATTATCTCCCAGGACCTCACCTTGCCTGTAGCTCAGGGGTTACCAGCAGGGAGACTCTGGTTTTCGTCTTTTCTGTCATCCAAAATCCAATCGAAAATCTCCAGCCTGTGTCCAGTGTCCAAAAGAGATGCTTAACTATTAAATGGGAATTACATACTGCTTTTAAACACATGGCTTGCCTTGCAAATTGGGCCTTGTATAAGAACAGGTGGTCAGCAGAAAAGTACAAAGGTTTGGTTGCATAAATTGGTCTGTAAGTCTTTCGTCAAATTAACATTTGACTAGTCCATCCACGATAAGCACAGGCAGACGTGTTTACACAACTAGGCAATAATGTATATGACCTTCATGGTCAGCTGGTGGTGGTATACTTATTTTTGAACAGGATTTTCACAGTACATCTTCTCACCTAATCCTATTCCTACTGAAGCCAGTGATGATAAATCTGCCATTGACTTTGACTAAAAGACAGTGGTTTTGAAAATCCTGGTCTTCTTTTTGGAAACCTCAGAGTTAACAGCAGGGAGTTTCATTATGTCTGATAGAAAGGAAAGAAAACACAGGACTAGAGCATCTCCTTTGTCACTCCATTTATTTATTTACGGCTGATAATATGCAGTATTACTTTGCTCTAGGATTTAATATCCAGCTTGGGACATTTACAGCAGTAGCATCTCCATTATGCTTTAGGTTGTCTGAAAATTTAGAAACTTCTTCTGCAAACAGCAGATGATGAGAAGGTTTCCAGTTTATGATACTGAGGTTTCTTGGTCAGAGAACTGGGACATGCTAAATCCTCCCAGGGCTTTTAAGAAGAAAGCCAACTGGATCCTTTTTCTAAAGGTAATTCTGAGGAAATTTCCTTTTTCGGTTTTGTTAGTCCTATCCAGTACCAAGATACATTTCAGTTTAAATTGCTTCTTTTGACAGAGTGATGATTTTTTAATAATTCAAGCCATATTAAACTACTATATTTCTGTATAGTCAAGAGCTGCTTTTCATGTCTGTTGAGAATATAAAATGAATGAATTGCACTCTTGCCTCCTATACCACAAACATGTAGTGATACTCATAAGTTTTGTGGTTACTTTTATGTCAACCAAATTAGGCCTAAAGTAGATCTCTAGCAGCAAAGCTTTTGGTAAAACTGAAACAATGGAAATTCAAAATTTGTAGAAATAATAGAACATAAAGTGTTTTAATGTTATTTTAATTTATTTATTGGACTTGAAATAGAAATTGAAATCTCTAGAGATAAGTTGCTTCAGGTTTATGTACCGTGTATATGCCTGATTTCATTAAAGATCCATTACTAAGGTGCTATGAAGATCCCCCCACACTTCTCAGTTCAGCAGTTTCAAAAGACAGCTTGAACACTTGCATAAATATTCAAAAGCTCTGAAGTTCAACTAAGTCAGATGAACATAAGCCCCAGAATTTGTGCCCAAGGGATTGCTCAGAATGGAGTTTTTTTATAATGTGGCCTGTGCTCAAAAGACAAGGAGTGATACTTCAGTAGTGAGGTACAAGTCTAAACCCTGGTATGGCACAGTGTGCCCTAGGGAGAAATTACGGAATGTCTATAGTTTGGTTCTAGCTTTACAGGTTCTCTTGGTCCTAGTGATGTATTGACATTTGTGGCCATTTTGAGGATGTCCTGCAGGACAGCTCTGTCTAGTCTGCCTGCCATCTAGCCTCCTTGGAAAAGTGTAAAGGTGCATTCACAGTTCAGACCTGCTTTGCATCTGCAATGAGCCTGAGGCATCCCTAACAACTCACACCATTGTCTTGCAAAGGGAGATCCTCTATGAAGAGCAGCATTCATTTGTCCTAGTTGCATCTTATTCACTGAATGTACCCTGCAGGGCTGACTTGAGTGTGCCCAGGGACCTTTGCTTATTCACGCCTGCTGCAGATGCATGAATGAACTGCAGGGTCTGATGGGCTGGTCAGGTGGACTGGGGTCTTGGCACATTTTTCCAGTGAAATTTGAACAGGTCTGGTATCCTCACCTATAAAACTGGTATAATAGGTGTTCTCTGCTTCTCAAGGATGAGGAAAACTAATGCAATTAAGATGATGAACTCCTACTGTAGGACTGGGTTTGTATAGATATCTCAGCCAGTTAGACTAATGTGGCAATCAGAGAATGAGATTACTGCATCTTATCCCCCAGGTGAACCTGAAGCACTACAAACAATAAGGAGACCTTGTAGTTCAGCTCCCAGTCTTACACAGTAACCAGAAAATAAATCCCTTTTATGATGCTGTGGAGGAGTTGTGCCCCTGTCTGCCCTCTTCTACCAGTAATCACATTCCTGCCAAATGGCAAGTCCTTGGCAAGCTCTAGCTTTCTTCCTTTAGTACCTGGGCAGTTTTGGGAACACCAGAGCAGCCTAAGCAGTGTCTCCAGCTCACGTGAAGCTATTTCATTACTGAAATGTTACTGGGCTCCTTGGTCTTCTCTCCCCAGGGAACCACTGCTGCAGTCCATACAGTTACCTCTGTCCTCAGGTTTAAAGAACCCCTGCTGTCTAGAAATGGAGTAGTGGGCATGTCACAGAGCCATAGATGATGCTGTGACTATGTTCAAGTTCTGGGCAGCCCTTGATTTAGGACCTTTACAGGGGTTGCTGCCTTCATTGGGGGTGCTAGCTGGAGAGGGGAGGAAACTTCCCATCTGCATGGGGACTGGGGCAGAACAGGGGAGAAGGTGTCAAAAAAGCAACCAAGGCAACATGAAAACACCCAGCAAAAGGCAGAAGCAGTTAGTGCCAGCTCAGCAGGGTAAAGCCCTCGGTGCTGTAGCCATGGTCCACATGTGGGGATGGTGCCTGCTCTGTTGCCAAGCCATCTCAGGATTGCTCAGGATCCCATCAGCCCCTTGTATCCTCTTTCGGCAGCTACTTGCTTTGCCTACACCTGAAGCTGACCTCAGTGAAATGTCAACAAGGGAGCCTTTGTAAGCAGTTTTGGTTGGGCTGAAGTGGTGACGGTCAATGGCAGCCTTGGCTGCAGTGACCATGAGATGGTGGAGTTTAGGATCCTGTGTGGGAGGAATAGAATACCTAGCAAAGCCACAGTTCTGGATTTCCGAAGGGCCAACTTTGGCCTCTTCAGTCAACTGCTAAGGGAAGTCTCATGGGAAAGTGTACTAGGCGGTAAAGGGGCTCAAGATAGTTGGTTAGCATTCAAGGACCGCTTCTTCCAAGCTCAGGATCGGAGCGTCCCAATGAGTAGGAAGTCAAGTAAGGGATCTAGGAGACCGGCGTGGTTAAACAAGGAGCTGCTGGGCAAACTCAAGTGGAAAAGGAGAATCTATGGATTATGGAAGGAGGGGCTGGCCGCTTGGGAGGAATATAGGACAGTTGTTAGAGGATGTAGGGAGGCAATTAGGACAGCTAAGGCCTCCTTGGAACTCAATCTTGCTAGTCGGGTTAAAGACAATAGAAAGGGCTTCTTCAAATACATAGCAAATAAAACTAAAACAAGAGGCAATATAGGCCCACTGCTGAACGAAGTGGGTACCCTGGAGACAGAGGATATAAAGAAGGCAGAGGTGCTGAATGCCTTCTTTGCCTCTGTCTTTACTCCTGCAGACTCTCCCCGAGGGCCCCGGATTTCTATAGCCCCAGAAGGAGTCAGGACAAAGGAGGAGTTTGCTTTGGTAGATGAGGATTGGGTTAGGGATCAGCTATGCAAACTGGACATCTGTAAATCGATGGGTCCGGATGGAATGCACCCACGGGTGCTGAGGGAGCTGGCGGAGGTCATTGCTAGGCCACTTTCCATCATCTTTGGTAAGTCGTGGGAAACGGGCGAGGTGCCTGAGGATTGGCGGATGGCAAAGGTCACACCAATCTATAAGAAGGGCAAGAAGGAGGACCCGGGTAATTATAGACCGGTCAGCCTTACCTCCATCCCTGGAAAGGTGATGGAACAACTTATTCTTGACTCCATCACTAGGCATATCAAGGATGAGGGGGTCATTAAGAACAGCCAACATGGTTTTATGAGGGGGAAGTCATGTATGACCAACCTTATAGCCTTCTATGAGGAAGTGACTAGGTGGAGGGATGATGGTAGAGCGGTAGATGTAGTTTTTCTTGATTTCAGTAAGGCATTTGATACTGTCTCCCACAGCATCCTCATAGATAAGCTAAGGAAGTGTGGGCTTGACGATCAAGTAGTGAGGTGGATCGAGAACTGGTTGAGAGGAAGAAGGCAGAGAGTTGTGGTCAATGGCGCAGAATCTAGCTGGAGGTCTGTGACTAGTGGAGTTCCTCAGGGGTCGGTGCTGGGACCGGTGCTGTTTAATATTTTCATCAATGACCTGGATGAGGGAACTGAGTGCACCCTCAGCAAGTTCGCTGATGACACAAAACTGGGAGGAGTGGCTGACACACCAGAGGACTGTGCTGCCATTCAGCGAGACCTGGACAGGCTGGAGAGTTGGGCGGGGAGAAACTTGATGAAATTTAACAAGGGCAAGTGTAGAGTCTTGCATCTGGGGAAGAACAACCCCATGTACCAGTACAGGTTGGGGGTTGACCTGCTGGAAAGTAGTGAAGGGGAAAGGGATCTGGGGGTCCTGGTGGATAGGAGGATGACCATGAGCCAGCAATGTGCTCTTGTGGCCAAGAAGGCAAATGGCATCTTAGGGTGCATTAGAAAGGGAGTGGTTAGTAGGTCAAGAGAGGTTCTCCTCCCCCTCTACTCAGCCTTGGTGAGGCCGCATCTGGAATATTGCGTCCAGTTCTGGGCCCCTCTGTTCAAGAAGGACAGGGAATTGCTTGAAGGAGTCCAGCGCAGAGCCACAAAGATGATTAAGGGAGTGGAACATCTCCCTTATGAGGAGAGGCTGAGGGAGCTGGGTCTCTTTAGCTTGCAAAAGAGGAGACTGAGGGGTGACCTCATCAATGTTTACAAATATGTGAAGGGTAGGTGTCAGGATGATGGAGCTAGGCTTTTTTCAGTGATATCCAGTGATAGGACAAGGGGCAATGGGTGTAAACTGGAACATAGGAAGTTCCACGTTAACATCAGGAAGAACTTCTTTACTGTAAGAGTGACAGAGCACTGGAACAGGTTGCCCAGGGGGGTTGTGGAGTCTCCTACACTGGAGATATTCAAGGCCCGCCTGGACAAGTTCCTGTGTGATGTACTGTAGGTTACCCTGCTCTTGCAGGGGGGTTGGACTAGATGATCTTTTTAGGTCCCTTCCAACCCTTGGGATTCTGTGATTCTGTGATTCTGTGAAGGCAGGAGGATCATAAGGCTGTGCTGGTGCAAACTATGCTGTGGCTTGGGAAAGGGAATATGGAAGCCCCTGGCTTCCCACACAATTCTTCCACAAGCCTCTTCCCACTTCCTGACTTCTGATTTTGTGTTTCAGTGTCTAATAAACCTAACAAGCCTAACAATAACTTTAAGGGAGGAGAGGTTCTTGGCAGTGGAATGCCAGATAGTAAAGGTGTTTAGTAGAGAAGCAGTATGGATCAGAAGTTGTTGACTACCAACTGGTAAGAAAATGAATGAAGAAAATGCTTGGGAAATCTGTAATTTACATTTTCATTGAAGGCTGCTTGCTTCCGTGCCCTCCCATCTCCTTTTTTTTTTCTTTTCTTTCCCTCCTGTGTTAAGCAAGGCTCCATTCGTTTTGACTTTTTAGCATCTTTGTTCAAAACAGACGGTAGATGTAAAACTCATGGTCTTAATCCCCTTAGAATTCCTATCAATGATTTGCTAGAATTCATGTCAACAGAATTTTACTGATGCCAATCATTGCTGAAGCATGACCATGTTCTTCAAATTATACTTCTGATACAAGCAGCAATTAAAGAAAAATCCTGTAAGATTAGATGTGTTTTTCAAAACTTACTTTTGTACTCCTGCTGATGTCGTTTAACCTGATTTTTGGCAGTACTCTGTATATACTTAGTCTCCCAAGCTCCTATTTAACATTCGTTATTTACTTCCGTGGGTCTCACAAAGCATTTGAGAGAGAACTCTTCTAAAATCACAGAAATCAGAAAGTGGATGTGTAGACTTTGCAGCTGAAGTTGGCTTTACAATATTTTAAATAATTGAATGGATTTGATTCTGACGATACTCTCAGAAAGATCAGCCACTTATGGGGTGATATTGTGGGTTTGGTTTTTTTTTTGGTTTGTTTTTTTTTTTTTTTTAATTTAGGACTGAAATAAGCTTTCTTTTATGATCTCTGTTTTCAGACCTTTTCCCCATGCCAGATATTTCACAAAGAAACCATTCTTTCAGATCTTGCCACAGCATGTAATCTTTGTGGAAAGCTTGGGTGAAAGCCATCATCACCACTAACAAAAGGAAAAATGGCATTGCAGCCATTGCTCTGAGACAATGACAAAAAGATCATTCTCCCTGTTTTTTTCCATAGTGGCTTCTCACCAAATGCAATATGTTTGAGTTTGGTCAAAAACCATGTACACCGCATTGAGGGTGAGGGGTAACAGGAGACAGGGGATTACCCAGCAGTCACACTCCTCCATAAATCTCAGGAAAAAAGCACTTTTGTGTTCTTCTTATCTGGTGTATTTTCTCCATATGCTGTGACAGGTTAAGTCCATTGCTACATTATAACCTTGGAGAAGGGGCAGCAGACAATTTTCCCAAATACAAGAAGTAATGAGCAGTGATGAAGAGGCTCCCTCCTTCGCAAGATGCTCTGAATTGACCTTGACTCACTGTGGGATGGGGGCTGGCGCAGTGACTTGTTATCCTTGTGAATCTTTTGTTTGTATTTGATGTGGTTTGAAACAAGGTCTCAGACATAGAAAGGGTGATGGAGGGTATCCAGGAACATGCAGCAGCAGTGTTTGAACCACATCCTCTGTGGTCAAGTTCTACCATTTCTTCTCAGGCCTCTGCTACGATTGTGTCTGGAAGGAGATCTGTGCTTGCACTGAGCTCCACCAGGTACTTAGAAAGGGAAATGACAAATAACAGTCAACTAACACATCTAGCAGGCATTTGTCGACTCTGATCGAGGGCTATAGAGGGCTCCTCTAGCAGTTTTCTGTTTGGATACCGATGTTCCCCCTTTTCAAAATCCAGTCTTCTGCTACTGCTGTTAAGCAGGAACTGCCAAGCTGCAATGTATGGTTGCATTCCCAAGCCAGATGCTCAATGTCATCTTCTCCTTGGTACTCACTAGCTGCTGTGCAGCCACTGGTCCAGTCATAGCACAAGCAGCGTGAGATTGCACCTGCCTAAAAATAACATGCATACATGCCCGCAGCAGGGCTTGGGTGTGGATTTGGCCACCAGAAATAGGAGTCTGCCTTAGTATTTGTTGGAGAGTAAATTAGTGGTATTAGGGAATGGGTTAGCATGTGAATATGGAGGGGAGGAAGGATGGCAGGACGTCTTGGTTGCTGAAGGCTTGTGGACCTGACAGCAAAAGTCTGCTTTATGCAGGGGCAGTTCCTCTTCTTGGGGAGGAAGTAGCATTTGCAGGCATGGCCTCATGGAGGTTCAGAAGCTGTGAAAGTGGAAGTTGTGAGAGATCTTCAAGTTTTGGAGAGGAAAAAAAAGAACCCGCAAATGGCCTAGCTGTCAGGTTAGCCAATGAGAAGTAGGATCTATGTCTCTGGTATCTGGGGAATTTGTAGTAACTGTGGCATGCCTTACATGGTGAGCTTGATAACTGATCTTCTGAATCTGAAGCTACCCCTTTGATGAAGATGGACTTTGATTCCCTATTTCTTTATCGTCCTTCTGACTCAGAATTCATTCACAGATGCTGCTTCGATGAATATAAAAGCATTACACACAGAGCTGTTACATCCCAGGAGTTCCTGTACCTACAGCCAATCTTCATTTGGCTCACTCTACCCATGCTCGCCTGCCTGCAGCAATAGGCCCTGGTGGCAAGTGAAGAAAGGACTGAAAAATCTGCTTGCTCCACTTACTTTTTAAAGAGGAAGGGCCTTAGCTGCTGGGGCTGGATGCAGCCCTAACATTAATGAGAAGGTTTTGTACCCCTGCACTTGGTCAGGACCAAACAGAGCAGCGAGTAATACAGAAGCAGTAGAAGGAGAACAAAGGGAGAGAGATAGATAGCACTTAGCCTGTCCTCATTCCCTCTTTCCTGCTGAATAATCTGCCCCAAGCCTGACACTAGTTCTGTGTTCAAAAATAAACCCACATTTTTCTGTCAGGAAAAGCTCCCATATGTAAAAACATACAGTTTTCTTACCTCAAGCTGACCCTGACCAAGAAATATTTTATTACTTAATGAAAACTTCAGGAAATAAAACCAACATTGGGTTGAGTCATGCCAGCTACATGGTGATTAATTTAAGAAGAGAAAGACAACAAGATTGCGCAGTACATCTTCTGTCAAGTACACTGAGCCCACGACTGGGTTGAGAAAGAAATACCTATTTGGAGGCAATGCAAGGGACGTGACTGATCTCAGTTTTGAAACAGGTTAGTCACGATGGTGACTGGAAAACTAGAATTAGATCCTCCACAAAAAAAAAAAGAAAAGAAGTGCTGTCCAGGTCTCAGTGTTTTCAACATAAAAATTCAGCTGCTACCAACAAATGTGGCATCACTTTTTTCCCCATTTCACTCACATTTTTCAGACAGCATTGTCTGTATCTTTTTTAATTAGAAATTTGAAGTGGAAATGCTTCATCCCATATAGTCCATATACTTATTATGGTATTTAATAAAGATGTACAATTAATGCTGTTGGCTCAGGAATATATATATGTTAATCCTATTTGACCTCACATTATTTTAAATAATCTAGCATCTAGTTTTTCTAAAATTTAAGAAGTTAGACTTTTGGAGTCAATGAGGACAGGATGAGTAAGGATGATCATGCTTAGTAAGGATAGAGAAATCAGTTAACAGGCAATCTATCATTGCAAGGACTCTGTAAAAAATGCATTGTTTGACAGTTTGACAAATCAGATTTGTTTGGCTTGAAGGAATTTTTGGAGATGATACACTCACGTCAACTTGAAAATTTATAGAACAGCCAACATAGTCCTGAGTTTATCTGTGTCACTTCTATGAGTAGCTTTGTTAGGATGTCTCATGTTGAACAGGATGAATTTGACAAGCACCAATTTGTGAAGATACATTAGTAGGTTTTTCTCTAATCAGAAAACAACAATGCCAAAATCAATGCTATAAAACCATTACCACACTGAAAAGAATTCCAACTTACGCCATCCAAGTTCAAATGAAGTGGTAAAATCAATTGGGATAGAGAAGCAGGTTAAGAGGACAAATTTTTCTTACGTACTTGACCGACTGAGGAAAATAATTGGATAAAGCCTAGAAATCACTGTCCATAATGTTCCACAATTAATAAATACTGTGTGACTCATAATGATCTTCTCATTTACACTGGTATTAATGCCAGTTTAATGTCACTGATGTTGCTGAAGTAACTCCTCATGCATGTGAGCAAGCCTTGACGGAGTTGGTAACATGGCAGGTGTAGCTGTTTCACTGCTTGCCGCTCTCCTGCTACTCTTTGTATTACATTGTTGAGTGTGATGGAAAGGAGTGAGAAAAAAACCCCACAGACAACCAATTAATGAATTTCATTTTATGAACGTTAGCTAGAATATTTAATATATGCTTGTTTTGGGGTAGTTATGTACACATCACATTAAAGCTTTTCCATAGCCTAGTCTGATGTTCTTGTTGCCACACTATCATTTTGCTTCATGCTCAGCCTATGATCTGCTGGAGCCCAGAAACCAGTTTTTCATTTAGGGCAGGAGGATAAAGGATGGATTAGGAAGTCAGACATGTCACTGGCCATAGTTGGGTTGAGATTTTGATGAAAGTGATGTTCTGAGTTTCTTTGGAAAGTTTTCTCTATATCTGACCCTTGCCACAGTCTTGTCAATGAAACAGGGAGAGCTCTTTCATACAGCCCAGAACTATGTGAAACACTAAGGATTGAAAAGCAATCAGTTATTATGGAGTCACATGTCACAATGATTTCACTGCTGGATTAATCATGAATTTCATCCAGCATGGCACTTCCTTGCTTTTTATTTTCCTTTTGTTACGATAAAGCCTATGCATAAAGCTGTCAAATAAGAATCATATGTGCACTTACCACACCAATTTTTAACAACATGTATTGGAACTAGGAACTAACTATCGAGGATGATAACACAGCTGTGGCTCACAGTGGGGAGGATGTAAGAAATACCAGGTAAGACTCTGGCGTCCTTCAGAAAGAAGACTGAAAGAGGGTAAAAAACTGTTAATATGTGTATACATATATATATATATGAATGTATTTAAGAAAACCTGAAAGAAGTAAGAAAAATTATATCAACCTACTGTTTTTCTGACAGAAGCAGTAATGCCATCCTTGTCCATTATTCCATACTGCAGGTTTCCATGACAGTCAGTCCTGTAGGCAACAGCAGCCTTCTCTTAGACAACAGACATAGCAAAACTGTCTCCTTTAGAAAGGTTTAGAAATCTCCTCAAGTAGCAAAAATGTAATTACATTTTTCCTGTCTGGATAAAGGTGTAGTTATATGGGCAGCTTGGAGCTGCTAGGATTAGAAAAGCACACAGTGTCTCTGCCCACAGGGAGCATGTGGTGAGGAGAGGAGCATACCTGTCCCTTCTTTTCTTATGTCACCCGAGACTCCAGGAGCTAAAGGTAAAAAAACCCTCAACATAAAATTTGCAGAGATTGGAGTTAAGTTTTTTTTAAGAGGGGAGGTGTTGTTCAACTGAAAATGCAACTGTCCATTTGCTCTGGTTTGGTTAAGAGAGTGTGCCTGGGGATCCTTTATTACTTCAGGTCTGTGGAGAGAAGCCTGACCATCAGGACCACTGGTCACCTAATTCCCAGTACAGAAGACATGTCCTGGGTTGGTGCTGCCAAAAGAGGTGCTGGTGTTTCTGGTGGCCTGAGTTCTCAGCCATATATTCACTACGCACCGGCTGACTACAAGGTGAGGTACCACCTAAGACTTCCAAAATGTGTGCTTCAACAGTAGTACATAATCCATTTCTCTCTTCCATGTAAACTGTGTCATGATCAAATGCTGAACCATCTGAGGGATTCAGGTTAGCTTGTTCCTCAGAATCATGTATCATCTCACCTTAATGGGCTAAATACCTGTACCTAACAGTGGCTTGCAACATTCTAAGAAACTTCAGGTACAAGGAAATACCATGTCAATAAGGCCTGCCACATAGTCATCTACTTAGGTGCCACTGGCTGTGCTTAAACTGGGACCTTTGGAGTATGGGACCATCACACAGAGTAGATGTGATGTGAGAAATTGGAGGCATTTTGCAATTTATGGCGATGCTTGTTTAAGTAACAAGACTTCCCTCCCACTCCAAAAAAATACCAAACAACAGAAAAAAACACCTTCATATCCCTAAACATGAAAAACTGTAAACCTCTTTGGAAATAAATAAAATGTGTGGGGAGGACATGGATATTTTTAAGGCAACTTTAGTTTTATTTCTAATATGGCCACATTTATCCTTTACAAAATATAATCAATGTTCCTAAATCTAATCAGTGTTCCTAAATGAAAACCTACTTGGAACTAGAAATTGTGGTTTTCCACTAAAGGAATGTTGAACTGGGTGGTCCAGAATCGTCAAATTTTCAAGTCAGAAGAAGTAATTTCAAATCATCTGGTTTCCAGTGGGAGGCGTCAGATTTCCGGGAAGAAGGGGTTGTGACAAAGTCTCCTTTTGAACTCTGCATAATATACCTTCATTTTCATTCCCCTTTTTTCCTGCTGCAGAAGAAAGGATGTAAAGAGCAGTTCTGAGCTTCCATCTAAGCATTCTCAGATCTGGAGATTAGCTGTGAAACACTTTGGAGAGCCCCTAGCTATCAGAGAGACATCATTTCACAGTAGCCTCTCTGTTCCCTGGACTAATACATACATAGAGATATATACACTTGAACCTCAACTAGATAAATATTTACTAATCCTATTACAGTTTAAAGGACAACAAATTTAGAAGCAGGGGCAATAGTATTTCCTTAACAACAGTTTCTAATGTGTTGGGGTTTGTTGTTGTTGGGGGTTTTTTTTAATATACTGCACAGACTGTCTTTCAAGAACTGAAATAATAATTGAGCCATTTTACTAGCAAGCTAACTGAGACCTACCTAACATACTTGTTGGCATGTGCTATAAACCTGAAATGGATGGCATTGCTTTAAAAATATTTTTAGCATCCAATCTATGCCCCGGACTGGAGGAGTGTTATGAAACCCTCAACGCTGTAAGCTATGAGCCAGTATGATGGCTCAGGACACAACTATCTGAAACTGAGATTCTGAGGCACTGTTGCACCCTCCCTAGCAGACTGCTTGCAATAGACATCATCAGAGGTGTGAGTTTCAGTGACAGAAGGCCCTGCGAAACAATACATTATGTGAAATCAAAACTCTTTTCTGTCCCCTGTTGAGATTCAGCTTGGAAGAAAGTAGATAGTATATGTAGGTGCATAAGTGTTGCTTTATAACCCAGAAGGGATTTGTTAAGCCCCAGTAAACCTGAGCAGAGCTGGAGGAGCAAAGACAAAAACTACAGACAAAAACCATAGCACATAAATATCTGGTTACTTGCTTTGTTGCTACAGACATATAACTGGGCATTAACACTTTGTTATAGGCACAGGTAGTATTTAGAAGGCTTGGGCAGTCTCTTTAATATATGACTCCCAAAGCAAACATGACAGGGAGAAAGTCTTCATTTCTTTTTGGTTTTGTTTTTGTAGTCACATGCTCCCTTCTGCAGAGTGCAGTAGCCTTTACTGAGATTTTTAGGAGAGTGACAGAAAACGCTAGAAAAAAATCAAGAGCTTGAAAGTTGAGATATTTCAATGAATTTTCTCCTTAAGGATGTTTAAAACCACTAAAACATAACCTTCTACGTACTATGGTGAAGTCAGCCTAGTATTTGCTCAGCTATTTACCTAAATCAAGTTGTTATTCTACAAAGGGCTTTGATTTAACCTTTAGCAAATTCTGCACCCCATCACTAAAAGCAGTGAAACAAATAGCCTGTTCAGAAGCGTAAGGGAAGAACAGAGAGTGCAGAACACGGCATTGAAAAAAGATCCAACTTAATGTTGAAATTAGGTGTATATTTTGCAGGGCTGCCTCACGAGCTTTATGGTAAAGAATGATTTCTGATCAGCATAGATATGTGAAGCATATTTTTCTTTCCTCTGTTTTTTCTTTTAAGAGAATTTGAGACAGCCAGGTGCTAGCAGGTAAATGTGAGTAGCACTGGGGATCTTGTAAGGGCAGGTGTTAGGAAAGTCAGTAAAAGGAGGAAGTTCCCAATACGCTGTGCATCCTTATTTGGCACTGAAGTGAGAACAAAGGTTCATTACATACCAGGAAATAGTAAAAGCAAACAGTGGAAAAAGAGAAGCTTATGTTTGCTTGCCAGATTCTTACAAAAAAAAAAACAAAACACATTTCTAAAGGCTTTTATGACTATATCCCTATACCAAGTGTTTGTTTACGCCAAGGATTTAACTTCTGTAATAATACACCTAGAGATAGATGTATGGAATTCATTTTGTGGCACTCCTAGTCAAGACACAGAATGTTCTGGAATCTAAGGTCACTTCTGCTGACTGCAGTACTGGATTCTTGCCTGGGGTGTCACCAAGCTAACCAGTGACTCATGGCTAAGGCAGATGATTCTCTTTTAAAAATGCTGATGGTTTTCTTTTTTTCTTGAAAAGTAAGGTCATTGCTAAACTATTCTATTGAACAAGTGCTGATATCACAGCCGTTCAGGACTTCAGTCAATGGGTGTTCCTTTTAATTAGTGCTGAAGTCTTTGTGTGTGTGAGCTTCTCTCCAAATCTTGGAAGTGTAATTTGCAAGTGTAACCAAGAAGGCTTTAAAAAAATAGGTTGACATAGTATTTAAATATCAGAATTTAAGACACCTTTTGCCAAATTTGAGCTAAATTAGAAAAAGGAAAAAGAGTTCTACCTTAGTTCAAGAGCTAATCTCATTTTCATGCCTTCATGGAGTTTTTTTGTGGAAGGAAAAGCTAGGCACAACAGAAATTTTGTACAGTTTATCTAACTATATAATAGTATAAATAAACCTACAGTGTAGGTGTTACCTGTAAAAAAATGGTATTTTGGCAATATTCTATTTTACTGTTCTTTGCTAATGACAAAATACCATGTTCCTAGGCCAGGGCTCCCCTAGATATGTTCATTAGACAGAACTGCAGTCCTTGCAGCATAGGTCCACAGCACTCAGTTCATGGAGTTTGCAGAGGTGGAAAACTATGATAACTTTCACACAAGATGGATATGTTCACACACAGGACCAGCAAGACATTTATGTAATGTATGATGTGACTCTAGAGGACTTGAAGGAGCTTGAGAACCAGCTGCTGCTTGTGGCCAGCCAGTACAATGAGAAAGATAAGATATTTGCAGGTCCAAAACACCTGTGATAATTTGGTTTGAAGGCAGGCCAATCCTATGACTTCTTGAATGGTTGCTGTATTTCTTCAAGACCAAATGGTGACTGGATTTGGGGGACCTTTCTTTATCCTCCTAGTTAGCTAAGCGATAAATGTGTTTCAAGGACCTAACCGAGCATGTGAAATTGTTTGTCACATGTTGTTAATGTCGCAATTTTTGCACTTCTTCAGGGTCATAGACATCAAAGTCATCCTGGAGGGGAAAATAACACAGAAGGGACATTTACTGATTTAGTTAAGTAATATAATGAGCAAGCACATCTTCAAGGCACAGAGAGAAAGTCAGAAAAGAAAAATGTTAATTGTTTCTGAATGTCTTTTAATTAATGTATTGGACTGCTTTTCTCCAGAACTACATTTACCTCTGACCACTTTGAAACTTTTGTCCGTTTTAAGTAAGATATGGGAAAATATTTGAAGTTCTAGATTCTAGACTTCCTTTTTCTCCTGCTACGGTTTCTTTTTTTCAGTAGTAAGAACTGAGCTGAGGCAGACTGTATTACACATTTCTAAAAACAGCAGCTGTACTTCTAGAAGAGTGAAGAGGAAGAAGCTAGTAATTGTAGAAATCAGTGATTAAATCAGCACAAACACCTGTGGTATCCAGAGAATTGCACAAAATATCTCTTACAGTACTGGAATTACTTTCTGTATGGCTAGGATAATGTTTTTGATGTTTCAGTATGCTTCCCTAAAATTGAATGTTCTGTCATAGAATGCAGGGCCGAGTTGAGGACTAAGATGACCAAAAATCTTTACAAACCTCTGAATGCCTAAATGCCTGCTAGGACCTCCTCTGAAGTAACTTGAAGGTCTCACTGCGGACCATTTTATGGATCATCTTTCACGTGAGGAGAGACTGAGAGAGCTGGGACTGCTCTGCCTGAAGAGGGCTCAGGAGGGACCTAATCGATGTGTATAAATAGCTGGTGGGAGGGAATGAAGAAGACAGCCCCCACTGACAGGACCAGAGGCACTGGGCACAAATTGAAACGCATGAAAATCCATCTGAACACAATAAAACAATTTTGTTTTACTGCAGAGGTGGTCAAACACTGCCACAGGTTGCCAAGAGGTCTGTGGAGATACTCAAAATCTGACTGGACAGTCCGAGGCAACTCATCCTATGTGATCTTGCTTTAGAGCAGGGGGTTTGACTAGAGGTCTTCAAGAGATCCCTTGCAACATCAGCCATTCTGTGATTCTGGCATTACAGGAGGCAGACTACTGAATGAGTCTGGCATAGCAGTTCTTGTGTTTATAAGCCACTAAATTATTACCCTTGCGCATTACACTTGAGGACTGATTATATATAACCTGATTAGGTTCCTCATGCTCCTTCTTGTTATGGCCTCTTTCTGTGTGCCATGAACCCAAGCACTTTTAATGCTGACTTCTCAGTGATCGTGGACTTCAAATAATTCCCTTATTCAGCTTTTGAAAAATAAGATACTTAAAGTCTGGAGCTGAAGAGTAGCTGCTGAACCTCCTGGCCCATTTTTAACTCTGTAGCTCCAAACATTTCAGATTCACACTACCTGAGTCATCATTTATTGTCAACATTTTCTCAGTTTAGACAGTGTTATAACCAAGAAGCCAGCAGCATGACTTTAATGATTTCTCATGGGCTGTTAGTGTAGTGATCTTTTTGCCTTTCTTCACAGTCATTTTTAAATTATGAAGACTGACTTTTCTAATAGCAAGCTGTCTGAAAAGAAAGCCCACCCTGGGGTCAGCACTCTGCCCTGCTGTATCTCTTTATAAAATGTATCTTTGGGTAGTCTGTGCTGCTTTTCTTCGATCTGAGAGTGAAGGTGAGGAGGTGAAGATTATCCAAACATGATTTGGTGCCGTGAGAAATTAAGTTTCTCTTCACTTTCCTCCCCTGGTTTTATTGGGGGGTGTGTGTGTGTGCTTTCTCTGGCTTTATCTCTTGATGCAGGTCTTTTGAACTCCAGCTTCTCAAGGAATATTTGTTGTGCTTGTTCTTTGCCTTGCAGAGTACTCTGGGTCCCTCCAAAGCTTATGGGACATGAAATAATATCCTGGTCTAAGGTTCCCTGGCAAGCAAAAACCAGAGCCCTCGGCTATAAATAGAATTACCACAAGCCCTGGGACTCTAAGCATATGGAAACCCCTCTGATACTGGCATCTGCTTGTTTCCTACTCTTTTTCTCATCTTAGGCAATGTAACTTGTGAGAAATTCAGTGGTGGCAACCTCCTTGGCTGGCCATGTGCCTCTGTGGATCAATGTGCTGTGCTGCTTTACCTTTGGACCTGTGAAGCTGCTCTCTCAGAAGAAAAAGGCCACGTACAGAAGCTTTTTTTGGTCTGAAACTGGTGGTTTACAATCAGTTCATGTCAGGTTGTGTGATGTTCCCTTTCATTTCCCGTTGTGTATGCACATGGATTCCAGGGCCATCAACTGTGGTTGGTGGTATGGGTTTCAGATGCTTTGGGAGCCTGGTGCTGGGCTGGGTGCTGTGAGTTGCGTCCAAAGGACAACATGGTACGGCCTTTGCAGAAAGGGAGCAGACATTCCCTGGTCAGACAGCAGCCTCTGTAGCTGCTGTGTCAGGGGCTGGGAGCATTTCTGCAAGGCCTCAGGGAGAGTCCCCTGCCACTGGAAAGGATGATTTGGAAAGACAAGGCCATCTCACTCTTGTGAGATCCCACCTGGGGCGCTGCATTCAGCTCTGGGGTCCCCAGCAGAAGAAGGATGTGAACCTTGTTGGAACAAATCCAGAGGAGGAAGACAAAGATGATCAGGAGGCTGGAACACCTCTCCTGTGAAGACAGACTGAGAGAGCTGGGCTTGTTCAACCTGGAGAAGGCTCAGGGGAGACCTTAGAGCAGTCTTCCAGTACTTACAGGGGGCTACAAGAAAGCTGGAGAGGGACTTCTTGCAAGGGCACGTAGAGACAGGACAAGGAGTAATGGTTTTAAACTGACAAAGGGTAGATTTAGAGGAAGTTACTCTGCTGAGGCACTGGCACAGGTTGCCCAGAGAAGCTGTGGCTGCCCCATCCCTGGCAATGTTCAAGGCCAGGTTCAACGGGCCTTTGAGCAACCTGGTCTAGTAGAAGCTGTCCCTGCCCATGGCAGGGGGTTGGAACGAGATGATCTTTAAGGTCCCTTCCAACCCAAAATATTCTGTGATTCTATATCTCCAAAGCAAAACTGCAGAGTGCTTTTTGCCCCTACTTGCATGCCAGGGAATGGAGCATATGCAGACTAAGTAGAATCAGGTCCGGCCCAGAGATGTCTGGGCCACCAGGAAGTCCAAGATGCAAATATATTCTGAGGTCTTGTCTGTTCCTGCTTTCTGGGGCTGGTGCAGGGAACTTCGGATGGTAATTACTGCATCTTTGTGAGGCCCACGGAGGAGAGACTCAGACTGCAGCTGGCTAGGGCCCCCAGTTGGATTACCCTTTGTCAGAGGGAACCAGAGAAGTATTTTTGTATGTTATTGCATGAAAATAAAATTCTTAATAAAGCCTATATATATGATTATATATTACAAATTTATTTCTTGTTTGTTAGTTAATGTGTTTGAGAAAAAATGCCATGATTTAGTATGGAGCTAAACAGCAAACAAGCCAACATTAGAAATGCAAATCACATTAAGTGATTTGTAACTTTGTGATTCACAAGGGCCGCTGCACATCCTGCGGGCTTTCCCCTTCCTCTCTCTGAATCTAGTCATGTGTCTGTATTTTTTGCCAATGAGACACGAAAGCACACAGGGTTTCTGCTGAAAGACTTCAGTCTTGAAAGATGAAGGTTAGATGAGTTCAGCAGAAAGGACCCAGAGGAGCCTGGAAGTGTATTTCTGTCAGAACCACCAGTCCCAAGGACAGTGCTGTGAGCATCAGGAAGTGGAAAGGAGCAGGTAGTCCACTTCAGAAGCAAGAAGAAATGACACTAATTGAGGTTGCCTTCACACACTTGAAATGTATTGTTCTCAGTCCTAGAGCAAAACAGTGCAGCCCTCAAAATAGGAAGAGTAGAGGGTGTTAGGGAATCTCCTGTGTACCACTGAAGAGGCTTTAAATAGAAAAGCTTTTAAAATAAAATGGTGGTATGTAGTTCAGGAAATCTCCTAAGGCCACTCGCCTGTTTTCAGAGGGGCTTTGTGTTGCAGAGGTATATAAAATACCATCTAATTGCATAGTTTATGTAACTTTCTGCTCTCATCCCAATAGACTTTGCTTTCCGTTGCTGTATGATCATCCAGCCTCTGTGAATCTACCTTTTATTTTTTATCACAGACCTTCCGTATAAGGAAACTTCCTTTCTTTTTTGGAAGAAAAACTCCCACTGGAGAAGAATGAAACCTCTATGGCAACAATATATTACGTCTCTTCCAAAGCCATCAAAGAGTATATTCTGGAACTGCTCTCACAGCCCAGCTCTCTAGGCAGGATTAAATGTACAGATGTGCTGTTGCTGGATGTCTTTCACTTTTAGCTGAAATTAAATGGAAATGGGTCTTGCTAGTTTTGTTTCCAGCTGGGACAGAGTTCTTTCTGAATGAGGAAACAACACTTTGTTCAGCAGCTGAGACATCTTAGCTTAACCGATATAAAATTTGCTAATGGCCTATTGCTCAAGCACTATCCCAGCTTCCTTCAGAACAGTTCAGGTCAGGCAGGTCTAAATCAGCAAATCTGTCTGCTGAAATCAGAATTCTCAGCTACTGGGTTATCTCCTAAGCCCTTCTTCATCTTCCTCTTCCACAGTTTTCTGGTCTCAGTATGGAAAGTAACAGATGCTTTTCTACTTCCGTGTCTATGCAAAATAGCCAGACCTAGATCATTTCATATTAACATGACCAATTTGTCCAGAAGCAAGAGCTCTGGATGTTCATATTTTCAATCCCCTAACTGCCACCTGACCAAAAAGTACTACAGTGTCATCGTGCGAATTCACGCATGCTGTCATGCTTAGCACATTTCATCTTCTGTCCTAAGCTGTGGGTATTTGCAATTACATTTTTTTGTTTAAATTAAAATTTACAGCTATTCTTGGTAGAGGGGCCTGAAGAGGGCATGTGCCTTTATACATCTTTAGTTCTCCTAAATTAATTTGGAGTTTCTCCAAAAAACATTAAGTAACTGTGACAGTCATTGCCAAATGAGATAACAGAGAGACTTGGATGAGTCTGCAGCTTTCAGGTTGGGGGAAATGGAGTTTTTTAATGGTATGTAACCAATATGTGTCTTGGAAAAGAAACAGAGAATAGATTAGTCATGGAAAGAAGGAGGTGTTTTTGAAGCAGTAATTACATTGCCTTGTTACTTAAAGAAAAAAATATATAGAATGAAATCTTCATGCTTTAGTAGAAGAAACCCAACATTAACTATCCAAGATTTTGGAAGAAATTCCTCCTGTGGGTGGTTTATTCTACGTTCTGTTCTTGAGCTTTCTGATGAAGGTAATACCCTGTGCCAGAAACAAGATACCACACCAGCTCACTGTTGGTTTGATATAGGTAGCAACCTTAGTTTTCAGAAATTTGTCCCCAGCAAAGAATGAATGTTTGGGTGAATAAACACTTCTAAATGTGCTTCTGAATATCAGTTCGGCTTCTAGATGTTTACTTCGAAGCTTACTAACATGCTCTGGACCCAGAGGAAAGAGCTGCTTTGGCCCAAGCAACTGACATAATGTACGGTTTGGTCTCAAGCTTGAATATTTTGTCAGCATCTACAAAGATGAATGCATCTGTTTGCAGCTTCACCTCCGACTGCTGAAGGACACAGTAAACCAACAAGTAGGTTGAATTTATGGTATATCCATCTTCAGCAAGTGAGAGGTGAAATCCACAATGGGAAACTGATTAAAGCCTGCATCGGTTTAGAGTGTTAAGATGGGTCGATACTGATTTGGATGGATGCTTTGTAAACTGAAGGTCTCAAGAGCAGAAAGCTATCAATTCCTCAGCATCAGAAATAAAATGTTGGAAAGATGGCAGAGCATTGTGTCATGTTAAAGCTACATCTGTTATTCAATTAGAAATAGTTGAGAGATGTGGAAGATAAATAAAATGATAATTTTTTTTTTTTCCTGTAATGCAGTGGATAAGGAGCTAGCCCTGTTTAAAGTAAGAGAGAAGAGACCTTAAAGAGAATATAAACAAAGCTTTTAGTTTAAAGTGCACTTTGAAAAGCAGTATATTTCAGATAGTTGTGAATTCCTGTGCTAATAATTAAAGCACAATATTTGAAGTCCTCACATTTTTCCCTGGCTTAAAAGTCTGCCTCAGCTTTCCTCTGCTTCCTGCCACAGGGTATTTTGTTTCTCTGAGATCTGCATTTCAGAGGCTGAAAGTCGGGAAGTTTAATTAGCTAACTTTTGTAACTGAGCTTTTAGCCCACAAATAGAAGTTTGGGGTTTGGTTCAAAAGGCTACTGTTGTGCTGCTGTCACCACCAATGATACCATACTGCTAGCAATAGAAAATGGAGTGTTGTCAGCATCATTGGAGCTCTAATTTTTTTCTGAATACATATGAAATATTCAAAATGATCTTAGCAGGAATAATTAATCTAGAGTGGGTACATATAGAATTAATTCAAACATTTATATGTCTGAATAGAAATTTTTGCAGCTTGTGTTTAAATGAAGAGTAGTTGGGTTTGCCTTGACTTCTAGCTATGTATTCATTTTATTGGCTAATAATTTGTGTTTATTACTGAGTTTTAGAAAGATACCAGATTTAGATAGATTCCAGAAGGAACAGCTCCACAAGATTTGTTGGGGAAGGTCATAGAGAGGTGGCATCAGTGAATTTGGACTTCCTAATAATGTAATTATTAAGCAGCTCATCTCTCTTAACACTAGAGGATGGGTAAATGATACAGTTTCATTTTTCTGGAGAGTAACTGTTTCTGTTCTAGTTTCTGTGATTGCATTGGGTTTGTGTATCAAGGTTTTAGTAGTGGAATAGCTACAGGGGTGGCTGCTGTGCAAAGTTGCTAGAAGTTTCCCCCATGTCTGATAGAGTCAATGCCAGACAGCTCCAACACAAACCTGCTGCTGGTTCATCAGTGACAATGGTAGTACCTCTGGGGTAACATATTTAAGGATAAAAAAACATGTGCAACACCAACAGCTGTCAGAAGAGAGGAGTATGTGCTGCTCTTACATACACTATATATGAGAGCAACAACTCTGCAGACACCAAGGTCAGTGCAGAAAAAGGGAGGAGGTGCTCCAGGTGCCAGAGCAGAGATTCCTGTGCAGACCGTGGCGCAGACCATGCTGAGGCAGGCTGTCCCCTTGCAGCCCATGGAGGTCTACAGTGGAGCAGATATCCACCTGCAGCCCATGGAGGACCTCATGCTGGAGGAGGGAAAGAGTGTGAGGCATCCTCCCCTGAGGAGGAAGGAGCATCAAAGAAAACCTGCGAGCTGACCACAGCTCTCATTCCCCCTCCACCTGTGCCACTGGTGGGGAGGGAGGAGGTAGAGAATTTGGGAGCGAAGTTGAGCCTGGGAAGAAGGGAGAAGTGAGGGGAACGTGTTTTAAGATTTAGTCTTATTTCTCATTATCCTACTCTGATTGGTAATGACTTAAGCTAATTTTCCCAAGTTGAGTCTGTTTTGCCTGTGATAGTAATTGCTGAATGATCTCCCTGTCCTATGTCAACCCACAAGCATTTCGTTACATTCTGTCTCCCATTCAGCTGAGGATAGCTTTGGTGGGCCCCTGGTGTTCAGCCAGGGCCAACCCACCACACTGATTGTAAAAATTTGGGATCCAGAGCTTAAAACTAAGACTACCCGAAAAAAAAACAGCCTTAAGGTGGATCAAGCAATACACAGAGATCTCATGCTACTTACAAAGCCTGAAAAACAATTAAGGAACAAAGTAATTCCTGCCCCAAAACCTTTAACTGTCCTTCCATGACAACAGATTTGACAGTTGCATCTTGCAGTGCACTGGGACATTAATATTGCTGTGGGTGCGGAAATTAAGCAGTAATGGTGAAAATAGGTACTGAGGTTAGTATAACTTGAGGCTCGCTGCACCAGGATTCTGATCAGGCTTTATAATTTTCAGCAGCTCCTAAACAGTCTATTATTTTTTTGAGCACAGCTGCCTAGTTGGATGTGTGTGTACTGTGTTTCCGCACATGGAATTCACACATACCTGCAGTGCAGACCTGCCCCATGTTCCCCATCCTGCAGTTGTACACCAATGTGGGCTATGTGAAGCACTCACACAGCAGCTAACACACACCCAGAAGCCAAGAGCCCCTTGCTATGGTGCTCTGTTTGAAGCCCCTTGCCGTTATTCCTCCCCCTACAGACATTTTGATTTTGTATTGGTTATCTGAGGCCTTATTTTCAAGTGCAGGCAGTTCTAATGGGTGGGCATAATAGACATGAAAATGTGGTTAATAAAACATGTCAGGTAATGAAAAAGAATTTTAAGCATTTTCTGTTTTCATTACCAAATGAGACTACTTAAATGTGTTCCAACATAATTATGTTTATTAAGGCTTCAGTTCTATTTTCAGATTTGATGATTGATCTTTGATGTGCACTAAAGCCATTGCAATTTATGCTTGCAAATTAAGCAATTGCAATGTATATTTATATATACATCTTATAAAAGCCTTATTTGAGAGTTATTTATTCTTTGTTTTTGATACTTTTAAGTCCTACTTTGAAGAATATTTATTTGCTGGAGTTTCACTCTTTCCTTGGTCTGCTGTGCTTGATACCCAAAGATCTCAAGTATATTTATCAGGAATTCTACAGCAGCTGCAGATGAAAAACAGCCAGTAAAGCCATCAATCTAAAAAAGCAAGTACTTCAGCTAGTAGCTGATGAGCAGCTAACTGTAAAAAACCAGAAACTTTCTACAGCTCTCAGATTCAAAAAGATGCAAGTTCCATTTTTGCTTATGGTAATAATCTTTAGTCTTTAAAGTAAAATGCCCAAGAATGTGATCTTGCTAGTTCACTTGCTGGCTAAAGTTCTAGTGACGCCATTCTTAATCCAATATTTTGTTTAAGATTGGTGAAGATCCACTCTATCCACCTTTAAAAGATGCTTTTTTTCCCCCCTATGAATGACCATGGAAAGGTATCTAGCAGCTTGATTTCACATTGGTCGAAAGTAAGAACAATCAGCACACTTATAACTGCTGTGAGATCACAGTAAAGCCTCCAGGTTTCGTGCTTGTGTGTGTGTGTACAGTCTGAAAAAAAAACAAACAAGACTGGACATTAAAGCAAATGTTGTTATAGGAGGAACCAGTTAATGTCCACCATTTCCTGGTGTAGGACTTGGAATTTGGTTGGTTGCAATTCTGATAAATGGTAATTATTGTGAATGAAATTACTGATGCTGGATGTCTCTATTAGGCTGAGGGTTTGTTTTGTTTCTTTTTTTTTTTATTAGTTGTTGCTGAGAGCAACAAATGGCAAATAAATTATTTGATATGTTTTCTGTACACAACAGTAATACAGCTGTGCTTTGGAGCATATATTTCAAGTTTGGGAAGGCTCATTAGGTAATGATATGCCAAGTCTGACCAGCATAAACTAAACTAAAATACACTATTGCAACATGCTCAGTTGGAAGACATTATATGAAGTTGCTGTGTGCCCTGGTATATCTATAACCTGAGGCAATCAGGACTTTCCACTGCAATAATAGCTCTGGTATAGGTGATCCATACTTGATTTGGGTCTGAGCATTGAAAGTGAGCATGAGGAGCTCTTAGCCTGCACTGTCCTTTGTGTTGCCTTCACCAAAAGCAGTGGAGGAAGCTGGTTTAGCAGATTGCAGAGGAGATGCAGCAGCTCTGTTAGTGGAGCAGGAGCTGGACAGGAGTGAAGAGAAAATCAGCTGGCTTGGAAATTGGGGTGGCAGCCAGTTAATGGGAATGAAGACTGAAGTAGATGAAAAGATGGGAGATACAGAACTAAGACCCAGTGGGTTCCTTCCTTTTAGAAGGAAAATATATGGGGGAAAATTAGTTACACTGCAAAGTGGGACTGGGACAAGGCAGTACCTTGGGTGGTGGTGGAGGGTCAGGAGGGGTTTGGTAAACAGGTTGGCACAAGCTGCCAAAACCTAGTGGTAGAAGGGCTTTCTAATCAAGGGAGTGGGAATGAAAATTAAAAGTCTGAGGTGTGGAGGGAGAACTGGTTAGGTTAAGAGACTGAAGACAGTGAATGGTAAAAGCAGAAGGGCACAGCCTCCTAGGATGCTCCCCTCACTGCGCTAGAGCAAATCCCAAGAATTACTTATCCATCATATCTCTGCTGCCAATAAAATCCACTGCAAGAGTTCCACTGCCCTCTTCTCCACAGCAGACCACAAACAATTCTTTACTTTTAAAATTTTAAATCGTAAAAGTCAGGGGCAGGGATCTGTGCATTGCTCATAAAGTTACCACAGTGCTGTTGTCACGGGAGAAAGGGAAGGATTTTGTTGTGTTAACTTCTTGCCCACTCCTTTTCCTCCGACAGAAGCTGCAGGTGAGATAAACACACACAATCAGACAACGTTTAGAAGGCATTAAGGTTGTAAAAGTCTAGCATTTAAGTTTTAGGAAATGTACTTTTCTCAGAGCAGATTTAATTTGGATTCCTTTTGCACAGACATGATGATGCAGTTTTTACATGATCACATATTGTTTTTCTCTATGACAGTTCTGTCATTCATGGACTGTTCCTTTTGTGACCTTGGACCTTATTCTTCCATGTTTTCCCAGCCCTTCACTAAGGATGGTTTTACAAGCTCCAATTTTTATTCCCCATCTGACTTCATAAGCATCTTTCAACTTCATAATAAACAAAATACCCAGGGGTGAGGTACAGATGCTGCCAGACTGGGAACGGGTGGTTTTCCTATGTAGAAATATCAGAGGCCATACAAAAACCACCACCAACAACAAAAGCGAATTCTGAAATTACAAGACTAAATGATCCCCAGGAAGCGGTGAGATCTTTCTCTCTCACTCCAAGCCAGGATCGGCTATACTTATGTTCTTCCCATGAGATAAGTAGCTGTCCTCTTCTTAAAGACATTATAAGACTTCTCCAAGCAGTCAGTTGTAGTGCTCCACCAGCTTCGCCATTATCAAGGCACAGACCTGCTTTGTTACAGTCTAAGCTGATTACCTCTTCTCTTATCCTCACTGGAACATGCTATTCTTCTAGCAGCTTTGTGAATAAGCGCATGAGGATGGGTTGTCCTGTCCCACCCATCCAGAGCCATAGAATTACAAAAGCATGTTGTAAAGTACTGGGTAAGAGGGACAAAATAAAGTCGCACAGCTTCTGACACTGAAACCTCAGGGTGTTCTCTTTAAAGAAAAAATTGCTCGGCTTTGTTGTTTGGTTTTGCAGTGTAGCTGTGAAGGTGTAGCAAATGGCAGGTGTCGAAATCTGGACTTCCATTACTAATAACTGCATAGCTGGGTTCAGATTTCCTCATGATTTGTGATTCATTGGTCGTAAGCAGTGTGAAGGCACTCAGCTATAGCAGCGGCCACATCCATCCCGTCTGACATGAGCAGGGTGCGCGGCTGTACAGGTTGTGACAGCTGGAGACGAGGACCATCTGTTCATGCACACAGAGCCAGATGTTCCTGCCACCACTTTCACAGCACAACAGCCAATAGGCCATTGTCTTCTTTCCAGCTTTCCACATAACTAAGCTGCAGCTTCTGATCATTTTTCTTTCCTGGGGTTTCTGCTCTTCTGGAGGCTTCCGCCATGCCAGCAGAAAACGGGTTCAGCTCCGTTGCGTTAGCTGACCACGAGCTCACTGCGCTCATGTTGGGAGCATCATATGTGCAGCGGCGCATGCGCTGAGACCTTCCCGACGGCGGCGCGGCTCGGCCGGTCCTGCCGCCCGAGCAGGGCCCAGTCAGCGCTCGCCTGGCAACCCCGCTCCGCCCAGCAACTGCGCCCCGCAGAGCCAATGGCAGGTTCCGCTCGGCAAGGCGGCGGGACCCGGCGGCCAATGGCTGTGCGCGGCAGAGCCCTGCGGGGCACCGCTGTGGAGCATGGACGGGCTTAGGTGTTTACGGTGAGGCACTGCAGCGCGCCCCGTGCTGGCAGGGCAGGCACCGGCCTCATCCCACTGCATGGGCAGCACAAGCCTGAGAGAAGGTGTCGTGGTTTAAACCGATCCACACAGCTCGTCCATTCACACCCCACCCCCGACCCTCCCCACTCCCGGAGGGATGGGGAGGAGAATCAGGAGAATGTAACTCCCACGGGTTGAGATAAGAACAGCCCAGTAACTAAGGTGTAACACAAATCACTGCTGCTACCGCCAATGATAATATTGATAAGAGAAAATAACAAGAGAATACAATACCACCACCGAACGAGTTCGACCCCCCCGAAGAGAGACCGTGCCCTTCCGGGTAACTCCCAGTTACCTCCCTGGGCATGCCGTGCTGTGGTATGGAATACCTCTTTGGCCAGTTTGGGTCAGGTGTCCTGTCTCTGCTTCCTCCCGGCCTCCCCTCGTCCCCGGCAGAGCATGAGACTCACAAAGTCCTTAGCCAGAATAAACATTACTTAACAACAATTAAAACCAATCGGTGTTATCAGCTCTCTGCCCAGGCTGGAAGTCAAAACACAGAGCTTGCACCAGTTACTAAGAAGGAGCAAAACGGCTCCTGGTAAACCCAGGACAGAAGGCATGCACCCTGCCAGGGGGGACAATGCCTGGAGAGGGACTAGAATCGCAGGACAAAGGGGAACGTTTTTAAGTTTGAAGAGGGAGAGATTTAGATGAGCTATTAGGAAAAGCCTCACTGTGAGGGTGGTGAAGCACTGGCACAGGTTGCCCAGGGAAACTCTGGCTGCCCCATCCCTGGAGCTCCAAGGAGCAGAGCAGCTCTGCTTGGAGACAGGCTGAGAGAGCTGGGTGGGCTCTGGCTGGAGAGGAGCAAGACCAGCAAGACCTTAGAGCAGCTTCCAGTGCGTAAAGGGCTACAAGAAACCTGAAAAGGGACTTCGGACAAGGGCTTGCAGGGACAGGACAAGGGGGAATGGCTTTAACCTGCCAGAGGGGAGACAGAGTTGAGATCGTAGGCAGAAGCTCTTCCCTATGAGGGTGGTGAGGCCCTAGCACAGGGTGCCTAGAGAAGCTGTGACTGCCCTGATTAAAACAGCATCACCTGGACACTGCATTGGGACCAGCTGATGGATAGAGCAGGGCTTCAGAGATGCTGGTGGGAACATAGCCAGCTTCAGGTGCAAGTGACCAAGGGGAAGTGGTATGAGAACCTTGCTGGAAGGAGTAGGACTTGGAAGAGTTCAGCATCAGGTTTGGGGGTTCCCAAACTTGGGGGTTGGCTGTGCGATTGGGGCTCACCTAATGGCCCAGCAGCCTTTCAAAGTATGTCAGGGCTTCACAAGTTGTTCTGGATCAGGGGGATGTGAAGGAAAGTCATCCCTTCCCATGTGCCTTCCTTGTCCTTCATATTAACAATATACTTCCTGAGAGTACCAGGAATCTCTTAAAGCCCCTGGGACTCTCCACAGACCTAGATCTTCTCTGGTTCATTATGTGAGGTGTGGAAAAAACTTCACTCCTCTGCAATTGTTACTGATATCTACCTAAAGATACAGCCATTGCAAGGGAAGAATGGTCAACAGAAGGATGTCCTCAGTACTCGGTTGTGACTGATTACATGAACTTAAAAATGGACTTCAGTATTCACATACTAGGGTTTGGTTTTTTTTATGATAGAGATCTGCCAATGTTGGTATTACTGCAAATGCAGGGAAGAGTTAACTTGAAAGTGAGCAGGTAGAAGTACTGTATTTGTGATGCTTTACTGCCTCACGAAAGGCATCTAATTTGGACGCAGAACATTGTTGCAGTGAGTAAGCATTTCTGTGGATTTCAGTGTACGTAGTTCCCCACAGATTTAAATTTTCATGGAAAGTTGCACATTTCTGAGTGGCAAATACTAAGTGTACTTAGTTAACAGTCTTATAAGCAGCTAAGTTGTGGTGGCTATCAAGTATCATTTTCTGCGGCGCACTCTTCTTTAACTTCATAGCAAGTGTAAAAGTTGTTCTTAGGAGAAAATCACCTTTCCACTGAGAACTAGCCTTTTGTAAGTTCTTTATTATTGGCTTCTCTTTGGCTGCCTAATGTTCTGCAGCTGCACCGCTCAGGTTCTGTGCAAGGTGACTGACACGTTGAGTGCCCCTTCCTTCTCTGGGTTTTAGTAATAAAAGGTTTACAGACATAATGATTTGTTTGTGCTTTTGTGCATTTTCTGAAGTGATTTTTTCTTTTATATAACTACCCTTCTCCACTGGTTTGGACCACCTACTATATTTGGGGAAAAAAAAAACAGACAAACCAACAAACAAACAAAAAAAAAAAAACCCCAAAAAACACAAAAAGAGGAGCCTGCATTTGTGTTGCAGGAGGTACACTTGCTTGTTATGTGGAGGTGGAGCCCACCTGGGATTTGCAGGTGTTCATTAGTTTCAAAAGTTGAGGCCACGCTGCTCCTCAAAACTAACATGAGAGGCCCTTGGCCAGTGAAAATGATAAAATTTTGTCAAAAGGAGGAGGAGCAGCAGGAATTCACTGCCGAATGAATACAAAGATGCCTCCTTCTGCAGAGTTTTAGTGGACAATTGTTTTAATTGCCTTCTTATGAAGAGTAGTGTACTGTAAGAAAAGGCATACAAGAATTACAAGCTTTGTTCACCACCAGAGGTAGGAAAGCATAAAAATTGTTCTGGCTATGCTGATTTTTACAATGATAATCTACACAAGGGAAGTCGTTGTCATGTGTTTATGGAGTTATCAGCTGAAGAAGATAACAGTTTGTTCAGGAAGACAAGGAAGATAAGGACTGAGGTAATGGGGAGAATGGAGTGGCGTTGAACTATAGGCTTGGAGGCAGGTTACTGGTGAAGTTCCTATTGTTCTGCTCCATATTACTTGACATTTTCATTAATGTTCTCAATAGAAAACACAAGAGTGTGTTATTAAATTCAGGACATTGTAGTGCTGGCAGATAAAACTGATACGGAAAATAAATGGAATATCTTACAGGAAGAACTCATGGTTCTAAGGACTGGCATAGTAGAAAGGAGATAAGCATCAATAACACAAAGCTTGAGGTTCTACATAATAATAGGAAGTTCTCCTGTGAACTTTGAGCTTATTAGTTGGAAGCAACAGAGGAGGAGAAAGAATTGGGTGTATAGCTGGCCATGGGATTGAAAACTGCAAACATGTTACAACTGTGTTGAGGGGAAAAGCCCTTATACCTTGGTGTGTAATGGGCAATGAGTTTTTGTTTGAGAGAGGGAGAATTGGTGCTGTGTACATGAATCTGGTGATGCCTTACCTTGATTGGTATGTATAATTTGGAGACTTGTGTTCAGGCAAGATAAATTCAGATGGGAATGGGAGCAAAGTTGATCTAATAGCATGCTGAGGGGAAATACAGAATGCATTTTACAAAAGCAAATGAAATATCCTGGCTTTTTTATCCTAGCAAAATGAAGGCTGAGAGAAGATAAGATTATTCTCTATAAATACACCAGGAAGATAAGCACTGGGAATGGAGAGGCGCTATTTAAGCTAAAGGCCAATTCTGGCAGCAGAAGAAATGGATCTAATCACTGTGAATAAATTTAAGCTGAAAATTAATTGGGGGTTTCTAAGAATCAGACAACAAAGTTCTGGAAGCAAAGAGCAAAGGGTAGAAAACTAGCAGTTTTAAAATGAGGCTTGATGCATTTATGAAAAGAATTCAGTGGATATGATTGCTTTCAGTAGCAAAGTTGCGTGTATGGGATAGATGACATTCCAGTCATGGTTTTTCTTTGTCTTAACCTTTTCTCTAGTTTTCTTCTTGAAAATTTAGAACCAATGTCAAAAGGTCAGCAGCATTCATTTTCAGCAGCTGAAATAGATATTTTTAAGGTATGTGAGCCACAACATTTTAACTTAGTTTGGTGGGAAACCTAATTTTCTGTCACAATTCTTTTTCTTTTAAATAAGAACTTCCTGAACTATAATTTGATATCTTGAACTTTCCTGGGCAAACTAACAAACAGGTTAATTTACTTCGACCCAAGCAATTCCATGAAGAAAGAAGTTTTCCTTTCCTGGCAATTTGTGTTTCTTCTTTGGATACTCAGCTTTCTAATAATACAGATTCTAGTTAAACTTTTTCTGCTGGTTGAGTTATCTCTGTGTTCTTTCACTCCTACACATACATAAATACACACACATGTATTTTCTGGTAGTCAGTGAGGCATCAGGAGACCCTGCAACATTTCACTTAGCTGAAAAATCAATATCCCATTACTTTTTATTTTTCACAAAACCTGTAGGAAGTTAATATCTTGGAAGCCCTGTCTGCATCAGATTCCATTAATATTCACCAACAGATTTAAAAGTTATCCAGAGGAGACAGATGTGCAGACCAGATCATCACATGGCTGCATTTGGGAATGGGGCTAAGATGACATACTCATCTGAGGTGACATACTTAGAAATCCCTGAAAAACAGCAGTAAATTGTCATTTTCCAGGATGGGAATTCAGTGGGAAGTTACGAAAATAGTAAGACATCATGATGCATATGTAAGGCATATGTAAGGCTATTAAGCAAAACATTATCTTGATTTAATAGAAGATGGTTGTCAGTCTAAATACCAATATAAACCTATTTATTTGATGTGACATTTGGAGGTGCTATTTTTACATCTTTTGATGTGAAAAAGTTCACAGTTCATTACAATATGAACTGTTAGAGACTCAGATTCAAACTGAAAAATCAGAATGTTAGTAATCTTTTTTTATTCCTGCTGTGCAAAAGTTAAAAGGAGTGAGTGCACCTACATTTGTGGATTCCTCTACCTCATACCATAGCTTCTATCAGACTTCTGGGGGGTGACCTGCCAGAATTACTCCCGTTACTTGACTGTCTCTCCATTCCTGGAGTGGGAGGTCATTTACATCTAAAAGTTCACATTTATGTTGTACATACTGCTCCTTACAGTCCTTGTTGCTTCTCTCGCTGTTCCTCCGTCCTCAGTTCCTCAGTATTTGTCTTCTATTTTCTGTTTATGAAAAGGGGCATCACTTGGTGGAATAGTAGAGCTAGACAGTGCAGGTTTAGACTGAATTTTGCTGCTTTCTGGTTTTGTTTGACACAGTCACCTTTTTAATATCTTTTCTTTTTCCTTATTTTTCCCCTTTACAGAGTAATAATAGGCTGATTCGTGGGCTGATGTCTGTTCTGTACAGACTGTTCATATATCTATACTGGTCAACTGAGAGAGCAACATTTACAGTAGTTACACAGACTTCTGTTTTAAGAACTTAGAGTTGATCTTGGCTGTGCACCATATGATTATTGGTTGATGCCACAGTGTCTTTAATATATTACTTTGCCTCCTTCCCTTTTCTTTCCCTTACTTCACAGGAAGGGAATGCTACCTGATTTTAAAGGACTAGGAGCTATGTCTTCTAGGTCCTATTTGTGTCTTTATCACATCCTCACAACACAGCTTCTCTGTGACCTGATTTCTTAACAGATAAAACACCTGTCTTTGATGTTAGGAGGAAGCAAGGGAGTATCTTACTCCTTCACAGTATCAAAAAAATCAAAGTCTTTCTTTTTAACATCTTCTTACACTATATGAGAAGAGCCATCACAGGCCAGATCAGTGATTCTGTGGTCCTGCATATGAAGGAGTGCAGTGGTGGATCTGTAGGAAAGGAATGCAAAGAGCAAGACAGTTCCCAACTTCTAACACTCTGTGCATTAGAGATCTCCTGAGCTAGTGGTTGCATCTACCATGTGTTTACTGTCTGCTAATATGCTGCCCCAGAATTTATTACATAAGAGAAGGTGAATTGGGGTTGTGTCATACTGAGGGCTTCTAGAATATATGTTTCTTAAGTTATGAATTCAACTGTTTTGATAGCAGTAATGTGTGTGAGCTCTGCTTATCTATTGAAGCTTCCTTATTGGCATTCAATTCAGTGGGCTTCCCTGCCCATGGCAGGGGGGTTGGAAGTAGAAGATCTTAAAGGTCCTTTCAAACCCTAACCGTTCCATGATTCTATGATTCAGTCTTCTTCCCAATTTCTAAGCTAAAATAGTATTCATCTGTCTGCCAAATGCAGTCCTTTCTAAATAGGAACAGTTAACATATTTCCTTGTTTGTCCCTTATGACATTGTAGACTAGCAACTTACTATCCTTTGTAAATGCTGTCTTTGTCAATTGGATGGGTGACGCTAAGCAACCATCAACTGTCTGGGTACAACACTTGTTTGCTTCATATCCATCATACCACTTCAGATGCCAAGAAACGTTTTAAGTTGAATGCAGATGTCTCATTGAAATTAAGTGGATGGATGTAAGTTTCTAGATGTGTATTGCTTACAGCAGGAAAAAAGTTATTTTTTTCAAACGCGTCCGTATGTTTTTGCTTCTAGGTTGTATAAGGCTTTTGCAATGAAATGTACCTTCCATTTATATGTGAGGCCTGTGCTCTTTGAATCTGCATCTCACAGGGAGAAAGCAGAGCACTTCCCACCAATATTTATTACATCTCTCCTGGAAGATGACAGCTGTGTTAACAGGTAGATTGAACTTTTTGGGAAGTTCACTGGGCATAATCTCTTTAGATTGGATGGGATCAAGCTTTTGGTCTGCTTGGGCTCACATGTAGGCCACAAAAATTTCAGTGTGTAAAATACATAAAATTATTCAGGCAGAAAATGTAAAAAAAAAATTGAAAATGATTTGTTTCCTTTTTGTATAGTGTCTGGGACTGAATAATGCTAATAGAAAGCTGATGAGCAGTGAAAGTGAGAAGACAACAGATTTGTGTGGAATGCTGGAAATTCAGAGCTAAAGCGCTTTTTCTTTTGAAGTGAGGGATGCCTGATGGGGCTGTCCTGAAAGTGATTGCCCCAAACACCATAGGTAGCAAAACAAGACCTCAGAAACTGTTGTAAAAATGTTCCTAATTCCGAGCATGAAGAAAGCTTATTCTCCTAGAATCATACTGCACTTCATAAAGTGGCATCTTTGATCTTTGTTTCAACTCAGTGACTATTGCACCCAAACACTGCACAAGGAAAAGGCTATTTGTTGTCTTCCCTTTTCCTCTGGGGAAAGTGACTGGAACAAGTAGATTTTACAGTTGCTGTGATTTAATCCTGAACAAGTTGGTAAATATGTGTGTATACACATACATAAATACATCAGTTTGTGTGTGTGTTTTTTGTGTATTTTAGATCAAGGTTTAGACAGAAGGAAGGAAACAACCTGTGAATTCTCTTGCTAGATTTAGGGAGGGCATCCTGTCAGTCATTCCTGATGGCTAACACAGGCAGCAGGGCTTCATTTCAACCTGTACGTGTACCACCTGCAGTCCTGTGCAACCTGTTCACTTGCATACCCTGCTGTGAAAATTGGACTGGTCCAAATAAGTTCAGGAATTGAAAGCAACCTGGAATGAAACTTCAGCTGCTAATTGAATTGCATCAGTGATGGATATCGGGGCCCAGAAAACAGTACACCACCCTCCCAAACCATTAGGAACCAATACTTAAAACACGGCATGATTAAAATGAACAAGCAGATTTTTCACTGGTTTAGACAAAACTTATCTAGGAGGAGCTAATAAGTCATAAAGTCTACCACAAATCATCACAAGAGTATATATTTTTCTCACAAAGCTACTTCTGAAAACTAAAGCAGTGTGCTAATATCTCTAAATTAGGGACTTATTAGTTTATTAGAACTACTAGGGACTAATTATTGGTCCCTAATTAGTCTATTATTATGGGCTGACCAATTCCATTATGTGTTCTAAACATGAAGTAGAAAAGAAACGAATAGTCTATTATTATGGGCTGACCAATTCCATTATGTGTTCTAAATGTAAAGTAGAAAAAAAAAAAACTAATAGTATTTTTAAATATCAATATTTTCTTTTCATCCTCAGTTTGTCTTCTTTTTGTGTCATACTCCATGTTTATAGATAATTTTGCTTTTATTTCAGATATATTCTGTCTGGCTTACCATTAAACATTCAAGAAATCGACAGACATAGTGGAAAGTTTAGTTTCTGTACAAGAGATGGTACTAAGCAGGTGAATGATTTAATTTGCAGAACAAGAAAATAAAGTGTATTATGTTATTATTTATTTGCTGGAGTATGCAAGGATCTCAGTCTTGTGTTTACGAGAGTATAAACTTCTCTACTATTTGTCTTTCTCAGAGTCATAATATACAATCACAGAAATATAGAATGGTTTGGGTTGGAAGGGACCTTAAAGATCATCTAGTTCCAACCCCCTGCCATGGTTATGATTTAATCCATTGTTTTATAAAATTGCACAGAAAATTTGATTGTTAATGTGGCCTAATCTAAGAATCCTTACTGGGATGTGGTGTAGAGAGTTCTGTAATGAAAGAAAACAACCTTAGTCTTCAAAGTTATTTTGCATACTTCATCTCTCTTTCTTCGTACGAGTGTATAAAAACAGTACCACAGGCTGCCAGGCCGTGGAGATTTCTTCTTAAAAGCTCTCCACAAAGTCTCCTTCTTGCCATCAAGGCAGTCATGACCTGTACTCTGCAGCAAAGTGGTGTGTAATTAAAAATGCGCCAAGGAAAACCAAATGTGTTTTACTTGGTATCTCCTGCTTTCCTGGCCTGCTTGCACTTGGCTGCAGTGCCTGGCACCATCCTGCTCTACTGAGTAGAGCTGAGAGTACATTGCAGCAAATACAAATGAATTAAATCATTCCTCAATCTCTGCATTTACTCATGTTTCAATGATAACAACATATACAAATAGGATGCTCCCTTACCCCTCCTTTCATTAAATTGAGTTGCTGAAGTCTACAAGACAGAGAGCAATGCCTGTAAAGTAACCTGGCTTTTAAATGTCAGAGGAAGTGCTTAACACATTGTTTTCCCTCTCCTTAGCTCTTGTGTCCATCTGGAATAAGGAAAATGATGGCAAAGGTCACACCAATCTATAAGAAGGGCAAGAAGGAGGACCCGGGTAATTATAGACCGGTCAGCCTTACCTCCATCCCTGGAAAGATGATGGAACAACTTATTCTTGACTCCATCACTAGGCATATCAAGGATGAGGAGGTCATTAAGAACAGCCAACATGGTTTTATGAGGGGGAAGTCATGTATGACCAACCTTATAGCCTTCTATGAGGAAGTGACTAGGTGGAGGGATGATGGTAGAGCGGTAGATGTAGTTTTTCTTGATTTCAGTAAGGCATTTGATACTGTCTCCCACAGCATCCTCATAGATAAGCTAAAGAAGTGTGGGCTTGACGATCAAGTAGTGAGGTGGATCGAGAACTGGTTGAAAGGAAGAAGGCAGAGAGTTGTGGTCAATGGCGCAGAATCTAGCTGGAGGTCTGTGACTAGTGGAGTTCCTCAGGGGTCGGTGCTGGGACCGGTGCTGTTTAATATTTTCATCAATGACCTGGATGAGGGAACTGAGTGCACCCTCAGCAAGTTTGCTGATGACACAAAACTGGGAGGAGTGGCTGACACACCAGAGGACTGTGCTGCCATTCAGCGAGACCTGGACAGGCTGGAGAGTTGGGCGGGGAGAAACTTGATGAAATTTAACAAGGGCAAGTGTAGAGTCTTGCATCTGGGGAAGAACAACCCCATGTACCAGTACAGGTTGGGGGTTGACCTGCTGGAAAGAAGCGAAGGGGAAAGGGACCTGGGGGTCCTAGTGGATAGGAGGATGACCATGAGCCAGCAATGTGCTCTTGTGGCCAAGAAGGCAAATGGCATCTTAGGGTGCATTAGAAAGGGAGTGGTTAGTAGGTCAAGAGAGGTTCTCCTCCCCCTCTACTCAGCCTTGGTGAGGCCGCATCTGGAATATTGCGTCCAGTTCTGGGCCCCTCTGTTCAAGAAGGACAGGGAATTGCTTGAAGGAGTCCAGCGCAGAGCCACAAAGATGATTAAGGGAGTGGAACATCTCCCTTATGAGGAGAGGCTGAGGGAGCTGGGTCTCTTTAGCTTGGAGAAGAGGAGACTGAGGGGTGACCTCATCAATGTTTACAAATATGTAAAGGGTAGGTGTCAGGATGATGGAGCTAGGCTTTTTTCAGTGATATCCAGTGATAGGACAAGGGGCAATGGGTGTAAACTGGAACATAGGAAGTTCCACGTTAACATCAGGAAGAACTTCTTTACTGTAAGAGTGACAGAGCACTGGAACAGGTTGCCCAGGGGGGTTGTGGAGTCTCCTACACTGGAGATATTCAAGGCCCGCCTGGACAAGTTCCTGTGTGATGTACTGTAGGTTACCCTGCTCTTGCAGGGGGGTTGGACTAGATGATCTTTTGAGGTCCCTTCCAACCCTTGGGATTCTGTGATTCTGTGATTCTGGCCTGTCAGGTCATTTAGAAGAATGCTGTTTTGGCAGCTGTTCAGCAAGCCTCCTTTTGTCACTTGGTCCAGCCACCCCATACCCTGAACATAAAGGTTAGCACCATCTTCTTCCTCACATTGCACTAGTAATAGTGGGTTTTGTCAGACTAAGCCCAAAGAGGGCATCTATTAATTCTGCTTATAATCAATTGGATGACAGTTCTAAGCACTTGGAACACCATCACTGATGACTGCAGGAACTGCAGCGATTGTGTATTAGCATATGACATAAAAATAAATGGTGTCACATCAGTGATTTATTTAAAGTCTGTTAGTTGGGTAAGTGATGAAGCATAGCTAAAAACATACCCCAAGAGAGGACTGAAAGAGGTTGAAGATTAATTGGATTCAAAAGGCATGGATGAAATCTTACAGCCTGTGGTATGCAGTAAGGCTAGCAATCACAACCTGGCCTTGAAATATGTATTCTTCTGGGATGGTGAAACCATCAGCTCCTGCTGCTTTCATTTGTCCTGTCTTCTGAAAACAGAAGTATGGTCAACATTATTTGCAGTGGGAAACATTCATGTCAGCCTGATGACATAATGCTGGTTCAAAAGCTACCTGCCATGGTCACCAAGCAATTACTGTTCCCCATCTATTCTGCCTTTTCTTTTTTTTTTTTACCTTTTTCTTTTTTCATCCTGTGTTTAATATATGGTGCTCAGGAGTTGTCCTTGCTTCATACCTGCAAAATTACTGTGGGGTTCTAGACTGCATTTTCTTACGCAGCTGTTGTGTCTCTTCAGAGGCAGCTGCATTACACTGATGAGCTAAGTGAACTCACATGTGATTTTGAATTCATAAGTGAATAGTGATGCTTTAGGGATTGTCTTGCCTTCTCTGTGCTTATACTGACATCTCTTTCCATGTTTGTTAGGACACCCTATTCATCCTCCCTCAGCCCCCTCTTGCATCCCCAGTGCTCCCCGTGCTCAGTTCCTTGCCACCAGGCAGTATCCTCAGCTCATTCCTGGGTATGGGAAGTGCCTATGTTTTGCTGTCTAGCAGGGCAAGAAGCACTGTGTTTGCAGCAGGTTTGTAGCTATGCACACTGACTGCCTGGCTGTCATGCTGGGAGCCCAGCTGGCTGCTGCCTCCTGGGAGCTGAGTGAGCCAAGCTAAACAGCTAGGGATCAAACCCTCCTTGTCTCTTCCTGGAGCTGAGTGTTCTCCTCACAGGAGATTTGCTGATTTTGCAAAACGGGAAGGAGCTTTATACCCTTGAGATCTCTTTTCTTATGTCAAATGTATTTAAAATTAGTCAGAGGGTTCAAAAGTTGTTAGAGATGGGTTGAACAGTCAAGGGAATGGGGCTAAAGCATTTCCTGTGTGACACCACTTTCTGAGTTTAAAAATGAATAGATGTTATCATGGCTCCCTGTTGTCTCATTTTGGGTCACTCAGGGCTGCAGTGTGAAGAGAGAAAGATATCTCATGCAGCTGTGACTTGCAAGGTTCTAAGCATGGATTGCTGCTCCCAGAGCAGTGCTCTATACATTTTCTTTCCTTATACCTGAGGGGTATACAAAGGAAGTCTGTTGTGGTTTAAGCCCTGTTGGCAATCCAGACAAAAACATGCCGCCTGCTCTCACCCCCCCCCCCCCCCTTTTCCTCCCCCCTCTCCCGGAGGGATGTGGAGGAGAATCGAAGGGATGTAACTCCCACGGGTTAAGAACAGCCCAGTAACTAAGGTATAACACAAACCACTGCTGCTACCACCAGTAATAATAATGATGAAGGAAATAACAAGGGAAGAGAATACAACCGCTCACCACCCACCGACCAATACCTAGCCCAACCCCAGCAGTGATCTAGCCCTTCTGGGTAACTGCCCCCAGTTCTACATCCTGGGCACGACGTGCTGTGGTATGGAATACCTCTTTGGCTAGCTTGGGTCAGGTGTCCTGTCTCTGCTTCCTCCTGGCTTTGCCTCCTCCCTGGCAGAGCATGAGGCTCAGGAAGTCCTTGATCAGAGTAAACATGACTTAGCAACAATTAAAAACATTGGTGTTATCAGCGCTGTTCCCAGGCTGGAAGTCAAAACCACAGCACTGCACCAGTTACTAAGAAGGAGAAAAATGACTGCTACTGCTGAATGCAGGACAAAGTCTTAGGGCAGATAATCACCCTAGAGACGGTCAACTGCACAAGAACAAACTTGTTTCACTGCTGCATGGTTTGCAACCCATCCTAACATGAACAGGACAGTGATTCTGCACCATGTAGCTGAGATCCATTGGCCCAAACAAATTGATATCCTGACAGCCCAGCAAAAAAAAGGTTAGTATTGTGCTGTCAGAGCCACCTGCTTGCTGCTGAGCGGAACCTTTCTCACCACTATCTTGTGCAACTTTTGGCAGCACCCAGGCCATGTCCCAGACTGTTTCTGCCTGTGAAGCCACTTGGTGGGCACCCAGGCATTGGCACCTGGATGCCCAGCAGTGCAGCCTCCCAGGGCTGGTCATGGTCTATTTTGTCCCAGAGGCTAGTTTGCCTCTGGGACAAAATCTCTTCTCTTCTCTGAGAAGAATCTCTTCTCTGAGATTCTCCAGCTTCATTTCTAATCAGGTTCTGGAACACTGAAATCCTCAGTGGAACTGAGCAACCTCAGTTTCTTTCCCAAATCAATCCTCTGTGCTGCCATACAAAGTGCTGGTGTTGTGTGTCTCTGCTGATAACCATGAGTAGTCTTACTCTGGAAATGGCTCTTCATCACTCATTTGAAAAGGACTGATCTCAATATTCGGAGCTCCTTTACTGTCTAAATGCTGAATGGCTTCTTTTTCACAGAATGGCAGGGACTGTATTTTTTCATTTTTATGTCTCCTCTGCAAATCATTTAATGGCTGCTGCATCAACATGGATCAGTTTTTGCTGATTTACAGTCAGTGGGTATTAGCTAACTAATCAAACTCACACACAGAGGACAATTAATATAACCAACAGAGGCTGTTATCACTGAGGTCATGCATCTGTTATTCCATATTAATATGTAAAACTGGAAAAAATCTTGTATAACCTCCTTACATAGGAAAGGGAGTTGGTTGCAGGATGTCACAGGCTGCATCTGCACTGAGGGACCCACCAGTTGCCCACTCAACACAGGCCTAAGTCTGTGGTGTCTCCCTTCAGCCCATGTGAAGGAGAGCTGGTTGTGTGATGCCAAGGGGGCTGTGTGCTCTGCAACCCAGTCTCACTGTGCAGTAAGCCCTGAGGCAGACCAGCCTGTTTGATACTGATCTAGGACCTTCAAAATGGCAAACTCCCATGTATTTGTAACCTCGGTGCCCAACGTTTCTATACAGACTTTGCTTATAGGCTGAAATATTTCTCAGGAGTGAAGGCACTGCTCTTATTTGCCTTTTTACTTCTAAGGCCTTAGCTGACCACTGTTTTTTTAATACATGTTGTATGCTCCCTGTGCTCAGCCAAGCAGGAAAAATTGTCTCTGGCCAATAAGTCCTTTTTCTACTACAACAGAGCAAAAGTGTTCTTTGCTAGATCTGTCTGCAAGTTGACACTAACCCAAGCCAAGCTGGTACTTAGTTAGGGGAAGGAACTCGGCTCTTAAAACCTGGGCTGGTTTTTTTGTTTGGTTGTTTGGTTGGGGTTTTTTTCCCAATCTGGTCTTTTTCCTTCCCATTATACAAAAGACAATAGCTCTCCTTGATTTGCAGGGGAATTATGTGCTTTTTTATCTCCCCTGGACTTCAGAGTGCTTGTGCCACTTTTTAAATATGACTTCAAGGACTTGGAAAAGTACCACTCATTCCTATTTGAAATTTAGGATTATTTTTATATAAATATGCAGAGATTTGTGAGGTTACTTCATGCCAGGATCCACTGGGACTTAAACAGGCCGTGTAGAGGAATGAGTGTAGTTTTTTGTTTTCGTGGGGAGGCAAACTGATTTTGCAGACAAGCGATCTAAATATACAATTATTTGCACATATTTTAAAATGTGAATCTCTGTGAATATTCATGTTTTATTTGCAGCTGATTGAGTGTCGAGAATATTGTCTGATTTACAAATCAGTGCTGCCTCTGAGACTGCTGCTGCTACAGTTTCATTATGCCTGTGCTCAGTGAGAAATGTTTTTTTCCTGTGACTTTCAATGATCTCAGTGAATTATTATAGCATAAAGCTAGAGCAAATGAAATCATATAGAACCGCAAATCTGCATTGATTTAGTAGGAAGAGCAGCCAGTCTTTATGAGAGCAAGCACAGAATTGATATTCATGATATTTTAGGAAGGAAATGTAAGTCTGACAAGTTGGAGCAATTCAGCAAGTGGAAGAAATTCAGTCTCTGGGAGCAAAACAGGATCAGCTGCTGCAAACAACCCCACCAGCCCCTTTATTTTCTCCTGGCGTTCACCAGGCTTATTCTGTACCGTTAAAAGGTATTTCTTACAGACTGGCCAAGCCCCCTTTGCTGGGTAAGGGTCACTTTGGTTCCTGTGCCTGTGGAGACTCAAGTGAACCTTCTTTCACTGTGCTGTCTCCCTGTGGTCTCCCATGGGTGTGGCTGCAATGCTTGTGATTGAGAGGTGCATGGAAAATAGCAGTGGTCTGCGGACACATGGCTAACTAAAGTTGTCGATGCTAGTGGGCATTGCTCCTAAACTATTTCGCTCCTACGTAATGAGGTAAATTCTGGCTATAACTATGCTGATAGGTACAGAACTGTTCTGGGCTTTTACATAGAAAGCGTCCAATAGTGGTCCTAGCTAGAGACAGACACTATGTAAGGAAGGCTCTTTGAATAAGTATTTCTAGCAGTTTTATTATTTTACTTTGGAAGAAGATGTGATAGTTAAAAAAAAATATTTCTAAGTATACCATCATGGGTATAGATTTTGCCTTTTACAAATTCCTTTTTATTCAGTGTCTAAAGGTGAGAAAGTATATCCTGTATTAAACTGCTTGTGACCGTGTAACTTGCGCTGAATACATTACGGGTTAGGCATGGCCTTTAGGAGTTTACCAGTCAGTAAAATCAAACTCATTCTACTCAACCCCTTAATGGCTATTCTGGTTTTTGAAATTGCGTAAATTATTTAGTTCAATGTACTCATAAGCTTCTTGCCAGCTCAGTATGCTGTGTGAGTGTATGAGGAAATAACTGCTAGCTGCAAACTCTTTTGAGAAATATTACAGAATTCGTGAACAAAATTATATGAAAGACTTGAATAAAATAATTCTGAATTTATTTACAAGACTGCCTTAACTGTCCACTGAGTCTGGCATACTGGCTGAAATACTTCTGGATGTTTAACCTCCTTAAAGTTTTGGAATTTCATAGTTCAGATATTTGTAGTACTGCACGTCATCTGGAGGGGTTTTTTAAAATTATATCAATAGAAAAAAATTACAAGTGTTTTGGCTTTGTTAGATTCTCAGTACGTGTAAGTCCCACGTGATGCTAAGGAAAAAAATATTGTCTCATTATAGGATGAAGTTCTAAAACTCAAGAGAGACATTATTGTTGAATATTGCTGTAAGTAAGTATATCTGATATAGACATTTACTGTATGTCTGATATATGCTTAATATAGATCTAGTATAGACATTTCCATACAAATACGTCATGGTTTAGAGATAACTCTTGCTCTGAGGGCATCTTTTTCATATGGATAATATGAACTCAGGGGCTTTCTATTCAAAATATGATGAATATACCTGTAAGCCATTTTGCAAGCTGAGGAAAAGAACATTTTCAGTGGGACAACAGTACAGGCAGTACAACCCATGTTGCTGGTGAGTAGGAAATATGCTGCTTGCCTTGCCTTTATTATGAGAAGAAAGGATTGATGATGGGGTTCTAAGTAGGGGCACAGAGCACCAATGCTTTTTTGGTATTTCAGCAGAAATACCAGATAAACATAATTGACAGCAGTGATAAATTGTAGTGGAAATAATGTGCAGTAGATCAGAGAATGAATGAGTGGGATGTACTGTCCTCTGAATTCAGTCTAGTTTGTAAGGCAGCTTGGGAGAAAACAGAACATTAAACCAAAGTGGACTTGATTTTAGTTTTTTTTAATCCTGTGTTCATATGTCAATGTTCAGTGTTTTATGGATTTTATTTCACTTAAGTTTATGTTTCTGGGACCTCTGTCTTGCACACAATATCATGAGGTTGAGCACATATGACAATAAAGAAGGAAAAAAAGAAAAAAAGGAAATGGGCTATTTCTAGTTTACTTTTACTGAGAAACAGACCATCCTTTATATACCACCCTAGATTAGTTTATGTGTTACCTTTCTACCAAAGTGCATATCCTGTTATGAAGCCACCTAAGAGCTGTATGTTGCACATCCACTCTGTCAAAAGACTGAGCAAGAACCTGGCATGTGGCCAGCATCCACATCTGCCTTGTCCTCATATGCCCAGGTATGCAGAGGTGCACCCAAGCAGTGCTTGGAAAGAGCAGGACAAGCAGCAAGCTGCAAGTAGGGAAGCAGTTTCAGTAAGCTGTGTTTTGCAGATGACGTAGATTTGTGTCATTCTGCAGATGCAGACTACCTTTAACCCAGGTACAGTTTATCAAGTGTGCAGGTAAGGCCAGAACAATGGGTCTGGAGGCACCTTGCAGCCAGGGACTGGGGTAGAGTTTCAGCACATTGCAGTGACAATGAAATCTGACTCAGAGTCACACTGATTCCCAGTTCTGTAATTAACTTGTTGTCTCACTTAGCTCCTTCCTGCTTCTGCCTCTTTATTGTAAGTATTAACATTCAAGTTATTGTAAGTATTGTAAAATTGTAAGTGTTGTAAGTATCAACAGCTACCACAAAGCAGCTGCTGAATTAATTTGCAGATATTTCTAAAGCATTGTAAAGGTATCTGTGTGATGAAAAGCATTAGATCTAAAATTTACCTTAGTTCTTAAATGCCACTTTCATAACTTTCATCTCACTACATCTACGGAGGAATCATAGCTTGTAAATTTTGCTGTAGGAAGATGCCAAAGATGTCCATATAGAAAGAGAGAAGGTTCAACAAAGGTAGAGCTTATACGGACTGATAACACTTCACACAATGCTACATATTTTCATTATACCTTTTTAGGCTGAATCAGCATGCCCCGAGAGGTCGGCTCATTGGGTACTATAATAGCCTAAGAAGCCTCTTAGATGATTTCCCTGTCATCAGAGACAAGTCCTTCGTAATTGAACAATCTCAAGGTAAAGAAGAGGAGCATGGAAAACCTTGCGGCTGATCCCAGGTTTGTAACATGTTTGAAAGCATGTTCCTAGGGTCCAGAGTCCTCAGTCAGCGCATGTAAGTAAAGCTGGATGTTTGTTCCATGTTTGTAAAAGGAATGATAGTCCAAAAGTGCCCTAAGCAGTGTGTTCTGCCAGTCTTCAGGAAATTTTTGATGGATGAAGAATGTGCACAGTCAGTCTCCTGCAAAAGCCAGCATATGGAGAAGGAAAACTTCAGAAATTTGCTTGCTTCTAATCCCAGCACTACGTGTAAAGGGAAAACAAATGGATAGTCTCATTTTCAGGATGTAAATCCTCTGCTTTAATGATTAAGCCTAGGCAGTGAGGGTTGCTTTACCTTTTACACTGTATTTAGTTTAAGATGTAAATGAAACCTGTTAATAAGTTGCAGGAATGTGACGTCATCAGAAGCTAGGAAAGAAGAGGAAGAGCACACCACAGAGTACCAGATGATCCTATATCACCTGCTCCTTTCAAAAGAGGCATTGTTTTGGCCATGTCACAAGGATCTCCTTCCTCAAAACTTGTGGCTCACAAGGCAACCCCTTCTGCTGACTGTAAGTCTCTGGGTTGCCCATGTTAGCACCAGCAGGCAGATGGTTTCAGATGTGAAAGTAGTCCCCGGCACACTGGTTTTGCTCTTGATCATCTTGTCCCCCAGCAATAGAGAGGCTCAGCAGCAAACACAGGAAGAACATTTGATAAGGTCAGGCAAAAGCTTTAGTTCTGGTAACAAAGGTTGGGAGCATTGTTACAAACCCAACAAATAAAACATGGTTCAACAAGATACCTGAGAAGGTGATTGTTGCCCCTTCCATGTTCTTTAATCTCATGCCAGCTTCAGGCTTGTGGAGCTACACTGGTTTTGAGGTAGCTCTTACCTGGCTAGTAGTAGTTGCTGGGAAGAAACGCCATCACAGTCCCATGGTACAGGCCATTTTTCTTCCTTTATCTGCCTAATTTTATCAGGTGTTGTCTCAGCTACTGTATTTTTGTACTCCTATCTCAGATGCCCTGAGAAGCTTTTAAGCTTTATAGTATTTTGCATATTATTATAAAAAGTTGTACACGGGCCATATGTAACAGATTCACTCTTAGTTTTAGAAGGGGCCTTCTCTGGACACAGTAACAGAAGAGGTAGTAGTAATCCTACAGCAAAATACTTTAATAGAGTTACATTTCAAGCTCAAGCTACCCCCCACACCAGTCTCAGTCTGGGGGTTCATGATTACGCAGTGTCCATCTTCTGCCCTGAACCTGTTTGGGCATCAGGACCAAGAGTGAGACTTGTCATAGCAACTGTTTTAGTTTCCATCCTAGTTTATTAGTAAGGACTGAATCAAATGTGATTTATTTGCACAGAAGAGCTGAGCTCAGCTGCAGAACCTACATTTCTGCAGTTCATGCCACACACTGCCTGCTACTCTTGTGTCAGGGGGATGCTGAGCAAAGAATAAAGCTATGGTGCGTTTCAGGAGTAGCCATCGTGTAACAGAGAAAGTCTTGCAGAGCATTGACTGTTGGGATGTTCAACATGCAGGTTTGTGAGTCCTAGTGTTGTGTGCCCTCATCAGATTCTGGCTTGTGCCTTTTGGACCTGTAACTTTTCAACAGCAAGAAAATATTTCAGTACCTTATAATACTTTATTGGGTTATACTATATGTAATGTATATTATACTTTTTCAAAAAAATATAAGCATATCAACTTATAAGCAGTTACACATTGTCCTTTTGCGCTTTAAAATGAAACATCTTAAACAATGAAATATCCTAGAAAATAATCATGTATACATATGTGGGCCCTTTTCTTTTTTGAGTTAAAATAAACCCTGAATTTTCTGAGCTTGCTCTTTCTCTTCCTGTGCTTTGACACTGTCCTGGTTTCAGCTGTAACAGTTACGTTTTTTTCCTTCCTAGTAGCTGGTACAGGGCTGTGTTTTGGCTTTAGTCTGAGATCAATGCTGAGCTCCCCCTGCCTTTCTCTCCTCATGGAGAAAAGCCTTCCTGCTCCTGGTGGCTCCCAGGGGGTTGCCTGCACATTGTCTGTGTCTCTCCAGCAGCCTGCAGCCCAGCCACGCTCACTTTCATATCGCTTGCTATAGCATGCTGCTTTTCTGTTTGACGTACAAAGGAAGTGAAGAGCAAACCCTTACCTGGGGGAGGGAGGCAGATGTGCAGGTGTTCAGAGAGCAACAAGCATGGGGACCACTGCAGTGTGCCCTTCACACCTGCATGCACTCCCCTGCACGGGCCCATACCGAAACTGGTGTTGGTGCCAGAAAGTGAGCTGCAGGGAGCTGGAGAAAAGGCCTTAATTAAAAATGGCTCCTGCCCTTTCAGCTCCTCTGAACTTTTTTGTCACCACCTTATCAGTTATTACCAGTCAGTGTTTCATTTTCTGTTGTTGTTTAACTGAAGCTAAGAAGCACCGTGCAGACAGCAACTGTCAATTAGTTATGATGAAAGCACAAATCTAGCTTCCATCTTGCCTGCATTTAGAGGGTTATAGCAGGACATTAATTTAATTGCCTTTTTATCTTCTGAGCTAATCTTGTTGTTTGCATTTGTGGCTGCCAGGCGCTTGGAGGGTGAGCAGGTCCTGCCTTCCCTGTCCCTCCCTCCCTCTGAGAAGGACCTGCAGCTGCGTGGAAGAAACAGTGGATGACTTGGGGGTGAAGGTGGCTAGTTACAGTGGAGGAAGTGGAGGGAGGAAAAAAGATAGGTGGAGAATGAAGAGGAGGAGAAAGAGAAAAAAAAAGATGGAATAAAGAAGAAAGCAAGCAAGCAAAGAAGAGACTCTGGGAAAGCAGCATAGGAAATAAGAATAGTTATAATGAAAAGTTTTCTGCAAATACATATATATGTATTTCCATAAGCCTAAAATTCATGAACATCAATGGGAAATGTTTGAGAATAGCCCACCTAACTTTAGACACCTGTATCAGACTAAGCTCCCCTAATAACAGGTGCTTCAAAGGGATGACTTATTTCAGATTCTGGCTTTTGGATTGGATTAGTTGTGTCCTGGAAGTGTCTCTTTCTCTCTCTATGGACTCAATGGAGGTGCTCATATTGTCAACATCCACATTTGGTCAAGTGAACCCCCTATCCTTCCTGATTTTGATATCTTTACGTTATATACAGTCCAGCTGCCATGGAATGAAGGGAAGGCTGTGGATACATCTACCTTTGCTGGCTTACCTAAGCCTTGGCAGTATCCCTTAGGGAAAAGCAGAAGCAGTGGCTACAGCAGAAATGCTATCTTACAGAAGATCGTAAAAGGCTCCCACGGTAGCTGCTGACTTAAACGTTAGGAGCAGGAAGAGAGAGAAAATGTAGCGCTGTGGGTTTTGTGCAGTGGTGCCATCCTGTGCTTCCCTTCCCCCAGTCTTCTTCTTTGTTCCCAGATTTCACAAATGAAACCAGGTTGTAGCTTTTAGTTGTATGTATTTTAAAACTACTAGTCACTCTGTGAGTGTGACGTGGCATCCATGGGGTGTTTTGGGAGGTTTTAGACTTTTTTTCTAAATAATGTAGAAAATCTGTTTTATTTGGTGTCAAACTGTGTTTTAGCTGTTTCTTGGGAAATGGCACTGCAGATTGTTTACATGTTGCTGGGCTGGGCAGCACCTGGCCTTACCTGGATGTGGTGAACCGCCCTTATTTTGTCTCTGAAGAAGTTAGGTGCCACATCATAGCATGGTGATGTAGGGCTGGGACTCCTTTGCAAACACGACTACCAAGAAGCCACCCTTAACATCCTGTGGTGAGGTGGGGAAGTACAGCATTTATGGCAGGCTGCCCACAGTCTGTGTCTGCCAAAGTCTGTAAAGATGAAGCACATCTGGACAGTGCTTGTGCTTCTGCCTTCAGAAGAAACCCTGGTCATGGTTTTTGCTCTCTCCCTGGTGGTATCGTTTATGGGCTGTGATGTAAAGTGGAGGAAATGGAGAGTGTGAATACTAATCTCACCCTGAAAAGCGTCACTTGTGTGGTTTCCTTAGGTGCAATTTGTGCTTATCATTCTTGGGCAAAAGTTAGTAGGGCACAGCTGGTTAAACAAACCCTGCCCCAATATAATTTCCGTGCTTACAACACAGAGTATTTAACCTTTCATTACTCCATCCCACCCAAACCAAAGGTCTGTTTTCTGCATTCAGGATTGCTTTTTTTTCAGACAAAAGGAAAAAAAAAAGTAAAAACCCTGCAAAAGTTACTTCAGAAAGAGCTGAACTTAATCTCCAAGCTGAATTTATATCTCTTATTTCAGAATTTACTAGCTGCTTATTATACTTCATGTATGTGAAGACAAGAAATGGCACATTGTATATAAAACCAGGGAAATACATTATTAATGTAATAAATGTTGAATTTTCATATCTTCTGGCAAAAAAAATGTGGGCTGTCTACTAGTAATTGCATATCATAGTTTAAAATAATGAGACAGACTTAATGCCTGTCTGCTTCTTTGCCCTGCCTGTCTCCTGTTCTAGACAGCAAAAGCATGTTCGCAGGGTAAGAGATCCTGAATGTCCTCAGCACAGCGGCTCACATCCTTGATTTCTGAATCAGATGCTTAAAGAAAGTTTCTTTCCAATTTCTCTCAAATTCAGCAAGTTTTTGAGGTCAGACCTTTACTTTGTGTTCTCACATCAAAGCTAAATCATGTTACATCTAAAAGACATTTGCTCCAAATCTTCGAGGCAAATCTTATGTTCAAATAACTGTTTTATCAGACTTAAAAAAATATCTTTCTGGGAAGCGACAGGCAGCAAGAAGCCTCAAAATGCTAAACACCTCTCACTTCTCTCAATAACTCAGATCCTTCCATCCTCGATCATTGTCTTCACTATCTCCAGATGGATACACCTTCCTCAACTTGTGGTTCAGCCCTCACCCTACTGAAGCATTGATCATGTTCAAAACATTTCCAGAGAAGGTCAGTATTTGCTAATCCTAAAAGAGATGTTTTAGGGAGTAAACTGCACACATCTTTTCACATGCACTACAATTTAGCTTGTCACTGGAGATGGGGAAAGAAGTGGCAGGCTCTCTGACTTATTTCTGCTGAAATAAGGAGAAGAGGGACATGAGGGAGAAGGTACCCAGGCTGCCCCTGGCACTGCAGGAGCTGGAGATGGTGCAGTGCAGGAGGGAAGGACTGCGAGGGGAAGGCTGGCTGGCCATGTCTATCTATTTGAATAGTTATAAACACTGGAAAAAGTGGTTGTAAGAGACACTGGGGAAGCAGTTTCTAAACCAGAAGCTGTGACACCAGATGGGACAGTGACAGCTGGGAGTGATATACTAAGCCTGGACAAAATCCAGAGCTTGGCCTTGCTCTGGGAGCCCCAACACTATCCCAGGAAGGTCTCGTTTGGTGCCCAGGAGCAGTTGGTGCCCAGTGCTACTTTGATGTGTTTGCTTAGGGACAATCATCTGAATGGTTTTATTTGTGTGTTTGTCTTGTCTGCAGACTGCTCTCAGAGCTCTCCACCTAAGCCTAGAAATCATTGGTGCATTTCACAATGTGGTTTCGTATCTCCTGGCTTCTGCTCAATTAGGAAATTCCCCAAACTGAAGAGCCTCTGATCCCAGACTGAGGGAGGACCAACAGGACTGCTAAGTAACAAATACTGTGTGCTTAAAGTAAATGGTTCTAAGTGGAAAACGATGAGGTGCTGATGGTGAAAAAGCAACAAGAGGAGTATGAAGATAAGATTGACATCAACTGAAGAATAATGACAGAATTCTATCATTTTTTTTTTACTCTTTTTATGCTCCATTTTACTGATGGAAGACTGTGTGTTTTGGGAGCATGCCCACCGCATCATATATCTGTCACAATCTCACAGAAAAGCAATGTACCTACAGGGCTTGGGAGGTCTGCTCCAGCAGGGAACAGAAAATATGGTCCAAAAATTGCTCTTCCGCCTCTAGCAAGTGTCTGTTAAGCCATCTGGTCAGCCCATGTTGATTTTATCTTTACCAGAAGATTAAAAAAGGCAGGCTTGGGTTCCTCCTCTGGTAAATCTTGATCCTCCTTCCAAAGGGTGAAACACCTGAGGTATGTGTTGTCCCGCATGAACATGGATTTGTGCAGAAATAGTACTGGTTTCCCCAGTAGCTTTGACCTGTTGTTCAAGTTAAGCTGTGCTGCAGGAATAGGATTTACCAACCTTTCCTTTAGTGAGGTGTGTAACTGCTGGCAGCTAACCACCATCTAGGTACCTCTGCTGTCTCTGTGCTGGGCACTGTTACAAAGAGGCCTTCAGAGGAACTGGTTGCCCCAGACTAAAATGTATTCAAAGTGAGTGGAATGAAACCCTCTTTAGAGATGCCCAAGATTGCAGGAGCCCAGTTAAACTTGATGCCTGATAATTGAGCAACTAAAGCCACAAGAGATAATCCGTCCTAAGTGCTAAAGTGCTCTTAGCGTTTGACTTTTGAGCCCCTGGATTATTCCCACAGTAGAGTGAGCTGGAGTTTCAAAACATGGCATATTGTTCATACCTCCCACTCTGTGCGGGTGTGTGCTGCATGGCTGGACTGTTTTCATGGCACCTAGAAATGACCACGTTTATATATCTGTACATTTGGTGCTGCTCAGATGCAACTCGGGAGAAAAAAGTTTACCCATATGGCTTCCCTTCTGTCCTGGTAGCTTTTAAAAAATGAAAAATTGATTATGGCAACTGGGTAATAATGCTAAATTCTTCAAGAACTGGGAAAAATATATAAAAGACTAGCTTTTGTCTTTTAATGTCTCCAGGTTTTATGTGCTTTTCTTTTTATGTAAGGTTTTTATTATCAGTTCTGAATTTATCTCTTGAAATTTCATTCTGGAAGAGAAGAGAGGACTCAGTGAATCATAAACACTTGTTACAGCTTTTATTTTAATATTGTGCTTGCGGATGTTTGATTTTGAAGTGGGTTTATCTTCGCCAACAGAAAGCACAGCCTGGTCTGTGGTGTGTGCACATTGCATCACCAAATGCGTATTAGTAACTCCATTTGTATATGGCTGAGAAAGCTCATGTAAATTAGCATGTTTAATGAGCTTTGAAACAATCAGGAAGACTGAGCTCAGAGATCAGTGAGAAAACATATAACCAGATGCAGGAGGAATATTATGTGCAATGTATTTCAATTTCAGACATATCTAATACTTTCTTAGCTGCCATACTTTCAAAACAGAAGATATGGACCAAGATGGAATCCTCAGTACTCTGCTATATTTATAACGCATCTTGTACAGACAATTTAACTTCATTGATCTTGACCAAGAGATCATTTTCGTTGCTGATGCTGAGGAAAAATTTCCATCTAACCCAAATCAGACTTTCTAACTTCTTAAATGATGGCAGCTCCTGCAGGCTGACAGAGAGAACACTGGGTTTCTCTAACAGGTGGTTCCAAGTTAAATCACTTCTGCAGGGGCTGTGTCTTGGAAGGCAGTCAAGCCCTGTGAACACAACTCCTACAAACACGAGGTAAGAGCAGGGGCTCTTGTAAGGCTAATGACTTGTAGAGACCCACTGCTCTGAGGAGTTTTTTGCTAGGCTTGAAGGGGATAAGAAAACTTTACAATCTCAGCAGAAAAATATTCATTAGCTTGTAGAATTGATCCCCGATAGTATTTTATCAAAAACAGTTGGGAAAGTTGTCCTTATCATTCTTTATTAGGTTGTAACTAGTTTAGGACATTGGAGTAAGTAAAATGCCAGCTGAGCCCTGATTCTGCTCCTATCTGATGAATCAAATGTTGATATGATAATCAGTAAGACACACCATCATGCTTGTTGGCATGTTATAATAATTGATGTTTTAGTGGGAAAGATTAATAAAAGAATCATTTTGAGTTGCTTGTAATTTTTAATTGCTATGCCTCTTCCTCCCTGACCTTGCTACATCCTCATAATTCTCCACCCGCCACAACCTCTTTTCTTAAAGCCTGGATTTGTAGTATTGAAGGGGATGTAAACACATTCCTCTTCTGCCTCCCAGGGGAGGGATGAAAAAGAATCCTGAAGTACAAAGCTCCTGGAGGGAAAACGAGTTTACAAAACAGAGCTTTTTACGTGCATTTTCTGGCACCTTACCTGATAAACTTACCGTTCTTGGGACTCCAGGGACTGAACTTCAAGACATACAGAAAATGGTTGAGAGCCTCCAGAATTTGGCGGATCCCAGGGAAGTAGTGCAGCTCCTAGCCATTCACAGAGAAGTGATCTTTCTACAGTTTGATGCTGCAGTGAGGCATCTACTACGGTTGGAATTACAGGCAGCTAGGGATGGGTCTGGCACCATCTGTATAATGAGGCATTTATGTTTTGTTCACAAAGAAAGGAAAAAATGTAGAAAAGATGAATTTTGCCCATCGTATCTGCTTCGACATTATGAAATATGCCCTGTAAGTACAGACATTTTCCTTTCACTAAAAGTGCCCGTTTTCCTTTAACTAAAAGTGGTGAGAGGCATTGTATGCTTCATTGAGGGATCACAACACACTATGTTGAAGTATAGCTGTCCTTTTATCTGAACATTATATCACTATTATGTTGTGATTCATATTTTACTAAATCAGGGAGCTTGGTAGCTGCTACAGACAAACTTATGAGTTAATCTTTTTGTTTTGCTATGGAATCTGCATTCAATTTTATATTTTCCTCTATCAAAGAATGCTTAATATGGGACTTACTTGCATATACCAAGATCTAGGTTTACCATCCTGTAAAATATTGTTATTTACCCTATCACAGAAACACAACTAAGATATACTTTTCAGATCTTTCTAAAAAGTAACTTGTCTTCCTTTTCTCACCCCCCTCCTCCTGTATGTTGTCTGCCAATAATGGTCACAGAGTGGTTTGAATGTACCCAACGAAATAACCTTGGCAGAACCAAAGCAAGAGCAGGACATGCAAAAGTAAAGGAAATTTCAACTGTCCCCCGCTCTGTAGATGCCAGGTGGTGGCGTGGTGCAAGACTGGATTTGCAGGTGTAGCTTGTGTGGGGTGGGCAGGCCATGCAGTCCACCAGAAGAAAATCAGCTCCTGGACTTGCTTTTGGGTAACATGCAGGACCGAGTTCATAATGCTGCAGTTGGAGAACTGTTCTATAAGAGTAGCTATGATGTGTTTGCATAAAACATCCCTGAAGGAACAGTGAAAGCCAAATAAATATCACCATAGCTGAGCTCAGCTTCAAAATGTGAACCTACAAAAAAAGGAGAATACTTCCAGGAAAAAAAAAAAACCTAAACTAAAAAGATTAGCTAGGGGAGTTAAATCCTTGCAGATGGCATGGAGACTCTTTGGGAACATACTGGAGGCACTCAAGAAATGCATACCACATGTGAAGAAAGAAAGACTTAAGAAAGGATAAGAGGATGCTGGCATAGCTAAACAGTAGGATTAAATAGATTATTAAAGCAAGAAGGCATCCTTCAAAAAGCTGAGTTTTCATTCAAATGAAAAAACAGAAAGGACTATAAACTGTGACAGGGTAAATGTAAAAGGATTCAGACAGCCTGGCAAAGATTTTGAGGAACAGTTTTGCTGAAGGCTTCAAGACTAATAAATCTTGTTTCAAATATAGCAGGAGCAGAAAACCTGCCAGAGTCCGAAGGGCCCACAGGTGGTGAGGGGTGTTCAGTGAAGATAAGTCAATAGCACACTTTCTAAAAAATTATTTGTTTGTTTCTGCATTCGCTATGGAAGAACCTGAGGAGGTTCCCCCACCAAAACCTTTCATTGCGGGAGACGCATCAGAGGAGCTGCTGCAAGTGGAAGTGTTGCCAGGGAAAGCGATGGGACAAGCAGACTGAAATGAAGATGAACAAGTTACCCAGGACAGGCAATGTGCGAGAATTCTGAAAGACCTCAAGGATTTATAGTTATTTATTTATTTATTGATAAAAGAAGCCAAAGTACTACCTATGGTGTATAGCTCCTTGCTTACACTGCCTTCATATCCAAAGACTGAAGTGGCTGGTGCGTTGCCCGTTGTAAAAGAGGATTGCAAGTGTGATCTGGCTAATGATAGGCTGATAAATCTGATATCCGTAGTGTTCAAACTAGCAGAAACTGTAATGCAGTGGATGCATGGACAAATTTAATGTATTTGGGAAGAGGCAACACTGCTTTAGGGATTCGCAGCCATGCCTTACAGACACATTGGTCTTTTCTGAAGGTGTTAACAAGCATGGATAAAGGGTTAATACAGTTTTTCTGGATACCCTGAAAGCTTTAATAGCCTCAACAGAGGCTCTTAAGGAGACTGAGCAGCCGCTGGGTATGTGAGGTTTACAAATGTAAATAATTTGTTGGTATTTAGGAAGGAGAAGGCTATAAATGGGCAACTTTTGAGTGGATAAGGAAGATTCCCAGTGGCTTCCCATAGCATTTTAAGTTTTCTCCTGTGCTGTTCAGGTGCTCATCAATGACATTGAAAAGGGACTGAAGATGACGTGGCACTGTGTGTACATAATACCGTGATACCCAGATACCCAGGGCAAGGAGTGGCTGGAGAAAGACCACACAAAACAGAGTGACTACAAAATAAAGCAGCAGGTGGAGTTCAGTGTGTTGGTAACATGATTCCCCTGGCAAAGATGAACATGCAGACAATCCCAATGGATAAAATGACAGCTTCTGACTTGGCAGTACCATGCGGTAATGAATTGTCAGAGTAATGACAGATAATTCAGTCAAAATTTCACCTCAGTAGTGATCAGAAAAACCCAACAAAACCCAAACCCAAACCCCCGAAGAGGGCAAATTAATTCCTTTTAGGGTAGCAAAAATAAACTATTGAATAAATCTATGTTGATGAGTCTGCGCAGTTCTGTTCCCCACTTGAGGAAGGACAGAGAACATGGAAAGGTTCCCAAAGGGGCTACAAGGGTGATGAAAGGTTGCTGTGCAGAACAAGTAGTACAGCTGGGGGAGAGCTCTGTAAAACTGTCCATCAAAGGCAGGCAATAAACAGGCTCACAGTCTTTTCCAGTGTAAGTTGCATCCCAGGTGAACAGCAGGTACCTGGTTCTGAACAACAACAAAAAGGTGGTTCTTGCACATGGCTTCTAATTAGACTGTGGGATTTCTTGCTGCAAGATTCAGTGAGTGGAAAAAGTTCATAGGACTCTGAGGGAGACTGCACAGGCTCATAAATGACAAATCTACCGAGGGTTATTAAACATCTAGCAATCCCTTCTGACTGAGGAAATGCCTGAGTTACAAATCCTTGGAGATCGTGAGAATATCAGTGGGAAATATCAGCGTATGCTTCTTCTGGAGATTTTTGTAATCTTCTCATGAATTCACTTTTGATCACTGTGGGAGACAGGACTCTGAGCTGGAAGGACCTCTGCTCTGACCCACTGTGACCATTCTTGCGCTATCCAGTAGAGTTGTGATTGTACGTATTTGTAGTCTGAAGACTTTTTTGGTGACTCACAGGAAGATAAGACTACCATGTGGTTTTATTTGTATTATTTTCCTGATTAAAATACTGTGAAGGCAATTGGTAAGGGAAATGTTACCCTTGGATAAGGAATTGTGAGTTAACAGGAAGTAAGAAGAAATGCAGTACGTCAAATACTTGTTCCTCATTGCCAGTGCAATTAGTTTCCATTCTCTCCACACCAGGGTTTACAATGTGACACTAAATCATATTTAATCCCTTTTGAACTTCTCTGCAAAGTTTGGTCCTGGAAGCTGTTATTTGTCCCTCTAATTCCTTTGCCAGTCCTATAACTGATACAGACTCCATGTAATTTTTAAAAGCATTTGTGTGTGTTTGACAAAAACGAAAGAACAAGATCTTTGTCTTAGAGCTACCATGCAAAGGAGGATGCCCAGCTACAGAAGGAGTTGCAGTCTAGGTTGCTGCTCATATTGCAAGAACTGTGCTTATATTGCAAGAACTGGTTGAACAAGGGCTCTTAGTTTCAAAAACATATGAATAAAGTGAAGGAGAATTGAGGGTGACAAAGAGGCTGCAATGAAATGACGAAGTCATGCTTGGTTGTGCAATGTATTTACATGATGCATAGAGTATAGTAAAAAGTAGCTTTATGCGTGAGATTGCACAGCCCAATCCAAGCCCAAGGAGCCAGCTGGGTCCCAGAAGCACTGTACAACTGTGTTGGAATAGCTCTATGCTGGTTTAACTGGGCTCTGGCGTCACATGCGTTGCTGCATGAGACCAGGTTTCATGAAAATCAGTGGGGAGTGTTGTTGCTAAACCTAGCTGTGGACCCCACGTGCCCTATAATTCAGGTTTCAAAGCTTCACAAGCACTTTTGAAAACCATGAAAAGCTTTAGTGGCAATCACACTTTGTATAGGAAATTATCCTCGTATTGGGAATAGGAGGCAGTAGAGCTCTTGAATTATTATCCAGTCTATTACTTATCTGAGCATTCCTCTCTGTTAACATATGCTTTGCTGTAATTGTCCCCAGTCAGATGCATCTACATCGTTGACATTTGTGTCTATTTGTTTTAACTGTCGTATCTGCCGCTACCCCTATCAGTTGCTACCATGTTAGCTTAAAATGAAGTACAGGTAATTTTGCTATAACCATTTGGAGAATTTTGAATTCATCTTACTTCCTTTTTAGTACAAACATTTCGTTTCCTTCACAGAGAGACATTTTTGTTCTCAGGGAATGTTTCAGCCTACCAGAGCGTTATGGACAGGGTATACCATGCACTGCCTCTACTGAGTAACTCTGGGATTCAGGGTGCATTCGCTTCACAGATAAGGCTCCACAGCTTCTGAATCCTCAGAGCTGCAGGATGAATAAAGGCACTCTTCTTCCGTTTGCACTGAGCTCTTTGGAGAGTAAAGTCCTCTGCATTCCTTGCTGGTGTGCTTACTCCTTCCCTACTACGGCGCAAAGAGCCTAACCAGTAATAGCTAATTAAAGAAATTCCCCTGATCACAGCTTATTAACTTGATTCACCACAAGGAGTTCTAGAAAACACTCTCTACAGAAATGAATAATAAAAATACGAGGTGGAATGTAATCACACTGATGTCACCAAAATGGAATTATTCTGCATGATAGATGTCGGTAATTCTACTAACTTTCAGGTTTGGGTAATTACCCTTCTGAGCTCTCTCATTAGCTGGCAGCAGTTTCGATTGCCCAACATGTCTGTCACGGTTGTGTGCAAGATATTTAGGTCTAATGGTCTTCTTAGATATAGCATCACAGACAGTTACATAATGCCAAATTACAAGCCTGTGTGCTCAAGAGGCACCTTGAACGACAGCAGCAAAAAAAAGGTGGTGTCGTGTTAGGGAAGGGAAAGATGAGTTTTGCTGGTGGCATTAGCATGCTTGAAATAATCATTCTAACTTCGTCTTTCCTCATTTTAATACCATCATGCCAATTATCCAATATCAGATACTATCATTTCACCTTTTATAATGTCTTTCCCAACCAATGAGCTCTAGGAATAAAATTTTCTGCCACCCCTGCCCTGATTTAGGTGACTATGACACATAGGATATCTTTGGCATATCTGAGGAACTGAATTTGTACTGGCATGCAAAATCTGGATCTCCTGATGCCTCTGAGATAGGACCAGTAATAAATGATTAAAAGTAGGTAGGTAAGGACATGGGAGCTATTCCATGGAGGCAGAAGTAACACAACATCTTGGTAGGAAATGTATTCTGGAATTAATCTTTGTTTCTTTCCCAAGGACTGACAATGGATGCTTCTCTCTTTTCTAATACATGAACTACTTTCAAAGTCAGAGCAGAGTGTATCACATATCAAATAGCAGCTTGGCCTCTGAATTGCCTTTTCCTGATCAGATTAGATGGGACTCTCATAACTAATTGAATGTTGTTCTTATTTAGAATAGAATCATAGAATAGTTAGGGTTGGAAAGGACCTCAAGATCATCTAGTTCCAGTCCCCCTGCCATGGGCAGGGACACCTCACACTAAACCATCCCACACAAGGCTTCATCCAACCTGGCCTTGAACACTGCCAGGGATGGAGCACTCACAACCTCCCTGGGCAACCCAACTGGTCAACAGTTATCTCTGTTCTTTTAGACACTCATGCATTTTCCTTGGAGGACATTTCTAATGGATAGAGGATTGTTTCCAGTCACTATCAACATCATAATTAATATAAATTACAACATGCAGGTACAGTGAGACAGCAACCTTATGCTTATGTCCAAAGTCATAAAGACAAGATGAATCTGTGATGAAGGAGAAAAAAACTAATCATAGAATAGAATCATAGAATAGTTAGGGTTGGAAAGGACCTCAAGATCATCTAGTTCCAACCCCCACTGTCATGGGCAGGGACACCTCACACTAAACCATCCCACCCAAGGCTTCATCCAGCCTGGCCTTGAACACCACCAGGGATGGAGCATTTGCAGAATTCTTGGGCATCCTGTTCCAGTGCCTCACCACCCTAACAGTAAAGAATTTCTTCCTTATGCCCTATCTAAACTTCCCCTGTTTAAGTTTTAACCCGTTACCCCTTGTCCTGTCACTACAGTCCCTAATGTCACCGACAAAGATGTTGAACAAGACCGGTCCCAACACCAATCTCTGAGGGACACCACTCATTACCGGTCTCCAGCTGGACATTGAGCCATTGACCACAACTCTTTGTGTGCAGCCATCCAGCCAGTTCTTTATCCACCAAGTGGTCCATCTATCAAATTGTTGTCTCTCCAATTTAGAGACAAGGATGTCATGTGAGACAGTGTCAAACGCTTTGCACAAGTCCAGGTGGATGACATCAGCTGCTCTGCCCCTCTCCATCAGTTCCATGGCCCCATCATAGGAGGCCACCAAATCTGCTGCCGTCCCTGCTGGCCCCGCCCCCTGTCAGTCCCTGCCCGCCCCGGCGGAGCTGCCGGCTCCTGGGCAAGGCCTGACGAGGGCTCAGGGCTCCCTCGGTGGCTCTCAGCGGTCAGAGCTGAGGCTCCTGCAGGCAGGGTTTCCCCTCGCCCATGGGGTGAAGGCACCTCTCTGGAGCCACTCACTGCGTCAAATGACCATTAGTGGCCAACAGTGACAGGTTTGAATCTGCTCCTCACCTTAGCAAAACCACTGTTATCTTGTTTCCTGCCTTTGTTTTTTGAGAGCAGATATGAACAAAAACCATCTCCCACTTTTTTGTCCAAAAGCCACTTTACCGTTTACTTCACATTTGAGCTTTCTTCAAGCAGAGCAAAGCATTTTTATTGATAATAAACTTACACCTACCATTTTCCTAATGTGTTAGAACTAGAGAATCAAATAATGTTTAATCATGAGCACGTGTTTTAGGACCATGGTGCTAAAATCCCTATATCCATTCGTGTTTATATCACAAAAAACGCCTGTGTGGACAGTTACCTGAGATTTGCTATTCCTGGTTAACCTCTGTGCAGCAGACCTTCAGAGACTCTCCCTTCCTCTGCAGCTGTGCCTGTGCAGCGTGAGTGATGCAGAATGAAGAGTTGCTCATGCGGAGCTGGTGTCAATGCAGTTCTAGTGGAGGATATACTGCAGAACAGCTGCAGCTCTTCTGTGGGAGTTCGTGCTCGCTGTCAAACCTTGTTAGCTAAGAGCAAGCAGGTACCTCTGACAACTCAGTTTGTTTGGGACTGTACAGCTTCTATGTAGGACTTCCATTAGTTTTTGCAACCAATTCTCTGTGATCATAATTGACCTAGACATGAGATATGCCACAATAACCTTATCTACTCCTGGCCATCTGATAAGAAGCAAAAGCAGCAATGTTGTCTCCTGTAAACCCTGAGAGGCCCTAGTGATAGATGCCCTTAGAGGCCTGTTGGTATCACCTGACTTCTGGAGAATAGAGACTGTCCCGGCTTCTCCCCACCGCCCACTGAAGGTCCAGTTCTTTATAAAGAGCTACTCAGTGCAAAGGGGAAAGGAACAGCCTGGCCACTGTCTGAAACCAAATCTGTTCAAGGAGAGGCAAGGCACTTCCAGGCTGTACTTCCCTGTACATCACTTATGGATGTGATGTGAAGAATGATTGCTGGGAGCACCTAAAGCCAGCCAGAAGCCACACAAAGATTTGGTTCAGGGAATGGGGAGACATTCAAACGGTTTGTGGTGGAAAATAGATACGCTAATGGATTTGTTAGATAAGATGAATGGAGAGAAGAAATTCACTTATTTTAAGGCCTGCTTCCTTCAAGATCTGACCTAACAGTTTGATTTATGTAACAGTACCTTTAGTAGAGACGAAGCAGAGTGATGCTGTTGAAGAGATTCCCCTGATGAAGGCAGCAATAAAACAAAGGATTTAACTTCCGTGCAGTTTTATTCCCATCTCTGCTGTATGTGAGTACTCGCTTCAATCAAAAAGCAGGCTGGTTTCTTTTCCTGTACTGTGCTCGGAATGACACTGTTGTAAAGCCCTGCTGCAAGTTCTGATTGTGCAATAGCCTCGTCTCACTGTATATTTCATGAGGTGGTATTAAGCAAAGAAAATCATGTGAAAAGCTTGTCATGGCTTTCTGAAGCGAAGTATTTCTGTGTGACTTCCAGCAGAATTTGGCAGAAACAGCTGAGTCAAGTGCTAACCGGTTGCAGAACAGCAAAAAGATGTGCAAACTTCTGCTGGGGCATCATGATCCCATCATATCACTGAACTTGCTGAGATCTTTTCTAATACTATGGAAGCAACTAGAAATGTTAAAGGCAAAATGGGGCTGGCTCAAGCTGAGGACTGAGGGTATCGGTAGAGTTCCTCTCTACAAAGAGTTCTGTGAGCAATATGGATAAGTTACTTCTGTTGCAAGAATATTCCAGAGTGACTGAAAAGATGAAAAATAGGCTGCCTTCTCCATCCATTTTCCTCCTTTCCCCCTTTTTCGCTTGCCTTTTTTTTTTTTTTTTTTGGTATTTCCACCTTTCTTTATGTTTGCTTATAATTATCCTGGTGAATTCGCTTTTCTCTAAAGGCTTGGGAGCTACCTTTTGTTTCTTTGTGCTAGTGCAGTTGTTTTTTCCCCTCTTTCAATGTCTATTCCGACTGTTTGCTGATGATGTTTTCTAAGAGCATTATCCTCAGTCGTGTGACCTGCCTCTGTATTTCAGGCTCCATAAACAATGTTAAATACAGTACCTGAATAAATGGAAATTTTGGAAGCCCATTAGAGGCATTGTAGCAGAATTCCTCCCAGTCCTCCTACTCGGCTCAGCTTTGAGCAGTCAAGAACAGAAAATTGGAAGATCTCCATCAGAGAGGCCCTTCTGGAAGCAGAACACGGAACATCACTTTTATAAATCCTTGTCCCCCAGAAACCACAAGAAAGGAAGTGAAAGAGCAAGATGACATAGTAAGGGTGAAGTCTGTGCATAGGGGCATTGGAAAGTGCCATTGTCATGCAACGGAGCACGAGGAAGCAATGTTCAGTGGGCCTGTCCCTGTGAGGCTGCGGCATTTTAGATTGACAAGTCTGACTCTGTCACAGAAAATCTGTGTGTGTATGAAGAGCTGGTATCAGATTTGCTCCATTCTGGTCTCCATTTGTCTGCATCCCAGTGTTACCTCCTATGCGCTTCCTCCAGACTGGAGCAGGCACTGTCCGATGCTGGGCCCCACAGTCTCTACCTCTAATTCCTAAACTGCAGAGGGAGCAGCTCCAGGGCAAAGCAGCACTGAGGGGCAGGAGGGCTGGGAGTCAGGGACACAAGTTCCTTGTGCAAAGTGAGCAGCAGCTTGTGCTTCCACCATGGGGCTGGGCAGCCGCAGGAGAGCCCCAGCAGCAGCATTTCCCAATCCCCCCACACCCAGAGCTTTCTTGTGGTGATGCCTGCGATTTGGCTTAGCAGTTACTGTCTCCTGGGAAGAGAGGTGATCTCCTTGCCCCTGGCTTTGCCAACACTGGCCTTTGAGCAGGGGGAGATTCTGCAGCAGCACCCGGAACAGCTCTTTCAAGCAGGCAGTGCCTTGCCAATGGCTTCTTTGATTGTAATACCAAAGTGAGTGAGTGTCTGCTTTGGCACTTAGCACTCAGAAGCACTCAGCAAACCCATGGTCAGATATGAAGGAGGGCAGGGGGAGGAAGTGGAGGGAATTTTTTGGTCTATTTGAGCAATGATGATAGTTAGGGTCTGAAGTCAGTAAATGTCAGTAACTTTGAGAGAGAATGTGTGAAATACCCATGTCTCAATGATTCTAGCACAGATATCCTGTACCTGCCATGAAAGCCATAGTCAAGTAGACACAGAGGGGCTTGGGGAGCCCATTACAAGCACTCAGCACATACTTCCCCACAGAGGAGCATCCGAAATTGAAATGAAAGTGTGCCAGGTAAGGTTAGGGCTACTGGTGGGGTATTGTGGGGCACCACGCAGTGGCCATGGTTTCCTGCAATTTTTGGTAAATGGAGCCCCAGGAGGCTGTCATGGGGGGAAGCTGGGCAGATGCGGGTGACCCAGGAGGCTCTGCAATGGCAATTCTGCTGTGTGGAGCCAGGTGTGGGTCCTGGGAGTCACCAAAGAAATAGGGGAACCTGCCTTTATTCCAAGTATCTGTGGCAGAGCACTAAGCGTACAGTCACGCCTAAATGAGATTAACCTCGCTATTGTATCTGACAGTACTGTATTTCAGAGAAGAATAGAAAGAGAATAGCTGTGGTTTAGTCTGCTAGCTGACAATTTGCTTTATAAGCAGTATAGATATTCAGTAAGAGTTAAGTACTAAACTTGATTCTATCTGCAGAAGCTTCTGGAAAGCCTAGAAATCCACATGATCCATGACGTGTTGAAGAAAATTAACTAGGTGATGAGCCTGGTGACATCTGAAAGAGACAGACAAGAGAGCAGTCTCCCCACTGGTAAGGAGACTTAAAATACTCTTCCTGGGAAATATGGGAGCCAGAGTCCCAAGTGGGAAAGTAGCCTTGATGCATAAAGGCAGCAAGGAGTTGTCCTGAGTGCGAACAGGAGAGCATGTTTACACTCAGCTCCCCACTGTCCTGTGCACCCATCTGAAGGCCAGGGACAAGCTGAGGTGTGGGGAAGGTATCGTGGATGAAAACCAGCTCACCCTCAGGAAACTCTGGTCTGGTTCGGAGAGCCCATTGTGAGAAATAGTGTGAGGTGTCCCTGCCCATGGCAGGGGGTTGGAACTAGATGATCTTGAGGTCCTTTCCAACCCTAACTATCCTATGATTGTATGATTCTATGAAATTCCAGAAATACACCTCGTAGGAAGCCACAAGGAACTGTGTACCAAGATGCCATACACCTTTCCACATGGACCTGATTATTCTGTCTGTTCAACAGATTCAGATTCCCTAAATCTAAGAGGGCATTTGCTCTTTATAAAGCGAATGTTTAGCCATAATCATTGCAAAGACACTTGTGCAGAAAAGGCTGAACACTAATTATTCTGGAGTTTGCAAGCAGCCTCAAACAGACTGATAGGAAATGACTTCCTTACTCCTCTGTGTTGCAGTATGAATATTTTAGGCCTAGCAGTGCAATTTAAATGCCAGCCTTTTTAGTAAGTTAGGTAACTTGGTACAATTACTGCATGGGTGCGGGCAATTTGGGTATTCACAGGCACGAACAGCAATAGTGCAAAAAGAAAGGGAACTAAAATGTACCCTGCTACTACTGGTGGTAGTTGCGGGCAACAAAAATTAGTGCACAGAAATGTTCAATTTCATGCAAAAGCCATGTTCTTTACTCAATATTTACAGCAAGCTCCAGTACACAGCTGTGGGCCAGGTCATTATTATCAGAACTGGTGGTAATGAAATTGCATTTTGGCTTTGATACCAGAACGAATTTGCTATAGCTGCTCAACACAGGCTTTGCAGTCTGTTTGCGATGACATTTACTTTCTGTTGTAAACGTTTCAGGAAAGCTGGGAAAGCCTAAGCTACAAAGCACAGCCAGTGTCAGATCGCAGGGATTACTGAAAGATCAATATTCTGCGACAGTGGTACTCACTGGTCTGTGGCTTTATCTGGGTTTTGTTTCTTGATTTCTTTCCTCCCTCCGTTCCTGCGGAGCTCTGGAAGCACAGGGTAATGCAAGAAAATTTCCCGGTTGTAAAACCTCAGACAGTTGAAACGTATTCCAAGGCTGATGGAAAACTACCAAGAATCGGATACAGAGAGAGGTACGTATTCTGCATTTCTGTCTAAGCAACAGCGAAATCGTGTTTACAGCTTCATTTATTAAAGCTCGTGTCAATCAGTGACCTAAAAGAGAAACACATTTCTTAAGCTTATGAGTTTAGATTCAGATTATGTTGGTTTGTAATAGCAGCGTTGGCAGCAAACTCACGTATTGCCCTGCTGCCTTCTGACAGGTTTATTTCATCTCCCAGGACTGTAATAATGCGAAGATGAATTAGGGCTGGAGGTTTATATGCAGCCGCAATGCAGGATTGCAGGGCTCTGTTCACTGATTCAGTAGTGAGAACTCTTCTTCCTGAGTCATTACTAAATCAGGGGTCCAGCACAGTGTTAAGAAGCAGTTTTAGGGTTTTTTTCAGTAAAATGTACAGAAAATCTTATGCAAATATGACCATTCCTAGTTAAAACCCACAAAACATGCTTTTTTTATTTGAGAGAAGGGGTGTTTGGGTCCAACTGCAATCCCGGCAGTGTCTGAGCTGCTGATTTAATTTCTCTGCTGAAAATGATCTTTTAGCTTCAGATGTACAAAAGAAATACATTTTACAGTTGCAGCTAGAACCAGTCAAGAACCTGACAAAAATCTGTTTTCTGTGAGATCAGTGAAACTGTCGATTGGACAAAAACATTTACATTGAATAATTTTGGTTTTGTTTCATTTTTATATGGCAGAAGCATTTCATTTACAGTAAGGTGGCCATGCTTCGTTTTGATGTATGCTGTATATAGCCACTCTTGTGACTCAGGCCACCTGCCAGGTTGCTTATTTGGTTTTCCTAGGTTACTTTGAAAAGAAGCCATTTACAGCAGTGTCTCACCACCCTGGGCTGTGGCACCATGGGCAGAGAGAGCAGCAACTTCGAGACCTACTCCATGCTTTATGAAGATATTCTCCAGCAGCAGCAGCATGTATTTGACTTTACCAAAAAGAACTGGTGTGCTCAGTGTTGATTGTACTCTTTGAGATCAGGGGACAGCGGTTTCTCTGGGTGGGAGGCAGTTGTTAAGTAAAACCTAAAGTCAAGCTGTCAGGCTGGGAAGTTGTTGAAGTGGAGCTGGGATACACAAGCATAGTCACCATGCATCTTTGTGCTTTGCTTCAGGAGCTGCATGCAGTGGAAAGAAGGTGGCAACCAAAATGACACGGCTGTAACACAGGTTGGTGATAATGGTCTATTCATTGGTAGCACTTAGTGGTCTCATTTGGGACAGAACTCCACTGTGATCAGTGACAGTCTTTGAGAAGAAAGGTAATGGAGTTCTAGAGCTGCTGTTTCTGCGCTCAATGCCAGAAGTCATGCCAGGACTTGTAAACCGAAATAACCTGAAGGCAAAGGCAGTGACCTGCCATTCTGTGGTTCATGTTCACAGTGGATGATGCACTCACAACCTTCTAACTGAAACATCTACTGATGGGTCTCTTCCTTCACAAAGCATTTTTTCCAGAACAATTCAACCCTGTACATTGACTGAGATAGAAAATATAAGTGGGTCAGGCACACAGGTTGCACTGCAATGTAGGTGCTAGGTATACTATATCTTGACTGCATAACCAACTCCTCTTAAGTTCTGAGTACTTGTCTTTGCAGCTTCAGCTGTGGTTTTTAGGGTAGTCGGTACGTGTTGGTGGAATTTTTTAAGGAAGTAAACCAAGCCAACAAATCAGAAACGCTATCTTGTGGAATCATGTGATATCCATGTAAACTATTAGCTGACCTGGAGGCTTGGCTCCATTAATACAAACTCCATTGCTAGAGACATGTCAGCTTCTACAGACACCTACACTAGGGAGAAGACTGCTTGGGTTTCAGGGATGTTCACACAGCAGTGTAAGACACTTGCATTTTGAATTTCATTCATGGGCTGCTGTTCTCATCTGTCCTCATCACTGTCTACAAGATTTCAGTTATTTTCTGGGCTTCTCAGCAGTTTCTTGCCATGCTTCCTCGTGTTTTTTTCCCTTTTTTTTACACACACCACCCCCCCATCCTTTTCTGTACAGTGTCTTGTCAGCAGCCTCTCTGCTGATTTCACTGTCCTGTCCATGTGTTTGGGAAGGCTGGAGGGAGAGAGAGCAAATGCGAAACACATGTGAGGTTTCAGCTGTGTGGAAAGAGAGGAGGAGTCAGTAGGGAGTTCCTGGAGCCTGTGGACAGTGGAGCCTCTTTCCCCCTCCACTGTGCTAGCCCATCACCACCAAATCCCTCTCTCATCTGTGTTGTACTCGAAGGAAGTGGCCCAGGGTCATCAGCTGCCTGCTGTCTCTGGGCTCTGCTCCAGCTCCAAAAGAGACTTCCTGCTCCTAGTTGCACTTCTCACTAGCCTAAAGCAATGAAGAGAGGTCATTGCAAGTCTGAAGAGCAAGCTCAGCTGCTCAGTGTTAGAAACCATGAATGGTTAGAAACCAGCCAAAATGGGACTGCAGATAGTTTAAAAACTAAAAAGTCTCTAAGTAACACACATGAACCATGCAGGCCGGGGGGGGGGGGGGTGGTTCTTCGACAAAGTCTTAGGTTTTGACAGACTTTTACAAAAAAGATACCCCAAACAGGGAAAAGTTAGTGCTGCTCTGAATAAAGATCCCAGAGTTTTTCAGCAGGGTTAAAATACAGGTATTTCCCCCCACATTCATTTTCAAAAGTCTCTCAGTGATGTTTGCTGTAAGACAAAACCCAATTGACACAGAAAACTTCAGCAAGAACCTGGTGCAGTTATTAGCATTTATTATTTAGATCTGGCACGCGGAGGTGCCAGGCAACCTTGAAAGCAGACTGTGATGTTGGCTGTGCCTACAGTCTGCCGTCAAGCCTATTTCTTATCTGAGTAACGTAATATACTAAGAATGACTTTTAGCTTTTCTCCATTGTGTTCATCTGGTTGCAAATGCTGTTCAGTGGTACGAAAATGACTAGACATTTATACCTAGCAACGGTGTGCCTATGTAAAATTTAAATCCTGTCATTTAAATCTCCTTAAGTTCTGTCATGTACCTTCCTATTTGTGCTAACCTGCGTGCCCTTTCTAAGGGTATGTTGTTAAATATCAACAAATGGAACACATAATTGTTTTTATCGCATATTAAATGGTCTGTATGTACAAGCTTATCAGCAGACAGCATATTTGCTCTGATAAATGCATTACCTCACAGCTTACTGAGAGAAGCTTGGTCACAGTTGTTCTGACTTTCTCTCTGCAGGCAAGGGACATTATGCTACGGGAGGCCAGCTCACTGACATAGCAGAGCCATGCACAGGGTCTTCTAAAATCAGATTCATTAATTCTAGCCCTCTGTCCTCTGCACACATTTCCTTATGCCAATTTTCATACCTATTAGCAAAGACATCTTGCTTTCCTGATGACCAGAAACAGACGTTTTGAGGTTACGTATGAGACTTACTTAGGCATTTGCCCTTTCAAATACTGGTCATGAACGGCCACAACTTTTCCTACTGCTTCCAGTTATTTTTGCTCTACTTAATGAAGTCTCATGCAACATATGCAGAGCTCCTAGGCTATGGTGTTTGCTCACCCCTAGCTTTGCTCATTCCCTTTCTCTGCTGTGATAGTTTGTGGGGCTGTGCCATGGGATGATTATGGAAATAACTGCCCTCAGAGCCCAGCTTGGTGACTTACTTAGAGGAAGAAAATCTTGGTCTCCAAGAGAAGATTAGAAAGGAAGTACAGGATGGATATGAATCATTAGTGTGGAACCTATTTCTGACTTGTGTCATCTAAAAGTAGGTACAGCATAAGAGGGGGTACTCAATCGGTCTTTTTCTTGCTGCTGTATAATTTGCCAACAAGTGTAGCACTCAGAGGAATAAATTGCTGCAGTGTTCCAGGTGGATGAATGGGTGAATCATTTATCTCCTGCTGCTAGAAGCATCTTGTAAAAATGTCTGGTAGAAAAATAGTGTCTCTTTTCCAAGAGAGGAGGCGTATTCTCGGTGGAACAGGTACCACATTAGAGAGAGTGATGGAAGATCTTTTTACTTACAGTGGAGGGAACTTTCTGGATATAATATTTCAGTTTGCAATAGTTTGCAGTATTTTTCTTGGAAACTTTATGCGCACTGTGCAGTTGTGTTGCTCATTCTAACAATGCCATTGTTTTCAGGCAGTTCGCAGATTTCTTTGGAGTGACATATATCATTACTTACAAAGATACCCAGTCTAGCCTGTAAAAACTGACCTGATTGTAACTGTGTGTATTGTAGAGCAACTACCTGCATCGGATTCCCAAGATTTTAAGTGCCCATTAATGTCTGTGTCCAGAGCAATAGTGATTTGAGGAATATTGTGTTTTATTTTGCAGTCCTGAGGGTGAGTCCAGTTTTCACCAGAAAGCCCATTTTTTCACCATGGTGTTGCTACTTTCATTGAATACATACATCCCAGGATTGCCAATAGGTTGCCTGCAAAGGATACAACTAAAATTCCACTTCTTGTAGTGTCAGGATTCAAGAAGACTATTGCTCTGCCTTCCTGATGCACAGATTCTAGGAAAATAATTATGGAGAAAGACCAAACCCAGCCCTTAGACCCTGAATAACCACAGGTATTTAAACTGAATTTTGTTCTAAACTTATAAACTCTCCTTTCAGTCTTTTCTGAGGGCAGCTAACACCATGCACAGGTGAACATCAGAGAGAATGAACTTGGAACTGAAGAAGCATAAATGTGAACTCACATTCAGTCGTATGTCACCATTGCCATGTGTTGCCATGTCCCTTTTTGGGTGGGGGAAAGGGTATGTGATATGTTCAGTTACACTGATAAATGTGTTGATGGGAGTTCCGCCTTCATGTCCTGCAAGCTGGTCGTATAAAACAATGGGACAGAATTGGCTTTTCCACTTGGAGTTACTTAGAATAAAATATATATTCAGCTTTATGTTTTGAAAAAGTGCCCCCAAACCCGATGTTCTGGGAGTTATAAACTAAAGCCTGGAAATTACTTTCCAGGCTACAATTCCCAAATCAATCCCTTCTGTAGTCAAAAATATTCTTCCTCGGCAGAGTTCAATTTCTACTGAAATTACGGTAGTCAGTCAGTGAATACAAATAAGATCAAATGGATAATGGTTAAATACTTCTGTTTTAAGAAAATATGCCTGCGGATCTCTCGAGCAGAGCAGTGTGAGAAGCAGGATATAACTGTAAGGCCAGCAGTGAACCTGGGGGATAGGGACACCCAGAAGTAAATGGGGAACCAGCGGACACGGAAGAGGTCTGTGTGTGAGAAGGCTGCAGGGAGACTCCCACATGCCCTCTTGGAGATGGGGTTGTGTGTGCAGAGGCAGCAAACAAGGAGAGTGCAGTCAAAGGGCTGTGGTTTGAGCTGAGGCATGGGAACTTGGCGGGCTGGTGCATACCATGGTCATGGGTAGTTACAGGGAGTTTAAGAAGGATCAGCAGGGAAGAAGAGGAGTGAGAGTTGCACTCTGTGGAGTTCATTCCCTGCACAGAGCTCATAAATGAAGGTGGAGATGTACTACTGGAAGCCTCAGTCAAGGTCAGAGGAGGGCGGAACATCAGTGATGATTAATGACTGGTGAGCAATCTGTTACAGCAGGCTGGTCAAGAGAATAAATTGGATGGGCCTGTCTGTAAAGGGCTAGAACCACTTCTGAATCCAGGCCATGGAATTTGGAGGTTTTATCCACCTGGAAATCCACTGGAAGGGGAACACAGCATTGTGAAAGCCTTGTCAGTTCCTAGACAGCATTAGTGATAACATCCTAAAAGCAAATGCCAGAAGAGCCAACCGCAGTAAATCCCTAATTCTGCAGCTCACAAAAAGGGAAAAACCGGGTGGTGTCATCTGAAGCTGCAGTGACGGTGAAATGATTTCAGGATCAGGAGAAAGGCTGCAAAATTATGCTGCAGAGCTAAGACTTGGGACTTCAGGAAAGCTGACCGTGACTTAATTAGGGAACTGCTAGGTCGAGTCCCCGGGAAACTGCCAAGAGGGGAAAAGCGCCGAGGAAAGCTGGTTGGTTTTCAAAGAAGACAGAGATTTCAAAACCAACCTGTTACGCAAGACCAGGGAGCGTAGCAGAATCTTGGCCTTGCTTGCCTTAGCAAGGAGCTTCTTAAATGACTAAAATACAGAAAGAAGGATTGCAAGTAGTGGAAACAGATAGGCAACAAAGGTATAGCATCAGAGTGACGAAATTAGGAAGGTCACAGCCTGGCTGCAGATAGCGCTAATATGAGACACAAAGAAAGTGACACTGAAGGGTAGAACTTCTGTGTCATTTGGCACTGAATGACAGAACTTCTGTGCAGAAGGGCCAGGAACTCCAGCAGTCCTCTGTAACTTCTGTAAGAGTTTTTAGGAGGAAGTCTGCTACTTTTTAACAAACAAGAAAACCTGATGACTATACCTGCCGTGAATCCACTAATTTTGTTTTTATTAAGGACATTGCAATTAGGGTGAACCAGGCTACTGGAAACAGTATGAACCAGAATCCCCATTTGGCGTAATATCACCATTAACAGTGATTTTGGAGCTATTAACAGCTATTTTGGAGGTGTTTTCCTGTTTGCTATTTTGGATTAAATTTCTTCCATTTTTTCCCCAGTTTCTGGGCCATGTTCACATTTCCTGTTTCCCTGGAGACACAGTGATAGAAATTCACCGCCAAAGGCTTCGCTGTTTCAAACTGCAAAGTATTTGAAAATTAACATTAAATACAAATACATGCTTTTACAATTGTATTTACTTCCAAACCATACATTTCTTTCTGTTGAAAGTAATCTTTGTGAGTTTATTCTTATCAACATCTTCTTTAGCAGCTCTTGCAGGATGAAAATGTTAAGCTAAGCAAGCTGGTGTGTAAACTGGAGGCTCTGAATTGCTGGAAGCAAACCACCCAGAAGACACAGCTCTCTGCAAAGCTTAGAGGTGCTGAGAAGGTGGTGTTTCCCTACCATTTCACCTGTTATTGATGTCTAATTGTCTGAAGACTAATGGTCAGAATAGGCAGGCTCACTCTTACTCAGTGAGCCTCTAGGAGCTCATGGAACCTGCAGATTTTGGGTAGACATTCTAAACTTCTTCCCACTTATATTATGGATATAATGGTGGTCTTCAAATCTGAATAGTATGAAGCAAATCCCTGACGCCTGCTTGAAGTAAGAGTTTAGGGAGTATTAGTATGTCTAATTCCGATGTCAACTCAGAAGACTAATTATGACACTGCATTGAAATCAACTCTTTCAAACCAGACCAAATCAGGCAGACATGAAGTGAAAACGAACTGGGTTGTTAGCTTGGGAGCTGGCTGAGGGTTTGGGGTTTTTTCAGTTTTATTAATTGGTATCTACTTAAACAAAGCAGAGCACAGGGTGAGGTTTATAAAACCTAATTACAGAAATACAAGATGAAGCACAAAAATTGCTAAATGAAACAGAAGTGAAGATGGATGGAAAGAAAAGCGCCTCATTGCTTTAAATGAGGCTGATTAGAATGGAACAAAGAGGTTATTGATTGTTATATAGGTTAATTAGCTGCACACATCAAGCAAAGGCAAGGCAGAATGGATCATATTTGTTAACTTGAAAGGCAGGAAAACATAGTGGGGGTTGCGCGCTTGTCAATGTCAAGCCAAACTAAAATTGGATGTGCACACACTTAGTTCAGTTTTATCCAGGGGCTGCTAAACCGTTAGGATATCTTATTAAACAGATCAGTCAAAGATGACTTGAATTAGTGAAAATGTTTGGATTTAAATAAGAAATAAGAGCTATCATCACGGGATTTGAAAGAAAAGTCTGAAACTGAGAAAAATAAATGGGAAAATTTGGCTGGTTTAAAATTGAAAACTTGCTCATCTTGCCCAGACAGAGCTTTCTTGTTTCTGACTTTGGAGTGATCCTGAAGATGTAAGAGCTTGTATTTCTCTGCCCTCTGGTCCAAGTGCAGAGGATCCTTCAACTTTGCTTTTTCCAGTTTAAATGGATGGGAAAGGAGAGAGGGCTGTTAGATCTGTGCCTGACACTGTAACGTGTGTGTACATGCACATTTATGTTTGTAATTTAAAACAAGCAAAAAGATCCTGCCCAGAAGGAAAAGAAGCTTAATGACACGCATTTTTGCTTTAATGAAAGAATAAGCAGATTAGTAGATGGACAGGTCTTTCTAATGCCTAAGAAGGATCAAATTTTGCGTTGCTCTGTGCATGTTTGCAAACAAGAACTGGAGTTGTTCACATGTGAATATAATTACAATTGTGCAGTTGTACCCACACGAAAGATTATCTACGTTTTCCCCTTTAGAGGACACCTCTTGTCCACCCTGTTTCTCATTTTGCCTTAAAACAAGATCCAGCCTTTATTACAAAATAAGAACAATTCAATCCCACTTTACTAAAAATCTCCGAGAGCTTTACCGTTCAAGAAACCCACTGCTATATAAACCAGGGAAAATCACTGCTCTCGTAATTGTTTCTGTTACATACTTTCTGTATACAGGAAGCTCTTCAAAACAAAAAAGAGTGCCTGATTGCTAAGATGATGGGAGAACAAGAGGTGGCTTTATTTCAGGGGCAGCTCATGGTGGTAAGAAAAGCTCTTGCAAAATCTCTAGCAGGCAATGACAAGCTGAAGAAACAGCTGCATGAATAGGTGTTTGAATTCAGCAGGTCCTGATTCATCAGCGCAGCAAGCTGAATTCTCCTCCCCATCTCACTTGCTTTGATGAGGATTTTGCCTACTATTATTCTAGGAGAGAGATGGATTCAAAACCCATTGCATAATACAGTTACTGAAGCTGGATATGTATTTTCTGGCATTGAAGCAACACGTTTATCTGCATGTTTTTACCATTGCAGGTAGAGAGAACTATGGAAAAAACTATAGTAACTCGGATGGAGTTTGAGTCATGTACCAAAATGACAGCTACAGGCACTGTATTTACGTGTGCTATCAACATCATTGGATGTATATTTTAGTAGAGGCAAAGACACTATGAATATTTTATTCCACAGACAGATAAAAAAAATTAAATTGCACATCTTGAGTTATTTCTCTTCCACCCAATCATTAAGTTTCAAGGAAACATTCAGGGATGTTGTCATTAAATGCAGAACAAATGCGTTATGTACCTGGGTTGTTTTCTGAGCACCTTCATGAACACATCACCGCCATGGCAAGCTGCCTTCCGCTTCTACGCACTGAAAAGCATACCGTTGACTTGCAGTATACTTACCACCAAGAAACATTGTATGGAAAATAAGTCTTGTCAAACCAACCTCATTTCATTCTGTTGATAAGACCACAAGTTACATAGATAAATATAATGCTAGAGATGTAATATATATTTGGGAGGGCCATGTAATGCTTGGGTTAGCAGCACATAACTTTTATATTTTAAATTTTAGTATTACATAGTACCAATAAAAATGCTAAATGGATTAAGAGCTAGATTTTTTGACATATAAAAATGTGCTATTTTCATTAAATGAAGATAGTTTCTGATGGATTTCTGCAGGGGTTGGTAGCAGAACTATCAGTATTCAACGTTTTTGTCAGTGGCTTGGAAATAAATATACAATTCTAGATTATAAAATTTACCAGTGACATATTTGGGGCGGAATGCTAGTGAATTTGATAAGGTACATTGAGTGAATAACGATGTGGGCAGAGCAGGAGTACAGAAACATACAGATCGCTGTTATCTCCCTGAGAAGTGTCTCAGTGCCTGAGTAGATGAAGAATGAGAAGAAAGCAGGACTTGTGCAGAACAGGGTGACCGCATCCCCGGATAGGATGAGGACTGTAACAGGCTGGCCATGTAGAGTGGTACTGGAAAGGATGGATGCTGCAATATTTTTGTTTATAAAAAGGAGACTAGCAGAAATCTACCAAAAATGAGTTTGTAGCTCTGTGTGCAGCACACAATTACTGCTGCTGGTTCCAGAGTGTACTACTTAAAAGAGATGAAGAAAAAAATTGAGAGAGTGCAGAGAAGAGTTATGAAAACTGTTCAAGGGCTGCAGGTAATGCTTTCTAGCCAAGAGCTCTTAAAAGGCTCAGTCTGTTTAGCCTATCTGAAAGAAGAGTAACTTGATTACAGTCTACAGATATATTTTGTTGGGAGAGAATAGCAGCTATTAAAGGGTTCTTATGGAAAGGTGTAACAACAAGAGGTGGTACCTAGAAGTTGAGGCAGACAAACTGAAAATGGGATATTAGAAACAATGTTTTCAAAATGTGACTAACCATGGAAATGACAGTATGTCCAACTGAGTATCTTCAGGTCAAGACCTGATGCCGTCCTGGGAAACATGGTTTAGCCAAAACAACTTGCTCATTCCGGTACAAGGGTAACGAATGTAAATGTGATATTAAAAAGTCACATCTGATGGTTTGACTGCTCCATTCTGAGCCTACTGGTCTTTGAAACTCCAACCTTAATAAGGCTTAGTGAGCTCCCCAAGGAAAAATGTTTGGGCTGTGACTGCTCTTAGCTCTGTGTGTTCATATTTTTCACCCGAGTGGAGCTGCCTTTGGCTGATAAATTGGTTTTCTTCACTGACAAGCTGTCAGTTTAATTCCAAAAGGGTCACTGGATCTACTATCTTTCTAGCTGCTGCATTTGTGGTTGGTTTTTCCTTTTGTTTCTGACATCAGCTTCTGATTCTTTCTATTCTTCCTAATTTCTTTCCTTGCTACAGATTGTGATGATGGTGTTTATAAATAGCAGACTATGTTCCACGACCCTTGGCTGTACAGGCGGATTTGGTCTATTATGGGTGGCTTGCAATACCATCGCATTCAATTGTGATACAGATTCCAAAACGCAGCCATACTTACTGGCTGTTGCTACACACCTTGTATAAAGAGCTATGTTTGAAAAAGCTGTGCTCATTTCCCCCCATCCCTTTCCTTGTTTGTATGTTGTTTTAAATACAAGTTCCACATGCAGACCAGAGGCTGGCTGCAGAAAGCAAACTGCAGCAGACTGAGGAAATTGGAAGCAACTGCCTTCGTGTTTGTTCGTAATTGAATGAGTTCTACACATGAATGTTGTCTTGAGGCTTCTCTCTCTAGCGAGCAATGCCGTAAGTACAGCATTGTGCTCCCACTCCCCATTACCATTCCTTTGCTCTCCCCAGTCCTAAGACCCAGATTTTATTTTGGGTTTGGCGCTGGCTGTGGTCCTTTCGTAAGATCATAGGATAATTCAGATTTGTTTGCCAACGTTTCATAGTACCAAGTCATGCGGGACGGGGTCTCTCCTCATTCAGCTCAGCTGGGCACGACATCCCAGGACTGGTCATCAAGGTTTAAAAGGAAATATAAGAAGGTGTGTGTAGGAACTGGGGGTATGTAATTTAAGTCTGAAGCTTTCATGATTGTATGTTGTAGAAACAAATGCCATTGGAAGCAGTACAGAGGAAGACACCAGAAGCCAAAAAGAGACAAGTACTGAGTGCAATGAAAGCTGAAAACAGAGAAGATGCTGGAAGAGGTGGAAAAAAAAGAGTACAAAGTGAAATGCCTAACCAAGGAAGCTGAAAAGTCTTCTGCAACATGCCGTCTTCAACAAAAAGGAATCGAAAAAGAAACGTAGCAGGTAAGCTTATAAAGTAGAGTTGAAAAAAGACCAATAGCATTTCTGGAGAGGTGTCTCAGGTTTTAACACTGTCTGACCACACCTGAGAGTATCCCTTCATGTCTGAACTTCAGAGTATCTCTGCAGCCTTCCAAGGGCTTGGGATGAGGGTCTTGCAGCAAGAGCCTTGGCACTGTGCTGGGCCCTGCCTGCTGGGCGCTTAGGGCTGTGCTCCACATACCGGTGGCATTTCGTGGTTCTGAGGCTTCTCAGAGCTTCCTCTTGAGCCTGGTTCAGTATCTTTGCTTTAGAGAGTGAGCATTTTTCTCCTTCTTTTTGAGGCAAACTGCCCAAGTGTTTGTGTAAGGTACTAGTGCAGGGGGAATGGGTGTGGTAGACAGGACACTTGCACCCCTGGGGAATGAGGGGGTGCAGCAATGAGAGCAGCAAGTGGCTGAGCTCAATGCCCTGGAGGCTCCAGCCAGCCGTGCATCCCCTGTTGGGCTGCAGCCCAGTGGTGTGCCCCATGCTGTAACCACCATCCTTGTCACCAGATTAAAGTGGGAGCTTTGGAACCTCACTTGGCCTCTGCTTCCCTGTTGGGGCCATGTTCCTGGGTTCGCAGTGTCTGTTGCTTTCCTGGCTTCCCCTGTGATGTTTCCCAGGGAGTGCTTTGACACCAGTGTTCAGAGCTGACAAACTGCTCTCCTTTTGCTCCATCTACTCTGCATTTGACAAACTCTGCCCTTACCTCTGTTTCACATGTTACACTGCTTACCAGATTCTGGACTAATGAATGTAGTGGGAAGGGACCTGCTTTAGTCCACAGAAATGACATTAGTTTTCACTAAATTGATGCCGTTGCACCGAAGTGATGTATTGAGTTTGAATCTGTTTGCTAATCATTGATCTAGTGTAACTGAGTAACCAGGTCCACTTTTACAATTTATCTCACTGTAAAAGGGATCAGTTTAGAAACTGATTTGGCCAAGTAAATACACCTTCTGTGTTTAGCACACCTGATAGAGTGGGCTTTTGGCTGTGAAATGTGCAGTGCTTTTTTAGTGTAGCCTGCAGAACAAAGTATTTTTGGCAACCACTTGATGAGACTTTAAGTAAATGAATCCATCTACTGACAACTTTGCTGCCACTTAAGTCTCTTTGCCCTTGCTTTCTTGGTCTAGACAGAGAAAAAAGTTTGTGAATGTGTCTGAATGCCTCTCCCATGGACCAAGCAAAGTATATTCTGTCTTCAGTCTGCTAAAGCACCAAGGTGAAAGCATAGGCTGTTTGTTTTCCAGGCTCAGGATGACAAATGCCACTGTGCCAGGAGTAGTTTCTCAGGGTGCAGGCATGTTTTCTAAACAAAATCATGAGAGAGACTTTCACACAGCCAGAGCAGCTGGCGCAGACAGTAGACCACTCATTTTCTGTCTTTGATGGGGCTCTGAACTGTTTTGCTGTGTTTACAAAATAACCCTTCGAGAGATCAGAGATGTCAACAGCTGCATCAGCCTTCGAGGAGAGCAGAATGAAAATGGCACCTGCAGTGTACAGGCTTTTATTGCCACTCAGCAGTCCCAGCTGCAGCTAGCACCTACATGGTCATTAATGCTAACTTTATATTTAAACTTAGGAAATTACAGAGTCAATGGGAGAGATGTAGGAAGAGCTGCTTGTGTTCCCACATACCTCTGCCCTGAAAATAGAGGTAGGGTCTTGTCTAATTAGGGTCACATGCAGAGAGAATTGTGAGTAAAGGCCTCTGTATTGTTTTTGTCTTCCTCAAGGAATGCCTGAAATGCAGATTCCTATTAAACAATAACGATAATTTGCACTGTTTGTGCTGTATTTTGTATTCAGAGGGATTATGGGTATGTTTAGCAAAGCTGTGATTACAGATTTCAACCAGCAAGAACTGATGGCCTCTCATTCACAAGAGCATATAGGGCAATAACATCTTTTTCCTCTAAATCTAGGCTCCTGCTTTGAGGCAGAGCTCTCAGATGATGAATTTCTGTTGCTGTCATTAATCATTTTACTATGTTTTACGTAAGAAGATGGTTAACCCAAGGGTGCAGTTTAAAATGTGAGGCCTTCCAGCAGGCTGATGAGCTGCAGTGCCAAATTTATTACAACCTGGAAGCTGCAGTTTCCCAGGGGAACGTGACTGCAGGTAAAGACAGGTTGTGTGTTGTAACTCACTTTCTTGGGGAAATAAGTCTTAATGAGCAATGTGTCCGTGTCTCTGAATCCCTCCTTAAGCTTTGAAGCAATAGGAAACTTAAGCCAAGTAGGAAAGAGAAGATGTCCTCTGTAATGAAAGCATTTAGGCAGAGGAGAAAGTCTGACTTTTCCTCAAGCTGTTTTAAAAGCCATATGGCTTCTTGCACCACAGCTGCTCAAGCAGCACAGGAAACACTGACTTCCAAGTTAGTAACTTCAAACCATAACCTGTGTTGTCTTTTGCACTGTAGGGATGTAATGGGGAAATATGAGGGGAGCTGCATTCAGGGGAGGGGGCAATTACAGGAAACAAAGGATCCCAAGTTGCAGAACATCAGGTATCATTAATGGTTTTGGAACACCTTAATTACAGATTATGTGGGGAAACCAAGCAAGACTGTGCCCTTGTAATTCACCTAGGCGCATGCCTATGATTGCAGGTATTTCTTTAGAGGATCTCATAGCAGCAGTGAGAGCTTTCTAGCCCTTAATTGAATTAACACAGAACTTAAACATTTAGCAAAAACCTTTCTTCTCAGATGTTAGGTAACTTTTTAACACAATGCTTACATAATTCACGTAGCTTAAAAAAGCCTGATTAGGGATTTCTGCTCCTACCTGCCTTAAGTTGCTGCTTCTCTTTGGGTTACCAAATCCTCCTGTCAGTCTGACAAACACATGCAAGAAAAATTGATGGGTGATACCTAAATTCCTAGGAAATGGAATAAACATGAAAAACTCCAGTGGTCTTTCAAGGTGCCATGAAGAATATAAAGCATTACAAATTTAATTATAGTTACCTTCTGCAGGAAAATGTTAGTTATTCCTGCCACAGGAACCTGGGAAATGCCCATTAGCACACTGCTGAAGACATGAGTCAAACATGGGGAAATAAAGAACAGGGAAGTATCTTTAATTAATGCACAAATAGATTTGGTTTCTCTTGCTTTACATGGATGAAGTTCAGGGGAAAAGTTGGTGCAATACTTTTAAGTGACATTGACGCTACTATGCACAAGGAAAGCAGCTGTGACAGAAAGGAGATTATTCCCCCCACCCTGTGCGGTGAGCTACCATTGTAAAGCATGATGCAGAGCTGGAAAAATTGGCTGAGGAGCTTGGATTTCTCTATGCTTAGCACAGAAACTCCACTGAACTATATAAACATCTGGTCTGAAAAGTGTTACAACTCTGTATTGTGATTCTTTTTATTCCTGTGTCTGTAACAACAGATTGATGCTGTGAAGGTTTGGTGGTATTTTATTTTTGGTTTTGCTTTCAAAAAGGTGAAAGGAAGACTTCAGAGCTGTTGGTCCATAGTACAAACACTATAAGAAGTAATTTTCCAGGTAATAAGTCAATATTAAATAGGTATAAGTTTTGATGCATTAACACTAGCACTTCTCATAAAGCAGTCCAGACTTGCATAATGTAAAGATTTGTCTTATCTATTAATCTTGAGTTGCACTATATCTGACTTCAGACCTATCTGTGTCAGGGTGGCAACTATGACTTGCAATAGCCCTGGTTTCACTGAAGGTCATTTTGAAACAGGTCATGTCAACTCCAGGAACTGTCCACAGACTAAGACTTCAGCCAGTTTGTAACTGCTGTAGATTAGCTATTTGAGCCACATCTTCTATATTTTTCTTTATTCCTTCTTCTCTATCCTCACATCTTTCTCTTCTTCCCTCTCTAAAATGCACTAGGCCATGACCTGTCTCAGTTGCTGCACTTCTTCCTGGGTTTCATGTGACACTTGTGTAGTCAGCCCGCTCAAGCTCCTTCTTCAGGATTCATGGATGCTGAACACAGCCTGACCAGACTGGGTAGTTCTGAGCTCTGGGCAGCTGCCAGCTGCTCTCCTGCTGCTTCAGCAGAAGGCCTGAGCCCCTTGGACATCCACCCTGAAATAATGCCAAAACCAGTAAAGCAATGTGGTCTGAAACATCTTTTATCATACCTGGGAAGGAGGAGGAACACTGTCTCAATTAACAAGTTCAAGATTACAGCTGCACAGCAAAAACACCCTCACCTCCTTGCCCAAAGCTAGTGGGAAAGGTTAACACAGGTTTAAGAAGTGGTATAGCAACACCACATTGTACATAGCTACAAATCAGGGTTGAATCACATTACAGCCTATAGGAAGCATAGCATTTGATACAATGAGGATTGCTTTAGTGGCTGAAGGTTTAGCATTAAGTGGCTGCATCTCTGCTTTTCAGAAATCTACAAAGATAAAGACTGGAATTCACGAGGGAACTTAGCGTCCTACGTTGGAGATATTCAAGGCCCGCCTGGACAAGTTCCTGTGTGATGTACTGTAGGTTACCCTGCTCTTGCAGGGGGGTTGGACTAGATGATCTTTTGAGGTCCCTTCCAACCCTTGGGATTCTGTGATTCTGTGTCACTGGGAACAGATGGTTAACACCCATCCACACACACCTTTTAATCTTGGCTTTCAACAGGACCTGGAAAGACGGAGTTGTGGCGAAAATATTCACATGTAATGAAGTAGACTTGGTGCAGCAAGAAGTTTCTGCTTCCCTGAGATGGCTCCTGCTGGAAGAATAAATGCTGATACGCTTATTACTATGAATGAAAAGGAAATGGTATGAGCTGTAAAAATTGCAGATAGCTGCAAATAGGCTTTGTTCTAATTTGTGTCAAGGTCATCCATGAGCTACTTTCTCCAGACTAAGCAACCTGTTATTCTATCAGTACCATGCAGTGTTCTCTGTGTGTTCGGTTTTTCGGTGGGGTAGTTTGTTTGGGTTTTCTTCTATCTTAACATTCTTCTTAGAGGTCAGAAACAACAGCTTCTGCGTTTACTTGAGTTTGGCTTTAACTCTGTGTTGTTGGTAACACAGCATGCTCTGCCACTCAGGTCCAGGGCAAAAGCCTCCAGCATCCACTCAACATGGGGATTACCAGCAGCAACACAAGAGTTAAAACCAGAAACATTCAAAGACCACAGACAGCAAGTGATGGCATTGGTAATAAGCTGATATGGGTGCAAAATGAGCGAATTCTTCACTGGTTTGCAAGCTGTGATTTGTATATATACCCAGGCAGGTGTCATCTGGACAATACAGCAAACCCCTCTTGAGATTAATCTTTAAGAGCAAGGTGAAAAGTATGTATGACTCCCAAGTGTTCAAAAAATCAACCAAGGAAAGCAGGCAGTAGGAGATATTCAGTTAGCAAAGGTATGGAAAAAGACTCTTCTTTCTGAGTGCCATGCCATGGTTGGTGACTATTCTTATGTTACCTATGCTTTCAGGTGCCTAGCAGATGGAAAGAATGGTAGATAGGCTATCACCACACCTACATGAAAAGTCTTTTCCTGCTGTCTTCATGGAAAAAAAGGCTGGTCTGGAAGTAAACCCACATGTATTTTTAATCAGTCCAGAGCATTTTAGAATATGCCACTGAACTGGCAAGCTTGAAGAAAAACATTTTATATACAAGTAAGAGAGGCAGCAATATTCCAGTGTGGTGTCATATGTACTTCAACATATTTGGATGCAGTGTTCAATACCAGCTCCTGTCAGGTTACTTGACAATCCATTTTAAGCACTGGGTGATGCAGATCCTCCTCCGAGTAAGAGCAGCACTGCATGGGTTCCTGCAGACAATGTACCACACTACAGGAAGGGCAGCAGTTGGGACTAAAAGGCTTCCTTTTATTGTTGTAACCTTAGAACATGGTGGTGCAAAGCACAGCTAAGTGCTTAGAGGAAAAGCATGGGGGTCTGGTGGGTTTTGGTTTGTTTTTTTAAAACTGCTTTCCTATTGCACCCCCCCAACCACCACATCCTGCCCAATGCAGTGCCCTCACCCCCAGAGGCTGCTGCCTGTACACTGAACCTTTGATGCTTGTTTGAAGATGACTCATCAAAAGTACCAATCTCCACCTTCCCCAGCACCTTCTCTCCCCTCCCCCTAGAAAAGGGAAGGGCAACTCTGTGCTCAGTGCTACACTAAGTAGAACAGGAGGAAAATAAAAAAAATAAAAAAAAGCATAACCAAGTCTGCCTCTCTCTTGAATGGAAAAAAAAAAAAATCTTCCTTTTAGAGCCCAGCCATTAAAGGACTCAAAAGTGTCTGTCAGAGATGTGTCAAAATGTATTGCAGCTTTTAATGTGTTAGAATACCAGCTCTGTGCCTTTTAGCATCATCCACATGCCTGTGAGCACTGAATAATCAAATACCTCAGTACTTGTTTTATAAATAACTTAAGAACTTGGATTAAATTCAGGCAACCTTTAACAGCATTGCACTGGTTAAACACTGAGTAAAGAACTTCAGTTAGAAATGCTGTAGCATTTAGAGAAGGGGGATTTCTAGAATAAGATTAACATCATTACTGAAACAAGCTTTACTTCATTTATGCTTGCTGCTACACCAAAACAGGTCACAATATAGTCAGAATGCTGTGGAATCAGTTATCAAATAACATTCGTTTTAAGGTATGCCTTAAATGAAGGACAAGGTGACTGATAACTATCCAAGGTCAGCTGTCATTAGAGAAGCCATCAAATGTTATTCTAGCACATTCCAGGAACCAGATGCCAATTTGGAAGTAGAACAATATCATCAGTATGAAGCACTTCTGTACCATGGCAGCAGTAAAAAGGGCTCTCTCCAGCTAATTACAGCTTCTTGATAAAACACTTCAAATAGTGCTCCACTTAATGCAGCAAAATTCAAAGATGATTTCTGAATGAATGCTGTACCTACAGAAGACTGCCTTCAAGGAACAGCAGTAAAGTCAAGACTGGTACTACACAGATAAACAATTATGCAGAGGCTTCCAGGGCTGCACTGTAACAAAAATATAACTCAGTCCTTGACTGTACGTAGTAAATGGATGCTTTTCCAGAAGGCACAGCCATTTTAAGCACACCAGGTTTCCTCTATTTCCATACAGCTTTTCCCAAAACACTACTGGAGTTTTTGCAGCTTCCTGTATGAGACCGAGTTATGTCAATACTACTTAGTGACACATTCACTGCCCACAAAAGTGTCAAAGCCTTGATGTAAAGCTATTGAGGTCAGCTCACTCAGAGCCAGTTATCATTATAGTCAGTCTGTAACTACAGACTTGTACTCGGTCTGTTCTCTTCAAGCACAGTTACTCCCGAACAAATATCCTCCTCTTTCTCATGCCATCAGGAAAGAAATAAGGCTCAGAGCAATACCTTTTTCATTAAGGTCAAAGATCTTAATGTGAAAAGATGCTAAAAGTAGGGGTTATTTACAGCCTCCCTGGAACAACAGTCCCTTTTCCACTTTACAAGCTGACATCCAGTATTATTACAAGGTCTGCTATTGGAAAGAGGAGCATTAAGCCTTACAAGTCACTGCAACTGGAACGCTTAAATGCCTTGCTGTTTGCCTTTAAGGGGAAAACAAGGTTAAACATGGAAAACATGGACTACAGAATTCTTTTGGAGATTATTCTAAATCTAAATCAGTATTGTTGCACGTAACAAATGCAGAGTTAATACTCTACTTAGGAGAGCTAACAATTCTTCAACCTTCCATTCTCTCCCTTTCCCTACAGTGTTCCTCAGTTTCCATGGAAAATGGCTCTTATGTCCAGGAAGTCAGCAGACAATTCCCTCTGGGACTGCTCAAATTAAACTTTACAAGAAAAAGTCCGTTCAACAGATTTTTATTTATCAATTTGGTTTTGCAATTATAACTGTTTCAGTTTTCTTCCACTGAAGACAAAATACAAACTTTTACAGCAACACTTGCAGAGAACATTCATAACAGCTTGATATTCGCACAGGTTGGCTTCAAGAAAAAGCCAGATAACTTGAAGAGTCACTACAGTTCAGTGCCTAAAAATCATGTAGGGGCAAATACAACTACAGATCTATGAGCTACCTTCCACTTCAAAACACAAGGCCAAGAAAAACTGCAAGTTGTTACCTCAGGTTTTTTTGCTAGTACACAGCACGGATCAGCCCATCCTGATGTTTCACAAAGGAGTAATTACTAATCATAGTGAGGCAGCCAAGCACATGGTGAAGACTTATAACCCAGCCCCTCCTCCCCCCAAACAACCAAAAGGGAAACAATCCTATCCAGAACTCTGTAAAGCGGGGATCATACCTTGTTGGCAAGGCTAACAAGCAAGCGGTGCGTAGTGCAGGCCTTCCAGAACATGACTGAATCAATACCGTACAAGCTTGAGTTTTTCAGATTGGCATCTGTACATGTCAAGAGATCCTGGGTTTCCTATAGTCTTGGAAAGTAGCAATTGCTGGCACCAAGAAAAAATTAGTAACTAAGGCAAGGTATCCCTTCTACCCTTTTAAACAAAATTTGAGGCAAAAGATTAAGTAACTTTAAGGCACTTTAAAAATTCTTTTTAGTTTGCTTTACCAGCAGACTTTATCAGCAACCTAAATCAGGGTCAGCCTAGCTCATGAATAAGCATTTTAGCAGTATTTTATAATGTCTTCCATGCCATGAAGTGTTCTGTAGCAATTTTCTGCAAGTTACCCAGAAGATAGCCCTTTGAGGCCTCCAAAAATGATGTACTAGGCATAAGAGTTTGCTTTGCTGAGCTGAAGAACTATCACAATTTAGCAGGTTATTTTGCTCACTGCAAAGCAGAGAATACAAGCTCATGGATATCTTGTTAAACAAATGTAGTAGAACAGTTCTGAGATAAGGAAGGGACAGATTAAGTGACTTCACAGTAAGGCCAAGGATATACCATCTAACCCACACACATACTGTTGCTGGAAACTGGCTGCTCACTCTGCTGTTTTAATAAACCTGAGCTGATTGTCTTAGTTTTGTTTAGAAAAATCAAAAGCTAATAAACTCAAAGATACAGTACTGGTGAGTAACTTTGTAGCAATTTCAATTTTCTATGCAGCACAACAGAAACAATGCCATTTGAACTAGAAGAACAAAAGAAAGCAACACTGTGCACTTGAGTTTCCAACTGAAGTGCACTTAATTCGCTTCATATTTAAGCTCCACTGCCAATGACTATTATCTGCATTAATGCATCATTTTCTACTGGGTGCCAAATTCCAGCCAAGTCAGAGCTATCAACAGTACTACAGGTTATCCTGAAATTGATGATAAAAGTGTATCATCAAAAGCTACGTATTATGTGCTACATCCACCACCTGAATTCCATCTTTACTTCCATTCTTCCTGTGGGTTTACTATCACAAATGCTCAAGTCACTGGAAAGGACGTACCTTTGATATTCAGATCACACTGGCTGATCCAAACAAGTTAAAAAAAAAAAAAAAAACATATACTATTTGGCCAAATAGATTTCCTTAACCAGTTCACTGGAGGGTGACACCAACCTGATGCCAGGAAGGGTGGAGGGGTAAAGTAAAAAGGTGTAACCCTGGCAATCCCAGGAGTACAGCAATCCTGACTAGGATCAAATCAGCAGATCCTCTGCATTATGCTTAACTGCTCCTTCAGCAAGCAGACATACCGGAGGGTAAAAAGAAACAAACCACCCAAACCTTGAAATTAATTGCAATGAGTCCAGGAACTGTTCGAATAAACAAGCTCCCAGGATTTTCCAAACACCAGTATTTCAAGTATAAATCTAAATTGTTACCTTTTTATACAGGGAGTGAACTGAATTTTATCACTAGTTTTATGGTTTGTAGGCCAGAACAAAAGGTAAACAAAGTTTCTGTCTGTAGGTGAATGTTACTGTACCGTGCTTCTTCACCTCACAAGGTCAATAGGGGACAGTTAGTGTAGAAAGTTTTTAAACTGTAATGCTCAAGTCCCTTGTATTCCATTATCCTAATTTAAGCTAGTATTTAATAGCTTTATCTGTCTTTGAGATAACTGGGACATTTTTGCAGCCTTTTGTTTACTCTTTTAAGGCACTGATCTTCATTTCCCCTTTAAAAGGATTATCCTTACAACCCCTCTCCACCTGCAACATTAATTGAAAAGGGTGTAGGATATGTTTGGAATGCAATTTTTAACAGGCAACCTTTATTCTTGTATATAAAAAAAAAAGAAAAAAGTTACGTGATTCTATTAAGACATCATCTACTTCTACAATTTAGTTTATCTTTCTAGCAGCATGCTTTAAGAGCCATACGCTAGTATAAATGGTATTTCACTCCCTGAAATCAGTCACCAGTAATTCACATCTTGACAAAGCTGAAGGGATACTGTATCAAATGTTGATTAAATTAGCCTTCACAAGTCATCACAAGATTATCTACTCAAGACAGTGTTGCCACTGAATAAGAAACTCTGAATGTCTACATTTGGCATATCAAAAAAAAAAAGTCCCACAGCAGCAGCCGCTAAAGGAAAATAAGACAGCCATTAGAACCCATGCAGCATATTCCAAGTACTCCTGTTGAAAAGATTAATGTCACATCTTGCCAAGTATAATGTTGCAAAAATATTCTTTTAAAGTCTTCTTTTAAAGATTTAAAGGATATTATGAACTGCTGTCTTCCATGAGCAACAGAAAACATTTTGGTTCAGTGAACTACAGGTGTTGGGCTACAAGTCCATTACAAAGTGGCAGGTCCTAAAGTGTGTGGTAGTTTCGGTCTTTTGACTTGCAGAATTTGTACAGAAAGAAAACAACAGCCTGCAGACCCAGAACAAGGACAATTCCACCTATGAAACTCGCAGCATCAAAAGTAGATTTGCGTGGAGAAGGTGCAGGAGTCACAGTAGCATTTGTACCTGTTAAATAAGACATTAAGAGTTTGTAAGTGCACAATGCTCACAATAGCCTTCCAGGTTCTAGTACTGGCTTCCTGGTACCAAGATTACTCACTGTATCAAATACCAATAAGGAAACAAACAAAAAATAAATAAAAAGACATGTCAGCAGCTGCATTTAGAATAGTGATACTGAAATTCTGATTAAATACTGTTTGTTAAAGGCTAGAGCTATTTATAGCTGCACTGCTCTGGACATCAATACTGAGCAAGTCCCAGCTGGACTTTTTGTACTTCAAAAAGCAAAAGCTTTCCTCCTTTACACAGAAATATGTTATTGATATACCCAGATTTGAAACGCATTTTCCAATCTCTGCAGCTTGCTCCAATTTTGTGTTTAAATTCAATTATTATCTTCCATCTACTAGACAAGAATCTAGCTTAAAGAAATTAGGTGAAGCCACAACATAACATGGATTTGGAAGTAACAGCCATCTGCTGATGGCTGGTTTTAGAGAGCTTTACTTCTTCATGAGAGCTCTTCATGAAATTGCATATTCAGGACTGACGCAGAAATAAAATACCTCAGCTTATTTCCATCATTATTATGCTGAAGTGAAAAACAAAATGCCACCTCCCAAACATAAGTGAGTTAACAAGTGACTTCCAGCCACACTATTAAAACCAGCCAGCTCATTTAATGTGACCAACACATCTGACTTTTAATATCTCACCAACAAGCTCTGTTTCTCACAGTTCTACCTTGCTACATACACACATCATCTTCAAATTACAGACATGCCACAGGACAGCAGATATATCAATACTATTTTCATGTTGACATTTAAGTCTTTCAAGATGACACTTTTAAAATGACACTAATTTCTAAATACTTAACACTTTAATTATTCTAGTAGTAGCAGTTACCTGGAATACTGGGTGTCGTGGTAGCTGAAGTAATGGCAGTTGTAGGTACAGGAGGATGTGCAGTTACACTGGTGACATTAGCTGCTTGAGAGAAGAGAGTATATGCATACCATAAACTTCAAGAGCAAAGTTCTTATGTAAATCACTTGTTTTGCTTAACAAGAATAAGCCTTGACCTCAGACTGTACCCCACACAATTTAGATATTCAGCTGCATGGCATTCAGCCAAGTTTTTTCAAACTTGCAATTAGCAAGGTTTTTTTCAAACTTGCATACCAGTGTTATACAAATATTTCAAGGTTCTTCACAGATCAGACACTCATTCTTCATTCAGACAAAACCACTTTTCTTTCAGGTACCAATATAATGGCTGGTATTTGAACAAGAATCAAGACAGTTGTTTCAAGACAACTGATAACGTGCATCAAGTCAAAGGACTTTCATCAAACAGCCCTCAGAATCAGTTAGTGTTTATTGTACTAAAAGTACTTAATGTGATACCTTAAGGTGTAAACACTTAAATGATAGCAAAACTTCCTCTTTCTCCCCCTGCCATCTTCAAAAACACTAACTGAATAACATCACTGAAATAAGCAAACACTCACCTGCAGATAGATTGTCTCCTATAAGCTATCAAGCCAGAACACTGGGTCTCTGACACCACCACCCCACCCCGAGATCAGCACTACTAAAATTTAATCAGTATTCCACTATGTGCCTGGGAGAAGTGCCAACATCTGTAGGTTTACTCAAAGCTAAACCTCCCTCTGCTGTACATTAGGCCGCTCTGAGCCTAATCAAGTGCCAGCTCATCACCTCCCTGCTCCCTTAAGCAGATGCTGTAAAAAACAAAAAAAACAAAAAAAAACCCCACACCCAAAAAAACCAAAACCAACCAAACCCCAACATTTTTAGAAAACTTCACTCTTAAGCTGGCAGCACATGCAACAACAACAACAATGTGGAAATGACTAATCGAATTTAAACAATTACCACTGAGCTAATGCTTAATTATATTGTAAAGAAGCATTTTCTGATAGTTTTATAAAATCCCCTTCTTCCAAAGCTTGGGACCATTTATGCATTTCATACATCAGATGTTTGGTGGTCATGTTACCACAGTGATGTGTGGAAAAAGCCTTGTCCTTTATTTCATTCACCAGTTCCTAAGGTTGACTGTCATTCTATGTTCAGAGGCACTGTATTACCTATGGTAGTATGAGCTGTTGTAGCAGGACTGGCTGTGGTCGTATTGGAAGATGCTGTGGTAGTATTGGAAGATGCCGTGGTAGTAGTATTGGAAGATGCCGTGGTAGTAGTATTGGAAGATGGCGCAGGACTACTGGGAAGAGCAACTGTAGGAGCCATGAAAAAATGAAGAGTTAAAGAGAATAATCACACTATTTAACTAAAAGAAAAAAAGTAATAAAAAAATCTCAAAACAAAACCAACAAGCCACAAAATGTAACAGCAACAGGCTGTGTTTTAAGGAATTCAGCACCAAGTTTTATTGCAGTTTTGTTCTGAAACTGCAAAGTAGTTGAATGTTCAATTCACACTAATGGCAAAAGTTGCGTAAGCAACTACAAGGAAAACCTTGTCACAGGCAGCCCAGTCAAGCTAGTGTTCAATTGTCAACTCAAGATTCCTCAAAGCAAATAGAAGGGAAAAGAGTCCTACTGTACTAGCAGTAGAACTGCACATGCTTTACACAACAGGACACTAGGTATTCAGTACTGCTTCCCTACCTCACTTCAACTAAAAGTGAATCTGACCTATCAAGCTCAACTAGAAATCAGCAGTTAGACTGCTGAAGTCATATGGGGCGGGGGGAAACCAAGACATCCTTATGAAAAAGCTTTCTGTTCCAGGAACTGTTGCTGGTTGTATGTGATCCCAACCTCAGCATGTGCTGTAAAACAATCTCCACTGACCTCATAACTGTGAAGCCTTCTGCAACTTACTGAATTAACAGTTAATCACACATGGACAGCTTATCTAAACAGTTGCTTAATCATATAGCAATACATCAGCAAGCTTTCTCCTGAAATACCATTATGTCCAGAAGTGAGCTCAGGCTCGCTTAAGTGTGGTTATCTACACCTTGAAACAATTCAGCATGGTGAAAAAACAGAGCTGACTGTTTCTATACAGACAGGCTGGATACATCAGAATATACATTCTCTCAGGTCACATTCACATCAAGCCAGGTTAGGGCCACCTTGATGTTCTTCCACATCAATCCTCAATCCTCAAATATAGTGCTGAGCCATGACACTGTAGGAGCTGATAAGGTATACTGGCTCCTGTCACACCAACAAAGATCCTCTGCTAATGGTGACAATTAGGTTTCCTTGAACATCCAGAAACTAAAACAACCTGATAAATGTCACTACAAGTTTAACAGGAACAGATTGTAGAAATTCTACTCTTAGATACAGAACAAGGCACTGTAACACCATGCTCTCTTTGCAAAGCACTTAAAAATAGTACTTTTAACACTCCTGATTAAAAGGAGATTGTTACAATTTTAGAAAAAACACAGGAAGTCCAAGTGGAATCATATCTGACTGGCTGCCACTGCCACCAGCACCACAGTAGCATGGAAGCTTCATCTCTGTTGGTGCAAGCCAACCTCTTTAGCAGCACCGTTGAACTCCTCTAGAGTATTAAGAATTTTCATTTGCTGTTCCAGATCTTAAACATAGAAAATCCTATTTTCAAGTCCATTTCTTGTCAGCTTTCAGAAAAACTAAAATTGGTGGGCTTTCACAACAGTGAATGTCAAGATTTGATCCGAATTATTCATATCCCACATATCTGCTTTGCACAGCAAGCACAAATTGATGAAAAAACTGAAGTAAATTTTCAACTGAAAATGTTTCTAGCATCAAGGATTTACCTTACACAGTTCTATAACCCAGACTCTATACTTCAGGACTCCATGAAATGTTGTGCTAGTTAACAATTAAAACTGGAAGGTTCATAAGCTTTTCCTGTTTTCTGCATCTCAGATGAAGCAGCAGACTTAGCAGGTGAAAGTTATAGTGACCATTAAAGCTGACTGTTTTGAGGATGAATAAAAAAGTTCCTTAGGATGTGCTACATCTAACAGAAAACACCACCCATTTTAATTCGAGAAACCAAGGCAGCAGCCAGAGAGACATGTGCCTAGTAAAGTATGTCAGGCTGCTTGAAACAGCAGCAGTAAGCAGTAAACTGAATGTACAACAAAACTGTGTATTTTAGTTTAATCTATCACAGGTTTAAGCTGGCAGCAAAGTGCTTATTTACATACTTGTAAACACGTATGTAAATTGTAGGAGGCACATTAACAAAGGTCAACAGACGAAGGAGTTGTAAACACATTAAACAATGTGAAAACTGAGTGTCTAAATACTTACAAGAACACTGTTCTTCAGCAGTACAGTTTTGACTCCTTGAAGCTACTTCTGTTTCATTTACACACATGCCTACGTTTCCTGTCAGAAAAGAGCCACGAATATTTACAGCAGCAGAACTTGAAGGTGTTTGAGACATTGTTCATAAATACTAATAAACTGTTCAAACACATTAAACATCATCTTCTAGCCAGGATAACATAAAGCCACTTCAATACGCATGACTTAAGTATTGTATTAATAATTAGAAAACTTTTGAGTATTTTCTTAAACTACAGCTACTTTACCACTCAAATCAACACTTAGGCAACACTCATACATGGTTATGCACCATTCTACAGTAACTGTATAGCTTGGTATTTTTTTATTCATATCCTGTAAAATTAGAAAGTGTTCCTGCTATTTGTGACATTTTCCAAATTGAACATTTTGCATTCTGGTAGCTACATGAAAGCAAAACTGAAGTTCTGGCTTTTTAAACAGATCCTTGACCTTGAAATTGTTGAAGACAGTTTCTTATTCTCTGCCTGCACACTTTTCTCCCTCACCTCAGATTTTAACTTCTCCTCGAGAGGTTACACAGATTTTTTGCGTGTTTGCATACGTGCCTGTTGGTCAGACAACACATGCAAAATTCAGAAGAGCTTCTTGAAGGACACTCTTGTACTGGGTAAGTTAAACCCAAACTACTTTTCATTAGTTCCGAAGCACCTTAACCTTCATATGTAACCTTGCTTGGTCATCTACAATCACATACTACAAAATCACTATCACAGTTAAGCCATTCTGTCTTCATAGAAACTGTTTCCACCTCACATAAGAGGTACAAATAATCTGCCCGAGCACTACTTACCTAGTCTCTGCAAGGCTTTGTCAGCAGCAACTTCACCTCCTCCAGGCCTGAGTACCAGAGGCCACCTCAATGTAGTTATATCCAACTCTCCCACAATGAGGAAAAACAAGGCTCTGAATGAGACCAGCTAATGCTTCCTTGGCTCTGCCATGTTCCCATTAGTGGGTTGACAATTCTTAGTTTTAGGAACACTACTCTTCAGATAATCTTATTTAATAGACTTCTCTCCCTTATTGCACTTCAATTCAGGAGTAGTCCCTCAAAAAGGACTGAAGCACAGTGATGTCGCTGCACATCAGAACCCCCTCACGACCCTTAACAGCAAACACAAGTGACTAGTTTGTTCTACAAACATTCTGAGCCATCTGGAAAACATCAGCTTATGCAGAGCACAGATATAAATTAAAAGCCTTAAAAATCTGGGATTATTTTGAATATGTTCAGCTGTCTCAGTGTAACACCTTCACATGCTCAACAACAGATAAACCTTACAGTTAATGCTCCATTAGATTATCAAACAGAACAGTGTATTTGCATAATGAACATTAATATAGTACATCTAGCTTGGTTTAAGGTTCTGCATGGCATAGTAAGGATCTGCACCATTTAGTCCTCCTTACCTTCACATCTTACCCACTTGCAGCCTGTTACACTCGTGTCATCACCAATACACAAATCGCAGTTAGAGATATTTCCACAGGTACCTAAAAAAAGGATAAGAAATGCATTGATTAGGACAAAATTGCTACTGTCAAAGAGCATCTTCACCCACAGAAACAGCTCTGTACCTTCCCCTGTGTTCATCTGTGTTAAGGCACAATCCTTCTCACCGAACTACACACAACCAAAAGCTAAAATTTCAAGATACATTCGACAGAACACATTTCCCTTCAGACACTACAATACTTTGAAACCAGAGTCCACATGTACACCAAGATCTTGCCTGATACAACCTCTAACCACAGTAAACTCAGATAACAGAGGAGGTACTACTCTAGTGGAAATTACCAAAGTCCAAATTAATTTTGCAGAAGTTCACTGAAACCTCAGATGGCAAGAACCTTGCTCCTTTAGGTAATAATTTTTCCTTTAGGTAATATACATTACCTAATAAACATTTTTCCTTTAGGTAATAATACAGCCAGCTACAAATAGTCCTACAGTACAGGAAATAAAGAGCCTAGAGGACTTAATCTACAAATGTATATAAAGAAGGGCAGAAAGAAAGTAAATTATTCATATTTTGATCACAGCAGAAGCCAGAAACATAACCAGTCCAGCTGCTTTTATACATCCATCTCAGCCAAACACTGTTGCCTTAAAATCACAACACATCCACTACCTCGATCAAGTAAGATCTTCTCCCAATCTACAATTTTACCACAGTAGTTTTAATTAAGACTTACTCATACAGCTACAAGATGCAGAAAACCCACACACAACCCACAACTCCTCTCTCCAGCACATTTCACATCATATCCACCTACTCCAGACACCTTTGGGTGACCTTTCACTTTTCTCAGTTCTGCTCTCCAGTGAAGGGAAACTGCTATTCACAGATCTTTGGCAAACAGCGTGGCAATTTACATCTCAAGATAACAGCTACACACACATCAACTAACTTTAGTATTCTTGTAATGCGAGTTAAGTCTGAATCCACCTGGCCTTTCTCTTGTTTATGGTAATGTGCAGCTAGAAATCCTGGCACTATTTCTTCACTTTTAACAAATGCAAGAATATGTGAAAAGACCTTTGTCAGCTCGCATCAGTGAGGTATGAAACAGACTTGCTTGTTCCCATCAGAAAGAAGCACTTAAACCACTTTAAGAGCTGTGTGACAGTTTCTGGATAACAGATTTCAGAAAAGTCATTTGTTATTCTGGGTATACATCTGAGGAACAATCACAGCATGCACCACACTTCTGGTGAATAAATGTTCTTTTTTGTAAATTCCTTACCGGTACAAAGAAAATCTAGCACAGTCTGTCTGTGGAGACAGTAGAGTCAGTACAGCCAGCTAATACCAGGTGCACTAGGATGTTTAGTTTACTTTCAAAACAGCTTTCTCAGATTAGAGAAACACATCTACAAGAGTAAGGGGGCTGAGAGACCTTTTCATCACAGCAACAGGTTTCAGGAACGAGCTGTTAACTTCAGAATCAATGGCAGACTGTCAGATGTTCTCCCAGTGCTAATAAACCTGCTGTGAAAGACTCTCTTAGGGTCTTCATATGGGATAACAGCAAGGTCCCCACCTCTCCGCATCAGCGGGTGTCTGCTCCTCACTAAAGAGATGACTCTAGTACCACACACTTGGCTCTTCAGTGCAGGCAAGCCCGCGTTAGTTCGCAAGATAAACCTGACTCTTACACTAGCGTAAATTCGGATATTCCCCTTATACTTGAGGAGGAAACCTGGAAACACTAAACAAGTCTGTCCTGCTGAATCAACACTGCCCTCTCCCGCTGCACAGGAGAGGTTGTTAACCTCCGACTCTCGGCAGTCCTCAAGCAGCTCACGGTTCCGACAGGGCGCCCGATATCGGCTTACATCGCGTCGCCGGTGGCTGGGGTGAAGAGGAAGTCTAGAAGGGCTGAAGGAGAGGTTACCGGACAGATTCAAGCGTAGCTGCGCCCAGCGCCATTACGCAGTGCGGCCAGAGAACACAGGAGTACCTCCTGAACAGCCTCCTCCCTGGGCGTTTTGGGGCACGCGGCACGTTTTGCGGTTGTTGGCCGCGCAAACACTTCAGCAAACAGCTCACAGAGCCAGAGGGAACAGGCAAACACACAGGGCGAGTAACGCGGCTAGCCTGGGGACAACGGGCGGCAGAGGCAGAACACCACTGCTTACGTAAGTAACCCCCGCAACCCGACCCGCATTAAGTTAGCAAGAAACGAACACGCCGCATACGTTGTACTGGACACAAATGTACCCGCTACTCGCCGCGGACGAAAGGGACGTTTGGGGCGGCGTCGAGCCGCGCTAATGGCTTTCACACCGCGCGCACCCAAGCCCTCCACAGCGAGGGGAAAGGCGAGCACACAGGAGCCGAAGAGAAGCGGGTAAAAGCTCCCCGCTCCCCCTCACCCCCGCCGGGCACGGAGGGCCGCGCTGCCGCCCGGCAGAGCCCGGGGCGCGGAGCCCGGCCCGCTCCCCCCACAACGCTGGGCAACGGGCGGGGCGCGGGAGGAGGAGGGGCTGCCCCGTCAGCAACTCTTGCCGGCGGTGGGGGGCTGCGAGGGGTCACCTGGCACTCACCCACGGTCGCGGCGCTCTCTGCACCCAACGCGGTCACCAAGCCCCCCGCGGCCAGCCCGCAGAGGCAGGCCAGGCACAGCGCGGCGAGAGGCAGCACGGGTGTCCGGCCCATGGCGGCAGCGGCAAGGCCGAAGGCGATGTCGGCTCTCCTCCCGTCGGCGCTCCGCCGCCGCTGCCTCCGCGCACCCTCTGAGCGCCGCCGCTCCGTCCCGCCCCGCCCTCCCAACGTCACGTGAGCGCAGCCGCCTCAGGCTGGCCCCGCCCCGGGCCGAGCAGGAGGGTGACGTGGTCCGTCCCTCCACCCCTGGACAGCCGCTCCCGCGCGCTCCCCGGCCACCTTCCACTTTGCCCGCCCACCCGCTGACTTCCACAGAGTGGCGGCTGCTCATTGGCTGGGAGCGAGGCGGGGGGCGTGGCGACGGTGCTCTTCCTGCGCAGGCGCCGTGCGCGAGAGGCGGCCGTTGACCTAGCTGTGGTGCCGCGCGGGCTTGTGGTCTTAACGGTCACGACGTGGTGGGGACGAGGTCGTCCCACAGGTACCAGCGGTGGACTGAGGGCTCCCTCCTTCTTACACTGCTCTCAACGTACTTCAAGCACCGGCTCCTGTGCCTCTGCCGGCTCCAGTGCAGTGGTTTTTGTGGTGGGTTGCTACTACTGTGAGGTTCATCTCTTCACACTCCTCCTCCCCCTTTTCCACCCTGGAAAAACTTGGAAAATAGTACGTAAGGGTTTAAATGATTACCTGGTAATAATCACACGTGAGGTTTAGTAGTGGGGATGTTCAGCAGGGCTCCAAGCCACTGCTGGTCTGTGTTGGGGGTATGGGTATATAGTGAAATGTCTATTACTAGGAAGCATTGTAACAGCTATAATTCTTAACTGTCACCATCTCCATCTGCCCTACAGCGAGCATCTGGAGAGGGCTGTTTGGTGACCCCATAGGTTATTTTGGTGGGGTTGGCAGTGCTGTTGGATTTGTTGATGTTCAAGGTCTTTTCCAACCTAAACAATACTATTACTCCTTTCTCATAGCGGGGGAGAGTTCCCCCTCTGCTGCCATGTTCTCTCTCTCTTTTGTTTTTTTCCCTAAGGCAGCTTGAGTCAATGTATATCATCAGCAGTGGACTCTGCAAGTAAAAATTAGTGTAAATCTGTTTCAACAGTTTGTGCAGTGCCAACTCGGGCAAATGTTGGGAAACCAAGACAAACATTCATGCCTGCTTGTAATCAAGGACAACAGCCAAGCTAGAGCTATAAAGCAAATTTTAGTAAGGTTCTGCTGTGAAGGAAGGTGCCATTAGAATGAAGAACAGAGGGAAGAGGAGTTACAGTCAGGAAAAGTCTCCTGTTTCTCCTAAGTGTGACCTGGACTTGGGCAATAAAGAGAAAATGGTCAAATAAATCCCTAGCTTAATCTTCTGTTTTACTTTCTTTCCTGAAGGTGTTTTATTGCCAAGAGCTCAGAGACCAATACAAATTCAGCAATTTTAAGGCAAGCTACCCATCATGATTACTGTGTGAGCTCCAGAAGGCTCTGTAGGACTGTTAGTAATACACAATTTGGGTATAGGGCTTTCTGTGCCATCTTGCATAGTGGTGCTCCTACTGGTGGGCAGGATGGCTAATGCTTTGCCTGCCTGCAAAGGAGTCTTTGAGTGAAAATACAAAGAAAGGGCTGCAAAGGAAACAGCAGAGAAACAGTTTTGCAATACAGGAACCTTGTAGCCACTGAGGTGAAATGACCAAACATTTTGTTGGGTGTAAATATCAGTGACATCTGAATTTAGTTCTGAAATAAGGAAGGTGTGAATGAAATCACACACTCCCTTTAGTTATCTGTCGTTCTGCCTGTACTTTTCACTGGAGTGTTAGTGTGAAGTACTTCAGTTATTCCTGCAGTGTCATTAAAGTTGCTGGCTTTTTAATAAGAAGTATTTTCCACATCCATTATTAAAATGATTCTGTTCTAACTTTGAATAAGTAGCACTTAAAATAAATTGAGGAGCAGCATAAACAGATACTGCAACATAACTGAAGCTGCAGCAAGCATTGAATAGAGGCATTTCCTATGGCTAAGGATCTCCTACTGGGATCAGGGCTTGATTCACAGAACCTCCTGTGATTTCACTAGATATGTGCCATCATTTGAATTCAGGTTTTCCTTTCTGCAGCTCTTGTAGGCTATGATATTAAGTATCTGTATAGCAGTTATCGCAGTGTTGTGTGAGGGATGCAGCAGCAGTTCAGTTGATGTGCTGGGCCCATGAAGTGTCACGGTTGCTACAATCTGCATTTCATGAGGACTCCATACCAAAAATCTCTTTTAGAGACAGAAAAAATAGGACAAATGTTAAATGTGATTGATAAAAGACAAGACTCTAATTAGTGTGTATATATATGGAAAAAGTGGCAGAAAAGGAAGTACCTAATAAAACAGAACTAAGCTTACCAGCAGGGCAAGAATTACAGCTACAGCATGTCCCCACAAGCGAGTGCAAACATGTCTATTGTAATCCTGGGGGCTGGTGGAGTCCAAGTGAATGATAAATGTGGTTTGTCTGTTTTTTCTTAAAGTCAGCATCTTGGGACTTTGTTGCAGCATACAGTCAGCAGGATCATGGCAGTCTGGGTTGTTGTTGCTGGATGTAAAATAACACATTCATCACTGTATTTGTTTTTCATTCTGCTGTTATGTATTTAGCGGTTACTTAAGGCATTTAACTGTGGTTTGAATCTATAAGGAATTCCAAGCACTGCATTACTGGAAATTTATGTAAAGTCCTTGGCAAAAATGGGTAAAACCTAAGGGTCTGCAGATGTCCTTTTTAGGGAAGCACATAGAGTAAAAGCACGTAATGTACTAAATGCCCAGGATTCACAGCAGATTGTGTTATATCATAGAACTGTGGAATCATAGAACAGTTTGGGTTGGAAGGGAGCTTAAAGATCATCTAGTTCAACCCCCCACTGCCATGGGCAGGGATGCCTCCCACTAGACCAAGTTGCTCAAAGCCCCATCAACCTGGCCTTGAACACTACTAGGGATGGGGCAGCCACAGCTTTTCTGGACTGTTGCAGTGTTTCACCACCCTCACAGGGAAGAATTTCTTCTAATATCTAAACCTCTCTGCCAGTTTAAAGCCATTTCCGTTTGTCCTATCCCTACATGCTCTTGTAAGAAGTCCCTCTCCAGATTTCTGGTAGGCCCCCTACAATTATCCCTATTATTATTATTATTAACCCCTATCAACTGGTGTGTGTGGCAGGATGTGATAATGGGCTTTTAAGTAGATTCCAGAGGAGTGTACTGCAGTTTGGGATGGTGGCAATAAATGAAAAAAAAAAATAACAATTTAACAAATCAGTAGATAAAGGAAATGGGACATATGTTTGTTTCAGTTTGTAACCACTTGTTCTCATTTCCAAATTGCTACTTCACCTGCATGCAAAGAAAAGTGTGTGAAGTGTAAATACATGATGAGTGTTTTAACAAGGAACAGACACCACCCAGAGAGGTTTTGGGGTATTTCATACCATTACATAGTAGTGCATTATTGGATTATGATGCCATCCACCACTTTTGTAATCTTTCAGAAATAATGCATCAATTCCTGTGCTCAGAGATTTATAACCTGAGTTAATCTTTGCATTGTGAGACAGGTATGGTAGTAAACCCTGCTGCAGAGGTGTGTCTGATCAGGGCTGGATACAGCCCCAAGGTGCATTCAGGGTGGTGCATGCTGTGCTGTGTGATGTCTGTGTGTAAGCTGCTCATGTGTCTGTCCCCAGCTGAAATTGTGGGTGAGGACATAGGTACCTGCACTGCGCAAGCTGCTTGCCTGAGGCCAGCGAGCTGGGGCAATGTCTGTCTGCTGGCTTCTCATGCGTGCCGCAGCACAGGCAGTTCAGCCTCACCACATGGGGTGGAAAAGTCTACTTTCAGTGTAAGAAACAGAAAAATATATGCAGAGTGATAGTGAGGATGTAGTAGTGGTAAATTATTCTTCTTAGATCTTTTCAGAGGTAGTGGTAGAGGCCACTGCTTTTAGCCTAAGGCAAACTGAAGAGATATCATGAGGACAATAATGGAAGGCAAGAGGCAGAGGTGAGATGGGGTGGAAGGAATAAACATTTCCCCTGCACAGCTGGTGCCAACCACAGAATGAGGTCAAGCTGGTTTAGGTAACTCAAGAAAAATAAGGCTAATGTTTAGATGGAGTCTTCCTGCAACGGTACATCCCTTTACCATATTGTAACACACTTTCCTGTGGGTGATGGTGTAATTCAGCAGTGGGCTCTGGTCTGCATCAGGGCAGGTGCACACCTCCTGCCTCTAGGAGTTCAGCTGTGTGCTCAAAGGTGCCTTGGCCAGCCTGGGAGCTTCTCAAGAGAAGGAACCTCAGCAGGGCTCCCCAACTTTTCCTCACTAGATGCTTGTAGACTGAGGCTCTTGCATCTGGCCCCTGCCTGAGCTGCAGCCTCACGGGTGTTGCAGCCCTGCCCGTCCCTGTCCTTGGGTCATGTTGACTTGGCCTCCAGCATATGAGGTACAGGCATGATTGAGCTTTGTTCAGCTTGCCACCCGTTACTGCTTCTTCACATCCTAAACCTTATCAGAATTACAGTAAGAAGCTCAGTGTAAAGCTCTAATAGCAAAACTTGTAAGATACCAGTTTTTCTCACAGAAGTGACACACTGCATAAATAAAACACTCTGTAATCCAGTAAGATAATTTTTTTTTCCTCAGGGTTCTGGTTGCTGCCATCTGCGCTTTGTAGAAGGGAGGGTTTTTACATGATTGCTGGGAAGGGAACTTCTCCAAAACCAGCAGCTGGCAATGGAAATCTTCACCTCCCTGTCTGCAGGCTGACCTGAATTTCCTGGCTTTTTGGAAACTCCGTGGCTTGCCTCTGGACTCGTGTGTCCCCTTGAAACTTGCGCATGCCACTTCTCTGGTCTGGCTTTCTCAGAGGAGGCAATGCATTCCTAGTGACTTGACCAGAGATGTAAGATATAATAGAAAATATGGCACAAAACATCATTTTGGATTGAGGTTAAGACTATTTTTCCTTTCCTGTTTCATTCTTTATCATTTGGCTCCTTAAGCATACCCAACTTGCAAGCACTGGAGAGCCAAGTTTGAAAGACACACTTTCTTTTAGGTGATCTCCTTAATAGTGGATGAAAGATTTTACCATGTTTTTGCTGGCAGAGAGTCCTGTCCTGACCAATGCAAATACAGTAATTGTGGCTTGCCTGAAGGATCATTATGCCTGAAATTGGAAATATTTCCTGGTTGTACTTTCCTCTTCTTGTTACAATGTTTTCCATGTGGTGTGACTTCAACCAGTTGTCCTGCCCAGTCACCCTGTGCAGCTCTTGTAGACCCCAAGTGTATGATACTCTGTACGTCAGTCATATTTTGATCCCTCATACTTGTACCAGGTCTGTGACTTTGGGCACAGGATCAGTTTTCTGGTAGTTGATGCAGTTAGGCTTTTGTCTGCCCTGAGGGATCATGAACACTGCCCATTGCCAGAGCATGGGTTTCTGGGCTCTGACTGCTGATCAGATCAGGACTGTGCTCTGGCTCAGTCACTCCTGCGGACTGGGGTGCAGCCACACTGAAGACTGGACCTGCCATGGGTGACCAGGCCATCAGCAAATAAAAATCAATTGGTCTTTTAACATTGTCATCTGTAACCTGCAGAACTAAAATTAATCTTCTGACTTTTATCTTTAAATATCTGAATATAACTTTAAATCCTTGCGTAAAATAAGAACCACTAACCTCTGTCCCAGGACTGAGTTCAGAAGTCATATCCTTTCATAGCAGTAGTCTTTATTACTTATGAAAGTAATTTGTCAGGAAATGTGTTGTTTTATGAAGAACAATACTGTATTTTCATCTTTGACCCAGAACTATGAAGTGAAAATAATTACTGTCTAGGCAATTTAATTGATTTGAAATGTTCCTACAGAAGACTTAGCTCCTGTGTTGATACAGTCTATGTATAGATTGCAGAATGCTTTAGAAAATAGAAGGATAAGATGTGTAGCTCCTTAGCTAGCTACAAACACATACAGATATTGTAGGTTAAATAAACTTACTGGTTTGTACCATAAGTAAAGAAAAACCTAAATCATGTTGCTAAAACTAAGACAAATCTCTACACTCTCTCAGAGCCTGTGGTGTATGCTCTCTTCAGGCATTCAGTTAAATTCATTTTACCTGTTTGTTAAATTCATTCCCATTTAGCAAATAGACTTAAGATTGTTATTTTCATTAAATCCATGGTGTTAAGCTTGGGCAAAATTAGGTCTCTTCTAATACTTCTGTAATTCAGTCTTTTCCATCTTACACTGGTGCTGTTTTGTGGGGTTTAGCGGCTCATACAGTGAGCTGAGGAACAAAGGTCACTCAGCACAGTACTAGCAGCGCTGGAAATTGAGGTGAGAGAGCTGTATACTGACAGCATCTGTGGCCCTGGCACAGCAGGGCTGGTTTAGCATGCTCTTCCCTTTGAACTTCCAATGCATTTGGTTATGACCTGTCTTTCCAGGCTGCATTTTGATCTTCCACATGACTTCTTTTAATGTTTACCTGCTGTCATCTGCTGAAGCCATCCGTGCCCAAGCTCTTCACTGTACATCAGAGAGATCTTGCATGTAAGAAATCACTGACACTAGCAATCATTGTGTATTATATTGTGTATTTGGGTGACATAGTCTAGTGTGAGGTGTCCCTGCCTATGGCAGGGGGGTTGGAACTAGATGATCTTAAGGTCCTTTCCAACCTTAACTATTCTGTGATTTTATATATCTGCATCCACACATAACCTTAAAATTTCCTGTTTTGCAGTAACTTTATAAACATATTTTTCTCTGTTTTATTTGCAATAGTCGCATTTTTGTTATTAGACATAATTTGCCAAAAGTAGTTACTTAAAGCTTATTCCTGCTGTAGCATTTTCTGGTTTTAGCCTGATGCAGCCCTGCTTGACTTCAAGGGTGTTACTTTTAGCTTATAGTAGTCAGTGCAGGATCAAACACATGACATTCAGAGAGACCACAGTCCTGCAGACATGTTTTTTCCTGCTTTCTGGGGCAAACCTGGCAGGGCAGTTGTGCTGTTGAGATTGTGGTAGAGGCAGAATTTAGCCAGGAACAGTTAGCCTTATCCCTATAGGTGTGTATCCATCTGTCCATCCATGTTTTAGCCATATATACATTTTATCATATCTGCTTGTCACTGTGTAATCATATGAACGCCATTTCCCATAAACAGTAGATGGGTACTGAGATATGTCCACAAGTCTTTCTACACTCCTATAAAAATGCTTTTTAACACCTTATGAACACTTTTTTTTTTTTTAGCTAAAAGATCACTTCCAAGCCACTCACATGTGCAAGAAGTGCTTTTATTTTTGCTTTAAGTGAAAGCCATTAAGGTCTGTAAAAAAGCTGAGTAGAAAACTGTGCTCTACCTTTCAGCAGACAGGAAAACCAGCTGGTGATCATGGCTGAAAGGTCCCACAGTTTGTAATCTTGCAGGGTACCTTAGGCCTTTCATTATCCGTAGGTACGGCTTCCAGTCTCTGGAGGACCTCTGTGCCCTCGATCAGTTGTCTACAGGAGGGAGAAGGTGCATTTACGATCTGTCTCTATCTGGAGCCAGATCTGCAGCTTCTGGCTTGTGCAGGGCTGTAACATACCCAGGCACTGGTTTCCTATTGACAGGCTGCACCTACTCTGATCTTTAAAAAGTTGGTCTTTGCAATGGAGTTGCAAACGCCATCGCTTCTTGATTAAGTAGCCTCTAGTTGGTATTTTAGAAGTGGTGGAAATACTGTGGCTTTATGCAGCTGCATTTATTTAAAGAAGTAAGTGTTGTACCATGTGACCCAGCTACAAATGGCCATTACTCTTGAGGAGAAAGAAGTCAGGAGATGCTGTCAAAAGTGATGGTATTAAAAGTGACTCCCTTAGAAGTACTTTTTGTTTTCTTCCTTCACAGCACCAATCTGAATCCTGAAAACAGTCCAACATTTTGCAGTCTTTACAGTTTTGAGCCTGTCCTGCTCCCCCAGTGTGGGAGCATGAGCTGTGCCTTCTGCAGGTACCATTGCAGCAATGGATGCCAGAGTACTCCTGAAAGCTTTATACCATATCCCAGCCCAGCCCAGCCAGCACAGTTGGGAGGACATTGCAGGTGGCCCTTGCCCAAGTGGAGACATCAGAAGGATTGAGCAGAGCAGAGCTGGAAAGTACCAGGCTGTGCTCATGTGCTGTGGCTACCTTTTGCTCCCTCAGGATTAAACTCCCACTCTGGTTTAGGAGGGCCTGGCTATAAGGTCATAGATCCTGCACCTTTCAGATTACACAGAGCTCTTACCAGGGCAGAAACTTTATGTGAATGCCGATGGTTATAAATATGTCCAGCCAGTAATCGCTTTGGGATTGTCTGTGTAGGTTAGACAGTTACACTTTTTGCTTCCTTCAAAAATCCTTTCTATGGTTACAGTCCATGATGTGGTTAACATGGAAACTGCACTGCGAATTTCTCTGTCTATGGTAATACATATATATTTTGCTCTCTTACATCAAGCAAACTACCCAGAGCAATCATCTTCCTTATTACATTATTGAACAATCTAAAAACCTTAATAGGGCCAGCCATATACATTAACCTACTGAGAACAAACTCCCAGCATGCATTCACTAAAATAATCTCTTTCATCTTGTGAGGGCAGAACAGAGCCTGAGGCTTTGCTCAACAGCCCCTGTCCATCAGGGCACACCTTCAGCTGACACCAACCTATGCAGCCACAGGTTTGCAGCCTTGGTTCAGGAGATGCCCTAGGCTTAGCTTTGCCACTGGGTTTTCCAGCTTGAGAAAGCCAGGCCAGCATAGAGAAAGGAGGGATGGGTGTCACTAGGCACCTCAGATTTGACTTTTCTATCCTCCCTCTGGCTAGAGGCATCTGTATGGCAGCTGCTGTAGGGATTTCATGGATACTTATTCCCAGGGCAACATCCCACACAGTTCAGTAGTGTCAAGCTTATGTGTACCTACCCAAAAGCCACGTATTTCTTGTCCAGGTAGGGAGATGGCTGGAAGGTGATGTAGAACTGCGAGCCATTGGTGTGGCGGCCCTTGTTGGCCATCCCAAGGATCCCTCTTCCCTTGTGATGAACAGAGAAGCTTTCATCTAGGGAGAGAGTTCAGGGATGAAAGGCTGCAACTGTGCTGCTCTCTTTGCTGCTGTTCACTGGCCTTTTGCCAGCTCCCACAAGTTCTCCTTTCCTCCTTCCCCACTCTCTCTTTCCCTTCTCTTTTTCCCCAAAGGTCTCATCGAGTCTCATGCAAGCAAAGTCTGGTTTGAATCAATGTCCTTCCTAGAAGGAGCTTTCCACAATTGTCTATTGCTTAAGCCAGTAAAGAAGCTAATGAAAAAATACCCATAAAAAAGCACTCTAGTGAGTATTAGAGCCACAGCAACAGTGTCTCTGGCTCCCCTTTGTCTGGGATGCGTTTCATCAGAGCAGCTCAAGGCACTTAGCACAGCATTTCCCCATGGCTACTTGGGATTATTCCCACTGTACAGGTGAGGAAGGTGGGAGGCAGAGCAGATGCTCCAAACACAGCCTCTGCTCTGCCTCCCCTCATGCTGCTGCCTGCAGTGAAGAGAACAAAGTCCCCTGTGAGCGCAGACAGGGCTGTGAGGGCAGGACATGCAGGAGGGCAAGCAGGAGACTTCTTTAGCCAAATAAAACGACAGAGCTGAATGAATGGAGAGCAGATATGTAGTTAAGGAGGCCAGGGTAGTCCCGGAGCAGAAGCTTTGTTCCAGGGTGAGGAGAGGAGGCAGGTGATGGGAGTAAGAGCTGCAAGGAAGTGAAGAGGATCCTCTGCTCCAGCTGAGGAAGGACTGGTGAGGCTCTCAAGAGGGGTGACTGTGGAAGAACAGGCATTAGTTGTGCTTGGGTTTGGGGGATGATGGCAAGGACTTGATTCCATCTTCTCCACGGAGGGGAACCTGATTATGAGGTGTGAAGCAGGGAGTCCACTGGTCCTGGCCTCCTCTGTCACTTGTCTCAGTCCTGATCACACTGAGCAGTCAGGAGCCCCACTGAGTTCTCAACAGACTTGAAGAAAACTGTAGAAATAGTTAGATCTTATAGTTTTTTTTTTCTTTTTTAAAATTCTTTCTACCCTGTTTGAGAACCACTTCTCAGAAACTGGTTCATAAAAATGGCAATTGAATTTTAACTGAATGGTACTGCCTGACTGCTGCCCTGTGGTTTGCAGGATGATTTCAGCAGACTCATTTTGGAGCAGGATGTCATCCTATGGTATGATGCTCCAGTCCAAGTGATTTTCTGTAATCACCTCAGCCCGTTCTGCTCATTACAGTAAAGTGCAGTTGTGTCTCATTAATTTCAGCAGGTGTTGGTTGCAGTGCCTGGCCACTTGCCAAGCACGGAGCCTCCCAGAACATTTCCAGCTGACGGAACCTTTTCAGGTATTGAAGATATTTCTGTTCTGCCCTCAGAGTAGAATAGTTTTGCAGGAAGAACTGGGAAAGCAATCTTAGCCTTAGAATAGAAAGGTATACCCAAGGGAGCACCTTTCTTGATGAAAATCGACTTTTAGTTGAAAAGGGGGCCGGGAAGAATTAGCAATCGTCTCCTTTAATACATCAACACGCGGAGTATGTGCAATATGGGTAATAAAAATCTTCCAGGGACACTTTCAAAACTGTCAGATTCCAAATTAAATCCACCTTAAAATTACTTCAACAATTTTGACGCATTGTCACCTTCCCACATTTCATGGGAGCTTCTTTCCTGGGTAGCACAGAGAAAGCACAAGCCTGGAGGAGGAGGATGGAGCTGGGAGCAGGACACTGCACGTGGGGTTGGGGCTTCATGCCACAGCCTGGGCAGCATGCAGGGCTGCAGCTCTCCTGTATGCAGAGGTGCCTATGCATGCTCAAACTCATTTTCCTCCATGGATGATTTCTACCTGACCAGAAAGCGCAGAGAGTGTAAGATGTGCACTGTCACAAATCTACTGGGTAGCACTACTGGAAAAGCAATCATTGGTGACATCCACCTTGCAAACAATTTAATAGCCAGTCCTGTTTTTTTCCAATATCAGGTTATGTTCTTTCTGAGGCGTGTGTGTCCCGGGAGTCCAGGCTTGTTGCTGTTTCAGGAGTAGTAGCATCAGGGAAGTGATTTTCATCCCTTCCTCCCCACTCTAGGCAGCCCAGAACATCAGTGCCTGAAGGGGCTGACAAGAAAGCTGGAGAGGGGCTTTTGACAAGGACAGGTCATGATAAGACAAATAATGATAAGGCTTTAAACTGAAAGAGGGTAGACTGAGATTAGATATTAGGAAACAGTTATTTCCCTGTCAGGGTGGTGAGACACTGGCACAGGTTGCCCAAAGAAGCTGTGGCTGCCCCATCCCTGGCAGTGTTCAAGGCCAGGTTGGATGTGGCTTTGAGCAACCTGGTCTAGTGGAAGGTGTCCTTTCCCATGGCAGGGGGTTGGAATGAGATGAGTTTTAAGGTCTTTTCCAACCCAGACCTTTCTATGGCTCTATTATTTACTGCCTTAAATCCCCCAGACTGCCACTTCCAGCAGTTTTCCAGCACACCAGTGCTGAGACATAGCTGGGTGCCCCCCCTCCAGCTGGGTTTTGCTCTGTCCAGGGCCTCAGGGTGAGAGCAGCTTCCTCTTGTGATCGGGTTCTTCTGCATCTTGGGAAAGAAAATTTTCAGCCACACGTGGCATTTCTGATCTCACTGTTGGATGCTGCCCAGACTGCTCAAATGTAACATCATTTGCACCATTGGCAGTGGGAAAGCTTTTATATAAGGGAACATAAATCAGTTTCAAAAGTGCTTTAACTGTCATAAAACGTCTTTATGGGTAGCATTTAATCTAAACAGAAGATCCCAAATGTCTATGTCAGTTATATGGATTGTTTTTCTTAAATATTGCAAGTTCTAATGTTCTTTTTTTCCTTTACATTTTATTACTTTATATCATTATAGGGGAACATTTTTTTGTTAAATTTAGCTCATGTTTGTAATTTCTTGACTTTCTTGGTTTTATGAGATTCAGAAGCATCTCCCCTTAAACCCACAGAGTCACTTAGCCTCTGGCAGTGATGCCTGTGGTGTGCCCAAGCCTGAAATGTTGCATGAGGTCTAGGAAATCTAGAGTTAAAGCCAACTTACTTCCATTACTTTAAATGCATTTAAGTGGGTGGTATCGGGTGCCTGGAGATCTGTAGCTAATCCACTTTTGCATTTCTAAGGTCCTGCCCACGAAGGTGAGTATTCACACTCTGAAGTAGGCAGCAGGTGACCATCAGCCCTCATTTAGGCAGGGAGAAGGGGCTGGTGGAGCTGAGCCTCTAGCAGGGGACATCAGGGGAAGGGGACAAGGTTACAGATCAGTAAGTGTCCTCACTAAAGCAGTCTGCTCTTACTAGTGCAAGCAGATAATAATTCTGACTGAAAAGCAAACCGTTTTGCTTTAGGGAGATGAAAGGAAATTCCCAGGTTATTCTGTGAATAAAACCAGATCAAAAGCCTGATTTTTGTGAAAATGTGCCGTTTGCGCAGTAAAATAGCTGAGGAAACATACCTTCAAAGGTGGGACCATAAATTGACTCTCCTTGGTCTCCCTTCCCAGTGATGATGTCTGCAGGGTAGATAAAAGTATCCATCAGAGACCAGGTTTATCACAGGCATTACTGGGAGCTGTCAGTGAGCAGCTCGGCCAAGGTCAGAGATGTGGATTGTGCATCAGCCTGGGGGAAAACTGCATCCATCTTTCTGTTTTACTACTGAAATTTCAACAGACCTTTGGGGAAAGCTCTGCTTCTGCCCCAAGAGATGGTCTCTCTGTGGAGAACTATTTAACTCAGCACATTTAATGTCTGCCCCTCTGAGAAGTTCCAGCATCTCCTGCCAGGAGAGCTCTTAGAGTGGCAGCAGCAAGGAAGGGGCACCCTGGAAAAGCATATCTGCCACGGGGAGTAGGGTTAGAAGAAGAAGGGATGAAAATGCAGCTGTGATGCTATGGTGAGTTAATTCCACTAACCTTTCTAAGAAAGGAGATTTGATAATAGAGAAGATCCCGCTGAACCAGATTTCTGATGAGTGAGGCACTGAAGAAACCTGATGCATCTATTTTTTTTTTTTTTTCTAAGAAATCTGGATTTTTACTGTATTTCGACATTGTCTTATACCATCAGGTTATCATTAGTCCTCTACAGTAGCAAACTTGTAATTTTAGGTTGCTTTTATGGACTACGTAGCAAACACAGGTAAAAAGAAGTACAGGCAGGCAAGATGTATGATAGACCAAAGGGGTGTAATGAAGGAAATGCCATCTGATACACCTGTCTTGAGTTCCCTGGGGATGTCAGTCAGGCAAGCTGCACGACTGTCATTCATAGTACCTTTCTCCTCAGTGCTAAGCTCCAGGTATAGCACTGGCTTTCAGACAACTCACAACAAGTATGCAAGGGCTCTGATGTTTCCCTAAATGCCTCCATACGCTAATCTCTCTATAAAACAAGTAATATGTTTTCCTATTGTTATTATTATTTTGTTCGTGTTTCTCTAAGTAGGAAACCAAAGAATTACCAAACTTAACCAAAAGGTCTTACAAAAGAACTTCTTGGAAGAGAGTTTTAATGTTTTCAATTAGTTTCCTAAAGTTTTTTGAAAAGGTCTTGGATAAGCAAAAGAACAAATTATTCAAACTTTTCCTACATTTAGAAAGTGAGATGTCTAAAAGAGAAAATGTTTTCTGGTTTCTGTATCTATATTAGTGAAGAGATTAGCTTTGTCCTGGAGTTCAGTTGTGTCTCTGTGGATGAAGACTGTTATTCATCACCCCCCGGCTTGTGCTGTAGTTTGGTTTTACTTGGGACACCGGGAAACGCACCTCCTCCTTGGATCCACCCATTTTTCACTATGCGATGAAACAGGGAGTTCTTGTAGGTGAGCTCTCGGCCGTCACAGCGTGACTTTGCTCCTCCAATGCACAGAGCCTGGAAGTTCTCACAGGTCCTGGGACATGCATCTGAAAAGAGCTGCAAGAGCAAGAAGATGAGAACACATGTGAAATTCAGAGCTGACAACGTATGAAAGTCCTTGCTGACATCCACCGGCCAGATTTCTGTCCCCCACTCTTCAGCAGATGAAACCACTGTACTGGGTGGACTTGTTCCTTGCTTTTCCTTTCCTCCTTTCTTACATACCTCAAAGAGCAGCCTCCCGATGGGCCGTTCCTCAATGGCTATCTCCAGGTACACGAACACGTGCTGTTTAAGGCATAAACACAACTGCAGTGAGGGAAAGGCCAGCTCTCTTTGCTGTGCTCACTTCCTAACGCAGGCCTGGGTCCAGCCACCCAGCGCAAATGGTCTCAGGAAATGCCTGTGGGACTGTCAATGCACAACAGCACTCCTACTATTTTGTGTAAATAAAAAAGTAGAGCATGTTTCATTTTGTTCTGGAGAGAAACAATCCTAACAGTGTATTAAAATGAACTACTGGGCAGGGCCTGCTTCTTTATCTTGAATTTATTTACATGCCTATCACAGCCCATATAATACAGGCAGAAAGAAATGAAAACACAGGATTACCAGCAACCATGCCAAAATGGACATATCTGGCTATTCCCAGCCAGACTGGTATTCGTTCTGGTATATTTTTCCCTGCTTTCCATACTGTGCAAGGGCTGGCAGCACTGTACCCAATCCCACCATGGCACTTCAGGGGGTCTTGGCTGGGAAAGGAGAGGTTTGGCTGTTGGGCTTTTGGTACCCAAGAATAAGGGTACCCAAGAATTTTGGTATCCCAAGAGCTGGGTGGTTTGGGATTTTTGAGCAGCACATTTGTACCATAGTCAGCATTGTGCTTTTGGCTGTTCAGCCCTGACACAGTTAATAGGTGTCAAGCACCCGGGCTAGTGTTTGCCCCTTCCTGGCTGCCGATAGTGCAGAGGCTCTGCCGTCCTCCCCACATGGGATGCTCCCCATCAGCCTCTCCAGCCCCAGCTCTGGCCCCCCAGTCACAGGGCAGAAAACCAAAAATCTACCACCTCTGTGCTTGTTCTCCTTCCTCGTGGTACTTGGCTTTTCATCAGGCTCCTGCCACTTAACAGACCTTGCACCCTTGTCATAAAACAGTGCTACTTGCCTGGGTGCTTTTCAGATATTTGCTGTAGAAATCCTCAGCAATCGCTTGGTAAAGTGCCTCAGGCCTATGGTCACGATAGCCCCACTCATGGTAAGACCACTCAAGCAGAATCTTCTCATCCCCCAGCAGCCGGCCATCAAGGAAGCACATCACCGAGGAGGTGTATCCCCACACCTCACCTCTCAGTTCCTGCATTTCGATGGGACAGCAGAGCCTCAGGGGATTAATTACACACTTGGTGAAGAAGCAATCAGTAATAAAAAGTTGTACTTTTATGCATTTCTTACTTTCGAAACACCAAATCCCACCAACTGGAAGGGATTTGGCAGCAGCTTTTGGTGAAGTGTGTGCTGACATTGCACTGTTAACATGGCCTAAAGATCTGGATCCTGATGCTACAGGACATTATCGTGGCAAGAGTCATCTGGGTGTCACTTTGGGGGCAGCTTAGGCTGAACAGGAAAGGCAGCTGGAGAGCCCCATCCTGCCTCAAGAGTCTCTGAGAATGTTAAATAAACTGGGGTGGAAAAGCTTACTTCTGACATCTGTGGATGTCACCAAGCCGGGAGAGGCTGCAGCCCCGGGGAGAGGACTCATGTCTGAAACAACCTGAGGACACAAAAGTTACCTTCTTTTTCTCCTGTAAATATTCATGCCATGCAAATTCGACTAAAGGCTGTATTACAGGATCTGCAAACTTGCTTGGAAACTTCAGCTTCAGAGCCTGTATTTTCAAGGTAAGGAAAAAAATACTTGCTTACAAGCGGTTTAACACCCTCCCACTCTCTATCCTATCAACAGCTTGTATTCCCCATGTGAACTACAACCTAAGCCATGTTCTAATCCAGTTACTGCTCTGCACCCCTCATGCCTCTGGCATAATTCCCAACACTTGCGGGAGTACACGCAAATCTTTCTGAATCTCTGCTTGTGGAGGTAGTGAGTGTCTTGTTTCCTATGATGGGCTGCTTCACAAATGCTACTGAAGGTACACTGGTAGTCCCCCTGCCTCTCCCCACCATGTGAGATGCTTGTAAGCAGTGATGTATTCAAAGATGCTGCTGAGCATCTTGTACTGCTTTTCTTGCATGTATTTTTGCATGCATGGGGCGTCACAGCCCTCTTACTGCAGCAGGAGATTGGGCCTAGGGCCTTGGGGTGAGCAAGTGGCTCGGTGAAGGCTCAAGGTGAATGTTTCCAGTCCCTATTGCTTGTACCATTGCCTCAGGAGCCCACTGCTATTTCAATGTGGGACATTCGTGTCCATCAATTTAGCTTCATCTCCATGTGGGCTGTGGTGCACAAGTGCCACAAGCTGTGGCTTAAAGACAGCTGAGTAGGCCTTAAAAGAATAAAGGAAAAAAGTGAGTTTTTATGCAGGTTATGATCCTTTTTGCTATTGTTGGGATGGTGGCTGGGAAAAATAAAGGGAGAAAAGCCAAGAGGCACACACCCCCTGCAGTTATTGGCTTGTCTTTAGGGCTGCTGATAGATGGCATTGCTTTGTCAGCTGTAAATAACACTGGGGAACAAGCCTGGCAGGTAAACAGTTACAGGCAGCGCAGGACACCAGTCAGACTGGGAACCCCACAGTGGAGTGCATGCTGTGCATTTGCTGCACAGCCAAGCTTCTCAGAAATAGTCTGTGAACCCCCGTTTTTGCTTTCTCATTTGCACTGACAGAGCTGCATAACAGGACTACTCATAAGCTGCTCAGCAAGTGGGGCAGAGCTGTGATGTGCATGACATCTCACACAGCATTGCACTAGGAGGTGTAGGAACAAGGAGGTGAGGATGCTGCAGCAGAGACCCCTGCCTTAAGCAGCGCTGAACCAGAAGCCCTTAAAGCCTCTGTGCCTGTGCCCGGCAGCAGACACCTGAAAGTTGCAATATTTTCTTCTTCAGAGCTGCTGCTGGGCACAGGCATTCTTCTGCTTGTTAACTTCCAACCCCCGCTGCTCCCTGCTGCTCCCAAAGCAGTGCTGGGGTTGAAGACCAAGCCTTACCTCTGCCGTGCACTTGGCCACGTGGAAAGCTGTGTCCTGGAGCAGCCCCACCACTGTCACCTGCATCTGCTGTGAGCCCATGGCACCCTGGCCCACCCAAGTCCAAGTTCATCAACAAAACCTGGCTCCATGGCAACACTGGGCACCAACACACACAACCCCCCCTGCATTTGTAAGCACTTCCCAAGCCTACTGTAAGCAGGTTTCAACCCTGACAGAGGATGGAAAATGCTCTGATTTCTGTTTTCCCATGAAGGAAGGAAAAAAGAGGTTACGGAGTAAGCGTGTGGCAGAGCAGAGGACTGAAGCCAGCTCTCTCCAGAGCTCATGACAGGTGCTGTCAGTACAGGACCATTTAAAAGAATGAAGATCCTGTTGCTAATCCTGCAGTGGGTAATAGCAGATGCCCAGCAAAAAGAGGAAAGTAGAAGTGAACATGAGAGCAGCGCTTCCCTATTGGTCTCCCAGCCCCTGGTGAGCCTTTGCTCAAGGATTTCCCAGTATCTTTGTGTTTAATTCCCCATGGTGGCTCCTTTTCATGTGAATTTCTTTGCTTTGCGGACAAACATAAAAATCCGGCACCCATAAAACCCTGTGGCAATGAGATTTCCAGCCTGTGAGATTACAGCCTGTGCAAAGCGTGCATCTCCCTTTAACGCAGAAACTCCAACCTGCAGCTGTATTCCCTGCACATTGCCGAGACGCCATTCCCGCTGGCTGCATGTTACAGCACATGGATGGAGCCGTTCCAGAGGAGTCATGGCTTCCGCAGCAACGCTCTGTGCCTCCGCAGCAGCTTCACTCCCTTTCCTCTAGCACAGCATGTGCAGAAGGGGGTTTGCAAAACAGCCGTAAGGCCAGCACAGGCTTCTGGCAGCACAGCTGGGTCAGGTCACTGCACCTCTGAGCAAGGTGCATTTTAAAAGGCAGTCGTGTTAGAAGTGACAAAACTGAACAGTGCATCACATCAAAAATTTATGTCAGTTTTCATGACATTGTGAAGCAACGGAACAATCATCACATGACCAGGAAAAATACATCCTTGACATGTATAAATCCTACCGCAAATGAGACAGTTGTGATTTTAATGTAGCAAATACGTTCTGCAGAACAAACCTATGTTAAATACAGTAAAAATTGCAGTGATTTCTCATCTTAATAACAATATGCACTTTTTCAATTTTATATCCAAGTGGCTTCATAAAACTATACATTTGTACACAGCTAAAGAGTTGGAATGAGAAAGCCTATAAAACCTTTGAGCTATATTGCCTGTGAAAAATTCAGACTGAGAAAGAAAGCACAGGTTGCAGAAGGGCTCTGCCATGTAGCCCTCAATTTTCTCTGACCTGTGCATGGCCCAATGGTATTTTCTTACAGCGATTCATCAGAGTAACGCTTGTAACTATTGAGATTTGCAGCAATATTGAAGAGCTGCATCCTCACGGTATCAAAGACCATGAAGATGATCAGATTCCGAATGTTTAGTGCCCTTGCCTGGAAGACCTATCCACAAGATGTTATCGTTTCATGTCATGATGCTGTCCTGCTGAAAAAAAACACAGTAAACTGAGGGAGATGAAACAGTTTGGAGAAGGGGACATATTAAAATGCTCTGGTAGACAAGGCAGTTTTGAGTTATCCACAGGTACTGGTAGCACAGACAAGCCAAGGTGTGACAGCAGCAAACCACAATGAGCAGCACATGCAACTGCTGCTATGTGTCGTAGGCTGTGATGGAGTGATGCAAAGGACAGCCCCTTTCTCCTCCTTCTTCCAAGGGCCGGCACAACAACTGCCCAAGCCTCTGCAGGCTCTGACAAGCAGAAGCTAATTTTAGTAGCCAGGCCATATGGCTTCTGTTATAGCCAAAAAAAGTCTGTACCACTCATATGTAAAGTCAAGAAGAGAAGCAGCACACCCAGAGTCAAATATAAAATGAGTAATGCTATTTTTCCTTTACATCTGTATTTTTAGCTTGATACAGATTAATGCAGCTGAAGCTCATCTTTCCTCCTGTCTTTCCTCCTTTTTGTACTACAGGACGTAAGTATTAAAATCAGAACAATCCACTTCATATTAAAAAAAACCCCAGATTGATGTCTGCATTTTAGTCAGGCTTTGGAACAGGCTGCCCAGAGAATTGGTGGAATAACTATCCCTGGAAGTGTTCAAAAAACACATGTAGATGAGGCCCTCAGTGACACGGCTTAGTGGTGGACTTGGCAGCCCAGGGGTAACAGCTGGATTTTTATGATCTTAAAGATCTTTTCCAACTGAGTTGATTCTGTCATTCTATGATTTTATAAATGTGCTCAAATGAACAGACAAATCGTGTTCCTGAAATTTAATCCTGCATATACATACACGACTGGTTCCTGTCACTTCTTTTTCAAAACCAGGATTTATGTGTTTTGGGTTTTTTTACTGATAGTTTCTAGGCATGGAAATTCTTCCTGTCATTGTGGGCAAGAAAGGGAATTAACCAGAAACATGCTGCTGATAGCCAACTAATAATCAACATCAAGAAGAAAAGCAACGATTAGCCAAACGAGAATAATATTATTAGCCAACAAGCTAACAACAGTATTAGCTGGACAGGACTGTTTGCTAACATTTATGATGGACTTTTTTCAAACAAACCAAAAAAAAAAGAGTAAGCCAAGAGCCACCAATTCCTTGCTGTCTCTATCCATTCTGGGTTTTATTTCTCCCCTTCTTTTCCCATCGCGTTGTAATTCAGATGCATGAAAACCTATTCAACAGGGTTGTCAATTACCAAAATGATAAATATTAAAATCTTGACTATTACCCATTTCAGCCACTTTCTGTTGCTTGTTTATAACAACATGAAAATGTTCTGCAAGCTTATTCATAGGAGTTAGAGAAGCATAAATGTTTTGCTGGTGGTGAGTTAGGCAGGAGTTTGGCAGTACCGCTCTGCTCGCCAGCTGCAGCAGGTGTGCTCTGCTGTGCTGTATTCTGTGTGGACAGAATAACAATTACTGCCAATGGAAATACAGAAAGCACAGGGGGTTGTGCAGTACATTTAAATTACAATACTGAAACCCTTTCAAAGGCCGTGCAGCTAATGTTCTCAGAAATGAAGCCTTTTGGAACATGCACTCGTGCCCTGATACAAGGCCCTAGAGTTTTGCTTCTGCATGATTCTGAGAGGGCTTCCTCACTCTGAACCTCTCCACCTGCTATGGCTGCAGCCATTTCAGTTCTTTTCAGTCCAAGATAGCAACTGAAAGAGACTGAGAAAGAGAACAACAAAGCATGATGTGCTGAGAATAGCATCATGCTGTGATGACTAATGGGAGGGCCACTGCTGCTGTGTCACACCAGGCCCTCATGCTGCCACAAGCCCTTCTCCGAGACACGAAGGGAAAATGGAGCCATTCCATCACCCAGCAGTCAAAAACAGCACCAGGAACTTCTAAAAAGTTCTTCCTACTGCCAGGGAACAATGGACAGATTCAGGTCCAGAAAGAAGGAAGACCTCTATATAAGCTCAGTTTTCCAGGTGGAAGGCAGAAACTGACATCACTTTATCAAGAAGTTCAAAGCAAAGCCAAAGGGATAAGCTGATTTTGAAGATGACGAGATGCTAAGAGGACTGCCCACAACAACCGGAAGATCTGCAGGTGACTGCTGTAACAGCCACAAGGTGCTACCTTTCAGGGCAAGGAGGATCCAGTGGCTTGAAGGAAGACCCAGGAACATGGAATAATCAGTCCCCTTGAGGAAGGGATACAGTTGCAGGTTGTCCTGGGTTCAGCAGCAGCAGTCATTTTTCTCCTTCTTACTAGCTAGTGCAGTGCTCTGTTTTTGATTTTTGGCCTGGGAACGGTGCTGATAACGCCGATGTTTTCAGTTGCTGCTCAAACGTTTGGTCTGACCAAGGACTTTCTGAGCCTCATGCTCTGCCAGGGAGGAGGGGAAGCTGGGAGGAAGCAGAGACAGGACACCTGACCCAAACTGACCAGAGGTATTCCATACCACAGCACGTCATGCCCAGGATGTAACGGAGAGTTACCTGGAAGGACTGGGGGACTGTGGGGTTGGAGGAGGTATCGGTCAGTGCTTGGCTGGAGGGAGTGGGGTGAGTTATTGGTTGGCTGGTGCTGAGGTGTTGTATTCTCTTCCCTTGTTATTTCAATCATCATTATTATCATTGGTGGTAGCAGCAGTGATTTGTGTTACACCTTAGTTACTAAACTGTTCTTATCTCAACCCGTGGGAGTTGCATTCTTTTCGATTCTCCTCCCCGTCCCTCCAGGAGCAGGGGGAGGGCAAGAAGGGGGAGTGAGTGGACGGGCTGTACGGTTTATGGCTGACTTTGTTTAAACCACGACACAGGTGTTAGAAAAAAACTGCAGGAGAGGATAGGGAGCTGCTAACTAAATATTTAATATTATTTTAAATATTATCAGACTGGAAGACCCCACCAGTCTAATCCACACGGCCAGCAGCTCGGCTTCCACACATAGCACAGCAAACCCCTGAACTTTCGAGTGCCAAGGTCAGGAAATGCTATTTGCAGCCAAACCCATGAATATTACTGGCAGGTAGAGCAGGTATACACGCAATAGTTGAATGCACACTCAGAGTGTTTGCTCTGCCTCTCAGGGATTTATTTTTTTTCCTGAGAATCAGCCAAAATCTTCAGAAAAAGCCAAAATTTCATAACCTTGTATTTAAAAGAATTTTACTCCCTCCCCGCCTCCAGTTCAGCTACACTGTGTAACTTACAAATGGAGTAGAAGAAATACAATGGTGTTAATTGATCACAAAATGGATCTTTCCATAGTTATTTTATTGTTCTGTGTTTATGTCCAAAATCCTAATCTCATTTTAACATACTCAGCAGTGAGATGGATTTGCTAAGATTAGTCTATGTGAAAATGAGACATTAAGGTGTTTACTAGCTAAGGATTAAAGATATTTAGAAAGCTGCTTTGAAATGTAGTTTTTAAAGGATGCATTTGTTTGCTAAATAGTTCTTAGTGGCAGCTGGACTAAAAACCAAAGATGAAGGGATTTCCTTTCAAATACAAAGCTTTAAGGCTTCAATTGCAGCCTTAACAATGCATACACAGAAAAGGGATTTATTTTCATCTTTAATACAAATATACTCCCTAGAAAGGAAGAAAATGGTGTCAAAAAAGCAACACTTGTGGTATAAGAAGTTCGTGTGGTTTCTCAAGTGCAAGCCACGATGTGTGCTGATAGCTTCAGCGATGCAGGGTGCAAGATGAGTCACTGCTGTGCTAGTCACAGAAGCTCATTTCTTCACTAGTAACTTGTAGAAAAGCATAAGAAAATTCCAGCCCTGAAACTTCTTTTTTTAAGTCATAGGGAAAGCATTGAGCAGTAAGTATGTGATAGTGTGTAACTGTAGCATCGTACTTAATTCTGCAAAGATAACTTCAAGATGAACAAATCAAAGTTCAAAAAAGGAGGAAAGGCATTAAGAGTTACTTTACTGGCAGTCTTAGAATTTAGGTTGTAACCAGCTTTTAAGCATTTCATGATGAGCATGATTTTATGATGAGCAGACAATATTATGGCTGCACATTACAGTACTTTAAGATGAAACCACAGAATATTTATTGTAAGCTTAAAGTTATATGATTATCAGCAAGATTTTCTTAGATGTTGTAACAAGCTTTACTGTACTTTTTAATGCTCTTACAGCATCAAGACGCCATCAAGCCTCTGAAGTACAACTGCAGAATACACTGGTTCTCTTTGGTGGCAGAAAGTACACAAATCATACTTCTCCATTTTGAGAGGAAAGAAAAGGTGAAAAGTCTAAATAGGGGTTTGCTGTGGGATGGTTTGGGGCTCTTTTCTTCCCCCCCTCTTCACTGATTTGTTCTCACTGTCTACCATTCTCATGATCCATTTATATAAAACCTGATCTAGTACTTCGAAAAACTGGAGGTACTTACTCAAACTCCTGCAGCATGAAGTCAGAAGCCAGCTGAGTAGTCTGGACTGGAGTGAGGAATGTCGTCCAGAATATGGTCTCTCCAGAATAAGACAGACATAGACATACTGGACTGAGGGCAGCAGAAGTCCACCGAGGTGAATAAAGAACTGGAGCACATGATAGAAAAGGCCAAGAACTGTGTTTGCTTAGGCCCTAGGTGCATGCAACGTTCGAAAGACCTTCCTGCTGTCTTCAACTACCTAACAGGAGGCTGTGGAGAAGACACTTCTTGGAGGCACAATGGTAGGATGAGAGGCAATGGACATAAACTGGAACACGGGAAATTCCAATTAAATACAGGAAACATTTTTAACACTGCAAATATGGTCAAACACTGGAACTGGTGGCCTAGAGGGGTTGTGGATCTTCATCCCTCAATGCATTCAAAACTCAACCAGACCACAGCAACATGATCAAGGTACACCTGCTTTGAGGAACATCATGGACCAGGTGGCCTCTGGCAACCCCTTCTAGTTTGATTTATTCTATCATTCTATGCACTGGACTTTTATGCCAGTGACTCCCTGGGCAGTCATATAAGCCAAGTGTGTATAAAGACCTTTTGTTTTGCTTTTAAATTCAAATTAATTTTTTGCATTTTTCATTTGTTAAAACACAAAATATCAATGTAAATCACATTTTTTTAAAAAAAGGACACTTTAAAACCACAGTGACAACTGAGCACGTTCCTTTAAGTACCAGTTGTATTTGATCTGGTTTTTAACTCACTAGTACACTACGTGAGACATGTCCAGTAGCCAAACTTGAAAATGCAAAGCATATACTCTGGCATAGTATTTTATAAAGATGCCAAATCTTTTTTGTTAGCAGCCAGTCAATGAAAATAATTCATACACATCTAATTTAGTCAGCGAAAATAGCTGTACACCTTTAACTCAATATGCCCCATTTATGTAGCTCACTATGTTCTGAAGTGATTCAAGTCCCCACAAAAAACAGTTACCAGCTTTAACACATATTAAAAGTAACATTACATTCCGCTCTCCCAAGTACAAAAAATAACACTTTAAATATACACTGGCTCCTAAGCTTACAGAATCCTGTCAGGAAGACAAATTTGCAGTTCAACAGACAATGCCTTCAACATCAAGAGCTCTTCAAAGTGCTTGACAGAGTCTGAAAGCACTATCCCCACTTACTAGATGATGAAATAAGGCACAGAGGTTAACTACCTTGCCCACAGTCACACAGCGAGTGAGTGAGTGGTAAAGCTAACAGAGCAGAATTTGGGCTATTCAGTTGTCCAGTGTAACCACCACATCTCATTGCCACTATTAAAGTCTAATGGCTTAGGCATTTCTGAGGAGCAAAACTTGTACAGCACACAGTAAACAGGAGGGGTCATCCTGGGCCAGTCAAAGGCTGCAAAAATTCCAACCCAAACCAAACAAATTTGGTAGTCAGTAAATCAAAATGCACTTCAGGGAATGATCGCATAGAAAATTATACATTAGCCTGCAGAGAAAAAGCTCATTAAACGTAAGACATACAGTGTTAGCTATGCAGAAAGTACTGATTATCTTAAGCTTGACAGTAGTTTAGGTAATCCTGACTTCATCAGAGAAGTCTTACTTTCTGATCAGCAGGCATCTTGAACACCGTTCTTCTACCAGCTAGGTATGCTTCTCTTAAGAGTCACACAGGAATGTGACTAAGGGGCCAAATAGCTCCTCAGCGGGCATGGATGTGTATGAGGCACAAAACCACACACCGATCACATGTGAGGTGTGGACTAAGTGGTACAGAAATACCAATCTGGAAAAAGAAAAGAAGTCCCAAATAAATAAGGTTAAAAAAGCCTGAAAGTCATCCATCAAAATCACCAAGAAATGCATCTTCAGATAGATTATGCTGTAGAAAAGACAGTGCAATGTGTGTTATCACTGCTTGGATGAGAAGCAATGCTATAGCCCAGCCCTCTGATGACAAATAACCATTTCAGAAAGCCTGTCCTTGAACAGGATGCTCATGAGATGACTCATTTACTGACAGAGACTGTTGATGTGATTCAGAAACATGTACACTTTGATTCTGTTCTTCACTGTTTTGATGGGAAGGAACCGTATCTTGGCTAGAGTGAGTATGTTGACTTGACTCCTTAGTCAGCTGCACATGCGGAGCTGGATGTGAAGATTCTGCTAAGTGGATTCCTTCATTTTGTCCTTGATGAGCATGGAATTGTTCTAGTGCTTCCTTTGAAAGAGTGATGACATGCATTTGTTCAGGCGGGGCAGCCTCTATTTGGTTTGCAATCATATTGATACTTTGGATTTGCTCCACTTGCTCCTGCTGCGCTGACAGCAATAAGTTTTGCAGCTGCTGTGGTGGCTGAGCAAGCAACGTGAGGTTAGCAGCCTGCTCTGTTGTCATATTTGAGGCATTTTCTGCAGTGACAATACTAATGCCTTGATTATGACTAGGCATGAAGTTTATATTATGTACTGCATCTGTAACCAGTAGCTGAATTTCCTGCCCTCCAGAGGTGGCAAGTTGATACTGCTGCAGCTGAAGAATGTTTCTCACTTCTTCTGAACTAGTGTTGGTGCTTGGGGCAGCACTGGCTTCCTGAAACTGCTTTTCCTTGCTATGAATTTTCAAATGAGCCTTCAGGTTGTCCAGACGAGCAAACTGTAAACTACATTCTGGGCAGGAGAAAGGCTTTTTGCCTGTGTGTAAGATACAGTGTCTTCTCTTGGCACTGGAATCGGAGAAGGACTTTCCACATATACCACAAGAATATGGCTTTTCTCCTCTGCAAAACAATGTATTGATCTCATTAAAATATTCACTCGGGCAATGCTGCTTTCTGCAACTCATTATAGAATAAAAAGCTTAAACGATTATTTTATTTTGCTGAGTCATAAGCACTTAAGAATTGTGACATAAAAAACATTCTCTAGTTCACTTCCTAATTATTTCTACTTGACTTCGCAAACTGTAGACACTTCCATTAGCATATACTCAAGAGCTACAGAGATAACATAACTGCCCTCCTGTTACAATATCAGAGGTACAAACTCTTGTTACACACATCATGGCTACTGTTCCGCGGTAAAACATAAACTCACAGTAACATTCTCACATAAATAGTATAACAGTAAGTACATTGTCATTAAACAGACACAATACACCAAAATAGAACCTCACAATGTCCTGGCACACTAGTATTTAACAGTGAAGTACTTTCCAGTACCATTTCTTTAAACAGATCAAGGAAAAAAGTTTAAATAGATCTAGCAAAAATACACCCAAAACGCAAACAAGCCCTGACCATTCTACAATTGAAGAAGCACTACACATGGGTATCAGATTAGAAGTTACTTTTTTAAAGAATGTAATAAATGTTAGACATACTTTACCTGTGAATTCGAATGTGAGTCTGAAGAGAACTTTTAGCGGTAAATGATTTGCCACAAATTTCGCAAGTGAAGGGCTTCTCACCTATCAAAAGAGGTCTGTTGTCACTTTTTTTATATAGCACTTCCCATCAATGTATTAAAAAAGATTTTCTGTTTTACCATACACAGTATCAAGTGTGTACTGGCAAATCGTCACACTTCTGCCACGGGTCAGGACAGACATCTGAAACTGAATGAACTCACTAGTTAAATAAGGGTACAGTATTTTAAACATACATCTCTGATGTTTCTCCCCTTTGAAGATACTCAAGAGTAACAAAACCCGCATCTATGATACAGGTATGGGTGTTCCACACGGAACAGACAAGTTAGAAAAAGACTGACCCTGAACTAGTAGGCATTAATGCTAAACTCAAGTGCAGCACCATGCAGATGAGTAAGCCCGAGTTTCCAAACCTGAAAGTGAATCCATTATCTTAACAAGTTGGCTGGCTTCCTATAAGGCTTCATCATCCCAGGTTATGATATCCTGGGAACACTAGTCAGAGAAAAATTAAATTATGGTGGGTTGAATAAATTCTGTTTGGTTGGTTTGGACTTTTTTTTTTTTTTACTGCATTTAAAATTCTTGTGTCTAATTGAGTAGAAGCAGAGGAGCCAAATTAAATAACAGAAAGGTTCACAAGAAACAGATACTACCCAACCAGAGCAAATCTTAATTCACACCATAACATATCTAGTTCCAGCCTCTTACTGAAAACGAGAGTAACTTCCCAAGCAGGCTGTATTCACATGACACAGTGTTACAAAAGTGCTGCCGTAGCAGAGCAGTCATATCAATGCTAAAATAAAATCATAGCACAGTCAGCATTGGAAAGGAGCTTAAGATCATCTATAGTTCCACCCCCCCTGCCATGGGCAGGGAATATCTGTTCCCCAAACTCCTTAGAATTTTACTTCTTACTTTTGAGATGGGACAGATCAAATACCGGTGTGTGGCCTCTTTTCTGGAAGCAGAATACAGGGAGTTTCTGCTAGAACTCATCTTGGTTTACCTATTTTTGCAGTGTACTTTGCTAGTATGCTTCCTCTTCTCATTTCTCACCACCAAACTGATTTCCCACTGCACTTACAGAGCTGTACCAGCTTCAGATACAAAACTGTTGTGTGTGTCAACAAACACTGTGTTCTCCTCAATAGAAAATGAAGTACTTGTAAGTACCACAAGTTAATGCTATTCTGTACACACTAAAAACTCACAAAAGCACAAGTTTTGACCTGGTTACACCCCAGGGAATTTAAAGCTGGGTTATTTTCACTGAAAGAAGGAAATGAATGAGATACATAACTCAGTCTTGTGTGTATGTTATAACCACAGGCAACATGCTTTAGAACAATTTGATGTGGAGAAAAACACAATCACCACTGTTTATAACTATTTTAAAAGAAAAAAAAATATTCACATGTCATCTTATGAACTTACCCTTCACAGAAAGTTATTTTAAGAAGCTTATGCTTTGTTATCACGAGAGGGTAGATCAACGTATTTATCTCTGTTATCCAGCCATTTTGGTATCACCTTGCCCTCTAAATCTCTCAGAACACCCTCTGACACACTTGCATTAAATGATCCCTCCCAGCACATCTCTTGCAAACGTCTGGTTTATTACAGTGCAATGAAAAGATACAAGGAAATTACTGTTCTGGTTAGCAGCACTTTTCATAAGCACACATCCCTCACACACAGAGGTGCCCAACTCATTTAAGACATACACTTTCTGTTACTAGTTAGCTCACTTTAAGCCCCACACATGCTGGATGTGTCTCGACTGATAAACTGAATTCCCAGTCCAGGATTCTACCATAGAAGAACATGCATTTTCTGCAGGCTGTATAAGAATGGGGAAAAAACCCCACTCTTCCTACAATAGATACTACTTCTGCACTATTGTAATACCAAGTTTTTTGTGCTCCTGCACTCTAAATCTCTTCATCAGCAACACTGGCATCATTATGTACAAGTAGAGCAGAAGTTCCTCCCACAGAGATGAGGGTCATTTGCCCAACACTTTCTTGAAGTCTCCATTACTTCAAGAAAAACCAGAACCCACAAAACATGACAGACAATATTACCTGTATGCGTTCTTAAGTGTTTCTTTAACTGGGCTGCATCCATGAACTTGCGACGACACTGGTTACATTCCGGCAGCGAATGGCCTTGTCGCAATAACAAAAAAAGTGTCAGTGCATAAGTGATCCCCTGTATCTCTTCAGTGACCTTTGTTAAAGCACTTTCCTGTAAAATAACCACTTTGATATAATATAGAGAGAAAACAAAAGGTGTTACACTGCCTCCTCCCTATCTCAACTGTCACACTCCTATTCCTCTATTAAATATCATCATGGGAAAAGAGAGGCCTGGCACCTGCTCCCCCCCAAACTCGCCTTCTCTTGAAGTTCCATGAATTCTGATTTTTTTCCACTACTTCCTGTGTGTGTAGCTTAATCTCCATCATGCTCCAGAAGCAAGGACACTTCTTAAAAGCTTGTTTGCCATTACTAGCCCAAGGTAGTGGGAAACTACAAAGCCATTTGCACAACAGGAAGTGGACACAATTGTTTATACAACTCCTAGCTTGTGTGTAACACAGACAGCAAGGCTAGAGCAATCAAGCTGTATGTTAAAACCAGCCTAGCTGAGTTTTAGTCATCATAAGAGTCCTTCTCCATTAACTCTTTTTCTAAACATTCAATGTATTACATGCCATTTTGTCTCTTTCCTCCTATTCATTGTTATATCAAGACACCACACACCAGAGTAGCATCACTAAAGAATTTTCAGCCTTAGTCAATCTTTAGGAAGATAAATCAGCATGGACTGTAAGCCAGCTCTTCAACCCAAACTTGTTATACCTGTGTGTACTCGATAGTGGCTCTTGAGCTGTCTCTTTTGGCTGAAGTATTTCCCACACTGATCGCACGTAAAAGCCTTCTGCCCTGTAAAGAAGATCACTTATTAAAAAGCCAGCCACATTCAAAGCAAGCATAAAGAAATAAATATATAAGCCAGCACACACAAGCAAGAGCAGAAATACTTTTTTTCAGAAAGGCAAATCACTGGGGGAGAGGGGTTCCATTCACCTTGAAATATTTACCTGTATGCAGGCTCATATGCTCCAGAAGAGAATGTTTTGTTGTCAGAGCCTTATTGCAGACAGTGCACGTGTACGGTCGCTCTCCAGTGTGCATCCGCTCATGGACTTGAAGAGAATGCTTCTGGGAAAAGCCTTTTCCACACTCGCTGCACTTAAAAGGGCGCTCCCCTAAAAGCAAAAGATGACATTTTTAAGTATGGAGGCATTATTTCTCATTAGGCATTCTGAGAGGGAGATGCACTGCAGTAAAGTAGTCACTAAAAATGACTTTTGAATAGTGATAAGGAGAATTAAGAGACAAGCTTCACACAGCAATAAAATAATTCTTTAAGCACTGCCATATAATTCAGCATTTAAACAGTTTCATGATTAACTAAACTGCAATCAAGGTAAGACATAAAGGCTATGAAGTCTGCTGACAGGAATAAAAGAGCAAACATAGGAGACACCGTAATTTGAACCAGTATGCTATTCTGGACAGTTCTTGCTGTAGACAACAGCCCACATTTCAGCAAGTCACTAAACCCTGACCCAAAAGCAGCAGTCTCTTAATGCCTACCTGTATGACTTCGCTGATGAATAGCTAAGAAGTGATTGTATTTAAATACTTTGCCACAGTCTTTACAGCGAGCTTCAGAACCTGCACGTTTTCTTTTTCCATCAGCTCTCTTTACCAGTCCTTTTTCATCCTCATCACCGAGAAGCTTATAATCTTTTAGTTTAACTGACCTCCTTATTCTACGTTTGCTGTAACGGCTCCGAGTGCTCTGTATTCCTTCTGATTTGGGATCATAATTCTCATCTTTCTCAGCTGACAGATCGACAGCAGCTTCTGAGCCACAAGCATGTTCATTTTCTTTTGCATCCCTCCTCGCTGGAGCCTGTTCGCTGGCAACTGTTTCTTCTGTTGCAGTGTCTTTTGTTGTAAAGTTCTGCTTATTTTGCATGGAGTTGTTCTCTCTCAGCTGCACATCTTCAGCAGAATTTCCTCCTGATTCTTCTTCTTGGACATTCCTGACTTTCCTCGGTCGCCCTCGTTTTCGCTTTGGTGGATCTTCATTTTTCTTGTCACTTGCAGTAACAGCTACAGCGGCTCCACTATTAGCTGGAGCTGGTAACACACTACCTGGGCTACGGCTGGCCTGATAGTCTGTGCAGGCCCACACCAGGTCAGTCACCTTCAGCAGCTGTGCAGTAGCCAGAATTTGTTCTGTGCTTTTCTCACTGGCACGGAGACAACCAGTGTAGATAAATTCCAGCAGTGCCCCAAAGGTGTCTGCAACCATTCCCTCCAACATGTAAATTGACTGTCCTATTTCACCCTCATCAACAAACATCATTGAGAAGTACTCACTGCTGGCAGCAAGCAAAGCTTTATGGGCTCTGAACTGCACATTCTCCACTATCAGAGTAATGTCACAAAGAAAATCCTTTTTCCTTTGTTCTTCAAAATTAGCTAGAATGGTATCTTTGTGAGCTTTGGAGTGGATGATGACCAGTTTCTCAGAAGAATCAGGAGTCGTTTCTGCCATTTTTATTGCAAATATGAAAGGAGGTGCCTACAACAACAGAACAGCTTTAATTGAGGAATATTTCAGAACTTTGCATTATAAGACACCAAATATCATTTGCTTTACCAGCCAACAGCATTCAACAGTTACTGAAGCAATTCTCAAGCCTCTGAACTTTCTTTAAAAAAAAAAAACAACACTGATGCCAACAGATTTTCTTTGAAAAGTGTTTTTAAATCATAAGAAATGGCTACAGGTACCTTCTTAGATGAGAACTGCTGCCTATTATTTCACTTCTTTATCTCTGATGTACTGCGAACTGTACAGCATCAAAAAAAAAAAAAAAAAGAAAAAAAGGCTATCCTTTCTGAAAACTCCTTTCAGAACTACAACAACTGGATAAAAAGAACTCTAGGTTCACAGCTCCTAAATGGTATATTTGGCCTGCATGGCAAGGTTCTGGTAACAGAGGGGCTGCAGGGAGAAGCTGCTATAAGAAGCTGCCAGAAGCTTCCCCTGTGTCTGTCAGAGCCAATGCCAGCTGGCTCCAGCACAGACCCACTGCTGGCCGAGGCCAAGCCCATCAGTGATAGCAGTAGTGCCTCTGGCATAACAGGAGGGGAAAAATCCTGCGTACAGCAACTGCAGCTGGTGAGTGAGAATATGTGAGAGCAACAGCCCTGCAGACCCCAAGGTCAGTGCAGGAGGGCAGGAGGTGCTCCAGGTGCAGGAGCAGAGATTCCCCTGCAGCCCATGGAATAGCCCACGGTGAGGCAGGCTGTGTCCCTGCAGGTCCATGGTGCAGCAGATCTCCACCTGCAGCCCATGGAGGACGCCACACTGGAGCAGGGGAAGAGTGAGAGGAGTCCTCTCCTGAGGAGGAAGGAACGGCAAAGACAACCTGTGATGAACTGATGACAACCCTCATTCCCTGTCCCCCTGCATCACTAAACTGGGAGTGAAGTTGAGGCTGGGAAGAAGGGGGGGAAAGGTGTTTTAAGATTCGGTTTCACTGTCTCATTATCCTACTCTGATTTTAATGTCCCCAAGTCGAGTCTGTTTTGCCTCTGACGCTGTTAAGTGATCTCCTGTCCTTATCTTGACCTATGAGCCTTTTGTTATATTTTTTTCTCCCCTGTCCAGCTGACTTCTCTTTCAGAACTTACCTGCTAAGCTTCAGCCTATGGAGGTGGGCAATAAAAGCAGAAAACCAGCAGCTTTTTTAGCTCTGTCTAAGATAGGTCTGGCTATGCTAATTATTAACCATTGATTTGGTGTGCTGAGCTTCTTCAACAGTAAATAGCAAAAACTAAAAAAAAAAAAAAAAAAAAGGTTCCAACCACTTTAGAAGAATCCACCAAACACTACAGAAGAGGTGTGCCAAAAATGTCCATTTCAAGAGGATCAAATGAACCAAAGGTGAAACAAAGTAGCTACCTCCCATCCTAATTTATAAGTATCATATTAAATACAAATACTTGTATTTCTATTTAGTGAGCCCAACAGTTCCAATCACTGTAATGGATGCTCTAAGAAACAACTTATGCTACGTACAGATGATACCCAAACGCTGCTGAAGTGGCCCACAAGTGATTTTTTTAGCTCCATTCAGCTACCAAACAGTTCATGATGGAACCAAATTGTTTCAACCAGTAGCTTTAATTTCTGGAAGATGTGAGCCTGGTGCTGCTGGGGCACCCTAAAGCAGGGTTGCAGGTCTTGACTCCACAGTGCCTTGCCGCGCATTAGGGAACTGGTAGTAGATGTTCCAGAGGGTTTTGGCATTTAATCATGAGCCGACATTAGTATTTTGACTGCAAAATCCAAACCAGCATGTAACTGAACCCCCCCTCACAATTCTAGAGTAAGGCTGCAGAATGACAGAATCAGCTAGGTTGAAAAAGACCTTTCAGACCATGAAGTCCAAGCGTTACTCCAGGACTGCCAAGACCAGCAGTAAACCCTGTCACTAAGGGCCCCATCTACCCGCTTTCTGAACGCTTCCAGGGACGGCGATTCCACCGCTTCCGCTGGAACTGCTGGAACGCAGAGGGGAAGGCTCCCACGCCGCCACCCGCTGGAGCTGCGCAGCGCTCCGGGGCACCGCGCGCGTCCTGGGCTCTGGCTCCCAGAAACGGAGCGCGGCCCAGGGCCGGTTCTGCACACGCACGGAGACGGCGGGCACGGCCCGGGCCGCGGAGAAACCGTAACACCCGCGGTGGGCGGGGCGCGGGAGGAGGCTGGCGGCACCACAACCCCCGCACCCGCAACTCAAGGCCGCCCGCACCTTCGGCAGGCGGTGCGCCGTGTTCCCTCACCCGGCTGCCCATCCCCGCCCCAGGCCCGGCCGCTGCGGCCCGGTGCTGTGCAGCAGGAAGTCGACCGGCACTCACCGCTCCCCCGACGGACCCCCCTCGGCGCAACCGCCGCTGCACTTCCGGTCCGGGCGGCAGCAACGGAGGCGCGCCTTGCGTCCTGACGTACAGGGCACGGCACGGCGGGTTGGCCCCGCCCTCTGCCCGTGGTGCCCGCGTGCCCCGGGTGGGCCGGGGTGTGTAGTGAGCGTTAATCGAGGCTTGGGATGAGAGACTTTAATTGTAAGAGCTCACAGTTAAGAAGCTGCGCCTGGAAAACTTGGCTTTGCTCGCTGGCCGTGTTGTACTGTCCCTGCGTTACGAGAACGATGCGGGTGTGCGGGGTGAGGACGCCCAGCCTGCGCTATGCAAAGCCAGGGCGGGCATCTCTCAGGGACAGGAAGGTCTGAAGGCTGCCGTCGAGGCCGAGCGGCCGGTGCTGCGGCTCCTTGTAGGGCCCTGCCATGGCGGCCCCCAGGTAGGGCACGAGCTGACAGTGCTCCACAAACTGTGCCAGCTTCCTCCGGTAGGCCTGCCGCGTCGGCTCCGGGCTCCGCGGGTTGTGCGCTGCGGGGAGTTAAGCGACATCTCAGTGTCCCTTCTTAACTTCATGGTATTACATTACCCCAAATTAAAAAATACTCCGATCAAAGCTTTTGTAAACCACAAACGTACTCAGCTGCCATCAGCTTCCTGTTCCTTGGGCATAAGGGGCTGGTGATACCCCAGGCAGTGCCAGATTTGGAGTCACATACCGTGACATGGCACTGCATGGTTATGGCTGGCACCGGCATGGTGTTGCCACATCCATGGCACAACTGTTCCATGATCTAAATGCTTTGCCTGTAAAAAATCCAGAGCTTACTGACAGTTTGGAGGAGGAAGGAAATGTCAGGGCCAGGAACTTCACAATGAAGATACTGTTTCTTTCCTACCTCTCTGCCCTGAGTACATTAGTACTGAGTGCCAATTCTCAGAGCATCCTTTGTTATTTTAATTGACACAGAGGCAAAGGAGAAGGAGTGATTTAAGACAGCCAAATCATAACCATTTTCCTGTGGATGGTATGTATATCTCATTACAAAAACTGGACAACATGAAGAACTGTGCTATAAGACACTTCATCCCACTGGCTTTAAATTGTAGGCAACTGCATTTTACAGCTTCTGAGTGATTTTTCAAGGATAACTGTATGCAGAGCTCTCACAGGAGTCAAGTTTGAAGGGCACTGAATCACTCTTGTGATGTATGGTTCATTATTCTTTTTCCAGGAGTAAATCTGTCTGCATCTATGACTGATTACCTGTATCTTCTGTTCTTGGATACTGAAAGCAATACAGTATTGTTATGAGAAAAGCTGCAGGAGCAACTAAACCACTGTTTCTTGTGCTTTCTAAATTTCTATTTAAATGTGAGATTAGAGAGTGACGTAAGTTGAAGGTGAGAAGCCTTACTTCAGATAGAAATAGAATATAAAAAGTTTCCAGGGGACCACAACATGAAGCACTTTGATCAAGTTTTTGATCAGGGGCTGCGTGACTACTTTGAAGACACACAATAGTAAATAATGCTGTATTTGCAAAGGAGATAAAAGATAACCTGTTTTTCAGGATTCCTGTGGTCAAACAGTCACTGTGTGAGGAGATTTGTATAACCTTTCCAGTGCTAGTACTGATTTAATGCAATACATGTGCAAAGCATTCCTAGTGTAGACATTGTTATGTTAGCAAAGCTGTGCTAACAATAGAATGAAAACAGCCTTTGTGGATGAAACTACAGTATAAAAGCAGTTTGCTGGCTTCAGAACTGTGCATTTATGCAGGGGCTTATCATGTGCCTGCACTGTTCAGTGGTCTTCCCTAACAAAGCTATGCCAGCAGAAATCTGTGATAGTCCAAGAATATTCTGGAGGGCTCTGGAAACTGCATGAGGAAACATGGGATGTGAAGAACTTTAGACAGATAATAAAGATTACTATTATTGTAGACCTGCAGACTGGCTTGGGTTGGAAGGGACCTTAAAGCTCATCCAGTTCCAACCCCCTGCCATGGTCAGGGACACCTTCCACTAGACCAGGTTGCTCCAAGCCCCATCCAACTAGGCCTTGAACACTGCCAGGGATGGGGCAGCCACAGCTTCTCAGTGCTAAAAGAATTATCTAAAAGAATAATTAAAACTGTAGAATACTAAGAGGCAAGGTAAAGTTTGTCCACTGAACACATTGTCAAAACTGGTAGGTTGAAGAAATGGAAGCTGTGCTTCAGAAGTCTCCAGCAGTACTGGAAACCAACCAAAGGCAGAGCACAGCTGCAAAGTAGGCTGTTGAAATCCGAAAAGCTGTCACTATTCAGGGTGATGGCAAATTATTAAAGATGATTGGCTGCAACTGCTATCTTGGACTGCAAACAAGCAAACAATCAAAATTCTAAAAACCCAAAACCAAAAATGAACTCAGGAGACAAAGCTCAAACGACTTCCCTCAGTGGAGCAGTCCTAACCTCTGCTACCCCCATGAGGTGTTTATCGTTATTTTGTGGGTTGTATATAAAACACTTGATTTTAATTTTCGACTCCCTATCTTTGTTATGGAAAAGTAAGGTCAATTGGGCTGTTGATTAATAAAGAAGTTTAAAATAACATAATGATAGTCTGAATCACATTATTATTCATATATTCCCAGATAATTTCACAAAGAAGCAGACTGATAAATAACATTTCATTTCTTTGTGCTAAAAACTTAAAAATCTAACTAAAGCTGCAAGAATATCTATTTTTTTCGTACTGTGTTAACTTAGTGTTTCCATGGAAAAGAAAGGCTTTTTTGAAAACTGCAGGTGTTCTATGTGCACTTAGACTGTTTTTCAGTACCATTAGCCCTTCCATTTACATATTTAGCTGATGTGTTGTTGTTGATGTATATGATCAGAAAGCTTTCTTCAAGTTACCTGCAAGGCAAGGCTTGTTAATAAGTTTTATTTGACCACCTGAAACGGCTGAAGAAAGACAAGCATTCAGGCACCTGAACTGTTCCTCAGACAATATTTCAGCTGCTTTTTATTACAGCAGTTTTAGTCAATTTTAAAGACAGTACAGGTTGTCTGTGACTAGTTTAAAATATAGTACTGTCCAGATTATAACATTTTACTTTCCATTTAAAAACTCCCAAAAATGCATGTTAGAATTGTTTTTAAGGTCACCAGGGTGTTGGTGATAAAATGTCATTGTTGCATGATTTGTGAGAGATCACTTACCTATCTACTTATCCTATTAACCTTACTTTCCTTCCTTTCTTTAAGTTCACATCTCCAAGAAACTTGGCAGTTTGTACTTAAATCAGTATAGAATAGTATTTTCTCAAGTTGCACATAAGAAAACTACACAAATTGATTATCTGTGTTGTATCAGATGATTTACTGCATTTATATAATTCATTATTTTTAATAGCATATTATTTATACTCTATTTATACGCTACCTTTTAAATGGCAGGCAACAAACAGCAGAGCAGTTTTTTTTACACTTAGGAATGGAAACTTCAGCTTTAAGCAGCCTACTTCGTTAAGAGCTTTTATTAGAGAAGTCGCTACTCCCTAAAGAAAGAAAACAGTTATAGAAGACCATTAGAGAAATCTTAAAGCCTGATCCTGTTGTCATTCAAATCTAATAGTACAGGATGATATCTAAGTTATGAATTGTAGAAGATAAGAAATAGTATAAAATAGGGAGGGAAGTGAATATAAATAATTTTGTGTTTCATGCTCATGGCTCAAAATGTAACCCACTGTTCTTAAATGATTCCAGATAGACTTGTGTCTATCCTGGTTTTAAAAATCAAAGCAAAATGTAATTTTACAATATATGGAAAACAACAGAGTCTGAAAATCCATTGTATGATACTGCAGTTTGTTGTTCCCCTCTGATGGTCTTACTCACATTTTTTCCATTAAAGCTACAAATATATATTATTATAAAGCTTTAAAAAAAATCCTCTCAATTGTAAATACACATTTTTCAATTTAATCATCCCATAATAAACGTAAGACTTATATTGCATTAAAAATTAAATAAACTGGGTGGGATATACGATACATTGCAAAATTCTCTTTTAAAATAGAAATGCAAAAACTGGCCTGTTCAAGGTATCCAGGCAAAGGAAGTGCAGTGAGTAGTAGTGGCTCCTTTACTGGAGGACGTTTACGTGGAAGCTTCAGATTCCAGTACTTCTCTGGTAACCTAAAGAGATAAAAAATAAGCACTTTTCATATGTCTAAACAGTGACATGATTAAAGATTGAAATGCAGTTCGTATATTCACCTCATAAACTTAAGAAGTTTTTCTTCACTTTCAAAAACATATATTTTCTCCTTATATTTTGCTGAGTACTCCATGTTGCCAGGCACCAAAGCTTCGTATCTGAGGGGACAGAGCAAGAAAGAGTATTAATTCACAAGAAATGTAAAACATCATTTGTGCGATGTAAATTCAAGAGCTACTGGGAGCCTTCGGTACTTTAGCAAATATAGGAACTGCAAAAAAGTAGCTACTAGGTCATCCAAGTTTCCACCACATGACTGGCACTTACAAGGCTCAAAATCCGAGAGTCTCTACCTCAGAATCTATTTATTATGTGGCTTTTATTGTGTTTCTTTAGAGCTCTTCTAGTAAAAATGCCAATCATAGTTGCTCAGGAGATTAAGAAGGGACTGCATAGAATCGACGTACGCTTCTACCTTGATGAGAAATTCCTGCACACTGAGGAAATCAGTGGTGGAACTTTTTTAATCTCTCATGAAAATCGTAATAGGTAGTTTTGCATCTACAGAGTTTTTCTCAGGTTTGTCTGAACCTTTGAAGGCTTATGATAGAGAAAACAAACTATACCCAAGCAGTCTTCATCACAAAACAGTAAGGCAACACAGATCCTTGTAGAACGTGTAGCCATATGAGTTTTAAAAGGTGATTCTACATTGATTTCCAAAGCCACAGGCACAATATAGAGAATAGTAATTGCTTTTCCTGTCCAAACCCTGAACACTATTATTGAAAGTGTTTCCTCATTAATGTGTTAACGTAGGACACGTAGCCTGTAATTCAGATTATGAAAACTACAGTGATGTACCTCTGTTTTCCATCCAGGTAAGTGACTGGACAGCATCCGTGCATTTGAGCACTTACAGGGAATGATGCCTTCACTTCTGCTGCAGTCAGTTTCTTTGGTAGCATATCTGAGGGTGGGAGAGGGTGAGGTGCCAGTGGTGACACATAAACCTCTGGTCTGCTCAAGAATTTCTGTAGAAAAAGGAATGAAATAGTTTTATAGTGAAAGAAGCACTGTTAAGACTGTTAAGACAAAACTCTAGAGAACTGGCTTACACAATTTAGATAATTGTTTCTTGTACACCACCTCTTTTAGTGTGCTGGCACTGCTGCTACTGCTTTCAGGTAAGTAATTTCTTTCCCAACCCACTCTCCATTGAACTCATTACTATCCACCCACTATCCATTGCTATCATTAGCCACTCTCTACCCCCAGTCTCCCCAAACAGATGGAGAAGGGAGGGAATGATTGTTTTAAAATGAATGTTTGGTCTATGATAATTTTAAGAGGAGCTTTGGTTTGAATGTGCTCTCTGCTGCAATCAAAGAATCTAGGAAAGAATGTTCTCTTTTCCCTTAATCCCCTCCTGACCTGCTTTTTGACACTTACATCCAGTTCTTCCTGTGAAGCCATTCTGTAATAGTGTCCTCGAAATTCTGCAGCAAACTGCAGTGATGATGTTACAGAGCAGTCGACCAGTTCGCCCTTTTCTGCAAGGCTTACGGGGCAGTACTGTCCAAACTCCCCCAGCCGATGCTGCAGCTCTTCGGGAGTGATACATAAGTCAGCAATGCTGGCTGCTTTGCCTGGTAATAAAAACAATGTTTTATTAATGAAAGACGTAGAAACATCAGTCATTTTTACTCAGAAATGTTACAGTTTGGGAGATACTGCAATTCATCATGTGAAAATGATATGAACTAATGAGAATTAAACCAGCAATTTTTATAGATTGATATTAAAATGAAGTTGTGACCCATTTTACCAATTAATAACATTTTTCTAGCAGTTATTAATGATGTGGGATGCTCTGTATGCTTAACTTACACTGTTTTACCTGGCACAGTTTTATTTATTATTGATTGTTTTACTTGTTTCTGTTGTTAAGGAACATTTCAGCTATTATTTTATTCCTTTATATTGGTGAAGAAGTGTACAAGGTATGCTAAAAGCCTCCCCTTTACTCATCCATGTTCTGCAAGTGCTACAGTCTATCTGGATGTTATATATTCAAAATCTTGAATACAATGTCATACAAAAACCAAACTATTTTAAAATTATGCTTCTCAAGCTTGATGTGAAAAAGTGGTTTGGTTTTTTTTGCTTATGACTTTTAAGAAGGTTGCAGCCACAGAGCTGTAGAAGTTAAAACTAGAAGGTAAATATAAGATAAGGAAGTTTGTTTGCCCTTCAGATGCACAGGTATGTTTAAGCCTGACCAATGCTGACACACAAAATTCAAGTGGAAAGTGTGTCATTTAAACCAAAGTGGGTTTCCACGACACAGAATTTAACTTGGATGGAATATTTAACCTTAATTCCAAACTTAAAATTAACATTTTCTCCTTCCTTCCATCTTCTTCCACTGACACTTAAGTGAAGCTGCAAGTTATAGTCCCCCTTGTATACTTTGAGGTATCCTTTGTGATTTATCACTGAATGTTGAGGAACCTGCAATGGACCATGAGACCTGTGACATCTTTCAGCTGTATTCTGTTATCACATTTTTTGGACAGTGACCTCAGACTGTCCTGTAGTTGGTTTTGTCTTTACTCTTTTCAAAAAGAGATCTCTTCAAGAACTTTACAGATGATATTGGAGAATTTGAGGCTATGTATGTGCTCAAGAATTAGCTTCATCCAAAGCAAGTTGAAGTTGAAATGCACTCGTTACATTGCAGCTTCTTAAAGAAACAAATACTCTTCTGAGAAACATTGTTTTTTCTTTTACCTTCTCTTCTTCTTTCCAGGTATATCTGGATTTTTTTAACAACCACTTGAACTTCCTGCAGTACTTTGTTCCAGACCCACCACTTGCTCCGAAAAGCATCAATCACACACCAGTTCTGATGCTCCTTCGTATAGTAAGTCCTGATTGCATTAATGTGCTGTTCATAGCAGGATTTTTTAATAGCTAGAATCTGTGAGCTGTCATGTTCAGGGTAGGGAGGCCTGAAGACAATGAAAAATAACACTGATCTAAGTATGAAGATTAGATAATTTAATTGAATTTCATTTGCAAATTCTAGAGTTCACTTTAAGTCCTATTTACAAAATTCTGCTTATTTGACACTGTAGAAGGTATTTGAGAAATACAAATTTCTCATTGAGTATGTTACGATTTACACTTCTGATCAGACAGCTGTGTTCAGAAACAAAGAACAAAACTTTTGCCATTTAAGTCACAGATACGAATCAATAATTTCATAAAGGATTTGGACTGTATCAGCACATACTAACTGACACACATTACTAATACACCATTAAATGGTATCCTAGACAAAATGCTGTGTGATTTTTTAAATGGAAGTCAATTGTTAATGAAAAACAGGCTTGGTTTTGAATTGTGCCATTGTTTGAAGACAAGAATTAGCCACAGTCCTTGGATATATTTTGAAAATTGTCTGTCATATTTACATATACTAAAATTAAAATAATCCATCTGACCGCTAAAAATATTATGCAAGACCAGGAGAGAAATTTTTGCTAGAACAATGGAGCATTTACCATTCTGATTCTTAATTTAGATAATGCCAAGAAAAAAAAAACCCACACCAAAAAAAACCTTCTGTTTTAATAGGATTAATTTCTCTGTAATTTGTACCTTTGAGGAATATCTGATAGTGCACATTTGATTTGTATTTAAGCCAATGAAATGTAATTAGTTTGGGATTTAAAATGAAAAGTTTGAAGTAAATACTTTTAAAAAGACAGCATTAATTTAATTTTTTGCAATGGAAACAGTCTTTAGGCTTTCAGTAAACACTTAAGCATTATACTAATTATCTGATAAAAAGAAAGAGGCAAAATGAAGGAGACATGCAATAATGCTCTAAGGTATCTGGAACTTCTTAGAAACACTTCCTCTAATGAGAACCAGGTTCTCACACAATTTAATTTTAAGGTGAATGTTCTGTTCTTATTAGTTCTCTGTCCATTTATAAACTACTTACTACTCTTCTTCAAAAACAACCAACAGCTCTTTTAACCAGAATGTTTTTATCTCGTTAGAAAAACAAAGAAGGGACTGAGTTGAACGGAAAGTTTTGGATGAGTAACTCATTAATTGTATACATTATTGAAATATATATTATTTTCATCTTTTAAAAAGAACTTAAGACTGAAAAGAGAGCTTATTAGATGAAGTATCAATTTCCCTTATGATGGTAATAATTGAATTGATGAATAATAAACTTCAGCAGCGGAGTGAACTAGTAACATTTCTGATGTATGGTTTCATTAAAACTGGTTTAACTAAGCAGTGGGTGCACAGCATTGCACGTCTGTGACCTCAGTTATACTATCGGCAGATCTAGATAGAGCATGCCACAAATTCCTTATGTCTTTATTTCTGGTCTATGGAAATCAGTGTGTTAAAATGCAGACAGACTGGTGCCCACATCTTCCCATACGTGGAGTTTGGAGACAACTGGGTTATGCACCAGCTTAGATATAGCCTCTCTGGGTATAGCACTTGAGGCACATAAACAGAGAAATTACAATACTGTGTGGGTAAAAATATTGATATCATGGAGCATCACTACCTGTTCATGCTTTCCTTATCCAACAGTGCTCTTCTGAACACTTCCTTTGTATCCATTTCTAATTCAAAGATCTTCATTGGAATTATCCTAGCTGATTCCAACAGGTTTACTTGGTTTGTTGTTACAGGGTATCCATCAATTACAACTCTGCATACAAACAAAAACAGAAAGACAGATTTCTTAAGAAGTCAGTATCTAATTAACCATTAAGACTGTATATTCTTAGTACATTCTCGATCGAGACAAAAGTCTATAGCCATGCCATGAAGTTACTGTTTGCCTGACTTGACAGACAAGTCTTCACTCCTTAGGATTTACAATCAAAAAAAAAAAAAAAAAAAAAAAGAAAAAAAAAAACCAAGGAAAAAAAATCAAGTAGCTAGAATAAGAAATAGTAAAGAAAATACACAAAGAGCAAAAGGTATAGGAATGTAAGTGGATGGCTCTGACTTATAAAAATGACAGACTTTAAAATTCTGACACATCAGTCTTTCAGAAACATAATTTTAAGTGTGAAAATCTCCATATGGATTGCAAGGAATAGTTTTTCAAGTAGAAGTAAAATGATATACAGTACTTGAAGAGTCTTTTTAATCATATTGAAGAAGAAATGCTTTTCACTTATTAGGCAATACTGGACAAAATACATTGAAACAATATTCCGGTGTTTAACATGAAAGAAGTGTTGAAAGAATTCTGCTCTCAAGCTCAAATACTTTTCAGAGATTATTCCAGAATTGCCTTTCCCTATAAACAATTCTCCTTTTCGGATAGAGGAGTTGAATGTCATAAGATAATGATCCTGAAGCTTTTTAAGTCTGCCCAGTATGGAAGACGTTTTAGCGGTGGAGAAAGAGCCGAGGAAATCAGGATCACATAGGAATGAGGTGGAACAACTTGCTGGTTTCAGTTCCTCCTTAATAACTTCATTTGTAACAAAACCAGAAAAAACAATGAGTACTGAACCAGTCTGTGTGACCAGAGAGAATCAGATGCCTGAGTTGGTACTAGAGGTGGTTTAAGAGCGATAAAATGGTAGTTCTCAAAGAATAACAGTGGCTTATTGCCTAAGAAAGGTAACTTCCATCAAGCGTATTATTTGGATTTACTGGAATATACTTACTTGAAAACTGCAGAAAATTAGGCTTCAGTCTGGTTTCCCAGAGTAATGCGAAGAAGATTATTTTGTATGGATTATTTTGTTAATGCATAAACCACTGATGTGTCTCAGTGAAATTGTTTTAGTGATAACATGGGAATCACTGCCTGTGAAGAGATATGAATGTCTTGAAAAAGAAAACCCAAAACCCAAACAAGACTCTTACCCGGTGGTATTACACACGTGGTTCATCAGAGCCACATCTAGAGCCTGGATGGCCAGTGCATCAGGTACGGTCAGTCCTTTCTGAAGGTGCTGGTTTAACGTAAGTGCCAGCTGACTCTCAGGCTGATTGTTTAACACGAACCGCATGGCATCTCCTATACTCAGACGCAGTAACCCATATACACTTGCAAATTTCTTGGCAACTGGAAAACATTTTGATTTAAGCATGCAACTTTTATGTAAGCAACTTCACAACTTAGTTTCCTAAAATACATCCTTAGTCTTAGAAGTTAACTGCTCAGCTCATTCTGTGGGTTATTGCCAACGCAGAATCTTGGTAAGTGGGCACTCTCAAGGGCCCAAACCTTTGCATGGATATGTGCAGAGCATGTCCAATGCACTAACAGCATTCAATTCAGCACTTCAGTTGCAATTGAACTGCAATTCAACAACTTCAGCAGCAGTAGTCAGTATTACAAAATATTTTAGAAAATACGCCCCTTTTACAAAACAGCCTAGCAGTAAGATCAGTTTTCCAGGAAATATGGTTAAAATTTCCTCCTTAATATGGGATAATTTGAACCCATCTCTTGTTTTCTAATATCTTCTTCTAATCATTAAGCTATGATGTAAGCTTCCCCAGTTAAAGGCAGGGACCTGTGGATTGAAAGAGTCATGGAGAAAGAAGGAGAGGGGAGAAAGAAAATCTGCAAGTTTGGAAACAGACTAGGGAAAGTGAGATTTGGGTTTGGGTTCTGTTCCTATATTATAGGACCAGAATATATAGAATAGGAATATTTCTTCATTTTACATTAGATCATATTGAGAGAAAGAAAGAAAAAACAATTAGAAAATAACAGAAATAATACAGGATGTACAGATAGTGTAAGTCCACATTTCTTATGTGCTAGTCCAGGTCACTAACTTCTTAAGAAGCTGGGATAAAATTCAGATGGACAATGCATAAGTATCCGATTGTCAAGACACTAGAGAATGGAACTGAAAGAATCTATGCCCAGCAAGAAAAGCAGGAAGACCAACAATATTAATGGTTTATGATTTTTTTAATAGCACTAATGACAGATACATAGTTATTAGATAAGGCTTTGTTCTATAGATAATACTTGTCCTACCTGTAGTCTTTCCAGATTTTGGAGGTCCCACAATTGCAATCTTAACTGGCACAGTTGGTTTAGGTTTTGGCTGACAAATATATTTGATGGGATTTTTCATAAATGTTTCTCTATTTTCTTTACTTGAAAAGAAATAAATATATTGTCGATGGATTACAGGAAAGACTTTGTTTCCATAGCTTTGTGGTGGCTTCATTACATCTCCTTCACTTAGCTGCAGAATATACAAAATGGGAAGCAGTTGATTAGGTTTGATATAAGGCCTACTCTCCTTCTGTCCTACAGAAGTGGCTTTATAAGCAGGTAGAGGAGTATCAAATGTATGAAACAAACCATTAAAGCATTCTGAAATTCATACATATAGGCCTAATATTTTGTCTGAGTCTGAGGAACTTCCGTACATATGCAATTCTTATACCAAAAGATAAAGTGAACATTGGAGACACCAAGAATATTCACTGTTTCCAGTAGGTGGTACCATAGCACTTTCTGTCCATCAAGAGAGTGCAGTCAGAGAGATATAATACCTTTTTAATTTTCAAAGAATAAAATAATTTTATTTCTCTATGAATTATGAATTACTTATCAGCTTGACAGTGTAAGATACACTGAGAATATTGTATTCAGCAGAAGTCATGTACAAATGACAGAACCAGAAAAGAATATACTTAGAATACTTAACATTATGGTGAAGTGTAAAACCACGACAAGGCCAGCCAAAAAAAACTTTCAGTAAAATACATACACTGCTGATGAAATCTTTCCAAACACATCAGTCAGCCTATTAGAAAGTCTGTACTGTTGATGGACCATTGAGCTGTGAGAGGAGCACTAATGGCAGAAATGGTCATTGCAGAACGCAATGCATTCCTTGCACCACGGTTCACTATGAAAAATCTTAGTTGTGTCCCTGTTGCAGCCCTTCTTGGAGGAACTGCCTTAAAGTGTCAATAAAAGATGTTTTAGAACAAACTGTTGACACCTGTGGAAAAAATTCCCCAGACCAGATGTCATTCACCTTACAGTTCTGAAGGGACTCAAAAGCGAAATTGTTACGGACTGAGTAACCTATTGCTTACGTTAGCCTTCCTTCCACAAAAAAGGAAAGCAGAGAAAGTGATTGTTTTTTTGAAAAAGCCTCCAGGATAGATCCTGGCAAACAGTCCAGTAAATCTGGCCTTGTATTGCGCAAATTGAAACACATTAAGAGGAAAAAAACCCGCAGTAGTTACAGGCATATATAGGAAATAATGGGGAAGAGCCAACTCAAGCTTCTTGTAAAGGGAAATCATACCTCACAAATCTACTAGTATACTTTGAAGGAGTCAGTAAATACATAGATAAGTTGATTTGGTTGTTAACAGTTGGAGATGTGACTGTTTTACTGTGTGGCATTACCTTGCCAGACTCTTCTCTGATTCTTAGGTTCCTATTCTGCATCAATTCATTTCAGGGTGTTTGCCCTTCAATTTATAAGATGTCAGGAGTCTGTTCTACTGTGTATCTGCCCCGTTCCTCCCTCAGGTCATAATTTTTATTGTCTGCTTATCTAATCAGTTGCATAATTCCTTTCCTCCACTCTAAATTTAGTCTAACAGAAATTGGCATGTACTCTGTCTATGCAAAAAAAAGTCCTGTCTGTAATCAATTTCATAATTTCTATTATATCTTAAAATACTCTCAAAATGATCCTATTTTCCTTTCATTATTGTCAGCATATACATTTCCACTGTTAGCACATCACTGATTTTATCTACTAGATTTCAGTGATGTCTTTCTTCTAACTGAATTGTACTTTCTGGTTGGTAAAAAAACACTATACAGCATGAATGAATGGAGAAATGGGATGACAAAAATGTAGCGAAATCTTAAGAGAATGAAGTGCAAAGTCTAGCATGCAGGGAAAGTAAGAATTAAACATACAAGCTAGGGTTTAGTAATTGGAAATGACAGATATCTACCTCTATCAGTATGTCCCTAGATTATTAGATGCCAGTTTGATGCAGCCATGGAAAAGGCAATTCTTATCATAAAATATTGTAAGAATTTTGATTCTATAAAGCTGTAATAAGAGTTGATCTGTATACAGTTCTGATTGCCAAGGTTAAAGAAAAATAAATGGGATCTGGAACAGGTGAAGACCCAACATGAAGTCTATAAAAAATGGAATTAAAGTTACTTGATTAAGTAGTGTAGTAAAATGAAGGCCAAAGTATGTTTCTTTCAGGAACTTCCTGATTTCTGTATCTCATTCAGTAGGGTTTTTTAAATCAATTCTCCTTTTTATTTCTCATTTATTCACAATCCAACCTGTTTTTATTTCTAGCATTAAAACCAAAAATATACTTGCTAACATTTCACTTGTTACCTATAAAACTGTATCAGCCCACTTTTGGGGACAGATATGAGTACTTTCTGACCTTGAATTTTCAGATCTGAGTAAAATACTGTGGAATTAGATTTGTTGCTCTTCAAATTTGTAAATTTTAACAATGAATAATTATTTCTGATGGATTATATATATTTAACATTTATTGGCTTACTTTTTTGCCACTACTAAGGTGTGACCTTTTTTGCCACTACCTCTGTGACCTCTTACAAATTCAAATCCCAAATCTTTTCAGTTTGTTTTCACTGCTTCTGGAAGGCTTTAAGACCTTCTCTGTTTTCTAGTGTTTTGTGTATCATTAAGAGTTAGGTATTTCTTTCTGATTCGGTGCCGCCTTTAATTGTTTCACCAGTGCTAATCTAACAGATTTTGCTAAGTGCCTCTCAGCCTTAAGTTAGCTGCAACACTGAAAAGACTAACAACTTTTATTAGTTACAGTACTTGCTGTATTTTGTGTATCCTAAGTGGTGTAATTTTGATTCAGTAATGTAGTTTTTATGGCATATTTCTGCTATTAATTACTATTATATAACAATATTTTTTTAATGTGAAATTTATTTTTAAAGGTGCTATTTCTTGAGAGTATTCTTCAGCTATATAAGAACATTACCTTGACTGGATCCCACTGACCAAAAGAACTTGGAAATTTATATGAGAATACTAGCATCTTTTGTGCAAGTGAAAAACTTATTGGGTAGCATTTCTCAAAAATGCTTCCACGATTTTCCATTAGAGAATTCAGCTTGGTGTATATTTGGTAGTGTACGATGCGAGGCTTCTGTCCTCCATTGATCTCAATTAGTGGTATTAACCATTTTTCAAGTTCCTCCTGGTTAATGAAAAAGAAATTAAATATTAGAATTATAAACACAATCAGATTTTTAATAATGGCTGACAGCAGCATTTTCTGTGAACTATCAGGGGTTTCTTGAGCATGTTCTTGGTCACTGTAAATAAGCAAAATTTGATTTGAGATAGGAATTGGTTTTCCTGCACACTGAAGTTTAAATTAGCCAGCCTATATGAAGTATCACACTATTAGTAAAAAAAAAAAACAAACAACAAAAAAGGAGGCAGTTTAGCTGTTAACCTTAAGGAATCTCCTATGATAAAGCTAAAGCCTGAAAAATATATTTCATTCAAATAAAAAAAATCATATATAGTTCTTTCCCTACTCCCAACGATTTATAATGGCTTACTTATTTTTTGCTGCTCTCTGGTGACTTATTCCCCAGTTTATTCAACTAAAATATAAACCAAATCCATTTTCCACAGAGTTTTTTTCTAGGAGCCTAATACTGTTACAAGTGCTAACATGTTTTAATGTCATCATTTAGTTTTCCATAAAATACCAAGATTCCGCAATGTCAAAGAGGATCAAAAATTAAAGAACCAGAGAACAGTAAAGAAGTCTTGAGTAACGAACCAGAAATGCTTACTAACTATACTTAAAAGTTATCTTAAGTTTTCTATAAAGGCATATATGTTCTTGGAATTAAAAAATAATGAGAAAAACCTTGAGTAAACTGTAACTAGGTGATACTAGTAGTATCTAGTCCCAGCTCCCAGTAATTTTAGTGTATGATATTATTTCTGTGTAATTCCTCAACTTACACATATCTATATGTGTAATATCCACAGTCTTGGATATTTCCACTTACTGTCATAAGCAGAACTCAATGTAATAATGAATCCTAAAACACTATTCGCCTCTTTTGTTGCTGAGATGTATGTACATTTTGAAAGAAACAAAATTTGCTGGCTGTCTTAATTGCCTGTTCCTTTTCTGATCAAATTTTTCATCAGTTTACAAGTGCAAAAAATCATATGCTCCCAAGTAACATAGAGGAAAAGTGCTCCAGGAACTATGATATTCCACTAGCTTTAACTTGAAACATTGTATTGTTCATGTAAGGAGCTAAGGCTATTCCTGGGTTTTCTTGCTTATTGCCTCTTGTGGGCCTTCCCCTAAATTCTTTCCAATTCTATTTAGCATTTACTCAGAACCCCTAAATTTTTTTCTGTGATTATCATAAGAATACATGATTATATGCATTGAATAGTTTAATAAAATTTTGACACTTTACAGTCACTTTTTAAAGTTGAATGTACTTTCAATTCACCTTCTTCCAAAATTAATGGAAAAGTGAATCTCTTGAGCACAAAACATTGATCTCTTCCATACTGCTTATGCTTCCTTGTAGTACAAAGAGCGTTAGGAGTTATTCTTGATTCATCTGATATTTAACTATTAAAGCAAACCTTCAATGAGTTGTACTTGTGGTATTGGTAAAGGTTGAATTCACTTTACAAGTCTTGCATCTGTCTTGGCTGTCTAATGCTGTAAACTTTTTGTCAGTGGATAGAGTTTCTTCTAAGTGATGATTAGTTTCCTCCTGAAGCAAGATACTTAGTCTATAGTAAAAAAATGGCACCTCTCTACTTACTGGCTTAGATGTGGGCATTAAAATTGCAGATACCTAAAGTTAGATGAGGTTACCTCACCATCAGTAATTGCATTGATTTCAGGAAAATTATATTACTAAGAACTGTATAAAAATCAGGGTTGTCTAATAAGAATTTTGTCTTAAAAATTATTTTGAAGTACTGTTCACATATTTGTAAATCTCTAGTGTGGTTGCCTGCATCAAATGACCTGTCAAAAAGGAAATAAGGACCTTAAGACTAGGTAGGTCTGCCAAAAAGTTCCCTTTGTTTCTTTCCCCACAACATTAGTCTTATAAATTATGTACTTTTTAAACTAAATACCGTCTCACTACGGACTTCATCTGGCTCACATATTTAGATCATGGGCACAGCAGCACGATTGTTTAAGCACTATAACTTTTAAATCTGACAAGTAAAACTGAATGTTCTTTTATTATGCATGGTAGAATTTAAAAAAATAAGCAGTGGGATAGGTACCTGTACACCTTGTAAACCATCCATGTCTGAATAAAACTTTTCTATAATTTCATTTTGTATACGGTCAACAGCATCGATCTCCTGTTCTTCTTCAGCCTCTTCTTCTTCTTCTAAAGACTCTCCTTCAAGTATAGCTTCAGTATCTTCAGTTTCCTCTGCAGCTTCATAATGCTCCGTATTTGCTAAAGCCTAAAAAGGTAAAATATTTTGTTGTTTTATGTCAATGATAGAGATGTTTTGAATAAACATATGGTATTGTGTCTTTTTTTCAGTGATATCCAGTGATAGGACAAGGGGCAATGGGTGTAAACTGGAGCATAGGAAGTTCCACGTTAACATCAGGAAGAACTTCTTTACTGTAAGAGTGACAGAGCACTGGAACAGGTTGCCCAGGGGGGTTGTGGAGTCTCCTACACTGGAGATATTCAAGGCCCGCCTGGACAAGTTCCTGTGTGATGTACTGTAGGTTACCCTGCTCTTGCAGGGGGGTTGGACTAGATGATCTTTTGAGGTCCCTTCCAACCCTTGGGATTCTGTGATTCTGTGATTCTGTAATTGAACAAAACCTCATTTTTGGGTATCTTTATCTAAAATCTAGTAAATTCTAGAAGAAAAATACAGACATATTGCATTCTGCATACAGTGAAGCACTGTACCAGTTCCAGGAGTGCTTGAAAACCTGAAGTGGTATACTGCAGTCTTGAGAAAAGGAGTATTTTTTTCATATATGCTTTTGTAATTTGTCAGGGCTTTGTTAGAAACAAGCATGTTATCTGAAAGCTCAGTTGACAGAATTCCATGAGCAGTCAAGTAGTACATTAATGAATTTATAAATATACTATGTAACTGAGTTTGGGCAGAAATCCTAGTACAGTCCTATTCTGGATTAAGCATGGATTTGACAGAGTACTTAAAACACATGCCTAATTGCAATTAGTGGCACTACTGTTGTTTAACCCTGGTTTAACCCCAGCTGGCAACTAAACCCCACACAGCCATTCACTCACTTGCCCCCTGGTTGGATGAGGGAGAGAATCAGAAGAATAAAAGTGAGAAAACTTTTGGGCTGAGGTAAGGACACTTTAATAAGTAAAGTAAAAGACACATGAGAAGCAAATCAAAACAAGGAGTTCATTCACTGCTTTCCATGGGCAGGCAGGTGCTCAGCCATCTCCAGGACAGCAGGGCTCTGTCACATGAAATAGTTACTTGAGAAGAAAAATGTCACCACTCTGAAGATTCCCCCCTTCCTTCTTCTTCCCCCAGCTTTATACACTGAGCATGATGTTATATGGTATGGAATATCCTTTTGGTTAGTTGAGGTCACCTGTTCTGGCTGTGTCCCCTTCCAACTCCTTGTGCACCCCTAGCCTGCTCACTGGTGGTGTGGTGTGAGGAGCAGAAAAGGCCTTGGCTCTGTGTAAGCACTGCTCAGCAATAACTAAAACATCCCTGTGTTATCACACTGCAGAATAAATCCAAAATGTAACCCATACTGGGCACTGTGAAGAATATTAACTATATCCCAGCCAAAACCAGTACAGCTACTTTTACACTTACAAGTAGATACATTAAACATATTCATAAGTATTTTGCTGAATTGGAGCACTGAAAATTCTTTCAAAATAGTTTTCAGTGTTCATTAATAAATAGTTTCTAAAACAATTTAAACATCATGGCAGATGATTTTTAGAAGTAAAAGTTTCTGATAGTCTGTCACATTTTTACTTTTTTACATTGCTCTAAAAACTCTTTAACTAAAAGCTCTAGAATTTTCTAAAATACAAATGACATACCCTTCTATTTAAAAATTAGCTTTTCTTACCTCCTCTTTCTTCTGTTTTTGTTCTGTTAAAAGTTCTTCCCTTCTTCTAGCAATCTGCTTACCCTGTTAGTGCAAAAAAGATGTAACAAGACAATGATATTTCCTAATGAAAGTTCTTTTCTGAGAACTGGTAATGTGACTTAGAATTAATGTTCTTTCCACCTTAAAGCTCTGTTTCCAGTTACTTCCGATATTAAAAAATACTGCAGCTTGAAATTCTGCAGACCAGATATACCTCTCTACTAGGTGAACATGTAAGTAAATTTTAGTAAAACTAATAGGGCAACTTCTGAGACTGAGATTGTGGTGGGGAGGGAAGACTCTGATTCTGACCATGCTGAAAATGTAACACTCTTACTGGTAAACTACAGAGTTTCTAAACTTACAGGTGTTTTGTACTATTTGAGAAAGAGGTGAATGAGCATCGTATTAAATGTGTGCTGTTCCCTATGCCTGCTAAGAACTGCCTAATTTTGACCAAGTTGTAAGCATTTGAAATATATTTCCCCATACATATTCAGTAGATATATGTCGAATACCTGATGGCTAAATCCTAACTCAGAAATAACATGCAGAAGAATTCTGCTTAAAGCCAGTGGGTTTGATGGGGATTAAACCTGTAATTGCTATTCTTGCACACTTGTAATGCTGCCACTTGAACTGAACAGTACACTCAGCTATGCTGCATTCTCACAGCACCACCTGATTTGCTCACCCACTGTATACTGTGGAAAAATCTGTAACTAAAATCTATGTATTGCAACACACACGAGCAAGAATATCAAATTACTGCTAATTTGGAAATCCTGTTTCTGATCTTCCTTCTTAATGCCTTTATCAATTTGTGTCACTGTTTTGTGTATCTGTTTTAAATGGGAACCTGTTGTTTTCCTTGTTATCAGGAGCTATTTGATACCTAAACGATTCATTAGACGTTTGAACCCTAGGATCTGTAGTACAGGTATTTGCCACATGAATTATCAGAGTAACTGCCTACAGGTTGAGCTTAGTACAGCAATAGTCAGTTGCACCGTTGGTCACTAGGATGCACCTTTTCCAGCAAGATTTCTAACTTGCCTCAGGAAAGACTAAATTGAAAAAATATTTTTACTGTTGTATATTATCTGCATTGTCAGAGCCAAACCCTGGCTCAGGCAGTTCAGAAAATGTACTGGTATTGTATGATCCTTGTCCCAGTTTCCATTATACTAATTTCCTGTGTGTCAGCTGCTCTATAGTAACTTGTGCTCAGAACTTTTCTGACAGTACATGTGAAGTACTTTATCTCACTTTTACAGAAAGTTAGGAACCTTGAATATATTGCATGTCCTCATTGTAAACATCTGCACAGACATTTCAGGTTACTTCAAATAACTTGTAACCTGTTCAGTAGTAGGCACAGGTTTAGTTCGAATGGGAGACTCTGCAGCTGCAACGGGACTGAGAAAGTGGCTTAGTGCTATTACATTTCTATGCAGAGTATCACAATTGGAAAAAGACACATACACCATACAGTACCTGTGAAGTCAGCCTGTGGGAGATGCAGATCAACTCATATATGTGCAGGGAATATGAGATGCAACGACAGTATGGTGCCTGAGCTGTGTATTTTATTTTATATGGCCACATTCACACTCTCCATCTAGTTGCCTTTTGTCCAGCACTTTCCAGATGTCTGGCATTCTGTCACACTGCCAGCTGGCTGGCAGCACAGCTATTTTCTTGGGCTGCAAGATATCTAAACTCCTGCATGAATTAATTGCACAGAGGAAGAAAGCAGCCCTAAATTCTTTTTAGTGCTTTTTATTTTCGATGGTAGATCTAGAAATGCTGTGAATGTGTGGACTGTGTCTTCTGGCTTCCATATCTATTTCTCTGTCTGCTCCTCACTGCTTTGTGAGTTTTAGAATCTGTGTTCAGACCCATGCTGCTGAAATTACAAAAAAGGACACGGGACTGAAAACGTACCCTTATTTTTGCTTTCAGGTCTTTTAGTTTCTTTATATTTTCCATTTTCTTATGCTGTCTTTCTTTCCATTTTTGCAGACATGAAGGAAAAAGACGGTCAAGAACATCACTCTCTTCTACTTGAATATAAACTGCAACATCAGGACAAAGTCCTCGTTCTGACAAATACTGGACTTCATCTGAAGTACGAGGGAAACCATCCAGTATAAATCCTGTGGACCTAATTGGCAAATAAGATATTTATCATGACACGATATAGTTTAAAGCACAACACAGGGAAAATGCACTGAATTTGAAAAAATAACCCAAAACCAAACGAAACAAAAAGCAACCCCAAAGCAACTCCCTTATTAAATGTATATACTAGAAGTAAACAAAAAAATACTTTCAAGCATTATCTTTTTACAATGTAAAGAACTTGAAAAACTCAAAACAAACTGTGTCCCCAGTATTGCTTGTGTGACTCTAAAAGCTGTACTTCTTAGGTGCTGCTCTTGAAAAAAATAGAAGGTGTCCCAAAGATCGCTTTGGTAACATCTGCTGCAGGAAGCTTGTTGCCTGAAAATTTGTTTTTCAGCAATGCCTGTCAGTTTCTTCTCTAGTGCAGAGAGTTTTGCCCCGGCTTTTTTTGCCATTCAGCAGATTTTGCTACTGAGCATGACCTACATCTCCCTTCCTGCAGATACTAAAACCTGGTCAGGTATGTCTGGAAAGCTGTATGGCTTGTTGGAGCTCTTACAATCTCAGATTAGATGAGTAGTTCTATAATGCTGCAAGTTGTTAGTTAAGAAGTTAATATTTCTCTTATTAGTTTTAAGAGAATGTTGTGCCGTTATTTGTGGGCTGCAGGACAAAAGTTTACATGAAGATATTGTTTATTCTTTTTAAGGCATTTCTCATACTGTTAGGAATTGAAATTAAATGTTCAAACATTAAAAAAAAAAAAACGGCAGCTATGACTTGGATAGAAATGGGTGGAAGAGACAGGACATGAAAAAAGGGATATTCCATGCTGAAATTACATCCTAAAAAGCCGGTCTGCTTTCTAGGAGCCAATGATCATACTTATTCATTCAGCAATAATCCACATTTATCAGTGTTACAGATGTACTCTCTGATATGAAAAGAAGTTTGTTGTGGATACATCACTGTAGACTGTGATGAATACACAAGATAACCTGATTCTGTTCTACTTTGGAGTCCCTTAATACTTTGCTTTTGCTTTACACACAATATTTACAATGTATGTAAACTAATTTTTACAGCTGGATTCCAGCTTTCAAAGTTTATTAATTACATAAAAACACAAAAAGGTTTGTTTACATATCTAGCCTGTAAACCCATGGAAACTACCCGGCTGTTCAGGAGACTGAATCCAAATCAAGTGCACCAAGTTTTTTTGTCCAGTCTTGTGTAGAGCACATGAGACGACGTATTACTGTCAAAATGCCAATCAAAACAGAGCAATAAACCAAGACTGAGAGGTAGGTCATGATTCGTAAGAAGTACAAGAGCACTTGAATAATCTCTGCAATTTGTAATTGTGGTCACAATGAATGATATCTGTATAAGATTAATTAAAGAGAATCTAATTACAGTTACCGGAATGGCTCTTTTTTCCACCAGTCAAGAACAATGTTATCAAGAACTTCTGGAGGCAGAGGGTCTTTATCCATCAGATTTGCTTTGATTGCCTCTTCCTCAGGAGTTAACTTCACTTCCTTTATATAAAGAAAATCCACAAAATAAGAAAAAAAAAAAAAACCACAACACCAAAACTAGAAAGAAATCAAGATCTACCTGACGTTTGTGGTTTGGTTTTGGTGTTTGGTTGTTTTTTGGGTTTTTTTTTGGCTGAGTAAGGTACTGTTTTAATTTGATTTAAAACACCAGAAACAAACTTATTTGCCACATTGCACTGCATTATAAATTTTGAGATATTTTCAAATACTTGAGGTTGTATTTAATTATACATATGCTTAATAGCATAGAAACTGAAATGACTGCACTTTCTCCTAATTGCCTACAAGAGTAGGCACTCCACTGAGTTATACATGTTTTCATGCTGGAAAACTGTCTGCACTACATCAAAATGTGGGGTTTTTTTTCACTTTTTCAAAAGCAACTTTTATCTTTTGAGACAGTCAGAAGATTTAAAGAAAGATATGTCAGGTTACTGGGAATAAGCATATGACCAGAAGTCAGATAAATAGCATTGTTCTACAGAGAAGTGGTAGTGTTAATGACTAGTCAAATACAGAGCATTGGGATATCAAATCTAGCTGTTAAATCCTTGTTTTCTTCAGAAAACCTGTTTTCTTCAGAATATGTAACACTGTGAGATTCATATGGCTCAGGATGAACTTTTCATAGAATGGCTTCCTGACACAAACTGCAGTAAAAAAGAATGAAAAAGGATTGGTGATTCTGGATTAGTTTATGTCAGTCACAGTAAGTCTACTGGATAAAAGACAATGTTAGAAGTCAGACAATATCACTGTTCCTGACCTGTTGTGTTATTTTTTTCCTGGTAATATTCATAGAAGAAAATATTGTTATCTAGCTAGTTGATTTTTCCCCCAATAAAACAGAATGACAAAGTTTGTAAGAGAAAATGTATCTATCTGGTATCCTTTAAAGAGTTCAGTACTTTTTATAAAGGTCTAATTTGTAAAAAAAATATCTAGATTTGTTGAAGAAGATGAGATATACACTACCAAAAGTTTGTGTTGTTTAAATGTCAGTCATGATTACACATGTACCTAAGCTGCATCCAAAGTCACTTGGAAAGAAAACTTGATATGCAGCTAGGTATTCTGTACCTCTCAGCAAATGGATTTGTCCCCTGACATTCTTTTGAGCATTTATTATGAAGTTCTGCTGTCCTTTCCCTATGTAGTACTCATATGAACCCAAATTGCTCAAGAATTTGTTAGCATAACCTGTCAGAAAATAACCCTTTTTGACAAAAAGATCCAAATGATCAAAAGATCCAAAGAAACCTCAAAGTGACTGTAGGGAACTGCTTGATGCAAGGACATGTCTGAGTAAGAATTCCTACGCTTGACACCTATTCTGATAATGTAGCCAAAAGAACTTCAGAATATGCTAGAAGCCACGGGTCTAATGTAGCATGTATATGAGTAGTATTTTGTCTAGTGCCTGACACAGCATGCATATTAAAAAATGTTAGTAGGACATAACAGATACCTAAGCAGGCAAAGTGTTAGCCAGATCTGTAACACAGAGGCATCTTGAAGAAAATGTGTGAAGTGGAAGAAACCAGTTAAAGCCGTATATATCACTGACACTCATCACAAGACCAGATGAGCTCTTGAAATGGCATTTGTAGCTGATAAGAGAAGACACACAAGATGCATATTCCTGGTACAGGAAAGAGAACACCCCACACAGCGGTGGTTCAAAGAGCAAGGTTGCTCCCCAGACCTGTCAGTGCTGTGAAGGTTTTGGTTGATACATACTAAAACAACCAGCATGATACCTTCTTGCTAAACTTCCCAGGCTGTGTGGTATGTTTTCTGTGCCTTTAGTATTTTTGCTTGGAATATTATAGCTGACCTTTACCTTAAGCTTTGATAGATATGCTTCTAGTGCCTTGTGATAAAGTGAAAGAGAATGATACACATGAAAGTAAATGACATTTTGGAGAAGTAATGGGTAGGTGAAAAACTGGATAGTCAGACAGTGGTAGTAGTTGTACTCAGAGAAATGCTTAGGGACTCCACAGCCTTGGAAATGATCCACAAGAGTTCTGTGCGTAGACTAGTGAATGAGTTTCTAAATTCAAATTGCATCAGCTGTGCTTTGGTAGTACCATCAGATAAAAGCACTTTACAAGAATTTTGAGAAAAAGATACTAGTGTAGAAGAATACTTACCATCAGATAAAAAGATGAGGCAAAAATACTAACAGAAATGCCTTAATGTAAGACATGCATTGATGCCCAAAAAAATTAAGCTTAGTGAGAACCAGCCATAATCATCACTGCCAGGAACACTTGCCATATTTTTGGCAAAAGAACCTCCTCTTAGATTTAACTGATGAAAAGCTGAATTTTTTTGCTGACATCCACCTGTATTGAAGCATTTGCTTCCAGTATTACCTGCTCTTGCATTATTACATAAGGAATACTATTTTCCAGCTATCAGGGACCTCCCCTGCTTTTCAAGACAATAGAGAGTGGCCTTGAATGCACCTTTGGCATCTTCCTTGGCACCTGTGAATGCATCCCATTGACTTGTATATGTCCAAGTTACAGAAACAATCCCAAATTTGATACTATACATGTTCCTTCAAGTTAATAGTCATCAAACACATCCTACATGGCAGGTATTGGAAGAAAAAAAGGCAAAAAAAAAAGGCTCTTAGAATTTGGTGCAGAAACTTCTTTCTTCCTGCAGCTTTGCAAGTTGGATAAACCCTTATTTGTATTGTTGAGGAGGCAGATTTTCAATTGAAAGATTTATATGCTGTGTATCTGTGTTGAGACTTCTCCAGACAATAAAGGCTTTTATCACATCCAGTGCTATATAAAGATGAATTAATTTGCATTGAAACCTTGTCTATTTTTCCCAATAAATCACTGTCTAATACAAGAAATCACTGTCTCCTGATAAACACTTATGGAAATATTTATTGCTCAAGGAAATTACACCCTGTAAGAGACTGGGTTTAGAATGTATGTTTAGAACTATTTTGAACGAGTATTCAATCTACTTTTCTGAAAACTATCATTAGTTACTTAATCCGTATCATGAATATCCAGGTATTTGAAAGAGTTTTTTCAACTACATGACATATTTTATGCTACCTAAGAGCTTTCTCTGGTTTGAAACTTTATGGTCAATATGCAAAGACAACACTACAATCCAGATTACAGAACCTACTGTATTAAAAATTACTATCTCACCCTGTTATGAACACTGAAATATTTACCTTCACGTTATCATTCTGACCTTTGTTTTATTTTTTTTTATCTCTATTTTTCTTCTTTTGCCCCATTTAGCACCTATCTGTACTATTTAGGAAAATCACTATACATAAGTCTTGAAAATGTTTTGAAGAATGTTTGTAGCATTCATAAGAAAACATTGTCAAGAACTAGTATTTCCAAATTTTATCAAGTAAATAATTTAACATAAGTGATTTTTAATCAAACAAGAATTTTATAGGAAATTCCAATTGTGGCCTGAAAATGGATATTTTGTGTATGGACATTAAAAGATCAGATCATTACCTGTTCGCTTTTTTTAGTTTTTTCAGTTTTAGTCATGGCCTGAGAAAAGTCTTCCAGTTCCTGTGATAGCATTAGTATCTTATTGTCGTCTTCTTCGGGTTCTTCATCAAAATGGGTTCCAACTTTCTCTTTAGTTTTGGGTAGGATCAATTCCTGTAGATATTCTTCAAACTGAATATGGAAAATACCCAATTTGTCTGCTACCTGTCGTGCACAAATAGTTTTACCTGCTCCATGAGCCCCAATTAAGCACACTCGTAATGGAGGAGCCTATAGGAAAAAAATGAAATATATAGTGTAACAACTCCCCACTGTTTTTCAGTTTCAAAATATCATAAAAATTGCATCAAAACCTGTCACACAATTTTTAATTTTATTTGTTCCAAGCTTTTTATTGATGTTCCAAACAAATTACCTGCTCACTGGAAATACTGAACAAATACACTATGGTAGTCGATGCCAGTAGGTTAAAATGTAGTTTCATTACACAATTCTGGTGAATCTTCCCTTCTTTAGCTTTCTTCCCCTTACAAAAAAGCACCCCCCCCCCCCCCCCCAAACCCTTAAAGATAGTAAAAACCTCCCATACCCCCAATATGTGTGATTTGTTAATCACATTTTAGGATTATTGTAAGCCTTTATAATCTTCCTCTCTTTTCTGCTTTATTTGCATCATTCAATGTGTGAATTTAAGTGTACACTAAAAAGTCACTAAGGAAATTGTATTTGTTTCAAGGACTGGCCTGATATTTTATTATTACCTAGAAGAAAAACCCTTGACAATAATAAACCGTTATAAATGAAAATGGGAAATAGTGATTTTAATGTTATTATCTGCTTCAAGCAATTTTGAAAATTCTCACTTGTATTGGTTCATTGTGAGCCACATATTCCTCAGGGTTCTGCAAAAACTTATCTCTGCACTCTGGAGTTGAAAAGTAGTACATCTTTTCTTGATATTTAGCTGCCTGATCATGGAGTCCTGGGTAAAGCACAAAGTTCTCTTTCAGACTGACTGGACAGAAGTGTTTTGTGTCTCCCATGTGCCTTTTCTTTTCCTTAATTTGTTCTTCATCCTGAAAATATTAAGAAATTTAAAAAAACCCAAACAAACCTGTTTGAATTCAGTAGTTCACTTAGATTTTAGGTAGACCAGATTAAGCAATGTCAAATACATCAGCTGAGCATTAAATGAGAATGGTGTTCTCAAGGGAGTTTGTAAGTCTATAAGTCTATGAAAATACACACTATTTAGATTCAGAGTTAGAATACAAAACTGCCCAATCCAGTGAGAAAAGAATGACCTTTTTAAGTTTGAAATTATAATATCATAGGTAGCTGTTAAAGACCAAAATTAGGCTAGAAGTATCTGTGATAAAATCTTTTCCTGCTGTGTTTTTGAAACTCATTTTCTGTTGCTGCTAACGTGCATAAGTAGACCTCCTTAGAAAAGGCAATGAGAGCTGGTATTGTGAAAACAGATGACTTATCCAATAAAATTAATGTCTAAAAAATCTACTCAATACTGCTCCAGTACAATATATGGATATCCTGTACTGTTAAATTTGGGGATGGGACTTTTCCAGTATGGGATAAGAATGAAAGAAAGACAAAGTTAGAACTTTAACATCATTAAAGTGGGTGTTCAAAAATTATCAATAGCTGAGATAAAACAGAGGATTGCACATTAGGACTCTGTTCCTTCTGATGTTTACGTGATGTCTCACAGAATCTGACAGAAATCAAAGTTCACATTTGTGTCTCTAATAACCCCTCTCTTTGTCACCTGTACATTCATTCTCTCTATTAGCATGGGTATTTATGATTCTTGCTGGAGTAAAACTATTATCAGTCAGAACATAGAAATACAAGGAAAGTGTTCTTGAAGCATATGACGATATGTATTCTGTAAGGAGGCTAAAACTAGTTCATACAAAATCCAGCACAAAATCTGACTTCTCTGGGATTATGCTGAAACTGGAAATAAATGAGTTAAAATGAAAGTATAAACAAAGCCAACATCCTTACTTCTTCATTCTCATTTTCCTCTTCTTCAGCTTCTTCATCTTCACTTTGTGCAGCCATATCTTCTGCTTCCTCATCCAAGTCTTCAGCAGATAATTCCCAACCATGATATTTAAAAGGTTCTGGAAAAGGTTAATTTTAAATTATATTTTTTCTGCTTTAATATTTTTCATTTGGCAATGCCAGAGTATATTCTCTTTGTCCATAAAATAAGCAAATCATGCCAACTGTATATTGCATTTCTCCTACTCAGAGAATAAATTGTTCTCCCTGGATGTAGGAATGAATATGCTGCTTTCTCCAAAATGGAAATTCTACTGGTTGGTTTTGGTTGAAGTAAATCAGTATTTTCAACAGGAACTTATAGTACAGAAGTATTATACAAACACATACAGATAGTGTCATTACTGTTTGCAACAGGGTTTTTTTTTTTAATTTTGTTCATTGGGGAAAGTCCTCAGTCAAATTTTATTTGATTATAAAGCTAGCACAACAGATATTTTGGTTAATAAAACACTTGCACTGTAGTAATGATAGAAAAAAAGTAATATTATTTAGCTGGTACTCAAAATTGAGAACACAGGTGAAGAAAGGTAACTGGCAAAAAAAAAAAAAATAAAGTATCAATACCATAAAAAATCTAGTCTTGAAACACAGTCTAGGCAGATGGGTAGGTTATACTCTTACATACCCTGAAAGTCTCATTGACTCAAACGAATACTGTACATTAATGAACCTTTGTTATCTGTTCATTTCTCAAACCAGTATCCTGACATAAACAGACACAAGTAACTGGGTAACTATATTGTCAGAATGTTTAGGGAGCTGTACATACCTATATGTAGAGTCACATATATATATATTTTAAATATATACCCCACTTTTCCTATGTCTTAGAGGCTGGCTGTGCGCTTTTCAGCTTGCCCACATAACACAGCCATGTCCTGTTCCCATTACTTGTTAGTAATACAAAACTGTGTATAACCTACACCCAATATATTCATCATACAAGCTCTCCAAAATCCCTCTTGTTAGGTGATGTGTAAATCACATAAACAGTGTTACTTACTTTCCATAACCAGAACAATTTGATTAAGCAGACTTTCTGGAGTTTGCTCAGCAATCTCTAAACCAGCAACCTGAATTAGAGATGACTGCTTGATCTCTGACTCCACTGTTTTCCAGTCATTCATGAAAAGGTCAATCTTCTTTCTAACTGTTTCCATTTCTGGCATATCTAGAAGATCATCCTCTGTAAATTCGGGTAGTATGATTTCTGGAAATCAAATGGTATATACAAGGCAATGCCACATTATGCTTTAGGTTTATTATTTTGTTCTACAACTATGGTGGCTTTTTTTTTTTTTTTTTTTTAATGCTGCTTCCTTCCCTCTGCCATAATTATGAATTATTATATTACCGGTTTACAAAGATACTTTAAAAATGCCAAATTCATTATGTTGATGCAGTATACACAAGGTCAAATTGCTTTTGCATATGGTTATTTAAATCGCCACCCAAATGAATATGACTCTTTCTGCAAAGAAATACAAGGAATATACATTGATTTAAAAATTAAAATTTAATCACGAACAGTTTCTGACAGGGCATCATATGGTCATGCCTCACCTGGAATGTGCCAGTACAGATAAAAATAGAGCAGGAAAACTAACACACAGTGCAAAGAAGCAACTTCATGTTCTGACCTGGTTCAGGTTCAGTTACTGAAGCTATTGTGGAGCGTTCAGGTTGCATGTTAGGTCCCTAACACATATTTCAAATGCAGCATGTTCTCTTTGCTTGAATAGAATAATACATACTACTAGGTATGTTTCCTCTTCAGCATAAGATCTCAATATACAAAATTAAGCCTTCATTTACTCAAAGGCATGCAGGTATATAAGGGTCAACACGGCAAAACCACAGAGAAAATACAAAATTTAGGAGAGAAAGGAAAAAGAAGGGACGAAACAAAGAAGACCGCTTCAGTGTAAATGTCAAGGATATGAAGGACAGTATCGAAGACTGAAGTCCTAAATTTATAAAGGCAAAGCAGTGAGCCACAACACTTACACAAATGACAACTTATGCCTGAAAGACCCTCCTCTTAAGGAAGTCTGCTGCCTCCCTGGGGTCCTGGTTAAAGACATCACTAGGAAACTTCCAAGCCAAGCCTCAGACTATTTCCTATTAAAGCTCTTCCATACAGGTGGCAATGAAGCAGCATCACATAGTCCAAGGGTGACTTCAGGGCCTTGGGACGGTTGGTAAGGGAATTTGGAGCATCCTATCTCCTTCCTGTTGCAGGCAGCAACATTGGAAGAAAGAGATACACCCAGTCTATTAACACATGGCTCTGCGTCTGGTGTCACCACCACAGTTTTGGGTTTTCTGATAATGGGATGACCTACATGGCACCAGGCTTGCCAACATCAGATGGGATTCACCTTCCTCAAAAGGTGAAGACGATCTTTGCTCATGACCTAGAAGGGCTTAGTGAAGAGCTTTAAACTAGACTTGAAGGTGGAGTGGAATAATACCAGGCTTGCTTGTGACAAGGTGTGGAATGATGCACCAAGGTTAGAGGGATGGGGTGCTAGCGAGGGCCCTCAGCCTATTGCTCTGAGATGTGCTGGCTACACTGGAGTACACTTGAAGTCTTACAGAGATGGGCCAGCAGCTCCTGAGGTAATAGGAGCCAACAGGGAAACACCTGTGAAATACCTCAAAGGAATTAAGGGGTATTCCTCTAAGAAGGTGACAAAGCTGACATCTATCAATAAGCTGTTTAGAAGGGAGAGGAGAGGAAGGAGGGGTAGACCCTATAAAAAAATGGATACAGTGTGAAGAGCTGTGACAGGACAAAGTGCAATGGTTTTAAACTAAAAAAGGGCAGATTTAGACTAGATATAAGGAAGACATTTTTTACAGTGAGGGCGGTGAAACACTGCAACAGTTTGCCCAGAAAGGTGGTAGATGCCTCATCTCTGGAAACATTCAAGGTAAGGTTGGACAGAGCTCTGGACTAGATGACCTTTAAAGGTCCCTTCCAACCCAAAGTATTCTATCAGTCTATGACAGGTAGTCAAAGATTATGATCACATTTTAAAAGTGATCTGTGATGGGAATGTCTCAATTCCTGGGTAACTGATGTTTCACCTTTGCAGAGATACTGACAAACTTTTGCCAGTTATATGAAACAGAAACTGTCAGTGTTAAACAGCTTGAAATCTAGTTTTATTTGTTCAGAGAACTGGGGTACTTCCATTTCACAACCAAGTCTGCAAAAGAATTGGAAAAGGGAATTCATTTCTTCTGACTTTCAAGCCTCATTTATGTGATTTGACCACTAAACCAGGCCTCATAAGAGTTATGAATGCACCTTTCCAATTGTGCATTGTTAAAAATGTACAGAAATTAATGAAGAAGTGATCTGTTATGTATTTACAGACAACTTGGTCATACATGTGTAATAAAAAATTAAAGTTTACAGCAGATAATGGCATAAATTATGCACTATATCTCCCTTAAAATTATACTGCTATTCCCATTCCCTGCACACATGTAATGTTCAATCCTGATTTTCTTATTTTTCTTATCAGTTTTCTGTTGTGTTCTGTTTAATAATTGTGTATCAGTGCTGTCAGACAGAAAAGCAGTTGAGAGCAGTAATTTAAACGGTCTGATATTACTGTAAGTTTGCTAGGACTCACAGTGTATGCTGTTTGTCTCTTACCAGAAAGAAAGCTACAAGAAAGAGCTTGAACAGCGGATGGAGTGATTTTCTACTTTGCTATAATTTCCCTCTCCTCTTTTTTTTTTGTCTTGTTATGAATTTGAAAGAGCAGGAACAGATTTTGACACAAGCAACAACAGGTTCAGTCTAATCCAATGAACTTTTGCTGATTTTTACAAAAAAGGACCATTAGTACTCATTTTCCTTATATAATTTCCTACACTAAAAAAGGAGAACCTTACATAATGCCTTGTGTGTTGAAAGCTTTGACCATTTTCTTAAAAATATAAACCCCCAAAACATTAAAAACCCAGTGGCAAATGGCTACTCCCTGGATTAAGCAGCTAATGCTCGCTATGTGAAATCGCAGCACTGTAACATTCATTTTGAGTTTGCCCCAACCTGAAAAACCTAAACAAGTTTTCTGGCTCATGAAGTTAGATTGCCTTGTTATAATTTAGTTCTTTAAGAAAACTAGTATTTCCTCACAGAGCTGAATGGCTCTCAATCTTCTCGTGTATTGTTGAAGAAATACACAAATGCCACATTTTAATTCCCAAAACAGAGCCAGATCAAAAAATGCTAGTAGCAAGTACAAAAATTTCAAGTAGTCTGATCTTGAATTATAAATTATTTTTTTCTTGAAAATGTTTATTAATATTTGCATTTTACTAAATTACACATTCATTCTATATATATAATATTAGTTTTTTCATGCAATGACAGTTCTGTCTCTTGCCATGATTCTAAATAGGAACATGAAAATACCTTCCTTTTTACGTCCATTAAAAGATGTTGTGCAAATGGTGCAATTAAGTATGTTATACTCAGTAGTGATGTATTCCAAATGAGACAGAGACGTAGCCAGGTAAAACCTGCTTAAATCTGGGCAGTTCTAAAGTGTTATGAAATGATGGTTCCACTAGGAACACAGATTTTAAGAAAATAAGCAAAGGATACATTAATAACCAGGTTACGTGAGCTGCTTTATTTCTTTTTTTCACGTGCTGTCCCTGGCACATTCACACTGTAGAAATCACATGCACTGCCTTGTGAACCACAGCCCCGTTCAAAACAATAATGTATGCAAGATGGTAACACGTGCTGTCTGCATCTAGCCAGGTCGTCTTTTATAATCCTGCCCTTTAAAAACTCTCAGTTCTGAGTAGGTCATGGAACTTTGGAAATATACACGCAGAATAATGGATTTAAATGAATATTTGACATTGTCTAAGACAGAATATTGAACATGGTAATGAATCCATTCAATAGAGTGCTTCCCATATGAACCTAATCTCAGACACGCAATTCATGTCGCAACACTCCTGACAGCCCGTATTTAGTAAATGGTGGACTAGCATGTGTTCCAGCCCTGATTCTCTAGACACAAAATTACAACATACTACGTTTCTTGTTTAAGGAAACGTACCCAGCATCATTATTGCATGCTTACAATCATTTTTGCATTATTGCATACTTATGGAGCTTCTAAATAAATTATACAGGCCTAAGGGAACTGGAGAAACTTTCCCCTGGAAAGGGGGTGGAGTAACAAAACAGAAAAGGATTACATTCTTAGGGAAAAGGAACAACCCCCAAAACAGACAACTCAAATTTTATTTGGTTTAGATTCAGGTATTGAACCTTATTATGACAAAAATGTTGCCTCTCTGGCATTTGGTTTGTTTCAAACTGGGTCTCAGGGACTAAAGATACTGAAAATACTTTTAAGTAAGTAAGTAAGGCAGCTGTACCTTTGCCACTAGATACAGGTTATAATAATTCTCCTTGCAGAGGTGATTTACGGTGAGATGATATTTTCAAAGAAATAAGAAGCACAGTCAAGAAAAATACTTGAAAAGACAGTAATGATTTAAAAATAAAAGGATCTAAAAATGCAAACAAGCTTCCTTCAGAGGCACTGGTGCTCGATCTAAGTGTTGTTCGTAATTTCTTTTCCTTATCACAGAGGTGATAGAAAACAATCCTCTCCAGCCCTCAATCTGAAGCTTTCACAGAGAATGCCTATATTGCAGTCTCTCATATTATTTTGCTCTGTGTCTTTGCCATTACTGAGCATAGTTACCATAGAGACAAACAGTCCTCAAAGGCTTTCTGCCCCCACATTCTCCAAGTGAGTTTCGGGGGAATGAAAGGCTTTAATATCTCTTTTTTTTTTTTTTTTTGAGTGTTCTGCTAGTATTAGATATGACTTGTTCTGCCCTCAGTCCATATTCAGCAACAAAAAAGATGAAAAAATCCTTCTTTCCTCCCCTCTCAAACCCTGCCAAAGCTGAGACAGAAAGATGAGAAGCCAGCATGTCTTCTTCATTAGAGCTTAGCTATCAAAATAAACAGAAAGGCAAAATGTAGGATAACAGTGACACTTCCATTCCTTGGAACTGATATGTATTTCATTATGAATGTATTTTCATTTGTCTTTTTGAAACAGACTGTGTAGTTTGTTTATACAGACTTTTCATTGCATATTTTTAAATGCTTCCAAATAATTTTTAGCTTATTACAGTGAAATGTACTTGGGAGACAAACTTATATAGTGTGTGCTGATTTATGGTGTCTGGGGAAATAAATAAAGTTCAGTTTACAGATGAAATTTACTCTTTCTAATGCAGAAAAATGTGTATATTTAACAACTTGCGATTTAAAATAAAATGTTTTATGTTGGATTTGTTTATCTTCTGGACTTTAACATATTCTAAACATTCTAGTAGATAAAAGCTAAAATGCATATTAAAAAAACTAAAACAGTCTCCATTAAAGATGAGTTGCCTTAAAAATGTTTTCTGAGAGAATGCTACTATAGGATTTTGTTTATCTTTTCATTAGCTTATGGTTTTATGGAAGTCCATGTGCTGCACAATTATGCCTTACACCAAAAAGAAGTACACATGACTCCATGTGAAATCTAGCAAGCTGTTAGCAGGACAACGGGTGACTAAGGAAAATACAGGACATAATCATTTACATCCAAAGTTAAAATTCATTCATTCCTATTTTTCCCAAGATCCCTTGCCACAGGGAATGAACTAGTAATTTCTGATTGATGTAGGTATAATATAAATTTAGAAATGGTCTGTAGGACAGGAGTTTGTAAAAACCACATGTAGGTGTTTGTGAATACTGCAATATGATTATTTTCCGCACGCACACCCACCCCATTTTTTTCCTGGTATTTTCTTCTTGCTACTTTTTTTCTACTTTTTTCTGTACCTTCTACATAGCCCATGACAGTGACTTTTAAAAGTCTTTTGTCTCTGATTTCCTTCCCTTACCACTTCATCCTGTAGAGAGTGCTCATGGATTTCTGAAGAGGTTACGACAACCTGAAATTTCAGGAATTCTCACTTTGTTATTTCCTTAGATCTCTGTAGACATTCATTAATTTGGTATTTAGGCACTAGATGCAATAGTGGGATTTTGTTGTTTTTTGCAAAGTGCAAATACCTGGTGGATTATTTTTAACATGAAACAACAACATGCACTGCATGTTTAGTTGCATTTATTAAGTGTTTAAATACCTTGAATCTGACTATTCCATTATAAACTTCTTTAAAATAAAAAAGTTAGGGTAAAGGAATGATATTACAGCTGATGGCTCTGATCATAGGGTTTTGTTCTTTTCTTCTTCAAAGGAATGCATAGCTGTACTAAACCAATCTCAGCCTTTATTTCTCTGAATGAGAGATTAAAAGAATTGAAGAAGTGAAAGTATTTGGGATCTAATTGAGAAAGTTGTTCATAACCTTTCTGGTTTAAATTTTGAAATTTTGCTGCCTAAAATGCTGTGATCACAGGCATTAGAATGTAATTGTCATATCTGGCTTACAAAGGAGGGTTGAAAATGGTTTTGAAGATCATGCAACTTTGCTCAAAAACTGAACTGTGAAGTCAATATCACTACGGCATGATTTGAAGTTTGTGGTACGAGTTTGCGATCCCTTGTTTGTAGATAAATAAACTGTCCTTGTTCAAACCCTCTCACTGAAAAGCCTCCAGTTAGAGAAGGAAAAAACCACAAATCAGGATTGAAACCAACCAAGAAAAACAAAGAAAATACATTCAGAGGCTGCAGGACTGAGCACACATCAATTACCTGGTCAATGTTATAATTACAATTGATTCCAAAAAGCATCGCTTTTCAAGCCTAAAAAGGAAATGTCCCACCATGTACAGGTTTAATTTTTCTTTTTCTGTTTCATTTTGCCAATTTGTCAAAAAATTCTTTTTGTTGTTTAAAATATCTTACTGCATTTAACACAGTGATAAAAATAAAAAAGAAAGAACATAAGAGCTCAAGGGATAGGTATTGATTCAACCCTCCACCGTCTGTAATACGAGAAAGGGGGTGGGGATATCAATATTCAAGTGTTATAGCAAACATTGATATTAAGATCTGAAAAAGACAAGCATGGGAGGCGACAGTGGAAATCATCAGCTCCAGCTACCCATTACTTCTTGCAAGAGATTCTGCCCAAAGAGCAAGAGTAGCAGGAGAGACATCAGTGAAGATGGGTTTGTACTAACGCACCCCCTGAGCTACTGAGGTGTAGGCAAACACACTCCAGTTGAGTTTGCTATAAGAAAGGGGTAATCTCTGGCAGAAGAGAAGCACTGACAAATAAACTACAGAAAATAAAGTCTTAAACCATGAGAACTGTTTGCTTTAATGGACAAGATCAATTTCATGGGATATTTTATTGCTGAAATATGTCAAGAAATAAATATGCCAGGTTTTACTTCAGCCAGATTGGAGTGAAATCACAGATCTACCTAAAGTTGTGTAATTCTCTATAATGCCTGAAATATGTTTTCATGAAGTCATATAGCTGTCTCCTAGCACAAATAAATCCATACACACACAAAGCTGCCGCAAAAATGTTTAAATACAGTAAGAAATTCCTGAAAATAATTTAAGCTCAGAATAATTGTGTGAAGGGACATGAAAGAATATATGTGGCTCTAATATTCAGCTAGACACTGCAAGCGTTACCAAATACAATTGTTTTCATACCTTCAATAGATATTTTCAGCACTGAAATTATCTTACTATTCAAATACATTTGTTAAATTTATCCAGTCTCCTTCACCATTTACTTTCACTCTCATTAAGACAAGTGTAAGTACCTCATTACTGGAACCACTTTTCCCTTTTAAGTACAAATGCTATTATAAATTTGGTTATGTTCAGTCCTGAAGCAATCCCAGCTACTTCAATGTCCCACTGATGTTACATAAACTGCAATTATTGAAATGCACATTTATTTATATAGAATAGAATAGACCCTGCCTTGGCAGGAGGTTTGGAGTAGATGATCTACAGAGGTCCCTTCCAATTCTGTGATTCCTGTATTATATGACACATGACACACCAAAAGAGCATGATTTGGGCTCTGGAGTATTATTCTGAGTTTTCATTTTTATATCATAACTACTATATAAAAGCTCCCCAGACTGTGAATATAGCATTCATTTATATTTTTGTAAAGATATGTCACATGGGAGAAAAGCTGCAGTCAAATGTGCTGATGGCACATGTGAAATAAAACTGTTGTCAGGCTAAGAGCAGTATGACTAAAGTGTTTTGGTGAGTCAGTATTTGATTATTGAAATCAGTTGTAGGCGTAGGAAAACATGATTTTCTCTGAACAAGGACTTAGCACGTGTTAAGAGCACAACTGTGTATATGATATTACTTCTCTCGTTAATAATTGTTTTGATGTGCTCATATCAAAATGAGTTAGATGTTCAAAACCAGGATGAACTTTGTTGTTTGAGACAGAGATAATAGAGTATCTGTGTACAACCCTTTGTTTTTAATATTTTAGAACTCATTCACTTTGGAGAAGATTTATGTGTTTTATTAGCAACAATAAAACATAATAACAATTTTTTTTTTTTTTAGAAAATGTATATGCAATTAAAAAACCCTACAAAGCTTTTTTTTTTTTTTTTTTTCCAGAGAGTAGCTTAAATGTTACCCAATTAAAAATTCTAAGCATTTATTAAATTCAGTCTATTTTATATTACACTTATGACTCAGGCTATGTTATATATAGGTAAAATAAACATCAGCCTAGATAATGAAAGGAAGTGTATGTGAGACATACTGGCAATACACAACTTAAGCTTAGCCATGACATTTTTCTACAGAAGCCGGTGTGCCATGTTTGAAAGGAAGACAGTAATGGCATTTTAGGACCCCACCACTGGGGGGGGGGGGGGGGGAGAGAGAAAGAAAGAAAATGGGAATTCATGCCCTTCAATTTTTAATTTCAGCTCCAGGCCTTAGGTGATAATTTAGGCTATGATGGAGAAAACTTGAAATGCCATAGCAGAGGAAGAAAACACTACACAGTTTCTATTCTTAATATAGAGACAGATAGTTGCACACAGTATTTCATCTTGACAGCAGATCTAAATTAGACAGCAACATTCTTCTAAGAAAATAAGCAGTGTTTGAAGAAGACAAAAACGAAAGCACAACCCTGAAACTTAATTTTGACTGTTGAGGTTCTAAACCTGGAGCCAACTGACAGAATTTTCTGAGGTTCAAAAATTCAGCCTGTTCGTGACAGTTGACCTGCCCCCATAATCTCATGCCTCACGGATTATTCAATCCTGCCCAGGACAACTATATTTTTATTGCTGGAAACAAAGTATAGCACAAATCTGATAAAAAAGTAGGATCGTTACAGGAAACAAAGAGTGGCTAAATAAAAATAGTATGTGTTTTTGTCAATACAGAAAGAAGCAAAGTAAGAAACTCTTTACCCAAATATTTTATTAATACTGTTATTAGAGGGGAAACCTCATGTAATATCCATAATTCTGTTACTTTTTTATGTTGTTAGGTCATATTATTAAGGGCTCCGTCAGCACAAAGGAGAGGAAGCATAATGACAGGTGGGAATACTCCAGGAATCTAATCAGAACTGTCATAACCTTGAGGCCATTAAATGTTGATGATGAAGGCATTGTTTGGGGGTGAGATCTACTGAGATGAATCAACTAGAGAGGCTTTCCCTGGTTAAGGGTGATTACTGCCTACAGGGTAGGTAAGTCATTCATTCGGGGATGCCAAGAAAAGCAGTTTGGGATTGTGAGAGACTTATAATATCATGAGGGATTTCTGAAAAGCACCAAAGTGAAGGAGAAAGAGGGATCAAAGTAGATTGGGAGGAACAAGCATGAATAATCGTAAGAGAATGAAAGCTGAAATAGGAAGATACGCTCAGACTCACTACTGCATGGTACTAGGGACACGGAGCTTCAGCAGCCTCACCTCTACTGAGCTTCTGGATTCAGTAATGCATAACATATGTTGTTACTAGATTCAGCAATTCTTGCAAGTTAAGAGAGCCAGTCCTGAAATAATTATCATTCCTTTCCATTGCTTCAGGCTGAGTTTCTTGGAGCAAAACTAGAAATTCAGAGTTTTGTGATTTTCTTATCAGCTACTGGTGAAGTTCTAACAACGTTTCCTAACTTGTGAGCAGATACAGATTTTTATATGAATAGGAAGCTTCAATACAGTTAATAACCCACTTAGAAAGAGGAGATAGAGAGTCCTGTCCTTCGAATTTATTGAAAAGCACAACGGTGCTGGCTGATTTACTACACATCTCTATTCTGTAGCACTGATTAAGAATGATACATAGAAAACAATACCTGAATCAGTGAAGGAAACAAAGATAGTAATATGGAGTAATTTATTCTAGATGCTGAATGTGAAAAGGAAATCAAAATTGTAAAATCTGCATAAAAAACCAAATTGCTAAATGATTTGAAATACAGAATTAGATTGACTAGAAGTAAAATTATACACACTTTCACCTTTCTCCTCAGCAGCCCCTAGAGGTTGTTCTTCCTCTGATACTGGTTTTTCTTGTATTTCTCTTCTGTAAGTAAAAGATAGTTCTTCTTAAGACTAACATAAATACTGCTGAAACAAGCTGCAGATACATTAAATGTAAAGATGTGGAAAAACAACATTGGGAACTGATATAATTTGGGTTGTACAAAATAAAAATCAAATATATTTTATAATTTAAAATGCTATTGTCTCATTACATCAAAAGGCTGGAGTAATGAAAGGCATTTAGCAAGAGAATCTTCAGCCATCATCTTTACTGATCTAAATGAGTTATTCCTCAAAATTGACACATATTGGCTTATTTCTTGTACATCATAACTAATCTTAGTGTACTGTTTTACTACATTTATGTTGATAAATGCACTGATAAATTTAACACAAAGTAAGGCTAGAATTTTCTTGTTCAGATATTTGGAATAGTTTACCTTTCTTCTTCTGTTTTCTTTTCTAGTGTTTCATCAGTTAGTCTTTTCAAAATCTTAGGATTAATTTCATCCCTATTTGCTGAGTATGTTCTGTGTATTATACAGACTCCTGCAATACAAGTATAAAACAATATTGAGTTTTATGTGTCTCTATAAAATTAAAGTTATTTGAGTTAGGAAAATTATTTAATAAATGATACACAGCTTTCTAAAGCCAAGAAAATGCATATATACCACTTAATTCTTACTATATACTTGCTTTCTAAGGTTTTAGGGCTTTGATTTCAATTTCAAGCACCTAATAAACTGAGTCTAGGATATGGGAAGGTTATGATGAAAACTAAAAGGACAGACCGCACTGAAACGATTTATCTTATATTTCCAAATATTAAGCATTACTCTGGCATATATTTTCTTTGTATGCATATGAAGAAAACTATGAGGAAAAAAAATAAAAACATTAGAATAAAAATATAAAGAACGTACACACAGTGTGCACCCACAGCCCAGAACGCCAACTGTATCCTGGGCTGCATCAAACGGAGCATGAACAGCAGGTAGAAGGAGGTGATCCTGCCCCTCTACTCTGCTCTCGTGAGACCTCACTTGGAGTATTGTGTACAGTTCTGGTGTCCTCAACATAAGGACATGGAACTGTTGGAACAAGTCCAGAGGAGGGCCACGAGGATGATCAGGGGACTGGAGCACCTCCTGTATGAAGATAGGCTGAGGAAGTTGGGGCTGTTCAGCCTGGACAAAAGAAGGGTGCGTGGAGACCTCATAGCAGCCCTCCAGTATCTGAAGGGGGCCTACAAGAATGCTGGAGAGGGGCTCTTCATCAGGGACTGTAGGAAAAGGACAAGGGGTAATGGGTTCAAACTTAAACAGGGGAAGTTCAGGTTAGATATAAGGACGAAGTTCTTTACTGTGAAGGTGGTGAGGCAGTGGAATGGGTTGCCCAGGGAAGTTGTGAATGCTCTATCCCTGGCGTTCAAGGCCAAGTTGGACAGAGCCTTGGGTGATATGGTTTAGTGTGTGGTGTCTCTACCCATGGCAGGAGGGTTAGAACTAGATGATCTTAAGGTTCTTCCCAACCCTAACTATTCTATACGTCGTGGTTTAAGCCCAGCCAGTAACTCAGAACCACGTAGCCACTCGCTCACTCCCCCCTGCCTTCCTCCCCCCTGTTCCTGGACGGATGGGGAAGAGAACTGAAAGAATGTAACTCCCATGGGTTGAGATAAGAACAGTCCAGTAACTAAGGTATAACACAAACCACTACTGCTACCACCAATAATAACAATTATGATTGAAATAACAAGGGAAGAGAATACAACACCTCACCACCTGCCAACTGATACTCAGCCCGACCCGAGCAGCGATCTAACCTTTCTGGGTAACTGCCCCCAGTTTATATAGTGGGCATGATGTGCTGTGGGATGGAATACCTATTTGGCTAGTTTGGGTCAGGTGTCCTGTCTCTGCTTCCTCCCAGCTTCCCCTCCTCCCTGGCAGAGCATGAGACTCAGAAAGTCCTTGGTCAGAGTAAACATTACTGACCAGCAAATAAAACCATCGGTGTTATCAGCGCTGTTCCCAGGCCGAAAGTCAAAAACACAGCACTGCACCAGCTACTAAGAAGGAGAAAAAAGACTGCTATTGCTGAACCCAGGACAAAAGTAATGACTCGAAATGCTGTGAAAATGTAAACTTCACAACTTAATTATTATTTGACAGAAATTAATGGGAATCAAATGCAAAGTTATCACAATTGCCCCAATTAAAAATGAAAAAAAGAGAGAGAAACAAACAAAACCCTAAACCCAAAATGAAACAAAATAGATAATTCAAGGAAATATCCATAAGCATTCTTATGGTTATAAGAAAGCGCAAATACTGTGTCCCAGAAACCAGGTTCATGAACATTTCAATATACTTGAAATGTCTGGGAAGCAAAGATGAGGCATGGTAATGCAGTTTGTCCTTTAGTTCTTTCTGAAAGTATCTGAGATGAGTTCTTAAATGATAGAAGCAGCAAAAAAGATTTTCTGTGAAACAGTCTAAAACTTCCCCATAGAAATGTTGAGTCTGTATTTAGTCTGTATAGGAGCTCCAGCCACAGTGGAAGAATTTTAATTAAGATGTTTGAAGTGTTACAAAATTTGACAAGGCTATGTGACTAAGTTCAGGTACTGTAGCTGAGCTGTGAGGATCATTAGCTGATCAGATTGCATGCTTTTGAAAAGTTGGTTTGGGTTTGGTTTTGCTTTAATAAGAAATCTGTTCTGAGTAAACTGTGTAACCTTGATTTGCTCAGATTGATTTTTATATTCAGGGACACAGATTTGAAAACCTTTCTGGACTGATTCCAATAATCGGCAAATAACTGAGCTTTCCTGAACTAAGTATGAGTACACCTATCATTCCTTTCTTGAAAGGGAAGTTTCTACTACTGAAAGACCTTTGGATAATGGACTTGGTTGAACAGGTAATGACAAACATTGCCAAAGGGAATGAAACTTGTGGTGTGGTATGAATCAAGCAGGCAAAATCCATTAAGATGTGATTTGAAAGGCAAAATTTTTAATAGCTTTTCATGCCCAGTACCAACCTTTCTTCCAGTTTGAAACAAAAAATCCCTCTCTCTAATTTCATAGGTATTAAGCTATTGTATCAGTCTGGATAGAAAGTTGCTCAACTTTTTTTGACCTCATGATAGGGAACGCTTTACATATAGCTATCAACACTGAAAAAAAGAAAAGATCAAGTTTCATTAGTGTGCATTTACTAACCGTTTTTTTCTGTATCCTTCAGACAGACGACAGTGTCAGGTAAAAGTCCTTTTTCTGATAAAGCTGACCAGTGATCTGCTGACAGAGGATAGTTATCCACCACCCATCCTCCTTTTTCTGGAGCACCAGGAAACCTGCCTTTGTTATTCTTGATAAGCTGTTATAAAATGTCAGGTCAAGTAACATAAAAAGACTAAGATAGTCTGTGAACTGTTCAAAAAGATTGCACAATACAAAATGATTTTCTAAACATTATGATTTTTCCCTATTGTCATTTCAGGTCAATAAAAAGTAAGACATTTATAACTTTGTATGTCTGAATGAAAGAAAAACATTTTAAACAAAAAGAGATTAATGTGCCAGTGATTTTTTAAGGTTGCCTGTAAAGAATTGAGATTCCACTTCCAGTAGTCATACAGTGAACAAATCTTAAACAATTCAATATTCTTGGATAAACATTCATATAAAATTCTTTTCAAACACCTGTATCTGGCATTGAGCTCTTTAATAGTGACTATTAAGAGTATAAGAATAAGGCAAGCATACAGTGATACTTCCCTGAGATAATTCTCCCAAGCTTTAACAATTTGTAGCCCAGGCACTTTGCATGACCGAAATAATTTGTGTGTGTGTGTACGTATATATATATATAGATATATGTCCCCATAGATTTGTCTTTCATGATCTTGCTCAGTCTCTCCTTAATCATGTGTAAGCTTTCAGACTATGTGATATAAACAAAACTGATCTTTCTAATGGAAAAATTAAGAACATACATCAATAATGTATAAGCTGTTACAGGTTGCTCTTAGAAAACAAGTGCTTTGCCATGTAGCACTTGTAGTTTTACCTCTGCAATAGCACTCTCCAATACTTCAGCATATATTTCAGGCGGCAGTGTAACTTCAGAGACTGATGCACTTGTGGCTTCTACCATTGCTTGAACTTCCGGGTGGTCAGCAGTTATCCCTGCCATTCCTAACAATGCAAATTTTTTTAAGGTTAAAAATTCACAAAATTCTGGAACACTTATTTCCTCTCATCAGGAATAACTGCATGACATGGATATTGAGTCTTAAGTACCAACTCCTTCAACTTCCCGACCTATTCTGACAATAGACAGAAACTCTGCAGACTTCAGTGGAGTTTCATAGCCTCGCTGTTTAGGGCCCAACTGGACTTGGGAGCACTCAGTGCAGCCAGGAAGCATTAAACTAATTATAATAATATATAATCTTTTGCATAATTTTTAGTGATTCTCTCAAAAGGTAGAATTTACTAGGTAATTAACTAAATAATTTCCTTAGGAATAAGAAATACTTTCTGGGATAATTATCTCTAGATCTAGATTCAAACTTCCAAAAATATTTTATTTCTCCTTCTGAAGCTTTCCTCCTTTGTGTGACAATTTACATTCTTCATCTTTTTGTAGTTCTGCTTTGCAATAAAATCGCTGGAGCTTGACAAAGTTATTAATTAGGATTAAATTTTTATTAATCCTAATTTGATTTCACATACTATCCTGAAAAGTATTTACATAGCCAGGAATCTGGAACATGAAACTGTTTAACGATTTTTATTTTGGTGTAATAGTTCACCACTATTCTTACTGCAATGCCAACATTTTTTGTATCACTGTCAACTTCTATGTTTTACAACACCAAAAGAATATACCAACTTCTTGTTAGATATGTATCTATACATGAGTAAGTCAAACATGGTGATTCCTTGCTAGCTGAATAAGGAAAAATGGTTTGACTGTCCATTGGAACCATAGCTAGAGCTAACTGGAAATGCAATTACAATTCAGTGGAAAATTTTAATTTCAAAATAAATAATTTTGAAAAAAACCCAACCAAACTGATTAACTTTTCTAAAAAAAGAACATCTAAATTTTGTTTAAAATATGTAAAAAGAATATGTCATTTTCACCCTTTGAAAATATTTTCTGAATTCATCAAGCTGCAAAAACCTGGGCAGCTTACTATGTCTAAATGTGACCACAGCTGGAGAGTCTTGTGAATGTGCCATCTGAGACAGCATGCTTAGCAGGCTGCTCCAAAGTGGAAAATATGTACACTGTGGGTTCACATCAGGCTAGCTGACTAGGTGTTTTCTTGAAGAAAATTTCAATTTTTCAGAGATTTAACTTGTTAGAAAGTCATTCAAACGTAAAGTTTTAAACCAGTATCAGTCAGAACCAATTTCTTCTTTGAAAAAGAGCTCATAAAACCCTTTCTTACATTCTCATGGTTTTCAACTTCTGAGGATTTGCATATAATATTAAAAATACTGAATTTTACTTAGCTGTCCCCTTCACTGTATGTTTAGTTCATATTTAATGCACAACAACCGTAACAACTTCTGTAATAATTTCAAAGTCAAAGTGACAGCAATTGCTTCATTAAACAGCCTAAAGCAAATAAGATAGCTTCAAAGACCATGGAACACCTTATTCACCTGATTCTGTTGAGTGTTCTTCCATCCTGTTTTTCACTGCTGTTACAGCTTTTTCTATTGCATCCCTTCGCACTTGCTCCAAGTTTTCTTCTTTTGCTTTTTCCAGATGGGGTTGAATGAGTTTGGCCATATCAAGAACCTAGTGAAATTATTTGAAAAAGAAAAAATATCACAGAAAGGAAATGTAGCATCAGATACAAGTTCTATACAAAAAATGAGTTTGGAAAAGCTGTGCAAATTTAAGGAAAAATACATATAATTCAAGTGCAGGTTTTTTTTTTTTTTTGTGGAAAAAATATTTTCTAGTTTGCATTTACATTTCAGTATCTTAGATACAAAAGTTATTCATGGTATTATTATGCTAAGAATATAGTATTTGTTATATAAAAAACTGACACAAATACTTGTCTTACACAGAGAGTAAATATTTTTAAAATTTAGCTACTCTTATATAAATGAGTTTTACTAAAATACTGTATTTCCTCTATAATCCATGTTTGCAATGTGTATGTTAATAACACAAGAATATGAATGGGCTTAACTGTTTTCCAAGCCTCAGCTTATACCCTTGTTACACAAGACATTTACAAACCTACCTTTCCTTTGTATTTGTGTGCAATTAGGTTACAAATAGTTGTTCTTCCAGAGAATGGAGGACCAAATACTAGTACTTTACAAGGAGGAAGTGGCATTGGTGGTAACAGGTAAGGCCTTGGATTCAACATAAATGCTCTCAATGCCGCTAGGGATGACAGTATGTACATTTTACCTAGAAAACTTAAAACAGAAGAGAAGCTAACAGACATAGACAGTTGTCTTATAAAATAGAAATAAACATTAAAAGTGACAAATTCCACTAACCTGACAGCCAAGTCTGGATTTCCCATTACAATATCACCTTCCTTTAGAGCCACAGGACATGCTTTCCCCCATCTGCTTCTACGCCAACGATAGCTCTGTGCTATTAACTGGGAAGATGACAGAACCCGGAAAAGTTCACCCTGTTTATTAAAACAGCAAGAACAGCATACATAATTTTTGTCTGAAGCTACATATGCCATGTTCTTTGCCTCTTTTGAAATATTTTGTTGGAAAACAAGCAAACCTGAATAGAAAACCACTCTTCTTAGTATTTTTTTAAAAAAATCACATAGGTAAGAATTACAGGACAATTTTAAGGAAAAACAATTTGGTTTTTCAAGTTTATTTAATAAAAATAGTACCTAAAATAGTTCCTCTATGCTTCATGTACTATTTTCAGAATTTTAAACTGATAAAGAGGTACAAATCAGCCACTTACTGAAGATGACAGAAAATGGCCATGATTTCTTTTAAATGGGATAAAGAAAACTACTGTCTGTGAGGGGAATATCAAGGTCAAAGTATCTCTTTTAGGCACACAAAAATATCATGTGATAGGAGTAAGTTTAATAGACCTTTACAGAATATGAATAGTGAGTGAATCCTAAAATTTATGGTGACTCTAAATTATTCAGAATAGTACAGACAGATGCTGGCTGTGAAAAACTGCGAACAGGCCTCCAGAATCCAGGAAGCTGGTCATGAAAATGGCAGGTTTACACAGAAAATGATGAGTTGTCATTTACTGCCACTACTCAGGAATAGATCTTGGAATTGTAACACAAACTTCCATGAAAGCATTTGGTCAATACCCAAAAGCAGTCAGAAAACCAACCTGAATGTTAGGAATGATTAGCAAAGAGAGCAGATAATGGTTTAGGTTTTGAATTGTATAAATCCTGCCCTCATCTTTACTGCTATGTGCATTGTGCTACCCTCATCTCAAAAAGTACACAGTAGAATAGGACAAGTTAAAAAAAAAGATAATATGACTGATCAATCACACAAATATATTTTCATGTAAGAATAAATAAGATTAAGTAGACTGGAACTCTTCGGTCCAGGAATAAAACAGCTATGTAGGAACAGACAAAAATCTGAAATTGTGAATTATTACAGTTACTAACAACTAGAGGACACTGAGCTAAAAGGTGGCAGGGTCAACACAAAGGGAAGCAATTCTGTATATAATTTCCAGTTAACCTGCAGAACTCCTTGCCCCAGACACTGTGGATGCTAAAATTTACACATGGATTAACACAAACACACAGACTAACTAATAAATACAGATGACCTCTGACACATAAAGTCTTTCACTTGCAAATTTTGTCAGGCACTGAGAAAACAGAAAAGCAAAGGAGGGGCATTTCTCTGAAAATGTGTAGTGGGGTGTCCCCGTTACAGTACCATTTATACATTCAGAGTTTTGTTTAAGAAATAGGAAAGATAGCTGCAAGTGAACAGAGGTCAAAACATTATGCAAAGATCTAGTTTTTTATTTTTATTTGGAAGGACAAAGAATAATTGTCATGATTCAGAAAAATTCAGCACTAACTAGTCATGTTTCTAATTAATTATATGTTGCTAAATTTGTATTAGCATGCTGTTTCTCATTCAGGAAAAGAGCAAGCAGAAGTCAGATGCTGAGACTGCAATCTTTTGGCTAAAGCTTCTTTATTTTCTTGGAAGGAAATAATTCTTCCTCTCTTGCTAAACAAACATTTTGCTCAAAATCTTATTACAATCATCTGACTTTTTTTTTTTTTTTTTTTTTTAATGCCAGACTATTTTCTTTTCATACTCTTTAAGTGGATTTCAGTCCCAGAATTAGCCTAAATTCACATTTCTGGAAAATCAAGGCTCAAAAAATGCTCTTATTGCATAGTAAAACAAACTGGTTGCTGTGAAACAGAGATTTTGTAATATAAGCTTACAGCAGAAAAGAAAAAAAATATTTTTGTGGTTATTACAGCCAAACACATTTTAGAAAAGCACACTTACATTTTCCAGTCCCTCCAGAGTTTCTTCTTGATCATTTTGAAGTCTGGTTATAGGTGCTCCAGTTCGAACACCCAGAGACTGAAGTTGAACTGCCACTGACTGAAAAGAAAATAACTCTTGACTTAGTCCCAGTCAAAACTGCTTTTGTGTTATCCAAAAGGACCACCAAAGTATTTTTAAAATTGCAACTTATCATCTATATAATGGCTACCTATACACTAAGGCCCAGTTTCTAGCTTGGAGTCATGCTAGTTATTGAGCTGACTTTTATTTGGTAGATACAGGCTGTGCAAAACACTGAATCACACATGGTTTTTACGTCTTCTAATTATGCTGTGAATCACAAGCTATCTAAAGGAATAGGCTGTAAAAGGCTCATTCCCAGACAGAGCTGGAAGTATTCAGATGAGCTTTAATCAGAAAAGGAAGAAAGTCTCTTTAGGAGATCAGATTATGCACACTTGAAGTAATACAGCTTTGGGTAATTCCCTCAACATAAAAAGGACATGGAACTGCTGGAACAAGTCCAGAGAAGGGCCACGAGGATGATCAGGGGACTGGAGCACCTCCAGTATGAAGACAGGCTGAGGAAGTTGGGGCTTTTCAGCCTGGAGAAGAGAAGGCTGCGTGGAAACCTCATAGCAGCCTTCCAGTATCTGAAGGGGGCCTACGAGGATGCTGGGGAGGGACTATTCGTTAGGGACTGTAGTGATAGGACAAGGGGTAGCAGGTTAAAACTTAAACAGGGGAAGTTTAGATTGGATATAAGGAAGAAATTCTTTCCTGTTAGGGTGGTGAGGCACTGAAATGGGTTGCCCAGGAAGCTGCATCCCTGGCGGTGCTCAAGGCCAGGCTGGACAGAGCCTTGGGTGGCATGGTGTAGTGTGAGGTGTTTCTGCCCATGGCAGGGATATTGGAACTAGATGATTTTAAGGTCCTTTCCAACCCTAACTATTCTATGATTCTATGATTTAAAAAGATACTTAAACAAGATGTCTGACAATGAGAATCAGATTATATTAAGTTTAGTTGAAGTATTTCCTGAATGTAATCTTGATTGAATGCAAGTATTCTTAAAATAAAAAGCAAATTTTGCCATGTTTGGACTAGTCGCATAATAGGTCTTTGCCTTACTTATAGGTAAAATGTTTGGAATCATTACACAACCTCATAGCCTTCAGTATAGATTTTCTGTTGTCATGTTCATAAACAGATCATAAATGAGGAAATTTTCTGTTCCAACTCTACAAAACTGGTGTGGGGTGGGGTTTTTGTTGTTGTTGCTTTTTTTGGACTTTTTTTTTGTTTGTTTATTTTTTGTTTGTTTTGGTGGTGGTTGTTTTTACTCCCCATAGGACCACTCTTGGTGGTAAAGTTTAGCACAAAATGAAATAATACATACAGAATTATAATAGTTCGAACAATTTTGTTCAACTTGCTTCAAACAACAGTGGGGAAACTGCAGAAGCAGCTCACTTCCTACATTGTCAAAGACAATCTCTCACTTCATTTCCAGCCCCATACTTCAGGTTCTGATTTGAAGCAATTCTTATTTCTGAAGCAGAGGAGAAGATTATTTATATTCAAATTTTAGCATTGTATTTTTTTAATAGGGAGAATGAGTTGCTATGTTATGACCTAAAAAGCAAGAAACGAACACCCAGAATTATTACAAGAATTAAGTGTTTTCTATTACATTGTAAACCAATATCAAATCTAATAAAATTCCTCTCATTATTTTAGACACCAGCACAAAATAAGCCAATTTTGTAAATATACTGAAAATATCTTGATTCCTCATTTTAATAATATGTTACACTAATATACAAAATAAAGTGCAAAAACCAAATGAGTTTGTAGCCTGCCTGAAAATATTCTCATGTAACATATACGTAAGTCTGGGGCAATGCAGTGAATCTTATTATTGTTTTAATAAAGCAACAAAAGCAAGAATTTCAGAGGTCATGCTTTCCAATAGCAATTAAATTAGTTTTATACACAATTTAAAATTTTGTGTAACTTTAATAAAGGTTACACAACACCTTAATAAAGGATATTAAAGCTTACTACTAAGAGATCATCTGGTTGCTGATTTCCATCCACTTCAATAAGACGCTCACAATCCTGTTCAGCCATCAAGTCCTGTTTAAGAACAAAGCCATACTCATCAAATCAGTATAGTTAAAAAGATAATGACATTGAAGCTCATTCTGTTCCTGTACATATCAAAGGCTGGACTCCTGTGGACTCAGCAAAACCAAGATTTTTGGTATAAGTCATACTAATGACTTATCAAACCTTCTAAAGAGAAACTTTTATTTGGTGATGTGTAAATACAGAGAGAATTAAAAAATCGGAGTTACAATGGATTCAGAAAACAAATTAAATATCCTAGCTCAAAGGCAAGGGAGCTACAAAGAATCAAGACACAGTAACATTTTGCATATGAATTCAACTTCTAATTGTCTAACTACCCCAATTCTCTTCTGGAAAATGGTGGCAGTGTCAATTAACAGATATCTTGGACATACCAGCAATGAGACCAATGTTTTAATTTTCATCTCGACGCACAATTTCTATGAAATCTGAGCAACACCAAATTTTCTTATTTTCAATTTTTCCATTAATAAATAAGATATTAGACTAAAATAGACATCCCATGTTAATTCTTTATGTCTTTGACTGAGGATTGAGAACATTTACTCCATTTCTGTCAGATGCTATCCGACCCCAGCTCTGAAAAAGCCTAATGAAGGTGACTTTACAACTTTACAACTTATACGCAATCTGTTCTGGTTCTTTACTACACTCACAGCCAGAGTTTATTTCCCTGCATCTAGTCTAAGTCTTTTATACTATAAATTAAACTATTTATCATATATCTTGTAGAAATAGATCACTAATTACTTCTTTCTATTACTCTTCTACAGAGAAGATAATAGTTTGGGTTTATCTTATATACAATGGTCTTATTGGTACATCCATAATACTTGCTTTTGTACAATAAGATCACATTTATTGACTCAGTTTTCAACTAGTTATTTCACATGTTGCAGTTGTTCATTAGGTTTTCCCTTAACTGTAGTATTTCACACTTATTTCTCCTCAATTTCATCCTAACAATTTATCAAGAAATCAAAGTACCTATCCCAGTTCAGGGCAAACAGCACATCTCGTTACCTTTTTTTTTCTAGTTTCATCATCTCAATCTCTACCTGAGCCAGTGATAGACTCCTATGTTCTTCAAATGTACTAGTGGACAACTAAGTATATTCACTAATACATTTCTCATTAATGAGTCAAAGTAAGACCTACCTACTAGTGTAACATGTTGAAAGTGCTGAAGTTTGGTGTGCAGTGTAAAGTCAGTTAAACAACTTTCCATTAGTTCACTTATGAGAAATCCATGTGAGATTGTGTAATGATTAATGATAACAACTCTTTGCTTTTCCCTTTGCAGCTGTAACAAGTTTGTTATGCTGGCAAAAAACATTGAACCAGATTTATACAATTTTATCTACAAAGTTATCTAAACTACAGTGAAATTGATGGGGATAGATAAACAATAATTGTCATGTGTGCAGTAAACATAAGGCTTTTGCATTTGTTTGTATCAGAAGGAAAAACAAACAAAAGTTGGGGAAAAGAAAACAAATTATTGCTTTGGACATGGTCTGGGGTTTGTCTTTGCAGGGGGAGAGGAAAGATACATAGTAAATCCAATTTTCATGAACCCAAAGAAATTAAAGAGCAATATCAAGGCTGCAGACATAAAATAGGTGATAAAGCAAACTGATGGACTAATTAATGTGTATATACATCTGCAGGCAATGGAGCAGGTGAGGAAGGGATAAATTGGAGTGGAAGTCAATGGATGAAAGAGCAGATTTGTTATAGGACTGCATTCTAGAATGGACTCCAGTAATGGTGATACATTGGGCTCTTCAAATACTTCACTTCCTTGATTTAGGAAGCATCTGTGGTGGCAGGTATGATTTCACTTTTAGAACTCAAAGTGGATTAATTTGTCTTGACTCCAGAGTAGAAACAACACCAACAGATGACAACTTTGTATCATTGATTTCAGTACGAATTTCAGAACTTGCAGGTATGTTCTAACATGTTTTGTGCCCGTATCCATACCATAAATCTCAAACTAAAAAAAAACCCAAACCCAACAATGAAAACCATGCAAGATATTTTAAAAAATATTTTGCTATGTATAATCACATTATTTTGTTTTTTCTTACTTCTAAAGGATGAAGCATGATATCCTTATACTTTCCAACTCTTTTCTGTGCATTTTCAAGAAAATCTTCAGGCCTCTGCACTAACTGATGCAAAAATTCTGACTTCTTAAGTGGATCTTCTTCAGTCTGCAGAATGAAAGTTAAATATTTAAAGATACAGAAATAATATCTAAACTAATTTTTGTCTTTATTCAAAGGTAAATAAAGTAGATTTCCAGTGTATTGCAATGAGTATTAGTCCAGTGATTGTTGACTGTGATCCTGTACCAATGAAGCGTAGTTTCTGCAAATTCAGAGGAGTGTGACTAGAACTTGCAGCGGCAAGTCTCTGGCCAGTATTATAAATCAGAACAATTCAACCCAAATTCAATATTAATCCCTTAATAAAAAGAAAAAAAAAAAAAGAAAATCCATATGTAGTAGTCTTAACACCTAAATCAGAAAACAAGCTACTATCCTGCGAATACTAGTAAAACTTGCTACAATAAACAAAATTCAAAATTTTAAAACTCTTTTTTTTGCTTAGACCAAGAAATATGCAATATGGAGTCATACTTCTCCTTATATACCCTTTTATCTTATGGAAAGAAAAAGTTCAGTGCCTTCTGAGTTAGAGACTGAATCCAGGTTACGCTGCACAATAATCATCATTTGCTCTCATTTAAACCTACCACTTAAGCACTATGCCACATCTCTTAAAGCAGAACAGAAACTGAATTAAGGTTAAAGTTGAGCAGAAGTTTCTTCACTATGAGGGTGCTGAAGCACTGGAACAGGTTGCCCAGAGAAGTTGTGGCTGCCCCATGCCTGGCAGTGTTCAAGGCCAGGCTGATGGGACTTTGAGAAACCTGGTCTAGTGGCAGATGTCCCTGCCCATGGCAGGTGGGTTGGAACTAAATAAAGTTTATGATTCCTTCTAACCCTAACCATTCTATGATTCAATGAAAATTGTTCTGCTTTGTCAAGAGTATATTATAATACTTTGCACTGTTTAGGTGTTAGCAATATTTACCTGTTCTTCTTCCAGCTCTTCATCTTCTTCTTCTGCTTCATTATCTTCTTCCTGCTGACCTTTCTTTTTCTTATGCTTTTCTATAACGTCAGGATCCCACTGGTTCCTCTGATACACCTGCCCTGAATCAGGGAGTTGTCTTTGTCCTGATATTCTTTGGCATAAGTCATAATCTGAACACTAGCAAGAAATAATTAAAAAGAAATCATGTACTTATTCTACTGCCATAATAATAGTATTTTTTTTCTGAAACTGCATAATGGGGGGTAAGAGTCTGACAAATGCTTGGATTCATAAACTTCTCCAATGACATTCTGAGTAAACATGAAATTTTCAAAAGCAGAAAATATTAAAGACTTAAACACTTGCATAGTTTTTCCCCCATCAGCATTTTACATTCTGTATCAGGAGTGTAATCACTACATCAGCACATTTTACCATGCAAGTTATACTTCGCAGTATAACTAGTGTAGGTGCAGTTTATAGATAAAAGTACTTTGCAGACAGGCTCATGCTTGCTCTTTCAAGTAATGGCAAAGTGGTTTGGACTTGAGCAAGATTAAGTTAATTTTACAAGGTGCCTCTGACCTCTCAGAGCTCTACTATTACTTGAAAGCATAATGCTATTGTGTCAGAGGCTAAAGGAGTTCAGCAGTTTGGAGCTCTGGAAGAGAAAGGAATGGTCTTTCTATAGTTTAACAGTTATTTAGTTTAACTTCAATTTAGTTTAACATTAAACACAGATAAATCTGCATGTGGTATGTGGTGGTAGAATTATTAAGACATAAGATTTCAGAGGTTTGCCTAAAAAGTTTACCCTAACTAGAACATTCCTAACTAAACATCCTAACTAAAACATTTACCCTAACTAAAACATTCCTTTCAACTAAAAGCTAACAATCTCTGAATGTTTCCACTTCCCTGCTTCTGAGCTAAGTTAATACTGGCTGTGCCACTAATATATGCTCCATAAGAGTCTTTTTCCTACATTGTCACATTATGTACTGTTTGATTCCTCCTTAGAATTGTGGCTGTTAGCAAGATACCTGGACTTTGGAGACCTGATTTTGCAACCCTGAAGGTTTGTTTTTCCTCAACTCTTTCTTTTCTCTTTTTTTTTTCCCTGAAACAAAAAGCCGGCTTGGTCATTGCAATCACTCAGCAGAGGACAAGGGATCAGAAGGAGAGATACCTGAATGTTCACTGTGATCATAGTTAATAAAGCTTCTATCCCAGCTGTCCTGAACTGTACGTGCATTAATACACACTTAAAGTCCCCAGATCTCCAAAAGCTCTTAAGATAGATATCGTAAAATTCTACCATGGAATTGGAGGTGGGCCACAATAAAAAATACATAATCTTTCTTCCTTTCTAATAACTGACACCAACCCTTCAGACATATATGAAAAAAACTGAGATAACACAAAAAACCTGTACTTAGAATCGTAGAATAGTTAGGGTTGGAAAGGACCTGAGGATCATCCAAATCCAACCAGCCTGCCATGGCCAGGGACACCTCACACTAAACCAGGTCACCCAAGGCTCTGTCCAACCTGGCCTTGAGCACCGCCAGGGATGGAGCATTCACAGATTCCCTGGGCAACCCATTCCAGTGTCCCACCACCCTTACAGTAAAGAACTTCTTCCTTACATCCAATCTAAAATTCCCCTGCTTATGTTTTAACCCATTACATCTTGCCCTTTCACTACAGTCCCTCATGAAGAGTCCCTCCCCAGCATCCTTATAGCCCCCTTTCAGATCCTGGAAGGCTGCTATGAGGTCTCCACGCAGCCTTCTCTTCACCAGGCTGAACAGCCGCAACTTTCTCAGCCTCTCTTCATACGGGAGGTGCTCCAGTCCCCTGATCATCCTCGTGGCCCTCCTCTGGACTTGTTCCAACAGTTCCGTGTCCTTTTTATGTTGAGGACACCAGAACTGCACACAATACTCCAAGTGAGGTCTCACGAGAGCAGAGTAGAGGGGCAGGATCACCTCCTTCGACCTGCTGGTCATGCTCCTTTTGATGCAGCCCAGGATACGGTTGGCTTTTTGGGCTGTAAGCGCACATTGCAGCAGACTCATATTAAGTTTCTCATCGACCAACACCCCAAGTCCTTCTCCGCAGGGCTGCTCTGAATTTCTTCTCTGCCCAACCTGTAGCTGTGCCTGGGATTGCTCCCACCCAGGTGTAGGACCTTGCACTTGGCATGGTTGAACTTCATAACGTTGGCATCAGCCCACCTCACAAGCGTGTCAAGGTCCCTCTGGATGGCATCCCTTCCCTCCAGCGTATCAACTGAACCACACAGCTTGGTGTCATCGGCAAACTTGCTGAGGGCGCACTTGATCCCACTGTCCATGCCACCGACAAAGAAGTTAAACAAGACAGGTCCCAACACCGATCCCTGAGGGACACAACTTATTACTGGTCTCCAGCTGGACACTGATCCGTTGACCACAACTCTTTGTGTGCAGCCATCCAGCCAGTTCTTTATCCACCCAGTGGTCCACCCATCAAATTGATATCTCCCCAATTTAGAGACAAGGATGTCATGAGGGACAGTGTCAAATGCTTTGTACATGTCCAGGTAGATGACGTCAAATGCTCTACCCCTGTCCATCAGTTCCATAGCCCCATCATAGAAGGCCACCAAATTGGTCAGGCAGGAAGTGAAGCCATGCTGGCTGTCACCAAGCACCTTGTTGTTTTTCATGTGCCTCAGCATGCCTTCCAGGAGAATCTGCTCCAAGATTTTGCCAGGCACAGAGGTGAGACTGACTGGTCTGGAGTTCCCTGGATCATCTGTTTTCCCTTTCTTGAAAATGGGGGTTATATTTCCCATCATTGGGAACTTCACCTGACTGCCATGATTTTTCAAATATGGGCAGTGGCTTAGCAACTTCATTCGCCAGCCCCTTCAGGACCCGTTGATGGATTTCATCAGGTCCCACAGACTTCTGTACATTCAGGTTCTTAACATGGTCTTGAACCAGATCCTCTCCTATAGTGGGCACAAGGTCTTCATTCTCACAGACCCTGTGTCTGCCTTCCAAGATTTGGGTGGTGTGGTCAGAGCCTTTGCCAGTGAAGACTGAGGCAAAGAAGTCATTCAGAGCCTCAGCCTTCTCCAAATCCAGGGTAGCTAGTTCCCCTGATAGCTTTCGGAGAGGGCCCATGTTGTCCCTAGTTTTTCTTATTTGCTATGTAACTATAGAATCCCTTCCTGTTACCTGTCACATCACTAGCCAAGTTTAATTCTAACTGGGCCTTAGCTTTCCTAACCTGGTCCCTAGCTTCCCCAACTACATCCCTGTATTCTTCCCAGACCAACTGTCCTTGCTTAACCACCTTTTATAAGCTTCTTTTTTCCTCTCAAAGTTTCCTCAGCAGCTCCTTATCCATCCAAGGAGGTCTCCTGACCCTCCTGCTGCACTTCCCTCTAGCTGGGATGCAACACTCCTGAGCTTGTAGTAGGTGATCCTTGAATATCAACCAACAGTCTTGGGCCCCCCTGCCCTCTAGGGCTATATCCCATGGAACCTTACTAAGCAGGTTCCTGAAGAGGCCAAAGTCTGCTCTCTTGAAGTCCAGGGCAGTGAGCTTGCTGCACACTCTTCTCACTGTCCTGAGGATCTCAAATTCGACCATCTCGTGATCGCTGCAACCAAAGCTGCCCTGGAGCGTCACATTTCCAACCAGCCCTTCCCTGTTGGTGAGCATGATGTCAAGCATGGCACCCTTCCTTGTTGGCTCCTCTATTACTTGCAGAAGGAAGTTGTGTTCCACACAATTGAGGAACCTCCTGGATTGCTTCTGCCAGGCCATACCATCCCTCCAACAGATATCAGGGTGGTTGAAGTCTCCCATAAGGACAAGAGCCTGCAAGCGTGAGGCTGCTCCTATCTGTCTGTAGAGTGCTTCATCCACAGAGTCCTCTTGATCAGGCATTAAGATCAAATTGTTACAGAAACAGAAAATTGATTTCTTCAGAGAATACAAAGCTTTTGAGATTGCATTGCTAGCAATAGGCCCACTATACTAATTTCCTGAGGTATATCTTGAAGTATTACAATAATTTAGGGTATTTCTATATTTCTACAGTCATGCAGCTGACATGACTGCTATATGACATAGCACATTTTGAAACAGGGAAGGAGAAATTTGATCTGATATGTTTTTTGCTTTCAAAAGTGCATTTTCTGTCCCTTTTCTTGGAGAGAAAATATTTCTCTAAATTGGTCTGCTAATAACAGTATTTCATCATTTTCAGAGTTATCTAGAATCTCCCTTCTCCCTTTCTTTTTGATATAATGAAACTGGTTACAATTCTAACATACCTGTGAAAACAGCTTGAACCCACTGAAATCAAAAGCAAGATTATACGTTTGACTTTGGGACAAGGATTTTGAATGAGCATTCAGTCTCAGTTGTCTTCCCAGGGAAAAGATGATGTAACTACGTGAATTCAAGAATTCTGTGCTCTTTCTAGTGTAATTAGTATCACTCTTCTATTTGTACCATTGCACATGAAACTATATAACATATCGTCTCAAGAACTAGGATTTCTCGGTATCTGGTATTGAAACAAAGATGGACTTTCTGTAGCTGAAAAAATCAAAACTGCCAGAAAAACAGCACACAGATATGTTTCTCTGATGTTTTAAGATCTTTCTGTGAGCACAGAAAGAAAGGTTTAAAATAGGCACTCAAATTTTCATTATGGTCAAACAAATTAAGTCTCAAAAATATGACTTTCACAGAATTAAATCTTGCAAAGTCATAGACTAGGTCCATGCATTGGAATTTAGCATCTGACTAACCACATAGACATTACAACTAAAATCAAAATCCCAATAAGAATGGAGCAAAACACCAGAGGCTGATTATTCAGAATTGGCTTGGCAGCTCTTTCTGCACATAGTAAAAGATAGAACTACTCTAGCTGATAATAAATAAAAAAAATTGCAAGAGGAAAGGCCTGAGCCCTTGTTCATTATTATATATACCACTACTTCATCTGCATGGAATCTGGCAAAACTTGGTGTGGGCCAGCTAGTATTCTCCCCTGTTAAATAGCTGGGCACAATCTGCAGAATGTCACAAGCCTGGGTGTTTTCCCACCAGGCAGTTTGGACACGGACACACCATTCTGGCTAACAAGATAGATGAGCTGTGTTCTGCCAAAGCAGTTGGCTTGATGCCTGAAGAGTCATTCTTGATTCGTTTTATTTACTAATATGGACATAGCCGGCAAGTCCATTCTTCTAAGTTACACTGAGAAAGTCTTCTTAATTCTATACTAACAAAGATTTATATTTCTCTCTCTATGATAATATCAGAGTCACTTTTGTAAAACATCTGGTCTGTCACATTACTGTCATGAAGAAATTGAGATTTGTGAGAAGAACTAATAATGACTAAGAAGCAGTTTCACAATTATTGAGTAAAAAATGAAACAATTAGCTAACATCCATATATGAAAAGGTTCTTCCAGAAACGTATGCATGGCAGACGCACATGTATCCAAAATTCCATAATAATCATGTTATTCACATTTTTCTTGAAAACCTGTGCCTTCTATTTGGTAGAAGCGCAAAAACTAAGTGCTACTGAAGTTTTAGGAAATGTTCATTATTTTACATGAGTAATACTTATAATGGAGTGAGCTAGCGTAATTTCATTCCAATACAAAAGAGAACAATTTATTATTGCTCAATAAATACTATATGCAAATGCAAAGGGAAAAATATTATCTTTTGACTTGTGCAGCATATGAGTTCAATAGTAATTAGAAAAATTACTAGCAAGTTACTGAAAATGAAATTACCTTAATGTTGATCAGGAAATCTGGTTTTAATTTTAGATTCTTTATTTTCTCTACTTGCTGTGAAACAGTCATGTATTCCTCTGAGAGAGAAGGAAATCCACTGAGAACATAACCTGCCAAATACAATATTAAATATATCTATTAGAAGGTTATGACAAATATAGCACTAGTTACACTCACCTCCTTTAAACAATACATGCATTTAATGGCATAATTCTAAACCATGTACATGACATAACACTATTAAGAAAATTCTGCACCCATATCTACTTCAGATGAAATACAAACAAAAGGCTGTTTTCAACTTGATAAAGGGCTCTCAAAGTCTGTGAACTCAGATAAGAAATACAAGAAAGATGTAGACATCAAAGATCATGCTCAGGCAACCTGCTTCGTATGTCTAGCTCAGACACTGGAGCATGAAAAATTAATAAGCTTTTAGTGACCACTTTTGCTACTATAAAACTATGTAAAAAGCATAGAAAAAGGAAGACAGTCTATGATACAAACCATTTTAACTAGGAGTCCAGGTTTTTTATACAGCCTTTACAGATCTTCACTTCTATGGACAATCATAGAATGATAGAATCATAGAATAGTTAGGGTTGGAAAGGACCTGAGGATCATTCAAATCCAACCCACCTGCCATGGCCAGGGACACCTCACACTAAACAATGTCACCCAAGGCTCTGTCCAACCTGGCCTTAAACACTGCCAGGGATGGAGCATTCACAGATTCCCTGGGCAACCCATTCCAGTGCCTTATCACCCTTAAAGGAAAGAATTTCTTCCTTATATCCAACCTAAACTTCCCCTGTTTAAGTTTTAACCCATTACATCTTGCTCTATCACTACAGTCCCCAATAAGGAGTCCCTCCCCAGCATCCTTACATAGCCCCCTTTCAGATCCTGGAAGGCTGCTATGAGGTCTCCACGCAGCCTTCTCTTCTCCAGGCTCTTCTCAGCCTATCTTCATATGGGAGGTGCTCCAGTCCCCTGATCATCCTTGTGGCTCTCCTCTGGACTTGTTCCAACAGTTCCATGTCCTTTTTATGTTGAGGACACCAGAACTGCACACAATACTCCAGATGGGGTCTCACGAGAGCAGAGTAGAGGGGCAGGATCACCTCCTTCTACCTGCTGGTCATGCTCCTTTTGATGCAGCCCAGGATACGGTTGGCTTTTTGGGCTGTGAGCGCACACTGCAGCAGACTCATGTTTATTTTTTCATCAACCAACACCCCAAGTCCTTCTCCGCAGGGCTGCTCTGAATTTCTTCTCTGCCCAACCTGTAGCTGTGCCTGGGATTGCTCCCACCCAGGTGTAGGACCTTGCACTTGGCATGGTTGAACTTCATAACGTTGGCATCAGCCCACCTCACAAGCGTGTCAAGGTCCCTCTGGATGGCAATCCTTCCCTCCAGTGTATGAACTGAACCACACAGCTTGGTGTCATCGGCAAACTTGCTGAGGGCGCACTCAATCCCACTGTCTGTGTCACCGACAAAGATGTTGAACAAGACAGGTCCCAACACCGATCCCTGAGGGACACCACTCGTTACTGGTCTCCAGCTGGACATTGAGCCATTGACCACACCTCTTTGTGTGCGGCCATCCAGCCAGTTCTTTATCCACCGCGTGGTCCACCCATCAAATTGATATCTCCCCAATTTAGAGACAAGGATGTCATGAGGGACAGTGTCAAATGCTTTGTACATGTCCAGGTAGATGACGTCAAATGCTCTACCCCTGTCCATCAGTTCTGTAGCCCCATCATAGAAGGCCACCAAATTGGTCAGGCAGGAAGTGAAGCCATGCTGGCTGTCACCAAGCACCTTGTTGTTTTTCATGTGCCTCAGCATGCCTTCCAGGAGAATCTGCTCCAAGATTTTGCCAGGCACAGAGGTGAGACTGACTGGTCTGGAGTTCCCTGGATCATCCATTTTCCCTTTCTTGAAAATGGGGGTTATATTTGCCTTTTTCCAGTCGTCGGGAACTTCAAATATGACGGACAGTGGTTTAGCAACTTCATTTGCCAGCTCCTTCAGGACCCGCGGATGGATTTCATCAGGTCCCACAGACTTCTGTACATTCAGGTTCTTAACATGGTCTCGAACCAGATCCTCTCCTATATTGGGCCCAAGGTCTTCATTCTCACAGACCCTGTGTCTGCCTTCCAAGACTTGGGTGGTGTGGTCAGAGCCTTTGCCAGTGAAGACTGAGGCAAAGAAGTCATTCAGAACCTCAGCCTTCTCCAAATCCAGGGTAGCCAGTTCCCCTGATAGCTTCCAGAGAGGGCCCATGTTGTCCCCAGTCTGTCTTTTTAGTGACTTTATTTTTTTTTTTAGTAATTTTTCACAATAAAGTGAGCCTAAATATCCCTCTGGGATACACAGTGCTCCTGCAATTTAAATCCTCTCAAAAGGAGGCACCAGGCACACAGTGTGCATATTGAAGCACCTAACTTTGCAAGCATCCATTTACTCAGGATTCACAATGCTGAGTCTTCTTTGGCAGACAGACACAGAATGTCTGGTGGTAATAATACCTTCTCTAGTATTAGAGTGCTCAGCCTGACACATGAACTTACGGCTTCAAGTTCCTGGGAAAGTACTGTAACTACTAATGGCTGCATGCAGTGCAGTAAGAACTACCGTATAGCCAGGAACTCAATATTCATGAGGCCAGAATGCGAGACTAAACAACAATCAGGTGGATTCTTTAAGTCTAATTGTGAGAATATTCCCTCAGAGAAATGGTTCATGTTCAAAATGCTTAGAATTTTGTGTAATAACATTAAGGACTAGTACATAAACATAGTAGTAGTCTTTGCAAGAGGTATTAGGACTGAAGATGACTCTTTCTTTGGGGAGCTATTATCTATATATGCAAAATTTATATCGTCATTCCTCTAGGAAGCACACAGTGACCCACACCTCGAGTGTTTCTATGCAAGCTCATTGGAGCTTTCTCACTGGGGTGTGGATTAATAGACTGCAGGAAATAATGGCACACACAAAGCTAGAGCACCCACCTTTCCCACAGAAAGTGTGTGTAGATAGGTCAGTATGCATTCTCAGAAAAGAGAATGTGTGCTTCTAAACTGTCCGTCTTTGAGAGAGGGTTTGCATGTTTGAGTATACTGTTTGGAATTAGTTTTAGGAGGGTGTTCAGAAATTTGTAGGTGTTGATTAATATTTGGCAAGAACCTAGTGCTGTGGACTGTCTGTTTTGTGGCCAATATTGAACCCTTTCACAGATCATCAGTTCATTGATTATCAGTTAATTGCTTGTGATTAATAACTCTATAAACAACTTTGGTCCTGATATAAGTCATGCTAATTGAACAGTTTCCCTGTGACATAGATTTTTAATTTGTAAATATTATTTAGGTTAATATATGAACTTCTGGTTGTTTTCTTACTCTATTCAAAAAAATAATTAGCAAGCATGTCAGCTACATAGGGCTTACAATTCTGTATTTTCTTACCTACAATACCCTAAGTTATAAGTATGCTTGTTATTTTCCAGTCTCTAACTTATTTTTTAAAAAGACATTGATTATCTCAAGAAATAGCTTCCTATCTGACCTTCAGAAGTACAAAAAAAAAAAAAATCCATTTTTAGTGACTTACAATTTTTTAAATAATTTGCTTTAGCATTTCCAAATAACTTTGACAAATCAGTCTCCAACATGTGTGTATTATTTGAGTCAGAAGAATATAATTGAAAATACCTTACTGCGTGCTGTTTGGAAACTTCTATTTTACAATGTTAAAACCAAATATTCAAAGTAAAAAACTCAGCCTCTCATGCAAACTGTTTCTAAAATCTTTAATGAATAATTAATAGTGAATTGACTGATTAGTTCCTGCTGAAAGTCTACTTAAGCTTTCCAAGGATTATATTAAGATCATTGTTGCTAAATAAAAAATCATAAGAATTAGAAAATACTTTACAAAAATAGGTTTTGGAGCTGAGATCTAGTTGGCAGGATAAATAGTGAGAATTCTATTCCTTGCTACTTTGGGTCATCTGTAATATAGAAAATGGCTTGGCTACAAAAAACCAGACTTTTATCAATTCCGTAGACATGTTTACTGTCTCTAGGATCTTTATGGTACTCTGTGATAGGCACATTTTAGGCATTCAGCACCAGTGTGACTCAAAGAGGGGAACTCAAGTAACATACATCTCTTCATGCTTCTAATAAAGACCTGACATGGATTGAGAGACTGGCAGTTCCGCTATTACTTCTACCCTCATAATTTTGTTTCTTCATAATCCCCTTTTTAAAAAAACTCTCTATTTCTCTTTTGCATAGTGTTTTTAAAGCCTAGTTTCACCAGGTAAGGCTGCAACTTTTGCAAAACTCTTGAGTCTTGGACTAGGAATGGAACAAAAGCCATTGCAACTGAAAGCTCATAGAAGTGTGCTAGTTTTCAGAGCAGTAGAATGTTATGTTTGTAACATTTTCTTGTCACTATATCTGTCTCTCTCCTATAATGGAAATTTGAAATAAAAGCAGCAGCAGGAAAAATAAACTACATTCTCTTTTACTTTCTTTCCACTTAGCAATATATTTGTTTTCTCTTCAGGAAAGCATGTTCAGATTCTAGCAAAGATCTACAGCACTAGATGTAACAGCCTCAACATCATCTTTCCTCAAAAAGAATTAGTATCACTACCAACACTATTCTCATCCAACTTATTCCCAGTGACAAAATGCAAAGTGAATAAACAATTTCGTAAGAAAAAAAAGAAAGGGCTAATAGTTTGCATTTTCAATTTTTTTTTTTTTTTTTTGCTATCTTGTTTTCCTTCTACATTATTTTAAACGTTCAATATATTTTTGCTGGTGGGATTTTGTTGTTGTTGTTATTCCAGAAATATTCAAGAGAAAAAATCTGTATTTTAAACCATAGAACTTTTCTAATCAGATACTACTGTTAAACGAGAGTCATAGTAACACTTAAAATTTGGGGCAAATTCACTTTCTCAAAATTAACACTACATAGGACTGGTATGACACTTTCTGATCTCCCACATTGGTAAATTCATCCTTAAATATATTCTCAGTTTAGAAGTATTCCACAAGAAAAAGTTCTACTGTCTAAAATAAATTATATTTGAGCAGTAATGGATGCAAAGTGTATCATAATTGTAGCTAGCTCATTCTAAGAAGCTTAAGTTATAAATATACTTACCAAAATGAGCAACTTGTGGTGACTCAATCCTTTTCAGAATCATTTCTGTAGCCAGTTCTTCTGAAATACTTTGACCTTTAAAAAGCAACTCTTGACACTAAGGTAAAATTCAAAACATAGTCTTACATAATATATATTTGTCAAGAATGTGACAAAACTCACTAGAAGGTAAGACATTTACCTTAAGCCCATACTCTGTTTTTTCTTGAATATTTGTTTGGATTACTTCCAAAGCTGAGGAAAGACATCAGATGGAATAAATTTAAAATAATTAATAAAACGCATTCTATAAAGACATGTACATGCAGATACATACATACACACTCATATATAGGAGTATGAGTGTATCTTTCATCCAGGGATGATATTGTATTTAACCACAGAGTGTGCCTTTCTATGTTACAGTACCTCAAATCTTTTCTTTCATTCCCTTAGTAACTTAGCCCCAGCCCCAGTATTGGAAAAACTTAATATTGCAAAGCCTTAATATTGATCTTAAAGCTCCTGGGCTGCATCAAAAGGAGCATGACCAGCAGGTAGAAGGAGGTGATCCTGCCCCTCTACTCTGCTCTCGTGAGACCCCATCTGGAGTATTGTGTGCAGTTCTGGTGCCCTCAGCATAAAAAGGACATGGAACTGTTGGAACAAGTCCAGAGGAGGGCCACGAGGATGATCAGGGGACTGGAGCACCTCCCATATGAAGACAGGCTGAGAAAGTTGGGGCTGTTCAGCCTGGAGAAGAGAAGACTGCATGGAGACCTCATAGCAGCCTTCCAGTATCTGAAGGGGGGCTATAAGGATGCTGGGGAGGGACTCTTTATTGGGGACTGTAGTGATAGAGCAAGATGTAATGGGTTAAAACTTAAACAGGGGAATTTTAGATTGGATGTAAGGAAGAAGTTCTTTACTGTAAGGGTGGTGAGGCACTGGAATGGGTTGCCCAAGGAATCTGTGAATGCTCCATCCCTGGCGGTGTTCAAGGCCAGGCTGGACAGAACCTTGGGTGACACTGTTTAGTGTGAGGTGTCCCTGCCCATGGCAGGGGTGTTGGAACAAGATGATCTTAAGGTCCTTTCCAAGCCTAACTATTCTATGATTCTATGTATGTGTGCTCCAAACAACCAGACTGTTTTTGAATATACAGCTATTATATTTAGGGCCATGATTATATTTTGTCATCCAGAACTTGGTACCTTCTGGCAATGTCTGGGTAGATGACTTCCCTACTGTCTAATCCTACAGATAATACAGATAAATGCATAACAGCAGCCTTGCAGGATTACTTTAACTACTGATTTATAGCAAATTGGCATTACTGCTGTGCAATACAGATGTGTTTTTGAGCTCAAACACTTCACAAATTTTAAAAGTAAGTTTTAGAAAAAGAACTGTTTAGACACACAGAACTATCTGATTTAAAAAAGCTCTTTAAAAACATTCTTTATATAGTCTAATTATCTAAAATTAAATAAATACTAAATTTAACACCCATTAAATTCAAAGACCTGCTCTCTGACCTGTCCGTGAACAGCGACGTCATAGCAGAATGATCCTGGAAGTCTTTCACACTTCTATACCATTGAAAGAAGCAAACACTTAAAAAAGTTTTTAAAAACCTTTAAGACCACATCTATCTTATTGATAAACTAGGCCAGGGAAAGTTCCTGAATCCAGGTGACTGATACCTATATAGCTAAAATCTTTCTTCCTAAGACCTGGTGGCTGTTTTCAAACTTCCTAGTAGTAATGATGACTTGCTCATACTATCCTTCATACTGTGAATAGGTGCTTAGGAGAGCGGTATTTGCCAAAACTGAGACGGGGAATGTACTAAGCAATACAAACAACTTAAAATCAGCACTGTATGCTTACCCTGACACTGATTTATTTATGAGTATAAATTATTTACCTATTAATTAGAGAAATGGATAGAAAGTATTTTGTGAAATTAAAAAGACTGCAAACTATTCCATTGAATAATTCTCTAGCATCTTGGGTTATTTTTTAACAGATACTGATGCACACTGGAGTGAATCCATTGGAGGGCACCAAGATGATTAGAAGTGCTGTGCATACTAGGAGCAGTCAAAAGAACTGACCTTGTTCAGCCTGAAGAAAACAGGATAGCTCTTATTGCTGTCTAAAAACCACTTACCGGGAAGGCACAAAGACAGAACCACTCCCTTCACAGAAGTGTAGATAGGACAGGAAGCACCACACACAAATAGGAACATGAGGAATTCCAGGGGGGAAATTAGGAAGCAATTTTTCATTCTGAAGGTAGTCAAACATTGGCAAGTGTTGCCCAGAGAGGTGGTGGAGTCTCCATCCTTAGAGATATTCCAGATTCAGCTGGACATAGTCCTGAGCAACCTTCACTAGTTGATCCTGCTTTGAGTGGAAGGTTGGACTCAATGACCTCTGGAGTTCACAGAATCATATAACAGTTTGAGTTGGAAGGGACCTTAAAGCTCATCTAGTTCCAACTTTATGCCATGGGAAGGAACACTTTCCACTAGACCAGGTTGCTCAAAGCCCCCTTCAACCTGGCCTTGAACACTGCCAGGACATGTAGAGGATGACTAGCTAAAAATTGCTTCTCCCAGATTCATGTTGATATATGTTAAATTTCTTCATTTCTTTGGTTTTGTTTTTTTAATGTGGAAAATTAAAGAAAAAAATTGGCAGACATTTGTTAGTAGTGGTTTAAATACATTCAAACAGTGTGGATTGGCTTAAGTACGTTTCTAATATCACTTTGAATTTCGTTCTGATCTATGTTTTGGACCAAGCATTAATATTTTGTTGGACAATACTATGAATTAAAAATTTTATATTTACATAAGTCAAAATAGAACTTTATTTAAACAGAATTTTACCATGTTATAATTCAAAATCTTCAAAATAAAATAAAGATACACCATTTGATAAATAACCCTACATACTCGCAGGAATACAAAGTGTTACACTATCCACCAGAGGGATTTTATTAGAATAATAAAAAATGCCAGGGGACACGTTTAAAAGAAAAAAAAAAAAAAGCAATGAAAATTGATACATAAAGAGTTATTTCATAAACAGAATAACTGCACACATACACACCATAAAATCAGATTTATAATTTGGTGTTCCCAAAGAGGCACTCAAGAAACTGCTTCATAGTTAAGGTTATGATGTGCTTTCAGTCTTTCCACTTAAAAGATTATATTAGCCTTCAAACTTCTAAGACAAATCTGGTGGAAGAGTTTTCTTTTTTCATAAAACTTAAGTGAATAAATCAAGATTTGTGATTTATAATGTCACAGATACAGGGCTTTATAAAAAAAACAGATTTGTTTACTGATGACAAAACTAGTGCAAAAGAAAACTGCCAGAGAATTATTTTTTGTAGGAAACTACTTTCTTGCAGAGATGCCTCAAGATATATAAAAAATAACTCCCTAGTGATATAATGACAGGGAATAAGATAATGTTACAAACAACAGGTTTTACTCTACAGATCTTCAAAAATCTTTGATGGGAGAGACTGTCTAAAATGGAGCTAGATAGCTTAGAAAATGAAATTATATCTTCTATTCTGGTAAATGCATGGTGGAAGAAATTAACTACACCTTCTGAAACAAGCCATCAGATAATTTTGTTTTAGAAATTTGAAAGTGCCAGCTCCTATTCCTTCCATTATTACTCATGCTGATCCAAAAACTGCATTTCTGGTTCCTGGAGTACATCCCCCTTTGTATTAGTTACTGCACAAACAGAAAGGAAAGATCCTTCTTATTTTTCATGGTCTGTACTGAAAAATCTCTGTGCTCTCTGGAGTTGAATGAGTTGCCTCCACGTGAACAAGAAGGGTTACATGAACCATCTTACAGGACTGGGAACAGAATTTAATCATGTGTTATGTATATGCCCATCTGAAAAAATTAAAAACAGAAAAATTAAAAATAAGCTGTTTTCTAAGCCTCTCTACAACTAAAGGCCATTTTTCAGCAATTGCATTTCTGGAAGAATGGTTACTTGGTCCCTACCAGTAGTCCTTACCTCATTCAGAAACCTGCCATTTTGAATTACAGGCAACAGTGAGGACATTCTGAACCAAAAGCTATTATGAAGCCAATGCAATGTTCAAAATATAGTGTACGTTTACCTTCTATGAAAATGCATTTCCATATTTGTGCCAATTTTCTAGCCAATGTTTTCTTTCCAGAACCCTTAAAATGAAAAATGCACATTTAAAAGGAAAACAGGTACAAGGGAAAAAAAAACCAAACAAACAACCTAAAAATATTACAGAATAAGGAATATATTTTCATATGCTAAAAGCAATTAAAAGCTACCACCAGGATTAGGACCTCTGAGTTATGCATAGACACATGGGCAAACACAAACATTCTTTTTAATACCATCCTTTATTTTAACTGCCCAGCATTTCTAATATACTGTTACTGCCCTTTGCAGTTAATTATCTTCAAAGTAATTACATTGACTTTGTTTCTGAGTATCTCTATCTAAAATTCATCTACAATTTGCTCATAAATTCCTATGAGAAGTTTGTTAGGACTGAATTTTATTACCTTCAGTCTCAAAGCAAATTATGACGTAAACCTGTTCAAGCCGCTTTTGAGTAAGATACAGAGGGATAATATTCTTTGACTAAACCACTTAATATAAAAAAACTGTTCTTGTTAGTCCAAAAACCTGGTTTAGATACTGACAAAATGTTTATTTTATCGCTTACATGAACCCTGAGGAACCAACAGAACCAAGAGTAATGAGGTCTCTAAGGTCTACCTGCAAGGCACAGCTACATAAATGGGATTTTGCAAAACTCACCATCTTCCACCCTTAGGATCATGCCTTTTTCTCAAGGACATACAAAACCACCTTTTTTTGACAGTCTGTTTGCCCTAGATAAATTCCACTATTAAAGAATAGTAAAAACCCCACAAATAAATCACATTCTCAGTTAAGAGTGTATCAGTAAACACTCCAGCCTACTCATACCTTTTATCTCACAGGTGTGATGAGAATATATACATATGGTTTTGCTTTAACAGCAATGTGATTTAATTTAAAAGATGTATCTTAAATAAGATAGATGATCTACACAACAGCTGCCATATAGATATTATCATAAAAGCAGAATTTAATTCCTTTCTCTCCTGGCCAGGCCTGTGCAATTTCAACCCTTTGTTAAAATTTGTATTAATATCAAGCACCTACTGAGGGCACTGATTTCAGATGAGAATATATATTTATTCTATGGTTTTTGCATTGTCTTTTAATGAGTATTTTATGCTGGTTTGGTCTCCTCTGGTGTCCTCAACATAAAAAGGACATGGAGCTGCTGGAACAAGTCCAGAGGAGGGCCACAAGGATGATCAGGGGACTGGAGCACCTCCCGTATGAAGAGAGGCTGAGGAAGTTGGGGCTGTTCAGCCTGGAGAAGAGAAGGCTGTGTGGAGACCTCATAGCAGCCTTCCAGTACCTGAAGGGGGCCTATAGGGATGCTGGGGAGGGTCTCTTTGTCAGGGACTGTAGTGACAGGACAAGGGGTAACGGGTTAAAACTTAAACAGGGGAAGTTTAGATTGGACATAAGGAGGAAATTCTTTCCTGTTAGGGTGGTGAGGCACTGGAATGGGTTGCCCAGGGAGGTTGTGAGTGCTCCATCCCTGGCAGTGTTCAAGGCCAGGTTGGATGAAGCCTTGGGTGGGATGGTTTAGTGTGAGGTGTCCCTGCCTCTGGCAGGGGGGTTGGAACTAGATGATCTTGAGGTCCTTTCCAACCCTAACTATTCCATGATTCTGTGATTCTTTGTGTAAAGTTAGAAATTCAATGTTTAAAATGAGGCAAGTCGGTCTGCTGTAGTTTTCTACTGAGCTGAATGCACTGTTTCATCATGAACCTAAGGCACACTTTTGGCTATTACCTTAGATAGTCTCACTTTGATGTTTGCATCTCATCCACTTGCATAACACCACCCTGCCTCCTTTCTCAGTTTGCTCAGATGTAATGATTTGCAGTCAAGCATTACCCAGCAACTACAGCCAAGGAGAAAAAAAGGATGTAGAACTGTGCAAACACTAGGGTTGGAAGCCTTCCAGCCCACTGAAAGTCTTTAAAGAAAGGAAACATAGCCGCACCTTAGCACTATGGCCATGTCCTATGATATAACTTGCCACCATCATGTGACTATGCGCTGCCATACTGCACCACAGCATGGCTCTACTTTAGTGCATGGTGTAGAGCAGAGAGGGACTGGGGCTTGATTTGGTGGGTCAACTGTCATCAAAGTTTGCGTTGATTGCCAGTTTTAGGGGCACAGTGTCTACCTTTCTACCTGCTAGGCATAGCAAAGTAAATTTCTATATTGTGATTTCAGGCTCTGTTGTGGTATCTAACAGAATCACACACAAATGCAGAGGGCAGACTGCTAGAGGACGTTGCTTTCACACTGGTAGTAGGGTGCTCTGAAGGCATCTTTCACAGGCAACTGCAACATTCAAGAGGAAACCAGCTTTCAGGGCATCAGTGGTATGTTTAAGTGCATACCAGATTGAGTATAGACATTAGGCAACCTTGCACCACAAAAGAACCCCCTTCAGCAAACTGAGGTACTAATGTAAAACCACATATAGAGTCTTCTACATTTAGAAAAAAAACCCAACACAACAGTATCAAATGTTCCTAAGTAAAGGAGGCCACAAATTATCTGAGAAAAAGAGACACCTTGAATTATAGTTAAAATATAGTACAAATCTCCTTATTGGAACAGCTTTGTGTATTTCAGTTATTCCCAAATATATGATATAAAATTATGTCAGTGTTTTTAATAATAAAGTTAAAATATTTACTATCTCATTGCATGTCTGAAAGTCAGTACCTGATGGTTCTTTTATGCCTATTTATGTCTTTAATCTGTCAAGATTTTTAGAAGTTACAACACTGAAATAAGATAAAACCAATCCAGTTGCCAATGTGAAAAGAGAAGAAACTTTTTGAGCAACATGTGACTTTTAAGTACAGTTATAACAATTTCAATTGTAACTGATTGGTCACTCAGGCCAAAATTTGGCTTCATTAAATGAGATCAGAATCTTTACCAAACTCTGCAGGATTTGCAAAGTGCAAAAGAGAAAAAAGTAGGTCTTCGATCATTTTGGCCACGTTACTAAACTAATGTTTTGAAGTGAAAAGTATAATGGTTAGCAGAATATCTGAGGAACAAATTTCAATCAGACATCTTACTGGCTTTCCAAGGATAATTAAACAAGTGGGCTTGGACAACAGAAAGGATTTTTCAGCTTCATCTTCACTGAAGATGTCCGCAAAGGTCTGAGCTTGTTTTTCCTCTGATGAAGCCATAAATATATTAGCCAGGACTGGGGAAAAAAAAAAAAAAAAAAAAAAAGAAAAAAGCTTGCTATAAAATACATATGTGTAAAATGACACACACTTACAAAAGGAACTGAATAATAATGTGGTAAAAGGTGAATTGCTTTGTGACAAAAGCTGTTATACAAAGAGCCCCATCACTGTCAATTGAACTACTTGCTGAGTCTACAGCCATGTATGTGAATAAGGCTTTGTAGAATTAATTCACGGTTCATGATCTGTTCTGTCATCCTCACACAAATCCCAGCTCTTCCAGGACTGAGACTGCACATCCAGCGCTATGCAAGAGTAGAACAGAAAGCAGTTTCTAATCAAGGTAAGCTGGAGCAAAAATTGAGTGGGTCTTTCCAACAAGTGGAGTCCAAAACCATGAGGTGCCTGATGAAGCTTTTTTGAACAAGGCAAACCAAAACTTTGCTTTCTTTAGAGAACCACTTAAGTCTCAACCCCCCGCCCACCCCAGTCATTTTAAAATTAAAATACTCTAGGTTGAAAATTTGAAAATGTTTGTTTTGAAACTTTAAACTGAAACACTCAGATACTTTCAGAATAAGACCTGAATAACAGGGGCAGTATTTTAGTATTAAGAAACCCACCACATACAAACCAAGCCTCCATTTCTCTCACAAAAACTCACTGCCTGAACTTTAGTGTTTCCAGCAGTTTCCCTCCTTCCCAAACCTTGACAACGAAGGGGCAATTTCCTAACGACAAACACCACCCCAACCAAACCAAAGACATAAACTAACCCCTCTACCCCAACTAAAAGCCTGGTGGGGCTTTGCCCCCCCCCCGCCCCTCCAGCACTCCTCAGACCGGCGCACCTCAGGAAAGGGGTGGGTGGGAGCGGGTGTCACTTACATAAGAGGAGCGTGGGGAGGGGGCAAAGTGTGGGCGCAACGGCCGCCGCGCGCACCCGCCGCCACCGGCTGTGTACCCCCGTTACTCGGGCAACCGAAGAGCACCGCCCCCCTTCCCTTCGCCCCGCCCCCTCGGGACGGGGTTGAAAGCGGAGAGCCCCGCCCGCGAAGGAGTGGGGGCTGCGGAGCTGTTCCTGGTGCTGACCCTGAGGGGACACAGCAGCGGCTGACAGCAGCGGCTGACGGCACCGGCACCGGCACCGGCACCGCCCCGCCCCGCCTGCCCTGGTGACCGCTGCGCCGGCTCCACCACCCCGCGGGAACGGCGGCGCAGCCGCCCTCTGCCGCCCGCCGGTGGGCGCGCCTGCGCGGTGGCGCCCCGCCACTTCCGGCTTCCCCCCGTCCGGTCCGTGGGCGGCTAGTGTTAGTCCTTAGCCCCCGTGTGTCCCGTCCCTCCCCACGCCCCTTCAGCAGGAGCTCGGCTGCGCTCCCGGTTGCTGGCGGGCACCCTTTGCCTCTCCTGCTCCCGCAGTGCTTTGGTGCCGGGGTGAGGCTGGAGCCCTGCGCGGCCGCCATGCCGGCGGCGGCGGCCCTCATGATCAGCTCAGTGCAGAAGCTGGTGCTGTACGAGACCAGGGCTGTAAGTAGCACCCTTCCCGCCGCCGCTCCCGGGGGGCGGGAGATGCGCCCCGCGGTGGAAGCAGCCGCGCCGCGGGTCACACATGAAAACCTACCAACGACTCATAAAAGTTCACTTCACCGTGTCCCTGCTCGTGAGCGAAGAGCCGGTTTCTGACCGACGTGCGGCTGGCCTGCCCAAGCCAGCCCTCCGAGCTCCGCCGAGCTGTAAGCGGAAGGCCCGGTCAGCGGGGCAGGCCGGGGCAGCGTGAGTGCTGCGGAGGGTGAGGCGACGGAGTTTAGGCCACGCATGGCTCCTGCTGTTACTACCTGCTTGTTTTGTGTGGCTGTTGTCACTCAGACAGGGTAATAGTGCTGATTTGTGCTCTGACGAGTTAAAACTGGACAGCTGGAGTTGTCCAGAATTAAAGGTTTGAATTAAGAATTTAAACAGTATGGCTAAAGTGGTTGCCACCTGCACCCATCTGTTTATTGCTTACGTGACATTTCTGGTCTCATGGTCTAAACAGGCTGTGGAGCAACTTCCAGAGTCTTCCAAGCCTGGCCTCTGGCAGTAAGCTTCTCAAGATTTTTAGCATTCCTTAATCTTCTGTTGCAGAAACAGTAGGGATGTGTGTTTGCTACGGGCAAAGTGGACTGGAGGTTTGAGTGGTAATTACTGCTTTAGCCATGTGATGAGCACCATGTGAGTCAGAATCTGGTGGTGTAAATAACCTGAGATAACACTGCTGTGTTCATTACCCTTTAGCTGCCAATCAAATGTCTTTATGTGGATTTTCTTTTCTCTTAATATGTTGGGTTGTTTTTTTTCCACTGGAGGTAGTTTTGGATGGAGTTAGATACCATGGCTTTAAATGCAACAGTTAGTTCTAAGTTCAGTTGTTACCTGCAGTGGTAACAGAAAGGCAGTTTATATACAGAAGTCAGTGTAGGCTCTTGAAAGCTCGCAAAAGTAGCACTGAGGGGAATGAATCGTCACCTGTGAGAATGGTCCCAATACAAAGAAGAATCTGACTTGATTCTGTTAGAAGTAGACTTGTTCTTTTGTGTCAGTTCCCCATTAAACAGCCTGAAAAATGGAGGGGGAAGGTTAAAGCGTGTAGAAATAATGCCAATAAATAAAAAAAGAAAATTGAGATTACTCTTGGTTTCCAGAATATTACTTTTTTTCCCCTGTGCCTACAGGAATTTTGATGGCTGCCTTAATAATCTTTCTCAGCATTGCTGGAAAACACAGTTGTTTTATTTTCAGCTAAATTAATGCTGTATGGGAGGAGTGCTGTGGAAAAATACGATTCCTGAATTTAGTTGTTCTTGGCTCATAACTCATGCTACTTCTCAGATAGCTGAGATTTGGCTTTTTGTGGCTGGCATGCCTGGCTATCTGGTGTACTTCTCTCTGAGCTGTAAGATGCAAATGCTGAGAGACAACATGCTGTGTATAGAGACAGTACGATGCTTTTGGGTTCTGTCTGATAGCTACAATTCTCTAAGGCCTCCCAGGCTGATCTGCTAGTTCAGGAACACACAGATTTTACATCTGGCTAGTGGTAGCTAGCAATATCCACCCAAATGGACAGGTTTGCCCATGCTTTCCTGTGTTCAGAATTCAGTAAGGGGCAAATCCAGCAGTCCTGATCACTTCAGGAGGCAAGACAGCGTTGAAATGATAGCTATGAAATGCAGGGATTTATATGTGCCATCTGAAGTACCTCAGCTGACTAATACTGTCTCAAAGCTGTTTCTTCAGTCGCTTCTTGCAGGTGATGAAAAATGGAGTATTTTCCCTCAGTGTGGTTATGTTCTTAAAAAATAAAAAGGTGTGAATTGCAGCTTTTTGAGTTTTGATATTAAAATTCTAGTCCTTTTTGTAGTTTTTTGTTTTGATATTTGGGGTTTGGGGTTTTTTTTGCTTTAAAGGAAAAATGCTATGGGAATGATTTTGGTGTAATTACTTGAAAACAGCTGGTGCACTAAAGAAACTCACAAACTAATCTGGCTTAGAAAGGCCTTCTCGAGATCCTCTAGTCCAGCCTCCTGCTCAAAGCAGCTTCAACAAGAGCATGATGAGGTTTGAATCCTTCCAAACATGTAGATTTTACAGCCTCTGCAGACATGTTTTGCTTGATCACCCTCATGGTTTAGAAAAGGAAATTCCTTATAATAAGTTGGAATTTTTCATGTTTCAGCTTGTATTTGTTGCATCTTGTCTATCCAGTGTTCACCCCCCGGAAGAGTTTGGCTCTGTCTTATCTACACCTTCTAATTAGACTATTTTAGAGAGCAGTAGGATCCTGCCAAAGCTTTCTGAAGGCCGAACAAACCCAGTTCTCTCAGTCTTTCCCAATGCATCATGTACTCCAACCTTCTGATCATTCTCGTAGCTGTCTGCTGGACTGACTCTGCTATGTCAATGGCAGACTTGATCAGGTCACAGAGAATTTCAGAGGGAGATTTGCTGTTATAGCTGATTCAGTGTCATGGTGGCTGCTGACTGAAGTTCCCACTTCTTCTCCCCAAGGTACTTGTCATGCATCCTTCTTTGCATTAAATCCCACAATCATGCAGTTGCCAGCTGTGACAGTCTCTGATAGGATGGAAGCATCACCCAGACATAAAATTTAATAGCTTTCTCCTGTTTCAGGTTACTCTTCTGATTTTCCTGAGGCCACATACTTGCTAGATACAGTGAAAGTACATGGGACCTGGCATTTTATCAGATATAGTGTAACCTGAAACTGTGTCCTAAGATTCTTTGTGGAGACCTTGAATGGGCAAGGAATGACTTACATTATCAGCAGTGGGAGAAACAGTGGAGATTACACTGATTGTACTGCTTATTCGTATTAAAGCAGAAAGAGGTGACATGGATTTGAATGTGGAAATGGTTTACAGAGGGGTTTTGGGATTCATTTTTCTTTTGAGTTACGAATACAGTAGCATTATAAGTCAAACGGGAGAAACTCTGGTAGTGTTATTGTAGTCAAACAAGGAAGAGTCCTAGAGGTGAGAACTGAATTCACAATGTCGATTGAAGCAATGGAGAGTAAAATTCTATATTTTCTGTTAACATTTATAGCAACATAGTTGCCGAGACCTCCCTTTTAAACTAATGCTTTGGGTCAATAAATACCATGGAGCTGTGAATTGTATCCCCTCTTTGTCCTGGGAAGTTGAAGGCTTGTTTAGAAGTAGTCAGAAACATGAGCTGAAACAGTTGTGTTCAGATCAATGCCAATTATCTTTCATTTTATACATACATTTACTGCTGAAATGCACGCCAGAGGGCACTAAAGATATTTCAGCAATATGACTAATAAGAAACAAAAGATGTTTTCCTCTCTTCTTCAGGAGAAGGTGGAGTTCTGTGTATCCCCTAAATGAAGCCCACCAGAAAGCCATAGGTTAGTTCATTGGAAATTATCATTCCCCATAGGAAGTATGACGTTGAACAAGTCAATTTGTGCAATTGTGATAAAGGCATATCACTTGCCTATCTTTCAGGATATTATGAGGCTTAATTAATATTATTTTATTCTAATCATGTTCTTCTACAGTCTCCATCTCCACAGTATTCAAATGACTTATCCAGGCTTATTAAACATTGTGACTAGCATAATTACCTGTAGATTTCTCTGCCTTTTACCCAGGGAAAACTGTTTGTTTTGTCTTATTTTGTTGTTTTAAATTAATTTTCTTCTAAAAAATAATGCATTGGTTTATATAGGTGGTTATCTGATGCACTTAAAAATGTTGAAAGTAGTAAGCAATCTACAGGGCAAACATTAGTTACCATAATTTTCTAGCTAGAAGTGGCTGTGAGATTTGGTCTTTCTGGAATGATTTCATTAGCAGAAGACAGCCCCTCTCTGCTGACTGTCCTATTCCCTCTGTAGTGGTGTTCCAGGAATAGTAATGATGTAATAGAGTAGAGGATGGAGTAGAAGCAAGGGAAGGAGTTTTGTGAAACTTAGGGAAATACTTCTTTTGTCTTAAACATCTTGATGTACTGCCAGATGTATGGCAAAAAATAGATAAACTTAATCAACTAGTGTATGTGGGATCTGAGACCATTTATGATTATGACAGATACTTGGTGGAATAGCAGTTATAGGAACAGAAATTTTGAAGGGTATATGCTATGGAGGCAGGACAAATATAAAGTTCAGAGGTGGTAACACCGTGCTGCATGTGAAAGATGTGCTTTCAAACATCTACCTAAGTTGTTTTAGTAACTTACATTTTATTTCTTTTGTCCTGAGTGTCACTACATAGTCACTAGATCAACAGGATGAAGAAAAATAGGTATTTTCTATCAGTATTTTTTATTTTCAAAACAAAATTTGTTATGGTCCTAAAACTAAATGAATATATGTGCTTATTTAGAGTAAGTATTTACTTTGTGTACAACTGTACAGAATAAGGGTAAAGATAAAATGAGTAACAAGAGTAGGGTTATGAAAATGGGATCCATCAGTGTTCGGGTAGAAATAAAATTAAATATATTCAACATGCAAATTTGAAGGTGTAAGCATACTAAACAGTGGAATGACTGTAAATATTTTCAAGCTGCTCTAGTCAAGGGTGGTGCTGAGACTGGAACATGACAAGTGGAATATTTAATCCATTTTGAAGTCCTGTACGAAAGTAATTGAAAATTGAGGTAAAGTGCATAAAATACAGTCTAGACTTACAAAGATGCTATCAGATTAACCTGCTTGTTTTACACATCATCATTTAAAAAAATAGGTGGCCTTATGCATTTAAACCAAATCCTCTATGGAGGTGCAGTGCCATAAGGAAAATCTCTGGCTTCGCTAATGGAAAAAAGGAGGTTAGTAGAGAATTTAGTGTATAGTGAATAAGGAATCATCTCATAGGTAGGGTTGATTTTTTATTTTTTTATTTTTTTAAGTAATGGTTTTAGGACCAGTATACTTAAGTATTTTCGGTAATGTTATAAACCCAAAATGTGAGTCAGCTCTGCTTAGAGTTTTGAAATATTGTAAATAATTAGGATACTCAGAGCACAAAATAGCAAGAAATTATGATGACCTTCAGGAGTAGGTAAAAGAACACATTTTCTGTCCATATTCATTTGAGAAATAAGGCTGTAGGATGCAGAGTGGGTAGCAATTTCTGCATGCCTTGAGAGTGGTGCTTGGCAGCGTGTATTCTTAAAATTTCTCATCTTGAAAGAGCTTCTTTTGAACAGTTTCAACAGATTACAGGAAGTAGACAGCACACCAACTGAATTTTTGCTATTTTTATGTACCTCTTTTTGCCTGACTTACCATCTCTCCCTTTCTTCATGTCATTCTGCCAGATTCTATGAGATGAAAGAAATACTTCCTGAATTGCTGAAGGTTCTATAGAAAGAATGAACACAGAGTTTTTGCTGAACCTTGCATCTAGGTGTAATTATTTTTCTCCCCTTCTTTGGTGTAGTAGAGAAAAAAGGCTGAACCTATATCTTTTTTAACACTATTTAATACCTTGTTTGTGCTTTGAAGATTTCTGATCTACGGTCAAGTTCAGTATTTATTAAAACTACCACAAAAATTTGAGGAAGAGGCTTTTTCTTGCTTAACTTTATGCTCGATAGGAAGGAGGGTGGAGGTTTGATGGCAGGTGACAGCTACCATTGCACTGCCCAGTTAAGCATAAAATAAAGTAGAGAGATGATAATGTGCTGATCCACAGTCAATGTTTACATGAAGGTTTTTCACATCTGGCAGCCCACCGTGTTGACAGTGTGATTAGCTTGTAAATGCCTTCATGTGTTGGGTGCCCAGGTACTGGAGGGATGCAGGGTGGCCTCTGTGAGCGGAAGCAAGAGAGCAGCTGGGTGGGGGTCTGGCAGATGTCCAAGGGCAAGGACGGCACCTCCTTAGGGCTTTGTGGTTTTAGACATATCCTTGGGCTCACTGGGTAACTTTTGCAGCATTTTGTCTAAGTGTTTTCTCTCTGCTATTTTCAGGTTTAAAAATTGTCTGTGTTAGTGCATTGCCATATTTTTTAAATAACTTCTAGTGTATTTGCACTTTTATTTCCTGCTGATTGAGCTGTGTGTTACTTTTTATCTGCTGAGTGAAAAAATGTTCTTTACAGTGCTAACATTTATTAGTGATAATTAGTCTGTACAAAGAAGCTAATAATAGTTTTAGACCAGGAGTTCTAAGACGTAATCTTTTTAAAGAAAAAAGAAAAAATGTCTGGAGGCAGAATGTTTGATTTGAGAACTATTATCCTGCCATTATAAACAACAAGTTGCAATAAGGTTTTTTATTTTGTTTAGACTCCTTTTAGAAGGAGCAATTTTTATTGGTATGGCTGAATCAAAAGGTTGATAAAAGAGGGTGTAATGCCTTTCAATTAGATTGCTTTGGTTAAAACTCAGTCCCAGGTGGAAGGAACAAATTATTTTTCCTATTTTGTGGTTGCTTAGTGATAATTGTGCAATAAATTAAGCTTCAGTACAGATCTCATAGCTGCGTGGTGCACTGCTGCGGTTGGTAAAGTGCACTTACCAAGTTTCATCAAGGGCCAAGGGCAGACTAAACCTGGAAACAGCATGTTTCATCTCGGGTGATGATTGAAGGGCTTTGGCAGAGTAATATGAGGAAGCCTGTGCAGTTTCTCCTTGTGTACTATTCTGCAGAGAAAGTACTTTGTTGGTCAAGGTTGTCCATTTATCTAAATGTGGTGGTTTTGCTGTGGAGTAGAATTGTGTGGGACACATGAAACATGCTTCAATTTATTCAGTTCAGCTTGGTTATAAATGGAATAAGAGAATAAGGATAGAAACTCCCAGAAAGGTTTCTACAGCTCACCCGTGGTTCTCATTTCTTTAACCAAAATTACTTGTATTAATTACAATAGTTGTAAACAGTACGATGCATTTGAGCTTTGATTAATTTTACAATTATATTACAACTTCAGAAATTAATTTATTCGATGTTACATGCTCAGTGTTGTGTTGATTTGGTATTTTTCTTTATTCTTTCCTACTATTCATGTGATGGCAAATTTAATTGTGGTACATGTCACTGATAATGGTTTTATTTGTGCTCCGTATCATCCAGTACGACAGACTTATTTATTCAATAGATGCATACATTAGGTAGCAGAAGCAGCTAATGCTGAAATGTCTTGTTTGTTTAATTTGTTGGTTGTTGGTTTTCATATCATCTTTGTTTTCATTTCAGTCTTGAAAGTTGAATGTGAGCTAGCGTGTCATGCTGTTTTTCAAGTAATTCTGGGTTTGTTGATTGTTAGTCAGTTCTGAAAACTTCCCAAGTAGAAGTCCAAAACTAGTCCTAGTTTTGAGGACTAGTCTAAATTCCAAAGTTCTTGCAGATGTTTCCTTCTTTATAACTTCCACAGGAATATCCTCTAACATACAGTGGGTAAGATTCCCATTTGCTAAACAGACATTTGCCATTGCCTGGCTTTCTAAGAAGGTAGCCTTTTTAAGTCCATGGATCCTGGGTTTTGATGCTGTTCTTAACTGACCTTCCTAAATACATTACACAGCCTAGCTTTCTAGTGTAAAGCAGACCTGCTAAATTAGTCTTTAAAGTACTTCAGAGAGACCTTGTTAAGTACCATTCATTATGATGGTTGCTACCATAGTCTGTGGATACAAATACTTCTCATCAAATCTAACTCTGCTGCTGTTCTGAGCAGCAGCACCAGCGCTTAAAGCTGGCACTGTAGCTGTGTGTAGCTCACTATAGCAGCTGCTTGTGATGTGGGTGGTGTGTTCCTCATAGCACTTCCTTGTGTTTTATTGGTCTATTAAAATGAAAATGGAGAAATATTCAGCTGAGCTTCTTAAGTAATAACATTTGCAATTCTGTATCCATTTCTTTGTGTCTCTCTTTGTGTGTGTCATGTGTTATGTTCCAATTTTAAATGTGGTCTTTGGTCCAAACTACTGTTTGGACAAGCATTTTAGAGTTGTACTGTTCTGTTTTTATTCAGGATGATTTGTTGGTAACCATAGGTGTCACTTTGGGAAGAAATTGTACTCATTTAATGAGCTGGACATCGGAGGAGATCACTGAACTGTACTGTAGTATTATGGACTACTTAAAATTGTTTCGCTCTAATTAACAATTACTACAAATAGAGAAGCGGCGCTCTTAAAATGCAAGCTAACTTATCATTTCTGTTACAAGTGAATATGGTATTTTCCTCTACCCACTCATCTTCTACCATGGTATGGTGGAATGGTCTAAGCAGGTGTCTGTCTTCGTGATTGGGAATGTCTTGGTGGTGGGTGATACAGAAAAGCTCTATCTTCTGCCTCTGTGCCATTCAGTGCCATGCAGTGGGGGCTCCAACCCACTCCATGTTGTTATGATTTCCCTCCTGGGAAGGGCAGGTTTTGGCCCTAAGGGATCTCCTGTGCAGGGTACTCTGAGTGGGCAGGCTGGGGAGCCTGGGCTGTGCACAGCAGCACACTACTGCTAAAAAAGAGAATAGGATGGTTTCCTGTGGTTTCCTGTGCCAAAGTGCTGCTTCAAGGCCTTCAATAAGTGCTATGATGCAAATGGCTCTGAAGGGCCGCCTTTACTATTATTTGGGAGTAAACAGCAAAACTTGCCACTCGGTAAGCATTTTAATGTCAGTGTACAAGCTGAAGCCAGGAGTTGGTAGTGTTTCTTTTATGCTTTTCAAGTATTTTATTTCCTTTTTTAGAGCTTATTGACTAGATATTTTATGACTTCAAGGAAGCTAAAGAGGGCTTAAATACCTTAAACATTTGGACAGTTAAATATGTTTCTTGACATCTGATTGGTATAACTCACAAAATTCTGAGGTTTGTGTTGAATGTCATTGCTTTCCTTTCCCACATCTTAAATCCATGTGACTTTTGAAGTTAAGAGCTGGCTGCATAGATCCACATGAATTTGCCGTTCTTTCCTGTTAGGCTGACTGTTATAATGAGTTACACCTTGCTGTGTGGTAGCACCACACTGATTAAATGAATTAGTAAAATGAGAGCTGCTTCTAGCAAGTCAGTACTGCAACTTGTGCTTACTGTTAATTCCTCTAAATGTAAAAATTCATTTATAGTTTGATTCACTTAAATGAGAAATTGACACTTTATATGTGTATCGGTGGTCTTTCATATTTTAAATGAGAAATAAGGCTAAACTTCTTAAACAAAAAGTAGTGGTTTTAACCAGGATGGTTGGTGAAATTAAACTTGAGTGTTGTGGAAGAACATTGGTGAGAAGTCTATCATAGCAAATGTAAATAAAAAATGAGGAAAACTTGCAGTACTTAAGTACTTAAATTTTTCCTGTGTTTAGTGTAGACTAAGAAAGACCAGTTGTCAGAAATAGCAATGGACTATAACATAGAAACAGTAGGTTTAGATCATGAGAAGTTACAAACTCATGTTCATAGACCAGCTAAATTTTGTAAAGCAAATGAGAAGACAGTGATGGCTGGGACAGAGTGTAGTCGGACAGTGCCTGGTGTAAGTTACATTTTTCTCCTCTCTACACAACTTTTCACCTTTTTTGAATTTTACGTTTTTGTCCTCCTTGTACAGTGGAGAGATTGAAGTCTTAAGTTGTAAAGGCTGATTGTATACAAATATGCCTTCCTAAGGTACAGATGTCTAAACCAGTTTTTTAACAGTCCATATGGAATATTACATATTTGATGTTAGTTGAAATGGATCTGGTCTAGAAACTATATAAATTACACTGTTGATGTCTTGTGTTACAATAGGCTTTGGTTGCTTTATCTTGTATAATATTCTGACTACTTTTTTTTTAATGTAGCGGTATTTTCTTGTCGGAAGTAATCCTGCAGAAACCAAATACCGTGTTTTGAAAATAGATCGCACTGAACCGAAGGATTTGGTTGTAATTGATGATAAGGTGAGTGCCCCTCTCATTTTTTTCCTGAGTTATTCCAAATAAAATACCCAAATTAAGCTGAATTAAAATATTACACGTTTAATCTGTTTCAGCAAAGGTATGTTACAGAATCAGTCATATAGCAGTTGAGATTGAAGGAGATCTCTGGAGGTTGTCTAGTTCTGTCCTCATCCTCCAAGCAATGTCAACTAGATCAGGTTGCTCAGGGTCATGCCCAGTCATGTTTTGAGTGTGGCTGGAGACTCCATGTCATCTCTGGGTAACCTGTTCCAGTGTTTAACCATCCTCACAGTAAGAAAGGTTTTTCTTACGCTTGAATGGAATTTCCTGTATTTGAATTTGTGCCCATTGCCTCCCATCCTCTCATGGGATACCACTTGAGAAGAGTCTGCCTCAGACTTCTTTACTCCGTTCTACCAGGTACTCATAGACATTGATATGATCCTCAAGCTTTTTCTTTTGGAGGCTGATCAGTCTCAACTCTCTCAGCTTTCCCTCATGTCAGATGCATGTTAGCATGAAAATGACAAGTTACAGTGAGACAGTGCCAAAAGATCTCCAAACAGCTGGTTCACTTGAGATTTTCCCAGGTTTTTTAGTTTATTATGTATATGCTCCCAGTGGTTTTCTTATGTTCAGCCTTGCTGTTTTAAGTGCAAAATACGTTTGTGTTCTAGCCAAATTTTTAGTGTTTGTGGTATGCCATATCTGAAGCAAAATAAATAGCAGCAGCAACAGCTTTAACGTACACAATAAAATAAAGCTTGATTTCTTTCCAGAAAGTTTATGGTTGAGAATCTTAACACTTAAGATTTAGAAATGCTTGGATTTACATGTGACCATGACTGTTTCTATTGTAGTGGATGGTGAATTTTGTTCTTGTTGTACTTGTTGGTAGGACTGGAAAAGGAGACAGAGGATGTAGAGCAGATACTTGGTTTATTGTATACTAAATAAATTCTACTATTCTTTGTCATGAAATACCATTTATCTACCAAAGCAGTAATTTAAGTGACTTTTTAATTTAAAGCATGTATATACGCAACAAGAGGTGAGGGAACTTCTTGGCCGTTTAGACTTGGGAAACAGAACGAAAATTGGACAGAAGGGCTCTTCTGGATTATCTCGAGCTGTCTCTGCTTTTGGTGTAGTAGGTAAGTGTTTTGTTTGGTTTTATAAAATCTTTTATTTCTTGACGTGAGGTTTACTGTGTCACACTGTATCTTTCTGTCTCCCTTCCTTTATTTTTATTTTTAAACTGGATTAGGATAGAGAAATTTCTTTCTTAAAGATAAGTAAGTTTCTATCTGTTTTGTGAAAACAGGTGGCCAGTGCAAGGGTGAGATTTATACTGTTACTAATCTCTTCTTTGTTGTTAAGGGATAGATCTAGGAAACAGCCAAACTCTAAAAGCTTGGCTGAAGATCTCACCCAACTCAACACATTGTAAGCTACAAATCATGTGGAACATTGCCTTCTGAATTCCAGAGCTCATGGAATGCTTTTTAAAAGAAAGCAAAAGTTGACGTTCTTTATTAGGTTGTATTTCTTCATCACACACTATTCAGAACAGTGATTTAATTTTCTTTTTGGTTCCTTTTGGTTCTTTTGGGGTTTTTTTGGTGGTGTTTTTTTCAGTGATGCATGTAAAGGTGTTTTGTGTGCGTGTGTGTATTCAAACAAGTATAGCTGATTGGTATGTCAGCTGAATTTTTAAATGCTGATCTGTAATCCTAGAGAATTGCTTCAGGGATTTAACAGCTTCTAATTTCATCTGAAGGTCACTACTCTCCTGCCTGTTGCCAGATGCTGAGGTCAATATATTGATGGGTGATGTCTCCAAAGTAAATGTTAATGTCTGCTCTGACAGCTCCCAAGAATACTTTGTGCTTTATCTGTATTAGTATATAACTGGACATCTAAATCCAAAGTTGCAAAAGAGGTGGAGAAATCAATTACTTTAAAAGATGCTCCTGAGTTTTTCGTAACACCCAAAGTGTAGAAAATATTATTGGTATTTTAACCTAAAGTGGCAGATTAAGCAAAATTTCTTCTATATTCTTTTTGCCCATGGAGTGTTTTGTATCTTAGCAGTGGATCCTTTTCAGGAATTCATGAGATGAGGTTTATATTCCTTATTAATTGAAGAGTATTGGTAATACAGGTAAACATAAAGAAGCCGCTGACAGTCTTGCAGCATTGGCTTTTTTTGCACAAGCTATCAGTGCTCACTATCTAAATATGTGAAAATATATTTGGTTGGAATCTGGTTGTGTTCAGTGAAGAGTTACCATCCCAACTGTGTATTTGTTTATATGTACTCGTTGTAACAGAACAGTTTCTATCCTGTAGCTGGACAAATGCATTGCTTATCAGATACGGTCTATTTCTAGATGATTTATTTAGAAGTAACATGCTGTCTTATATGCTTTAGATGTCTTCCATCTTGATCCTCTCTAAGCTGTATAAATATGTAATTTGAGGGAGTGCACTGGTTGTTTATTTTCTCCTGGCTCAGGTCTGGTATTTTTTGTAGAATTGGAAAAGACGTCTTTGTTCTGTTCTCCAGTTACTTTGTCAGCCAGAGGCAGTGCATTCATTGCACTCAGAATGGGGGCCTTATAGTCTAAGTTCTGGTTCACTGTATAGCATTTAAAAGTAGAAATTGCTTTTAAATTGAGATAATCAAGCCAAGGGGAAAGGCTGGGTTGCCTGTCAGACTTTAGTATAACATTTAGTAAAATTCAAAGGATGGAGGCTGCCCATATAAGTGATTTTAGTACCTGGAGGATACAGGAAGAACTTTGCTATTTAACAACTGAAATTCAATAGTCTGGCTGCTTCAACTGGAAGATTTGTTTCTCTTGTCAGCAGGATCTCCTGTCCTTGTGCAGGTGAGAGCATTTTTCCGAGGGGGGCTAATAAGGCAGAAGAAAATATCGCAGTTCATTCGATCACATTGCAGACTCCAGCAGTGACAGGGAGTAAAATGTGTGCTTTGCTCATCCTTCTTTAATTCATAATAAAACCTAAAGAACTGAATATAAATACAACTGAAAATGTGAATTGTGAGTTGTTTACCCACACCCCTCACCCCCCCAGTTAATAGACTAAGAAGGACATGGAGCTATGAAGACAGGCTGAGAAAGCTGGGGCCGTTCAGCCTGGAGAATAGATCCTAAGAGATGATCTTAAGGTCCTTTACAACCCAAACCATTCTATGTTTTGATGACAGTGCAGTAGTGAATGAGTTTCAGTCTGTTCACTAGTAGCAACCCATCAAAGCAGCTACCTCCAAGAGCTAATTTGTGTGATTTATTAGTTATTACAACTTAGTACTGCTGTATCACTGTCTATACTGTATTAGAAACATATTTGGGTTCAGGGATATTTAGGTATTTCTATTTCTATTTTTAATTTACACATTTATATTGCATTGGAAAGTTTGTTATGATGTTTCCTAATTATATGTAGTAGAGACAACCAAAGAAGCAACTTGGTGAAGAAGCAAGGCTATGCCCTGTAGTGTTAGGGAATGAGGGTGAGGGCTTCTTAAGCCTCTGGTTTTAGGCAGTAAAGTCAGACACTGCCTGTTCTTCTTCCTGTAAAAAGCAAATATACACGTCTTAAGTAGGCAGCAACTTATTCTGAATTTTCAATGCCTTAACTCTGCTACCTAATATTAAAAATATTTACAGTGGAAGGGGGGAAAATAAGTAAAATCTGTGTACTTCATTGGTTGACACCTACTAGGGGAAACCGTAAAACTGTCTATGTGTATCTGTATTTCTGTATGTGTATATATATGCACATTGTATGTAATATTATAAACAAACAAAAATTCTATGAAGTCTTGGAACAATTCTGATGCCGTTTTTCTAAATATATTTGATCAGATCAACACAAACATCCAACTAATACCATTTTAATGCTATTTTAACAGGTTTTGTCAGGTTTTTAGAAGGCTATTACATTGTGTTAATAACAAAAAGAAGAAAAATGGCAGATATCGGAGGTCATGCAATATATAAAATAGAAGATACAAGCATGATCTACATTCCAAATGACTCTGTAAGAGTCACTCATCCTGATGAAGCCAGGTAAATAATGGTGGTACTCTGATCATTTTCTAAGCAGTGGTGAACTGTAACTAGAAATTTCAGTCATGGATTTCCTTCTGTTAGTATGTTATTCAAGCCATTTTATCTTAGTTGATAAATTAACGTGGAAGGATGGAGAATCAGTCACAAGTTCTGTGGCCTCTAGCCTGGAGAGTAAAACAACTGTTACAGCCTTTCAGAGTTTTTTTTGTCCACGTCTTCATGTCACCTATGTGTCAAAGCTACATCCTAGCAAATATGCACCTGGAAGCATCCAATATAAACATTGTTTTTATAAAGGCAAAGTAGTGCTAATGCTGGTTTATACTGTTCAGAGTACAATTCTTCTATTAGTATCTCTAGCATCATGTTAATCTCACTTGATGAGATTTTTTTTTTTTTGACTTTTTTGTGAAAAAAGAAATTTGAGCCTTTGCAAGGTAGCCTTGTAAGAAATGTACAACCATATTCTGGTGGTGTTTTATCAGGGTGGGGGAACTTTACTTCTATGAAATACCAAGCACATGGTATCAATAAACTGCTTTCCAGTCTGTACCAAGTGTGAATAGTCCAAAAGTGATGGATTATGATAAACTGATGTCAGGTAATAAAATCAAGGCAATGGGTTTCCACTTTATTGTATGACTGATTGTAAACCTCAGTGTCCCTCTTAGAATGAAGCGGACTGTATTCTTTAACCTATATCTTTATGGTATTAGCCATTTTTTCATTCATAGAGTGTTACTGAATTTGCAAATTCTTTTCTGAGAATTTGCAAGAGTACAGCATCTTGAAATAGGTATTTCTTTTCTTGTTCATTTATTTGAAAATAACTGTGAAAATCTTTAATTCTTAGATAGTGCTCTTGGGTGTTTGCTTGCATAAGACCTAGAGAAGTTGACTCACATGTGGAAAACAGCGCTACAACTTTATCTGCAACTGCCTAAATAAGCAGAGTACATACATGAGTAGACACTGGGTTAAAAAAAAAAAAAAAGAAAAAACCACTATTTGATTTATTTAATCCAGATGTTGACATTCTAGGGGAATTACCTGTCAAAAGAGTTGCAGTAAGATATGAAGGGAACATATGGCAAGAGTCAATATTTATAAGTAGTTTAATTTCTCAGATTCACTGACTGACTTCTTGGAACTGTATGATTAAACTAAAAATTTCACTTTGAATTGTTTTGCTAGGTATCTGAGAATCTTTCAAAATGTGGATCTTTCTAGCAACTTCTACTTTAGGTAAGTATTAGTTACTAATTCCTTTAAAAAATTGTATACTTACACTTGCTATGAAATTCTGCTTTTGGATTTTGATAACCAACATCTTTAGTATTCTGGGAAAATAAGACACATGATCACTCTGTTTGTCCATTTTCATCTGTGTCTTTTGAACCTGCTTTCTCCTTCAGGAAATTGATTAGAAATAGTCTTCATGAACTATAGAACTATTAGTAGCATGGCAAAAGGTAGACACTGAAATTACTGTTTCCACTGATTGTTTAACCTTGCCAGATTACGCAGATTATCTCTCTATGTGAAAGTATTATAATTTCAAGGGGTTTGCTTGTCCTGTCATTTTGTCTTTTTTGATCTCATTCTCCAGAAATAAAGCTTTGCTTTGATTCACAAAGATAGAGAATAGGTCCTCATCCAAGATACACCCTTCACAGGGTACATCTTTCATAGGGCCTTCTAGGCATTACTGATACTCTTGCTTATTTTTTCATAAATACCATACCTAAGACAAGTTTCTGTGTCCTAGCTACTATAACACATGATGCTTTTGGGACAGCAGAAAAATGGGGGAAATATGGTGGTAAACCTGGCAGTACTAGTTAGAAGCCTTTAAGACTTAAAAAGATAAATGAAAAAAACCCTCCTGTGACTACCAAAAGGTGTGTCATTCTAGAAGATACTTCTTGGAAAATAAAGGCTTCTTGCCGCAACTGTATCTGTGAAGACAAACCTACCAAAGTTTCATGTCTGTGTCATGGTTTTGCATGAAAAGGCTTTTTCATAGTATAAAACCTGAGTTTTTCTTCCACGCTTTGTCTCAGCCTTAACACTATACAACTTCCTTTTTTTATTATCCTGCTCAGAGATGATCAATGTATACTGTTTCTGTGGTCATGTATAAGGGAAAGGATAAGGTTTTTATACGACTCCCTGATAAACACATTTATCAGCTTCATTTAAATTGTTCTTGGCTGAAATCATAGCATATTTTTCTGCATGGTTTTCATATTAATCTGAACAGAATTAGAGGATAGTTACAAGAAAACATTTGGTCTAAGGGGAAAATGGAGGACTAGCCTGAGCAAGTCTTTTACTGGGATACTGTTTAAAGATTCTGTTATATGCAAACTAAGCATGTAACAAACTGGGTTCATTTTTCCTAACAGATAAGCGTGTCAGGTTGTTCTTATGAAAATGTGGTGAATATATTGGTTAGGCTTTGTTATCATTAGTGATAAATCTAAATGTCCAATGTTTAAAATTATTTTTGTAAGTCATTAATCGTAAAAGTAATTACTGATGTATTAGGCTAAAATGGAAATTTGTGTGTATTTCTGATTTAAGTGTTGTGTAAATTTAGTTTCTCCTTAGGGAGATGAATCTTAGTGGCTTATAAAATTTAGCAATTAGTGTAGAGTGTTCTCAATATAAAAGCCATGAGAAGCATAATTTGTTACTGTTATGGAACTAATTAAACAAAACCAGCTTTTGTTTATTCTGCAGCCACTGTCTTAAGATGCATCTGTGCTGCAACCACAAATTTTGAGGACATACAGTTTTTGTCTACCAGAGTTTTGGCTGCTTTGACTTCAGGTAGCAGTTAAAGCATAGTACTTACTTAAAACTCAGAAAAGTGAGGTTGTCTGTATGGGTATTTCCAGTGGAATAGCTATTTTTGATCTTCAGGACTGTTTCTTGGGACATAGTGAATTATGTTTGATATACTTTGTTCAAAAGGCATATTCAGTTTTCAGTTATAAGAATATAAATACAGTTTCAACTATGTACTGTAAACAGTTTCTATGTTGAAAAACTTATTTTAGAAATCCATTGTATTATTTGCCATTATAGAATCTGAATCTGTATATCTTGTTCAAAAGTCTTCTTTTAATGGATAAAATAGTAGTGCTAAATATAAATACAGATGGAGAAGTAAGGGCTTTCAGAAAAGTCCCATGCATCTATAGTTATTAATACATGGTAACTTTCTATCAGTTACAGCTATGATCTGTCTCACTCCCTTCAGTACAATCTTACTGTCCTGAGAATGCCACTTGAGACATTAAAAACTGAAACAACCCAGACCCGACAAGAAAGTTTTGATATATTTGAAGATGAAGGACTTTCAACACAGGGTGGAAGTGGTAAGCAGATATGCCTAATTAAACTGATGTTGGTCAAGAGTACATTAGAGTGTGTTCCACTTAAGTTTAGTTTTGAGAAACATTAGGGTTTTTTGTATTGATCACCAGTCTCATAACAGTTTTGAGTTAATAAAGATTACGTAAAGTCCCAATTACAGGCATTTGAATAATGCAATTTCTAGAGGTGATTAATCATTGTTTTGTTAATTTACATTGCAGCTCAGGGAGATAATTGAAGTTGCTGACATTATTCAGCAATTGATTATTCAACTGACTTGTAAAACTCCCAATAGGAATAAATTACAAAGCGTGGGAAGAAATGACTGATTAATATATTTTTTTATTTGTGTTGGAAAATACTGATGACAGAGGAATTACATGATGCTAGTATCAATTTGATGTAGTAAGCAGTATCAGAAAGTCTGGGAAAAACTATTGATTTCAGTTTGCATCACTTCGGATCAACATATTCATAAGAGTGTAAAGATAACCAGTCAGACAGGAAAACTTTTCTCTCCCTTTTGCTTTGCTCACACTCGCATACAAAAGTTCTCCTGAAATTCTTAATAATGGATTTCATTCTGTTAAGGTTGATGGTTTTTAGTTTTATTGCCCTGTGACTAATTATCTGAGTGCTTGTCAAAATTATGTTTGGGTTTTTTTTTTTTTAACTATTACATATGTGATGCCACATTTTCCTTAACTGTGAAGTACACTGCTACGCTTGATTCATTATGAATACATTGCTCTAAAAGTGGTCTCAAACAGCTGTGGAGATTCAAGTAGCCTTTTTAGTAATAGAACACCATGCCTTTTAAGTACATCACTTATAAGCAGAAGAATAGAGTAGAGCAAGTCTGCTGTGCTGTACTGTCTACTGTAGCAAGTCTGCCTGCTATTTTGCTTAAAACTGTGAACTTGATATGGAAGCCAGCTTAGATGCAACACCTGGATCTGTGCTTATTGTATCTTACTGGTTGTAGAGGCTCAACAGCCTCTCTGTGTTACCACCCTTATTTGTGATCACCTGCTGTGTAACTTCTGTTGCACACAAAATATAATACACGGAGAAACATGATACAAAATCCCACTTGTCCTAAAGTAACTTTGGTTCTTTGAGATACTGTGAATTTCATGTCTTGTCTTCTGCCTCTTTTAACCAAAATGAATCTTCCAAGGCATTGAAGAAAGAATTTATTAGTCCTGCCTTCTGTGCCTGTAAAGGGGACTCTGAAGGTCTGACAAGCACATAGTTAAAATACAGAAATGCTTGAAACAGCCCCAGACCCAAATTTATGCAAGATAAACTTGGACACTCTTTGTCCATCCATTTTTCACACCCTTTTATCACAATGCCTAGAATAGACCTACACTTACTGCAGCTCAGAGAATGGTAATAAACATTAGGTAAGCAAGTAATTGTCTCTGATGCAGGAACTTTCCATGTTAAATAGTTCTAACATTTTTCATACTGTCATTTAAAAGCCTAAATGTAATGCTGTATGCAGTAAACTCTAAATAGTGGAGGGAGCAATAATTCCTCTGCTGTAAAGGCTCTTATCTGCAGGATCCCTCAGGAATCCATACAATGTCATCTCTATGTCTTCGTGAAAACTTTGGAGAAAAAGACTCCATAACCTTGACTCAGCAATGTGCTGATTTCCCATAGATATTAGTAACATATCCTTCATATGATAGAATATGTATAAGAAATAGCCATCTGTCATTCAAGAACAAATTCTCACCAAAGCAATGCTGCTAGAAATGAGAAGGAAGACAAACTGCTAACCAAGTGCTTCACCAAAATGGTTGTATCATTTTTTCCTGGGCTTATGGTAAGTTTGATGACTAGGTAGCAACATTTTGTTCAACAGCTGCATTTTCAGTTTGTCTGTTAGGAGAAATCATCTTTTTCCCCCAGCAGAGGCTATGCTAATTGACATACTGCTATGATATAACTTATCGTGCCAGAAATTTCATTTGCTAAAACTACACAAAAAAATGTAGGTAATAGAGTTCTTGTCCTCTTCCTTTTCCTCAAGACTCATTCAATTCCTTTCACCAGCTTTTAGTGCTAGTTGTCATCTTGGTCTTAAATTTTGAAACAGAAAAAAAACTAGGGTTCCAGTTATATCAGAAATTGAATTTTAATTTGCAAGTTTACAATAGCTCATTTCTTGTGTCAGTGCGTATCAGGAAAACCACTCTAAATTATGTGACAAGGGGATTGATGTGCATTTTGTGAAGGTGGCCAGGGATATACGTGATCTTCCAGAGCTTAATAGATTAACTCCAGAGCTGACTCAGAACTGAAAAGCTTACAAAGTCCTCCTGTGAGGATATGACTATGTTTTCGCCTTAACTGGAATTTACAATTGGGTTTATTTCCCTTACTATCAAATCCTCTGCTGCTACCATGCAGAGATCTCTTTTCAGTACTGTAAATATCAGAAACTTCTGCATGAAGGCACTCGCATACTTAAGTGACTGGCAACCGTAGAAAAATTGCAGATCCTCATAAATGCTGAACTTCATTCAGCATGTGCCTGAAGTTTTCTGTGTTTGGCAAACTTCAAACATGTGGGTAAATGATACGCTGAATTACAAAGGAAAATCAAAATGAAGGTCCAGTGACCTGGATTTTAAATGTCCAGTGCAGGTAAGCTTGCTTCTTAATTGCTAATATATTTTCATTGTAACAACTTCCTAGGTGTATTTGGAATTTGCAGTAAGCCTTACGAAAAGTATGTATGGAATGGCAAGCTCCTGGAGGCAGTGAAAAATACTGTTCATCGTGACTGGCTGCTGTATATTATTCACGGATTCTGTGGGCAATCAAGCATCCTTTTACTGTTGTAAGGAATGTTTTAAAACTTTTTTTAAAAGTTTGAATATGTGAGATACATTGAATGATTTCTTTGTCATGTAAATGCTTTTCAATTTTAGAATTATTGGCTGGCTTTTATTTTCATTACTTTTCTAGGTTTTATGCTAAATAAAAAACACAGTTATGTTGTTATAACAGAATTCTCAGAGAGACACAGTTTATAACCATGGGGTTTAGTAATAAAGAACTTGGGAGGATTTTAAGGCTCAGCTGTATCTTTCCACGTATGTTTGAGGAAAGTGGAAAAAAGCTGAACAGAACTGAACTGCTGACCTAGAAATGTTCTCTCAGTAATCTTTAAAACATTGTTTAGTAACTGAGATTTGCAGAAATTCTTGTATTTATTCCGTTTCTGTTGAAGATGATGATAGAACTTTAGGCCTGCTTTTCGAGTAGAGTCAAGTAAATACTAGGATATCTGAAAATCTTTTTTTCCTGGCTATGTATTATTTAAAATGAGTAAATGGGTTTATGTATATTGTAGTATTAGCAGAAAAAGCCCACATGCATATCACACTCCAAAAAAATGCCATCTCGACATCTTGGTAAGAATTTAGTATATTACAGACACACTCTAATTTAATCATCAAGAGCATAATGTTTGTTTAAAAGCCTGTCAACAAAGTATCTGGGCAAGCAAATACAATTGCGAAGTTAAGGTTAGTGGTGTCCGTAAAATTTGATTTTAGGGTGTTTTTTTTATGATTATAAGGCTGCTGGTCATTGGCTTAGTCCCCACACAGAAAGCTAAATCCATTTTTTATATACCACTATTTCATCTGTGGTCTTACATAATCAATGTAGTAGTAGAGGATCTTACCACGAGCATTACGCCTGCAGCTACTTCATGTGTGGCGTTAGTCTTTGCTCTAAGTATTTGATGAACAAATGTCTTCTTTCCTCTTTCTTGTGCCTCCCTTGCACTAAGTAAGTAGTGATAGTCATGCTAGGCATCTCATTCTATCTTTTTTGTTTGTTTTTAATTAATAAAAAGAAAAGCCTAAAAGGAAGCCACCACTGCATCTGTAGCTGTTTGTCTCTGGTTGTCAGTTGTTGTTACCTAAGTAGTTGCAAATTTATCTACTTTTCCAGACAAATAATTAGAGGGTGACTGGTGTACCTGATCTGAAAATAGAAGCTCCTAGACTTCTAGGAGCTTCAATCCCAGTATTCACTAAAGCAGTATTGGTGGCACATCGTGAATCTTGGGCCTATTTCACTTCTGTTGCCACTTCATAAAATAGAAATACTTCTGTATGATGCGAGAAGTGGTTGATGTAATGTAGATTCCATTTTCAGAGTTCTTAAAAACCATTGTTGAAAAAGCCTATGCTCTCTCCCAGCTGCAAAAGAAGTTTGGAAGTGGTACTCATCACCGTTAAGGATATGTCAGGAAATCATATGTTTCAGTTTTGTACACTTTTTTAAAGAATTTGTGCTTAAAGTAAGTGAATGAAAAATTGCATGTGAAATGTAAACCTTAACTTCTCTCTCAAGAACTGTTAATTTATGGTCGCCCTATATACGTCACTCTGATAGCTAGAAGATCAAGCAAATTTGCTGGAACACGTTTTCTGAAACGAGGAGCAAACTGTGAGGTAAATTAAATCTGATTTTAGGGGTTCGCTCGTACCCTCCCCAACTATATGAAAGCTTGAGCTTGACTGAGTGGAGAACTGAAATGTTTTAGAGGGTTGTTACAGTTTTGGCTGTAAATTCTGCTATTAGATAATGTTATCATATTCTTAATTGAGATAATAAAGCTGTTCTTAAGATAATAAGTCTTAACCAGCAATAATTCTTTTACACTTACAGTTAATGTTATTTCTAAAATAGAGGGGGGGGAAAAATCTGATAATATGTATTTAGGGACAAATGGGAATTTAACCTTCAGTGGTGTTCTCACTACTGTGATATGGTGTCTTACAGTTTAATTGTATGTAATGATCAGTTCTCTATAATGCATGGAGCCCTGAAGTGTCGTGTCTATACCATACATATATTTCTGTTTGTTTTAGGGAGATGTTGCTAATGAAGTAGAAACTGAACAAATACTTTATGATGCTTCAGTTATGTCATTTTCTGCGGGAAGTTATTCATCCTATGTTCAGGTTCGAGGATCTGTCCCTCTGTACTGGTCACAAGATATTTCAACTATGATGCCTAAGCCACCCATAACATGTATGTACAAATTCTTTGTGGTAGATTATAGCTAGCACTGTCCCTTACAGGAACACCGGAGACAGTAAGCAAAAGCTAAAAATGAACAAATTGTCTATGCGTTTGTTCTTTGGGAAGCTGTAAGTTAAGGTAGATCGATGTTCTTTATAATAAGCATCATGGCATACAGCTTTTTATACGGTTGAATGTTTGTATTTGGTGAAACTGAATTGAAAACAATCTCTGTCTTAGACTTCACATTCAGAAATGGAATACAAAACCTTCTGTTTGAACATGTCAGCTTTCTTTATGCTTATTTTGTATACAAAATCAGTTACATGTACCTTTGTATTGTGAATAAAATTTTGAGCCTATTGAAAATTGAAAAAGTCTGGGCTAACTTTAGTGGGGCCAGAATAATTGTTCTGTGTAAGCATCTCATTAAAGTTTTGGTGAAGAAGTTGCTTCCAATTTGGAAAAGGGAAGGTTTTTGTTAACAGCTTTTGCATGAAAAGAGGGGGAAGTATGTAATTGTATCATTACTATCAAAGAGTTAGCATGTGTTTTGTGAAGAGTAAGTTTAGGGGAAAGTTATCTGAGTGACTCTGCAGCTCACTTAATATTGTCCTGAATTTATGTATTTATTGCAGTGGACCAAGGAGATCCTTTTGCACATGTTGCTGCTCTTCACTTTGACCAAATGCTTCAGAGATTTGGCTCTCCCATTATTATTTTGAATCTTGTGAAGGTACAAACATTTTAGTATGTTCTATATGTTTTCTAATTTTAATATTATACTTCTGTAGAATCTGTGTAATTTTTCATTATGTTCATCTATGTTCTAAGCTCACAAAATGCATTATTTTCTTCAGAAATTTCATCCTGTGCAGTACAGTACGTAACTCTGCTGCCACTACCACTTTTCAAAACAGAAGTTGACCATGTTTGTAGCCCTCTTACAGTAACCTTTTGCTGTTGCTTTCAGGTTTTTTCTATTACCGTTTAGATGTAAGTCCAAATAAATTTACCAATAAATTTAGTTGAGCACCAAAACCTCTAAAATAGTATGGTTTCATGCAAAGTGAGGTTTGTAGGCTTCTTGACACTGATGACTAAGTTATTTGAAAGATTATGATGACGACTTCCCTTCTTTATTTTGCTCTGCCTGGTAGAGTTATGGAAGTATGAGCAGGATAGAAAACTGAAGCTTTTGATGTTAGCTGGTGGGCAGTGCAATTGTCAGCCTGGCTGAACTAATTGGGGGAGCTTCATTGATTGCTGCAGTAATTCAATTCACTCCTGTGTAACAGGTTGAGGTACAAAGCCTGGATTCTGGGTGGCACTGTAATTTTGGTTATTACATCTTGTATTTGTGTTGTGGTTTTTTTCGTTTCATTTTTTTCTGTTCTGGTCCAGCCATTTTCTGTGGTGGTGGCTGGTTCCGCATTTGAATGTAATATATTGATTGTTTTGCTTAAATCATATCTTAATTCTTTTTTGTCTTTAAAAAATCATTTATCGTGTTGTAGAACTATACTCAGCAGAAAAAAAACACCTTTTATGTGCATGCAGGACCTATTCCTGGTATTAAAAAACAGGGAAAATTCAAAAGGAATGGTTTTAAAACCCTTTAAGTTATAATAAATGGAACTAGTTAATCTATTTTCTATTTCTAGAAGCTTTCCTGTGTAGGAGTGATTTTAAGACTGTCCAGGAGTCTGTGGAATCAACACAGGGTAGCATTTGTTGACAAAATTATTTTATCCTTGCAGCCATAGATTTCAAAAGCCATTGTTATAGGCTCACATGACCTTGACACGTGAATCATTATACGCTTTTATTCACAGGGCTTTTTACACAGTGGCTGCAAACGTGTCTTTCCCTCTCTAGATGCTCAATATTAAAACGTTAAAGTTCATGTTCCTTTATTACTGGACTAGATGATCTCCAGAGGTCCCTTCCAACACTAATGATTCTGTGATTAGAATCATAGAATTATAGAATAATTAGGGTTGGAAAGGACCTTAAGATCATCTAGTTCCAGCCCCCCTGCCATGGGCAGGGACACCTCACACTAAAATATGCCACTCAAGGCTCTGTCCAACCTGGCCTTGAACACTGCCAGGGATGGATCATTCACAACTTCCTGGGCAACCCATTCCAGTGCCTCACCACCCTTACGCTAAAGAACTTCCTCCTTATATCCAATCTAAACTTCCCCTGTTTAAGTTTTAACCCGTTACCCCTTGTCCTATCACTACAGTCCCTAATGAAGAGTCCCTCCCCAGCATCCCTATAGGATATAAATCTATGCCTTCCTCTATCTGTCTGTAATGGAAATTTGTTAATTAGTAATGAATGCATTAGGTTATATATTTAAAGAAGTTTTTATAATGTAGGTTCAGTAGAGGTTTTAGTTTGGATGAAGTTAAGAGGAAAGCCATGCTAATATATGGAGTACCAACACATATATGATATTTTCAGAGAATGGCAACAAAACTAAATTACTTTTTTTTTTTTTTTTTTTAATTATTGCAAAGCTGGGAGATGGTAGCTGTTGTTCCCCGTCTCCTATCAGTAGTGGAGAAGAATTTGCCTGCTTTCTCTTGTACCCCAGAAGTAAACGGGACATTTTCATTTTTTGCTTGTCTTTTTCTTTCTCTCTTATCTTTGTCCATTTTTTCTATTACCCCTTCTGTTTCTGTGTGCCCTTCTTTGCTGTTACTGGGTTCCATTTTTCAGCCAATGATTATGCACAGTTGAAACAAGTGACTTTTGCTACTAATACAGATCAATTGTTAAAACCCCAGAATGTTTAGATTTTTCTGTCTCTTAATGACTTAATTGTAGTATTTATGAAGAACTGCCTACTGTTACAGCTTCCACTTTAAATTTCTGCTATATATACGTACATGTATATGTATATGTGTTGCATACATTTGTTAGTGAAAATTGTAAATTTAACTTCCTTCTCTTTTTGCTAAAGGAACGTGAAAAAAGAAAGCACGAAAGGATTCTTAGTGAAGAGCTTGTTGCTGCTGTGACATATCTCAACCAATTTTTGCCCCCAGAGCATGCAATTATATATATTCCCTGGGATATGGCCAAATACACGAAAAGGTAGAAAAGATCCTTCTTTGTACTAGTGCTTTAGCCACAGTGAAAATAACTATGCTACTGTGTTGTTTTCCAATTGAATGTACTGTCAGTGAATGATGGGAGAATTTTATAAAGACCTACGGGCAGAGTAAACCCTCAACTTTTTTGGAGGATTTTTAATGTTTTCTGTGTTTTCTTATGAAAGTGGAGCAAGGCCTGAAAACTTTTAAATTCTCTGCAAAAGAAAATTTTTAGAAAAAGCTATTAGAAAGACATAAAAATTCACTTTTTATTTTGAATTAGTCAAAACAGTGCATTTGTCAGATACTGCTTCTCAGTCACTGAATTTATTGAGTTACAAAATTTTGAAAAACAAGGGGTTTCATATCAGTCACTCTTTTCAGTTTCCTTTACCAAAAGGAAATGAGGTCATTAATATAAATTTTTTAAAACATTCATATTGTTAGAAGCATGTATTTTAGAAAGGCAAAATATATTCAGTAACTTTATTTTACACTTTTGCACAATAGAATGCTGTACTAGAATTATGTGAAAAGGGTGAATATTTTCCTTAAATGTAGAACTATTTACAAGGCACAAACGTTTTAAATCTGCAGGTATAGATTGCTATTCTGAAGTAACACACAATTCGGTTGTAAAGTTCTCCGATCTGCATATGTCTACTGTATCTTATTAATGCCAGAAACTGTAGAAGGATAAGAATTAGTGGGTCAACTTTCAGGTATTTGTTACTATGTCAGTCTGAGTAAAACAATGGGAAAATTGGTATGGTTCAAGGGGCAGGAATAAAATTGTGTTTTCAGTTAAAATTTTATGGAAAAGCTTTGCAAAAAATCCCTATTCGCTATTTGAAATTACAAGTTCGTTGATACAGTTGGTCATGGGGGTGTGAAACTTTAAAGTTTGACTTAAAGAGTAGTGCTTTCACACTACTTTTTTTGTTCTAAAATGGCATTGTGTACTGTTGGATGCACACACGATTGTTTGTGTTACCATGAAATAGCAAATCTCAAAATAAGGCTAGATTTCCTTTCAGAAGATATGCTAGTTCCAAGTTCTTGATGTTCCTCTTGAGTGATGCTGATGAAGCTTTGGGGTCTGTCCTATCTGAGAAATGATACTAGGTGATCCAAGGATTCCCGCTCTATCTTTAGGTTTAATGTATGTTTATCTACCCTACTACAGATATAAATATACCTGAGGTCTTTGAACAAGATTATTTATAAAAGCAAAAGATATTCAGGAATGGAAGATAATGTATATGACTGCTTAAGGAACCGCCAGTTTCAGGAATACTGAGAACATGTTTGCTTTAACATGTAGTTTTGAAGGTCTGCTGGAAAGCAGTACTAGTTTTATTACTTGAAGTGTAAACACTGTAATAAAAACTGAGTAAACTTTATTTGAATATAAAATTGAGTCAGCCGAAGTTGAAGTCCCTCACAATGAATGGTTGGATGCCCTAATCTGAGCAGGAGGTACAAGAAATCATGAAGGCCACACACAGAAAAAAGCTGAGCAAAACAACACCTTGCAAACAAAATGTATTTTCTGCCTCATTCTTAATTTGCAAAGCACTGAAAGTTTGTTAGGGGAAAATTAGTGTGATATGAAAGTGAAGAAGTTTCAGAGTTTTTGAGTCTTCCACTTCTAATTTATGTAATTCATTTTAATAAAAGTAAATAAAATTGCTCAGATACAGTCAGTGTTTCCTAAGTCTGTAAAATCTGAGAAAACTATAGACATAATTACTGTTGGTTAAATAAAGCTGTGGTGTTAATCTTTATTTAAATAATTTTTGTTATTGAAAGACCTTCCAAGCAGTGAAATTTTTTAGTATAAATGTATCTTGACTATGTTTTGTTTTGTTTTGTTTTGTTTTTTCCTCTTAGCAAACTTTGCAATGTTCTTGATAGACTGAATGTGATTGCAGAAAGTGTAGTAAAGAAGACTGGATTTTTTGTGAATCGACCTGATTCCTACTGCAGTATCCTGCGGCCAGATGAAAAGTACGTATAATTTAATTGATGCATAATGAATAACATCTATTCCTTGGAGAGCTGTCGGCGATTTCTGTGCTGTTACTTTATTTCTTGTGACTAGAATCAATATGAGGGGAGATTTAAATCAACTAGTTTGTGCTACCATGTATGCTGGGCCTCTCTACCTTCCAGTTGCTGGCATTGTACCTACTTCAACTTTTGTGCACTGAAGAAAATTTGTATGGCTTTGGAATATTTCCAGGAGATTTTGGTTGGTTGGTCATGATGTTATTTAAATACAACATCTTACTGTGGTGTAGAGTTTTCACTGCCTTTGCTATTCAGGGACATCAATTTTGCTGTGTGGCAGGTTTTTAATTGCCACTGTTTTTCACTGAGCAGATCAATACATGGTATGACATATCATTATTTTAAACTTACTTGTATGACATTCTCTTTTGTTTCTCTTTCAGATGGAATGAACTGGGAGGTTACGTTGTTTCCACTGGTCGCTTGCAGGTACTAAATTGTACTTTATTAATTCACAGTTACAGTGACGTAGATCAGTACTTCCAAACCAGCAGTGAACCATTTAATTTAAATATACTTGATGGGTGTGTTTAAATTAATAATTATAGTAAAGAGCATTATTGCTGTCCATCCCAGAAATCCAATTGGAAAAGAGGTCTTAGAGTTCTTGCATGGTACCACAACAGTTCTTGCTGTTGGAATGTAATTTTTGCTGGAGGTAGTCTGAGAAATGTTTGTATTTTAAACAGGTTTCCATTACTATTTAGTCTGCAGTGTTACCAGTGCATTGACAGTTAAAACAGCAGCATTTTAGCAAACTGCATAATATCATGTTACACAGAGAAGGTGAGGAATAAACATACTTAAGCCTGGTGACATTCATAGACGTTTTCACCAGTACTGAATAATCTGTATTTTGTTACAATTTCCATCAGTAAAAGAAAATAAAACTAGAAGCACTGCTTAACACTGGGAATGAGTATTTTATCTACCTCTTAACTTTAATCACTTGTGTATCACTGTTAGAATACATTTAAGCATTGGGATCATAGTTCATCTCTGAATCTTGAGTCACACCCAAAAGTGCTACTTTATTAAGGCAATGAATTTTAGTTGACTAGTTTGGATGTAGCCATATATGTTTAAGCACAAGAACTTCCCATGCCTGATATAGTAAACTATGTTTCTTGCAGTTGTTCATAATATAAAACAACTTTGTGTGCATTATGGAATTGACAAATGGTGATGCAAACTGTGTAAAAGAATACGTGCATGACTGTGACCTTGAGTTTGCGTGTGTTGCTCCAGATACAGAAACCTTAAAAGATAAGCACCATCACAGTAGAACCATGGCAAGACATGAGTGCTTATTTTTTTGCAGTAGTCGCAACATAACTTGAAAATAAGACCTCCTTCACTGAAATAACGTAGTTTTTCTCATTAAGGTGAATCTTTAGGGCTGTTTGTGAATAGGAGAGACGTAGTTTGTGTAATGATAAAAGCAAGAATATTTTGAAAGTAGGCATTACAGCAGTCCGATGTAGCTTGCTAGAGATTGAGTTGCTTTTCAACATCTTTAGAAATGGCTTACCTCAAATTTTTGTGAACTGATTTAATTTGAGATTTGGCCAGTCTTGGATAGTAGAAAAAAAAGTAATAATTGTGCGTATAGTAATTTGTTAATTAAGAAAAATCTGTTTATTTGGATTGCTTTCTCAGACAGGAGTTCTGCGAACCAATTGTGTGGACTGTTTAGATCGCACTAACACGGCCCAGTTTATGGTGGGAAAATGTGCTTTGGCGTACCAACTCTATTCATTGGGATTGATTGATAAACCAAATTTGCAGTTTGATACGGACGCTGTTAGGTAAGATATATTAATAAAGTGTGTCATGGTTTTATTTTTTTAATTTTGTCAAGAGATTTAGAAAAATTCTATAGTAGAAGAGTGCAGTTCTTTCTGTTGGAATGATTTAATAATATTTATTCATCCAAGTTTAAAAGGTCTTCCGTACTTGAACTCTTCTTGAGAAAATCCAGTAATGCTGAAAATTTATTATTCTGGAAAAGTATGTTAATCAGATTTCTTTTAACATAACTGCTTGACTTCATTCTCTTTGTTTGCCTAAACTTACAGCTAAAAGTTTTCCTTTAAATAAGTGTAACAAAACCCCCACCCCAGTCTTTTACTTGCTTGGGGCAAAATGCTGACGAAAAATGAAAACTGAAATAAGTACATGCTTTTATGGAGAATGCTAAACTGATACTTGTATGGCAGTCCATCTTACCTTGCTATTTCTTACTTTTCCTTTGGATAAAATGTTGTGCTTTTTGACTTATTGAACAGAAGTTTTCAGCAAAGTTGTTCTCTCAGATCAAGTATCCATGATACTTATCAAAGCATCCTCAAACCATTTAAGAAAACTGAGCATTTAAATTGAAGTGCTTTGGGGGTCGTGGGAACTAAGCTACTTAATTTGTGAACAAGCTTCAGAAAATAACATAAGAGTGCTTGAGGTGATGTGGTTTTATTCCTTAAATATGTTGTCATGACTGTGAAACTGAGGGCTTCATTTCTGGTTTTGAGTAGTGGCTTGATAGTTTTAGAACATGGAGATGTAACTCATATTTCAGAAAAGACAAAGTACTCAGTCGTACCTTTACTCAAGGCATACCTTCAGCTGCTCTTCTTTTCCCATTAGCTTCCAGGGGTTGGTAGGTGCCATAGAAATAACCTTACTTGCAGCACGTTGGCTCACTGTGCAAGCGGTGGCTGCTGGCTGCCTGATGGCCAAAGAGAGCACCCACTGGCTGGCTTCCTTATTGTGCAGTACTTGTCATCCACAGTGTCCCAGCTGCTAGGTGCTAAATGTTTAGGTCTGGAAACAGCTGCTGCTACACATACCAGTTGCTGTGCAGCCTTCTGGAGACTCAGCAGTCTGTACTCTTGGATTCTAACTAAAGGGGATCCAGGAGGTGGACAGGTCTCTAATACCCGCTCTGGTATTTCCAACATCTACCATTTACTTCAGCACCTCAGACTGGATTTTACTGTCTTTCCTTAGGCTTCACAACCTCCCCCATTCCTACCCTATTTTGGGAGACCAGATTTCCTCTGTTGTTTCCTGCTGCAATAATCCTATGTTTCCTGTCTATCTTTTCTACCTCCACTTTACTTTCTATGCTCCGACCACCCAAATGTCCATCTCTTACCATTGTCTCTCAAGAGTACAGTGGTTGCTTTGTCTATGAATGTCCTGATATCTTATTTCTCATTATTCTCTGAAATATGGCTGTTAGCCTGGCATAAAATGTTACTTTCATCTGCCTGCATTTGACTTTATTTATTTTTATTCTCTCTTGCAATAGATGTCAATCTGAAACAGATTTTGTCATCTAAGACTTGTTTCTGAATTAGTATATTCAGAATAATTAAAAAATTCTCCATAACACAACAAATTCTGATGACAAGCATGTGCTAGCTATACTGTCTCCAAGGTGCAGTCTTTCACTTTGGGCTCCTGCATTCTTGTTCCCTGCATTGCCTTTCATTGAGTATGTGCTTCCTGTATGCTGTCTCTTCATTTACACTTTTCTAACTGGCCAAACAGGGTAATCAGTAGCAGCCTGTCATCCTTAGTTTAGCTAATGTGTCTGAAAAAGTAACTGATTTTCATCACATTCTTTAACTGTCCTTATAATTCTGACTTCTCTCATGTGGTCTCATGGGCTGGCTACAATTCAGGATATCTTTTGAACTAGATTTCTGAAGTCAGCATTTTATTTTGTTTGGCCATTGTGAAGGGTATGAACAGGATATGCATCTTGAACAGTGCTATTTTGTGTCTAGCCAGATTAATCTTAATGAGTTTGTTGCACAAGACCATTTCTGTAAGCTGTATTTCTCAGTGATTCCTTCACTTTAACTGTTTCTTATGTGGAGAATTTCCTAGGCAAAGTGTATCTTAGCAGCTCATTTTATCACATGTAGTTAACTTCTCTTTCTACAGAAAACCAGACTTTGACTGCAGGCTTAGTATTTTGAGGCTGTGGAAGGTTAATTTGTTTCTATAGGTCTTTTCCAAATCAAGTGGATCATTGTCCTTAATGAATTTAAAAGTTGTCTGTTTTCTGTGAACCTTTATTGCAAGGTCATTGATTCATCAATACTCCATAGCTGACTGGGAAATTTTTTGAGAGGTATCATCCTTTTACCTGCCAGTTTTTGTTTTGAATCAGTTATTTAGCTTTTAGTTGACCAGTCGTCCTTCTGCTTGTATTGAAAAAACCCAACAAAATAAACAAAAACCAAACCAAACAACAACAACAAAACAAAACCCAAACCCAAAACCAAAAACAAGAACAAAACAACCCAGAAAACCCAAAGAAACAAATTAGCATATATGATATCATAAGCTCTGAACAGTTTGTTGTTTAGTTTATTTCTGCTGTTGTTTTTGGGTTGTGTTCATTGTAGTTGGGGGGGGTTAAGTTAATAAGCAGATGTTTCCTCGTAATTGATCTTTTCGCGCTTGAACATAGGCAGAAGATTTGCTGGACAGGTATTTTGTTTTTGCAGAGATTGACTGGCTGCTTGGATAAGTGTTCTTCATTCAGTACCTTTGAGGACTTCAGTCAGATGGATGCTTTTGCTGATTTGATTTGATCGTTTTTTATTTTTGTTATTTGTTCCTTCCCTCCTTTATGCTTCTTAAGTATTACAGTGTATCCTGTGCAGATGCCTGATTTCCTGTGTTTTGCTATATTCATGTGAAATGCATTTTCACAGATTTGCTTGTGGTTTGGTGGTTGTTGTTGTATTGTCCTGGTTTAGTTGGTTGACTCTTAACTAAAAATTCAGCCTCTTTTAGTAAGATGTTATGCTTGTCATTGTCTTGCTCAAGCAAGAAGTATTTTTCAGTCTGTTATTTTCTGGGCTAGGATAGCCTTATTTTCTGGGACTGTGTTTTTGTCATTGTTGGGGAGCTCTTGATAATTTTTGCTGTTTCGATTGCTCTCAGTTTGGAGTCTGCTGTCAACTTATTGATGATAGCGGACTGTCCTGGTTTTAGCCAGCTCTCCTTGTTCATCTTAGCAGCCAACTCTTTCTTACCTTCTTCTTACATCATGTTTTTCCGGCTCCAGCAAACGGTATTTGCCATTCACATTTCTTACAAGTCATGTTTATTCAGTTTGTGCCTTTCAGCCATCATTATTGTAACTAGGGAGATTTTGGGAAAATTACGATAACTTCATTCCCAGTGGCTGTGACGGTAAACATAGCCTTGAGTTATTGAAGTGTTCTGTCCCATTTAGTGTATTTAAAATACCTTAGTTTGTGAAGGCGTACAGTTTGTTTTCCCCCTGCACACTAGTAGGACATGTTAATCTTCTTGAATCTACAGAAATGTATATTCTGTAGTGTGAGCACATTCTGACACATTATAAATTAGTGAAAATCTAAGTTTAATGATTTTTAGTGATTATTGCATCTGAATAAAATGTCCACATACTTACCTCAATAAAGAATAGAGATATCTTGAAATTTGAGTGTTTGTAAGTTAATAGCTTCATTACTATCACGTTAATGAAATACCAGTTTTTGTAAACCGGCAGAAGTACTTAGGAGAAGAAAATGCATTGTTAAACGGAAAGACTTTATTATTACAGTACTTTATTTTTTTTTCTGCTAAAAAACTTTTTTTCATTAGTTTGATAGATGACACATTTTGCTTTTCCTTCAGATTGTTTGAGGAATTATATGAAGATCATGGAGACACACTTTCTCTGCAGTATGGAGGTTCTCAGCTTGTCCACAGAGTAAAAACCTATAGAAAGATAGCTCCATGGACTCAGCATTCCAAAGATATTATGCAAACACTCTCAAGATACTATAGTAATGCTTTCTCAGGTAAATTGAATTTCAAATGCCTTTTTTTTTTTAAGCCATTATTTAAAAAGCATTTTACTTGTGATGCTTCAATAATCCATACTGTGATCTTACGACAGAGATCCTCTGTATTATAGTTTCCAAATAATTTGGTAAAATATGATGGCTGTTCTGATTTGATGAAGTATTTATATCCTACGTAAGTGGAAGTTGTAGCATGCAGCATTATTTGATAAAAGTTAGTGAAATGATGTAAGAAGTATTTTGGAAATGTACACATGTAGCACTGACAGTGTCAGTGGCATCTGTAGAGCTGTAGAGAAGCAGGTAGCTGTTACAGAGCTGTTAAAGTGATGGGCAGAATGACTTCAACAAATAAAAGAAAACTGGTAAATCTAAACACAAGTAGAATGCTTTGAATAGAGTATTTCTTGTGGTATTTCTTAGGACTTCAAATAAAAAGCAAGCTCTGATGTATGTAATTGTTTTGTATGAATAGAAGTTCCAAACTGTTGAATCTGTGGTAGAGAAGACAAAATTAAACTAAAAAAGCAAGATCAACCAAGTAAACAACCTATTTTTGTGGGGGTTAAATAAGTTGTAAAATACTAACTTACTGCTCTACTAGCTTGTATCAGTCACTGATACTGTTCTACTTCATTCTGTACAACATTGCTAAGGAAAAAAACTCTTTGAAAAATGCTGAGCCATTTCAAAATAGCTGAAAAAAATGCTTGAGTGCTGCTGTGTTCTAGGTTTTGTGTCAGTCCTCTATTACTCTTTTTCACAAAAGCTGCGTAGCCAGGGAAGAATGTAGCTTTTTTTTTCCCGGTAGACTGCAATTATATAGAAACTATATGAACTTTAAACAGTAAGTTGGACACTGACTAGAAATACATCACTAATCTCTGGTCTCTTTGGCTGAATTTACTGGTTTTGTTAGTGACAATTCTGTGTATGCAACAAAAGGTGAGAGCACAGTAGTTACTGTTTCTGAATGTAGGTCATATAATTTGTGTATCATACTTGCCCAAATTAGATGAGAAAGGCAAGCCTGTTTATTTCAGTGATACAGTCTTTTACTGTTTGCAGTGGCAATAAGGCATGACTTCCTCAATTCTTATGAGCAAAAGGAAGTACACTTGCAGGGTATCACCTGTACCGATAAGTACAAGATGAAACAGATCTCTGAAGCTGTTCACTTGTATGCCAGCCACTTAAACAATTGGATGGAAGCTTGGGCAAAGTTCTAGATCCACATTTGGGGTTGTGGTCTGCTTACAAGGACAGTCATGCTTATACATATGGTTTAGTAATAAAAGAATTTGTCCTGGAAAAGATGTTACAAAAAGAAGGAATACACAATGAAAGAGTCCATCTTGTCACCCTGATGAACTTGTAGCTGAGTATACAGTCTTTAATGAGGTCAGTATGAAAAATGAAACTTTCATAAAGGTGTTGCACACTTTCCCCAATTTACTGATGGCTTTGGTTTTGAACGTGTTTGAGCCATGTATTTTTGGTGCTTTATGCATTTCTTGTATTTGAAGATTTCATTGTTGAAACATGGCATTCAGAGTTGTATTTACTGCATTTTTAGTAAAAGTCCATTCTACAACGCTGCCTGTTCAGGTAGCATCTGCAAGCCTGTTAATGTCACACATTGAGAGAGATCATTTTATTCTTGAAATTTTCATAGAAAGCAGAGATGAAGGAAGCATTTTTAGAACAAGATTCTGAGTTTCTAAAGTATGTTACTTAATATTGTTACATACATAAAAATATAAATAAATAAAAATCTGAGGGCCAGGCAGTTCAAGAGCCATAATTTGTGTTTCTGATCTGAGAAACGTTTTTAATACTTACGAATTTTATGTACTAATGAACTCAGAAAATTTTAGTGATTTGCTTGAAGTCGTATGATGTATCAGATTCAGAACAAGACAGTGTGGCCTGTTAACAGTGCCTGCTAAATAAATCACTCAGCCACACTTTTTCTGTCTATGGTAAAAAATAGATACTATATATTACATTATAATTATATATTATATATATTATATAATGTATATGATCTAATTATATTTATTATATAATTATATTATTAATAATTATATGTTAATAGTATAAATTATATTTTTATATATATTTAATAGATATATTCTAAAAATAATTTACATTTTTAAGAAAACTGTTTCATCTGTTGACCCCAAAGCTCCTTGGATAATCATTACCAATTAAGTTGTACAGAAGAGGAAAAAGTAAGACAAGTATCAGTTAAGTGACTTGCCTGAAGGTGCTAATCTAATAGATAAGCCTTGGACTTGTAAGAAAGATAACTTTGAATGCAGTTCAACCCTAGTTCATGATGTGTGGCTTAGCTTTTCTGTAGATTTTTCTGTACCTATAAATTTGTACTATGTTGCCTATATAATACAAGAGTGAAGAATTAGAAAAATGTTCTCAGGAGCAAGTTAGTGACTGAAGCTTAGAGGAAAACCTGTCTTTCCTCCTAAAAATATGGGACAATTATTTTTATGGTGACTTGAAAAAAATCTTACCAGTCTAGGCAAAAATTCTGACTTTTTTCATGCATTTTTTTAATGATAGCATTTTAAAGTATTAGAGGACACAGTGTAGTTTGGGTGGTCAACTTTTGGTTTAAAGAACCCTGGTTATAAGCAAATGAGTTGTCCCAGAAAAAAGAACATAATCTAGCTAAGGTGTTCCTTCAACACCCTCTCCGGCAGGCATTCTGATTAGTTGAATTTTAACATTTTTATTTCATTTGTGATTGTCAGAAATTAGGAAATGGTATTCCAAATAATACTTTTCCAGCTTTTATGCCTTTTAGAAAGTAATGTGATGTTGCAGACTTCAGTGCTAAGAGTTGCAACATGCATAATAAGCTTCTGGAATCTGGAATAATTTATTTATCCACAAACAAGACTGGGTATAGTAAACTACCTTGTAGTGTTCAATAAAAGTAAACTTAATTACTATAACCTTTTAGTCATGGGACATTATAGTCACAGTTGTGTTGAATCTCTCATGACTGGTAATTTGTCATGTACTGCAGTTGCAAACTCAGATTGAGAGCAGTAGATTATTTTAGACTAATTGAATTAAATGGCCCCTTCAGTTCCTGTTTTCTCAAATGGTCTTAAAAATGTGCCAGTATACACGTACATTGCAGTATCTTTTGAAAAATCAGTGCAGTCTTTTTGCTTGCTTGTACATAATTACAACGTTTGATGCTAACAATGAAGGGAGAAAACCTGTTTGTGCTTTTGTCTGTGCTCCACAGTGCATTGACAGATTCTTATTTGTTTACTTTTGAAACCAGATTTTTTTTTTCCTATCTAAATAAGAAAATTGATCTGAAAAGCTCAATATCCTGTTTTCTTTGGCCAGCATTTCAAAGAAAGACAAAAGCTTTCATTATTTTTGTTCAAAATCAAGTCATAAAATTGTTCAACCCTTAAAGTAAGGCAGGGGGAGGACTGTCACCTTTCAGGTTAACTATCTGCTTGTCCAGTCACATATGTTTGTGCCTGCTTGAAGACTTGCATACAAACAATCTTTAAGGCTAAGGGGTTTTACCTACTTTAAAATTATGAGTTGAGAAGTAAGACAGTAGGAAGACATTTAACTGATAAATGTCCTGTATTTCTGTTAAGTTTAAAAACACAACTGCACAAATGAAACAATAAATGCAAAAGAGAGTTTGAGTCCTTTTGCAGTGTAACATTTGAACACCAGTCTTTTTTTTCTTTTGCTATGGAGCAAGGTAAGAATGCTTTAATGAACTGCTGCTGTTCACCATTTCAGACAACAAATTGGTTAATTCAGTTGGTATGAGTTTAAATTCGAGCTGTTTTCCACAGAAGAAATTTAATTTAGTTTTATTTAATTTTAGCATCTGTCATATAAGTAGTGACATAGTTTGTTAACTGAATTATCTTGTTTTATTTTAATTGTTTTATAGTCATTTAGTTAACAGTGTCAGTATACCTTCTGTTCCTGGCAGGTGAAACAATGGTTAATGAACAAAGGAGGCTTATCTCTTCATTTGGCTTTCAGAAATTACTATCAATTTTAACCTCTTGCTCATGTTAATTAATTTTGTCTTTAGGGCTCCTTCAGTTTCTATGCTTAGAGAGCTTTCTTGGGTTTTGTTTCTTTAAACCATTAAACAAATAACATATCAGGAAGAAAGAATACATGTTACTGCTTTTGACTTTTCCTTTCTTTTTAATTCTCAGTGTCTTCAACAATCTTTTAGTTTTTCCAGACCTTTTTACTGGGTTTTGCATAGCTTTCTTACACTGTTCCCAGCCTTCCTAATTCTCTCCTTATGTCTTGGTTAAACTGTGACACTACATTGCAGAAACAGTATGGCCTACAAACCATAAGGACCTCCATATGCTTTTGAGTATTACTGTGTAGAAGAGTTAATGTTCATAAAGTGATCCTCCTAGAAAATTGAAAAGGTGAGGAGCAAGAAAGAAAGTAAAATAAGTATCTTTCTGCAAGAGTGCTCTGGAGGGACAGCAGAAATATCTGTAAGGAGTATAAGTGGGTAGAAAAGGAAGAAAAAAGTTATGTTCCAGATGAAGGGTCCTCAAGTAGGAGAGGGGAGCCAGGTACCATCCAGAGGTTTGTCTTTTCCTTCCCTTTTTGCTGTACCTTGACCTGTTTTACACCCTGTGGCTGTTTAAACAGAAGATTCCACTTCCAAATACTGACCTCCATATATGCATGCTTCCATAAAATAGGATACTTTTCTATAATCGTATTGTCACCAAATTTCTACATAGAATTTCATTTGGTTAATTCCCTGTAAAAAATATTGTATGTTGCACAGAGGAAAAGAGACATTTGAACTCTGGAGAGAAAGATGTATTGATTGAAACTTTAGTGGTAGACAGGAACCAACTTTGTCCTTGCTGTCATACTGCTGCTTTGTGGATTCTACCTATTTCTTTTGCCTGCTTTCTGGTATACTGAGACTTCAGTTTGTCTTTTTGATGCAGTGTGTTGCTAAAAGGACACTCAACTGTCAAAAGTACTCTTTCTGAAATATGGAAAGAACTGAAGGAGTAACGCTGTCTATTGAGCTAGTCTGAACTATGCCTGTCTGGTGATTACTGAAGTGCAAACAAGTGGAGACAAGGGCTTTCTACATGCTAATTCCTCAGGGCATGAATAGTTCTCCACATACTCCCCTTATCTGAAGCTTCTTTGTATTTAAGCCTTCCTCTGCCCCTAGGACTCTGCTTGCAAAGGTCTTTATCACAGTTCACCACCCCCAAGCCCGCATCTGACTCCAGCTTTTTTTCATATCTGTTGTAACTAATCCTATCTGCAGCTAAGTAGCAAGAGAGGTTTTAAAGATGTAAGTGAACAACATTTCTTGTCTTGCTTCATCTACCATGATACGTAACTACTGGATTTTAGCACTGGCCTTGGTGAAGCTTAGAATATTGCAGGAGAAATTGATAACTTAAGCCAACAGGAAAAAAAGCCCAAATTATTAGAAAGTGTTTGTGAAGTTTAATCATTTTGCTGATTATGTTTTGGCTAGAAAACCCAAAAGAATTCATACTTTGTGTGTTGTGTGGGAAACGTGTGTATTGTCTGGATACTGTTTAACTCCATTAAATCATTCCTCTGTTAATTAAACTGCAGTAAATTCATCATATGTCACTCTCCAATACAAGCACATGCTTCATGCATACACATATATATGCAGAGGTGGGAGACTGCATGAGGTCTTGCTTCTGCAAAGCCACTAAGCAGAGCTGCTGCCTCAGCTCCTTGTGAAAAAAAGCCAAGGAAAGAGGCAGTACTGGTACCACCCCCATATGTGGCAGAAGTTCAAGTCTAAAGGAAGTTTCATTATGGTGGTTGAAACCCAGAGGTCCCTGTAGAAGTCATGGGAAATACATGCTTTGTGAGGAGCAAACATAAACAAGCTGATGTCTGAATGAGCTTGTGCTCTGCAGTGTTCCTCGTGTTAAGTGTACCTCTTGTCTAACAGATGCAGACAGGCAAGATTCTATCAATCTCTTTCTGGGAGTATTCAAGCCTACAGAAGGAAAACCACATCTCTGGGAACTTCCCACTGATTTTTATTTGCATCACAAGAACACCCTCAGTCTGTCACAGACCAGGCGAAGGTATTTTGCTGTTCATTTTTTCTGTTTGGTATTGCTCTAATAAACTCTAAAAAATATATGTTGTTAACAATATAATTTGCTCAGCCTGTCAAACACTTGCTTACTGGTTTTTAAGTTTTTATAAAAACTTAAACCCCGAAACACCCAGACCTTGAAGAGATTACCAAAAATGTTGGATGTTGGTGTTTCGAAGGTTTTGGTTTAGTATGTTGTTTTCCTGTTCTACTAGGAAAAAAAAAAAGTTTCGTTTAATATAAAATTCTGTCATGCAGTATGAAAGGCCGCCACTATTTTACCAAAGTACAGTTACCAGTGTCTCATTAAGCAATATGCAAGTGTATTTTTTGATGGTTAGATTTAGTAAATTGTTGTATTTGAGATTAGGTGATGAGGATAACTTCTTTTGTGTGTGTAATGCACTTAGTCTGCAGCTGTGTATACGGAGAAGCCCATGTTTTTCTGCCTTCTTTTCAGCCATGTCTAGACTATTTTTCTTCATTTACATTCCACTGTAGTTGCACTGTAATATGCAGAAGTAATAGTGCTAAAGTGTAAAGATTTTAAAGTAATTTAAAGTGCTTCACAATATGGCATAATTTTAAGGATTACAAATACTGTGTGTGTAAGGGAATAAAAAAATTCCATTTTAAGAAAAAGAACAGTACTACTTGTTAACTAAACCATCTCTCTTGGGAATTGTGCTGTTTGTATCTTTGTTCATTCTGTGAGTCTTAAAGCCCTATTACATATGGTAGATCTGAATATCTGAACTTAGATTTTTGTCTGGAGAAAACTGCAAGGTTTAAGCAGTGCATTCATGCCCTGTTGACTGCTTATTCCATTAACCCATTGTGGCAGCTGGCATGTTATATGACCCTTTTTAAATTTCAGTCCTTTTGTATTGCTTCCTGTGGCTTCTCTGAATGCTAGCTTATCTCAGCTATACAGCCAAGTGCTATTTCATGCACACATGTGTCGTGGTTTAAACCAGTCAGCCATAAATCACACAGTCGCTCTCTCACTGCCCCCCTTCTTGCCTTCCCCCTGCTCCCTGGAGGGATGGGGAGGAGCATCAAAAGAATGCAACTCCCACAGGTTGAGATAAGAACAGTCCAGTAACTAAGGTATGACACAAATCACTACTGCTACTACTAAGAACAATAATGACAAAGGAAATAACAAGGGAAGAGAATACAACACCTCACCACCTGCCAACCAATAACTTCCCCCCCCACCAAGCCCGACCGAACACTGACCAATACCTAGTCCAACCCTGCAGTGTACTAGCCCTTCCGCGTAACTCTCCATTACATTCTGGGCATGACGTGCTGTGGTATGGAATACTTCTTTGGCTAGTTTGGGTCAGGTGTCCTGTTTCTGCTTCCTCCCAGCTTCCTCTCCTCCCTGGCAGAGCATGAGACTCAGAAAGTCCTTGGTCAGAGTAATTATTACTGAGCAGCAACTGAAAACGTTGGTGTTATCAGTGCTGTTCCCAGGCTGAAAGTCAAAACCACAGCACTGCACCAGCTACTAAGAAGGAGAAAAATGACTGCTACTGCTGAACCCAGGACAACATGAAACATGCAACTTTAATTTTATTGCCTGCTGGTTCTGAGCATTATGTCAATAATTAATTCATCTGATATATTCAAATATACGAATGTCCTGGTCTCCCTGTCATCTTTTACTTTGTAAAACTGTGTCTGTTAGTCACAGATACTGTTCTCAAATGAGGTGGAACATTTAAAAAAAATAAATTGATGGTATTCTTCATTTATTTGTTAATTATTCATTCTGGCCAGAATTCTTCTGAGCACTTATAATATACAACCAGGATGTCTTCTTATATGAACAAAATGACACCTCCATCTAATAAGTAGTAAGGCAAAAAAAGCTCTTCCAAGTAATTTTTGGTTTCTATCAAACTGTTGGACAAATTCTTTGTATAACTTCTTCCTGCCTCTCTGTGCAGTGCCTCTTTTGTATTCCTTAGGCACAGCAACAAAGGAAATAATGAAAACTCATAATGAAATCAAGGATAGAGGAAGAAGGAAGATGTTGTTTCCTGTCATTGAAACATCTTTTTACTATATGTGCATTTCCTATATTGTATTTGTCTCTCCCTCAGAATGAAGAGGTTTCATAATGAGTTTCATATACTACTTTTTATATAATTTGTGATTCACATGAAAGGACAGTGAATATGGACATGTAGACTTTCTGTTACCATATTACGTACTATTTCTGAAAAAAGTACCCAGCAAAACTGAGTATGTCTGCATAGTTTCTGAAAGTACTGAGTAAAATGGCTTGCTAGCATGACCTGATATAGAGCTGCAAGAGGAGATGGGACTGTCAGGCGTAACTCATTCCTTTCTTTCTCTGACATATATAGTTCATATAATTGAAGTGTGCTGCTGTCCCGGGTTCAGCAGTAGCAGTTATTTTTCTCCTTCTTAGCAGCTAGTGCAGTGCTATGTTTTGAATTTTTGGCCTGGGAACAGTGTTGATAATGCCGATGTTTTCAGTTGCTGCTCAAATGTTTGGTCTGGCCAAGGACTTTGTGAGCCTCATGCTCTGCCAGGGAGGAGGGGAGGCTGGGAGGAAGCAGAGACAGAACACCTGACCCAAACTGGCCAAAGAGGTATTCCATACCACAGCACGTCATGCCCAGAGAGGTAACTGGGAGTTACCCGGAAGGGCAGGCTCTCTCTGTTTGGGGGGGTCGAACTCGTTCGGTGGTGGTATAGTATTCTCTTGTTATTTTCTCTTATCAATATTATCATTGGCGGTAGCGGCAGTGATTTGTGTTATACCTTAGTTACTGGGCTGTTCTTATCTCAACCCGTGGGAGTTACATTCTCCTGATTCTCCTGCCCATCCCTCCGGGAGTGGGGAGGGTCGGGGGGGGTGTGAGTGGACGACCTGTGTGGATTGGTTTAAACCACGACAGCTGCCCTGCCTGTTCTCCACCATTTGCTAAGTCCCACTAACAGGTCTACCTCTGGGCATGATGCATGATGCTGATTTACAGCCCTTAAAATATTTTTAATACATACATATTTGAAATTAAAAAAATCAATTGAAGATAAATGTTTTTCTTTTCATCTGAAGTAATGAAAGAGAAGAAACTATCGGAATAATTTAGAAAGGACATTAAAGTAAATTTTGATGTGTAGAAGTCAGCTGCTTTGACAAGTCTTCTGATTTTATTATCATTAACCTTCATTTCTTCATACCCTTTTCCTAAATTTTAGGATCTGAATGACAAGTGGTGGGTGGAGTAGGGGGTGATTTATTTCTTTTTTTTCTTTTGAAGACCAAAACAAGAGAAATACATAAATACCTTCTATATGTACTGAGTGCTTAACTTTCTGTACTGTAGAGGTAGGCACCTAATACAAACCACTCTTCCCTCTATACCTATATTGACGTTCATGTGTTTTAAATTTCATGACCTGAGAGCAAAATAGTAGGAAGGGGGCCTGTTGAAATAAATCCTCTATCCGCACTTGATTTATAAAAGAAGTGTTTACTGAAGTGACATTCTATGGCTGGGTAGTTGCTGTTACGTGTAAACGTTTAGACTGGATACAAATCAAACCTGCTCTGTCAATTGAGTGTCTGTTTTTCCTGTACAGTTACACTTACTGGTGGACCACAGGTGTGCTAAAGCATTTACCTCTTCCTTTTGATGAAGGTAGGAACTACGTTTGCTCCTTGCCTTACAGTGTATCTCACAAAAAGAAGTCTTAGTCACAAATGCTTTCTAACTGGTTTAGATCCCAAATCTGAAGAAAAAAATAAATGTTTCAGTAGTGATTGCTAAATGCCTTCTTTGTTTATTCCCCCTCCCACCTACCCCCAGTGAACTATGATTTTTTAAATGCAGGATGCAAGACACCTAACTGGCTAAAACTTGACCTCCATATGTTTATGTGTTGAGGGTGCACTTCATTATTTTTTTTTAACTTATATTTAGCATATATTTATAGTCTATGCTGGTGGTTACATTCCTGTTGCAGGGTATAGCTGGTGTGTTTTATTCCTCTGGGATACTGTTTTATTAGGAATTGTCATCATGAAGGGAAATCAATTTATGGTGGTTGATCATGCATATTTATTAAAGATGTGCTATGCATCTTCTTCGTGTCATATTTTCTTGTCTTAGAGGGAAATAGGCTGAAAAAGTTGGGGCTGTTCAGCCTGGAGAAGAGAAAGCTGCATGGAGACCTCATAGCAGCCTTCCTGTATCTGAAGGAGGCCTACAGGGGTGCTGGGGAGGACTCTTCATTAGGGACTGTAGTGACAGGACAAGGTGCAATGGGTTAAAACAGGGGAAGTGTAAATTGGATATAAGGAGGAAGTTCTTTAGTGTAAGGGTGGTGAAGCACTGGAACGGGTTGCCCAGGAAGTTGTGAAAGCTCCATCCTTGGGCGGTGTTCAAGGCCAGGTTGGACAGAGCCTTGGATGACATGGTTTAGTGTGAGGTGTCCCTGCCTGTGGTAGGGGGGTTGGAACTAGATGATCTTGAGGTCCTTTCCAACCCTATCTGTTCTATGATACTATGAATATGTCTGTAGGAAAATGCCCGTTAGGGTGACCAGGTAAGCAGGCTGCTGTTTGTTTAAATTTTTGCAGTCAGTAATTGTTAGTGAAAAGATTATTTGATTTTTCTTTTCCCCAGTGGCATGTCCTGAAAACAGACGCAAGTTGACAGTGAAGAAATTCCACAAGTATGAAGAGGAAATTGATATACACAATGAGTTTTTTCGGCCATATGAGTTGAGCAGTTTCGATGAGACCTTTTGCTTGGCAATGACGAACTCTACACGGTATATTGGGTTGTTTTGTGACTATAAATCTTTACTGGAAATTGATTTGGTGTGAATTAACTGTACATTTGATGTATTTGGTTACATCTGCATAACATGATGAGCTTTGGCAAGCGTTTGTTTTCTGGGGACTTTTTTTAAGCTACAAATTTAGAAAATGTAGAAATTAAATTACAATACTGAAATGGAAATGCTACTGTAAAAAATTCTAATAAGGTAGCATTTAAGTTTCCAATTATTTTCCATTAGGGGGTACCAAATGTTTGGGCACTTGGCTGAGAAATGAGCTTTTCTCTGTAGACTCGGATCACAGAGGTTTCCTTCAAAGCAATTATTTTCTAATTGTTCTGCTTTCAATTTACAATTGTTTTCTTCAGTTCATCAGCTTCTCACAGCTGGCCAGATAGTTTTGGTTGTGGTTTTGTTTTGTTGTTGGCAGCAATCAGATGGATATTCTGAGAATAATCTTAATCACTCTTTAGCTAAAGACTTCCAGGCAGATTATGTTTCATGTAGCTTTTTGACCCAGTTTGAGTGTTGGCAGCATTTTGAAAACAATATAGCTGAGTTACAGGCCTCCTTCATCAGGGCAGTGGAGCAGAGTGCTCGAGCCTCCTTGGCAAGTGGTAATGTTTGCAGTTGTTTCATGGGACTAAAAGCAACTGAAAGCTTTTTAAGTTCCTGGGGGTTATATTTACATGACTCTTAACTGGTAACGATGAAGTTAGAACTTGATGTTTATTTTATATATATATTATATATATATATATTATTTTTAATTCAGAGGTTGATGTTAGAGGTGGCTCTTCCAGAAAGTTTTAAAACTTCCGCTCATGAACAGTTTTTCCTTTCTTTTTTGCCAGAGACTTTATGCCTAAGAATGTGGGGATTGATCCAAGTCCATTTACTGTTCGTAAACCAGATGAAACTGGAAAATCGGTGTTGGAGTAAGTCTGAAATACAAAATTTTGTTCTAGTTTTAATAGTAGTGCAGTAGTAATGCAAATATATAAACTCTTTGTGCGTGTCTTTGCAGCATATTTTCTGTTACATGGGAAATAAGTCATTGATGTTACAGTGTAGAATCGTATACTTTGAAAATCATATAAAATTTGAGATTCTTACTTGACACTGGGAATTCTTTATTCAGACTTGTTTAATCTTTTCTGTTTTCTTATACTCTAAGTGAAACCCATGAGAAAATTTTATTTAGAATAAAGATACAGAGTTTGTTTTTTTTTTAAAAAGTTAATTTTGAACAATAGAACATAACCCAAACCAGCAATAAACTCCAATTTCAGCACAGTTGTTGATAAAAAATGTTATTAAAATATTTACAGATAACATTAGATAAAGTAATTGACCTTTTAAAGTAATCTATGATTCTATGATTCTAATTCACCAAGAGTTATTTGGACAAATTAATGTTTCGTTTAGCTGCATCTTGAACTTGCTTTGTTACTTTATGCATTCTGTTGTTGTGTTTGGTCTGCTGTACCATACAAGGGCTATGCGGATTACTCCTGAACCAATTCATTCTCTCTTTGATACCTCATATTAAAGAAACCTTTTGTCAGTAATGACTGAACTTGTGCTGTCACTACATTATAAGTTCATCTGAAAACTTGTTGTTCTGCAAAAAGCTACAAAATTTGACTGTGTCATAAATAACATCTGTTGTGCCTTGACCCTGAGGGAATCACTGTCAATAAATGTGACAGTAGACTGTGCTCATCACTAGTAGAACCTGATTTCGTGCTACTGATGGGAATACTCTGGGAATGAGCAGAATGACTGTTCAGCAGTTCTACAGTTTATTTCTGCTAAGAATTGTGAGTTTATGGGTACTTTTGAGGATAAGCTTTATTCTTCTGCATTGATATAATGTCAGATTTTGGGTTATCTAACTTCTTGACAGATATTCTATTAAATACTTGACCATTATACATTTTTCTCAGGCATGTTGCTTCAGGCCCTCCACTGTGATTTTTAGGGATTTTTATCAGGTGGAGAATCAGCTAGGTAAAAGCCACATTCCAGGGTTCCTTGGGTATTGCTCCTAAAGCTTCTCATGCATTGGCTGTGCAGTGGGGTAAAAGATGGCTTCAGTCGTCCACCTTACCCATATTTAGCTCTTGGCAGATGTGGTATCTTTGCCTTTGTAAGTGTACTGGTTCCCCAGGGCAATTAGATTTTGGCCACCTTCTGAGTATGTGTTGGGGGTGGGACTATCACTTTTACCTGTATTTGACTACATCCTTCATTCTGCAGCTCTCAGAAAGGACTTTTTTTCTTGTGACCTCTACCTCATTTAGAAAAGCAGGGAAGATAACCTTAATTTTCTCCAAAAAGAATGCAGTATGTCTTAGTAGCTGTCTGTAACTTTCAGTCTAAGGGGATGTCAGTTTCTGCATAACTAGAAACTAAACTTACCTTAGGGGAGAAAACACTACAGGTTATTTGTTCCATCTGTAGGAATTATTCTGATATATTAAAGTCCTTGTGGGCAGGGTATGCTCTCAGATCAAGAACCTTTGGGAGGATTCTGCTACTTGCTTGTATGTGTTCCTAAAGGATATAGAGTTTAGCCAGTTCACTACAGGGATAAATTGCTATATGAGTTGGACTGCAAAGGGTGGAGTTCTTGTGACAGTCATGATATGCTTCACTAGAGCTCAAGGGATACTGGTGACCTCCATGCATTTGCTGATTAGAACATTAGACCTACAGTTCAAAATAGCATTTGCACCAAACTGCATGCTGTTGTCAAAGTCTCTTAGCAAGCTGCTGTCTTCCTTTAGGGCTTTCCTTCAGAGTGCATCACACACAGCGTCAGTGTATATATGGACAATCACCTCAGTAAGGAGGTGTGGCTTCCCTGTTTCCAGAACATATTTGTGTCAAATGTATTAGTTGCCTGTCTTCCAGTCCGTCTTTCTTCAGAGTCCCTGAAAGATTGTGACAGTGTCTGAGAGGAAAGTGCAACTACATACCCGTCTATGACCAGTAGGAAAGGATGTAGAGGATTAAGGGTGGTACAATTTCTGATGGGTAAAATAAAAGTGTACCTTTCAGGGTTTGTACAGTTAGACCCAGTGTTATTCTACTGAATATAGATGCTGTATCTTGAACAATTTTTGCAAATAAGGCAGCTCTTTATATTGCCTAGAATTTCTAGAGGGAGAAATACATTCCACATAAAGAAATCTTGCTGATTAAAAAACTCAGTTGAGGGGAGATGTATGGAAAAGGAAGGGGGGAAAGTGACATTATGATTAAGACTTTGGGGCCTCAGATTAAGAAAGCCAGAAAGTGAAACTTTTTCCAAGATCAAATCCAAAGATGTTATGTCTCAATGAATTTTTATTCCTTTTTATTCATTCAGTCTGGGGAAGGGATTTAAGTAAGAAATCAGAGAATTGATGGAGAAAAGCTGACATGATCCTTTGAGCTTTCTTCAAATGCTCTGAAATAAGAAGAGATTGAAAAGTATATCAGTCGGGGGTTTCAAAAGATTAGCAAGAAGTTGCTTCAGAGCGTAGAACTCATTTCCCCCAATAAGATTGTAACCAAATTTGGGAATTTTAAATACTTGTTAATGTCACACTAATTTCATAAATACGCACTGTTTTTCTTAACAGGAACAAAAGCAATAGAGAAGAAGCTGTGCTGCAGCGCAAAACAGCTGCTAGTGCTCCTCCACCCCCAAGTGAGGAAGCAGTTTCAAGTAGTTCTGAAGATGATTCTGGGACAGACAAAGAAGATGAAGGTGCTGTGTCACAGCGTTCAACTCCAGTAAAAGTGACTGATGCAGGAGACAATACAAAAATCACAGAGGTAAGAAATTATTGTAGCAGGCAAGAAGGCTAATCATGGACTTAAAATTCACATTTCCTTAAAGAAAATCCCCAGTTAATGTTATAGAATGGTCAGAAGTAAAGCACTGAGAAATTAAGTGAATAAGGTCTCCATTGTAATTTCTGTGTGTAGGTATTAGTACAACTGCTTATAAACCTTTGCTATTATTGTTACTGTGTAATAGTGAAACATAGCAAAAAATATTTTTCAGAAAAGGTGTATAAAACTGTATTTCAGTTGCAATCCTTTTGGTGCTAATTTGTATGAAAATATTAATTTGTAATTCATGTAACATTACTTCAAATTATTTCTTGTGGGTATCCATTTCAGGTACAACTGAAAATGTGTTAGCAAAAGGGTATCATAGAATCATAGAATAGTTAGGGTTGGAAAGGACCTCAAGATCATCTAGTTCCAACCCCCCTGCCATGGGCAGGGACACCTCACACTAAATCATCCTACCCAAGGCTTCATCCAACATGGCCTTGAACACTGCCAGGGATGGAGCACTCACAACCTCCCTGGGCAACCTATTCCAGTGCCTCACTATCCTAACAGGAAAGAATTTCCTCCTTATATCCAATCTAAACTTCCCCTGTGTAAGTTTTAACCCATTACCCCTTGTCCTGTCACTACAGTCCCTGACGAAGAGTCCCTCCCCAGCATCCCTATAGGCCCCCTTCAGGTACTGGAAGGCTGCTATGAGGTCTCCACGCAGCCTTCTCTTCTCCAGGCTGAACAGCACCAACTTCCTCAGCCTAAAATGCTAATGGAGACTATACAAATTTGGAAAATACTTATGCTATTTTGGGTTTATTGGGTTTTTTGCCTGTTTGTGGTTTTGGGTTTTTTTAGTCACAACTAATTTAAATTGTTATAGTGCTGTGCTTGTGCACAGTATCACTTTTAAAGAAATGTCAGTATTTACGACCTCAGTCAGTGTAAAATGCCATGTCTGATAATCAACAGAGAATAAAACTACCTTTTTTTCTACTACAATTGAAATTTTCATTCTATAAAATAACTAAGAAAGTGTAGTATTATTTTGGGCAATTTGGCTTGTCATGCCAATGTAAGTACATTTGTTTCTGTCTATGCAAGATATTTTATCTGAAAATTTTCCATTATCTCTGAATAACAGAGTACCCTTCAGAGCAAGCCACATTGTTTCTAGATGTTTATTGGTTTTTTTCTTTAACAAAAATCTAACCTGAAATTTTATTCTTGATTCTTACCATTGCACAAGTGCTCATGTCAGTTTTTCCACCTGTATATTGAACACAATTCAACATTCAGACCTAAGATACCTTTTTTTAGATTTTTAAGATGCTTAAATGAAAGATGCATGTAAAAACAAAGTAAGATAGTATTGAATTTTAATGGCTTACAATTGGGTGAGCTATTCTGATTGTTTCAGTAATGCACATGAACAAATATTTTCCTATTTATTAGTACATTTTCATAGTGCATTGGATTTTAGTAATAATTTGCATTGTTAATTTGTGTCATTGCTTATTAAGGTTGCAGTGCTGAAAAGTATTACCTGTTCAGTTATGCTGAATTGCTGTGTTAGCAATTAACTTAGGTTATTGATAATGTCTGCCTGCCTGTTGTAAATCTGTTCTCTTCAGAAGTTCAAAGCTTCTCTTAGATGCATTATTTTTGAGGGCATAGTATTTATGGAAGCTTTCTTTTCAGAAAGAACCCAAACAGCTAGTTCCTTTCTGTTCACATCTCACAGAAGTCATTTTATTAATTTTAAAGCATTTTACTAATGCTTTAATACTTGTACTCAGCACATACATTTCTAAAGTTGTTCTTTGACTTTGGATCTTTTTTTAAACGAGAAGAAAAATATTTTTACAGTTGACTTGCAGTCACGTGTCTTGTCAGTAAACCCCCTCAGTTCAACACTGAATCATTAGACATTGTTAGTGAAGCATTGCATATGCATTGGATCCTTGTTATGGTTGACTGACATAATTTTGTAATGTATGAAATAAAAATAGTTTTGTTCAACCTGAGGTTTGTAATTATTTCAGAACTGACAGCAGGAAATGTGAAGGCAAATGTGGGAGCATGTTTGGAATGAATATGATTTATTCTATATTAAGTTTCAACACAGAGCAGAATTTAATACCTACATCATTATATATATCCTAGAAATATACTTTATTCTCCTAATACGTTGTTTTATCTGATATTACCTTTCAAGAATCCTTTCCTTTATTTGTTGAACAAATGTTTTGAATATTATTTTTAATTTAAAAAACCCACAAAAACAGAACAACCCCCCCCCCAATCAATCAAACAAAAAAACCCAACCAAGAAACTTGTTTGGTTTTGCCTGTGCTTTTGAAAATATTTTCAAGTTTAGAAAGAATTCTTTGCTTGAAACCAAACATTTCTTTGAATATTGTTATGGTATTCTCAGTGTGAGCCTTTCTTCTTATGTTCCAGAATGTAGTGCAATCAACAAAAGATGTGTATGGAGTCAATCTTTCAGATGTTCCTTCAGAAGAGGATCTCACAATATACACTAGGTGAGATAAATTTCCAGTGGTAAACAGTAAAACATAATTGGAGCAAGTTAAATGTAGCTTGTCAAAGTGTTGCTCTAGATTACCTTTATTTAAATTACAAATTTTAGACATATTTGGATATATACACTTTTTGTAAAATCAAACTGTTTTCAGATGTCTGTGTTAACTCTGATTTCAGTGAAAGTTATGGAGATGTCTCTGAATGCAAAATTTGGAACTTCAGTCAAATGAAGGATGCTTCAGTAGAAATACCTATCACTTAATATAGTTCTAGAAATTAATAAACACATTCCATATGAGGAGTGATTTCATGGTTCTAAGCTGTGTAATGAATTTTTTGCATTTTTCAAATGTTGAATTATGCCAATTCATATCAGTCATTCATGAAATAGCCTCTTCTATAAAAATGCATGCAAACCAAGAGAAGTTAAGTTTCTTCTAACATAACACATCTCTACAAATAAGACATTAACTGTCAGCTTTTCCTCAAATTTAAACAGTTGTGTGACTTTGGTCAAGGAGAATTACTTTTCTGAATAATATGTAGCCCTTTTTCTTGAAGTGCTTTGGCCTTTTGAGCTTGAAATAGAAAAATTGTGGGTTTTATATGGAGATCTTGGGACTGTTACGAAATATATGGCAGGTTATGAGGAGAAAAGTTGAGAAAAGTGGTCAGAATAACTCGCACTGTAGAAGCATGGATATCGAAGTGACAGATATTTGCAGTGTAAGTTTCAGGAGAGGGGGAAGTCCGTTTGGCCCTTGTCATTATTGGAGTTCCATGAAATAATGAAGTGCAAGTGTATGTGGCATGTCGGTTTACGTGTGCCTGTGTGTGTGTATATTTATATATGCACAGCATTAAGCATAGTGTGCATGGTAATGTGTTCTTAAACACCGCATTGTGAACAGCCACTTGCTTTTAATAAATGGATTTGTGAATTCAAATCATACGTACTTGAAGTGAGTAAGATACAGCAAAGTACAAGACAAAACACAGCTCCTAAGGTGGTCCGGCAAATTCCCACTCGGCTTCTACACTTTGAGGTAAACTGCTAAAGTGTGAGGCCACATGCTGCGCAGCACCTGCAGGCTCTCCTCAGGACCTGGGAGCTGCTGGCTTACTGTGAGCAGTTGGAGATAAGTGTTGGTGGGAAAGCATCAAGGTATTACCTCTGAGCTCCAGCTACACCAAAACTGGTTCTATTCAAGGGTAACTTGGAGTTTTATCCTCTACAAGTCAGTTATCACCATTCCTGCAGGAGCCATGAACAGTCAGCTCCCTAGGAGTGATCAGCAAATTAATGGTGTGCTTCTCCAAGAAAAAGCAGTGACTCCCATTGTATCAGGAGTGCTGTTTCTGAATTTAACCCCATACAGACTGCTGGCTATGTGTTGCCATTGTTAAAAGATGTGCATTTAATGCCATTGTTCTTACATTCTTTCCTTGATACCAGTATCTCACATTATTTCCTCAATATTTTGACTGAAGTAAAAAAGAAGCTGGTTCAAAATGTTTGGTTTTTTTTGTTAAATCAGAAATCAGTTTGAACCTTTTGAGTTAGCTCAAACCAAAACTGAACTAGAGTAATTTCAGTAATAGATGAACAGAATCAAAAAGTTACCTGTTCAGTTCCCTGGTGGAGAAGATTCTTTACTGTAATCTTTTTCTTTAAAAATTAGTCAGAATAATGGGATTTCAATTCTGGAGATCAGTTGGAGAAATTCAGATCCAATTCGAAGACCCTTTTAATTCCTAAAGGTTTATAATGCTGTTACCAAGAGAGCGATTGCTTATGCAAGACACCAGAAATGCAAAACAATAACATTTGCTTAATAAACCAGTGCTTCAAACACCTGTTTAGATTGTACAATTAATGGAGTTTGAGGAAAGGGGTGTAAGAAAACTAACACGTCATCTGAGAAGAACGCTGTACGTTGAACACTCGTGAGGCATGCGTTGAAAGGGGCTTGTATACATTTGTTTTAATTTTCTAATGTCTAATAGCAGTGATTACCTTTTTTACTTGACACCTCTTCAACTTGTGAAGGAAGTTTTAATTCACTATGATACCTTCTCATTTACTGATATGTGAGGGTTAATCCTCACATACTGATATGTGAGGGTTAATCTTCACATACTGATATGTGAGGGTTCATTAAGCCTCTCAAAACATTTTTTTCCTTTTTATTTGAAAGTCCTTTTCTGTTACTTTTTCTTTAGTGGTAGATACTCCTCTTGCACTTTTTAGTTCAGTGAAATTCCCATTTCTATCTACTTCCCACATGCTGAGTAATTTGAAGATAGTGCTCTTGAATAGGGCTGAGGAGGATGTGTCTCATTATCTCTGAAATTTTTTACTTTCCTTATGCCTCTAACTTTAGGTCTTTATTTTTAACCACTAGAAAATGGATGCCAGTTTGACAATTACCCTTTGGTATACTGCATAGTTATTGTTCTGCAAATGGCCCAGTGCCAGCTGGTGTCTACTACAAGTCACTTTATGCAGATGAACAGCTTCGTGACAACATCCAGAATGGCAGCTACTTCCCATTTAATCATTTTCTCAGGCTGGACATTCGGTCTATTGTTACAGTAACACTATAACTTCATGGGGGCTTTTTAGCTCCCCATCCATATCAAGACAAAAAAAAGATTGCATTTATTTTATTTTCCTCAAAAAATGCTGGTTTAAAAAATATATGACAATTACAGATTCTTTACCTCTTTTAGCTAACAAGACATAGTGCTATTTATGGTCTCGTGTGGAAAGTATAGATTTTACTGACATCCTTTATTACAATGTACATCACTTGAGAATAGCAGCAATTTATTTCACAGTAGGATTACAGTTCTCGCTTCAAGTCTTTTTCTATTATTATAATAAGGGAAATGGAGATGCAAGATCCTGACTCTAGTTGACATCATTGGACATGTTATGTATGTTTTTTCCTTATTAGCATCAGGGACTTGCAGATTTGAAGTACCTCAGGTTAGGTTACTTTACATTGACTGATCTACATTAATTCTATATGCAGATGAGAAGTACTTTGAATTTGTACAGCAAATTTTCACTGAGATAACTGTGTTAATTTTCATCAAAATAGAAATCACAGAAGCCCTGATTGGTTGAGGTTGGAAGGGACAGGAAGATCTTCAAATAATTTGAGGATGTGTGCTGCAGATCAGCTGTGCGCAGTATCTTATTGATGTCTGGTTGCATGTGTTAATCTGGGCCTTGTTTGTTTCAGAATATTGGATAATTTGAAACAATTCATTAAGATACACTTTTGGTTTGCCTTTATTTGGTTTTGGTTCCTTTTCTTTTAAACTTGTTTCAGTAGTAAGCTCCCGCACCAGAATATCTTTATTTCCACTTATAATTTTTGCATTTAGAAATGTAAGTATTCCTTCAACATCCAAAGTGATGTTGCATATTTCTGAGACTTTTGTTTCTACCAAATAGAATCTGAATGGAGCAGAAAGAAAATAATAAGTTGTTTAAGGAATGTATTGTCCCTTTATCTTCTATACACTCTTCCATGCAGTTGCTTTTGCACTATTAACTGTCCCCTGTTCAAATGTAGTAAATATTTCTGAAATAACCAATAAGACTATTTTAAGCTAAATGGAAGCTAACTATTAGGAAAGACCCTCCACATCAGAGAACTGAAGTACTAAATCACAACTAACATTTACTTCTGTTTTCAGTAGCATGGATGTGTTGGAGAGCAAAGTTTAAGTGTGGGAGAACTACATTTATGTATATTTGAAACTGATTTTTCCTATTAGGCTGACTGAATAAGATTAGTGCTTAACTAATTTTGCTCCTATTCATTGCCAAGAAAAAAAGCCATAACAGTATTTTCCATTTTCAGTATTTTCCAGCAAATATTTGGAGATGGGGGAGTTTTCCCAGAAGGTTGTGCTTGTAAATAACAGATCTGGACTAATCGCATTTCAGCTGAATAAACTAGATTGACTTTGGCTGAGGACCAACCAAAATCTGAAACTTTTCTGTCTTCTGCTGAGTTTTCCCATAGGCTATTTGCTTTGAAAAAAAGGCACAGGAAGTTGACTGTAGCAAGCTGCCTGTTTCATAGGAATGGAGGTCTGTTTGTATCCCCGGACATACTTGGTGACACCTGTTAACAGGCAAATCTTTTTCAAGCTAAAAGATGCTGCTGAGTTTTCACATGCAGCTACTGTAATTTTTTTAAAATCACTTTTGTTTATCAGAGAGGTAGATCATGATCATTGACTTACAGAACATGATTTAAAGATGCATTTTTTGTGTCATCTTCTTTCATTTGATGAATTTTGGGGGAATAGTTCTTTTATTTATTTGATTTATTCTCCTGTCTACTGCTTTCCACAGGTTTGTTCAGCTGGGACAAAGTCAGCATAAACAAGACAAGATCAGCCAGCAGTTGTGCTCAAAACACCACTTGGATAGGGTTATAAATTTGTAAGTATTCTTTTTCTTTTTCCCGTCAGCTTGTTTTTTGTGTTTTTCATTAGACCTGGAAAACCATCAGGTAAATTTGATGTTAAATTGTTGGAGAGTCATACTTCTGTTGCTTTTTTGTTTTTTGTTTTTTTTTTTTTTTTTTAGTTTCACCTAGGCAGTTTTTATTTACTTTTGTCTCTGGAGTATGTCATCTCTTACCCAACAGCACAGCTACTTCATAGTACTGCAAGACCTTTACTGCAATCCACTGATTTACAGAAACTTCACCTTTGTTTCTTGTACTGCCTGTAGTCCACCCCCTCCATGCTGATGGAGTGAGTGAGGCTTGAGCACAGCACTTAACCCAAGTAGGGGATAGAGACTGGGTGTGTCCCAGTAGGGCTGAGGGAGCAGGATAACATGAAACAGATTTAATATCTTGTATGAGACAGTTTTGCCTAACACCAGTGCTTTGTCATTTGGTATTGTATGCATTTAAAGTGATGATACCACTGTGCATGGTTCATCGTTCACTTGCACTTTGAAGGTAAATGTCCCTGTAGTTTTATAAAAAAATATATCTGATGGGTATTAAAATAGTAAATTAGGTTGGCAAACTGTAAAACTGTTTTTAAATGTGAAGGAATAACCCTGAATGTTTTGAAGGGAAATGGTTATTAAGAAAATATTTTCAAATAATAGGAACACTTTTGCCATGAGCAAAGGCAATTGCTTTTATGTAATGGCATTTTTGATTGTGTTGGAGATAATCATTCCTTTCTTGCCCCCTTAGAGTAAATTATTGCCCATGCTATGCTGCTGTAAAATGAACACAGCGTTCATTAGAGAGTCTATCCACATAATTCTGATGGGTCAGATGTTCATTTTTCTCCTTTCCCAGGTGTAATTTCCATGTGTTTCTGAATAGTGGAAATGTGAAGTCATAGAGCACATAAATCTGTCTCCTGTCAGTATTACTGTTCAAGTCATGCAGATCCTCCTCCTCTGCCAGTTGTACGAAATGTGCTTTTCTGTGCAGATCTGAGAGGAAACAGGGTATCTTACAGTAGATAATTTTTTCCCCCTAAAATTCTGTCTTTATACAGCTTAGGTTTTTTTTCTTCAGTTTTTGTTCTGCAGCTTTTTAAAAGCGTTTAAATACTGTTTGAACAGTGACAGATTTTTCTTTCAAGAAAAGTCATAAATGTAGCCATTTCTTAAAGGCATGTTGTTTGGTTCTGAAATGGGGAAGCTTTCTCAGAAATGGAGTTTGAATTTCTGCTCTGAATCAGAAATTTCCTTGGAGAATACTAACTTTTTAGAGGCAAAATAACATGAATGTACTACACTCAAGATTAGGTCAAGAGAGAGGGTTTTCAGTAATAGCAGCGGAGGCACATCTTGCCCTTGCTGGGCTGTATATTTCCTTGTTTCTCAAGGAGCACTTGAAGAAATTGAAAAATTATGGTAACCTGTATTAATTCGATGTTAGGTGCATTTTTAATTGAAAAAAAAAAAAAAAGGCAGATTTGATTCTCCAGTAGTTCCTTTGAGATACAAATGCAATTAAACCCCAGGTTTTTTCATAGTAAAATGAATCACTCAATCTAAAGCTTAGGTTTCTCATCAGCACTGAGATACAGTGTGAGCTTAGGTTAGTTGCTGTCATTTCCACACTTTCAAAGAAAACTTTTTTTTTTTTTTTTTTTTTAAATATCCTTTTTCAATCTTAAAAGCCCCTCACAACTTTAACAACTTTGGGCCATTTTTATCAAATACATAAAGCTAATACTTCTTTTTGTATTTCTTATGTTTACAGTGTCACTTCAGTAATATTTATGAACTTAAATATGTATTGTAGAAGTACAGAAGAGAAGCTTCTGGCCTAAATTAAAGGCTGTAAGCACAAATGAGGAGCAAAAAGTAGATATGTGAACAGGGACTACAGTGATGCAGTGAATTAATATTGAGGAGGAGTGGAGAATGTGGAATGATATTGAAGTTCCTCTTTTTGTTCACAGAAATTCCATGAAGGAAAAAAAAGAGTAGAATTCTAGAGCTAAAAAGAGCTAAACAGAGCTGGATTACTTTTAGCACAATCTATTATCATGTATGTGAAGACAGACATTGAGAACTGTAGTATAATTACTGTTGGCAGACACGGTGCGCTTGTTCCTAGTTCCCTAGGACTCATTGCTGTGTGGTATAAGTAATGCTGTTGAAAAAGATACTCTCAATAGCTTTCTAAATGTACTTCTTGCATTTATCATGGAGTACAAAAAATTATCTCCTGAACAGGGACTTGGAATGTTTTGATTGACTACAGCCCTTCTGGAGAAGAGTGTGGAAATGCTGTAATGCTCTTATAATAGAGTAGCTGGTTACGTACATCAGGGTACTAGCTGTCTTCGGTGCCTGTACCCATTGTAGCCTATGCAGTATAGCAGCAATGTTTGTGCACCAGCTTTAATTCATCCATAGGTATCTACTGTCCTGTTAGGTTTTGTGATGCGCTGATGATGCTCAAGCAGGAGAACACTTCAGTGAGTGATACCTGCAGCATGGTCCAGGGCTATGTTCTCCTTAAATGCTTGAAAAACATATCCTGTCTTCAGAGATAGGCCGTACAGTCCATGTTTTCAAAAAACTCCCTTGATATTAAATGTGTAATCGAGATAGGCCGTACACTCCATGTTTTCAAAAAACTCCCTTGATATTAAATGTGTAATCTATGTACAAGTAGTATACAGGCTTTTTTTACTGTTTATTCCTGTGTATATGCACGTTATATACATTATTTTCTCAAGAAGATAAAAGTAATTAAGCAACAATCAGTGAACAGTGAAACACCCTGTGCTTTCCACTTCTTTATTAAAGAAGTGGAAATTAAATGCGCTGCTGGAGTATTTTTAATCTATAATACCGTGTTAAAACATGAAAGCAGAAATAGAGCAGTACAGTTTATAACTTCAATGAAGTATTTTAAAATATTGGCTACTTTTGAGAACTCCTGCCTCAGGTTAGAACAATTCTCTTGTTAATTCAGTACTTCCATATAACATTGTTAGTATAATGACTTTCTTGGAGGATTAGATAAAAATAGCTTTATATTTGTAAACATGGCATTATTACTCGTGACTGTACTATAAAGAAAAGGTTGATATTGAACTTGTAGTTTTTCCATGTATTTACATGCTAGGACTTCTTGGGGTGTTTTGTATGTTGAAAGGCAGAAGTAAATGAATAAAGTTAAATAAAGTTAATAAAGTTAAGTTTAATGAATAAAGGATACTTAAGTGTTAAGTATATTTATGTTTTACATTAAACCCATGCAAAATATCAAAATAGTTTCTTGACACTCCTGTGGAAACAGTGAGTCAAAAGGTGCCGTTAGTCAACAAGCGACTTTGGAAAGTACAGGTTATCTTGGGTTCTGAAGTGTGTCATTAATTTCACAGTACAGTGCTCTTTTGCAAGCTCTCTGCTTCAAATATGCACCCCAGTATGTTGCTTCAGGTCAAAAAGTTACATGAATGTCAGTGAAAGTGTTCATATATGATATAAAGAGTTGTTAGGAATATTCTTGGAAATTATAAGTGAAGAAATTGTTTATATTCTGTCATCTGTTTACACTGAGCTTATATCACAAAGGTATCTTACCTGTCTTCTCCTGATAGGGTGGCAGTCAGGATTTCGTTTTATTCTATACATATTCTGCGCTTCAATAAAGTACTTTCTTGCTAGGCAGACCCTTGCTTTGTCAGAGCAGCACCTAGTCTTCAGCAAAGGTGCTTTGTAATTTTTTTTATCCATAGTCTGCCCTTTGAGATCTCCCAGAAGGGTCTGAATAGATACTGTGTTTTTACCTACAGCTCATTTTATTTCCTCCTTTTCTTGGAAACAGGATAGCTATGCCTCTTAATTAAAACAAGAACTGCTTCAGCTGCTTAGAGATATAAATACCTGTGTTAAATTGGGAATCATCTTCCTTACTTCCCTCCTTATCTAAAAACTCTTTGCTTCTACGATGGATTAAATTCTTTTCTGTTTGCTAACTATTTGGATTCATTTTACTTTGAGATGTCCTGTACTGGATCTCACATTCTTGAACAGCTGTATATTAAGAAGCACATAGGACATAATTAACCATTTTGGATTATCTGATCCAACATAGATGTGTTACTGTAACTTTTAATTTCTGTTTAGACCCACATGTATCCACTGTTGTGGTATTCTAAAAATAGCTTTAAGAATTAGTGTTTCTCACTTAATTTGACTCTTTGTGACTCTCAGTATTTTAAACAAAGCATTTATGTGATTCTTCAGCATTTCCTGCCTGTGATAATTCTCTTGAAATGTACTTGTCAGCCTGTTTATAAATTACCTGGATTTTGTCTTTTATCTGAAGATGAAAGATTGCCCTTCACTGGGATTCTGAATGGCTTTAGCGCTGTCTTTGTGCTTGTGTCTTGCAAAATGGCTTGACTAAGATGACTGTTATTGAGAGTATCTTAATTTTATATTCTGAGGAAGTGGCTTCAAAATCGCTGTGGGCACTTTCCCTGAAAGCACTTAGTACTTCCGGTTGGCTAGAAAAGACAAGAGAGTATCAAGAATCAACACCACATAAAAGGAATAATTTTGTCATTTTGGGCTTGAAGGTTCTGTTCATTTTTGGTCACACGCCTCAAAAGATTTCTACTGGGAAGGGTCTGGGGAAAAGCAATAGCATGATTGGAGTTGTAGGACCCGGGAAAAGAGCTGGCTGGGAACTGAAGGTTGTATTTAAGTCCATGTTGTGACGGTTTATTAAATGGAGTTTGACAGGTGAAATAGTTTGGTATAATGTTTTACGTCACAGCACGACTGGGTTTGACAGTAGAAGTTAAACTGAGACAATTCTAACAGTTCATTACCACCAAAAGGGGGAGGTCCTGTTCTTTCACTTCCTCCCTCCTTACCACTTGCTCTTTCTGTTACTTGTGCAAGCTTTGCTGCTTGTTACAGTGCTCATAAATCAGTTCAGCTCATCAGTCTGCAGCAAACTAATTTCAGCAAAAAAAGCAAATAGTTTCCTGGTAGATTAATGAGTTTATTTAGACCACTGAAAGTCACCAGGGCAAGCACAGAAGAGACAGAGCCACAGGGTCAAATGCAGCAGAACTTTCTTGTGTGACTAGTAGCAATTTGTTAGGTTGGCTCAGTCGTCTTGTATAATGCCCTTATGACAGATCAGGGAGCAGAGTATGAGCTGTTTCCAGGAATCTGGGGAAAATGGTTTGAACTCCTTGTGATTCAGATCACTGTGTGTAGGAGGAACTGTCTTTTTCCCATTCATCTGTTCTGTCAATATTAAGCTCTGAGCTTTTCAGATGAAAAAGCTTATGTGCCTAGCATTTTTGGTAGAGTTGTCAACTGAGATGGTGAATATTATTTTAATAATAAAACTGTTAACATTTATCTGCCTCATGGTGACTTAGCTCATAATTTTGATTTATTTATATCTGTTTAAAATTTTAAAAAATTACATTTTTAATACCTGAATGTTCATACTTGATCTGCGGGTCCTCCGTATGTCCTCGCTGTTTACAGTGAATCGCAAATGAAAATCTACATGTCAAATCTCATACCTTCCATTGATGTAAAGCTTGCAACAGTGGAATGCATACCTTCAGAATGATACATGAGTTGTGATGAAATTTAGCCATCCTTTTTCAAAACCCAAGGGTGCTTTTTTTATACTGAAAAAATACTTCAAGCTATAAAATAGTAGTTAGTGCAATTCTGACTTGACGGGGACTTTGTTGTTACTGCAACACACTTAAAAAAATCAGTTTGTATCTGCTGTCCACCTGGTTTAGCATTTCTGTGTAGTGTGTGTTAAAAAATTAATGTAGTCGTCTCAGAAGACTAGGAAAAAAAAAAACAAACCCACAAACCAACGTTTTGAGTTTTATAACTGGTCTCAGACTCTTTTTATTTTTAATGTGTGAAAATATGTTCTGTTGTGTTATTAAATTTGCCTTTTTCCAAATTATAAAACACTATTGTATCATTTAAAGTAGTCATCACTGTTAATGCTTCAGAAGTTCTGCTACTTAAAGCTTGGGAGAGTTTTGTTGGTTTTTTTTATTTTGGGGTTAGTGGGCTGGTGTTTCTCACTTTTGCCTATGAAGTCCATTTTGAACATAATGTCAGCAGCATTGAAATCATATTCTCTAAAAATAGGACTGTAACCAATTCCTGTGGAATATAACAGTAAATCTAGCTCTTTCTTTTTTCCCTTTGTTGAATTTGGAATTTTGTAGTATTAACGGTTTCTAGCAAAAAAAAAAAAAAAACCCCAGAAAGTACTGAACTGCATGCCACCTTCGCCCATCAACTTTTAGACTTTCTTTAATGAAAATTCTCAGGACCCTTTTTCAACCTGTCCCTCTGTCTTCTCTGTGAAGTGATAAATTTCTATTCATTAGTTTAAGAGAACTGTCTTCCTCAAGTAATCCTACTTAAAAAAGTAAATCTGAGCTTTCCCCTTCCAAAACCAAGCACGATTGTAATTTTTTTGTTTTTATTTTTATTTTTTTTTGGTACTTGTTTTGTTGTGCCCTGCACTACCCCTAGGTTCCTTTGTGTGTTCGAGCTTTAAATTTTGAATTAGTTTGAGCTCAGCATAAATCATCCCTATTTAAAAGATTGATCATTCCTCAGAGACCACCTTTCTGTATCAGATGTTCTGACCTTCTCTCATGTTCCTTCTGTCTGCACTGTAGAGAAGCTGCTTCTAATTTGGACTGCAAAATGCTCATTTAGATGTATACCTATGTAGAATGAGTCTCTTCTTTCTCTAACCTTTGAAACCATACATGCTGCTGGAATTTCAGATGGTTGTTGTAGGACCTGGGTGCAGTCCAAGTTTTGCTGCTGGTTGTTTCTGTAAGATACAAGTAGTAGTATTGGACAGAGGAGGTTTCCTGTCTTTCAGTCCTCTCCACTCACAAAGAATGTAACTGAACCTTTGTTATATGGAAGTGTTGGTGTCTAAGGAAGGAAAATTCTCTTGAAGGCTTTTTCAAGAGCACAGCAAGCAATTTAAAGTTTGGGGGGGAGGGAGGATCAACTAACATACCAACAACAAAAAAACCCTCTGGTTTTGTTGAAGTTTTGTAGGTCAAATATACTTGCTTGGGATTCAAATAAGGTGACAGTACATTTTGTCCTCTTTAGGTATGCTTTAGAGACTTGAGGAGAACTAATCAATATTGAAACAAATGCAGTGGCTTTCTGGTGACTGCTGTATTTCTGAGAGCTCTGAGCTAAGCACATCACATGCACTTTTCCTTCAAAGTGTGGTACATCCTCATTATAACTGAAGATTTTAGCTATATATTCTTTTAATGAAGAGATAATGTTGCTCTTGGTGAAACCATAACACCATAGAGCCTGCTCACAAGTGGGATAAAAATAAATGCACTTTACATGTCAAAGGTGCTGTCCTTCATGACATGTTTATGTTCTTATCTGTGCAATTTTCACTGGGAGGCCATAGAGATACAGATCTCTGTAGAGAGCTGGTAGTCAAGTCATAAATAATGTGCTGTCCTTCATGACTGTATTGTAAGATATTAAACTTATTAAGCAAATTAGATTTTTACGTGTATAGTGTTAAAGAAAAGACTTTAATTAAATGGCTGGGTAATACAGGTACTCTACAATAGTTACAGCTTAATACAGGGTTATTAATCAAAATTGGCATGCATGAACATGCAGTTCTTTCAATATATTTTTATCATGTTGAAGTAAGTAGGTGGAAAATTGACAATTAGTTACTAACTATTCAAAATTATATACTGTTCGCTGCCCAGCTTCCATGAGCCTAAGGAAATGACTTCTGACTCATTAGTGCTTCAGAAATGTCATGTCTTAGGAAAACATCAATAAATAGAGAAGGCATCAAGTTAGTGTGGCTTTGGTTTTATTCTTTTACTTCGTTATTCACTTGCTAGTTGGCTAGAGAGGGCAGCTCTATCTGAGTAAATGACATCTTTTGGTGTTACATAGTGACATTGCTAATTTATTACACGTGCTAGCGTCAAATACAATTGCTGGAGTCTCAGCTCAGATGCTTTCATCTAGATAAGTAAGTATCTGCAAAGTTATGGGTGCTTTGAAAAACAATCTACTTTTTAAGCATTTAGATAGAAAGTGAGACTAACTAATGTTTGGTATCAGTTCTGCAAACACCCACCTTAATATTTTATAATAAACTAGCAAGAAAATGTTAAGTATCATAGAATTTCCATAGTGTTACTCATACAGTTTGCCAACAAAAACTAAACTAAAATGCTGATTTTAGTGAGAGTAAATAGAAGAGGTTGGACTCTTCAGAAGAGCTTCCACTCTTTTGAAATAAGAGTTTTGTGTTAAACCTCTTGAAATTTGTTGAAATAAGAGCTTTAAGAAAAGCATAAAAATGGCAAGCATTTTGGAAACTTTATCCTAATTATATGGGTAGGTAACTTGCTCACATTTTTAGTATTTATTTACTTACCACTGTAGAGCCACAGAATTCCAAGACTAAGAAGCCTAAACAGGAACTGAAAAGAAGGAAAAATAAGAATATGTTGTAAGCAGTAATTTTTGCAAACTGTTTAGCTTTACTTTTTTCTCCAATTCTAGAATAGCCAAATGTTTCTATGATATAACCTAGCAAATTCCGTTGACATCCTGGTAAAATGTAACTTGCTTTTAATTACGCAGCCAGATGTGGGTGGCCAGTGATTTTATTGTCTCAAATTCTGTAGTTTACCTGTATAAGTAATTCTGTTGTTGCAGTCAAAGTATAATCAACTTAATGTATTGCTGTGTGTGTTGGAAAATTACAAATTTAAATATGAAATTGAAAAATATGACTTCATCTTGAAAGTCTTATTTTATTTTTTTTTTTTAGATACTATATTCCAGCTGTAGTGGAATATTAGGAATACTATACTGTATGATACATTGCAGTCATTTTATAATGATGATATAATGTTTATATATGATGTGTCATCATCCAAAATACAACATATTTTAGTGAGAAAAAGGGCTACAAAGTAAGGGAACAAGGGTTTTTCAGTCATTTTAAGAAATCTTGGATTAGAAAGTGTCAAAACGTTAACTTGTGTTCTTAATGTAACTAGAAGATTATTACTGCATTTCATTTGTAGAAGGGCTCTGCTTTTGTTTGGGTGTTCCAGTTCTCCCTTGTTTTTCCCTTTAAAATAGATTCTACACATAAAAATACCTCCTTGTGCCTTGAAGAGCACCCAGATAGTGAGTCGTGACAGTGGCATCTATGGAATCATAGTTCTGTCAGTTGTTTTTTTTTGTGTGTAGTTAATTTCAAAATTTGATTTCCTCTAAATTAAATAGATGGAAAAGTTAATGCGTAGCTTACTTCAGATGGCCATGTTCAGTTGTGGAATCCAAACTGTTCTGCTATCACACAGGTAAAACCTCTGTACTGTTCAACTCTGGGAGTATTTTATAAATAAATTACTAAAATATTGCTGGGAAATGTACATAGTGTATTTCTGAATACAGCTCAAGTGCTCTAAAATGAAAATTGCTACACAGGTACTTTTAGTGTTCGTTTATTATATATTGACTATAAATAGTTTTGTTGTTACTTTGCTATTGGTAGTGGAGAACACATTGCTACTGAAGAGTTTGGCTTAGAACCATAGAATATTAAGAACTAGAAAGGACCTTGGAGGTGATTTGATACAGTCCTCTGCTAAGAGGAGGATCAAATTAGATGAGGTTGCTCAGGGCTACATACACTTGACTGTTGAATATCCTTAGGGAGAGAGGTTCCACAGCCTCTCTGAGTAACAACAGTGACTGACAACCATCACAGTGGAAAAAAAGTTCTTTTGTATCTAATTGTAATATCCCATGTCATAATTTGCATTCCCTTTCTGAAATTTGTCTTTTCATCCCACACTTCAAGTAGAGTCTGGCTCCACACAGACCCCCTCCCATGAGGCAGTTGCAGCTAGCAGTAAGGTCCCCTTAAGCTTTTCTTCTCCATGCTGGACAAACACAATGCTTGCAGTCTGTGTTCATATGCCATGTGCTCCCACTCTCTAATCATCTTGGTGAGCTTTGGCCAGACTCATCCAAATATTTAATTGTCTGTCTTGTACTGGAGAGCCTCAAAGGGGAAACACTGCTCCAGGCATGGTCTCTCAAGCCCTGAAACATTCACTTCCTTGACCTGCTGGCTATGCAGTTTTCAAGAGTTACAGTCAGAAGACAAGCTTCTACCTTACAAGTGAGTCTGATTAACAGCATTGCTTAGAAAAGGTCTGACAAACTCACGTTCTTATAAAATTTCAAACGTCATGTTTTTCTCACGAGTAGGTTTAGATACTAGGATTCAAATATACTATGTATTTTATAAGGCTATTTAAAAAGCATGCTTTCATAAAATATCAGCCGTCCCAATGTACAAAGTGCTATTGCTGCTAACAAGTTGTCTGTTTCTTTGTAATTAGATGGAAATTTCTTATCTGATAAATCCTTTCTATTCAGAGCGTAATCACTTACTTGTTATAATTGCTAATACATAAACTTTGCTCAACAAAGTTTTTCTGTTTTCTGCTGTAATGCATGGCACAGATCTGTTTCAACTGGGGTACTTACTCACCGAGGAAGGATGAAGAAATGAGGGCAGAGTGGAGGGAAGTGAGAAAGTATTCTGTAATGCTATTAGTGACAACTTACCTAATTACCCTACTTGGAAAGCTGGGTCTTATCAGGTCTGCAGTAATGATAAAAATCTAGGTAAATGAATTATCTAGTTGGAAGTTGCCCTTTCATTGACTGTCATGTATATTTCAAGGAAAAGAAATACTCTTTCTGTGGAAAATTTTTACCTGAAGTTCCAAATATTCTCTATGCTTGTTTTTTTTCCAGAGTACCCATCTCTGCCTTTTCTCAAGACAATATTTATGAAGTTCAGCCTCCAAGAGCTGAAAGAAAATCAATAGAGATTTTTCATGCGCACATTCAGGCTGGAAGAGGAGACATGCAGCCCCTGGGAAAAGATGACTTCCTCATGTACAGAGAGTACATTAGAAACAGATACCTGTAAATACAAGCTGGATTCTCCTGTGAAGTCTACTGTACTGATAGGTCATAAAAATAATTTTAGAAAGCAAATCTAGTTTTATTATTTTGCACTAATAAATTTATTATCTAGCATTTATATTTATTATTCTTTACTAACATCCATTTAGTTTGTGCTTTACAGGATAAAAGTGATTTAAATAATCTGCTTTTCAGATGAGAGAGAAAGTGTATCTTAAGAGACTAGGTAAATACTCAGAGCATCTACCGTCACTGAAGAATATATAGCCATTTATGGTAAAGAAAATTCTGCAGCTTTAGGTTTTTATATTAATTTCTTACATTGTGTGCTAGTAAAGCTGAAGTGATTCTCCTACATAAGAATCAGAATAGTTTTCTTCCTCTTTGTCCCATGACAGCATTTTTTATTTTTTTTTACAGCAGAATGTTTTCTGATATTTCTTTAGCTTTTTAGCGAACTGAGTGCTAAAATGACTTCTTGTAATTTGCTGCTTTCTAAGCAAAGGTGAAAAGTATGCGGCTTTTGTTAAAATCTAAATTTGCATCAAGACAAATCAGCTTTATAACCCTAATTTGTGTCAAAACCAATCTTACTGGTGCTACTAGCTACAGAATCTGTGTCACATGCTGGTGAAGATGGTTTGTGACAAATTGTCATGGGCTTCTGGTAGGAATCTGAGGTAAACCATGTACTGACTGCACGTGCAAATGAAGGAATGCTCTCCACTTTATTGGGTTTAGTCTCTTAGAGGGCACAAAACCATCCTGTCATTTTTCCGTATGACAGGCATTACCCTTTTTGCAGCATTGTCTTTCCATCCCTGTGTCTGTGCTTCTGCAGGATGCGGGGTGCTAATGTTACCTTTTTACTAGGCATGCATAAAAAAGAAAACAACACACAAACCAAGAATTCCAGTTTAACACTGCCTGAATTATAAACTTGTAACAGTCTGAATAGATCTGCTGCTTTAATGCATGTAAAGGGTTAATCTAAAAAGAAAATACACTCATCACCCATCTAGCATGTTCAGTTGTACAAAAGACTCAGGGATGCTGCCTCTGTAGCTACCTATTTTATTTCATTCTTGTGATAGTAAGGTTCAGGTCTCAGCCATGTTGGAAGTTCTGAATAGATGCATATATATCCCTTTCAGAAGCCAAGGAAAAAGTGTGTGAAATATGTATAAACACAAAAAGAATGGGTTGTGTTGGCTCTGAAGGCTAACATGGTGTTCTCTTTAACTCTTCAGTGCTAATAATAATCTTTAAACTACATGGACAAATAAAATAGTTATGAGAATTTGTTGGTTTTCCTCCAAGATATATTTAGATTGTTTCAGTGTGTTTGAAGGTTGCACTGAAATACAATACCAAAATGTACACCTTACAATGATGACTTTGGTTCTTGTGGAGTTCTTGTTGAGTCAAGAAGTACAAATATCAAATGAGAACTGAGCCAGTGTTCCTTGATGCTTCTCCCAAAAGCTTAAGCTTTGCTCTGTGACCCTCTTTAGACTGATACTTTTGTGCCTTTAGGAGCAGTTATTCCCCAATGTTTTCAGTGGAGGTTTCATTCCCTTGTGAGTTTTGCTTCTGCTTGCAATGCCCACTGACATTTTGTTCTCTCACTATCATTCCTTTCCAGAGAGACTCACCTGTGGTGCTGAAATAGGATCCTTTTAATGTGCACACAGCTGTAGCTACCAGAAGGGAGAAAACAAAAGAGCTGTAGGTAGTTCTGGGGTGACATTTGTGGCACCTTTTTGTTTTGCTACTGACTTCTTGAGAATTTTGTGCAGGATCCCAGGGAAGTTCTGTTGGTTTTCACAGGCTCAGGCCCAATTTCACTTGTATAAACTCCAAAGCATGTGGCCTGTCAAATAGTCATGTTCTTTTTCTTCTGATGTTTTGGTAGTTTGATTTCCTTTTCTCTTTCTTCTTCACCACCTGTGGTTCAGAATTGTTTTTCTTACCCAGAACTATGCCAGAAGTTGTAGATTTCCCACTGTATCAGTATTCTCCTTTTGGAGCGCTCACTTTGTGGAAGAAAACTATGTAAATTTTATCCTTTTGTTGAGAAAAAAAAAAAAAATGACTGTTTCTTCAGCAACCCATATCCCTTCTTTTTAAATGCAGGCTGTGGCATTATCTGTCCTGCCTGATTTCCTACTTCCTGTGGTGGTGAAAGATGTGTGTATTGTTTCTCTTGGGTTCTCTGTGTCTTTGTAACATTTTCTTGAGAAGTAGTTGGCTTGGGTACAGGATGTTAGTGCTTGAACAAATTGTAGACATCACTTAAAATCTTTTTCTCTAGAGAAAGTCAAGCGCTGCTCTGATTAAGAAAGTAAGAGAACATTTAAAGTGGTCCCCTCTGATTGTCTTAAGTCCTGCTACAGCAGCACTCTACATCCTACTGCATGGGTCCATGGAGAAGAGAGCCTTTTTTCCTTTTCCAAGGAAGTGGATCCAGCCTTTTTGAATAAACTGGTATTGGCACATGTTGAGGTTCACTGGTGTGTTCAGTGAGGGATTTTGCAGTGACAAGGCTCGCTTAGGTCCTTCAGGAGTTCTGATCCTTTCAGTTCTGATGTCTCTATTCCCTCCCAGTGCCTCTTCCTCAATATTAATGGTGGGCTTAGACATGCAGAGGGCTGGGACTCACTTCACCACCTTCTGTGACTGTTACCTGTGCTAAAACTGACATTAACCGTGCCGCAGGGTTAAGCTCGAGTGCAGGCTCTGCTCGTCCCTGGGCCGGGGGGACACAGAGGACACCTTGCATACAGCTCTCCTGGTGTGCTGGTTACAGCAGGGAGGATTCCATTATTTCTCAAAGAAGGAAGATTAATGCTGATGAAGTTACTGTCTGATTATACCCACTCTCTTAATCCTGGAATATAATCAGGATGTTTGTTGGCTTTGGGAGGATGGGTGTTATTAACACGTTGACTTGTGTGAGTGAAAGCTCAGATTGAAAAGCAGATTCACATACTTAAAATCAGGGACTGATGACCTTCATCTGAGTGCTTTCAGAGAATACTGATCTGCATCCGTTCCTTAAAGCATATGTTACCATATCTTGGATATCTTGACTGCATAGGGTTAAAATGTCTCCAGGATGCAAGGAAAAGCAGCTTACAGGCTGTGTTATTTATTCTTCTTAAGATAAGCAACATGTTACTTTTACACATTACTTTAACACTGCATCAGGAGCCATTCTTTCTGTGACACAGATCTTCCTGTGCAAAGTGGGATCCCATTACCCATCACCTACATACACTCTCCTTCACTAACGCACTATTAAGGTGACAGGCAACAGCTTATGCTGTGTCAGGTTCATAGAGGTGGCAGTATCTTATGCCTGCCGCAGATGCTTCCTTCAGAATTCAGTCATCCAGGCGTAGTTAGCAGCATCGTGCGTTGACCTGGTTTTGCAAAAGTACTGGTGCTCAAAATCCTCCTGAAGTTCCAATATTCTCCACACATACAGCTACTTTATATCCCAAATCCAAAATCATTCAGACCTGGGATTTTGCTGGAAAATCCTTTAGACTTGCCATCCGTGAGTCACCTGTCCTGGCTGTGTCCCCTTCAAACCTTTTGCACAGCCCCAGCCTACTCACTGATGGGGTGGTGTGAGGAGCAGAAAAGGTCCTGGCTCTGTGTAAGCACTGCTCAGCAGTAACTAAAACATCCCTGTGTTACCAGCACTGTTTCTAGCACACATCCAAAACATGGCCCCCTTCTCTAGGTACTGTGAAGAAAATTAACTCTATCCCAGCCAAAATTATCCCTGTCATCTGGTAGAGAAAGTATTTTTCCCCAAAATTTTCATAACCTTTCCACAGCATGGCCTAAGTGAGCTTTTCAGGTATTTTTCCTTTTGTTCTCCCTTTTCTCCACATAAATCACAGTCCCTTACCAAGAGTGAGCAGGAGCTCGCATCTTGGTGAGGCAAGGGGAAAAGGAAAAACGCAAGTACGAGAAGAGCTAGGGTAGTCTGGGTGAAACTAGAGGGTTGGACATCAGTGAGATTTATTTGAACAACAACAGGAAGAGCAGATCTGTGGGGAGGCCATAATTTAGTTGCTAGGATCTGTGGAATTGCTGTGCATGAGCCTGAGCACATGCACATCGTTTGCTTTCACGTTGTCAGGCAAGTGGGCAGGTTGACATTACAAAGCTAGAACGCACCCTGTCACAGAGCCCCAGCTGGGTGTGTGAGCATGGGTCCAACATGCACTGGGACACGTGGAGCCAAGGGCTTGCACTGCCATGGTGGGGAGGAGGCTGGGTCGTAACACATGTGAAACAAGCAGCAAGCCTGCAGTTGAGACATATTCCATACCCACATGAACCCTGATGGTAGTCACAGCAGTCATTTGGAGGATACATGTGCCAAGCCTAATTTGAATTTCCAAAGGTCACATTTGTCACTGTCAGTGTACCAGCATTCTCATTAACAAGTGTCTCCAGCTGTCCTGTGCAATGGCCTCAGGGACTTGCTGTTGTAACCAAGCAGTGCAGCACAGGGCTACCACTGAGGCCTTGGGCTCATCTACTCTGCTCGCCGCTTAAGAGGTGTCATAGGAGAGGGGGCTGTGTACCAGACACACTATGACCAGATTTTGACTTAGCAGGCATGTCTTGCTGTGTGTTTCATGAAACCTGTCGAGCAGCTTTGTGGAGGTGCAGGTTGGTCTGCAGGAAACCCATTTTACCTGATGTCAGTAGCTTCAAATCCAGGTAGGCTGTAAACAGAGAGGAGGGCTTCCAGTGGTGAGCCAGCTCACCCGTCTTAGAGTAGGATGAGTCATCCCTTTGCAGGTGCTTGTTTCTCCCCATTGTGCCACCTCAGAGGAACCTACACAACTGGCTTAGCCAAGACACCTGCAATTAAAAGGTAAAATTAGATTAGTTCCTTGGTAGCCTTTATAAAACCTGGCAGAGCTGTGAGATAAGTGACCAGAGTTATGACATTGTAGTCAACAATGGATTCCTTACAAAATGATTTTATGGCTTCAACCTGTGTCTCAACCACTGACACACATAGGTACATCTCTGGTACAATGCTTCTCTGAAAATACGGGCATATACTACTTCAGGGCTACCCGCGTGGTCAGGAGTAGATGGGGCTTCTATCTATGGCCAGCCAGGGCAGAGAATGGGATGGTCTGGTTCAGCAGAGCTTGTCAGTCATCAGTGGCTTGACCAAAACAGGGCTTGTCTGTGTCTCCATCACTGATGGGTTGTGGTTACCTCTACCCACATCAGGAGCCTTGTCCAGGAACCAGCTCTCTTTGACTCCTCTGAGACTCTCAAAGTGTAGCTCTGCTTCTCCTCTGCATGCTTCCAGCATGTTCTCCATCTGCTGTCTTGGCTTGGATCTCCGATGAACACTGTGTTATGGAATGGCTTTTCCAGTAACATTTATACCATTGAAGAGTCTGCAGACCCATCCACTTCCCACTCATTAAATACTTTTCCTTCAAAGGCTTTGTTTGAGTAGCATTAGTTTTCACTGCAGCCTGTGGAGCAAAAGTGAAGCCTGGGAGAACTTCACTCTGCCCAAAGCGCAGTGAAGTCCACAGCCTGAAGATGAGGCTACCTGCTGCTTTGGTCAAAAGTAATTGGTCACAACTGGTAATCTTCACTTATCTTCTCCAGGCTGTTCAGCCTGGGGAAGAGAAGGCTGCATAGAGACCTCATAGCAGCCTTCCAGTATCTGAAGGGGGCCTATAGGGATGCTGGGGAGGGACTCTTCATGAGGGACTGTAGTGATACGACAAGGCGTAACAGGTTAAAACTTAAACAGGGGGAGTTTAGATAGGATATAAGGAAGAAATTCTTTACTGTGAGGGTGGTGAGGCACTGCAATGGGTTGCCCAGGAAGTTTTGAATGCTCCATCCCTGGCAATGTTTAAGGCCAGGTTGGACGGAGCCTTGGGTGGCATGGCTTAGTGTGAAGTGTCCCTGGCCATGGCAGGGGGCTTGGAACTAGATGATCTTAAGGTCCTTTCCAACCCTAACTATTCTATGGTTCTATGATTCTATGATCTGCCATATAAATACCACCTGGCCCCTTATCTACTTTATGTATCCTGTTTTCGGATGTTCAGTAGAGTATATGTCCCACAGGTCACTGAATCTGCTGATCTGTTTTAATCATCACCACTCATCTCCTCCATGCTGCCATTAATTAAATGTTTATTTTTTCTTTTCCTCAGCAGAGGCTCAGTGATTTGTCTATTAGATGTGAACGTGAAAATAAAAGGCCGCATTTCATAAAGGCAGTTAACACACTTCCCGTGCTCTCCACCGGCTGTCACCTCTCTTCTCAACTGCATGAATGTGTTTCAGACTGCACATCTCTGCATGGCTGTATGTCAAAGCATGGGCACAGGCAGTGCAGATGGGCCAGCTTGGGCTGGCTTGGGTTTCAATCACAGCAGGAGGCAGGAAGCATGAGGCATTTTGAAAGAACATTGCTTTTTCCACAGAATCCCCTGAAGCTGAACAGTTTTATGTTTTGTTAGAGGATAAGTTTTCCAGTGCAAACTAAAAATACCATTAAAACACTGTCAGTACTACAAAGTGTTTGGTACAGTATGAGTTTTCTCAAAGGAACTGTTTAACTTGAGCTGATTATTAGATCAGTCTGTAAATCCTCTGAAAAATGTTTATCCTCAATGTAAGTGCCATGACTTTGGGAAAGATACACATGCATTCTTCATAAGCATAAGATGCTTTCCAGCTTCTAATTAAGGAGTAACCACAAGCAACCCTGTAAAGAAATTGGCATGCTTTGATATTTGGATGTAATTAATACTTTTGCTGATGTTCTTCCTCAACAAACAATTTTGTTAATTCTCAAACAGTGCAATTTTGATATACTGTTCAGGTAGTCCATGGCCAGAATTGAGTCAGTGGATCCATGGCCCTGGACTTTATGCCTTCAGGCCACACAACAACCAATAGCGCTGCAAGTTGTGACCTTCTGTGCCAACTAACTACAAGGTGAGAGTGAAATCATAGAATCCTAGAATGGTTTGGGTTGGAAGGGACCTTAAAGATCATTCAGTTCCAGCCCCCGTGCCATGGGCAGGGACACCTTCCACTAGAGCAGGTTGCTCAAAGCCCCGTCCAACCTGGCCTTGAACAGTGACAGGGATGGGGCAATAGGTGTTTCCCTGACATTCTCTGGCACAGGGCACCAAGCCTGGGGAAGCCCGTGTTAATTTCAGGTTCTGGTGGGAATGTGGTGTAATTGTTCTCCCCATCCTCTTTTCACCACAGCTTCCTCTCATCTGCCTGCCTTAACAACCCACGTGCTTTCACTCATATTTATACTCTTTTGTCCTAACATCTCCCTGCTGTTCTCTACATCCCTGTCAAGCAGTGCCGGCCCCTGGCATCCCCCACCCAGAGTGTGCTGACAGGGTAGGCAAATGATGGGGCACACTGGAGTACCTGGGCTGTAAGAGGGCACAGGGGAAGGAGACAAATAGCGTGATCTCCAGCTCATAGTTAGGCAGTTTAGGTTTAGGTGGCCATTGCTGATTCCTTTTGTATTTAGATTGATGGAGATTCCAGGATGGATTTGGAAACTAAATTTCTGATGTCTTCCTACTCAACCATTAACTAGAACACTATAGGAGCACCGCATTTTTTGAGTTGAACGAGTCAAGGCTCAGTCTTATCAGGCATGAAATAAATAAGTTTCTGCTGAAGCAATAAGGAACTTACTTAACTTGCTCTCAGAGCAGAGTTCAATAAACCCTACATTGATCTGAGAAGAAAATCATTAACTTCAGGAAAAGAGGTGGTATATTTTTCTGAACAGGAGTTAGTTCCATTACCACTGAAGGCCAGTCTGCTTAGATAAATGGACTTATAGTAACTTCGAAATCACAGAGAAGATTGGGTTTGTTTAATAATTTAACAAATAGTTTCAATGAACAGTGTTGACCTAGCCACAACCAGACAAAGGCCATTGTGGATGTACTGGGTTTGCATAGCAAGGTTTTGGTAGCTGGGGGGCTACAGGGGTAGCTTCTGTGAGAAGCTGCCAGAAGCTTCCCCCATGTCTGATAGAGTCAATGTCAGCCAGCTCCAACACAAACCTGCTGCTGGTCAAGTCTGAGCCCAACAGTGACGGTGGTAGCATCTCTGAGATAGCATAATTAACAAGGGGAAAAAGTTACTGTGCAGGAGCAATTGCAGCTGGAGAGAGGAGGGAGAATACATGAGAGCAGCAGCCCTGCAGACCCCAAGGTCAGCGCAGAAGGAGGGCAGGAGGTGCTCCAGGTGCCAGAGCAGATTCCCTTGCAGCCCATGGAGGTCCATGGTGAGAGGCAGGCTGTCTCCCTGCAGCCCATGGAGGTCCATGGTGGAGCAGATATCGACCTGCAGCCCGTAGAGGACCCACGATGGAGCAGGGGGATGTCTGAAGGAGGATGTGACCCCATGAGAAGCCTGTGCTGGAGGAGGCTCCTGGCAGGACCTGTGACCCTAAGGGGGACCCACGTTGGAGCAGGATGGCTGCAGGACTTGTGACCCTGTGCAAGGGACCCACCCTGGAGCAGTTCATGAAGAATTGCAGCCCATGGGAAGGACTCACATTGGAGTAATTTGTGCAGAACTGTCTCCTGTGGAAGGGACCTCACACTGGAGCAGAGTATGAGGAGTCCTCCCACTGAGGGGGGAGGAGGAGCTTTACTCTAATTTGACTGGTAATAAGCTATTTTTCCTCAGGTCGGGTCTGTTTTGCTTCTGATAGTAACTGAGTGATCTCCCCCTGTCCTTGACCCACAAGCCTTCTGTTTTATTTTCTCTCCCCTGTCCAGCTGAGGAGAGCAGTGACAGAGCAGCTTTGGTGGGCACCTGGTGTCTAGCCATGGTCAACCCACCGCAGTGGAAAATGTCAGTAAAACCCAGGATAAAAAAGTCCAGGATGAGGATGAATCATCAACAGTTAATGGCAGAAATTACATTTAAGTTTACTCAGTAGGAAAGCACTGATTTGCATTTGGTTTGAATTTTGAGTGATTTGGCTTACCTTTCACTGATTTTGAGCTGACAATATGCCTGAGAGTGTTTATCCTGCACAATCTGTGACACATTATCCATCATACACCATAGATGGTGCCCACAGGCATAATAATTACTAGTGGATGCAACCCATCGTAGCCCCTGTGCATTTTCATCTGGAATGTATTCCAGGAATCATGCACATTTATGAAACACTTAGAGACACATGCATCTCAAACTGCGGTTCTGTTTCTAGCTCTTTTCTCAGCAGTAACACAGGGGGCAATGACATCCACTATGCTTCCCTGACCATTTCCAGAATCCTGGTTTTGGTTGCCATGACTCTGCTGAACTTCAAGTGTTCAGGCTGAAATTTTTCATGGCAAGAAGCAAGAAATTTGGACCCTGTCTGCTGTATAGAAGACAGTAACATACACTGAAGGCTCAGCATGAGAACAACAGCATATGTATAAAAAATATTATAAAATATATATACAATATTACCTACCGTATACACATTTTATATAATATATAGCATAATCCAGCATAATATAATGGGGTTTATATATTTATATAATTATAACCCAAACTGCATAACCCATATCGTTTGCCCTAGCCCACCTAAGAGAGAAGCAAGATGGGCAGCCGTTCAATAGGACAGTTTTGTTTGCTCATTTGGGCAATTCTCATATCATTGCTGGGAATACAAAACAATGGTATTCTAAGATCTCACATATGTCACTTAGCCTTGATTAGGATCCTGAGGGCTCCTCACTATGGGCTTTCTGTCAATGGCACTGCTTAAATACTTACAAAGAAACATGTAGTTAAGTACTTACTGCTGGAGGGTGAGGGCATTGGCAGCTTGCTAGGCTGAGCCCTTCCCTCTCCTCTCTGCCAGACATGGTGCTGGGAGGGAAGGAATTCAGCTATGTCCTTCAGTCATAACTATTTAAAACAACGCAATGGAGGGGAGAGAATGAAACCAGCTGACAGGCAATGGTAACACCTTGGAGGGGCACTTCTATCACCTTTATCCTCTTTTGACCATCTTTATGTCCTAGCAATCATACTGATTTCAATGGAGTACAAACAGACTGTAGCCATGACTGAAAGCAGTGTATACACTCACACATTATTCATAGGGTAGGTTAAAGAGCTACGGTACAAACTGACTGAAAGTAATGTGAAGATGACTACAGAGAAGTCCAAAATCTATCTGAACTCCAAAGATCCAAATTATAGGCCTAAATCTTGTTTAGGCGGAAGAAGGGAACTGGACTATTTGGCCATCAGAAGAAATGTCCAGCTTATAGAGCAGCTGCACTTGGCACTGGTTGGGTTCTCTGCCACGCATGTGTTTCTGGGGGTGATTTTCCAGGTGAAGAGCCAGGAGCACCACCAAGTGCAGACCTCAAAAGGTGTTCAGTGCAATGTACAGTGTATATGTATAGCTTGAAATGACAGAGGCATCAAAAGGAACTCTGCAGCTGCTGCTGACTGCACTAAATGCACAGAAGGACAGTATCAGGGGGGTTTTAATTTCCTAACAGGAGATCAAGGAAAAGATCAAAACTACACCTGCATTGAAGTGAGGGACTAGACCACAAAAGCCTGGTTTCTCCAAGATGACTATGTGAATGGATTTTGAAACCAGGTGCTTAAAGTGGTGTCCTGGTACTGTAAGCAGAGAAGGGGGTGCACTGGCATCCCCAAAAATGAGGCACAGTTCCCCCTAAAGGGCTGTCGAGGAAAGTACTGTCAGCATTGTTGGAGCAGGGAGTGATTCGTCGGCTTGCAGCAACCTAACAGAGGGGAACAGATAACCAGAATCAGCATTTAATAAGTTTATTCAGCATCTTTTGAGCACAGCTGCCCTACTGCTGCATTTTTTTCCACAGACCTGGAAATAATAACCTTTATTTAAGTGCTTATATTCAGCCATATCAGCATGTGCCTGTTCCAACATTAAGGCTTTGAAAGGGATATTTGATACGAGACAATTATTTGCTAAGCCATCAGGTTCAAAAGTAGATTTTTGGAAATAGGCATGACCAGAGCTGTTTTTTAAAAGTGACCTGCAAACAGCTTTTTAAAGCTCAGCAGTTTTGCCTTTTCACTCTATGCTGCCTCGTATTCACCAGGAACCGAGTTCATTTCTGGGCAATGACGACCTCAGTTCTTGACCTCCAGCAAAACAATCATTTGGGTTTTTCAGGTGTCCCACCTGTGTCCTTGCAAGACTCAGCCACATCTGGGAAACAACAGTATCATTAACTACATCATGATGGCTACAGTTCGCCCTCCCATTTGACTCTTGCATATGGTAACAGTCAAGTACTCCAAAATAAGGTATATTTTGTTGGATTTTGGTGCTAAAAATAAATAACTGTAATGAAAGGCACTGTAGGTAGCATTACATTCATGCTAACTGCAATTAAAATGCATTCTTAAATTCATCAGGTTGGATTTTTGGTGACTCATCCACTGCTTTTCTCTCTGAATCCAGATATTTTCAGAGCATGGATGAATTCCAAGTATGAAATCTCAATTTAGACAGGATGAAAGAGATAACAGCAGGTTGGGAAAGAGACCAAAATTAAGGGAAATTTGATGCTTTAATGAAGATGGTTCCTCTTTTTTTGCCTCAGCATCCTGACTCCCTGCTCTCACAAGACGAGGGTGTAGCAGCCATGGCTGGGACAGGCTGCTTTCTCTCATGTGCTCTTCAGTGAGGATTTGCAGCTCTCTCCTCCTGGTGCAGCCTGTGCTGCCCCACTCAGTGACAGTGTCATGCAGCAAGCCTAAAGCCCACTGAAAAGCTCCACTGGTTTAGCTACATCCCAAAAACTCTGTTCCCTGTGCTTTGTGTAGTTGCTTGGATAGCTGGCATCCATGGTGCAGACCTGCAAGACTGATGATCTCAGGTCTGCTTCTGTGTTTAAAAATGTATGGCCACTATTTCACTCACCAGGAACAGTTTATCAGTGCTGCTTGGTCTGTAATCTGGGGGCTGAAGTTTCAAAACCAGAAGTGGTGCAGGGATTTAAAGTCTGCACCATCACAGTGCGATTAAGGCAGAAGTACCTGTGTGCGCGTCCTACTGGTCTGGCAGAGTGTTTTCCTATGAAGTCTCTTGGGTGTTTGCTTTCATCCCACATCCCTCCTTCCTTCCCCACGATCCCCAGATGATCGGAAATAACCAGGATTTCTTGAGCTGAAAGCTTTGAAAGCCTGCATTTCTGCAGAGCTTTGCAAACAGCCAAGGTGTGATTCATGGGAGCTTGGATCCGCGTGAGGTCCAGAGCAGGCAGCGGGAGGGCTGCCTTTGCCACATGGTTGCTCAGCCTTTTGCTTTCCATGGGCAGGAGCGAGCTGTTCCTTGTGAGAACTCATCTGGCTTCCATGAGACACAGCCGACTTGCTTGGCAGGTGGGAGGCCCAGCCCTGTCTCTCAGCTCAGTGCAGAGGGATTTTTGGCTTGCCAGTGCCATTAGCCAGGAGCCGTAGCCTCCCAGGCCATGCCTTGTTCACTGAAATGCCCAGCCCCTTAGTTAAACACCCTTCATTTAAGACCTGTCTTGGTATCAGTCATTGCTGTCACTGGGCATAGAGGCTCCCTGCATGCCAGCTGTGCTGCTGGTGCACTGAACACTGGGTTGCAACCAGAGAAAGGTCATACCAAGGCACATTTCAGTGCAAAATCACCTTCCACCTGAGAAAAACATGTCCCTTCTGTCTGTGAGACTGCATCCTGCAAGTAAAACCCCAGATCTAGCTGTGCCCAATCTCAGCCACTGGGCCAGGGGTCTTGCCATCAGGCAAGGACCTTTGTTCCTCCAACACCCTCCCCATCTTCTCTTGCCATCTCAACCTACTGCCTCATATCCACCAAGAGCAGATAACAGCATTTCTTTTTTGTAGCTGTAATTCTTGCCATCTACCTGCCTCTGCCCTGCTGACTGCTGCTAGCCATGGCGGTTTGCTGTCTCTTGGTTTGCTGCTGCCTGGCTGGAGATCAAGTCATCCCCATAAAGGAATTTCAGGCAATTCCTTGAAAAGGCAGTGGCAGCACAGCACAGGCAACCCCTGCCATGGTGAGGGCAGTGGGGGAGAAAACTCCAGAGCCAGCTGCTCCCATTGCTGTTTCCTATCCTCTGTTACATACAGAACAAACACAGTATTAGGAAAGGACTAACTCCCTGTGTACGACTGCACTTCTGGCAATGGCTGTCCCTCCACAACAGGCTGCTGAGCAGCAGCTCCTGCATTTGGAGAGGTCCAAGTGGTAACAGCCCATGTCTCCAAGGAAATGGAAGCTTTTCTGTGCCAGTCACCTTTGCATTGTTCCCCCCCTCGCTCAGCAGCTGTGTTCACCTCTCCAGCTGCCCAGCTGTTCACTGCCAGGATTTTTTAAAGGTCCCCGGTGCTGCATGAGAAAGGAATAAAAGTGAATTTGGGTGGTCAGAAATGGAGGCATCTTGTGCAGCCCATGAGAGCATTGTTGGACTGGCAACTCTGGTAGTGTTCAGATATGCAGTAGAGGTGTGTGCCCCACAAGTGATTAGGTCAAATAGATCACTTACTGGGTAGAGTAAAAAACATTGTGTTTTAACTGTATTATTGGGGAAAGCTGATAACCAATAGAGAAAACACCATTAGAAGTGTATCAGTGCCACACACAGAAAAAAGCCCTTGTTCTTGGTTTGGACGCTGCATGTGAGCTCAAAACCAGCTTCAAGGAGGTCACTACAAACACACCAAGGGATGCTCCACTGAAAATGAGCTTCATGTCTTTCTCAAGTCAGACCTGAAATATTCCCCTGCTCCTGTAGCGGGGCAGCATCTGGGCATGGCACGGGGCTGTGTGGAAACCCAGGAGTGCCTCATCTCTAAAACTGTACTGGGACATTTCCAGATAAATCAATGAAGACTCATCTTTTCACCTTGAGAGTGCAAACTAATTTAGCAAGTTGTCTGATCCTGCTGATCTACAGAATGTCTTTAACTAGAAAAGAACTCTGACTTACAGACATTTAAAATAAACATTTATGTGCTCTTAGATAATGAACACAAGCAAAGCCACGTTAGCGCTTTAAATGTCAGGAAGATAGGGGAGCATCATTTTTTGAGAGTTCTTCAAAGTACGTGGGTTTTTATATCTTTTGACTCCCACGAGGAATTCACAACAAGGTTTTCTGAGCAATTTAGTTTAAATACCAAAGCTACTCAACAATTTGCTCAGGGAATGATATCTGAGAATAAATGGTGTTGTCCTTACTGTCAATGAATAGCTCTTTTTGTGAGATATTTCAATGTACAGTGCCAGCATTTTAACATGCAAGCTCTACCTGAAGTTTCTTGGCTAATGTGTAACTGGGAATAGCAGAAAGGCAATAAACATAGAAGTGCTTCAGGGCTTATGGAAATCTCTGACTCAAGTCTGATGACACAAAGGTTGTTGAAAAGCCATCAGCACTGGGATGAAGTAGACAAAACACTGCAGCTCAGTGTGCAGCATCCTCCCACAGAATAGAGGGAACTCAGACAGGACAGAAATGCTATTGCTAATCTGCTCCTCTTCAGGCAGCACACATAGAGCAGGACTTTGCCTGCTGCTGGCACCACCTGCATGGTGAGAGGTGGCACCGTGGGGTGGGTGGGCAGCAAGATGGGGTTCTCCAGCCTCCATCCGATGGGGCTTCTGCTCCCAGCTACATCACTGAAACAGGGTTGGACCCCATTGCCATAGGGCTGTGCCGCTGACTTCGTTTTGGATGGTCAGTCAGCTTTTGGTTTTGTGCCTGTACAGTGAAAATCAGGGTCTTGCAGTCATAGTCAACCTCATGTACAGGACTGACTTCTCACAGGGATCTTCTTGAAGGGTAGGACTTGCTCATTTTCCTTTTCTATGTGTGCACGCACAGTGTGCAGGTGTGTGAGTGTGTGCATGCATATAAATAAGTCCTAATAATATCATTAAATTAATTCCTCCTGTTGCTATGGGAACACACACAATTGCATCAAGCGTGTGCAGCAGAGGTAGGTTATAAGGCTGACATTGGAGCAGATCTTTGAGCTCATCTTCTAACACATTTTCTTTTTCAAAGCAGACTGGGGAAAAATAGCAGTGCCTGAATCCCAGAGGTGCAAACCAGGAATTACTGATCTTTTCTCCACTTGCAAAGGAACTACTCTTCATACCTAACATTAGCATGCCCACCTGGCATGCCAGCCTGCACCTGGGGCTGTTTTCCAAGGAAATGTGGCAGGGCCACAGGAGCAGGCAGTGCAGGACATCTGCCCCTTCAACACCTTGCAGCGATTCATCAGGTTGGGGAGGAAAAAAAACAAGCCCCAAAACCCACCCAAACAGCAGAGCCTTGCAGGACAGCTAAGGGTCTCAAAGTCATGATCCTCCAAGCCAGGTGGGGTTTGCTCCTGCATTGAGTGCGCCCTCAGCAAGTTTGCCGATGACACCAAGCTGTGTGGTTCAGTTGATACGCTGGAGGGAAGGGATGCCATCCAGAGGGACCTTGACACGCTTGTGAGGTGGGCTGATGTCAGCCTTATGAAGTTTAACCATGTCAAGTGCAAGGTCCTACACCTGGGTCGGAGCAATCCCAGGCACAGCTACAGGTTGGGCAGAGAAGAGATTCAGAGCGGCCCTGCAGAGAAGGACTTGGGGGTGCTGGTCGATGAGAAAATGAACATGAGCCGGCTTCAGTGTGCGCTCGCAGCCCAGAAAGCCAACCGTATCCTGGGCTGCATCAAAAGGAGCGTGACCAGCAGGTCGAAAGAGGTGATCCTGCCCCTCTACTCTGCTCTTGTGAGACCTCACTTGGAGTATTGTGTGCAGTTCTGGTGTCCTCAACATAAAAAGGACATGGAACTGCTGGAACAAGTCCAGAGGAGGGCCATGAGGATGATCAGGGGACTGGAGCACCTCCCGTATGAAGACAGGCTGAGGAAGTTGGGGCTGTTCAGCCTGGAGAAGAGAAGGCTGCGTGGAGACCTCATAGCAGCCTTCCAGTATCTGAAGGGGGCCTATAGGGATGCTGGGGAGGGACTGTTCATTAGGGACTGTAGTGACAGGACAAGGGGTAACGGGTTAAAACTGAAACAGGGGAAGTTTAGATTGGATATTAAGGAGGAAGTTCTTTACTGTAAGGGTGGTGAGGCACTGGAATGCCCAGGAAGTTGTGAATGCTCCATCCCTGGAGGTGTTCAAGGCCAGGTTGGATGAAGCCTTGTGTGGGATGGTTTAGTGTGAGGTGTCCCTGCCCATGGCAGGGGGGTTGGAACTGGATGATCTTAATGTCCTTTCCAACCCTAACTGTTCTATGATTCTATGATTCTACTGTTGGTCTCAAATAAGTGTTCCCACATTGGATGGCAAATGTGCACACAACCATCCCCCACTGATAGGCACTGTTTTGGAGGCATCATGGTCCAAAAGGTCGGGTGGTGAGGAACCCTTTGTCCTGATCACCACCACCAGCAGCCTTGCTGAGGGGCTGGGAGGTCTCACAGTGCAACCTCAGCTTCCTCATTCCCTAGCTGCAGCACAGAGAGCAGTATTTACCCATAACTTCACCAGCAGAGCCATTCAACCCTCTCCCTGTGATGCACAGGATACAGGCTCTTGCTGAAACGGGCAGGTCACCTCAGGGACATTTTCTTCCTTTCCATGGTCACAGCAGGACTACAAAGCCCTTCGAGGGGAAGGACCTTTTTTCCCATCTTTTGATTTCTAGTCCAAGACCGAGCATGGTGTGGCCCATGTCCAGCAAGCAGCCACCTGCCCCAGACAGGGACACCTGCTCCGGCCTGAGCTGGAGACAGAGACACCAGCCACCACTCTGTCGGCTGTGGGGTATCTGCGGGGACAGCTTTCCTGTGAAAGGTTTTCCCTGCTCTGCCTTTCCCCTCTACACCACGTTGAGAAGGCATCAGTCAGGGTGCTTGGGATGCTTGGGGCTTTAGGGGCTCTTTATCACCTCCTTTTCAAAAGCATGCTTCATCACATTGGGCTTACTACTTTCTTTATAATCTATTTACAATCTTATTGTAAAGGCTCTGACACAGCGCCTTGCCTTGCTAGCCCCACAAGAGCATACTTCGAAGGGTAAGCACCAGTTTGAACGGAATATGAATGAAAAAATATTGCGCACAGAAGAGTAGTTCTGCCAGGTTTCTGTTTGACTTATGCTGTGGTGGAGTTGCAGGCAGGGTGTGAGGAGTCAGAGACCGTATCATAGTGTTCAAAATGATGAGGGCACATGGGAGGCAGAGCTGGAGGCACCTGGTATATTGCTACTTCCAGGCAATCAGATGATCTGCAAAGAACCAGTTACCGGCTTCTAAACCTCACGAAATGCAGTTAACCCCTAGGTCAGGCTCAGGCCAATCAGGTGTGACACATTTTGGCTCTGGCTCAGTCTTGTTCCATTTGGCTTTGCTGGTTTTTCATTTCCATAGTGCTTTGACTAGGAGGGACCAGCAGTCTGAGCCCCGCTGTGCGCTGCACCCTGTGCTCAGCAGAGGTAAGTGGTGGTGACCTCCACACATCCCTCAGTCCCCTGTAACAGCAGGGGATTGATGAAGGCAGATGAGCAAAGCACATCCTCCCTTACAGTCAGCTATGAGGCTATGTCAGCCTCGAGCTGCTGGTCAGGACCACCTTCTGGGATGAAAAGGGAAAAAAGGAAAACCTTTGCTATTGTCACCTCAGAGGACAGGGCTGGCCAACATCTTAGATACCTGACAGGAAGGTGAAAAAGCACCTTGATTATGATAATAATAATAAAAAAAATGAAGCCAGCAGTGCAGTAGGGAAAACAATTCCTTAAGATTTGGAGGAAAAAGCCTGCTATATCCTTTGAAGGCAAGCAGCTGAAGCGTTGCTGCAAGAGGTCTGAAGACCATTGCCCTAATGCAAAAACACAGAGCCCTGCAGAAAGGTGTGAAGCAATTCTAGAGTTGTAAGGACCCTCCACTGCAATGCACACTCATCCAATTTAATCCTACCCATGGCTCCACACTCCTCAGAGCCTGGCTTATCACATACTTCTAAAATTATGGCTCATTGCCATTTGAACAAAGCAATTTCTGATCCAAAACTTACATGCAAGAGTGGTTATCCGTGTCAACCGCCACCTCTTCCTTTGACTTGCAGCTTTCCTAGACAGGGCTGCACACTTCAGGAATTACTTCCAGATGGATAGCCTGGCCTTTAATTGTAACTGAAATGCATTTGCTCAGGTTGTAACCCTTTAACCAGAGGATCCTGCTCTTCCAAGAGTGATAGCCTGTCTTCTTGCTCCTTCTCCACCTGCTCTGCCAATCTTTGTGCTGGCTCTGAACTTTACCAGTGGTGGGGTTTGGTTTTTCTTTATCATTTTCTGTTTTGCTGATACTGTGTGGTTTATTAAAATGTAATAATTCCTAGGAGACATCAGTGAAGGCAAGAGCCTTTGATTCCCCCCTACCGCCACTGTGCGCTACTCGGTGCGGTCCGGTACTTGGTGTAGGTTTTGACCCCTGCGCTGTGTGCCTCGTCAACACCATGTCCCAAAAATCTCTAACATTGTAATGTCACACAGTGACAAGCCACATGCTTTGGAGATACCAAGTGTACTTTTCTACAGAGAGGTGTTTATCCCATCAAAGGGGGAGTCTAATCCCATCGCAGAGGGAAAGTAAAAGTTGTGTAAGGTGATTTGTCTTCTGAGAAGCTGTGTTAACCACATTAGTTAGGCTTGCAACATGTAATAACAGGCTGCTAGATTTACCTGTGCATCTTCTTTTAGCCAGGTAAAACATATTGTCATGGTTTTGGGAGCTTTTTGCAATGCTTCTGGAACTCTATCTGCAAAAGCACCCACAGAATGATCTGAATGATGTCCGGGTGGCATCAACATTTCCATCACTAAACTCACATTCCCATCAATTGCATTACACGTTGGAAAACCAGCCATTTTAGAACCCTAAACATACATCTGAGTGTTTGGTACTGCATTCTGTTTGCACAATGTAAATGTCAACAGAGTCTGACCGGGGTACCTAGGCAACAGCTAATTTTGAGGTCAGTGATTAACTCTTCTTTGTCAGAGTGTAATTTACCGTCAAATTATCTCTAGCCAAATATAGCAGTTTCTGGATTAGAAAAAAAAAAAAAAGGCCTTATTGCTATTTTTAGACATTATTATTGGTGGCAAGTGATGTTTGCTGCATTTTCTTCTGGTCTAAACACTGATGCTCATGAGGGAAGGGGAGCAGTCTCTTAGGGAGGCTGCCTGCTCCCCTTACTCTGGGATTCCCAAGAAGAGGAAGCGAAGGCTCAGCTCAGCCACGGCACACCATGCTCCAGTGTTTGTGGCCGTAGCAGGGAGCAATTGATTTTTATTTTTTATGGCACATATACACACTTCCTTGATTAGATAAAAAGCGGATGCCACCAATTAGCACATATATCAACAGTAAAGTACCAAAACTCTGTTTTGCTCCTTCCCTCCCCAGAGCACTTTGCTACCTTCAGCTCTTCAAGCTCCCTTGTTTTCTGATTAACTTCTGGCTACTGACTCAACCCATAATTTTGGATTTAAAGCCCTCTAGCATTGTGTTTCAAATGCATTCTCTTACCTCATATGACTTTTTGGAAAGAATAGTGAAAACCTGAGAGCATGTATTAAAAGGTCATTCTAGCAGTCACATGAGGAAACAGGCCCTTCTGCAGGGATTAGAGATTAAGCAAACATCCTTCTGCCTGGAAAACTACTCATTCATGATCTACATCAATATGGGCATTTGTTTGGAGGGGTCCAGGCCTATGGATAATACACCACTGGGCCCTCCCCCTTAGTTTGGTGCTGCCAAGCCAAGCACATGCTCACCTGCAGGATGAGGAGGAGGGGAGCAGGATGGGTGCCCACAGGAGGATGATGGGCTTTGCTTGCTTACAGCACCTGCACATTGCTTTCCCCTTGAATTCCTCCCAGCCTTTCCAACTGCCTTGGAGATGTAACCATCCTGGCCACTATGCTCTGCCCTGTAAGCATCCAGCGATGCTAATAACTTCAGCCATGCACCTTTACCCTTGGTTTACTTTTATATCGGAGCTGACATCACAAGGAAAAAGAAAAAAAAAATTAGAAAAATAGAAGTTTTCTGAGAATTTACTATTCTCTGCCACTGCTGCAGCTAAATAATCATCATCTGTTTCTTGCTGGCAGAGATCCAGGCTGCTGAGCAATAGCAGGCTTGTTTTGAAGTTGCTTTAATTTGTTCTCTTAGAAGAAATGTCCTTGCTAAGTGTTGCCAAGCTGGCATGTAAAGAAATATGAAATTGCATTTTGTATCATCTGGAAGACTCAAATAAAACATATAAAGCGCTAAACATGATAATAATAAGGGTGTATAAGTAGATGCTATTGGATTAAACCCGAATCCTTACTGTCTCCGGGTAATGTCTAATTTGACATCTAATACATTTGCTGGGTTATATGGATTTGTGCTGTGCTGTGATGCTGAATTCCTAGGCCAAACACCCCAGGACAGCATTCCCACTGGTGGGCAGGGGCCTTGCTTTCTCCCTGGACTGTGCCCTGCTACTCAAGATACAGCCCCCCTCTGCGCAGTAGCTCTTCCCCCACTTCCTTGTTGCTAACAAGCAAGATATCTTTCCCTCTGGTTTTTTTTAGTACACAGTCTTCTCTGATGTGTAGGATTTCTTACAGTTTGGTGCGTCCAACCCACCTAGTGTTTCTTGGCTACCACCTTGTAATTAAGGAGGTTAGTTGAGCCATGAAAGAGATTGCCTCTGGAGATGAGACAAACCCTGTCACTGGAGTTTTGAGAGCAATTGTAAGGGATTTGTACGGGCAAATTGGAAACCCATTTATCAGGGGTAGCTGGTTTTGTAGTGAGGCTATGTGGAGATGTACCAGAGCAACCACAGGGAAGAAAGCCTCACTACAGCCTCATAGGGTGAGTGAAGATGGGGATTTTGGTTCTGTCTTAGAGGCAATGTTTCTGTATTACAGGCAGTGACTGCTTAATACCTTACAGTTGTTTTTCCATATTTTTGATAGGATATGTAGTTAATACATTCCTATGGGAGATGGGGAATAGAGAACTAGACCTACCCCTCCATTTCCACAGGGACTTGTTCAGTCACCAGGTGAGTACCTACAGGGCTCTGTCTGGGTAAATGTTCTCTTGCTGGTTTAAAAGCCCTGATGAATAAGCCCTGGTCAGGTCTCTCAAAGCAAGGACATGGCCAGCAGTTCTGGGGAGAGAGTTCTAGTGCAGATCCTTCTTGGTCAGATGTGCTTCCTCAGCACATCCCTCTGGCCAGCTCCACAGAGGTCAAGGCTGAGCTTATTCCCTTTTCCATTTGGATGCTATTCTGAGCTCTACCTGCTCAAGGGATCTTCATCACTGGGATTCCTGGCTTAGAAACAGGTATTTTCCTATTCTGTGCTGGCAGGTACTTTATTGTAGTTCCCCAAGCCCTTTATAGGGACTGGCCCACGGAGCCAGTTCTATGCTGCAGGCAGGGAAATTGCTCCTGCAATTTCTGAGAGCAATTTCTGAGAGGAAGATGGGCACAGTGCTTTTTCCACAATGACATTTATTTTTAGCTTGGATTTTAGTATCTGGAAAAATTGTTCTCAAACTTGCTATTAACTTTAATGAAAAAAATATATCTACACCCTCCTGTGAAGTAACTAAACAGCAACTTACAGGGTCATATGAAACAACACAAACGTTTTAATGAAATAAGTTCGCAGCTTCTTTTTACAATGCAGCAAAGGACATTGGTTAGGTAAATTCAGGACTTCCTCACTTAGATGTGCAGAAAAGGCCTTGAACAATTTAAAGGCTAGTTTGAAGCCATTTAAAAGCTTGAGCAAAAAGGTTTTGAAAAAGTTTTAAAGAATAAAAGCAATAAAAGACCTTATTCCACTGCACTAGATGACACATCTAATGATGAATGACCTCTGCTGCTTCTGATTTCTTTCCATCAACAGAACAAGCAGTGCAAGGAAGGAAAAGTTGCAAAGTACATATATTTACCTTCACTGTATTAATCACTTATCTCTAGAAGTAAACAGAGCGAACCAGAGGCTATCATTTTTAATAAAGGTAAGCAATGACTGTGCCTTTCCTAACAAACTCTATACAAACCCACGTGCAGCTCTTTTAGCATCCAAGTGTTGCTGACAAATACTCCTTTGGCAGCTAAGCCAACCTAGGTGGCCGATGGAAGTGGGCTGACAGATGTGGAGATTGCCAAGTAGATGTGTAATCTCATAGTCACAGAGTCATGGAACCACAGAAAGGTTTGGGTTAGAAGGGACCTTAAAGCTCATCAAGTTCTAGCTCCCTGCCACGTGCAGGGACACTTTAAATTAGACCAGGTTGCTCAAAGCTCCATCCAACCTGGCCTTGAACACTGCCAAGGATGGGGCAGCCACAGCTTCTATGAGCAACCTGTGCCAGCGCCTCAGCAGCCTCACAGGGAAGAATTTCTTCCCAGTGTCTAAGCTCAATCTCCCCTCTTTCATCTTAAAGCCATTTCCCCTACTCCTATCACTGTAAAAAGTGCCTCTCCAGCTTTCTTGTTGGCCTCTTTAGGCACTGGAAGCTGCTCTAAGGTCCCCCCGAAGCCTTCTCTTCTCCAGGCTGAACAAGCCCGGCTCTCTCAGCCTGTCTTCATAGGAGATGCTCCAGCCCTCGGAGCAGCTTGGTGGCCCTCCTCTGCACTCACCCCAACAGGTCCCTGGGCCACTGGGTCCCCACCAAAAGACGATAAAAAAGCTCAAACACCTGAAAAAAAAAACAACAAACCCAACCCAAGAAGTCTCTGGGTGGTGAGCACTCAGAAGGTGTCTCCCAGGGGACAGTCCCTGCCTGATTTAAGAGGTCAAAGCTGCATCAAAATGTCATCCTGTCCGAAGTGGGAGTGGTAGGAGGAGAAGGTTTCATAGCCTGAGACACAGCCACTGTCAGCCACAGGCAGAACCGGCAGCTGCCAAGACTGTGGGATAGGGCAGGAAGAGGGGAGGCTGGGTGGGAGCTCTACCCATAAAGAGAAAAAGGGCGGAGGAAGAATCTCACATTAAATTGTTGCAAAGAAGTCCTTTAAGAGCCACAAGTGAAAGTTCACACTCGCCTTTGCTCATTTTCCTGTACATACCCATGTTTAGACTCTCTTCTCATTGAAAATGAAATGCACGACAGCTCGGACTCTGCAGGCTTCAACCTAAGGTTCAGTTTCAATCCATCCTGATAAAAAGTATTTGTTACACTATTTAAAGCATATTTTCACCTATTTATGTGAAGTTTGTCCCTGTACTTTCAGCTAGTGATTCACAGACCACATAACACAGTACTGCTTTCCAAAGCACCCATGAAATCTATTGGAGAAATGCAGCTTTGTGAATGCAACAGAGTAAACCAGGATTTTCATCCTAAGCATGTGCTAGAAAAAGTGTGATAGTTGTGTTTATGTGGTCCCATATTGCTTTATTTTGCAAGTAAAACAGATTTTACAGACATACAGGCTGTTTTCTGGACTGTATCTGCACAGGGGACAGAGCAACCGAGCAGCTGAAGATGCACTGAAAGGGACTTCCAGCACCAGGAGCACTCCCTCAAGAAGCACAGTCAGAGACCACCTGGGAAACACGATGTGTGGCAGACAAACGGGAGTGGGGAGGACACCACTGAAATCTTAAATGGTGCCTGAACCCCGCTGAGGTTTATGTCATCAGTAAGTTTTGCAATGCAGCATGTTTGCAGGTGCCTCGATCTGAAGGATCAGGCAGGGGGTATCTCTGATGAGGACCTAGTCATCAGTGACACCACGTGATGAGGCTGAGTTCACCAAGTCAGGAAAATGATGAACTCTAAGAGGTGCCTAAATGGATTCCTAAGTGCTTAAAACATCTTTTCATACCAGCTGCATAGAAATCTCTGAAATGTCAACACTGGTTAGCTCGCCATCTGTGTTACCCCTTCTCTCATCCCCTCCTCCTGCCTTTACTTTAAGGCTTCTTTATGTTGCCAGAAGAAAAATGACTCTTCAATATTTTCAGCGTGTTACTGGAGAGATAAATTTTGAAGTGCTTTTTATGTTTTGGTTCCAACTCATGCTATGTAAAGCACATTTAATAATACTTAACATTTACTCAGCCTACTTATTAATCATTAAAGAACACCAACTATCAAAATAATCCATAGTTAACTGAAATTAAATAATCACATATTAAAATTGCACCGCAATATTGCTCAACTCTCAGAGCAGATGGAGAAGTCAAGGGGAGAGTTTTTAGATCGTTTATTTCAGCAACTTCTTAACTGTGTTGCTGCTTAATTTTTGGAAATTCGCTAAGGTAATTACGGAGGTATATCATAGGCTGTGCTTAGGTATGCACTGCTGAAACACGGCTTCCTCTTTTTACATTCCCCTGAGGGATCTACGGATTCAGTCTCAGCTAGGAAGCCAAGACGAAAACATCTTGATGAGAGGGCAGGTCTTGCCAGATCTCCTTCCACTGCTTTTTATGGTGCTGTGGTAAATGAGTGTGGCTGTTAGATGACAGCTTTATCTACTCTTCGAGTCCTCTTTGTCCTACAACTGTTTGAAATTGAGAGCACTCCAGGTGGCTTAGCTTTTGTTGGAATGACTGGTGCAAGAAGTGGCCTTTAACAACAGCTCTGGAAATATAAACAGTTCCCAAGGAGGTGCAGCCATTTTAGTAAGTGTGGTGCTGGCCATTAACCCTGACAGCTGATACTTGGCAACGTGAGGGAGATGCACAGCACTGCCTGCTGAGCTCAGCAAGAACTGGACATGGATTGTAAGAGCATCCTCCTCTTGAAAGGGTAAAAGTCCAGAGAAATGTAAGCTTACTAATGAGCTGGAAGGACTTAGAAAACTCCTGATAACAAGGAGCAAAGTAAGGATGGACACATGCATCTCCCTTTCAGAGACACACTACAATGCTTGAGCAATCTGTTTACTGAGTGAAATGCAGGACAACAGGTAAGGGCTGTGAGACTGGACAGGCTCATAGGTCAAAAACTCTTCCTACATCTTACTCTGAGATCCAAATGCTCTCACGAGGTTTCACCACACATGAAATGACTTCTGCCTCAATAGCACGGGCTCACAGCATTTTCAGTTAAGAAAAAAGTATTAAAGAACAGAGAGGTTTAAACTGATGTATATCCAGAACATAAAATGCATGCGCTGCCTTATGATATACATGCCATCATAGAAAAGACCTGCCATATACTTGCCTCCAAAAGTAGTAAGTTGGTCAACCATGTGACAAATCACCCACAACTGAGGCCTTCCACACCACATTTCAGTACTGAAAAAAATAACTTGCATGTTTCTCTTTATCTTTTAGAGATGCCACAAAAGTACCGCAGATATTTTACTTTCACTGTGGAGCCCAGGTGGCCCATGTTTGTGAACCTGACTTGCTAAGTTTGAATGGCACCATTTTTAATCCAGTTTGGAAAAAGTTTGGAACAATTTATTCTGTCACAGCCCGTTTAATTAATGTTGAAATAAGCCACCTCTGTTTGAGGGCTAGATTGGAGGATTTCCCCTGGGCAAGTCCAAAATTTTACTTTACCTTGGGTTTTACCTTACCTTCTTCCACCTTGCTCAGTAGCATCCATTTCTGCATTAGGTTACTTGTGGTCTCCATCTTCATCCAAGCTAACATTGACCATACTCAACCCATTCTTTACTTGGCAAAGAGAATAAGATAGCACTGCATTTTCTGAATTGTAGTGGGGGTATGTGGTCAAGTGCTTGAGCTATGTAGGCTTACAAAACCCTCTTAAACCTTCTTACCACTGGTTTCACTGTTACAAGTGCTGTTGGAATGCCTGGAAAGACATGGGGAAATATATGAGCAGTGAGATGCCATGCAGGAAGAAGGGCTGTGGGTAAAAGTTGCAGTGAGGGGAAGTCCAACTAGATAAATCTTTATAGTTGAGGGTGAAGCAGAGGCGCAGGTTGCCCAGAGAGGCTGTGCAGTCTTCTTCCTTGGAGACAATCAGCTTGACTGAACACAACCCTGAGGGAAACCTTTGCACAGTTGATGCTGTCCCTGCTCTGCGGAGGTGGTGGGACCAGAGAGATACCCCAGACCTGACCCCCACAGGTCCTATCCAAATTAAACTACTCTGAGATTTGTGTTTCAGAAATCCTGGGAAGGAACAGCTTTGGCAGCTTACAGAGATACAGAGTGTCCGCAGCTTGTCTTAATAATAGTGTTTAGCCTGCAGGAGGATGTGGATGGATGTAATGAATGATGAAACTCTAATCCCACTGAATGTGCCCACCTTTTCCGGTGTCATGGCCTGTGTGCCTTCTACGTTTGGACTGCCCAAGACAGTACACACAATATTTTTTAATGTATTGATAAAAATTGTATGTGAGCAGTTCACATGCTGTTCCCATAACCGAGAGGTCATTTGATTTCCACAGTCTTTTGATCAGCCGTTACAGAACAAACACTCTACGAGGCTGGGGTGGGAAGGCACCTTTAGGCTTGTCCCCTTAGCACCAGGAAAGCCATGTTGCTGCAGATGAAAACTGCCTGCTACCCATGTTTGTGTGGAACTGGGTTTGGCAGTGACAGAAGAAGCATGACCAACAGGTTGAGGGAGGGGATTCTCCCCCTCTACTCCGCCCTCATGAGATGCCACCTGCAGTATTGCATTCAGCTTTGAGGCCCCCAACGCATGAGGGATGTGGACCTGCTTGAGTGAGTCCAGAGGAGGGCCACAAGATGCTCTGAGGGCTGGAGCGCTCTCCTATGAAGACAGGCTGAGAGAGCTGGGCTTGTTCAGCCTGGAGAAGGCTCAGGGGAGACCTTAGAGCAGCTTCCAGTACCTGAAGGGGGCCTGCAAGAAAGCTGGAGTGGGACTTCTTACAAGAGCATGTAGTGATAGGCAAGGGGAAATGGCTTTAACCTGAAAGATGGAAGATTTAGATTTAGATATTAGGAAGAAGTTATTTACTCTACGAGTGTGATGAGACAGTGGAACAGGTTGCCTGTAGAAGCTGCGGATGCCCCATCCCCTGGCAGTGTTCAAGGCCAGGTTGGACGCGGCTTTGAGCAACCTGGTCTAGTGGAAGGTGTCCCCTGCATGTGGCAGCAGGGCCAGAACTAGATGATCTTTAAGGTCCCTTCCAATCCAAAACATTCTATGATTCTATGACGAGCACAAGACAGTCATCCTTGGCTTCATTGGTTCATATGCTTTAGAGAGGAAATACCTTGGCTGCTGGGTCATTGCGAGACACCATAGGGTGAGACATGGAAAGAGAGACTTGGTTTTTACACACATGCAATTGGGTCTTCTGTGGTTTAACGTTATTTTGAGGGACATCAGGCAATAGCGTGGATTCTTTCGCTGTTAAGCAGATTGTCAGCCCTAGAGTATACACTGTTTGAAGGGTATCAGTGTGAAGCAGGCTCTCCCACAGCACTTTATAGCGCTGTTCGGAACCATTTACGCTCCGCGCTATACAAAGCCCATGCCGGGCTCAGGGCCATTCCAGCGAGCGCCGCCGGAACGCAGAACTCGCCCCGCTCTTCCCTGAGGCTCCGTGGGGGCACTCGGGGCGGGGAAACCCCCAGCTGCTCCCGGCCGGCAGCCGCAAGGGGCATCCACTCGCTCCCTCTGCGCCCGCATCCCCCGGCACAACCCGCGGCGCACCGGCCGGTCACGGCCCTCCGGCCCCGGCCTGCCGGAGCAACCGGACCCACCGCGCGCTCTCCCCGCGCCCCGCCGGGCCCCGCCCCGCTTTCCCGCCGTTGACGTCAGCGCTCCCGCCAAAGCCGGGGCGTGGCCGGGGCGGGGCGCGGGGGGCGGCCGGGCCGGCGGGAAACTTCTCCGTGTTCAGCACCAGAGACAGGGCGGGCCGGCCCCGCCGCCCGGCATGCGCGCCCCGCCGCCCCGCGCCCCGCGCCCCGCTCCACGCCGCTGCCCGCGCACAGCCGCGGCCGCCCGGGCGGCCATGGAGCCAGCCCCGGCGCTCAACGGGAGCGGAGCAGCAGCCCCGCGGCTGCCGGCCACCGGCGCCGGCGGCAGCAGCAACGCCTCGCTGGAGCTGTCGTCGCGGCCCCCCGCGCCCGCCGCCGTCAACCCCTGGGACGTGATGCTCTGCGTGTCCGGCACCGCCATCGCCTGCGAGAACGCCCTGGTGGTGGCCATCATCTGCTACTCGCCCTCCCTGCGCACCCCCATGTTCGTGCTGGTGGGCAGCCTGGCCACCGCCGACCTCCTGGCCGGCCTCGGCCTCATCCTCAACTTCGTTTTCCAGTACGTGATCCGCTCCGAGACGGTCAGCCTGCTGACGGTGGGCTTCCTCGTCGCCTCCTTCGCAGCCTCCGTGAGTAGCTTGCTGGCCATCACGGTCGATCGCTACCTCTCCCTCTACAACGCCCTCACCTACTACTCGGAGAGGACGGTGCTCTGCATCCACACGATGCTGGCGGGCGCCTGGGGGGTCTCCCTCTGCCTGGGGCTGCTGCCTGTCCTGGGCTGGAACTGCCTCCACGACCCTGCCGCCTGTAGCATCGTCAGACCCTTGACCAAAAGCAACGTGACACTGCTGTCTGCCTCTTTCTTTCTCATTTTCCTCATCATGCTCCATCTCTACATCGAGATCTGCAAGATCGTTTGCAGGCATGCCCACCAGATAGCTCTCCAGCAGCACTTTCTGACTGCTTCACACTATGTTGCCACCAAAAAAGGGGTCTCTACCCTGGCTATAATCCTCGGGACTTTTGGAGCCAGCTGGCTGCCCTTTGCCATCTACTGTGTAGTGGGGGATCCCAACTACCCTTCTGTGTACACGTATGCCACGCTTCTACCCGCCACCTACAACTCCATGATCAACCCCATCATTTACGCCTACAGAAACCAAGAGATCCAGAGGTCCATGTGGGTGCTCTTCTGCGGCTGCTTTCAGGCTAAAGTGTCCTTTCGCTCCCGGTCCCCCAGTGATGTCTGAGTGACTTTTCTCTCTGTCGTACCACACCGAGTGACAATCTACCCAGTGAACTATCACAGTGCCTGTCCTAAACTTCAAACTGCGTCGTGAAGTCATTGGAAACATGCTTAAGTATTAGCACTTTATACATGTTTGTATCTCTGAGAGTGGTTCGGGGTATGGAGTTTTGGGTTTCACGGGGGAAAAAAGAAAAAGCGGTTGTATATAAATTTGCACATCACATTTGTAAAGTGAAGACATTCCGATACTGCTTAATTATAGCACCTTATTTCTAGCTGCTGACCTGCCACAACAGTGTTGCCTTTCTGACGGGCAGAGAGGAAGAAAGTTGGGTTTGTGATGTATTTGTATGTGTGCATGTGTTGGGGGGGGTGTATGTACGTGTGTGTGTATGTATGTGTGTATCTATACTTTGCTGCACAACGTTGATAAATTATGACATTTTGTACATGAATAAAAACTTATAAAATGTAATATAACTTTGTGTGTTTAGATGCTTTTAGAAATAAGCAAGCTTGCACATTTTCCTGTTGAGCAAAGTCCCTTTGTTTACTTTTGAAAGCTCCGGGTGTAATTCTGCCTAAGGAGATCATCATTCACTATGGAGATGAAATACTGCACTAAGAAAGGCACCTTCCTGCTTGCTTGCTTGTTTGTTCTCTTCTTTAGTCTGGCAAAAGGGAGAGTAATGAAGAGCACAAACTGCTGTTATTTTCCAGCAACCAAAGAAACAAAAAGCCCAGTTAAATAGGCTGCTGATTACAGCTAATTTGCCAGGTTTCCACTAGCTTTCATCTTCAAGTTGTAAGTTAGCCCTTTATGATAATGCTCCATTAAAAAGTTATCATCAAACTGTGGGGAAAAATCAATCTCTAAACCCGTCTCTTCTTGTCCTCTTGTAGTCTAACACTGGAAGGGGAAGGAAAAAAAGGAAAAAGGTCACAGTCTTCTTCCCTGAAAGCCTGTAAAATGCACAGTAAATTGACTTCCGTTATCATCCCCAGTTCTGAGGGGAACCTGAATTGTTTCTCCTCCTCCTTTGTTTGGACACCGTGCTGTAGAAAAATCATTTAAGTGCATCTTTGCTGTCTGCCTGTCGTGGAGCAGTATACAGTTTTCTGATAATCCCACATCTTAGTGGCTTGAAAGATCCCATCAGAGGCCAATGTTGTTCAGCATTCAGAAACACTTCTTCCCTCAGGTTCATACTCACAGACCACTGATTTATTTAGAGCAATGACACGCGTGGCAGATTTCAGCAGCAGTGTTACTGCTTGTTTATATACAGTTATGCTACATTTACATCCTGGTTATGTTCTAGTTTACCACTATCATTTCAATTTATATTTAAGGGCCAAAACAAGATTACTTTTATGTGCCTAGTACCATATGAAAAGTTTAGACTCGTGTTTTCCAGCTTATGACTGAGCAATGCATCAAGCCTTTACCTGCTGGAGCAGCTGGGCCACAAGGATCCAACAAGCCTCACCAAGGCTGTGAATCAGTAATGCTGTATTCATGTGTGTGCAAGTATCATGAAAACCAGTATCATTTCTCTGAAAATACAAAAATAGTTATTAAAAAAAGGTATATTCCAGATTCAGCTAGCACCATTATTTTTATCAGTTCTAATAATCACAAATGTGATACTGTAATTGATGAACACCTTCAGGTGTGCCAGTTCCTCAGGGCACTGTTGCAGTCATGTTGCAAATATGATTTAAACCAGATCTTATGATAGGTCAAAATGCTGCTCAGATGAAGAACTCTAAAGTTGCTAGTGAGAAAGATTACTCTTGCCCTCTTTTAAGCCCCATATCACGCACTAGGTCTAAGCCTGTAAATAGAAGAGGGCAAGTCCTGCCCTCTAGCCCTGAAGCTGGGTGGCACAGAGAATTCTTGAGCTCTTTTCCCCCGAAAGCTAGGAACCAAACTGCTGCCTGGAGCATCCTGGCCCTGCTCTGGTAACCTGCACAGACTCAGACAAAGATGCTGCATCACCCACAACAGTAACTGCTGACAACAAAAACCAGCAAGTGTCTCAGACCAGTGAAATCGGGTCAAACTCTCTGGTGAAACTGGAAAATCACTATCTGTTAGGCTTCAGTCCCATGAAACTTTGTCATTCCTGTGTGGGCTGAAACAAAACCGCAGGGCAGGGTTGCCATCAGTTCCCTTAGTGAGTGTTTTCCTTGCACTCTGGCACCGAACCTGCACCCAAGTGTGAGTAGAGCCTGAGCAGGCTCCTGGGAGCCCTGTGCAGGCTCTGAAGACCAGTATCAGCTCTATAAGCCCCTAGGAGAAACTTCATATGTGTCCTTTAGGACCATGAAGTTAGGGAGACAGAATCTGCCAGAGACCACCCCTGATGCCACCTCCCTCCATTAACTCTGTCAGGAGCCGGGCACCAGGGATATTCACCGCAAATTCATCAAGCAGTGGCAACCTCTATGATAACCAGATACAGAAAGCTTGGATGGGTAGAATCCTACTTGAGCAATAAACCACTTAATCGAGGAGTGAAAAGGACGTAGGTGAGTTACCTTTCCATTTTTAGCCCAGCATGTTATTTGCTTTGTTTCATTTTGTTAGTAAATGACCACATTTTCAGTTTAGCACTTTCCCAAGTGATTTACTCTATCTACAACAGAAAGTTGGACCCCTCCTGTTAAAAATGTGACTCTTGCAAGCTATTTCCCTGAGTGTTCCTCTCCTAGGAAACAAGTTTGGGTTAGAGTGACCTTAGATGTTCACTTAGTTGGGACAGTACAAACGAGGTTTCTTTTTTCTATATGCCATGTTCACAAAGCTTTTGCTGACCCATAATTTCTGGGAAAGATTAAGGCAAAAGAGGAGAGAGTATTTTGATGGGTTTTTTTGGTTAGTCCTGAGAGTAGAATTGATGTCAACCTGCTTGCTGTAAAATACAGCCTTGCAATTTCAAAGTGAGTCCTGATCTGCAGGGATACCTGAGCAGAATAACATAAAGCAAACTACATAATCTCTAATCTCCCAAAATAACATCTTACTTTAGAGAAAGAAGAGCTGCAATTCTGATGGAGGAAATCTGGGAACTGTGTATAGCATGATGCCTATATTTTCCTTGTTGAGTTTTTTATTGAAACAGCAGACATTTATTTGAGAAAATGGAATGGCATTTGCTGTATATCCGGACCCACAGACTCCTCCTGCTTTCAGACAATGGCACTTTTACCTTTGTCATGAAGTGATTTGTGGAAGATAAGGGTTCCTGGAGCCCCCGTTGCCATTCACTGGGCGGTGCATTGCTGTGATCCCCACACAGCCCCGGTAGGGAGCCAGCTTGGGGAACAGCCATGTACTGTGTCTGATCTTCTATTTCCAAGAGTCAGCGGGCAGCTTCGCATGCACAGAGACTGCAGAACCGCAATAGAAATTGCCATTACCACTGGTGAGCGCGGATCTTTCCTTGTCCCTGTGGGCCCATGTGCTCAATGGCTTTTACAATGGCGCAGTCTGTGAGGGGAGAAAACACTGCACTAGGTACAAGGATCAGTCCCAGGTTTGGTAATGATCTATATTATATGCAGCCTTTACTGCAAATGGAAATGAGGTTTCGTGCTTTACCACCCTTAAGAATTCTTTGGCTTATTCTGATGTAAATAAAATAATGTTGGTCTTGGTCTAAAGAGCTCTGAGCCTGCTCCACTAAAGCCAGTGATGCTCTATTGCACATCAGCCAGGATAATGACAGCATCTCATTATAAAAAATTACCATTTGGAGGCAGGAAGTCCTTGGCCTCAGGTCCAATTTTCATTAGAAACTAATGGTTTATTACTAACCTTGAAACTCTTAGGGGACTTGCAGTGCCTCAGAAGGCCTGATCCTGGCAATTTCACTTGCGTGAAGTACCTCTTTCTGTGATTAGCTCCCTCATTTCAGCAGGAGCATTTACAGGAAAGAGGGCACAGCTCTGGTGAGGAACGCCTGGTCAGGAACCAGAAGTCCCCCCACTGCTGGATTTTCTGTGGGGCTTCTGCTGAAATCAGCGGTGTAACAGTGGAAACGAGACCGACCCTGCAGGCTGCTTTGTATGAGTCACTGTATATTAAAAAGCCAGCTGGATTCAAAACCACAGGTCAAACAAAACCTCTTTATTTAGCTAAGCAAACAAAAGGACAAACCACTTTTAAACCTGAAAAGTGAGTCTGTACATATTTTTATCAATGCAATGATCCACAGGTACTAAGTAACACCCGGCAAAGCGCTAGAAGCTCTAATCTCCATTCTGCTGCTCTTATTTTTAAAGGATAATTTTTTTTAATGAGGTAAAAATAATTTCTGATAGTGCAGCTGCTCCCCAGCTCTTCAGCTACCTTTTGTGGTCGTCATTTGAATAGAAAAACAGACAAGGGGGGGAACAAAGAATCGTGTTTTCTCCTTCTTTGCTGCTTCATGACAGAGACAGGCAACTCGGAGGTCAAGGAGTGACCAAGCGCGTGCAATTCATCTCTGCAAGGAGGATGAGCACATCTGAAGCTCACCTTAACCCTTGCTGGGTTTGCTTGTTTGGGGGATAGTCTGAATTAGGAGGTGTATCCCCATTACCTGGTCTCCATAGATGGAACTCCTCCCTGGGACCTGCTGCAGCTGAAAGCTCACAGATCAACTCCTAAGCTGCATTTTGCTTTGCAGTGCCACATGGAGCTCCCCTTGGTGGAGAGCTGATTTGCCTTTCACTACCTTCTCGACGTTTAAACTCTTTCCTCTGACTATAGAAATCTCCACAAGGGAAAACACTCCCCCAGGGGCAGTTTTATTTATTGAGGGCAGTAACCTGGCATGGGAATAATTCAACTGCTGCTGGGGCACCTAGAGAGCCATAAGCACTGATTCAGCACTGACAGCAGAGGTGGCGACTGGTTCAGAGGAGGCAGGTCTGCTCGTGTCAGCTCCGCCTGCTGCAAAGAAGTGACAGAAAGCAGCAGGAGATGAAGCAATGGAGTGGTCTCTGTGCAGAGTCCACATGTTACAGCAAAGCCTGATAGGCTTTTTTTCAGCAGATTCACAATGGGTTTTTTATAATTCTACTTTGTTGGCATCATAATAGAAATGGTGGAAGAAAATGCTCAAGGCATAACCCAAAAACGCTAGTATCTGAGTGAAGGGAAGAGCACACTGGTTCAAAGTGTGACACACACAACACGGAAACAGCTGTGATACATCACTGAATGTGGTGTGTCCTTCCCCAGTGGGGTGGTCCTGCACGCAAAACAAAACACCAAAAGCATTTCTTCACTGCAGCGTTGTTTGAGTTGTCATCAGTCTTAGACCCCTCAAATGGACACCTGCATGCACAGGCAGATCCTTTGAGCTGCCCAACCTACTGTACAGCCTTGTGAAGGAATAAAACATAGTCCAGATCCACTTTTCACACTGCTTTTGAAAACAACTCCTAGCTGCAAGCTCAGACTTAGCAATCGCTTGGAAGACAACATGCCTCTTCCATCCCCTGCTGCCCTTTGTGCCCGACACAAGATGCTTGGGCAGAGCACCTTTGCACCATTCCTTGCGCCTTCCCCTGCTACGTGGGCTTTCCCTCCACCTAGGCAAGACCAGAGTGAGAGCCAAGCACTGAGCCCACCATTGCCCCCTGCACCTGAGCACAGCCAGCCTTGGTTAGTCCATGCTTTTTGCTGTTTTCCTTAAAAAACCCTGAATGTTTTCCTTTCTTTTCAAGCAGAGGAACCCTTGTTTCTATCATGCATGTTTGGGTCTAGAGCAGAAGCATCTAGCGTCCAATTATGGCGCATTAAACACATTTAAAAGACCGAATCCATTAAGAAAAAAGAAACAAAATTTATAATGCCCCAATGGTGCAGAAGCCAAGAGGTGTCCTTAATGTCTTCACAACTGCTATTTTCATTTGCTGTTTTCAGCTTGTATTTCTATGTGCTTTACATCACCCACACCAGTGGACAGCATATTGGCAGAGAGGGTTTTTTATGCAGTGGAGGTTTGTCATCACTGTTGGAAACTCTTGTTTCTCTAGCGCAGGCTGTTTTGGTTCAGTGGTGCAGGAGAGCGGGGCAGGCTGGCTGCAATGCTTCAGGCACAGGGGCTGGATGGGGCAGGAGGAGGAGAACCAGCTCTGGGGGAAGGAAGGAAATCCTGAGCTGGGGAATTATTTTCATGCTTTTTCTTTCGTTTTGGTGCTACTCCGTGCCCAGCACTTGGCAGATTTAAATGGAAACTCGTTTTCCTGGGAAGGAGTTGCTCCGAGTGGCCTGCTTGTTGCGCGGCTGCTTCAGTTTGTAGCTTAGCTGAAAGACTGAGATTTTGGGGGAAGGTTTGGGAAAAGGTTTTAAAAATTAGCTTGAGCCTTCTGTCTTTTTTTGAGATAAGGCACATTTTGCATGGGTCGGATCTCATTTTCTCACTGACAGGATGATGGCATTCAGGTTAGTAATTACATCTGAAACCAAGGCAGAAGGAGAGGCTCTGGACACATTCTCCAAGATCTAGATTGTTTAAAGGTTGAGTCTCCCACAAAATGTAATTAGGTCTACGGCATGCTTCAAACGACTGAATTTTTTTCTAATCACCTTCAGTGACACCTTATCCTTTGCATCACGGTGAGACAATGTGACTGCGGACCTGCAGGCAGATACAATTTGTCACTTTCAGTTGCTGATGCTTTTTATAGAAAGAAGTGAATCTAGGTAATATGAAGATGCTGTCAAAAGTAGTCTCGTCTGTTGGAAATTGAATGTATCAGTAAATATGGAGACCTTGCTGCTTACCATTATCAGCCTCTGACTTTTGATACTGTGCTAAGTTTTCTTAATCAGTAGGAGGTTAGCCTTTCCTAAAGCATTTAGCATTTTTCCAAGCAGTGGTGTATTCTGTTTTAAAAGCCATTGTGCAGTGGCAAATAGAGAAAATGGGAGCCCAGTAAATGAACAGCTCACCTTTCTGTACGCTTGCTGTTCTATAAATGGCTCAAAGAAAGCAATAAAGTCAATTGAATTACACTGTCAAAACAGACACGTCAGAAAGCCTTTATCAGGGAGAGTTTGGGGATAAGGTGTGACTTCGAGCAGCTCCCCAGCTTGATGTGGCTGAAGATGGACTCCTTTCTCCCAGGAATCAGAGCTGCTTTGTGGCAAAGAAAGACAGTCATGTGGGAGACAGGCATTTGCAGAGCAATCCGTTGTATGAGGCCTTGCTCATAACACTGGAATAGAGCCCTAAGAGCAATCAGATACTGCCTCTTCATGAAGAAGAACTGCTAATTGAATAACTTTGATCTGAAATGCAGTTGGGAAGATTACCATACTTTGCAGGTTGGTCTAAGAACATGCACCAAGCTCTTCCCCTGTGGCAGCACTTGTTGCTCCCTTTTAATACAGACATGCCAGCCTGGCTGCCCCAGCGCTGGCAAGAGGCAGAGGGGAGAGGGCAGCCCAGCTGAGGAGAGCAGGTGGTGGTGTCATGCTGCTCGAGGGCCTTCCTCCCCACCCTGTCTTGCTGCCTCTCGAAGAAGCTTCAGTCGTGGTCTGTAAGTTCCTGCCTCAGTCAGAAACTGAGACTGAGCAATCCACATTTATGTCCTTGAGCATAGCACCCACAGGCAATAAAAATATCTTCTAAACAACCTAAGCCAGCTTTTACATCATCTTGCCTTCGCTCCATTTCCAAATACCTTAATACGGTGTTTACAACTTTGTCCTGGTATCACCTCTCTTTACTTCCACATAGAAGTTGCTGTTCCTGCTTCTTAAAATTACTCTCAAGTGACTTCCCCTTAAAGTATATAACACTACATAAATCCACAGCAACAACTTCTTGGCTATTCCAGCACTTTGAGCTATTGACTTGCCGTGATGTGCTCACTGTGCTGTGGTTAACTGGGTGCATCCCTCCAGTTCACCCAAGGAAAGGAGAGGGAACTATTGCTCAGCGCAGCTTCCCATCAAGCTGTGTTTCTCAAGAGCTGTTTGCGCACTTCATCTATCACATAGATGTCCATCTTTCTGCAAACTCCTTTATGCCGTGAACCAGCAGTGGTGGTTTCTGACTTTTTAAAATGTTCCTTTGTAGAGAGATACAGAGGAAACCTTTATGGTTAGTAGTACTCTTCTCCTGATTTTAGTTGTTAAGGTCTTATCTGGCGCTGATGTAGGGAGTACGGCCAGTGAATCTGCAGTGCCTGAGAGCCTTTTTATTGCTTGTTTGTGCTTCTCCTGCTGTTGATTTTATTTTGTTTTCTTTCTACAAATGTAACAGCTGCTTTATGAAATGTGCTTCATGACTGTAGTACAGGAGGAAAGCCTGACACAAAACTTAATTCTTCCGTGAAATCTCTCAAGAGCATTGAGCTAGGCTCATAAGCAAAGGGAGGAGAGCTTTGTATGAGTGGAACTTCTCTGTAAAGCCCCCTGTGAGAGCAATGACTGGGGGTGTGCTGCCGGAGCAGGGCGACATACTGAGTCATGCTCCTCAGGTGTCTGTCTCAGCCAAAGTGTGATTCAGTTTTTTCGTACATGACCTGGATGATGGAACAGGGACAATACTTACTCAGTGGGCAGCTGCCAGACAGCTGGGAAGGGCTGCAGTTGCCTTGGAGGGCTGACTTGCTTTTCAACGTGATATTAACAAGTCTGAAAGGGAATCTGGGGAAAGAAGGAGATAGGTAGACTGTCAGGGCAAGCACAGCAACTCAGCAGGAAAGCCAGCAGTGCAAGTCCAGGATGGGGAGTGCCCAGCCACGGGACAAACACAGGGAGGAATACCATGAGCTGATCTTGGTCAACAGTCTCACCTCACCATATTTGAAGGCTCAGGAAAGCTCCTCCAGTATGTGGAAGCTGCTGCAAAAGTGGAAGGAAATCTTGTGCATCCAACACCCTTGGCTTGTAGAACAAACGATGTGCTTAAATGACAGCAAGGAAGAGTCAGACTTGACACTGGAAAACTGACAGAAATAAAGGAACACTGGAACAATCTGTGTAGGGAGGAAGTGGGGACCTTTCTCACTGGAAGCCTTTCACAGCAAGTTGCAAACATCCACCAGGAACAAGACAGGGAGAATGAGTCTGTCTCCAGACAAAGCAACAGATTGAATGAGGTCTCTTCCAGTGCTATTTTATTATGTCACTGTTATAGTCACATGTACTTCTTTAATTTGCTGTTTGCAAATACTTGAGTAGCAGGTATTCAGATACTACAGATGCTACCGTTGCCTGCCTTCTGTTTAGGCCAGATTTGTGATTTAGGTTTGTGATTACTTCGTTACGTATTGCTGGCTTCCTAGAGCCAGCAATTCTTCTCCCAATTCATACAACGTCTAAGCACCAGAACGGAGCCCACACAAGCAGGATCATATATGAACAAATGCAGCAGGCTTTTTCCCCAGAATATTTTCTGCAGAATGTCAGCATCTTCTTAATCAAGCACCGAACTCTGCGTTTGCGTGCGTGTATGTACACACAGCTTTCTAAATCAAGTTTTCTTTCCTTGGACTTCCTTGTGTGCAAGCCCATTGCAAGGAGGGAGTGCTACAAATCATCCCTCACAGTAGGAAGTGCTTTGGTACATTTCCTATAATGATTACGTCCAGCTGACCTCCAAGTTGTGATAGAGAAACAACTGAGGTCCTGTAAGGACAGCTGAACCTGCAGGTACAAACTGACATGTTCTGTTTCTTTGAGATGCTGCACAGAAAGATCATGGATAAACCATCTTTCCTCTTTAGCTAACACTGGATTTGGAAACTGGTGAGAAACAAATAACAGTCTAGGAAAAATGTCCCCAGTAAAGTGATTTCCAGGGAGATGTTCTTTATTCCAGGTTGTTTACAACCAATGGGAGGGAAGAGTTACTGAATCAGTATGAGCTCCTAATACCAGACTGCCATCCTCTGTTCACAGCTGCTGATCTGAGCCCTTCCCATCTATACAGTGTGAGCCACCGCTTGCCAGGCAGAGTGAAGGGCCTCCAACAAGTAGGGTTGGTGCCGCCAAAAATAGCAGGCTTGGAAGAAAATCTCCTTTAGATGCTTTAGGTCTGTTGTATGTACTCTGTTAGCAGCTGGCATAGCACTATAGAGACTGCAAATTAAATGGTAACAATATGGATGAACAAATCGGGTGAAATTCCAGTCCATGTCATTAGGACATAGCCATTAATTTTAATTAATGGTAATTGTAATGTAATGGTGTCTGACAGAAGAGTTAAGGTAGGTATGTGTGTGCATGTGTTCAGAAGTCAGGGTCTGAAGCCTCAGAGGACAAACGCTATGGCTTTGACAGAAAGGTCAGGACAGAAGGGATCTTAAAGGAACACCCAGTTCCTTTTCTGCTCAGGGCATTCAGGGAACCTGCGGAAACTAGGATAAAATAATGCCATCCCTCTGACAAACTTTGACCAAGCTTTGCTGAGAAAACTGGAATAAAGCAGAGTCTTTGTGGAGGGTGGGCTCCAAAATTGCCAAAAAACTCCACCAACTTTTACAGCTGGTAAATACAAAGCAAATAAGGGAATCGATATGTAGCAATGTAGCTGGTACCCTGATGAGTAGGAAACTGCGTGTGTTCGTATGGGATAGATCACATCAGACAGAATCAATAGCCACCTTTGTCAAAGCTATAGGCTTGGTGACAAGAGTAGACATTTATCTAAATTATAGTAACTTTCAACAAAGAACCTTGTAGAAAACCTGAGGGGAGGCAATCTGTTCAGGTGCTCATGCTGCTGAGTTTGAATTAATCAAACTTTCTTAGTTAAATAAAGGGCAAGAATTCAGCTTTTTTGAACTATTGAGGGATGATGACAGGATGCATTCTGAATACAGATTGGGGGCCATATGCTGTCCAACACCCATAGAGCTGTGTGGTACACTCATAACCCCACGTGCAAACCCTCCTCTTTCACTGTGCTAAAGAATTGTTGACTGAAAGCCTTTATATGGCTTGGAAGATCTGTGTTAAGGAGCAAGCTGACTACAGCCAGTGTCACTTGGGTGCACCTTTCCAAAGGCCTGTGAGCTCCAGGCCCATTCCATGGACACACTGTGGAAAGAGGTACAAGAACTGACTGCAGGAAGAAAAGGCAGAAGGCTCCTTGGGCAGTGGATATGGTGTGAGGGGGTCATGGAGACACTTGTTTCTGGGGCAGGCATGGTGGCATGTGGCAGTGGGTGCCTGCGCAGATATGGCTGTTACCCAGAAAGGACATTTCTGCCATGTGTGCAGCTGGATACAAGAGTCACAGCATTGGGTTTGCAGCAGGATACCAAGCGTTGTGTCCTCAGCAATGAGCAGGCTGGCCACATCCCTCCTGTGTGGTCCTGCTCCATGGCCAGAGTTTGGGTTAAGCTTATGGACTTCATTCATTTTGGCAGCTCACATCTGTAATGCGCTCTCTCTACTTTCTCTGCTGTGCATACACAGTGCTTCTGGTAACCAGCTTTAAAATGGTCATAGCAAAGCACATAGCAGTCCTGTGTGATCAACTGCCGAATAAAATGCTACCCTTGTTGATGTTTTCCCAGAGCATTCGCTTTTCTGTGGACATGAGGTTAACAGAGATGTTCAAAACAACCACATGGTTGCACTAAGAATTCATATTATTTTGTAGCTCGCTCTTTGTGTTGGCTTTACCTTGAGAAGGGGAGGGGAGATCCATGCAGCATGTTTTTTCTGTACTGTTAAAAATGTCCATGTTAGAAAGGTATGCGACCCAGGAATATGGGCAGTTATCAGTGATAACAACTCTGATCTGCAGAAAATTAGCCAAAAGAAAGCTAGTAATTTATCCAGCATCATTGGCCTGATTTATTGCAGCCTGTAAAAGGAAAATCTGTGCTTAAACAAGCTGCTGAACTCAGACACCAATACCGCAATATCCGGTTGCCGATAAACGTACAGCCTTTGCTGCTTGCATGAAAATGTTTATGAGAGAGGGACCAGTTATTTCATTTAAAGGGACTCAGGGGGCTGTTTGCATTGCCAGCCACATTTATTTCTGAGCAGGCTGGCCTCTTGCCACCTCACACTGCAGCTCAGCCCTGCACCGCTTGCCCAGGTTCACTGGAAGGGGCAGGATAGGCATCAATACAGTGGTAAAATACCGGCACAGGTTGCCCAGAGAGGTGGTGGATGCGCCATCCTTGGAGACATTCAAGGCTAGGTTGGATGTCGTTCTGAGCAACCTGATCGTTAATTGAGTTGAAGTTGTTCCTGCTCATTGCAGGGGGGTTGGACTAGGTGGGCTTTGAAGGTCCCTTCCAACCCAAACTATTCTATGATTCTGTTCTATTCTGTGATTCTGTGGTCAACCAGGCAGTAACAAACACCAGCCCAAGTGCACATAGATGGTCTTGGGGGGTAGCAGGCTCCAAATTTATACATACTTACTGGTTTCCTTTTGTGATATACCCTGTTGTGCCAGCTCCATGTAGAGAAGTGCCTCGGAGAGCCAGTCACCATGGACAAGCAGCTTTGCCTGGGTGGAGGCTGGGGCTTGACCTGTGAATCTGAGGTGCAGAGAGGTCTCAGTGGTGTCCCTGCCATTGCCCCTCTCCTTCTCAGGGTGGACAGAGCCACTCTGTGTGGGCTGCTTCTCCCCAGCCCCAGGTGAATGCTAGGAGACAGGCATGGCTGCAGTGAGTAAAAGCCTGGGCATTTATCACTGTGCTTGCCTGTAGGATGCTCATTGTTTTAACCTGAGTGATGCTCTCAGGAAATGTCCCTGTGGCAGCCCATCTGTCCCAAACACCTGATTAAGAAGACATGTTTTCTTGCAATGTCTTATGCCTACAGATGAAACAGATGAATTCCAGGCAAATGTTTCCAGGCAAACTAGGCTTTCCTGCTTTCCAGCATTTCCACACAAGAATAAAAGCCATTTCCCAGGCTGCTCCTCTGAAATCTCTGGGAGGTGACAGCATTCACTTTGTCACATCATCAGCTCCTCCGTTTATATGCTTAAAGCAGGACCTCGGAGCTCAGCTTTGGCCAGTTCCTGGCAGGACTATTTTTCACATGGTTCTGCTGTTCCTAATGACCTGGGGCTGTGGCGAGGGTGGGTGAGGAAAGCCCTGTGCAGCAACACCACAGCATAATAAGTTCACAAACATGCGAGTGCCAAGTATGCTACTTGCCAGGTGTCAGTGAAACATAATGAGGCAGAAGCCCCATCTTTCAGTGTTTATGAAATACTACACTTCTATAAGATCTCACAAGATTATACCAACCTATTAGGAATTAACCCTTCCCTTATTCCCCCTGTGCTCCCCCCGTGGTGTGAAGATCACAGCTTTCCAACAGGCGGAAACACCATTTCAATGCAGAGGAATAGCTGCATGTGAGTGGCGCTCTGCTGATCCCTAGGGAACAGCTCGCTTACCCTGCTATGTGCCATCTCCTGCTTCTGCCCAGTCTAGTTTATTTAGTAATTAGCACTTGGGTGAATTTTCCTGCACCCGAGGGCTGTGCTGCTGCTCTGCTGGGGCCGGCATCCCTCCAACCCATTCACAGTCAGTTTACATCAAGGTGCAGACTCTGACTCTGCTGCTCTTGTGCATTTAAATGCATGGCTGCTAGTGCTCCCTCCCACAGCAGAGCTGGGTGGTTTTCCACTCTGGATCTTTCTGCACACAAGGGGGAACATTCTCTAATCAGCTATGTCCCACTGGCAGAAATACCACAGGAACCTCCGGATGACCTCTTAGGCTCCAAAGCACTGTGGCTTCTTTTGGGAAAGATATCTCACGTTGTCCAAAGTCATCTGGGTGCTCTTGGGCCTGAACTGATCTGCAGTCTGCAGGAGGCTAAAGCTGGCACACCGAGGGTAAAGAAATGCTTTGGGTTTTAGGAACATTTTGTGCAGCTGGTCAGGCATAGGCTGATTGATTAAATCCCTCAGAGGACTATAGGTCTGCATCAGGGAGGAACAGATGGGCATCTCTGCTGCGTCAGGCCATTGCCTTCTGTAAAGCAAAGGTGTTTCAGAGCTCTCAGTACAGGAGCCAGCCCAGATTTATGTTTAAATGTGGTTTAAGTGGTTTATGGCCTTCCCAGCAGCTGAAGGAGACCGGGACGGTGGGGCTGTGACTCCTGCTCCAGCTGCACTGCAGCAGGCATGGGAGGGGTCAGGAGGTGGATGCAGGTCTGGGTGCTCTGAGTCCCCCCATGGGTCCCTTCTCAGGAGCCCCTATGCTTCATGGTGCCCATGCTGCGGAGCTGCTCGCAGGGCACCAGCCGTGCTGCTTTCCCATTCCAAGATGACGAGGGGAAAGGGATTTCTGACTTGGTTCGGGAACTCTCACAGGACTCCTCTGGGGCTTGCTCTGCCATCTCCGGGAGAGCAGGAGGCTGGGGGGAACTCCCACCACATGAGGCATCCAGCCCCCATTCCATGGAGCAGGTTGGGGCCTGGTCCTGCGGAGAGCATCCCATGAGTGACACTGGTGACCGTGGATCCCGCTCCTTAGATATCCAGCCTCTCTGGAGCTGGGGTGGTCGTGGGATGCCGCTCCAGCTGCAGGTGGTTTGCTGTCTTTCTGCTGCTTCTATAAACTCCTTCTCATCTCTTGAAAGAGGAAAGGAAGGGAGAGCCAAGAATAGCAGTAAGTGGCAAATGGGGAGTGTGAGGTGCCAGACGCGGGCCTTGAAATCAACAGTAACAAAAATTGCTGCTTTTTCTCTTGAAGAGAGCCCTTGAGCCGTGCGAGAGGCTGCGCCCGGCCCGGCCGCGGGCTGCGGAAGGCAGGAAAGTGCTGCCACCTCCCGATGCGCATCTCCAGCTCGGCAGCGGGGCCGGCTGCCTGCTGCGGGTACCCACCCCCTGGAGGGTACATGGGGGGGGACGCGCCGGGGTGGGACACCACCGCCCAGGTGGGGTCCAGCGTGGGCCGGGGTGGTTTCACGGCTGGCCCCGGGGGCAGGCAGCTCGGTGCCGAAGCAAACCCGCGCACCAGCAGCACAGAAATCACGCATCGTCTGCCTCCTGCTGCTTTGCGGTGGCTGATCAGACGTTACCTGGCGGTGAGTGCGAGTGAAACAACAGGGACAGACAGGGCAGAAGCAGCCTTGCCAGAGAGAGCAGCCAAAAGGAAAGCAGCCCTCTTCCAAGTCTATTTATTTCATTATGATTACATTTTCAGTATTGTTCTTGCACTGAAGGAAGGCAGAGAAATAAGGTGGTAAATGGGGGGTGAGTAGTTCTTACTGGTAAGTGCAAAGCGACCTATATCGTTCTTCTAAAGGCTTATGACCTGCAAAGGGAGAAATCCGGAGGGTGGCTATCCTGCACAGGCAGATCAAAGTCTGCTGGCTTGTCCCCAGCCTGCCTTCAGCTGCCCCTGAGCAACCCGCTTGTCACTTAGGAGGGTGTAGATATGTATTTTAGGAATAAATGCAGCATGCAGTCAACAGGCTGCCCAGACACAGCGGGGACGGCCGTGGTCCCAGGGAGGCAGCCAGCAGCAGGGCCCTGCTCCCCAGCTCTCCATTACAGAGAGAGCAGAGGCTGAATTTTCACTCCACCACTGCTAAGAATAATATATATGATCAAAGGGTCGGTTTCATCTCTGGGGATTGTGAGTCTGCCAAAGGTTTGCTGTAGGAAATAAGAGGAGAAAAACTGGTTTGGAAAGGCCAGACTGCCTGAGAAACAGTGGCGCTGCGCTGCTCTGTTTTTGGGTAGCTCTCTATCAAAGGCAGCCTGTAGCTTGCTAACCAGCTTCTGATGTTTTAAAGCACGGTGTGAATTAAAACTGAAGCTTTGCAAGGGCCTCATTGTTGCATTCCAATGGAAGAAGTGGAATTAGGGGCGTTTGGAGCATGAATGAATACATCTTACCCTCCACCCTGATGGATGAGGGTGAAAGCAGAGAAGGGAGAGGCGCTGGGGGCTGGAGAAGCAAGGAGCCACCTTCACATGCCCTGGTAAAACCAGCCACAAGCACAGGTGAAGGCTGCAACCTTGGGGATGTGAACTGGGTGCTCAAGAGCAGCGCAGAAGTGGCTGTGGCCAGTGATGGGAGCAAGCAGAGCTCACTGCAGGCTCCTGCCCACCGTCATCCCACTCTGTGCAGAGCTCTGCTTCCTTTCATGTAATCAACAAATTACGTTCTGTAATTTACCTTACTAACAAGATACTCATATGCTCACTCCTCCCCCCCCCCCCCTTTTTTTTGGAGGTTTAGCAAGCAAACAGTGGGAGACCAAGGAATTAAAACCGTAAAGTAATCTGCATATGATCAGTAATTACCGTGAATCAAACCCTCCCCCAGCTCAGCTGGTTATTATTTCCCTGATAATGTAATTCTCTGTGCTGACAGAACTAGGAAATGCTCATTTTCACCAGAATGGCAAATAATTTCCTGCCGTGAATATAATACTGTATCAAGCAGTTTAGTGTCCAGATAAATCCACCTAATGAAATTTACGGGGAATATAAGGACTATTAAAACCAGAAAACAAACCCTGCAAAAGTAATTGCTCCCGTGTGTGTTGCGAGGGGAGGATATGTTGCCAGCAGAATCCCATTAAACACCTTACAGGTGTCGCTGCCCGTATCAGCACTGAGGGTTGATGTGGGTGACGGCGGGGTGCTCCAGCAATCATGTGTGGCTGCAGCCAGGTGAGCCCCTTCGGTCTGCCCCTGTGGGACCTGCTCCAGCCTAGGGGCAGAGAGAGGGCACTGTGGGCACTGCTGGGGCAGGGCCTCGGCCCCAGTGCTCCTCAAAACACCCCTCGGCTGCAGGGGGTGCAAGGTCAGTACTGCTGTGGCTGTGGGGACAGGGCTGGCTGTGCCTCCCTTTGGAGACCTCTGCTTTCTACCTCTGATTCATCCCAAGATGAATCATCTGTACTGAAACTCCTCCCGGCAGGAGCTGGGGCACAGCAGAGAACAGACTATAGAGAAGCAAAGCAGTTACCCTAATGTTTTATTCTGATTAATCACCTCTGAACTACTGCCAGGAATCCCGCTGGCCGGCAAACGATGCTGGGCAACACATGTCCCACTTGGGATCGTTGCCAGCTTCCTTGTGCCTTTAAAACCCAGAAGACACAGTGGTGGAGGCCAGCCCGCAGACCTGGCTGCTCGATGGTCCTCAGCATCCCTGCACAAGGCCATGTTGGCCACATGTCCTGCTGGTGATGTTTACAGACTGGTTTTGGCTTTGGCATGAATGGGCAGTGCCAAAGCTACAGCAGCAGGCTGCTCTCTCGGGAGGTTAGAAGCCTTGGGCAGTTTGCTGGAGTTATTTCTGCTGGTACTGAAGTGCAACACCAAGCTGCGACAATATGGCACTGACTATGGATGCTTGCCCCATGGGAATGTGTGGGGAGGCCAGAGGCAAGGAGTCCTGTTCTGAAGTTTTTAGGATGTGGTGAAGAAAATGTGTTGCAGAGGAGTGGAAGTGGCTAAAACACAGTTTAAAACTGCACTGAAAGGAGGTAATTTGTGAAGCTTTTCTTGGAGTGATCCTGCCATGAAGCTGTGTTAAAATGTCATGGTTTTGTAATAACACTGTCACTAAACAGGGAGAAAGGAATATGGAAACAATCTGTCCGTAAGGGGTCCTCAGCTGTCTTGTGTCTGAAAGTGAAGCCATTCAACCATTAGAGAAATGTGAGGAGGGGAATATTCAGCCCTGTTTGGTGAGAGATGCTTGATACCTGCCCTAATCCATCCCCATCTGTTTCCAGTTCCCCAAAGGAATGCTGCTGGAGCAACTGCCCAAAGCCTGCGAAAACTGAAAATAATGTCGAAGAAATGGGACAGATGCAGCTTTCTGTGGAGGCTGTTACTGATGCTGCTGTCATGGACTGCTGGCACTCCGGGAGCACGAGTGATGACTAACGTGGTAGGAGCCATTCTCCAGGCAAAGGGGCTAGCAAGGGAGAAAGACATCTGCTTGCAGCGTGGCAGGGATCAACGAAAGAGCATGGGCTGCATAATATTGGGTCTGTTGCTCCAATGGGAACCGGACAGGGTGCTCACCCTCACCCTTGTGGGGTCTGCTCAGTACCCCAGTGCCTGTTTACTGGCACTCGTCCATGTTTTCTCTTCTAGCAGCAGTTGGAATGGGGATGAGATTCCCATCTCCTGCCTGCTCCTCTGCAGCTGCCTGGTGGGGTGCTGCCAGACATTCATTAAGCCCTCAGAGCTGACAGCCACATCGCTCATGGGAGCAGGTTATCCCAGCTCCTTACAGCCGGAGCGGGTTAGGGAGCACTGTCTCAAGCAGCGCAAGGGGCAAACGGGAGGACACTAACACCTACCAAGGGCTGCTGATGTACCCCAGAAGCAGCTGGGGAATCAGTAAGGTCTGTGCTGGCTGCAGCCACAAAGGATGTGTGAAAAGTCTCCTGAGCAGGCTACAACCCCCGAGAATCAGCCAACTGCGAAAAGTAGCCAGGAGTGGAAAGGAGAGGGAAAAAGTAGCTGAGTGCCCCTAAAAAGGGAGACTGCTATTGCTGCCCCTGGTGTCTGGCTGTGAGTCCTCTCTGGTGTTTAATATTGCCACCTGCAAAAGA